>NC_134322.1:3804200-5101700 GCF_964195595.1 Calonectris borealis | reverse complement strand
TGTGGGGCATATTCCCTCCCCAGCCAGCAGACACCTGGCCTCCACAGGAGCTAAGAGAAGGCTTACAAATAAAGTTGTGCAAATAGCTGGCTTTGCCTTTTATGGCCAAAGTGAAAAAAATAAACTTAGCGAAAATGCTTTAGGTCAACTAAAACGTTTTGTTCAGCCTCATATCATGCATTTCACCTTTGATCCTTTGGGAGACTGGGGGAAGAGGGAGAACATGCTTTATTTATTGGTCAAAATGAGGTATATTTTGCAATGGAAAAATGTTTAAATTATTTTTTTAAACTATTTTTCTTATTCTTTGTTTTTCAGCCAGAATTAATTGCTAACTATGCAACCAACTTCCAAGTAGATTCAGCTGACCCAAAATTATCTGTCTCTTCAGGGGTAGGAAAAGAAATCATTGAAATCTTTCACTCAGAATAACTTCTACAGAGGTATTTCAGGGAACTGAAAAGCAGAGATACCTTCTTTTTTGAGTGGCCAGAGTAAACGAGTTCAATAAAATAATATTAAAAGGAAAACTTTTCAACCAAGATGAGACAGATGTCTTGCATGACTGGCCAGCCCTGAAACCAATAACACCACCACCAGTGAGGCTGAAAGCTGCAGCAGTAGCCTCTCTAGTCTGACCTGTTTGAGAGAAAAGGGATTATTAGGGAATAAAATTAAATCCTTTCGATATAGCTTCCACAGCCAGTGATTTTAGCACGCAGATGTCTAGTGACTGTGTTAAATCCATCTTTACCCCTAGGCTTGCTAGGCAGCATCAGCTAAATGAATTCCTGACCATGCTGATAAGACAGCTGACAGTTGTGCGGAGGAGAGGAGGGAGGCAGGTAGATCCAACTCAGAAAGATGCTGTGGGGAACGCTGCCCAGACCAGCACTTGCAAAGATGTCCCCAGATCTGTGCCTAAAACATCAGCCTTGTTCTGGGTGCTCTTCTGAACACACCACTCAAGGGTGGGTTTTTTCCCTGTAGGAAATTGGCACTCTGAAGTTAGAATAGAAGCAATGCCGCATCAAAGCGGTTCATAATTAGATACAAATTTTGCTTGTAGTTCAGCAATTTATCCGGATTAGCAGCCGCTGACCTTCCCAAGGGCCCCAAACACCAGTCTCCATCCTTGGTCACAGAGTGACCTCTAGTGTTACCGGCCGCGGCGCTCCCCGCCGGCCCGACCAGCGCCCGCTGCCGCGGCGCAGCCACCAGCGCTCCCGCAGCCACCAGCGCTCCCCGCAGCCACCAGCGCTCCCGCAGCCACCAGCGCTCCCCGCGGCACCAGCGCTCCCCGCAGCCACCAGCGCTCCCGCAGCCACCAGCGCTCCCCGCAGCCACCAGCGCTCCCGCAGCCACCAGCGCTCCCCCAGGCACCAGCGCTCCCCGCAGGCACCAGCGCTGCCCGCAGGCACCAGCGCTCCCCGCAGCCACCAGCTCTCCCGCAGCCACCAGCGCTCCCCCAGGCACCAGCTCTCCCGCAGGCACCAGCGCTCCCCCAGGCACCAGCTCTCCCGCAGCCCCCAGCGCTCCCCCAGGCACCAGCTCTCCCGCAGCCACCAGCGCTCCCCCAGGCACCAGCTCTCCCGCAGGCACCAGCTCTCCCGCAGCCCCCAGCGCTCCCCCAGGCACCAGCTCTCCCGCAGCCCCCAGCGCTCCCCCAGGCACCAGCCCTCCCCGCAGCCACCAGCGCTCCCGCAGCCACCAGCGCTCCCCCAGGCACCAGCGCTCCCCGAGGCACCAGCACTCCCCCAGGCTCCAGCCCTCCCCGCAGGCACCGGCTCTCCCGCAGCCCCCAGCGCTCCCCCAGGCACCAGCCCTCCCTGCAGCCACCAGATGCTCCCACAAGCTCCAGCACTCCCGCAGCCACCAGCGCTCCCGCAGCCTGGGCTTTCACCCTTTCTTACTTATTTCTTCGACAAGCGCCCAGGGGAACACTATCGAACCTCTGGAAGAGGTGAGCCAGCCTCTCTCCCCCAATATCTCTCTGAGCATATTTGCGTTTTGTGTTCCTGCAAATAGTTTGAAAAGAAAATGTCTTGTGCTGTGCAGGGAGGCTCTGAGATTACACAGGAGTCCAAGGGCTACCACTAGCTTCCCAACTGGGCTAAACTGGTATTTTCCACCTGATTTTACTGGAGCACTGTTTATTTGAGCCAGATGATGACATAGACCTAGAGGCTTTTCTAGCTGTGCTACACTTTGTATCAGAGCAAGAGAGAAGTCCCCAAAATCTGCTGATTTGACCCTGGTCCTTGTGTCTTCTGCATACTCAAATCAAGGCAACCCTACCCAAGATGTGAAGGTCATTGCATCACTGCACAGTGACAAATGCTGGACATGAACATCATTTGTCAGGCACCTTCTGACAACCATTTCTGCAGCAAGAGATATTCTTTTTCCCACAGCTGGGGGCTCCAATTCAGATTATAAGAGAAAGACATAGTTTTGCATCTTCCTGCTTATCCATCACTGCCCCCAGTAACTGTGCGTATTGGACATCCATGGAGAGGGGTCACAACTGCACTGGAGACAAACCCTCCAGATCTTCTCAGCAGGGTCAGAAGTATAACACAGCATAACATAACATAAGGAAAGTTCAATCAGGTCTTACTGAGTTGACCAGAAAAGTGTTTTTTAAGTCCACTTCAGTCCACTGGCAGTTCAGAATACCTGAAGAGCTAGAAGCCCTGCATACTCTAGTGGTGCAAGTCTAGCACAAGACCTCCATGTACTACCTTTTAGTGATGTGCAGTAAGACTTCACCTCTCCAGTCTCACGATGTTCACACGTCTTCTCTAAAAGCATCAGCCTGGACTAGCAAAAGTTGAGGAAGCTGTGAGGTGCCATGGCATTAGCTAAACTGCTGCTAGCCTGCCTGGCACACTTCAGCGCTGGTGGGTCCCTCTCCATTGTGAGAATTAAAATTAAAGGACAAGAAAAGTTACTAGAGATGAGAAGGGCTACGGGGGCACACGTGGTAGATGAAAGGCAAAAGGCAAATGGAAATGGGAAGAATTAATATAAGGGTGGGAGTACAGAGGTACAAAAAGCTCACAGGAGAAGAGGAAAGAGTTGGAGAGCAGTGGTCAGGATGTTGCCAAACTGGCTATTACTGTGATCATGTAATCTTACAACTTCAGCCTTCCTTGTAACGAAAATTAATGCAAATATTTTGACATGGATGGGGGACTGAGATAAGCAGATTTTCACTGCTGGATTGAAGTCAGGGTTTACAGATGCTTCTTTGGCATTTCTGATTCCTCTGTGCTTTTAGCTAGTTTCTTTTCTCTCTCTCTTTTGCCCTCATCTATAAGCACAACTGAGAGCACTCTGAGTTCTGACAGTCTACTTTAATTCATGGGCAGGCTTTCACCCTCCACAGACCAGCAACAGCCTGTGATACACATCTCTTCCCCCGGATCAGCGAATGAAGAGAACATTGCCTAAGATTTGATAAATAAAATAAAACAAAACATTTAATTTAAAAACTTTGTACGATGTCTTTCACCTACACAAAAGAGTTGAAGAGACAAGTGCCTATTTTAAGCAGGGGAGGCTAGAAAGTCCACTAGTAGCTGACACAGTGGCTTTTCCAGACGAAATGAAGACATGAACTGGAATGGCGTGAATGACAGGGTTAGCATTCCTTGCAGGCCATGATTATCACTTATCAAATTACCCATGAGCAGAGCAAGCCAAGTGGAGCAGCACATCACACTGACACACACCGAACCAAGGCCTGCAGGAAGCTTCAGAATTCACTGTCCTCAGCTGGAGGGAAGAAATGTTGTAAATTAGGCATAAGAGAGTGACTCTGTGTTCAAATTACCTGTTCTCATCTCAGAATCATAAAAGCCAGGAAAGGAACCCACTGCTCAGAAAAAAAGATATTCTGATAACATACAGGGATGGGGAATACAATTAAAAAAGTGTTAAGGAAGTGGCAGCCTGGAATACATCTGGTTATTGTTTGGTTCAGTGTTCTCAGGGACTGGCCCAATAGTCCTTGGGGTCACTGGATTGGTTTCCATCAACTTCAGCAAGCATTTAACACACAACCAGTCTGACAGACCTGTCTCCAGCATACCTTGAGTACCATTGTGCCAGGAAGAAATCTCAGCTGAAAGAGAAAGCAGGTTTGATAAAGGCTGAAGTTAAGACTTGTTCCACACAGGACACTGAGTTCAAATTAAAGGGAGAAAAATTAAAGGATGCTGGAAGACTCCCTGACAAGGGATCCTGGAACAGCAGTGCAAAAGATTTGCATCCATTTCCAAAGCGCAATGGACCCTAAATGCGAGTTGCCACAGAGCATCCAGAGTTATTCCTGACTGATATCTCCTGTAGACAAACACTCACTTGCTAAAAGCGAAACACAGTGTATTGACAGGAATAAACTGTACAATTCAGACACGTTTGTTAGGGCTAAGAGAAGTGTAAACCTCTAAGATACAATTAGGGAAAGTTTCTAGGTGTAACTTATTGAGGAGTCAAGGGAGAAAGCTAAAATCAAACACCACCAGACAGACAACTATCAGTAACCCAAACAACAGAGAGAGGTACAAAAGGCCAGAGAAATAGCAGCGTGTGAAAAAACACATTCCACAGATTGCAAAGCACTTAACTTATTTATGAATACATGAGACAAAGAAGGATGGCAAAGTTAAAAAAGAAATGTGCTTGGGCCATAGTCATCAAGAGACATGCCAGTTGTGCACCTCTCCAATTTTGACCCACTGTTTCCTGACTTATTTTTCCATCAAAATACCTTTGATGTTTTAGATACGTCTAGAAGAAAAAAAAAATCTCATGAGATAATTTACAATATTGCATACCAAAGTACTGCAGGAAAGGGTGATTTTGTTGAGAGACAGAAATTCTAGAAAATTTTAAGGTGGTCAACAGCTACTTGCGACAGATCCCCCAAGAAAAAGACTAACGTTACTGTGACGAATTAAGTGATAATATTGCAGCTTCTCCCAGTACTGCCTGAGCATCAGTGCCCTAACAAGAGAGAAGAATAACTGTATCAGGAACATCTCTCCTCTTTGTCTTCATTAATTTACATTTTTGGCTGCACACCCCAGAGGTGTGCAGTAGACAGGAATATGCAGGCTCAAAAGGGCTCAGCTGGAATTGCAGCCCAGATCTGCCATAAAATGACTCAAACTTCATTAAATAAAATAAACCTGTTGTAGCCCAAGGATTGAGTGACTTGCAGTTTCCCTTACTCCTGGGTTAATACAGCAAAGTTGGCACATTGATAGAACACTCAGCAGGACAATGGGGTCTGCTGAATTCAAATGAGTCTTCATAGCTGGTAGGTACTTCATACATAGTCTGCTGCTTGGAGGAAGGGAAGAGAATACAGCTAAAGAAGGAAGAAAATATGTAAAAATCTGCAATTGCACTCTGACATAGATTTGTCACAGAAAATAGAGGATCTTGCAGGCCTTGAAGTGACTGTAAACTAGAGAAGACCATAAATTCCACATTGGAGTCTAGATTAAGAGGATCTTCTGATTTAGATTTGTCTGACTACAAATCAGCTCATTATAAAAACTAACAGTCCATACATCCCAATGGGATATTGTCAGAAATTCTAAAACAGATAGAGCCCATGCACTACACCCAACCTACAGCACACATGCTGGACAAATGAATCATGTAGCAAACCGATGACTACCAGAATGCATGAACTGCCTTGGATACATCCACATGTGCAGTTCACAGCTCAGCTGCAAATCATGTTACACAGGAGATGTCGGGCTGCTGACATCTGTCAGCAGAGCTGACAATGTGAAGTTGTGACACATCCCAAGAGCATGCAAGGTGGAGTCTGTCCATGAGGTCCTAGTGCTCATCTGCTGGAGGTTTCTACTTGTAGAGCAACCTAGTAAGAGCTACTGTTCCAGGAGTGCTGTCAGACATCTACAAGTCAGAATATACAGTGGATAAACCCGAAGCCTTCTGCCAAAAGCAGTAAGGACGTTTTCCCAGATCTTGATTCTGGTTCCAAACCAGTCAACCCAGCACGCTTGAGACTAAAATGCAGAATATTGAGCAAGGGCCCTTGTCTGTGCACTATTGGCAAGGACTTGATGGGGAGCCACGAGAGCCAGCACAATAGGGAACGCCAAGCAAAAGCACACATCTGAAGCCTGACCTTTTCGCATACTCAGACATCAGTCTCCTACCAATAGTAAGGCACCGCTGTAAAACCGTAGTTCAGGCTTGAAGCTGATTCCTACCATCAACAAAGAGGCAGGTGGGGCTGTGACCCCAGAGAGGATTACATGGTGACTTGACTGCCAAGACTAAGGCAGCAGACCTCACAGGAGTCTGAATTGGCTTTCAGGAGGTACTGGGGAAAAGCCTAGTCCATTTTGGCACAAATTATATACAGAAGGGCAGGAAAGAGATTCTGGAAGCAAAATTTAGGCTCTGGGGAAGGAAACTACAGACAATGAATATTCTCTGAAAACACTCCTATAACCTCATGCAGGACTGGAAAGAGAGGCAGAAGAGCCAAGGTTTAATACCTGGCTGAGAAGATGGTTGAAAGAACAGATTCACCAGGAACTGGGGACACTTCTGGAAGGGAGGGGGCCCGTGCCAGAGGGACAGATGTCTCTGACTCATTGCACAATAGTCTTATGGGCACTTAAAATCAGGAAGGTTGTGAGTGGGCTTTTAAACTGGAGACAGAGGAAAGCAAACAAGTGCAGAGGCACAAACGGCTTTGGCCAAAGCTTCTTTAAGGACAAAGCCATAGAAATCATGTATCCTCACGTAGAGGACACATCAGGGGATAGAACAAGTCAGACAGAAGGACAGAAAACAGAGTAGGTGCCATTTGAGTAAAGTACTATGAGAACCAAAACAATGATACAAAATGCCAGAAATCTAGTAAGTGAGAAAACTGGAATGTCTTCCTTAGGTGAGGACATCAACTAAATGTGTATTTCAGAAACTTGGAGGACGGAAGACAACCTGTGACATTCTCCCCACATACCCCCCACTCCATTTATGCACAAATCAGATAAATATGGGGTGATTTCCACTATGTACAAGAGGAGACATTCTGGGAGAAATGCCCAATGGCTAATATTTATTCCATGCTAGATGCATCAGCAGTGTTCTGGCAGCAGTGTTAAGGCACAAAAACAGAGTTTGTGCCTGGGTGCACTCAGTACCTCCCGTGGGAGATTCTGCCACCTTTAACTACCATTTGGGTTATGTTCAGCAGGCACAGTTTATCACTGCTTAATACAACACACTTTCTATGCTATCAGGAGAACAAAGTCTAAATGCAATAGTGTTTTGAGCTGGAGAAGAGACTGACAGTTCTGGAAAGACATTAATTCCATAAAACAGAAATAATACACTAGGTAACAAGTTAACATACCAACGTGGGCAGTATATTATTGTAAGGTTCAATCAGTCAGCAGGCATCCTGCCCCAGGAGATGAGGAAGCAATACTTGAAATGGTGACTGAGATAGGGAACTGAGAGTCTACAAGTTCACACCTCGGCACAGACTTGCCTTTACACCTCTCCTCATGTTGACAAGAAAAACTGTTATCTATTGGGGAACTTCTCCACTTTGTTTCTTTGGTTTCTGCATCCCCTTCTGTCCAGCAGTCCCATCATTTGGGGCCCTGCTGTCCCTGTTTGGTTCCTCTGGGATGAGGTGTTGCAACTTCTGCATTAACTGCTATGATAAGCAGCCACGGCACCTGCGCCGTGAGCTGAGACCGGCCTGTGTCTCAGAGGCATGGGACCTGGCTTCTGTTTGGACATCTCATTTTTTTTCTGTCTTTAAAATTACAGATTCATAGGCTTTAAGGGACCTCATGTAGTCATCTAGTTCTGCCTTCTGGCCCAAGACAGGACCTATCTCACTCCTGGGAAAGGAATTATCAGGAGAAAATATTCTGAGAGCGGAAAAGCAATTACTTAAACTTCATTTTAACACTGATCAGCTTTCAGTCTGTATCTGTATCAGTGTGGGGGTGTTTAACACAGGATTGTACAATTCCTAGAGTAATTTCAAGAACAAATTGTACCAGAGCCACAGAAAGAGAGAGACATCCCTAGGAGGTATTTGGGTAACATAATCAATTCATACAGAGAGAGCGGGTGTGTGCGTATGCATGCGAGTACCAAAAAAGCACATGTACACATACACCCACACATCACGCCAGGATGCTGCAGAATCCCATCGACATCAGGAGTATAAAAGCCAGCCTTTTGCATGCATTATCTCTGAAATTTCTCAAGCCG
The DNA here is from genome assembly GCF_964195595.1 of Calonectris borealis. Classification (NCBI taxonomy): domain Eukaryota; kingdom Metazoa; phylum Chordata; class Aves; order Procellariiformes; family Procellariidae; genus Calonectris; species Calonectris borealis. The sequence continues at coordinate 5,093,405 of NC_134322.1, read as the reverse complement.
TTGTGCTTCGCAAAACTGAATTATTTAAAACGAACATGGAGAAGCATGATTGCACTTTAAAGAGGAGGGAAAAAAAAACAACAACATTACCTGTATCTGAGCAAATCAGATTTTGTTTCATACTCAATTGCTCACAAAGAAAGTTTATAACCCTGGTCTGACCTCACCCAGAGCTGCAATTTTCCAACTCACAGGGCGACAAAACTAAGTTGAAACATATATCTGAATACACTGACAGCAGTTTGACCCTGGTTTGAGTTAAACCGATTTTTATATCTAAAGACAACAATCATTTTTTGTGTTGTCAGAAGTAATGTGGGGGGACAACAGTGCGAGGAATGTCACAACATGGGGTGCTATGGACTGGAAAAAGTGGCTCCTTGATGGGGTCCCCTGGTCTCTGGTGTGCCCCTGGTAAAATGATCTAAGTGATTCTGGCCCAATGCCACAAGCCTTCTTCTCTGCCGTATGCACAGAGAAATATGTTACAGCATTATGAACACGTCACTGGCACTGTTAGCAGTGCAGAGCTAAAACCTCACCCATCTTTAGTGCAGCGAGTAGGAAAGCGTATCATTCCTTTAATTATTAAGCATAAGTGAGCTATCCTCAGTTTCCCAAAGCCAGTTTAAACTGGATTGTGCCCCGCAGTTTCATCGCTCGTGGGTTGACATTGCAGAGCTTTAAAAATATTTTGCTCTCTTTCTCTAGCCCTTTCTCACTCCTTTGTTTACTTTTTTTTTCCTCCCTTGAACTCCCAAGCCCTCTGAATCCGAGGACAGCAAGCACCACGAGTGAACTCTGAACACAGCCGGCAGCTATCCTGCCTCACCGCTCGCCCTGCCGCCAGCGCGGAGCCCCGGCTCCATCCTGCCACGCCGGCCCTGCCCAGCTCGGGCGCCCACGGGGGAAGGGTTTGTTAAGCCTCCTGCACCTTCATCTGAGTTCAATGCTGACAGCTCAGGGGAAGGAAGAGCCCGGCTGCAGAAAGCGGCGTGCCCATCACTCTTCCAGGAATGGGGATGTATTGTGTCACTCAGGAAACTATTGCTCAGTAACAATTATTCCAGCAAACATATGTACGCTGGTACATCGGCTTCTGCAGCCCAGGCTGTAGGCTCAGAAAGAGCCAGGGGAGGATCTGTGAAATGAAAAGGACAAGATCTGAGTTTTGGCTGAAAGACACTTTAAAGTTTTCAATGCAGCGTAATGTGACTGTCCTCTGTCCTGGGCTGCCACCTGCAAAGGTCTGTCCTCTTCTCCACCACTCGGCTCCTCTGGGCTGTTTGTCCACCATGAATGGACCTACTCACTCATTTGGAGGTCAGAAGGAATAGCATTTTATGGAAGAAAGCCAGATGCAAAATAAAGAGAAAACCAAAATTAATCCTTGGAATAGAGGCCAGCCTAAATCTTAATATTTGGATAATGAATCAGATGATGTCAACTATACCAAAAGAATCATGAGTATTCAGGGCTCTGGTTTTGCATCTCTGACTGGGTGTAAAACCCTGTGTTTCTTCCAGATCACATGTTGCCATCTGTCTCTGCTTCTCACCAACTCCATTTGGCCACATGCCGCTCTTTAGGGCATACGGATGAATCAGCCAGTAAAGAGGAACATTACCAGAGGTTTTCTCTTCCCAGAACTCTTTTTGTGTTGCCTGAGGGTAACGAAGTCTGACCTTTCCCTTCTGCCTCCAACATGGCCCTGAGTTTGAACTAAATCCAAGATCAGGGTAGTTCAGATTGTAGGCCTGATTCGATTTTACTGATGCCTCTTTGTGGGTACCTTGAAAACTGGGCATGGGGTAGAAAAAGAACAGACAGAGGAGAAACAGCTACAGTACAGGTAGTGTGAGACAAGAGAACCCTTATTTTAGGAGAGAGAACTGTGGAAAAAGTGAAGAAATCCATCAACATCTGTGGTCTGGGATATATCCAGCAGGTGAAGTGGACATTGATTCAAGTAAAAGTGGTGCAACTGGGCTGCTAAGAACAATCACAACTAGAAGACAGAGCAACACCCTGTATCTAGGTAGACATGAATGTTCAGATTCCAAAATTTAGCTCAAGGTCATCTAAGCACAGAGTACAAACATAGTAACAGCCATGCTAATTTGAATGGCAGTTGAATGCCAGAAATTTCAGGAGTTCAGATCAGATTCTACATACTGCATAGCTTCCCCATGGAGGGGCTTTCCTGCTACTCGCCTCCAGGCTGTTAACTACCTTGCAAAGGTAAGGCTGAGCCCAAGACACAGGGAGAACTCCCTACCAACCCCATCCTCCCTATACAGCTCTCCGACATCTCACACATCCTTTCCCTCTCAGTTCCTGCTTGGCTCATTTGCTGCCTGATTTTGCTCTGTGCCCACCCTATGCCAGTGCCTCCCCTGCCAGGCAGGACACCATGCATCTGGTCCATACTGCCCAAGGCTGCAGGGGAGTGCTGGGGACACAGAAAAGCCATGGGGTGGGTTTGTAGCTGATCACTGTCAACTTGCATCGTTTCAGCCACCGAGTTATCTGCTACTGCAAACCATCCTCAGAGAGCCCCGCACGTCATCTTCACTGCCAGCTGCCAGCCACAGCCCAGTTTCTATTTACTATCGCAACACACAGCCAGATCTGGAACCCAGATTGTTAAATCACAGCGTTGGTCCAAGCTATTCCATGGCCTGGACTAAATCAACACATGCACATCGCTTTTGTTATTCTTTCTAAGCTCAGTCCTGTGCTTCTCTGCATACATTAAACTGGGGGGTGAAGAGAAAGATTAACACAGTGTCTGTACTGGAATTTTACTCTCTTGGTTTGTGCTGAGAGAAGGGGAAAGGCAGATGCTTAACCCCCAGCAGGAGCGCACCACTGAAGTTAGCTTTGCAACCTGCTCTTCCTTGCCAATGTTCCTGTGAAGATCCTCCAGGCAATATGCACGGAGCAGGCTCTGGCTCACCTGCAGTCACTTGCATCTGTGAGATCAGCTGCTTGGTGGCATCTCATCGTTGTGAAGGGCTGGAGCTGCTTCATCTCAGCTCCTGCTGAGTTCTGAGGTCAGCAGAAGTTGTGAGTGTCTGCTACATGGGGAGCAAAATGCTGCTCTGCGAATAGCAAGGTCTCACAGCCTCTGCTCAGATGAGAATGCAGCTGGAGATGTAAGTCAGGAGCCCCTGCCTAATACCAGAGATGGGATTTTGCTTGCATGAAAGGCAGATACTCCTCCTTCCCATCTCCTGCTTAGCTAGGAACCATATTCTTCTTTAAGTTGTGCTTATACCTAGAGCCTTTCACTGCCTTCTAATTATGTTCATAGCTAGACCCACACAGTTCAGCTTTCTGCTCCATACTGTGCTACCTCTGCTGAACCCCACTGAACATTAACCACATTGTACAGGGTCGAGGAAAGACTGTGGAAAGCATCTTACACATCACGGATACTACTTGCAAGAGAAGAAACAAAGTGAGGACCAAAATCAGCCTTCAGGATTTCAATCAGTGCACAGACAAGAACGAATCTGAATCAACTTTTGGACTCTAGAAAGGTTTTCTTTGCTGCCAGAATGCTTCTTACAACCTTTTGTGGAGAGTTATTTCAGAAACAAGAGGTATAGTGCCCCATGATTTTTTCAAGAGCTGAACTGCGCTTCAAGATATTTCTTTGTATTTCTGAGCCAAGGCACACCTGCCTTTTATTGATCTACTGTACAACTGGAAGAGAGCCAACCTACTCCCGCAGAGCAAGCCCCCACCAGAGCAGCACGATGCTCCATCAAACACTGGCCACCTATCCATTGTCATGTATCCTGTATTTGTCACTAGCCAGATCAATCCCATGCTGTTCAGCACATTTTAGGAACCCAGGCTAATAAATCATTTAAGTGCCTCTCACTTCACAGATGGTAAGTGCAGTTCAATGAAGGTAATTATAAAAAAAATTACTTCTGGAGCAAAAAAATCAAAACATGGGAATATCTGTCTAATAGAAAAGGCCTGCAAAGAGATTTGGGAGTTCTAATAATTCTGACGAGCAGGTTAAAGGTCCGAGAGTCTGACAGTAGGTTTTCCCTCTGATTGACTGAATCGATCCTGTCCTCATGTAACAGCTCTGGGCCGCTGTATCTATGAGGTTTCAGGTCCTGAAAACAGTGCTGAGGAAAAAACTATACTGAGCCTCCTTCTCTCACTATAATGTGGTGTTTTTTCTTTTTGCAAACACAATATCCATCACTAAGACAAGATGATGGAAATCTGCAGGTCCTGTAGGGCGCAGGGAAAATACTAAAGCAAGACCCGAACCTCAATAACAGTGGCAGATTCAAAGTGAACTCCCAAATTTCCATTTGATTTTTGTTCTTGGATTTCGACATGACATGCTGTGACTGTGTCCTTTCAACCTATCACTTACACTGATCTTTCTAACATGCCAGAATAAAACTCCTTAGTTCTTAGATGATACATATAAAGCGAAGAGGCCCTTCTCAGCCAACATCACTGAAGATACATTTACAAATGGTCAAACCACTCTCTCCAGCTAAGAGGCCACAGCAAGTGAAGTCACCTTTGTCCAGCCGTTGACGCCACAGCTACTATCACCTCTGCGACACATAACCAAGGGAGATAGACTGGAGAAAGCAGTCTTTCTGAAGCATCTTTCATTCCAGGAGAGGCTGAGAGATCTGTGATTGTTCAGGCCCCTGTCCTGACCCTTCATTTTTGTTCTGGTTCGTGTCTCTGACTTTTGACTGTCTCTCCATGTCTCCTAGTTCCGGCTTCTGACCTAAGCACAGAAATGGGCTGCCTCATCTTTTCCAGATTTCTTTATGGAGCAGAGATAGTTCAGCCAAATTTGGGGTTATTACAGAATCAATGCTCACGATACTACTGAGATATAGAACCAAATACTTAACTGTTGGATTTATTTACATGTAGCATGGCAAAAACTAATTCAGCAACTGACAAAATCCCTCCAGGGTTCAAAGCAAATCCAAAACAAAGATCTGAAGTAATCTGTTTACCATTTTCTTTCTTTTTTTTTTCACCTCAGTGAAAGATAAATTCATGTCCCTCAAGCAATTTAGTCTTCTTACTCCACCTACTTTTGCATTAAGCTATACACCCAATTTTAACAAACCCGCTAATTTAAAAAAAATCACATAAGGCCTTCATATAAAGCCTTCAGGGTTTAGAGTATTTACCTGATCCTCTTACTACCTAGTAAGTTGTGATCTTCATCTTGAGCTAAAGACGTTATGTTGACTATCACAAGGGTAAAGCTTTGTTTACAAAGCACTAGGTAAATACAAGTGGCTGTGTCTCCTTACAGCTTTCAGAACAAATAACACTTTTTTGATTGCAATGACAATTTGAGGAGCATGACATTTAGTGACGCATTCTAAGTGACCTTAAATTGTTATATAAAATAAGATGTTCAGGCCAAATGTGAAACCAGGAACTGTTAGGAGTTTAGAGATATGAATAAATAAATTTGTTGAATGAATACCTTCCTTGGACCTTAGAATTTCAGCTGGATCTTAATAGCAGCCAATGACAAAACCCTTTTTATTATTAAGAGTCCTAACAGCAGTATAAAACATGCAATGCAGCTACAAAAGAGAAGAGTTAAGATGAGGACAGTTTTGGTGAGATATGTCACTGTGCTGAAGGCAGGAAGAACTAGCTATATCCCCAAGACCTTGGAACTGCTGGTTTTTTGGACACACTCTTAAGAGGCTCAAGAGATTTTACCTAAGATCCACCCCTGGCATTTGAGTATGCATCCAAACTGAATCGGTAAAGTTTTGAGAGCTATCTAATATGAGTTAGCATAAGTTTCGTGATTTCATAAGTGTCTGAAGCTTTCCTGTTTAGTTTCACTAAAGTCATCAACTAAACTAGTGTATAAACTAGGTAGCCCTGGACTCTTACTCCCTCTCCCACTTTGACAACAACTTCCGTTTAATTAGCACATGCTGATACATCTCAAGGCACTTTATGAAAGATGTACAGTCGTATAATCTGCAGTGCCAAGGTAACAAATGAGATCAAGAAAGAAAAAACAAGAAAAGCCTCAATTTAGATTTATAGAGCAAAAGAGTAGCAAAAGACAAAACGGGTTGGATTCTCAGCAGGCATATATCAGTAATTGGGTTCTGTTCTCCATCTGCTGACGCTCTAGTCCACTAACTTTAGGAAAAGTTTCTCCTCTTATCTTAGTAATGTTTCATATTCATATTTCCACACATTAGAATTTTTTTAAAAGTACCTAAAAAAGAAAATCTGGAAAAAAAGTTTTGATATTGCTGACTGGTAACTCCTTATTCTCCTTTAAACTCAGCTTCAGAAGACTGTATGTGTAGGACTAAAAATTATAATAAAAATAATTCAGCATTGCTCACATTGCTTCTATTTAATGTCTTGCCTGTGGGTCAACACACCTCACAGTAAGATGTATGCAGATACCCAGATCCGGTGCAGGATTATGATAAGTGAGGCTGCTACTGGAAATGGTACCCATCAAATGAGAACTTAAACACTCGTCCAATCTGGATTTCTCCTGATCATCCAGATGGATACTAAAGATCGCCTGACACTCTTCACAAAGCATGGGGGACAATGCTGGTGTCTAATATTCCCTACGCAAAACAGCAGGGCTTTATGTCCTAGACTGTGAACAGCCATAAAATAGATGCTGGTTTCCTCTAAAGCACTACTAACATTATTAATCTGGATCATGGGGCACATCTTGATGTTCCTACTCAGATTCTGTTTAGGTGAAATGCCCAGTAAATGTTGAGGATTTCCCTTTGCCCTTACCTGATTCATTATCTTACTAAAAGCTTCATTTCTGGAGGCTACCACAATCAGAACATGTTCAAGCACTACCTTCAGCAGGAAGGTAGCTGAAAGTGAAAGAAGACCACAAGATATTAGCAGTAAGGTTTAAATTGAGGAGTCCACTCAAGCTTGTCAGTTGGGCCAAGCTGTTATTAGAAACCCTGATACAGAAGTAAATAGATACTTTTAAAAATCACATTTCAAATGCCTTCTCTCATAAAACTCTTTGCTAGGCATTGACCTACCGCATTTTATTATACGTTGCATCCAGCTACATTAATAGAAGTGATGTCTAACATATTAAATTCTTGTCAAAAGTAAATGGTAACTTTAAAATAATCTTTTTCTAAGGCGAAAATGCAATTTTAATGACATCAAGCACAGATTTGTAAGAAGATCATTTGCTCTGGTTTGACGAAAAAAAAAAGAAAAAATCAAGAGTTCAGTCATCTTCCTGATGTACAACAATGAACCAAATAAATTATACATTTGAAAAAGAAAACCAAAAAAACCAACTAAAAGGAGGACAGAGATTAGAAAATGAAAAACACATTCTAATCTGACTCTTTATGAATAGGCAAGGTTAGTGAGCATACACTACTGGAAAAGATTCCAAGGCAACAGGAAAATAACAGTTAAAAAGCAATTAATAAGAAATCTCTCTGCTTTAAATATACAAAATATTAATAAAATGCAACAGTGTCATAAAACAATAATATACAAAAAGGCTATAACAAGTTACATTTTCACCAGAGCTTCACTGATGTTATTGGAAGAACTGTTTTTAAACCCAGATTTCCCCTCTTTTCAAAGCTTCTGATAATATGCAAAAGCTCGCCGTTTGTTGCTGTAGAAAAAAACATCCTTGAATACAATTTCACATTATTCCCTTTTCTCCCTTTTGACTGCTGTGATGCCACTAAACCTAGAATTTTAGTTCAGAAAGATCTACTGGCCTGTCAACTTTCAAAATATCCATCAAGCCATTTTTGTAACACATTGGGGCGAGGAAAGGGGAAACCAAATTTGAAGGACTTGTCAAAGCTCATAGTAATTTATGAAGTGAATGGAAAGTGCCTTTGACAGTAAGAAACTACTTGCCATGAAACTAATTTGCAGTGAAATAAATATTATAAACCATACTGGAATGGCAAACTTCTTGCCAGCATCCTACCAGGGGGCTGTGCAATGCATTGCCCTCTTTTGTACCTAATCTACGCCACCTCTGAAAGAAGATTGTGAGAATCCTAACTGTGGAAAGCTCGTCAACATTAATCAGTGGAACAATCTCAAGGACAGGTGAGAGTCATCTTCACTTTCACCCTCTACTGAAGACACACCGTGTCCTACCTTAATTGCTCAGGTTACAATAGCACATAGAAGTACCAACACCACAGACCCTGTTAAATTTGGCACCACACACACATATAACAAGATATGGGAGTTGTAAAGCCTTGAGAAATTATGCTCTGATCACACAAGATGACACAGGGAGTGTTTCTGTCCTCCAGTTTCAAGGTCAAGAACTGAGAGTACTCAAAATTTCTGGCAAAAGTGGGAGTTAAGTCCAAGTCTCCCAAGTGCCTTAATTATAATTTGAACTAAGTAACACTAAAACATCACACATAGCAACAAATATTAGCAGGTAAATAAAGTCTACAGAAATAGATAAAGAAAAAGTAGGACTGGCTAAAAATTTTCCATGTTGTCTGGAAGTGGAAGAACTCTGTGGAGATTTGGGTTTTTATAAAAGAAAACTTTGATAGAAGTGTCCTTTTTCTGGAAAAAAAAGATGGTGTGGGTAACATCACAAATAGTCTCTATCTCTGATAAATACGTCACAACATTATGTTTGGCAAAGCCTCTGCAAAGTACACGTTACTTTATTACTGTTATTACTTCTACAGAAATAAGTTTGCACTAATGTTGTCATGGAGCAGCCCAATCTTCCCCAGTATTTTTGGGTCAGAAATGAATATATGGTACAGATGTCCCAGCAAGGATTGCTGGGCAACTCAGTGAAGTGATGCAGTGGAAACACCAGGCTATGATGCAAGATGAGGGTACGTCAAAAGATACAGGCAAATGCAAGCCAACACGGAGGGAACAACTAAGCAACTTAGAGCTAGTTTGGTGAGATAATTGAGAGTGGTGGGCTCTGAAGAAGCAGACGCTCTTGTGAGCGGGCACAGACTGAAAAGGACAGTTGAATACAGTGTTTTGGGGACTTACACATCACAGAGCTTCCAATAATAGGCAATCATTTTAGCATTTAGAACAAATGAGACAGCCGATGCATTTTCCACTCTTACGCTGAGATTGAAGAATGTTTGAGGAAACTGAAACATCTCCATGCCCAGTGAAGTGGAAAAGGGGTTACAAGTGGCTGCTATAACTCAATGCAAGTATTATCTAGCTAGCACTGAAAAGAATTCAGAAGAGTCAAGATTAGGTGGCTCACAGAGCAGCCTAAATCACCAATTTGTGGATTGTTCCCAAACACGACTAAGACTGGGAAAAAAGCGAGCTGTGAGAAAAGAGTCAGAGATTCCTTTTGTAAGCCCAGTGGCATGTGGCTGATTAGAATTGCAGGCAGCGTTTTCAGTCATTGCTTGTTCATGTTTTGTCTGTAAATCTGAAAAGTGTAATAACATTTCATACTCCCAAAGAAGATTCAGAAGTAAAGAAAAGAATAGTCCATTTACAATGACCTCCATTTCTGAACCCCTTTATTCCTTATCTCTCTCATTTAATCACTGAAGGTTATTAATGGAAACAACCCCATGTTTTATTGGTCCTTAATGCCAGGGTTGCTTCTTAAATTTATTCAAGAGATGCCAGCATGCAAGTCTTCTTATTCAGCCACATAACAGTGAGACTAACTTCCAGTGCTAGTAGTAAAGCTAAAAAAACTGTCTTTGCCATGAAAACTTTGAGGGTTTCAAATCAGTTTAAATAGTGAACATTACCTTAGGCTACATCATTATTTTCAAGCTTCAGCTATTTATTTATCTTTTTAATTGTTCCAAAATTCAATTTTTAAACTGAGTTTGATTGGGTTTGGATGATTTTTTGTATTTGTCAGTCCAAGGTCAGAGTTTGGATGAGTGCCTTATTAGCCTAAGGGTTTTAAAAAGTAGCATAGGAACTGGGCGTTCCACTAGTAGCAGACAAGTCAGAGTCTTTTAATATTTAGGATGTTATTTGGGATCCAATTGTGTTTTGGTTGCTATGGAATGAAGTCTCCCATAGGAAAAAAAAAAAACACAGGGCATTGAGTCCACATTCTGGGGATGTACTGGCAGCAAAAAAATAACATTGTGCCAGTCGTAGGCTTTTGCATTTTTACAGTGTTTTGCATGCAAAGTGATGGAACCAAGATAAATGGTTGCAGATGGTTGAAACTAAACTTCAGAAAACAAACTGAGTTTACCTAGTGCATCACATATCTATACTGCAGATGTTTGCTTGGTTAGCAGGTCCTGCTGAAACAATTCAGAAAGGATTGCTTGTAAAACTGTCTTGGAGATGAAACCTGCTAAGGTCATTAGTATATCCCACTTTAAAAAACATCATCAGCCCCAGCTCATTTTCAAGGATTTGTGATCGTGATGTAATTGGAGCTTTTGCCTTCATCTTCCTTTAGGTTTCCTCTGTCTCTTAAAATACTATTGAAGAATAACCTAATGAGGGAAAGGGGCAGCTCACCCTCACATCACCAACATAGTACACTCTTGAGAAGACAAATCCTGAAATGCAGATATTAGAGGGGACTATCATACGTCCTTAGAATTAAAACCCACAACAAGAAGATCCAGATTCGAATCCCAGTTTTCCCCGATGAGGACAATTCATGTCAGAAAGGTGTCTATTAGAATTGGAAAAGATTCAGGGAGACAGTATGGAAAACTTTTATATGAGGAAGGCTCATACAGACTCTTTAGGACTTGAACTTCAAAAAGAGATGACATAGAAATTATTTTAGGGAACTGTATAATCATGAGTGGTCTGGAGGGGTTGGACAGGCATGGACTGTTCACCATCTCTTCCAATATAAGAATGAGAGGCCATTAGATAAAGCCTGTGAAAGCTACGTTCAAACAAGGAAAAGGAGGTTGTTCTTCATGTAACAGAAAACAGACATGTGGAACTCCGCCAAAGGTATTATGAATGCAAATAATTTACATGATTTCAAAGGGAGGCTGGGCCAGGATTGGGAAGAGAGATCCAAGTCCAGAGATTCTGAATTTATCCACCTCTTTCCGTGACTCTTCAGATCTGCAGCCTGCCAGTGCATTTTTCCCAGTATGTGGCATATCATCCGACTCCAAATAGCTTTCCTTGTTCTCACTTTTAAGTGGTATGTCTGTCTCCTGACTCCCCAAAATGCCAGAACCTGTGGTTATCAAGGAGAGGGATCAGATAAAGATCCCTCTTCTTCTCACTTTTGACTCTTACAGCAGCCCCAATGCTTGCAATGTACGAAGAAGTCAAATACTGATATAACAATTAAGGACTTCAAAATGGTTTTCAGTAACTTTCAGTAGATTACTAGTGCTCAAGCATAAGAAGGAGGCTTAAGCAAAACAAAAATGACCTGGGAGATGATTTAATTCTTCTCTGAAATGAAAAGCTCATTGAAGGGCAGCTGGAAAGAAGTCCTACAGAAATGCCACAAGACAGGAGAAGTGCATAGGGGTAGCATGTTTATGTAGCAACACACACATATTAGGGAGAAGGAATTCTAAAGTTTCATAAATAATTGCCTGTTTCTAATAAAAGCCCTTGCTTACTAGCTAGAAGATAATTCAGTTAATATAAAATCGGTAGAATTCTCTGCTAAACTTAAGATTTATCCCTGTAGGTCCAGAAGGCAGAAACTATGGGTCTTGTAATTCTGCACATATGCACACTCAAAGCAGACACTCCCAGGGTATTTTCATGTACAAGAGTTCATGATCAAAATGGTGCATAACCTAGTACTGTTCATCACTGAGAGACTGAAGTCAGGTTATTCAAGGCTTTCCATGATAAGATTAATAACAGGGAGCATACTGAGCCTGGAGCAAAACAGCGTCTAGGTCATGGCAGGATAACTTCCAGTCTATCACAATAGCTTCATGAACTTTGGAAAAGCTGAACTAGATGCAGAGAGGTACTGAATAACTCAAAGTTGTCAACAGTTCCTCAACACAGCATATATTTTCAAGTATTTAGGAATTCACAAGGCCATTTTCATTATGGGGCTCAGAGAAAATGGCTTATTGTTCACTTACTTCTAGTAGCTGCAATAGGAACATTGTGCACTGATTATTGAAAGGTACCTTTTGCTGCACAGAATTTCTCAGTAATGCAGGGACAGAGAGGAGATATTTAGTATAGATCATGGAGGGGAAAAAAGTGTTCTTTCACTAATGAAACACTGGTAGGTTTTGGACCAGCACATCACATTCCCCCCACTTCGTGCTCTGGGGGGCATGAAGCCTGTTGACCTGCCTCTCAGAACAACCCATGCCTCAAGTTTCAGAACAAAATGAATTACTCCTAACATATGTTGTGCTACACAATACAGACCATGTGTTAAGAAAGAAGGCAGGACGAAGAAGCAATGGCAGAACAGAAGAGATAGATATTCTCCTGTATGCAAAACTTTTTCCAAAGATCAGCAATCTCATTAAACGGTTCAGGTCTTGATATTCATCCACAGCATTTGCTTCTGTAACTTCCTATGACAGCAAGTTCCTGTGCTGTGTGAGAAAGCATTTCTTTTTTTCTGCCCTGTATTCATTGCCATTGATTTAATTGATTGACCCCCTTTAAATCAGTCAGTGCAAAAATATAAAGGGCATCTGATAGGGTTCCAGAGTGACATAACTTGACATAATATAGCCTAATGTGACAAGCTGCTGAAGTCTGAAGGAGAAGATATTCCCAATTCCAGACAGACATCAAGGGTGAACTGAGACAATCTCAGGTTCTCCGTTCACACCTCTGTGATATAGCACCACCCTGCCAACTCATCTCCCACTTCTGACCTTCAGTGTCAGTAACTTTCAGGTGTAAGATGAATGAGGGAATTTATCACTCTAATGTTTACCTTGAATGAGGAGGTCTTTGATGGTACACACTCCTGCTGAAAACCTCTGGTGAGGAAGTTACAACACCCCAAAGTTTACACCCAGCTTTCACCTGTGGCATTCACAATGCCCGCATCAAGGAGCTGGAGAATATTAAGTAAAAAATTACATTGCTATCAGAGTGGAGGTATAAGGACAGCTGCTTTTTAAGCACAAGCACATGGTGCTCTACAGATTCTCACAACTCCTCCAGCATATGGAGCATGTGCTGCTCTCTCCGAGTTGCAGTTGCTGACAGGAGCTGATGTTTTCACAGGTTGCTTTCTTCCTGGAACGAGGTCAAGATTTGAAGGGCCTCCAGGAAATAAGAAGGATCCCTTCTTTCATGCATAACTCTTAATGCTTTTCTTAAATATCATGTCATACATTACAACTCAACAGAGCTTGTGATTGCATGTGCAAAAGTGGCTTCATTATTTGACACAATGTACTCAGCAATGCAGACAGTGAGAAGCACACTGCTGTGCTGTGCCACTGCGAGACCTTAACAACTTCAAACAAAGCCTGATGCTCTTTCTTCATTGAAACCCCTAATTCTCTTCACAGGATCCTCTTCATAATTAGATTAATGTTTCAGTCTCTTCAGACAGATGTGGAGGGGATAGTTACAACCGAAAGCAACGGGGGCATGCACACTGCTTAAATTTAGCATGAATGTAGGTGTCTCACTTGGGAGATCGCATTCATTACATAAGCAGTGGAAAGAGACAGGCTTCTCCGAAGATATCCCGATATTAAGAGGGAGTTCAGCTTTCTCCATTGATTATGTAGGAAGCAAGGAGGAACTGGCCTTCTAACCTAATCATTTACAGGCAGTATAAATAGACTTAACATTTCACAATATTATAATAGCAATTTGTGTTTGTTTATAGGAGTGATTTCCTGCACAGAAAAGAAACAGGAAGGTGTAGAACTTTGCATAACATAGGTTTAGAGATTGCAATGGATTACCATTGGTTACATGTACCCACACAGCACCGTACAACAAAGTGAGGACAAAGGAGAACAGGCTTTATCACCTTGGCAAAAGTTTGCAAGAAAATTCTCTGTGTCAGGGAAAAGTGGACACTTACAATTCATGTTTTAACAACACTTTAGGCTGGAGACATGAAAGAAATAAATAGAAAGCAAGTTCAAGAACGCACCAAGTTAGATAGCTTCTGTTACGTCTTCTGTATAGGTTGTCAAGGTTCCTAGAAGGTCCTCATATGAAAACTTTAGAAGAAAGAAAAGACACAGCTGACAATCCTACTTATGCAAAAGACAAAGTACTTCAGCACTTCTGAAAGCAAAGGATCCATGTAGGAGGATGAAATCAAATCCATTATGTGAAAACCCTTTCCATCTCCACGTAAGGAGGAGGGTAGAGGGACCATTCCATTTCACACGTCTTATCCTTCCTGCATTACCACATACAGAGCAAACCCTAATAGTCTGCCCTCCTTGTGGCTTCTGGTCCTGGAATTAAACCAGACAACACGCCACAATTTTAGCATTCCAGCAACAAAAGGGAACCCGATCTCTTGCCTACTCATTTGTAACACAGGTTACAAGAATGAAACTGGGTGCTTAAATCCTAACTTGTCCTTCATCCTCATTCTTTTACATCCATATGAAAAACTTCCCCACCACCCATGCATTCACACTGCTACTTCCCAAAGTGTGTAAAGAGGAAATGAACACAAGGTGTTACATTTGCCCTGCAGGTGCCCAGCTGAGCTGGAATCTGTTCCTGTCCATCTGCCCAGGTTTTCTGCTGTATGTGACACATAAGTTTACAAGATTAAGGACCATCTACTTCTTTTTTTTTTATGGTAGAGAATGATAGTTGAGATCACCTGGAGTGAAAGGTATCAGGCATTTAGGAACCTATGCAGACAAGCACGGTAAACTCTACAAGAACTGGCAAGCAAAACAGTTTTGCATCTGGAAACTCAAGAGTGGGATTCATTACACCCCAACAGTATTCCTCTTTTCTCTTCCTAGAGCTCACTAAAGAAGCTCCAATTCGCTCTTGCTTTTCAGGTTCTGGTAGGGTAGGTTCCTCAAGACACCCATGACTTTTCTTTCTCCGTTAAGAAATCCGATTGTGTGATGGCTGTTCTTTGCATTCAGTTAAAACCCCTGCTTTGGAATAAGTCAGGTGCCTCACTGTCTTTCATGAAGGCACACAGATGCATACAGTTGGGCCTTTTTGTGGTATCCAGGTCTTCTTGAACCTTGCTTCTATGACCCTCTTTGAGCCTCAGACTTTTCTACCAGCTGCATCATTGATGCTCCATGTGTTAGCAAAGCCGATTCAAAAGTCCCTTTAGAGCCTCTGTCAGATCTAGAAATCTTTTTGCTATGCAAGATCAGCCTCCCAAACAAACTCTAATCCAGATATATTGCTAAACTCTGATTGATATTACAGACTTCCCTTCCAAAATGAACTAACCAAAAAGTTTATCTATGTTATTTTTCCCTTTCCCATGCTATCCATAACCTCTAGATCCATACACTGAAACCCACAAACCCAAATATCTAACCGGCTCCAAAATTTTAATTTTGCCTCTTTGAATCACTGAAAAACACACCTTAAACTTCCACAAAGGATCTACTAAAGGAAATGTTACAGAACTATTTGTGATGATTAGCCACCCTTCCCTGCAGCAGCTCTCTCTCCAGTTTTGCTTAGCTTGTGATCAACTGGACAATGGCATGATCATTGTCAACCCTGGCACAGAGTCACACCACCAGGTAGATATTTCGATAAGCACCTCAGTACCCCAGCTGCAGCTTTCACGGTTTAAAAGGACTTTTGAAGACCAAGGATTTTTCCTGGTGGGCCAAAGTATATTTTATTTACATTTAAATAGTAAAATCATTATTCTGTTCCCATGTGCTTTGCATGTATATAACTTCTGGGTTTTTTAGTTGCAACTTGAAGAGATAGCACATACTGAGTTTATTTTAAATGGTTTCCTATTCAACTCCTCCCAACCTACACTATCCAGTACTGAGGCTAAATTCTCCCCTTCAGAATAAACAAGCCTTGAAGCTTTCATTTCACTCTGACTTATCTCTGATCTGTTTGAAAAACCTGACCAGATCTTTCTTTTCGTCTCACAAAAATTCACGCCAAGAGAAGTAACATCATCACAACCTGTCAACACTTAGAGGCTAAACAAAGAAAGAAACAGATCAAGAAAACAGAGATGAAAAGCTTTCACGCCCCTCTTCCCAAACTAATACTCCCAAAATGTGTTTGAAGAGAGGGGGAAGGAACCATTGTTTGAGCTAACACATCAGCCGATGTGATTATTTAACTAACTATCTCCATCCCCGGACATATCAAATGGAATGCAATGCCAGCTGAAAGTATTATGTAGCTCTAAGGCATACAGTTTGGCTGAAGACTCCAGCTGGCACTGGTAGTTTTATTGTACTGTGAAAAACATTACAGTCCTCAGATGCCCTGCTGATCATGGGATCTGAGAAACTTTCCTGTATCTGCCTGACATGTACTCACACTGCGATTAGCACACCCCTCCCTCTCTTTCTTTTTCCCTTGCTGCAGATGTATACACACACGCACGCACACGTGCACACTGCCAACATTATTTAGACCAAGAACACTTGTGTTGGGAGTCCATGTGCCGTTGTGTTTGGGAGGGGGAGGCATTCTTTGTCCAAGTGCTAAAAAATCTGGTACCTCAACTTTCACTTGAAGGTGGCTGCAGCACATGTAGAGACCATTAAGGGCTGTGTTTTGCTTCCTAACTTTTCACATTTTTTCCTCCCTTTATGACATGTTTATTGGCCTTGAAGGGCAAGAAGGGATAACATAGGAAACTGAAGTCCTCCATTCAGCTCTGACTCACCTATTGTGCACCCCAGCCTCATTTAAGGGCAAGTTGCACTCGGCGTGGTGGCTAGGTAGTGTGAGCAACTGGAACCATTAATCCCTGTTCACATCTGATTTTCGGCAAAATCTAAGCCAGTGGGTCCAGGGTAGTTAAACGTGCAGCTTGGGCAATTAAAAAAAAAAAAAGGTTACAGATGAATATTATTTGGTCTGAAAACAAATCTGCAAGGGGTTTTGGAGACTAGTGCCTTGAGGATTACAGCTTATTTGTGGAGCTTTAACAGGAAACTGCTAATTATGACACCTGCACAACTTTCCTTGAATTAGACCCTGGGGATGCATTGCCTTGCCTATAGATGTTAGCCAAAGCCTCAGGCTCTTAATCCATAGCCGTCACCTAAAGTGAGAACAGAACAGCCAGCCATAGGGCATTTGCAATCTTAGTTAAGAAAGGGTATCACACAGTTTAAACTGGATTTTTCCTTCCAAGACAAACTGCTTGAGTTTTGAATACTCTTCCAAGGAGTTTTACCCTTCAGGCTCTTGTGAAATCAGCAGTCTCATCCATTAAAATGGCTTCCAGTCGAAGTGAATACGTATGCAGCACTACAAAATTGTTGGGAAAACAGATTCAAACTATAAGAATCAAAGCAAATAATCTAATTGATATGATTGTAAAACAAGGGAATTTCACACAGAACCAATGTATTACTGACTCTCTGTTTCAGGTTAAAACGGACATGTGTTTCTCAAGCCTTGCCTTGGTCCTCTAGGTGAGATGAATACTAATTTCCAGACTTTAACAAATACAATTTTAGAATTATTTTCTAGAGGTGCAATGCTTGCACAGTCCATGCTTTTCAGTACACAGTGTTCACTCTGTGAATACAAAAGGCAGGGTTTTGTTCAAGAAAGCTTTACTTGAGGGTTTAAGTCAGGCAGTGGTTTACCCAAGATGGACTTGCGAAATCAGAAGATCTTGCATGTCTTGCAAAAATTAAGGTTCTAAAAATTGCATGAGCAGCCACATTCTGGGTGAGACTTTGGGAACAATCTGCCACGACAGGCTTTTCTACACTGCCCACTGGTTATGTGGTAATGAAGCCGGTGCCAAACAGACTGGTGTGTCTACACAGTATGATCAGCACCTCCTGAGCTATGCTAATGTGTTAACCCTCCTCCTCCTCAGCAATTATCACCCCTTTAGCCTGCATATGGGTCTTGGACACAGCAACAGGCTGACATGGCTGTATGTCCCTGTTCCAGAGCTATGCTGGGTATTTCTGCATGGTGCTTTATATCCTGAGAAGATATTCAGACCACCAGCATCAAGCATGTGATACAGGAGATAGCTGCGTTAGGAATCGAGTCACAGCACGTTGCCCATAGCATTGAGAAAGCCTCCTTCACAGCTCTCCAGCAAGTTTCCTCCTAAAGTGCAAGTCACAGACAAAAGCTGTCTTGATGTCAAATAATGATTGACTACGATGCTTTTTTTTTTTTTTTTTTAAATCGAACTGGTCAGTGGCGAAGACCACTGACACTGCCCTCATCCTGGTGAATGTAACAGGCACTCCTGGAAGCCTCTCATTTTATTGACAGAAACATGCCCAAAGTCCTGTCCGCAGCTCCTGCACCTGAGCCACTTCAGGACTTGGTACTAAGGTAATACCTGATCCCTAGCTCTTACACAGTGTTTCTGTTCAGCAGACTGTGAAGTTGTCTCCAAAAATAACCTGCCAGTGCCATGCTCGGACAGTGAAGTCCAAGCCAGAATCAAAACTCTCATCTCCCGAGGTCCTGACACTCCCGTGTAACATCACAGTGTGCCTCGCTCTCTGACTAGTGGATTTGCTGCAAGTCTGCTCTGACCTTATTGAAAGAGCAATATTCGAACAATGACGAAGCAGTGCAACATTTTTTTCTTATTGGGGCAGCCAGGGTTGACAAACGGGTGGCAGGACAAGGTTAAGCAATGCATTCATAAAAGAAAGCACTCATGGGTTTATTTCCTTGTCTCTATCAATGACTTTTTGCAAATGTCTTAGCTCCTTTTTGTCTCAAACTGCTTAAAACATGAGAGCGTTCCAAGTAATAATAAATTCCTCGTCTTTAATTTATAACTCCTAAAATTGACAGAAGCCCAAAACACTTTTTTAAGCCTGAAAAGGTGGCAGAGACGCATATTGTGTTCTCAGCACAAGAACTTCTGTAGCTGCAAGGAGAGAGAGCTGCCAATGCGCTTGCAGAAATAGCAGCAGTATTTTATTTATCCCTGTAAAGCTTGGCCAGTATATTTTGTACTGAAGGAGCAGATTTACCATGAGGAGAGGGAACTGCTGCCTCCATCCCTTTTAACATTGCCCAGTGCGGAGCACATCCCAGCCCCGGGCTGTGAGCCCTGCCCTCCCAGCGTCTATCCAACTCATGGCCACATCTACTGCAGGAGCACAGAGAAGGGCTATTGCATCAGACACTGTAAACCCTCTTGCTCGAGTTTACAGTCCAGAGCCTGTGCCTCCTCTCCTCCCCAGCTTTCCTATCGCAAAACCTGGGAACAAACATCAGTCGGTCCCATTGCACCCTCTTGTCCTTCCAAAGTGTGCAGTCAATGGGCTCCTGCGCATCTGTGTTGCAACAGAGGCACGGAAAGCAGGGGATTAGGAGCGGGGGAAATGCGTACACCAAATCCTCCATCTGCAGCCCAAAGTAACAACGTTCGGGGGGGTGGGAGAGGGAATGTGGTGCACACAGCAATACAAAAAGTAGTTTTTGTGCCAGGCTCATCAGTGTGGCAGGGTAATAAGGTCGATGTGAAAACAACTGGAAGGCACATTCCCCAGTAAACATGTGCTGAGTGAAAACGGCCCGACCTTATGTTGTAGAATCCAAACCCATTGAGTCAATTGCCAGAAAACATGACATGACCTTTCAGATTCAGTGAGCATCAGTTCCAAGAGCAGGCTGCCGTGCTCTTTTCCATTTCACTGCTGCCCCCGGAGGGCCTCAAGTCACCGGAAATAATAGCTCGGGCTCAAAATCTGCACTCCTTTAATGAAAAAAAAAATACACATGGCATCAAGTTTGACCCTGGTGGCAGATTTTTTATATGCTTAGCTCAATTTCTTTAAACTTAACAACCATGCTTTTTTTTTTTATTTATTTTATTTTTTAAGATCTTCTCAGAGCTCAGGTTTTCCCACAGACAACCCATTTTTGCCAATGGAGGAAAACTCTTGGTTTTGTGAATGAGGAAAATAATTAATAGCTAATGAGGTGCTCATTCCAACCCACAGCCTTCCCTCCCCAAACAAGTAAAGAAAAAGCTTTTCCAGTTGGAACATATTCTCTTCGCTTTCTAGACTGAGAAACACATAAAAGTGTATTTTCGCCCACAAACGTCCAAAATCTTATTTTAATCCACAGAACTCGAGCTGCCCATGAGAGGAGTAAAGCTGTGCAATGTTCCAAGCAATAGCAAGATGAGAGCTTGTGATATTAAGTGCAATTCAAAATGTACTTTCCCTCCCACTGAATTACTTTCCCTGCTAAATCCTGATTGAAATTTTTCTCCCCTTTTACTGTCTTCCCTGACAGACTGATGGGGCTGAGATCTGAAATCAACTTCAGCTTTTAGGCGAAATATTTATTTTGGGGGCCAAACAAGAAGTTTTTTTGGATACTATTCAGATTTTCCCCTCCTCTGTCAAAAACGCAGAAAGGAGAGGCAAGGATCTGTGCCGTCTGGAAATTGTATTTATTTTGACTTGAGCTGTGCCAACCTGCAGTATACAAATACTCAGTCAAAACTGCCTACCATCTGTGTTTATTGTAGAGGAATAGCAACATCCAATGGCCAGTTAAATGCAGGTTAATTGCAGGCGTGTATCGAATTCCCTGGAGAGCCAAGTACATAGTTAGCTCCCCTAGTGTAATCTCTTTCTGTTACATGAAGGAAATCAAAAAGAGAAAGAACAACAATGCCAACCCACAGAAGAGCTGGATGCTTCTTTGCACAGAGCGGGGGTATCTGCAGGGAACAATAAGGGCCTATTAAATTCTTTCATTGGCACCGGAGAAGTAAAGTGAACATAAATTAATCAGCTACAAAAGAGGGGACAAGTGTTGGTGCAACTCTATTGAAGTCCCTGGAGTTGTGGAAGAGATAAATTTAACCCAGGATCTTTCAATGTCTGCATATTTGAAAGTGGCTTGTTGAAAAAATCAGGCATTCTTAGAAAAGAGAAAAGGAGTGCGAGAGACTCCCTGTGAAATGCCATCCTTTTAATATCCCTGAACAGTCACATGTTCACCATAGCCATATTGACATTTATCATTTTATTTCCTTGCATTTATAAAGCCATCTGGCCAAGATTTTCGAAAGCATTGACAAATTGTGGGCATCAAACTTTTGAGCTTAAAAGACCCAGGCTGACAATGGCCACACAGAGATGTATCAGGTTGGGCGTGACCAGATGCAGATGCTGTGGTGCATTTTGGAAGAAGAAGAGGAGCAGCCTCCTGCCCATGTGAACCAGAGCAAACACACCAGATCTGGAGAAGGAGCAGGGAAAAGGGATCTGCCGCTTTGTTACAGTCACAGTCGGGGAAATCCATACCAAAAAGGCAAGCAAAATTTAAGGTCCTTAGGTAAACCTTAGTCTCCTCCTCACAGCTGCCATCCTGTACTATGCATTGCATGTGGCCCAAAAAGAACCACAAAACCCTTTAAAAAAAAAGAAAAAGAAAAAGATGGGGTTTGTGGTGTACCCAGAAGACAGAAACTCTGGGTGGTGCCAGAAGGGGAGCAGAGAGCTCCCAAGGCCTCTCCAGAGAATGTCCTTCCCACGTGCACGCTCACGGGGCCCACACCGCACAATGCGATGCAGCGCAGGGATGAGGATCTCTCTCAAAGTACCAAATCACAGAGCAGATGTAGAGCTTTAAAACTAGGACCAGGTTTAACCAGGAGGGGTGAAAAGAAAGGAAAGGAGGGACTCAAGGGACCGCAGTATCATACGCAAATGAACACTGCAGCCGCATCCAGCCCTGAAAGGCAGCAGCCTGCTCCTACACGGACCAGGCGTTAGCCAGCCAGGCTAGAAAGAGCTCCAGGGCAGAACCTTGGATGAAATAAGGGCAACGGATGAGATACAATACTTCAGGTGTACTGCACAGTAAATTGGTATCACGGAGAGCCACATTATTTCCCTGACATCCCCTTTTGCTCAGGGAGAAGTAATTCACTTTAGCCTTAAAATACCTACTTCCCACCTCTCTAGCAAGCTCTACAGCTGGCACACCGAATTGACAGAAGTGTGACCCCTTCCTTCCACTGAAGGAAAAGCTATGCACCACCCACGCATCGCACGAGATGCAGAGGGGCTTAATGGGGCAGTCGGTGCTTGCTCCCCCCATCTACTTGTGTGAGCTCAGAATTTCAGCCTCTGAACTGTTAGCCTTTGAGGGGGGTTAATGCGTTTTCTCCTTCCTTTCCACATTGCCAGTGGCGATGTCCTTCTCACACACTCATATTCTTAGGGGCATTTTTAGCTCTTCTTCCCTCTTCTCCCAGATGTCAAAGCTGCCATTAAATCTGCCTGCCCAATTTATAATGCTGAAGCCTTTCAGCCAAGGCTTAGTCATCTCACGCCTCATCTCACTGAAGCTTTCTCCCCTCCAGGCTTCTGCCCTCATCCCCTCCAGTCCATTTATCCAGAGTCACCTACCTTCTCTGCCATCCTCAGATCCTTCTGCTTCCCCACCAATGCTCATCACATCAAAGCTTATTGTTTTCACATTCAGCACCTTGCACAACTTCTTTTTTTTTTTTTCTCTCCACTTCCCCCTCTTTTCACTTTCATCCTGGCCCTCCTCAGCTCTCCCAGGAGGCAACTTGTTCATGATTTTCTTCCAATTGCATACCAGCATTTCTCATATATGCCAGAAACCTGATCAGGCTGCAGTACTCTACCAGATCGGATCCATATACCGTACGTCTATGAGTAAGTTTAGTACTTCCTCACTTTGAAACATTAAAATAATCATTACCACCATGAAAAGTAAAAGTAATGCTACAGTTTTCTGCCCCCTTCAGTGACATCCCAACCTCATGTGCTCACGCTGGCTTCAGATGACAAGCTGTTATTCTCGGGCCTCACATCTTTTGGGCATAAGATTAGGGCTATATGTGACACTATAATATCCGTAATAACAGCTGTGCATGGTCTCCCTGAAAACTCCTTCCTCTCATATTTCACCCAAAACCATTCTAGCTTCCTGTTTTGAAATGAAATCTTAAAATATCTTTCCATATTACAGCACTTACAATTAAATATTTGTAGGGGGTGTGGGGCTGGATTCTGAAAAAGCATAAGCCAGTATGGCTTTGTTGACATCCGTGAAATATAATCGGCTTTACTGAAGTGCTTTGAGTAGCATCAGCCGGAAAGTTGGCCCCGCAACCTAAAATTCGAATAGAATCAAGTCACTGATTCTGAATTTAATTCAAAAAGCACCATTGCACACTTGGGATTTTACATTGCCAAATCTATTTCAGAAACTAAAAAGTAAGAATCACGTTTTTCTTCATACTGATTTCTCAGTTCAGAACAAGGAAGAGGCGAAGGCTCCACATATGCTGTTGTTTAAACTGCTGAGCCAATGAGCTGAGCATTTCAGCCTGAAGCTGCCACCTATTGCCATGACCCATGGTGCACTCATTTACCTCTTGAATTAAAATGGAGCATATCAACATATTTCCTGTCTTACTCCTTGGATAGTCTCTCACACAAGGCTTCAGACTGCAAAGTTCATCATTAAATGCAGATTATCACCCCCAGGAATTTCCAGAGGCCCCGAGAAAGATGCTACAAGCTTGAGTTCCTACAGTGGATTCAATTACAGTATGCAAGGGACATTTAAACAAGCTTCCCTGGGATAAATGAGAGAAAAGAGCCGGCACACTCAGCATGAGTAAAATAAAAAGCAATCTTCAGCTGGTGCTGGCCATGCATATTTCGAAAACCATTCCCTTCAGCCATTACCAACAAGAAGTCAGCAAAAACTTATTTTAGAATCTGAAAAGACAGAAATTTAAAGCATTTGGCGGCACAATCTGTTACTTAGGGACAAGCTCATTAAAAATGCAGCCCTATTTACTGAAGGCAAAATGCAGACATGCACTTTTGCATGTAAAGCAAATGCTTATTGAATGATAAGAACACCTTTCCTCCTGATTGGAATGGGAAGAAGCGTTGGTTTAATTGTGCTGATGGATGGCTCTTTGAAAGAAGGTAATAATTGGAGAAGCCAGTCCAAAACTGCACACAAACCCATAAGGACAATGGCTAAGAGATTGAATTCAACAAGAAAGATGCTACAGGGAGTTAAAAGGAGCTTAGGAAGAACCACGTAACGAACTCTAGGCTGCATGCACACTGGGGGAGAGCAAGGGTGAACGCTGTCTAGGTAGCAGCCCGAGCAGCACATATCTGTGTCTTTGGGCGGAGATAAACTTGTGAAGGGAGAAGAGGGACCAGGCAAACTGAGTTGCAAAGGCAAATGTCAAGAATTGCAGAAATAGGAGCGAGGGAAATCAGAAATTAAGAGAAGCGACATAGTGGGAAGATGAGACTGAGGAAGAACACTCTGACTGCCAACCCAAATCAGAAGGAAAGGAGGGGGGCAAGGACCCGGAGCAGAGGAGGTTCATTATTCTCCTCTTTCCACTGAAACTACTTCTTTTGCCTGACCAGCTGCTGCAGACTGCAGTTCAAGTTTGTTGGGGAAACTCAGCTATTTGAGCTGGCAACTGATCTCGCTGTGGATTTATACTGCCATAAATCTCTGACTTAAATCAAGTAGTTACTCCTCATCTTGATAGATCAGGAGCAAGCCCTTGGAAGTGAAAGGTGCCATAGGAGCATGAAGCATTTTCTTAAAACACAAAGAAAAGACCCTGAACTCAAACACTTGAAGCTCACAGCTATGAATTCCCTTGCTACATACAGCCATATATCAGCCATTCCTATGGTGGACGGGAGCAAGTCACTTCTTTGTTTCAAGACAACATATTATACATATTGTATATACTCTGTAAAATATCTGAAAGTAAATGTAATAATCATTAAAATAATCATTACCAGACTAATATGCTCTATACCTTTCTAGATCTTTTATGTGGTGGTTTTAATCTCTGGTCTTCAGAGCCGTGGGTGTCCATGGCTCCCTTTAAAATATGTCTATAAAATGTAACTTAAAAAAAAAAAAAAACAACCAAAAGAGCTGTCAAAAGGCTTAAATTCAAGAGTTCCTGTCCAAGCAGAAAAAGGGGGAGGAGAAGCTTGGCAAATTGAAAAGGGTTGTTTGAGAGGCTTGCAAAAGTGAGTAGACCAGCCTGCTACAACTCCATGGCAGCAGCGTACGGTGTACGACCACTGCACACACAGAAAAGAAGAAAGGGTGGAAAACAGCTTCCCAGTCAAATAATATCTTTTTCTGGTCAAAGAATTTATTGCAGCATACCTCCAACATCCTACATGATTCAGAAGACTAAACATATTCCAAACTGCTCTGGCTTCACCAAAAACATCTCCAGAAAAATGAGATTTGCAACCTCAAGACCTAGCCCACTTGACTACTTAACACTGCTTCCAAGCTTCCCATCTGGCAGCTAGAGAAGCATTCTCTCTGTTGGATAACTGGAGACATATACTAAGGTTAATTCATTCAAAATAAGCCTAATAACAAAGTAGAGGTTTATAAAGAAGTCACAGTCTCTTCCACATTGTTTGTTTTGCTCCTTTAAATTTTCCAATCTGGCAAATATGAGGGAACATTAGGGGAAAATTTATAGAACGAAGAAAAAATGTTTTATTTTCATACAAGAAATAATTAGAATAAAATTTTTAAAAGATAATCCAAGAGACTCTTATTTCTATTTCTTTGTTTTGTGTCTTACCCTCCACTCCCTGTTCTGCTCCTCTTATATAAAAAATAAAAAAGCAAGTGTTTAACACAGACTGTGTGGAAAGGGAATGGAAAGGAAATAAAAGAATCAGTATTCCTGGTGAATAATTTGGCTAGAGGAAAAAGACAGATACAGATCAGATTCTTTTGATATGTTAAAAGCATCCCAAAATGCCTACACTCTGGATGCTTTTACACAAATTATCTTTCATCATAAAAGTACAAAATACATATAATGGACAGCTCATCTCTCTCCAATGAATATGTAGCCACTAGCTGATAAGATAATAGACTAAACATTGACCTGTCACAGACTTGACGATCATAAAAGTAGAGTTTAAAAAGTTGGTTCTCACGTCTCAGGAATTTAATGGGCAGGCACTAAGATATGCTTCCAATCTTCAAACTCTTTTCATACTATTCTGCCTTAATAAGCACAGGCATAACCCTCAAACTGGTTGTATTTGGAGAAAGACACTGTTTGTACATATACTTCTCCTACAATCTCAGTTCCCAGGAACTCCCTCCCACTTAACCTTAGAATGACTTTAGTGTCACGTAGTTGCTCTAAAAGAAAGAGATTAAAAATCTTTTTACTGAGTGCAGCAGCCCAATTTGTTTTATATTCTAATTGCAAGAGGCACTTGAGGCATCAGTTGATGGATAGGTTCCTAATAAACAACAATTATTATCGCAGCGTGCAAACCAGTGGAACTGTTGAGAACAGAGCCTCAGAACTGGTAAATCTTTTACTGGTAGCCTTCTCTGAGTCACCCCTGTCTCGCTGTGGGATCCATGCCTCCTCTCTTCAGTGTGCCATGGTGCCCGTGAGAACCAAGCTTTTCTCCTTCCCCAAGGACTTTCTCCCAAAGCAGGAAAGACAATGTATTTTTTGCCTTAATAATTAATCTAACAGGCACCTTCATTCTTGTACATGCACCACACATTTCTGCTACTTTTCCCCCTACACTGCCAAAGAGCTTGTATCTGATAGCTCGATCCTTCTTCTCTTTTCTCAGTACCTCCCTGGAATCTGACAATGTTCATGTAAGGGATAGAAAATACTCACTTCTGTAAACAGGTGAATTCATTTGAACTGGGCAGAACGTAGTACAGATTGCTTTTACATAGCTCACTGTCCTGTAAGATATCACAGTAAGATTGCCTGGTTATTGGTAAATATTTTATTTCAAATCAACAGCCAACCTGAAAAGAAACAGCATGTGATGCTCAGACCTCAGAACTGATGGGTCTGGGTTCTTTCTACAGTCCTGCTACTAACCCACTGTGGGATCTCTGGAAAGTCCCTGACCTTCACTATTACTATTTTAAAACCTGAAAAACAGGAAGATTAGCTGTAAAATGGTAAGTTGTTAATGAGGTTCTAGCAGCAGCCTCATACAGGTACTAGCATCTCTTCCTATTAAATTAATAGAAGCTCAGCTCTTTAAAGGAATTTAGGTACTTATTTCCATTATAGAAACTAAAAGCACAGGAAAATAAGTACACTTGGCCACCTCCTGGGGGAACAGACCTGCATCTCTCAAGCCTTCTCTTTTTCTCCCCAGTTCACATCACGACCACTTGTGTGGCACCTAACACTCATTTAAACCAATATTTATTGATTGATTTAGGCACTTAGGTAGTTACAGAAAAGCTTTTCATTCTCCCTTAGTGCTATGTAGACATAGCCGCAGAACTGAGAGGAAGGAGCAACAGCTTTTAGATGACAAAATTGCAAATGTTGACAGCATTCAGGGGTGAAGGCAGGCCAAGCACACAGGCACAGGTGGGTACTGCCTCCCTGAGGAACAGATTCACGTACGTGGCAGGTATCTCACTTTTATTTATCCTGGATATAGTTTTTCTTATTCTCCCACACTTAGAGCAGGGCTTGTTTTTTTTTTTAAATGAAAGAATAAAAAATAAGCAAAAGAAACAAAGTTTTAAAAAGTTTTTAACCAGAAGGTTGTTTTTTTTTAAAAAAAAAAAAAAAAAAGCAACACCCTGAAACTGTACTTATTTATTTATTCTATTCATTCCCAGGAGAGCTTCATCTTCACTCTGATTCTTTAGTTCTGCAATATTTGAAGACATTTCTTTTCTTGATCCAAATCAGTTTTGTTAATTGGTTTGAAAGAGGGGAAAAAACCCTCTTTTGGAGGGTTTGATAGTTTTACAGACTTAGCATTTGACCCATTAATGCTCATGAACTCCAGAAAGACAAGCTGAAGTACAGGCACAGCTTTGCCCAGGAGAATAGTTCAAGGACACTGTGTTAGCCCCTCGACTGGCTGCAGTACCACCCAAGTCCTTGGAAAAACCACTTGCATACAGACAGCGCTAGACCACCTCGGTGAGCAATATACATGCTGCCTTGAACAGAAAGAGCATCCCTTCGGGCAGGAATCCAGGTGAGCCTCAGGATGAGTCAGTAGCAGCACAAGCAGGCTGGCACACATGTTGAGTGGCACTACGAATGGTAAGACTGGAGGTATTTGTTGTGGTCTTCTACATACCCTGAGGTCTGTTTGCCACAGCTTCTCAGTGATGAGGTACGCGCTACAATGACGACACATCTCCAAAAATTATTTCTGTTTATTGATTATCACAGTGTGACTCCAAATCTATCCCATTCGGATTAAGAAAAGAAAAACAGTATGTGATTCATTTAGGGACAAACATTCTGGGAGTGCAAAACCAATGTTTTAATTATTTTGTGGCAAATAATCAGACAGCACAATATGCCTAAAATCACCTTTTAGTGGTCTTCTGGAATATATAAGAACCTGGTCAAGCTCAGGCTGACTAGGAGCCAGGTGAGAGCTTACACGATCATGCCACTGGCTTGTTAAGACACTTTCACAAAGGCTTTTTGATTTCACTCGCACCAGCAGCCTCACGCTGAAAGGTTACTTTTACAATCAAAGAGAATCTATGAGCTCAATGCAACATGAGCCATTTCTTAGTCACAGAAGGAAAAAGACAAAGATTTTCCCCCAGAACCAGTGGGGTATCATTCAACACAGAATCAGAATCTGAATCCAGCATTAATAAGAGTATGAGGTCCATTGGTCTATAGTTGGTAGGTTTGTGGAGGCCTGTGAAGCCCTAATCCAAGAGAAAGAAAAAGGCAGACAAAGGGATGAAGCTGTGGCCTTTCTGCAGCTCTCTGTATATTCACCCTCGGGAATCAGTTTGTTGGAAGGGCAGAGGATTTGCTCAATGTTGCACAAGAAGATAGTGTTGAGGCAGTGGGTGCCTCTGTATCTCCGTGACTGTACCTGGTGCTGCTTATTCCTATCACACAGCTATGGCAGAGGCCACTTCCCTGGTGTTCTCCATTGCTCAGGGACATTATTCCAGCAAACCAATCTTAATTCAGCCTTGACAGATGAATTAATGTAATCCACAGGTTTCTACAACTGGAAATTATGAGACGCAAAGTCCAGTCTAGAAATGCAGCACCTTTCTTTATAATGGTGCTAGACTGGCTGGACGTAGTCTCACCAGTGACTGTTAATCTGAAAGTAGCTTAAAAGGATGATGGTCTACTGGTAGGTACTTTGGAATTCATTCCCTCCCTTTTTCTACCAGACCCTCAATTGTGTAACTTTCTAGAAGTGCCGAAATGCTAATCTTTCCCATTCATCCATTTGGGCAGGGATAGGGATGGGGAACCTGTGTGTTCTGCCACAGGGTTAATTATGGTGGCTTATGCATTACTGTACTGTCATGAGAGCAGGCTGATACTTTATGCTTCATACTGTATAATTCAACTATTGTCAAATATCAAATCCCCAAAATATAGCACAGCCCTGTAAGGAAAGGGAAGTAAATGACATAATACATGGAATGTGAGCAATGCCCAAGAAAGGATAAATAAAAGCCTAAGAGGCACAATCTTCCATCGAGGCCTGAAACCCACACTATGTAGCAACTCAAAGTGGTTACTCAGAGAAAGAACAGAAAAGCATGTCAGGCCTAGAGTGATGCTTCTTCTACCTTCCAGCTTCTGGCAATCTGCCATTTAGGGATTTCCTGAGCCAGAGGTTGCATCTGCATCAGCATGTTTAATAGCCCCTGCTGGACCTATTTTCCATGAATTTGTTTAATTGCTTCTTGAATCTATATCTGTCAGCAATAAGTTCCACAACTGAATTATGCACTGTGTGAAAAAGCACTTCCACTTGTTCTGGTCTAAAGTAGCTGCCTGAAAATTCCCTTCATTGCCCCTTTAGTCTTGTGTTATAACAGGGTATAGTCATTTCCAATTCACTTTTCCCATGCCGTTTATGACTTTACACACACCTGTATTACTTGTCTCTCTTCCAAGCTGAACTGCCCTATTTAATTTAATCTCTTCTAGGAAAGCAATTTTATAGTTCTACTCATCCTTGCTGCCCTCCTCTGTACCTTCTCTTTTCCTATCATATCCTTTTTAAGAGAGGATGATCAGGACTGTACACTTGGTCAAGACATGGGTGGATCATAAGTTTGCAAGTTACATAAGGCCATTTTCTATTTTGTTGTCTACTTCTCACTTAATCATGCCTAACATTGTATTTTCCCCTTTGTTCTCTAGCTGCAGGCAGGTCACTTCTCTCTTCTCTGTTTATGCTGTAAGCTCTTCAGGGTAAAGCTGTTTTCTGATCATGAGTTTGTACAGGGCCTACTGCACAACAGAGGGCTACAAACCAGACTTTCTGAAGGTAGACACTGGTAACCAATTTTTATGCAGGTGCCAGACAAACCTAAGTTAGCTAACCCTCCTGCTTGCTGATGGTGACTTACAGGAAACGGTCCCGCAGGCCACGTACCTGTGGGGTTAATCCCAAAACTGCATTCTACATACAAATGTAGGTAGTACAAATGACACAAACCATAGGCAATAGAAAACACTTCTGTTTTAGTAAAGTGCTCAGCAATGCATGGGAAAAATCCATTATGTGCACTTAATAATCGCTCCAAAACTCCTTTTCTGGCTCAGGAAATCCTGAGCCCCTGCTAACTTATGCCAGGGGAATGCACCAGAGGATTAGTGCCATAGTTTTATCCTTCTCAGAAGCTCTGCTGTTGGACTCTGGTGCTAACAGGTAAAGGAATAGATATATTTTTTGTTTCATTCAGCATGTCTGTCTTTATGTTTATATTTTCAACCATCTTAATTGCAGCTGCATCCCATAGAGCCGACTGCTTTGCAAATCCAGACATGAGGCAGTTCCTATCTGAATACATTTCATTCTAAGGAGGCACAGAAAGATCCAGACTTTTGTGCATTGCGGCCAAATACATTTCTTGTTTGCTATGGAATTGCACTCATCAGAGCTATACGTCTCTTCCACTTCCTGACCTGTGTACCCCAAGCACAGTGTCTTACATTCAAGTCAAGAATCTTTGTGGGCCAAAACTCAACCCTTTACACCTAAATGTTCTCAACTACTGCTTTCACAGCCAGCATTGTCTATCCCCCCCCTCGCCTACTCCTTATCTCCAGCATCCACAGACTCTGTATCTGTACTTTGGAGAGCACTTGCAAAGAGAATCTGAATTAATTTTTAGAACAGATTAGCTAAAATGCATTCAATATCTGTGTGGACATACTTATTCAGAATTAAAGTAACCCTAATTCAATTTAACTTACTTCACTTCCAAAGTGAATTAAGGTAAATGTAATTGAGCCTACTTAAATTCTGATTAAGAGTCTTGACATCTGCCACAAGTGAAGCTATATTATCCACAGGGAGTTAATTCACCACCATAAGTGTGGAAACACAACCAACTGCATAGCAGGAAAGCCAGAGAAAAAGGAAATCGTTAGTCCCTGAATTGCAATAATCACCACAGTATATTTATGCTAAATGCGTATTTAATTTGGGAGGCAACATTCTTGCATACCAAAAAGGGAAATAGACTTACCTTGCTTAGAAGAACAATCCTATAAAATTTTCCAGTTAAATTTTTATTTTGTAATAGGATTATAATTGCGTCAGAATTCCAGAGAAGTTGGTTAAGAAAAAAAAAAGACTAAGTTTCATCACAGTAAGTGCAACAGCAAGCGCATTTTCCTTGCTAACTCACGGCTGTGTGAGTGTCCATCTTTATGTGGGCACAGTAGAAACTGTCTTAGAAAATTACCCTAGTTTACACAATACATCACAGAAAACCCACGTGTGCTCTGCTGTGCTTTTCTTCTCCCTATCAATTTGATGTTTAATACACTTGTTTTCACCTGATTGCAGAATCAGAGAAAATTCAAGCTCTTGCTGCCTTGATGCTGTACCTGTTTCATGCCACATCTATGCATAACTCTACTGCTACTGACGGTAAGAGGCCTGTGGACGTCCTTGAACAGCCTCATGGTTTCAACTCTTGGTTCAAGGGTGCCATCCCTGATAGAATTACTTCCTATACTGTTGGTGAAGATGCACATGCTAGATATAATTGAAAGAGCTCTTTCTTCATGATCTGCTTTTACTATATATCAAGAGTTCTATTACTTGAAAAATCAAGGTTTATTAAACTTTGCACATTATTCAGTTCATTCCATGCCATTATTATGCTGATCTTTTGTGTACAGCAGTAGTTATTTACAACTGAACTGCGAATCTAAAGCTTAAAAGCAGTTTTCCAGCTTATCCTTCACTTCCCTGTTGACAGCCATAGCAAAAGCAGAATTGCTAGGGTTATTGGCCCAACCTGGGCTTAGGAACAGCAGCAAGTGCCTGAATAAAGAGAACAGCTCCAAAGCTGCAAAAGGTGCCTGAGAGCAAAACAAGACAGTAGTAGCCAAAGGAATGGGTACCTTCTTTAGACTGTTACACAGCCTAATAATCCTCTCCAGCTCTCTCCACATGTCTGCAGGTATGTGAAGTCCTTGTGATGTTTGGCCAAGGCTTTTGTTGTCCAAGTCCTAATTCTAATTCATGTTGTTCTATATTCAGACTGGAGGGGCATGCATGTTTCTAGAGATAAAGAAGAAAGTGTGTCAAGGATATGACTCTGCCTATATGCTACTCTCCTCTACAAATTCCCCAACACAGTCCAGCTTATTTCCAGCTAATATTGGAATCTTCAAACTTGTTAACTTGTTTTAACTACCTTTCACTAACAATCAGATTTTTTTTTTAATTTAAAAAAAAAATCAGATGCATTTAAAAAATACTGTTTGAAACAGAAATACAAAAAAGTTGACTAAAATGGTGGGGAAAAAATTTCAAGTCTGAAACCGAAACATTTCATTCTGGAAATTGCCTTACCAATCAAAGTCCACACTGACACCAAGTGAGAAGAGAGAAGAAGATGCTACTTGGTATTTCTGAGAGATTTACTCCTCTGAGAAAATGCTTGTTGACAAAGACAGGGGAGGAAAAAAAAAAGCAGAAAAAACACACAAAAACACCCGAAACCCAGAAGGAAGTAGGGGAGAATACTTAAGGGACATAAATATGTAAGGGATACAAGACCTTCCTACCTCATCCCCAGAACATTTCAGAGCAAGACTAATAATATGATTTTAATGATACCCATGTAGGAATCAGTTTTCCTACCTGGAATTTCTTGCCTGAAAAAGTGATCAAGGCCTCAGCCTCAGGTAACTCATAGAGAAATAATATGTGAGAAAAATACAATTTTAATGTCTTCTACCAAAAATGATGACCAGCTGCGCCCTCTATACTGGCGTTATTAGTTCCTTACCTCCAGATAATGGGGAAGTAGCTTTGCTGTGTGGTCGTAAGTGAAGTAGACTGAAGTAGTGAGTTCAAAAGTGACAGAAAAAAAAAATTCCAAGAACTCAGCTGAGAAGCTTACTGGAAAAGTGGGGCTGAAGATCTAAATGCAGGAGGTGGATGATTCAGTAATGAATGGAAGGCTCATTTTGACAGGTTGGGCTGCCATCCAAGCTAATTTGTTTCCAAGCCTTCAGTTTGCCAACTGAAGTGGCTAAGAAATAATAGGCCCCCAAAAATATTTCTAAGGAAACACAATGCCCATTATCACTGAAGGAGAAAGAATCTGCACATTTGAAAGAGAAAAAAGAAATTTGAGATCTGCCAACTTTGGCCAGTTCCAAATGACACAGGAAGGAGCAGTTACAGTGCAGTGAAAGGAAAGAAGTAGAGTATTGTTAAATAAATCCAAAGTAAAAGTCATCATAAAAAATCGACACAATAAATAGAAGGATGTTTCTTTCACAGAGAGATGGTTTTATGGCTGAGCCCATGCAAGCAGCCTATGACAAAGGAAAGAGTCAGGGGCATAGAAAAAATGAAAAGTACATAATAAAATGAGAAATAATGAGACAATCTCTTTATATTTGACTTGGTCATCAAAGAATTGGTTTGGATATTTTATAAACATTACAGACTTTAAAAACTCACACACACACACACTTTGTAGCTCTCACTAAAGTCAACAGCAGCAAGGAATATCTTGTAATTGTTACCAGAGGTTACGCCTGGGCTTCCTTGTCCTTCCAGTCACACGGTACCTGTATGATCTCAGCCAAGACGCTTACAACATGTCTACATCGAGCGCTGTGCAGAAATACCCAACTTACCTGTAAAGCCACATGGCACAGCACAGAGCTGTGTTGGTTTAACACCTCGAGTCAGGAAACGGAAAAGCCACGTTCTGTCCACGGATCAGCCAGATGCAAAGACCAGACCTGCTGAACGGGAGCTGCCTGTCCCTACATCAGACTTGAAAATACAGCCACTCTCTGCCTTCATACCCTGTTTCTTCATGTTTACTAAGGTGACAGCTCACCTATAAAACAGAAGAGAAGGAAGAGATTTGATAACTGTTTTCTAAAAAGTGAAAAGTTTCTTTAGAGTAAAGCAACCAGATATTCCCTACTAGAAAAAGGAGTTAGCTTTATGTGCAGTGAATAAGAGATTTTGAAGTGTTGAGAAACCACTTCATGGCTACAAGAAATACCTATGGAGGTTGTATACTCTTCTTCATGACAGACTTTTATGAAGAGGCTAAACATGGCCGGCATATATATAAAAAGCTTTTTTTTGTTTTAATTCATGAGAACACATTAAAAATTGTTATTATTTGTAAAAATATTTCCTTATTATAATTTTTTTTCTACCTAAGGGCACAAAATTCCAGTTTTCTGGAACAGTGGTATCTCATCTGCTTTAAGACCAGCTCAGCAAAATACTGAAGTTACCTGTTAGCCTTCAGCTTAGGTTTTCCTAACATTCAGCAGCTGCAAAACTCACTTTTCTCACATGCCACACACTTGACGCTACAAACACCCTCTCTTTTTGCCAGCATTGTGCACAAAAGCAAACTAACATTTTGCTAAGAGACTTGCCAGCCTCTTGCATGATGCCATTTCTGTGATGCCCCACATGATTATAGAAACAGCTTTCTGAGCCTCCTAACCATCTTCCTGATTTGAAACCTCCTTTTTTCTGTAAGGTATGTTATGTTCTGCATTTTTAAATGAATGAAGGAAGAATGAAACTACTGTAATTTTCTTCCACTAGACAGATTTCTAAGTCTCAAGTGGTTTTAGATGCACGTTTCACAGTAGATGGTATTGAGGACCATTCCTAATAGATTTATAAAGGTGCCCACTACCTCCATTTCCACTGAGAAGGGAATCTAGCACTGAAGGTTATTTTTTCTATTATTTCTAATACAATTGCACTACCAGGCTACCTAATTAAATGGGCACTCAAAGCTAACGTGTTCCCTCAGGGTAAATCTAAATTGCAATGGGAAGGTATGACTGCAACTTATGGAGGCATACGAAGCTAAGCTTCCACCTCATGAGTATCAGTAGCAACAAAGCTACATCTGGTCAGGCTTCATTGCAGACTGTATCACTGCACACATATTCACACAACCATGTCACCTCCATGTTTTTTACAGCAGCTAGATTAAAACTAGCTACAGCAGAATCAGGGCCAACATTGGACTCATGAAATATTTGAGAAGATAAGATATGGAGTCCCTTCTCCTTCTAATCACCCAGTGAATTTCTACCTAACTTAATTTCAGAGCCTTTGTAACTGCCCCCGTTGCTTGCCCCTAGAGTTAATAGCATTTCCATGTGCTCATTTCCAAGGTACACTTTTAATAAGTATGCACTGTCATACCTTGCAGTCTTTTCATGTCAGTTCTTTTCATGGGTGGTCACCTCTCCACAGCAGAGTCCAAGGATTTATTCAATACCTCGCAAATTGATTCTTCCTCATGAGAGGGTACTGGCTGGATGCCACTGAAACAGAAATAACCATGTTTCCGGAGGTGTTTATTCAATAAGCTGCATCTTCACAATATTCTGTTATTGGAAATCCAAGTATTTTAAGAAATTAACCTTTCGACAGAATTCTGACAAGTCAGGATGTTTTGCTGTTAGATGAACAGTATCCTGACACACTTAAACAGATTAATATTTGTGAATTTTGACATAATTACTGATTTTCTCAACAGATTTAAAGTCTAAGTTTATCTTCATGTTAATCCAATTTCATGCCTAGAACAGAGCAAGCACAACAGAATGTCTTTCGTAACCTTCTGATATCATTAATTATTGCTACATTGGGACTTACAGCATGGAACAAACAGGTTTTTAAATGGAAATCATTTGTCTCTCAGCAGGGAGACTCAACAGTTTTATTTCCTTCAACACCAAGCTGCATTCAAGTAATCTTGTTTCATGGTGATCCTCCCTCGACAACCTGCAAGTCAATGGTGAAATCCCATCTATTTTGTCCCTGGATTGGTCAAATATGCTGCCCATAAGGGGAGGTGTCTATTTCCTCTCCTAATTGTGGAGGAAGGGTTTTCTATATGTTAAGGCCATGCTTTCCCCAAGCTGTGGGCATTTGGTCTGGTTTCCTGGTGATTTTCCACAAAAGGAAATCCCCTAACTCATTAAAAAAAAAAATAGATTAATTGACCGGTTCAGTAACAAGCTGCCCCAGGACCCAATAAACTTTACAAAGGGTACATTCCAATTACGACTGGGCTCAGCATGAACTTGATAAGTAAGCCAGCATAATCTTTCTCCAGCATTAAGATTTTTTTTTCCCTTTTCCCCCATTAATTTAACTCTTTCTCAGCACTTATGGATTGACAAACTTCTTATTTTCCCTTTCCTTGTGAATGTTAACCCTACTGAACAACTCCCAGCAACATAATCTAACAGGTTCAATAAAACCAACCACTGGTCTACAGTCACTCTCCTGGCACTGCTGTGGCCTTCTAAGAAGGGTTAGCTACAGTGCTGCCTTCTTCCACGCTTTGCCTGGTGTCATAAAATGAACCCAGATCTCAGACCAGGACAGGGAAGAGGGAAGGTGATCTCACAGCAGAAACAACTGGTGGAGCAATCGGAACCACTTGCTAGCAGAGTACAGCTACAAGCCTGCCTTCACTATGTGAGAGGGTTGGAAGGGGTACAGGGTCTTTTGGTAACAAGCATAAGCGCAACAGCAGGAGAAGGAAATAGAAGGCAGACATCAAGTTAGGGAGACAAAAAGAAGAGTAGCTGGCTACAAAACATTCATTGTTTTATATTCTCATATGTTAGTCCACCATAGCATTAGACGATACAGACACATAAGAAAGAGCACCTGAGACTCAAGTACTCTTGACCCTTTTGCACCCATCCCTGTTCCAAGGTACTGTCTAGAAAAGCCTGATGTTTGGTAATACATACATGTCAGATGTCAGTAAGCCTGGTTAGCCAAAAAGAAGAGCTCCTCCTAGTTTTAGATCTTTGCAGTGGTTCCCCATCTGAGGCACCAAGCTGCATGCAGATACAGAATACTGTGCGCTTCAACTCTATCTCGTCATTACCTATGAGGAATATTGTGGAAGCTCAGGCTGAGAATGGGGTTGTCCTCAGGTACAAAAGAAATCATTTGACCACTCTGGCAGTGTCTGGATGTGGCTCAAACCATTAGGCGTCTCCTCCAGAGACAGACACAGAGGTCAGGTGGAAGCATCCCAGGAACTGCATCTGCTCTGCAGAACCCCCAGCCTGACCCTGCTGCCACACAGCCTGGCTTGGGTACCGATCCCAAACCGTTCCACCAGACTGAACACTACTAGTGCAAGACAATCTTTATTCACAGAGGCTTATTTAGAAAACATTCAATGATTAGCTGACTAGTCATGTAAATTTACACACCTGCCTGGTAACTACTGCTGCTTTTAACATGAAAATGCACAGAAATTTGTACAGAAGACACTTAAACTGTTTGGAGCTACATCTACTTCTGCTCAGATTTCATTTTCATACATTTATTACGCCTAGCCTGCACTGTATTTCTTATAGGAACAAGAATAGCTGTAATTATTGTTGTCAATCAAAGTTTCTCTGAAGTCCTCAGCTTTACTGTTTCAATAACTCATTTTTACCGGTGGCAAATGTCTTCAACAAACACTAGAGCCTAATTTGCAGTTTGGTTCCCTTGTCATTTTCTGAGTCATCTTGGTGGAATGCTGTGAGGCAAGAGATTAGTTTTAGGACTTTTTTTCATCTTCTCTTTCTTTACATCTGAGGGCTGTTAAGAAATTTGGTTTCAATGGCTCAGACATATCCAAGGCGTGCTACAGGTACCAAAGGTGCAATGAAATACAAAGTTTATTCTACTTCAGTACAAAGAGAATACCTGATAAACTGTTCCAAAGTCAGCCTTAGCACATGCAGGTGCAGCTGTTATTGGTTTCACTGGAATTACAGTTGCTTACAACTGGTGCTGGATTTAGCCCCTTACAAGTAAACTCCTCAGCATCACATAAGTCTCAACTGTGATTGCACACCCATTGGTGTAAATCAGAAGTAATTCTACCAATGATGCGCAAACCTCAAGGTAAACATCAGCCTCCCAAAATAGCTAAGATGCCAAAAATAAATATGATACAATGCTGATGGATTTATAGGTAACTGACAGTTTCCTCCTCAGATTCTCAATCAGGTGTCACTGAGAGGTGCTAATATAATTAGGGATGAGATATGGATTAATAGGAAGAAAATATCATAACCTCACTCTTACAATAAAACAGTCCGTACACTATACTTACCCGCAAACTGCACCATTCTTCTGGTAGCATGACATTTGCTAAAGCAAAAGCCTGTTGATGATTCTCTATGGTCCTATATAGCACTCTGCCATGGCTGCTCTTCAAAAGGCCATATTTATCCCCTGGGAAATATAGCTGTATTAATATGACATTTTGTCACAAATTAATCTTAAATAGGGGTAATATTTTTGACACTGAGTTGAAACTGGAACTAAAAGGCAGTTCAGGTGGTTAAAGTGGCAATATCCTGTAGCAGACTTATATTCCCTGAGATAATACTGTTATGGTGTAAGTACCAATGTACTGGGATGTACCAAAGGGGAGAACTGTGCAAGTCTTTCTTCATTTTAACAACAGACATACAGGATCATTGGCCTTCTACTTTTTATTACAGCTGGAAGTACAGTAATGTCCACTGATCCCAAACATCAGAATCTATGGTGCCAGATGCAGTATAGAAAACAAACCTTGTGCTCAGAAAATGCAGCCAAGACAGATAATTAGCACCTCATCTACCACCATGATGGGCTGCACTGTAGAAAAGTAGACAGACAGTTTAAAAAAGATTTTTTTTTTTAAACTAATTTCTCATTAAAGCGATTAAAAGTGGCCTGGTCTGGTTTTTAATTGAAGTCCCATGGCACAAGTCAGTTGTGACGAAAGGGATTCTCTGTGATGTGCTCTCTTTCCTGCTGTGGAAGTTCCCAGGCTTTGTACAGTTCGTCAATGCCAGACTAATTAACACAATGTAATCTTGCCACTTACACCCATTTCCCAACTCATTTGCACATAGCTTCCACTATTACAGAAATCAGGGTAAATTCATAATACAGATTTCCACAGGAGCTGACCCTATTATACAAAGGATGCTGTTAACCTTTTCTATTCCATTCCTCCAAACTACATGTTGCTGATGGTCACCGAAGATGACTAGTGATTTGGTGCACCCAGATATTACCTTATGGGCATTTCAGTGTACATCTCAGCTGTTCTTCACCAATTGCATGTCATTTGCCTTTAATGGGATCATTTTCATTAAGACTAATGTCTCTTCCCTGGCTGTTTAACTCAATTCCCCTCTGAACCTGAAGGCTGCAGCCAGAGGCCATCCAGAAATATTTGTATTATATGAAAGACTGAAATATCTACACTTCTGATCTGTTTAATATCTATCTTTGAGATGTAACGTGAAGCCCGCTGACCACTAGTGGTCATTAAAGATCCTATGGCACTTTTTGCAAGAGCAGAGGGTATTATTAACTCCAGAATCCTGGCCATATTCCAGTTTGGATAATTACATTCTACCTCACTAAAATTCCCCCTGCAGTTTCAGTCGGGGAACTTCTGTTCTTCACTTCCTTTTTCAACAACCGGAGCGAAGTGTCGCTTGCGCTGAATTGCCAACACGTTCCATCCCCGCGCTTGGGTATGGGACTCAGCCCATGGGTACGCATTCTGCAAAATGCTCTGGGGCTCGTTAGTAAGGAGGTGCATGACGTGTGACCTAGAAAACCATAAAAACCTCAGCGATACTGCAGGTTGATCACAGTGCTCACACGTTGCTGGATTTTATTTCTGGTAAATGCAATCAACATGAAAGGTCTGGGTATCTATCAATGCTGCCCTGAAACTCCCCAGGCTGGACAAAAAGGTTTTGCTGGTGAGTATTTTATCAACTGCTCAAGCAAGTGTAAGAATCAATCTGGCCGAGATCTAAAATTCAGGCCTTCCTATGCCCGAGTAATCACTTGGCTGTACTGAGTATCCATGGGTTTTTAGGTAACAAATGGATCTTCTGGAAATAGATAGTAAATACAAGCACTCCAAATTTCTGTATTGGGGAACACCAGAAAATATTGATCTGAGGGGAGGGTTTTTTACTTGAACAGGGAACCATGGTTGTTTATCCAGCTGAGCTGCTTACTCCTTCTAAGTGCTATTAGCTAAGAATGAAATGCATCTGTAGAGAGGCAACGAGGGATGGTAGGGGTACCATTTTAATGTCCTAGAGAGAGAGGGAAATTAAAGAGACAATGTAAGAATGGGAAGCACTTCTGTAATTTTGTCAAGAGAGGCAAATTCACCATGTATTTAAAGTTTAGTTTGATTGATCGGGAAATCTAAGCCTGGGACTGAGAAATTATGATGGCTAAACAGAGCAATTCACTGAACTATTAAAGAAACCTTGAAGAAAACACTGTTTATCCGTTCATTTGAGAGCAAACAGACAAAATTCTCTTCTCTGAATTCCTCCAGCTTAGCATAAGAAAGATGATACGCTGTAGATTCTGTTGCTCCAGGCAACTGATGAGGAACTTCTTTGATGTGCTTTGATTAATGCTGGCTTCTTTGATTCAATGATATTTGGTTCCAGCTCCACTTTTAAAAAAAAAAAATCCTTACTACCACAGGGAAAAACATTAATGACACTTGCTTGGAAAACACTTGGGCTTATGTTGAGTGCTTATTCAAGATCAGACAGTTTTGTTGCCTGTATTGTTCTCTCTCCTTTGAGCTGGTGGTCACCTTGACTGCAAACCTGGACACCAGGTATACTCTCTTGGGGTGGTACTTTCCATCTTTTAGAATGACAGAAAAACAGGAGTGAAAGGGACCTTCCAGAGATCATGTAGCTCCCCTTCCCTCCCAAACCACCTAATTGTTTCTAGCAGACATCTATCTGTCTCTGTGACGGAGGTTTCATACTCCCCAGGGTGATCTATTTTGGAATTTGACTATCCTACCCACTCACACCTTCAGACAGAGAGATGCTTTCAGGAAACATTAGGCCTCCAGAGAAATACAGCCATTTCTGTAGTAAACTGTGGAAGTTGTATAAAAATATATAGAGCACATCACTTCAGTAATGTTTGATTAAAAAATGAAAATGGACTATGTATCCAGCTCATGTGGGAAGGGATTCAGTTAGAGTCAGAACAGCTGGAACCTACCAGGATTCCCTGGCTGTTCCACAACTTTGGGATTTTGTCATTGTTATTTTTGAGTCCAGCAGTTTTGGATTA
Source organism: Calonectris borealis (assembly GCF_964195595.1). Classification (NCBI taxonomy): domain Eukaryota; kingdom Metazoa; phylum Chordata; class Aves; order Procellariiformes; family Procellariidae; genus Calonectris; species Calonectris borealis. Next base: position 5,051,535 of record NC_134322.1, on the reverse strand, counting down.
ATCAGACCAGATCACAATACCAAGCTATCTTAGTCTGACGTCCAGTTAACAGTAGAAGAAACAGAGCCAGCAACCAGAAGGAGGAAAAGAGGACCACCTATCGTGTTTCATTCACAGGGCAGATATTCTCAAACTCTCAATCCAAGAAAACTCCCACTTGTTTCTGAACGAGCTGTTCAAAAGCAGCATTTTCCTGAATGGATCAGTACAGCTCATAGACTAAAGGCTATTCCAGAATGAGCCAATGGCACTTTCATACTGCTCTGAGTTAATACCAGTCTCCACTATATTGATAGTGGTTTAAGTTAAGATTTTTTTAATTTTTTTTTTTAAGAAATGTGAATTCCCGTATGCCCTACTTTGGTAGCTTAAAGATTGTAGGAGGTCAAAAAAAAATAGGTCAGTGAAAATAACATTGCAACAAGAAATTAATTGCAAAGAACGTTTAATATGACAGGGGACTACATAAAATCCTATTATATTTCTTCACTATCCTACTCAGTAGTCTGTACTATTGCTATACTCAAAGGCCAGGGCAGTCTCCCAGGGTAAATTGCTACATTAGTTTGACATTTCTGGCTCCAATTAACCTTATATTTGAGCTATTTTCCGAGGGTTTTTTAAAAAAAATCTGTGATAAGGTTATGTTTTTCTATTAGAGTTTCAATTGCTTAATGGCCTGTTCCTGATGCCAATCCCTCTTTAAACATACCCTAGGTAAGAAAATTAGGCCATAGTTTGACAATACATTGCCTTTGGCAGCCGGACCAGCCTAAGGTATTCCAACCCTTCCCACCTTGCCCCTGTCCTCACAGGACAACACACTATCCCCTCCTTTGCACCCACCCGACTAAGTGCTGCACTGCAATCCAGGAAATGATCTGGCTTCAAAAGCTTGCCAAAAACTCTGTTTTATCAAGTCTGGATTGTGAAGGAATCAGAATGTCATGGTTTAACCTGGCAGGCAGCCAAATACCACGCAACCGCTCGCTCACTCCCCCTCCCCCGGTGGGATGGGGAGAGAATCGGAAGGGTAAGAGTGAGAAAAACTCGTGGGTTGACATGAAGACAGTTTAATAGAACAGAAAAGGGAAAATAATAATAGTAATAATAGAATATACAAAATGAGTGATGCACAATGCAATTGCTCACCACCCGTGCTGACTGATAACCAAGTAGCGATCGGTACTTCCTGGAACACGCCTACCGTTCATATACTGAGCATGACGTCACATGGTATGGAATACCCCATTGGCCAGCTGGGCTGGCTGTCCTGATTATGTTCCCTCCCATCTTGTGCACCTAGCTCAGTCAGTAGGCATGGGAGCTGTCCTTGGACTAGGAGGGTACTTAGCAACAACTGAAAACATCAGTGTGTTATCAACATTCTTCTCATACTAAATCCAAAACACAGCACTAGGAAGAAATTTAACTCTATCCCAGCCGAAACCAGGACACAGAAGAACAGAGAGGATCTCTGATTGAGGACGAAAGCAAAATAACATCCCAGTTTTGCAACTAAGGGCAATGCATCAAATCACACCTTAGATGCTGCAATTAGCCTGACTGTAAATGTTAAGTATGGACATCACAAGGGCAGGTACGGAGAGGATGCACAGCCAGGTGGAGGTCACTGAGCAGGATCCCACAGCACTGTTCCACTGAAGGTAGCAAAGCCACCAAATTACAGCCGTTGTGGTTCTGGCCTGCTTACCTTTTGTTTATAGCAGTACAGAGACTTATAAAAATAAAACATGGTGGCTTCCACCACGGTATGGGTGGTGCCAGATCCTGCTCACTTTCCTCGAGTGCACCCTTTAAGGTGCAATTGCACTATACTCCTGATGTAGTACCATGTTACCATGAAGGAAGATGACTGCCATATTCCACTCATTCCTAGACATGCCTTCACATTTGCATCCTAGGGGATCATGCAGGAATGGCATAAGTTGGATTAGAAAGGTATTTCATCTGCAAAGTAACCTTAATCACGAAAAAACAAGATTTATCTCCTGATTTATATATTAGATGAAAGTAACATGGAATCAAGCAATGCAAACAATTGTCTGAACAAGGGAAGAGCAGGACTAAGGTCTTGCTAATACCTTAAGCACGGAGTATAAGTACATTCACTCTGACATTACTTGCAGCTATTATTGGCATTTTGAATAGATATCTCCAATTCAGAAAATGCTGCCAGGAACATGCAAAAAATTTGTTGAGAACCAATGAACCCTGCCCACAGCTGCAGATACAGCCAGATCAATATCTTCTGGGGACAAACCAAAGAGAAAAAAGAAGAAATTCAAGAAACCTATCTTGAATTTTGGGCCACTTGCCCACATAACGTTCAGTGAACAACACTACCAGTGAAGTTAGCTTCCTCCCTCTCCACAGACACAAACATATATTCATTATTTGAACTTCACCAAAAAGTAATTCCTGGGAATAAGTCTTGGTCTGTAATTTGCTGGCAAGCAGTTACCTCCAAGTATGAAATTTTCAAAACACGAAATTCAAGCTATATGACCTACAGTTTGGCAGACCAGTCAATTTTAATGCTTTAATCACGATTTTGATATAAATGCTTACATTTATGAATGCAAATTCATTAGCTACAAGCGTTTGCCAAAACAATATCGTTTTGAAACATTCCCAATGTCAAGTCTGTTTATTTTAATGTTTCCAGAATAGAATTACTTGGGAAGTGAATCATCGTAATTTTTTTTTTTCATATTAATGTATTTCAAATGGAAAGAATAATAGCTAGATTTTGCAGATTTGCCCAGCTCCAGTATTAGGTGAGGAGTAATAATACTGCACAAAGCATCACAGAGACAACTACAGAAGTGTAAGAGCTGAGATATGGTTGGCAAGGAAACCACAATTTACAATAGCCTGGATTTTCATATGCAGAACCTACAGCACCGTAATGTTAATTATGTGCAGCAAGGCAACGCTCTGCTTCTGAAGACAAGTCACTCCATTGACTACCACATGAGCCAAACTAAGCAAATGTATTTCATCACCACGCAGAATTTCTCTGATAGATCCAATGGAAGTAAATGACAAAATTCTCCTTTATTTCAGTGGACAAAGATCAGGACCTTGAGCCTTATTTTATTTATTTTAATCCATTCTTAATACCATTTACCATCCAAAACTAAACGGTATGGTAAAATCCACATCATGCAATGCAGTCCTCTACTTAAAAAACAAACAGATTTTGGAGATACACAGTGAGAAAATAATCATGGCTAAGATTTTCAAAAGACTGGTAGTTAAGTTAGGTAACTTAATCAGTCATGGCATGGTCTCTTGAAATCACATCACAAAACTGAGGACATGTCTTCAAGTGCCTAAAGAAAGTTCAAGTTAGAAGTGAAGTTTTAGTAGCCATCAAGAAATCCTAACACTAAAATGGTACTTCTGAACTACAAAAATCATTCACCTCAATCCTGAAATCCTGGTCAATATCTTATTAAAATAAGGCATATACAGAAGTTATTAAACCAGATTAAAGCTACTACTGAAACCCGAAGCACAAGTGTGACTCGCAGCCTATGTGGAGATGTACAAACTTAGAGCAGACTTCAGGCAAATTTCAGCTCCAGTTGCTCAGAGCAATTGGCTGTTGCTCTCTCCCTTCTTCTCAGGACCTCAGTATCAAAGAGCTCATAAGATAAATAAGATCCAATTTGGAGAATTTAACTCTACACCGCATACCAATAATGCATTTTGAACCTAGTAGTATGAGATGCAGATCCTGCTAGCAAACCTAAAGTCACAAGAGAACCTGCCCTCCGTGCAAACTTGCTGTGCTCTGTAGCTAGCCCTTGACCGAGCGAGTCATTCCCTGCCAAGACACGAGGAGTTTGCAGGGGTGTGAAGCCCGGCGCTAGACCCAGAGCGCTGCTCATCCCTCCCTGCTCGCTGCTGCCCACGATCGACAGAGCCGGCCATTATGTAATCTTCTGCCAATTTGCATTGTAAATGCTGTCGGAGCACCGCTTTATCCATCCGGAGGTTACGGGATATCATTTATTTATTGTGTTGTGTAAAAATTACCTTTAGAAATATAAATGCTAATTTGACTGTAAAAAGATTGCATCAATGCAGAGAATCAGACTGGGGGTTGTTTTCTACATTCATTAATGCAAAATAAACTGTTCTGTTTTTCAGGAGTTAAGGATCAAGGACTGTCTTTTACATAATTAAAACTCTGAAATTTTAATACTATCTTCCCTGCACAAGATTCAGAATTCAGGAAACACCTCTCTGAGTATTAATTGTGCAGAATAATATGGCTGGCTGTCTGTATGATCTCTCCATCCTTTGATGTTTAAATTGATCCTAGTGTTCTGGAGACAGCTTCTGCAGAACTGATTTCCTTGTCTTTATTTTAGCTAAGTTCATTCAAAGGGCAAAATATCTAAGCATTCAGCTTTTGACCCTACTAGCAAATATTTAATGTATGAATTAAACTGGACAGGGCTTTGCCAGAAGCTCTCTTCATGTTTTATTTCTGAAGCTATTTTTACCAACGTTTAATCGCTTAAATGTAAGGAGATAAAGACATCTCTGACAAACTGTGTTTATTGAGCTAAATGCCATCAAGGAAAGCCCTTTTATTTTTTTATAATGGGTTCAGCACACTTTGTATCTCTGGTTTTATTCTGAAACACACTGTTACAATCCTAGAGGATGATACAGTAGCTAATATTACCACTAAATAAATGCACAAGTGGATGGACACAGGAGGCAACTTGACAAAGAGATGGATGGATAAACTGGAAACTGCCTTTAATAGGCTCCCAGGAAATAAAAGAGTGGTCTACAGTCTCCAGTTACTCTCCTGCCCTTTCTGTATATATTTACAAGGGACCATTCTGTAAAAACCATCAGCAAGCAAACAACAGCCAGGCACCTGATTAAAGGTCAAGCCAGCAGCAACAAAGCACAAATTAAAAGGGAAAAACCTGATTTTCATTCCCCCTTCCCTACTCCCACCAACAAGTCGGCATTACAGACCAGATTCCTGGGAGTCAGCAAAATCAAAAAAATTTTGGTTATCCAAATATTTTGGATATTAATAACTATCTTTGGGATGGCCAGCAGGAGGAGGAGGAGAGGGTTTTAAGAACAAATAGCCCAAAGGTGGAGAGGGCAGACGCAGAATGGGAGAATGACAAAACCAGGCCGCCGCCAGTTGGAAAGGGCATTGGGAGCGTGATCAAGTAATTAGCAGGTGGAAGGGGACGTTAAGGGTCAAAATCAATCTGTCAGGGGCCGCAGGGAGGTATCACCTCTGGCTCTTGACTGACCAACACAAGAGGAGTCCGCAGGCTGCTGGGAGGAAATTGCTGACAAACATTTGCCGCAACTCTGCACTGGCTGCAGCACGCTCCGGAATGGCCCAGACTTTTACTGCACACCCACCATTGCTGCTTCTGCTACACTTGCTCATTTTTGAGGGGAAAACAGGACTTCTTAGGACTTCGCTTTGCCCCCAGTAGGTAGACGACAAACAGGCCTTCTGCTGTGATAACTAGCTTTTTGTCTATCTAAACAGGGGGACAGACATTCCCAAACTAATTCCAGTCCGCAAACCGTTTTCATGCAAGTAATTAAACATAATGGTCCCTTCACTTCCCAGCCATCTTGGACTCCAACTTGTTTCTTTTAAGTTGTTTTTATCAGGACTTGTGATGGCAAACGGAGCAACACAATACAAACATGGGGGAGACTTTTTCCCCCAAAGAGATGAGAGGAATTTATACACACTTCTGAATTCAAGAACACAACTGTGTCTCTGTCTTTCTGAACTACCCATCCTTTGATGTTCAAATTCATCCTCAAGTACCGGACAGAGCACTGTAGAACTGATTTCCTTGTCGTTATTTTTGTGAAGTTCATTCAAAGGTCAAAAATCCAAGTATTCAGCTTTTGACCCTAACTAATCTGACGGGCAGTACCACAGACAGGAAAACTCTGTCTATAGTAAAAAGACAGAACGGCAACTGCTGAACCAAAGCACGTGTCCTACAGGACAGACTGTTGACAAATTTCCATTTACCATCAGGGAGAGAGCAGCATTGTAGCAGGTGAAGCCCTCCACCGCTGCCCAGTCACCCTTTGGTGCCCCTGCGGACGCCAATAATTGTGGTGATTTTTGTTATGGGGTAGTGATCTGTAATTTAAGTGGAGACATTCATCATTCAGAAGTCACAGTCGAACAAGCTGCTCAATGATGACCTGAGGGCACTCCCAGCCATGAAACCAGACTCAAACAGCAAGCTGGGGATATAAACACTCATGTTTAGGGATGAGTGTTTAAATCCTCTCTCTCTCTCTCACACTACTTCTATTGTTTAATAAATGGGTTGAGACCTCATGTGATGTCCTTCAAGGGTCTATAAAGAGCTACATGAGTTCCAGCAATCAAAAGAAAAAGGAGACTCTCGTAATAGTCCACCCTGATGATCCACTTACATTCATCAGAAACGGACAAAAAAAAATCAAGTGTCCAAAAATCTGAAGACCAAATAAATTGCTTTATTGCACATAGGTGCATTAATTAACTGTTCTCCTGCTTTTTTAAGAGCCAGTTCCCAAATACTATTATTTCAATAGCAACTGCAGAGCTATATGCTGTCTCCAGGAAAAAGAAAAAAGAAGAAAAAAAAAAGGGAGGGGAAAAAAGTGAAATCTTTTCCTCAAGGAGCCTCTAAATCCATTTTCAGGCAGGACCCAGCAAGAATGCTGATATTTTTCATGGAGAAGGGCTGGAAGTGAATAAAATTTTGAGAACATTTCATGGCCAGCACACCATACGAGGGACGTTTGTGAGTAGATGATCAGGCATCTTTATGACTGTCTGGTTACCATGCCCATCTAATTACCTATTGGAAAAATTCTATCCATCATCTACCATCTATCTTCAGTGAGAACAATACTACTGTCCGCTCCAGTTTCCCAGTCAGAGCAGATTGCCATGAACAGTAGCAATAATGACATCCCCTTCTGTCCTCACAGGAACTGAACACAGAAATATAGCTGCTGGGATTCTTCTGCACACTTTTGCCAGCTCTCTTGCCAGGATCTAGCTGTAAGACAGACTGGATCCAGAGATGGCTTCATAAAGTGGGAAAAAAAAAAATCAAAACCCAAAAAAACCCAACGACCAGATGTGCCCAATAATTGAGAAAAGAGACTCTTTCTTTCATAGAGCTATATGAAACTTGCAGCATTATGCGAGAAAGAGCTTTAGCTAAAATATAAAATAGGACATCAGAACTCTCAGGATTTTGCTCCTGCCACTGATTCTTGTGCAATTCACTTCACTCATCTATGCCTTGGTATCCCTTGTCTAAATGGCGATGACAGTACTTTCCCATGCCTTGGTGGTTTTGTGAGGTTTAACCCTTATTAACATTTGCAAAGCAGATTGGGACTATTGAATGTAAGGCTGAAAAGAATTTTCAAAGCTTTATTACTTGAGACGAAAAATATTGGGGGAAAAAATATCCCAGTTAGGAGCAGAAGACTCAGTTCCCCTTCATGTTGTGGCAGTATTCAACTCCTTGGGACCACTTTAACCCTGTTCTGTAAGGCCATTCTCTGGCTCAGCTGACTCTGAACAATCATGCTCTGCAACCACCTCTTTTCATACCCATTACAAAAGGTGAGCAATATTTATTGGTTCAAGCAGGGCCAAGGGCTGACATTAAGCAAATTTCAAGGGTTATTTGAAGTTAATTGAGTTTAATCATGTAATGATTTTATAATTAGTCATAGTTCCCAGTCTTGTACTGAAAAAGTCACACTTAAGAATTATTTAAAAGAAAATTAAAGCCAATTTAGAATAAGCAGGAGGAAACTACATCAGTGATTGGTGGGACTGGGTGAGGGGATCACAAAGTGTGCTGGCTAAATGCACTAACTGCTTTAGTGCACTGAACCTCTGCCTTTAAGTGCAGTGAGCTGAAGTCCCAGCTGGGGACTTGCACTAAGGGTAAGGACAGCAGTAAGTTTCCAAATGTTAGTCATGCTGACTTGGTGGTATTTCTCACTGGCAATGAGTTGGATGGATCTTGCCTCAAGGGAAAAGAAACTTCAGAGTTTTTCCACCTCACTGGAGCCAGGTCCACCTAACTGATTCAAAAGCAAAGGCCAGGAAATTGTCCTTAAGACAGGACTTGCCAGTGGAAAACTGTACTCCTCAGTTACATAGGAGAAGGTAAGTCCTGCAATGTAGTTACTCTAGAACTTCAAGCAGGTGCTTGGAAGTTGAATCTGAAATGTAATTTTTTTTTTTTTTTGAAGATTCCTGTGCAAATGGCATGCACGGCAATAAATGAGGCATAAACAAGATCAACATCAATGAGTCCAGTAAAGTTACGACAATAACACATCATCCATTCTATCCCCAAATCTGCAAGGCCTTCAGGACACAGGCAAATAACCACCTGTGGAACATAGCGCCTCAGAAAGTAAAATTAAATCTGTGCTTAGAGATGAAGGACCTGCTTAGGGATAAAGACCTCACAGATCATACAGCTAACTACCTGCTTGGTAACAAGTGCCACTGCTCCTCACTTCCTGCTAATGCAGGACACCCCTTACAGCAGCATGGTCTTGATGAGCTGGATTTCACCATGTGATATTAAAACACAGCATGTAACAGTGGGAGTTTGCTGTGGGCTTAAACACCATGTGTTTCTCTCAAGGGTGGAGGCAACATGCAAGTCAGCCTCATATATTTTCCACTGTCTGTGTCTCTGAGTCTCTGTATACCGTAAAAATCTAGCCTCTGAAAATTAGCATATTCCTAGAAAGAGAAAACCCATTGCTTCCAGAGAAGAACTGGTATGGTTCCCACAAAAGCTGTCCTAACGTATAGAAAAAGTAGGCAGCAGCATAGGAACCACTTGCAATTGTGACTTTTGGGGTTGAGGAGAAGGTCAAAACGTAAGGCTGTAACATCTTAGAGAAGCAGGAAAGTGTTTCCCAACAATAGGAGCTGTGCTCTGGCCCACCTCACCCCGCAGTGGCAAAAGCCTCCTCCTGCTGTCCCTTCTGGTTCTGCTCTACTTCTATCTCAAACCCTCCAGAGCAACCAGCACCTGGCTCAGCTCCTTCCCCTGCTCTTCTCTCTCAAGACTAAAAGCACCCAAAGTTTTACCTATGCAACCGAGCAGCCTCGCGGGGATGCTGACTGGCTCCCTGTCTTGTCCTACTGCACACAAGGCATCGCAAGGTTTCACTGCAGACTTCGCCCTTCGGTGTGGTGTGGAACGGCGCTATCACCATGCACTGGTCTTCCCACCCACGGCAGCGTGGCCATATTCAGGGCAGGCCCCAAGGACTATGTGACTCATCTGGATTTAAGAATTCCTCCTGAAAAACAGTGAAGCGTTTATAGGTACAAGTTCAGTAAAAATACTTATCACCCTGCACAGAAACATAATTATTGATAAAATTATACTTCTCCTCAGCACCCACTGATAATTCCTCTATAATTGTCTTGCTTATTTTCACCAAATTACAGAACTGATGTGTCCCCAGCCACTTGGCAATGATAAGCCACAAGCAAGACTAGCTGGGAGAAATTTTTTCTTTCAAATACTCAAATTGTGTGGAAAATTCAGCCAAGGAAAAATAATCAGAAAAACAAAAATTCAGAGCAAAAATAAAAATTAAGCAGAACACTAACTACAATATATTAAAAATTAAATTAATTTGATTTTTCACTTCAGAAATAAGATTTTGAAGTGATACCTTCCTAACTTTTTTTACAAATACACATTATAAATATATATACATATTCCGACTTGAAATGACTGGTTCTGCTTTTACTGACAGAACGACCGTTTCAGTGATAAAGCTGTGAGACGACTTTCAGAGCAGCCCAATAAATATCAGGCCTTCATCCTCTTATGCAAAGGAATAACTTGGAGGCAATGATCTACATGTGCTGCCGTAGGACCTGAGCAGTTGTAAAGCCTGACAACGCTGTAGCGTCTGCCCAGGACAGCACTGCCATTCCAAACACCACAATGCTGAGTGTTGCCTGATGCAAAACCTTTAGTCCTTCTTGAGAGAAAAATCAAGAACAAGAGGAACAAGAGGTCTGCGAGACAGGACTGCGTTCCGCAGGGGCCATGCCATGGGACACATGATGTACCCAATAGAGAGCAGAATCGGAGACAGTCAACTTGGTGGCTAATTCTTTCAGAGCAAATCCACCTCCCAGGACAGTTTCCAAAAGCTAATGCCTTAACTCCAGAAAGTGGTGTTTAAAACGATGAGCCTAACAAAGGCTTCTTTTCATTTTAAACACAATCTTACCCACAATATTCTTATCCTCTCCCTACAGCCATAAATAATAACAGCGTATTACTTAATGATATGACTTATTTATTATTTATTTAAATGATTTATGTAGAGCCTATAGCCTTAACAACTATAACGATAACGATTCAAAAACCAGAAGCAACATGAAAAGGAGATGCTTAAATAATTAAAAGCCTCCCTCCTTTCCCGAAAGAGAGCCGAGGAGCAGTGTGTTTTTCTTTCTTTAGGTTTTTAGTTCTCCTACAAGTGAAAGGGCAGAGTGCCATTGGCTAAATGCTGGCTTAGCAAAAGAAAAACAATAAATCAGAATAACCAGTGTTACTGTAGCTCTTGTCTAGCCTTTCCCATCCATGCATCTCAGAGGAGGGTAAGTACCACAGGACCTATTTTACAGAAGGTGAAACTGAGGACAAGGAGGTGGTACAAATGGTCCACGGTCACCCAGAAGTTCACGTGCAAAGCTGGGCATAAATCTTTTCTTCCATCTGCTAGACCAGACCTCATCCTCATCCGCCAAGCCACACTGCTTTCATATTTCCTCTTCTTGTTTTTTTTTCTTTCATGATTCTCTTTTCAGCATTTATCATGTTTCTTCTTTATGACCAATCTCTCTTCCAGTGCCTCTCTTCTCAACTTCAGGCATTCCTCCTTCCCTGGTAGCCTTTCCCTCCAGGTTTACTTCTCCTGGCATTCACTTTTTACCCAATTTATTCCAAATAGGTTTTATCCTCTGCAACTAGGCAAATACTTGGCAACTCACAGCACAAGTGGGTAATTGAGCTCAGTTGTAAGTGGATTATCATTGAAACGACTGATTTTACACAATGCAGAAAGCTCAAGGCAGCAACAGGGTGCTTTGCAATTTAAACATTGTAAAGAGAGGGAAAATATTTTCAGGTTTCATTTTAAAACTTTCTAAATGCAAAAATGGAAGCCGATTCCCCAATGGCAAGGCATAAATACACATAGTAAACTCAAATCACCAAATGTTTGCCTAGTTCTATTAAGGGGAACAGATGAATTATCAGAATCAGACTTTACAGAGCAGCTGGAGCAATAAAAAATAATATAAAATTTTAAAAGATATTCTGGACTACTCTTCAAACAAGCCAAAAAGACAGAAGTTTCTTGACATAGGTCTTGGGGTGCAATGAAAAAATTACCAAAGTAGATGGACAAGTATCCCCACGAGAGAACCCTAAATATTTAAACTTTGAGATCTCAAAGTTTACACTCATGTTGTGGAGCATTCACAAAAACAGCATTGAGAATTCATGGTCTTGATTAGAAATTCCTAAAGCCAAACCCAACAGCTCTCTAATCTAGGAATCCTCTCTGTCAATTTAACACAAAACTAACTCTTTAGCAAAGGGAATTTTTTAATTTTTCACTGATTTAATTGGGAGTACAGAAGGATAAATGCTTATGGATTTTTGAAAGTCTTTTTTTTTTAAAAAAAAAGACACATTCAGGACACTGGACTGAGATTTGGTAAAACGATTCAACATCCAGCTCTGCCACAAAGTTTCTCTGTGACCTTGGAAAAGTCATTTAGGTCTACGCCTCTACATTAGGAAGCTAATCCACCTAGATAATGCAGAGAGACAGAGACAGGCACCAAAAGAGTGGGGATGCAGACCACCTAAATAATACATAAAGATACTATTTTCTCCTACTCTTCATCTCTTTATTGAGTATTGCTCATTCGATGCTGCATTATCTTTATGGTGTAGACTTTTCTCCCACGCCCAATAGGATCCCAATTTCATATACCATCTTGAAGTATTGCATTAATACAAATAAAAATAAGAATACAAATTCCAAATTGTTATATTTATCTCATCAGAGCTGCTTACATTTAAAACACGTAACTGTCACAGTGAATAGCTCACAAGCAATCTGCAAACTAAAAAGGCAAATAAATGTTTTGTTAAAAGTTATTTGAGGAATGATTCTAAAAACCACAATCAACACAAGAAAACCACAGTCTGCTCAGTGACCCATTGAGAACATACAGAGATATGAAGTTTGAATGAAAAAATTCACAACTTAATCTGCCAAACTACCTTCTTTATTCTCAGAAATAGCAAATAAAGGAAAGCATTTGTGAATAAGAACTATTCAAGACTGGAAGCAGGTACATTAGATATGGTGGACTGAGAAAGCAGATTCAGTCTGCTGGAGACAGACAGTCGCAACAATTTCCAGTGTCAAAGAAAAATCTGGCACTTCGTTAAATATTAATAAGCTGTCGAGGTCAAAATGTTTAGGTCCTCCCAACTCAATCACTTTCATTTCTACTTCTCAGAAGCCATTCAATTGGAAATACCCTTTCCTGTCTTGCCCCTCCTCATCCTGCCTTCTCACCAAGAACCATGCAGAATCAGATGAAAATGGACAGTAAATGAGTTGGCAGCCACATGATGTTTTTGTCTCCCCTGCCTTTGCTGGTATGCATTCTGTTATTTTTAGTGAGGCACGGAAAACTTAAATACAAAAAAACAGAACAATGTGAAGAGTTGGTTTAGCAAATCTCTGCCGCATTTTCTGCAGGTTAGTGTTATTGATTACTGACACCTAAGGGTCTGACACATAATCGATAGACCTCATGACCCACATATGTGACATGGCCTGTGGGGGCTTTAGAAACAAGAATGAACATGGCAGCTCCATCCAAAGCTTTTCATATAATATTTATTTATTTATTTGCAGGCAAAGCTGTTTCTACTCAAATTACTGTCATGGTGAAAACTGGTTTCAGAGGGGTTTGCTCATTTCTTCTCCTGGTACCTGAAGACTAGAGCAAAAAAAACCAAACTGTTAGTGAAACAAAAACCTAACTCTACATCAGCAATCTAGGAGCTGAAACCCCCCTATCCCTCCCGAATTTAGTTACATGCAATGAGAATTAGTCATCTGAAGGAAAAAGAACTGCTTGAATAAGAGAAAGAGAGAAGGTGTCTCACCGGCTTACTTTTATCTTTCTGCAAGGTGCCAGAGTAGCACAGACTAGCGTCGAAAGCACCAGTTTGACTTCAGAAGATTGGAGGGGCTCTTTTCTGGTGCACAGTCCTCAAAGGCAGATGGTGAGAAAAGCTTTCGTACTGCAGTTTGCAGACCACAATCTTCTCCAGACATAATTCTTTGTTTCACTGTTGTCTTCTCCCAATACAAACTGGTCACTCAGGATTACTGCTGGGTCTCAAGGAGTTACACCAGATGTGCACATTTCCTTTACTGCAGCATTGTTTTTAGCTGGGATTTTACGCTCCCAAAGCTTCCCTTCTCCTCACAGGTCACTATCTTTGCTGTTTCTGAAGGGGTATTGTCTTCTCTCGACATTGTTCAATTTTTAGTTTGAGGAGTCTCAGTGCTGAATTCCTAGCTATGCAGTCTTCAAATGAAGGCAAACATCTGAAATTCTCCATCTGGGTTTTCAGTTCTTCCTCCCATTTCTCCAGTCTATTGCCAATTACCTCCACAATTTTTCTAGTTTGTTTGGTTTTTTACTGTCTGAGGGGCAATTACTATAAATTAGTCATTACATTGTTGCTGCAATATTTTAAGACCAGCCCATACACATAGGCCATATCCAGGCTGCTTATGATGGCACGTAAGATAAACGCAGGCATGTAACTTCATGAGCATAATGAACAATTGAGAGCATTCACTATATACTTAGTGGATCCTGGCTGGAAGAAGACAGGAAACCAAAGGAAGTTAAACATGATCAGGTGGTCTGAATATGGCTCTAGGTATGCATCTTCACCCACAAAAACTGATACTGTCATATAGCAGGGCTGACACCAAGGCTGAAGATCAGCAGGCATAAGTCTTAGTCTAGTCTCATGTTACTGGAGCGCTCTGCTGCATAAGGGCCAGAACCTTCATTGCTTTGGAGACTTCAGTATGTAGAGCAGATAATGTCCAACTACAACTAGGCACCCTGCCAATCATGGCAAGTTAATTCTTTCCTGGATGAGCAAATCCATGCCAGAATAGCCTAGACTTTTTCATAAGTGAGTAATGGCTTTCATACAGTATCTGCCTTTTTACAGCAACCAATATAGCTTGCTTTCAAGCCAGGCCCCAGGAATCACTTGGTGGGGCTGTCTGAGGCCACAGAAGGCATCCTGCTGTTCTCTTCCCTGGAGACTTTTTACCCCGCTTCTGTTACATTGACACTTTCCTGGCATATTTTGAAGGAGAATACATTTCTGACCCAAAGCTATGTGGACTTTCAATGCTTCTTCCAAATCACAAAGAACCAAACTGCTGGAACGAAAGAGTTCCCACCAATAGCAAATAACCAGGACAGAAGCTAAGATCTCACAGCAATCCTTTCTTACATTAAATGCCCTACAATAGCACCTAATCTTGAAATATCAGTCAGTAAAAGTCAATTGAGAGGCTGTTGACAAGTCCCTCCACAGTCCTGTTCTCTGTGCCAGCTTCTGTGTAATGCTGGAAAGATTTCAGTTCTAATAAATTCTTTGTCGACATGAGCAAAGTTTTTATTAGGCCAGTGAAGCATGCATTCTGTAATGCATGTAGTGTACCACACTGTGTGTTGTAGAGGGGCAAATGCAGCTTAAGACAGAGGTAGAAACAAAGTGGGGACACACATACACACCCCCCACACTCACCTGGTGGCCTTAAAGCCACCACAGTTCTACAGCAGTTCACTACAGCTCTCAGTTCTCAGGATAGTAACTATTTGAAATGCTCGCTACCAACCAAAGCTTGGCAATTCAACCCTTTCCACTCAAATCCTTTCCTGAACATCTAACTCCAGTGCTTTTCTGCCCTCCCTTAATAAAAACATCAATTCCTGATGGTGGGCAGCTTCACCTCAGTGTTGTGCTCCACCCCAAGCTGGCTGCGTTTAAGCCAGCACGTAGCATTCGGCATTCTTGGTCTGTGAAGTGTTCTAAATCCTTCAGGACAGAGAACACTACACATTTTATCCCACACATCTCAGACAAGCCAACTACCTACATTTTTTTTTTCTCTAGTTTTCAATTTCTTGCAAGACACTGTTATTTTATGGAGAGCCAAAAAATGCCCACAAGTAAGTCAGAGGCAAATAATAATACCCATTCAGTGCACCACTAGAAACCCTATGAAGATTTTCTCTTTCTGCAAGACCCAGCAATATACTGCATGAGAGATGGCCTGCTGCTATCATTTCAGAGGTGCAATCTCTTTCTTTTCATCCTTCCTGCTGCAGAAAATTCTTCATCAGCTCCTTGTAAACACTATTTCTGTTTTACTCTGTCGTGCCGCATGAGGAAACACACTGCTGGGTGCAGGATCTTCCTGGTATCTATTTTACGCCTCCGGGAGTTTTCCAGCAGCCAGCAATAATATAAAAGATCACCACGGACTGTGATGTGACCAATTACAGCAGACAGCAGTTATTTATAGAAAAGTCAGCAGCACTGAAGCTTTAACACCAGCCAGCGCACCCCTCTGCTTCCCATCACTTAGTGTGTGTGCTAGCATCCTGCAACACCCTGTGTAGCAAGGAGTTTCAAGGCAATTACCTTGGTACCTCACAAAACTGTGGAGACACATGGCATATGCCCACAGGACAACGAAGGAGTAGCACTTTACATACACCGTATCTTCGAGCTGCCACAGCATATTTCATTTTCATAAATCACTGACCCCAGATGTCACTTTCATTCCAAAATCCTCGTCCGCCTACTCAGCAGCACAGCACATTAGGGCACAGCAGAGTCAATGTGTGTAAGACCCTGTAACACACACCTTCCCGATTCCTAGCTCTTCGCAAAGTGTCTCTTCTCATCTTCTCCAGGACCTGCTATAAGGTCTGACCAAACATTACAGTACAAAGGAAGACAACATGTTATCTAGGTCTGAACTTCTGCAATCATGGTATAAACTAAAATAGTTGATACAGCTTTCACTCTTCTGATGCAAAGGTGGAAAATCCAAAAAGCTAGAAAAATCACAGTAACCAAGTGGGAGATGTTACTTCCAGGGGTCATATACTGCCTCATGGAGTCCCTGCTACAAGACAGACAATGCTGATGGTCCTTAACATGCAAATGCCCATTCTCGGAACTGACATGCAGGATCAGGACTGTTTGGGTGCTGCAGTTTGTAACCCAGGCACCTGACACCAGTCACTGACAAAATTTGGATTCAAAATGGAATTTCGAATTATTTTGCTTCTGGAATATTTAATACACTATGTAAGTGCAAACCCACTCTTGGAAGCTGAGGGAAAAAGTTCACGGCCCCTTTCTGAGGCGAGCATTTATAGCAGAGCACACTGCGGAATGAAATGCAATATTGCCATCTACTGCCCAGACGAGAAAACATCCCCTCTCCGTCTGATACATTCAGCTAAAGATGAGATCAATGTTTCAGGACAAGGAATCTTTTAATCATAATGAAAATGTGATCTTGACTGATCTGAGGTCACATTACATTAATACAGTCTTCAAAGCTTTTTTAATAATACAATTAACGATTTCTGCCATACCATTAAGAGAATTAAAGACCAAAAAGCTTACGGGGTATTGACCTAATCAGTTTCAGTTTTTAAAATAACCTCAAAGCAACATAGACTTTTTTGCCGTTTTTACCCCCCCCCCCCCGCTTTAAACTCCCAGATACATAATTCTTAGATGTGTTGTTCTATTTGTGTTCATGGATATCACACTTTCAGTAAAGATTTGGATAAGCCAGTAGAGGGGATCTCCATTCTGATTAGCTAACCCCTTTTATCTTGTGAACCAATAGGTCAGGCTAGGACAGCTTGCACCACAGTAAGAAGAAAAACAACAACATTAATTAGGAAGGTCAAAACTACAGTTTGATGCAGAAAGAGACTTACTTCCACAAAGGCACTTTAATTCATTACCCCCCTTTCTCCAAGCCAACAGTCTCATTCTTCTCCTTAACCTACCATCTCACTAAAGCTCTTATCCACGCCTTTGCAAATGACTTGGAAAGCTTTAAAGGAATTTAATAAAGCCCAAAATACATCCTGGCTAATTTTTGCTCATGATGAGTTCACTCCTCAGCACCAGAAGCCACAGATTCAAATGGCATTTCTCAACAAGCAGTGCTGTTAGTTGGCTACTAACTTTAGCCTGAGCATCCCTGGGTTCAGACTGCTCCCTTAGCAGCAGTGCACAGCGTGGGATGCTGGCTCCCATGAATATCCACCATCAGGACACAGTGGGGCTCAAACTACCCGGAGGCTGTGGCCAGAAAGGCGGGACTAATGCGCACCGATATGGTTGTTGTACGAGCGAGGTCGGCATCAGAAAGCAGCAACACAGTGAGTTTCACCCTGGATGAGTTCCAGTGTTCAGAAAGATTTTAGCCAAACTGGCATTATACCATGTGCCTCTGTATCAACCGAGTTCTGTTCTGTGCTTGGTTGTTTTCTTTCTTCTTTTTTTTTTTTTTCTTTTTTCAGGCATTATATATAAAAACCTGGCAGTCCATGTTTATTTTTAAGGACAAGTGAATCCAGGGTAAGTCATTTTTAATCAACTGCAGATACTGGCAGGGTTTTGTGAGGGAAAGAAGACTTGTCGGAGGCTCCATGCTACTCCTGAGCAGGATGCAAGAGGAGAGAAGCAGAACTGCGCTTGTGCATGAAAAATTGCAGATGAAACCAGGGGACTGTGAAAAATCTATAACAATAATGAAGAACACAACTCAGCCCATGTCATCACCATATGAGCTTATTGTCCTGGGCAGGGGTTCAACCATGGGATTTGGCAAAGATGATTCTTTCTGGTCAGAGTTACACCAATCCGCTGCTACAAATATACAGAATAATCTAGCTTCAAAGCTGCCAGGATTGTATTTCCCAGCATTTCTGGGTGCTGAGCACCAGAATACTGGCTGCCTCCTGGATTTCTAATACCAGTGGCTTTTTCCCTTAGCTAGGACAGGCGTTATTGTTTGTCCTGACCCTGCTAAATTGAGAGGTGAATTATCAGATTATGTCTTACCACCCTTCAGATCCCATTGCTGGAATGGGAGCGGACAGGGAACCGTCTCTCATTGCAATTATGCTGCATCAAAGAGACTGGCTGGTCTGAGAGTAAGTCACTACAAGGCTGTGACCAGGCAAAGATACAGAGGCAAAAATCAAGCACTTCTATTGCTTGTAACTGATGTCAGCTCTGTCTTTGGTAGAAACCTGCCTTCCCATTCCTCTGTAGGACCGCAGCACCACTTTTAGGCCTGTAAGTCAAAAGCCAGGCAAGGACAGAGCACAGCATGGTACATCCATCTGTTGGAAGCCAAAGGCTCTCTGAAGCTCTCAGTCTCAGTTTCCTCAATGAGTAGAGAGACATAAGGTCCCTCCCTCCCATCCCCAGCACGGCAGAGCAATGTGCTTTGCGATCTATTTGACAACTCACAAGGATATTACCTATCAAAGTGCTAGTGTCTTTGATGCCTTAACTGTTCAGGCAGGACATGCTAAATATCATCTTGCAGAAAATTCTGATGTCTACAGGGAGTAAGACCCCTTCTTGACCTTTTCTCTTGCTATTTTGGGGTTTTGTTCTGTGCTTCTCAGAGCTGCTCCTCCATTCCAGATGTACAAAAGAGGTCAAACTAGCAGAGGTGGCTTGTGCCAAAGGCTTTGGCTTCTACCAAGAGACACTTTAAAAGGAAGATATTCGTGCTTGTGACATAGAGCAAAGAGGGACAATACGTCTTTCACTCCAATTGATTTACCCACCAACCTTTTACACAAACAAGGATGAAAGCAGCATATCACTCTGTATTACAGCAGATGGGCTCTCCATGCAGCACAAGAGAAATAGTTTTAAAAAGATTGAGCCAGCCCCAAGATCTGGAGAGGGTGGGGGAATCAGAAGGCTCTTTTATATCATGCGGCTTCAAGACATTTACCTAAAATGCATCTTAGTTAAGATACTTATCAAAGGCTTGGAAGAGATGGGACATGCCAAGCAAGGAGAAACTTAGAAAATGAGTCAGTTGAACTAATCCTTTTAGGAAGGGTTTTTCTCTTCTCCCTCCCCACTCCTTGCAGAAAGCTGGGAGAGGATTACTGGTTCCAGGTAGGAGGATTGAAGGTATGCTGCACATCTGTATCTTCTAAAAGCAGCATGAAATTAATGCCATTAAGCGAGACCACTCCTGTTGACCAGAGGGCACACATAGCTCCAAAGTGTTTCTCCTCTCATGGTCACTGACCTTTAACATACCACAGTCCAGAGAGGCTGAGCTATTAATTTACCAATCAGATGTCAGTGAATGAATACCAACATCCCCAAATGTACTCATCATGGTGAATGCAACCTCTGATCTCATCTCTGAGAATTAAACCAAAACAAAAAAAAAAGTTCAAATTCAGCTACGTGTCAGGTGGCTGGGAGAAAAGAATTCGTCCAGATGGAGTTTATTGATCTTCCAAAAACTGAGCCTTCAGTTTAAATTAAAACCAAAAAGATTTCTTCAAAAAAAGACAACCAGAAAGAAGCCCAACAACCTTTTAGACAGAAAAATTCAATAAAGCAAAGATAAAGTCTAAGGTAAATAGAGACGATTAAACTGAGACTTTACCATCAAGTTGGATTGCAAGAGGAAACAAATTGAAAAGCAGACTAATTACAAACTCCTAATTTTTTCTCCTGTGTACTTAATTTTTATTGCATGCCCATCTGTAACAAGAAATACATAAAGGAAGGCTTAAGTCAACACCAAACAACTAACTATAGCTGGATGCATTCTTTGTTTATGCAGTTGAGCATTAGGTTTGACAAAGCAGAAATTCTATTTGGACATCTTAATTTTCTGCAACATCCTTGACATGCAAATGTTAAGAAGGATCCAATTAGGTAATGAAGTTTAAACTGTTCCCTCCCTTCTTCATCCATAGGAGAGGACACTAAAATGTGATCTGAACCCTAACTGACTCCAAATCAACTGCTGTGTTTTACTGATCTACCAAGGCTTTCTTTAGGAACATGGGTCAGTTAGATGGAATCAATCCCAGTTACATCAGCTAGGCACTCAGCTGTAAGGATGTCACCGAGCCTTTGTTTGGACACAGTCAATGCAAAGGTGCCAAGTTAGCCTGTTTTTCAGACTAATGAGTTCAGACAAGTTAGCTGTTTTTTCCTACTTTGGCACCTACTTAGAAGGCAGTCTTTTGGTTGGCTCACTTCTCATAATCAAGTAATACAAGTGAAAAGTGGTTATTTAGACATGTTTAATTTGTGTTTCTAAATCTCTAAAAATTTTACACAAAAAACATAGCAGAAAGAAGGCATCAGAAGTTTCTGTAAGGTGACTTCTAGCAGATCCTTCAAGAGCAGTCCATGAGTGACTGAACAGATCCCATAATACATTAATGTCATCATAGAGATGGGAGGGAAGGATATTAGCCCAAGTTACTGATGTGGAGGAGTTACACAGAGCTCCTACCATGTAGCAGACAGATGTATCATGCCACACTAATCACGGAGTGTGATACTGAAGGACTGGAGGACTGGGAAATCACCCCAAAAATAGAGTTAGCATTGGGCTTACAAAGAGCAAGTGAAAGAACAGAGAATGCTTTGAAATGTTTGCATTACAATCTTTGATTAGGATGGAGAACTGCCTTTAATGTACAACTTTATGTTGGCACCAAAGTTTTACTGTATCAATTAAACTAAACATTAAACATTTCAAAAAAAAATTAAAAATAAAAATTAAATTAAATTGTCTGCTTACTTAATCTGCTCTTCTCTTCTTTGGAATGGTCACATATAAAACACAGTAGCAAAGGAAGAAACTTAGCCTTTAGGGCAAATATAGACCATCCTTGCTTTTGTAATGCTGAGGATATTAACAGCATATTATATGGAAGCTGCTATTACATGAAAAAAAGAAAAGTGCTCAGTAGTACTCTGAAGCAAAGTATGGAGGAGATAAGAGAAGGGTCAGAAACAGAAAACTGGAAAAAGTCCTACCCAGGCTTCCTGATGAGACAAGAGTACGAAGGGACACAATCTGCGTGCAGTCTGCATTTCGCGCTACTCTATGACTTCATCTTGGCTTCACAAATATTTGAAAACCTCAATCCTGGGCCCACTCGAGATAAACTCCACAGGTACAATCAGACTGAATGGCAAACACAAGACAAGCTTTTCCACACCCTCATCCTCCTTTCTCTGAACCGGTAAACTTTCTCTGAAGAAGTCAAGCCGACCAGAGATGTATTTAAATCTCGGGCACCGTCTCAAGCACCTGAAGATGACGACAATGTTAAGCTATGTAATGGTGCCATCTCGTGGTAATAATAAAGATGACACTGGATCGACTCTACATTTTCAGTAGTGTGCTGCAGCCATTGTGGCCATTAAAGACAACACATTAAAACAGGTACCTCTCAATTCCTCCGTGTCGTTTAAGTTTTATAGTGCATGTTCACCATTAAGACACCCACAAGCACAAGAGAATCCCATGATGATTTACAACCACAGGTCCGATGATTTATAACCACAGGAAATGCTAACCCATAACGGTCACCGTGATTGTAACTGGAACTGGGTCTCTGATGATGTTCAGGCTTCTAGAGGTATTTGAGAAATTTAAAATCTCTCTGAAAGGACAAGAAGAGTGACTTAAGGTCAGGAAAATCTGCCTCACAGAGACAGATTCAAAAAACAGCGCTGTTCACTGATGTCATGACGGACCACAAGGTATCCATCCCCACATTGAAAGAATCTTGATAGTACCAGAGCCATAGCTCAGCATTAAACAGAAAAGCAAAATCCATCATAAGAGACTAAAACAAAATTAATTCAGACTAAAAAAATCGGGTGCAGTTGTAAACACAAAACTTTAGAACAACATGCCAACGAATGTGGCAGATTTCCCACTGCCCAATATCTGAAAATCAGAACTGTCAAATCAAAACAATCTTTCTAAAAAATGCGTTGTTTCAACCAAAACCAATGATTTTTGATACAGCAACCATGCATGAAATTGTCTGGCTTACATTATGTGAAACATCATGACAGATTAATGTAATGAAATTTCTAGCCTTAAAATCCATATGTTTACTTTTCTTGAGAGCAATTCAAATACTTTATTTAGTTGGCAGACACCCACCCAGATCACTGCTAACACTAATGTTGATGTCTAACACCTTACTTGTAGGCCAGACTTAAGTGTCTATGCTTACAAGAACAATAGGTACAAATTTCCTTTCGGCAAGTCTGCCAACTCTCTCATGCACACTCCTTGTCCCCTAAGCAGAAATACCATCATGTCAAGCCACAACCACCAGACTGTAGATTCAGAGAGAGATTAAATCCCAGGTTTTGAAAACTTAACTCCAAAAATTGGAATGCTCTTTTAAGTCTTTGCCAACTTTTCCAGCACTCTGAAACCATCCTACCCTTAAGTAAATGCAGATTTCTTTTAAATAAAAGAACTTCCACTGTAAGAAAAAGATGTTTGTGCTGTTGTTGTTTTTTTTTTTTTCTATTATGTTCTATTAAGACAGTGAAGATATTGGATCTGTTTCTGCTTCAGACACTCTTAGGATTCTTGTGATCTCACTAAGAAGCGCTTCAGATTGCAAGAACGAGTTGCAGGTCCAAGCTTCTAAATTAATCAGATACCTTAAAGCACTAATATAACAACAACAAAAAAAAAAAAAAAAAAAAAGAAAGAAAATCAGTATTCAGACTAATTGTTCTGTAAGTCAGCATTTCCAAAATAATATGGAGCAAGGCTGTGTCTTCCTGCAACCTGTAGCCCAGGAGTTTAGGGCTGTTAAGTAGGACCTCAGCACTCCTGACCCTGGTTCTTTACTGGATATAAATAATGGGCAAATGTCTGTACCCTTTTATTCTACTGTTTCTGCTCGGTGTGTTTCATTTGCCAGGCAGGGCAGATGAACTGAATGTAGAACATCCCTAATTGTCACAAGTTTTGATTAGAAGGAGAATGTGATCACTTTTTTTGATTAGAAAGTACCAAGCCATCTGCCAATACCATCTCATCAAATGCACCTTTGCTTACTTCTATAATATGCCCAGTTATATTTCATCAAATATGAGCATATTTGATGAAAAAGCGTTACTTAGAAAACAAAAAACTAAACATAATCAAGGAAGACAATTCTTACATGGAGGAAAGAAGCAACTTTTCTGTGAGAACAGCCAGTAAAGCAGCTGTTAATGCAGCCAGTGGATCACTGGGTAATAGAGAGGTGAAACAGAAATTCAGTTTGGGGATATTGAAAAATCGCTGTTTTTTGCTCTGACTCAAAGTGTCCCTAGATATAGAATGAATTTAATCAAATTAGGTACCACACACAGTACCTTATCCATCTTTATTCTAACACAAAATCATATAGAGTTTCCTGGGGCCTTCTTAGATAAAATTTTCTTGAAAGACTTAATCAGGTTAAACTTCTTAATAGTCCCCACTTGCTGGAACAACTCCAGCTTACCTTACCTTGACAATTATAACATAGGCTGTTATGTGCAAACTAGACATGAGGCTAGGCTTTGCAGGCTAGGCTACTGCAGCACAGGAGGACACAGTTTCTAGCAGTCTTTATTGCACGCCCCTTGCGACTGGATGAATCAACAACCTGAAGATCAACTGATTATAAAGTTAGTCCTAAATGCATTCTCTTTGAGACAAGAGAACCATAGCAACATGATTAAGGCTGGCACACAATTCAGTGTTTTAATTCTCTTGGCAAAAACGTGTAAGTTCCAATTATAGCTTTTTTTTTAAAAAACAGATGCCTAGAAAGGTCTGATTTCGATGTGTCTCAGGCATATGGTTTACTGAGCAGCTCAACCGGGGAGGAGTTACTTGGATACATGAATAAATGCTATGTTAAATCACGACCTTAAACAAAAACAGGGTGACAGGGCTATGTGTGAGCAATTATGCTGTACAGGGGGAAAAATATATAGTGTACCTACAATGCCTGCCTACAGAACTGTCTCCCTGGAAATGCTGGATTAGTTTCTGGAAAGAAATAGCTACCTCTCCTTGTTCCAAGGCACACAGTTAAGAATTACAGGCTGCTGGATCTATTCAGGTTCATCAGGATCCTACTGCTGTTCACTACTGAGCCTACCTCTTTGCACAGTCTTCTCTGCCACTGGACTAAAGATCTGATGCTTAAAGAGTTTCACCTGTAATCATCAATACAATATTCAAGCTTTAGAAATTCCTCACTAAAAAAAAATTCTAATACAGAACCAGCTTGTGGTGAAAGAACAAAATTTCTTTACCAAGCTGTAACATGAGTAATCTAGTGAATATACTTTCAAGTTAATTAAATGCAAAACATTAGGAAAGACCTACAGGAAATAAAACATGCGATATGTAATCTACACAAAGTTCTACACCCTGAACTTACACATAGCATGATCACAGTGCCTGAATTTAAAGGCAGTTTAAGGCCTGTAGCTTGCTCACTCTTCTTCTCCGTATCAAACTTTTTCTGCATTAATGGAGTTTGTATGCCATCCTGTCCACCACAGGGTTTAAGGCAGACTTTTCTGCCAGAAAAGCTTAAGTGAAAGCAATTCAAGATCAATTGTTCTCTTTCAAAGGAAGGTTACAGCTGTCATTCTGATGCTAACGTGTGTTGCCGTACCTCTCTTCCATAATGCAGGATGTGGTTTCCATAGAAATATCTTCTGACATCAGTATCTACAAGCTCTCCAATTATTCTCTTTTGGACATCTCATGCAATACAATAAAATCTTTTCAGAGCAGGATAATAACTAGGCTCAACTACTACTTAATTACTTGGTGAGAAGAAAAAGAAAAGGACAATTAGCAAACAGAAACTTTATTTAAGACAAAATACAAGATGGAGAACATGTCTTGCAAAAAAATTGTATCTTACCTGAAGAAATCTCTCCAGCGTTACAAATTATGAACAGTCAATTACAATTTTTAAGACCACACTGAGATTTTGCTGATTTTTGAAAGTGCAATTATGGTATAATTCTGAATTGTTTGGTGGCCTTGTCTCCAACTAAGCCCCCAGGGCCTGCTCTTTTTCTGAATCCTTTGCATTGCTGAGTATTCGCTGCACCTTGTTCCAAGTCCTCTTGTTCAGGACCCTGTGAGTTCAGAGTCTCTGCTGCTGCTGTGTCATCTTTTTTTTCTGTGGCATCTCCTGCCACTTTCCCAACACCAGGAATGTATTCAATGCCCTGAAATTAGAACCAAGACAGAGGAAACACCAAATTACACACAAACAACAAAAACAGTGACTTGATCCTAATATAAAATGCCGCTGTCAACCAAGGCCACCATAAACATGCAAGGCAAGAAACTTAGCTGCATTGTTTGTATAGAACAGCGTCATTCCTGCTGCTCTGCTTGAGTTCCCAGAAGTGTCAGCAAAAAGAAAACTGGGAGTACACAGAGCCTTGATCTGGCTGGGTGGGCTCTGAAGCCATGACCACAGCACATAACGCAAGAGCGTGCACCACAGGGGCCAGTGCTGTCATAGCTCCCCCAGGAGAACCATGTCTGAAGAAAACAAACTGATTTAATTGTGCGGCAACCAAAATGTACTGGGGAAACAACCCCTACAGCTTTTTGTTTTGCTTCCACTCGTCTCTCCTTTTTCTTTATTACTTGAAAAAGCTTCATTACTGTGATTTGTTTTCTCAGATACATGTATCCCTAACTAGGTTTAGGCTTCATTCAAACCTCTCAGCCTGTTTTAGGCCCCCATCCTGCAAAAAGCTAAGCACAGTCAGATCTGCAGCTCAGTAGTGGGATAAAATAATTAGGACCATAAAGACCTTGGGTTACTCATTCTAACGGTGTCACACTCAAGCCCCTGAATAGGCACAGGGAAAATCACAGTTCAGTTCAGAAAGCCATTGCATACACAAAGGTTGGAATTCGCTGTATGCCAGCTTGGTTACAGTTCCCTTATGTCAAGGATCGAACTAAAACATTTAGCTGTATCTCTATCCTGTACTCTTTAGCCTCTCAAACTACTATAGCTATATAAATTAGATCTATGAATCAATTATGTGTATGTATATATATTATATAGCTATTATTACCTACATAAACAGTAGTAAAAAACCACCTATAGTTGTCTGTGAAGGTCTCTCATATTTAAACCTCACTACTTCACTAAAAAGGGAAAAGGCCACCAATGAAAAAGAAAGTAATAAAATAGAAAACTAGTCACTGTACCTTACTCATCTGATCCACATCTGATTGCCTGGGTTTACTGGATTGAAAACCCACTTCAGTCTCTGGAGAAATGGGGTGAATAGTTTTGCCCCAGAAAGAGGTTAAAAAGGAAAAAATGTTAGCAGACTTCCAGGGCAATTTTCATTTAAAAAACACGTCAGAAAAAGCCACCTAAATGCTGCCTTCAACCCCTTTTGCCTTGCTTTTGTTAATTAACCAAACCAGGGTGCTGATGACACTACCACAAAAGACTAAGGTGAACAACTATACTAGAAAGAAAATGTCTCTGGGTCTTTCTTAGCTTGAAAGTTCTGCTACATAGATAATCCATTCATCTCTTACAGCAAGAAAACCCATATCCCTTCCTCCCTTTCAGAAAATGCAGATACTTTGATTAATTCAGATAAAGGATTATAAGCAATCATTTGACATTGATTTTAATTTTTGGTCAATCTGCTTATTTTTTGCATTAGCTTTACATTTACATGCTTTATGTATATTACTGACCTACTTCAAAACAGCTCAATTCACTGCCTGGTAGATTTAGCAACTAGGAGCAAATCACGCTAAATGATTTCTGTTCCTCCAATCAGCCTCAGAAGAGAAATGTCACTATGTTCCTGTTACTGAGACTATTTGCTGTAAATAAATCTCTCCATTTTTCAAACAATAAGAATTAATTCAGAATGAACAATTGCAGCTATGTGTGACAACATGCTACAGAGCTTTATTGTTATAGATATATGTATACATGCAGACAGAAATAGATGTGTATATATATGTCTATGTGTCTGTGTACATCCAAATTGAAGTATCCGTTGCAGTAAACAGACTGCTGCAGTTTACCTGTACTGCCACTAGATGCAGCCACATAGCCTTGCAAAATTTAGAATTCTCACCTTGGGGTTATAGAAACCTTTTTCAGAATATCTATGATTGCTGAATTCTTACAACATTAATAGTATTCAATCCTGAGTACTGGAGAAAAAAAGGTAATATGAGCAGAATTTTCAATTTTTCTTCTCAATAATTTTGTTCCAAAACATAGCACTGCAAATGTCGATGAGGATCTAAGAAATCAGAGCTGAATAAGATTTGTCTATTTTCATGGTTGTTGCCATAGGTCCAGATTGGAGCTGACAATATTGAATTATATTGTGTTTTGTTTTCTACATAACAGAGCGAGTAGGAATGATGCACTACGTTCCCAAGTGACCCCCTAAAGATCTAAATGACTGTGCACGTATGGAACAGGTAAGCGTACAACTCCAGTGGTTTCCATTCTATGCCACATCATTTTCCTCTCTGTGTCCCTATACCACAACTCTGGAAACACAAGCTTCTCTTTACACGTATGGTAAGCAACACACTAGGTTAGATGATAAAGGATTCCTGCACTCAGAAAATGTTTCCGCTTTATCTACTACTAACATGATAGCATGAAGCCCTGGAAAATTCTCTTGTTATTTCCTCACCAGCTATCAGAGCTATGCAGGAGTAACGCTGCCTTTAGGACAAAGCAAAACCAGGGAAACTCTCCCCTAGTTTTAACAGACATTCTCTGTCCTGTACTCTCCTTTGGTACTTCCCTGGGTGCATAATATGCACAGTACTGGGATAATACAAGCACAAGCAGCACACAAGTAGATTCCAAATGTAAAACAGATATAACGTATTACACACAGTTTTAAATACTGTTTTTATAATGGGTTGATTTTCCACTGAAGATGGATGAAATAAAGCCTGTTCAGCACATTCAGTGTAAAGGAAAGTGATGCCCAGTGAGCTGTGCACCAGAGTGGAGAATATAATTTAAAAACCAGATTTTTATTATATATTTTAGTGCCAAATTCACTTGCTTCTGCTCCCTTCCACTATAAAGATCACATGGCAATCCACAATCCATATAAATATATATAAACCTGCACCCCATTTCTAGTTTATACTTGCCCTCATTCCTCTTTTTGTAGATATGAGATATCTCATCTACGTGCCGAACTGGCCAAGGCAGTTCCCAGGCCTCACGTGTATTTTTTACTGACAGCCACTCTGGTGGAATTATATTTACCCATGTTTTGGCTCGTTTCTCTTTGTTTGTTTGTTTTTGTAGAAGATGGCAAAAAGAAGAAATTAAAAAGAAAGCATACTGTCCTCCAGAATCCGCCTTCTGTTTGCTAATCTGATCGTAGTTCTCTTCAATTGCCATTAATAAACTGAACTGAACAAGATGGATTAAAGGGAAGAGCAACACCAGTTTTTGCTGGTTTAAAGCATAAGGAATATAAATATAATGGCTTCAGAGGAACCCAGCCTAGGGCTAAATTCTGACTTAACTCTCCTGTGGGGTGCTGCAGACAAGATGAAACGCAATGTCTCAACTGAAGGTCCCCAAGCCAGTACAAAGCAGGATAGATGTGGGAAGGCATGGGAGCAATTCGCTCTGCAGCACTCCTCGCTGCATTTCCAGAAAGAGACAATGTGTGCCCTTCTTTTGGAACCTAATGCTTATCACAGCTTGTGTGCATGCAGCAAAGGGGCCTGTCTGGATCCCCAAGCCAGCTGAACAGATTACATCAACAAGATTCCCATATGAACTGTCAAAAGGTTTTCCCACTCTGTTGCTATCTTTCGTGAAGTAGGCAGAAAATGCTCCCAGCAAGAAGGATTTACCCTGTAGGAGAGTACTTTGAATCTTCCAAAAGCTGTAATGAAAATG
The DNA here is from genome assembly GCF_964195595.1 of Calonectris borealis. Classification (NCBI taxonomy): domain Eukaryota; kingdom Metazoa; phylum Chordata; class Aves; order Procellariiformes; family Procellariidae; genus Calonectris; species Calonectris borealis. Next base: position 5,022,239 of record NC_134322.1, on the reverse strand, counting down.
TTTGTGCTTCCATCCAAGAATGGTATTGGCAGCAAATTGAAGGTAATTAAACACATTGCCCATTGGCCATACAAAAGAGAAACAAACCCCTCTCTATAACCCAGACATTGTGTTGTGCAACAGGAATTTTTTGGGCTAACTTCTACCCTGCTGTAAGTGCACTGCAATGGGAGTTACAGCCACTTTATGCCAAGACTGTGCTTTGTTCAGTATCTCTCAGATGCTCTGTAGTTCAATTTCATTACCTCATAATTTCTAAGAATTGTCCTGTTTACTGGAACTGGACTGCACACTCAGTAGTTTCTCCATGTGCAAACAACAGAGAAACCACCTATCTATTATCACTACCTAACCCTTGATTTTATTTCTTATCTTTATATAGCTAACATGGCTAAGTTCACACTGTTTATTTTAACTCACTTCCTGCAGAGGATGACTCCATCTGAATTTTTAACCAGATATTCACTCGCTGGCTCCAATCTCCTGGTGCTTCCACCTCCCACAGTCGCTTCTGCTCCTCGGGATAAGTCTGCAAGAATTTCTGGCAAACTGAATAGGAGAAACCAAGGGGTAAAAGCATGAATGAGCAAAAAGTACAGTGGAAGAGGGAGTGTATTCTCTCCCGGAAATTCTCTCAGACCTACTTTCATTAGTTCCTTTGGAAATCTTTTCTTCTCTCTTCCCATCTTCCTTTTTTTTCTTCCGGGGCTTTTAGGAAAAGTTTATGTGGAATGACCTAAACAGGCATGAGTGAATCCTGTCCATCTGCTTCAGTCTAGATTACTTCCTTGTAAGCACAGAAATATAGGACTTGAAATGACTTACTGAGCCACCTTCTTCTGGCACTGCATCACAGAACTATCTCCAGACACTTAGTAGGTTTTAGACTAACAGCAGTGCAAGTTTTTTCACCCTCACTACTCTGAAATGAAAGCTGTTTCAGTATCTCCCAGCTTTAACCATTAAGAATGCTACTCAAATTTCTATTTATAAAGAAAAGCTTTGTATCCGTTTGCTCTTGGGCCAATACCATCCTCTGTTTTTTACTGGCTACCCTATACTCCGTTGCTGGGGTTCATTTACTTCTTTGGGTGTGGAAAACAGGAAATAGGAAGAACTAACAGAGGAATAACAGGGGTACCCGTGTCATATTCCCACAGACGTCTTTGGCTGTCAGTACACACCGGACATTAATATAATTTGGATAAACAACCAAATTTAGGTTTGCTTATGTTATCAAGCTGAAATCTGTCTTATTTAGAGGTTTCCTTAGGATGTCTTGCAGAGCCAAGAGGAGGCATATATTGTAGGACAAACAGTTAAAAAAATTTAACGGGGATTTTTAAACTTTCCTTAACCACCGTTCCATCAGTTCCATCAACTGTACTAAGACAGCAACCTGTAAACAACAAAAGTATTTTCCTGTTCTCCTCTGTCCATTCCGGTTCATCATACTACAGAATGAATCTAGCTGGGTCATTTATCTTCAACATTCAGCTGAGTTTAACATTGGGATGTTGAAACAAATACTCTAATTCTGGTATGTAAACATTTGCCTCACATTAATGAGCAGATCACTGTCATTAATTTTATCCAAGGATATCAAAAGTAAATTAATTATTTCAATAAAAGCTACTGAAAGTAACATATATACCAAAATAGAGATATATACTAAATGGCTTTTTACTTCCTTCTAGGCCTCTGTAGCACATTAAATAACATGCTAGTGCAAACTGTGCACATTTAGTACAGAGATTTAGAGTAAAAGGTTGCATTCTTTTGTCAAAGTAAGAAATTGTAGTTCCAATGGAATTTTAAAAAGGCAGTGACTTCAATATACTCAAAATTTACAGTATTAGTATTTTTATAAAAGTAGGACCTGGAAAACCTAATTAGAACATGATACAAGTCAAATATATTCACTATTAGCTCTAATCTTAATTGAGATGAAAGGATAGCCTTGCAATATATCACTAGCATTAACACATAAACAATGCAGCTTTCTGATCCATAGTGTCTAAACCATTGATGTTTATGTCTAAGCCATAGGAAAATTGATATTATTGGGAGAAGGGAAGACGGTTGTCAATACTATTCCTTCCTGAATTTAGAAGTAGCAGTAGCTTAGAAACTCCTGGGGTACATTTCTATACATTGGGGTACATTTGTATACATTCAATGACACATACTGACCAAGAGAAAGAACAGATACAATCAAAATTTTGTTGACACTTATTAGGAAATGGCTAAGTGTCGTGGTTTAACCTGGCAGGCAGCCAAATACCACGCAGCCGCTCACTCACTCCTCCCGCCCCCCCAGTGGGACGGGGAGAGAATCGGAAGGGTAAGAGTGAGAAAAACCCGTGGGTTGAGATAAAGACAGTTTAATAGAACAGAAAAGGGAAAATAATGATAATAAATAATGATAGAATATACAAAATGAGTGATGTACAATGCAATTGCTCACCACCCACGCTGACCAATAACCAAGTAGTGATCGGCACTTCCTGGATCACGCCTACCGTTCATATACTGAGCATGACGTCACATGGTATGGAATACCCCATTAGCCAGCTGGGCTGGCTGTCCTGATTATGTTCCCTCCCATCTTGTGTACCTAGCTCAGTCAGTAGGCACGGGAGCTGTCCTTGGACTAGGAGGGTACTTAGCAACAACTGAAAACATCAGCGTGTTATCAACATTCTCCTCCTACTAAATCCAAAACACAGCACTAGGAAGAAATTTAACCCTATCCCAGCCGAAACCGGGACACTAAGTCAATAGAAACATCCCCAAAAAAATGATGGTAAAGATTGTATACCATACAGAGAGAAACTTTAGGAAAAAATGCTTTTCTAAAGAAAACAGTTTTACAAATAATGTGAGCACAGATATTTTCTGTATATTTTACTAGCAAAACCAGAACTTCAACCTGAACACAGAGAAGATGTATAACTACTTAATGATCTTTTAAAAGTGCCAAATGTTCAAAGACAGTCAATATGAAACAAGTACTGGATGAATGAGCAGAGTCCAGGTATATGGCTTATTAAATCTTATTTCTTACAAATGCAGTATCTACAAGAGCATTATGTGCGTGGTGTAGGCTTGACAACATCTTATGATTCTTTTCCTGCTGGTGTCAAATAAAATGGGTAAGTCACTGTTTAGGGCAATGACACAGTTCTATTCCTAAGAGAGAACGACATAAGAATATAAAATGTCCAACAGGCAGTATGAGTTTTATGCTTCTCATTGTCTTACATAAATATTGGCCTACCTTTCTACAGGAAATCCCAGATGTTTCAAGAAAAGTAACCGGTTGCACGCTAACAACAGTTCAGTTCAGACAAGTGCACCGAACTCTTATACAGTTAAGAAAATCCTACCAAGACCATATTGAATTTTATACATTATACATGACCCTTACCTAACGCTTCCACATCAAACAATTTACCTTGATACATCGCAGCAGAAATAGGGCAGCTGATCCCCAAGGCATCCTCAGCCATGAAAGACTGACAGAAATCATGCAGCATTTTTATCCCTAGGCCACCTCTTCTGTACTTTCTCCGGACGAATATAGTATCCAAAACCGGCAGCAAGTAACATTGACTGGTTGTACCATCACATAGGCTCCCTGAAAACGGACAGTAAAAAAATACATGAATTTGAAAACAAAATTGGTATTGCTGCACTAACTAACCGCTGTGTGATTCTAGCCACAAATACTGCCCTGATACCTTTCCACAGGCTATGAGGATGACCCCAACTGAAGTGCATTTGCATAGACAGTAAAACACATTCCAGGAGAAAGATTTGTGCCATCAAAATGAGAGGACCTGCTTAATAGGTGGTTGACAGGTCTCACCATAGTATTTTACAGACTCCGGTTCTTCATAATCAGACCATCTAGGTACACAGGCAACGCACATAGGAAAGTTCACTGAAAAGATATAACTGGGCTATAGCCAAAGAGGCATAAATATTCGGAATGTAATCTCAGTATATTCCTTTAGCTTTTAGCTATTCTAGTAAATCACCCCACAAACTCTTTTTATGAAATACACTGAACTACACAATGCAGTATGACCTAAATGCCCAGAAGGTCTATAATGCCTGATGCAGCTGGACAGTGGAGAAGGATTCCAGAGAAAACTCCCATACTGTTTAAGCTAACAATTGCATAATGACTGCAGGGAGAGAAGAGAGGCTCTCTTGGCCTCTGCATACATTGCTGTTGTGCCTCCCCAAATGGTATGGTAATACTCTGAAGTATGAAACTTGACTGGCCCCATCATTTACACCTCCTTTCTGACTTTTACTGGTCACAACCCTTTTCCTGTCTTTGATCTCCTAGTTCAGTAAATTCTGTAGACAGCTGTACAAAGGAATACTTCTCTCTTTCCATTGCTGTTAGCTGTCAACACATACCCAGGAGTCATCTTCAAACCTTTGTTGGTAAGAGAACCACACAAAAAGTAAGTGTTGGGGTTGCTCCACCTGAAAGTGGAAACAGACTCCTAACTGCTCACACTCGCAGTGACTCCGGGCCGGAGGAACAGAAGTCCCTCACTCACCTCCTTCAGAAAACAGAGCACATGCCGGGCAGCCCCAACAACCCAGCCGTAACAGGGAGGCAAATCACTTTCCAAAGAGGAAGAACCATGTCTGAGAAAGCACCAAGTAGAATCCAAGTGATAGCTAAACTCATGGCAGCAGCTTAGGTTCAACCTTACACTGCAGCACACAAAAGTCACACCTCTGTAGGAAGGTGAGTATAGACATTAATTAAGGCGTTTGGGTATAAAGCCATAAACAACTGAGTGGTGCATTTTAAGAAAGTACTGTAAGTGCTTTGTCAGTCACTCTATTTCTACTGAGTGGTAATTTATCACACATGTACATGCTTCTAGTCCATCGCTTGAACTACTACTATCAGTGTTAAACTAGGATTTTCACTCAAGGACGGTCCTTGCTAATAAACACATTAAGTCAGTCACTTGAAATCATGGGGACATGACATAATGCTCTACATGTGGACAAAATACAGACTCAAGTATAAGCCTCCAAACTATTAAAACTCAGTTCTCAGTGAAAACTGTCAAAAAAAATTAGAACCAAGGGATTTATTTTGCAATCATGTTTTTGTAAACTCAAACTGGAGTCAAGAGAAAGTTGATTAAGAACAGACATTCAAGGTCCAAAATTTTAATGTTCACCCTAAACAACTTAGGGTCCTATTGCAGGAGGTAAATCAGCAATTCACTGTACAACTTTCATTCAGTGCAGAATACCATAAAAACAGAACCTTAAACTACTTGACAGCATAAGCATTCAACCCTGAAATGAATGACCAACATCAGTTCACCAACTACACAGAAACATCTCACTGATTTATTTTCATTTTTAGAAAATATTTATAAAGATTTTATGCTGCTTCTATCTGGGTACATGCAGTTTAAATAGAAATGGATACCCAGGCCTTTATAACAGAAAAATATTACATTTTCATACTTCGTTGCTTAAATCTCATCAAGACCACCTCGGTTTTCTTTCTTACCACTTACTAGCGTACCACTCAGTCTAGTTTTCAGTGTCCTGAGACATGAAACTTTCATCACTAAGACCTATTTCACAGTTTCACAGATCTCCTATTGAAAGGCTGTTCCTAAATTCCAGTATAAGACTTCTACTTAATAGATCCATTTTTGATTTATCACATCCCCATAGCTATCTTAAACTGAAGTCTACTTCTGTTCCTTGAGTTGGTGTCTAGTACCTGGCCTGACTTTGATTACTCTCTTTTCTGGGATGCCAATTCAGCAAAGCATACGTGACTATATTTCATTCTAGACCCTGATTTGTCAAGGCTGTAGCTCTCCATTTAGCAAGAATCCACGTCACACATGCTCAGCCATACAACAAGGGTATGTAGCTACATAATCAAGCCATTCCCATCCAGGCTTGGTCCACCCCTGCTTAATCAAAGTGCATGCTTAACTTCAAACACATGTGCAAGCGCATTGTTGGAAAAGGATGGTTTGTGGTGGTGTTTATAACCTTTCAATATTTGTAACACATGATGGGTAGTTACGCTTTTTTCATGAGCCAAAAAATTGAGTATATCCCCAGTCCTATTGTTAGCTGCCAGCCCAACAGAGATGTTGGGTTCCAGCAGTGTTGCACCATACATTCTAAGACAGGGACAAACTTTTCCTCATGAAGTCAATAGCTTTAAGAACTCCTGCATGTTGCAAGTGTCCTTATAAGTTTATTATTATCTCATATAGCCTGTCTCCTATAAATCTTGATGAGACTGCTGTGAAGCAATCCCAGGAGCTGAGTGATTTATGTCTATGCTCCTAATTTTGTGTTGAGAAGATGACAAAAACTTGTAATGTCTAAAGACACTGTAAATAAAGAAACCATGAAACCATTCTTCACCTTGTCCCTGGGAAACATATTAGAAGAGTCATAGCCCACAGCCATTTGAAATAAAATAAACAAACAAACCAACCTTTGGAACAAAGGCCACTTTGTCTCTAGTGCCCATCCGATAGCAAAGAGGTTACCGTAAGCTAACAGTGGCCCAGAAGTGACCACTAGGCTCTCACACATTTGGTTCAGAGGTTTGTTTCATTGTTGAAACACACAGACTTAAATTTTGAGGTGAGGGAGGAGACAGGGAAAATAAGGGCATTGGCGATGGAGATGGAAGTATTCATACAGTCTGCCCTTTGAAAGCTTTTGATCTGTTTGGTTAGGTCACGAGTGCCAAATGACCAACTTAAGAGCCAGCAAAATGGTAAACAGATATTACAAGGGCAGGAAAGCAGACAGCCATTAGCATTCCCAAAGAGCCACAAACCAGAAAGAAAAAACAATCCAGTCCCCACATCCAACAGACCCAAACAAAACAAGGTTGTGCATACTGACTATTTCCCTGCTGAACAAGTTGGCTTGGCACACACATGTTTGGACAGGCCTTAAGCAGGCTGAGTGCTTGTATAAAGGGTGGGGAATATTTCTGCTGAATAGAACCCAAGGTCAACCCATTGTGTGAGTTTGTATGTGAGAGGGGGAACAAAGGTTCTGGCTTGAATAAAATTAAATGAATTCATGTCTTGACTGGTATGTAGTCATTTAATTTTTATTACAGCCAGAACCTTCAGTCTGCCTCAGAAATGCACATTAAAAATATTATTGCTAGAAAACAGAGGGAGAGAAAAGCAATTATCCAACAAGATTTCAGCTAATTGTCTGTCAGGTTAACTTCAATTCCGGTTTAATTTTTTTTTCTAAAAGAAATGTACATAATCAGTGAAAAATAAAAACCCATTATTTTTTTAGGGATCTATTTCTAGAGAATACCACCTGGGCCACCAAAGTATTAAAAGAAATTTGCGAAGGCTTGTATGAAGAAAGGTGTGAAATGGATTTTAGCTTGGGTAGCCACTTCCAAAGACCATCTCTAAGGCTCTGGCGTAGCAAAAAGCAGAGACTGGGCCAGGGTTGCTTTGCTGCCTACTTTTTATCAGCTTAGAGTTTTTGCAGTCAGGTGTTCCCAAACTGTGATTTGTGAAGCATCTCTAAAGAATGAATGAGAAGCCAACAATGCATTTACTCCTGGTTCAACTGCATGTTTTACAGCCTTCTCAGAGGACCCAATTTTGTTACAGCTGGTTTGACTCACGTCACAGAGAACACTATCTTTGTCCACACTTTTACTACTAAGGTTTGACAAAAGGGACACAGCAAGCTTGGGAAGGGACAAGCTTTGACAATCTGACTCCTTTGCTTTTTGTACCGCAGACAGCTTGGTCCGCAACTGGGCAGCTCCTTTGTGTTACAGAAACAGTAATACGTAACAGTAGGAAAAAAAAGCTGTATATAAAAAAGGGGGTTAGTTCTGTTTTATACTTAAAGGGACTAAGACACTCCTGGCTCATAGCATCCTCCAACTTCCTTACTGATTTATTTGCATTATGAATCTTCTACATTCTCCTGACATTTATGTGAAGTGGTAAAAGTCCATTTTCAGTAATTACTAGTCCTCAGTAAATAAAAAAGAAAAACTTTCAGGAATTACATGGTCTCATTGAACAAAAAATAGTGTCAGTAACCGTGGTCATTAATCCTACATCACTACACAAAACACATTGGTTTTGAGGTTTTCACACAGATTTAGAGCATGCCAAGAAAAAAATCTGAAAGAAATACTTAAAAGAATATAAAATAGATCTCAAAACCAAAGTATCTATATGAAGGCTTTCTGCAAAATATTTCATTTTCAGGTTGCTGTCTGCAAAGAAAGGTACAGGGACAGGGAACTGTCATTTCCTGTTGCACTTCTAACTAGCTGCATTCAGTGAGGTCTAACCCCTCAGCTGTCTAATATGGAAGCTGCTGACATAGATAAAATTGGAGACATTTATCTTGGCACGTGACAAAGTGTCTTATCAGCCTCATTAGTGGCTTACTACGTCTCATCAATCTTTAGTATACCCAGTGGTAAATGCTGCATGCCTGTCATTGGACAGGAATAGGCACATACCAGAGAGGCTAAGGTGATGATCTGTGTAGTCATGAATAAATTTTGTTTTAATAAAGGTGTCTAATGCTCACGAAAAGTGATAGTCTTGAAGAATGAGTCTTCTGTTTATCTACACAACAGGTGCAGGATGGCCAGTGTCAGTAGTTGCCAAATTGTCTCAAAACCTTGACTTGCAGTTACGGCGTCTCTGAGCAAGGCGGGTGCTCAAGACCATCTGTCCCTCTTTAGCTAGACTATCGAAAGAGATCCAGTTAAGGATGTTCATAAGTCGGATGGATGTGTGGAACTGGACCAAAATTACCAAGTTCACTTTGTACAGGTCACCTAGGAACTGGCAAATGGAAATGACTTTACAATATTGCCAAGATAGTTAATTGGAATCACTGAAGTCCATTGAAAATTTAGTTTGCATAATGGCACACTAAACCTATAGCAAAGATAGAACAGACTCTCTCCTTCTTGGTCACCGTTTCTGTGATTCATCCAGATGACTTATGTTTGAAATAGCCATGCACCACAGATCTGTTCTGGCTTATTGGGCTCCACTGAAGCAAGTTTTTTGTTGTACCGTAGGTAACGGAAAATTCACAGATGAGAAATACAGTTGAATACAACATCAGCATGAGAGTCTCAATTACCTCGTGAAGAAAATAAAACTATGAAGAATGGCCAGGTAATTGCAGAGCATGGAAATAAAGGGAATCAGAATCACATGGTGGGCACAGGGGAAAATAATTTCTTCTTAGGACCAGAAGCTGTAACAGAGGTCCAGCACAGTGTAAGGTCCTGTACTTAAAGCTGCCCCTACTAAATGTTCTGACCAGGACAATAAAAGGAAAAAGAACTTATATTATGATAAAAAAAAAGAAAAGTTAAAAAAAAAAATCTAAAACATCCGTGTGAAATACAACTTCTAAGAGAAGATATTTATCTTAGCCTGTTTGGGGCCTAATAAATCCATGGCTCTTCTAGAAAGTAGAGAGAATAGGATAAGCCAGAGCATGGCCGGTATAAAATTGAAATCACAGAACTTCAGAAAGAGGAATTATTTTCTAAATGCATACAGCAAATAGCAAAAAGGGGCAAAAACAATCAGTTTCAAGCTTCCCGAAAAGGCTTTGGCAAAAAACTACAGTAATTTGTGACACTGGCCAAAAACTAACAAATATAGCTGCCCAGAGAAAAAAACCACTGGCAACAAAAGACAGATGCTGACAAAGCTGGACTTGAAGAATTTCTATTTTATGTGGACCTGGTTTAAAACCAAACTGTGACTCTCAACTTACTTAGAAACAGTTTCAACTTGGCTAATACTCCACCCATAACAGACTACTGTGCAAATTTATTTTACTGAAGCATGAATCATTACAGCCCATACAAGTGTTTCTTTCCAAAAGCTTTGCTCAGAAATATTTATGGACTTAAAGGAAAATGTACTATGGCAATTGAAGTGTTTGCCAATTACAAAACAGTTCATGAGCATATTCACAGATATATACAAGACTCCTTTATCATAGGCTGAGACTTGACTCGTTATTGATAGCACAGTACCACTGCACCAGCAGTGGTGTACAAGCTCCACCTCAGTGTGAATAAGGATTTTGCACATCCCAAGGCAGCAGAAGAGCAGAACATCTCTTATTGTGCTGGCCTTTGAGACTCTATCAGAGAAGGCACCTTCAGACTGTCCTCTGGAATCAAAAGCAATCCATACCTGTACAGCTCTCAAGCTGTTTCTTATTGTCCCCTTTTGGACAGATGGCTACTGATTGCTGACTTGAACAATACATTTACCTCCAAAGATACCAATACTCTATGTTTAAGCTGCTGGTATCAAGATGACACCCATGAATCTTAAACACAGACTGGTAACCAGCTCCTACATGGGGGTATGTACTCAACTGCATGCGTGGAGTTATTCTAATGAAGCCTTTTCTACTCTAGATTGGTTAATTGCAATGTATCTGCATTAATACAGATTCTGCATTAATACAGATTCTATTTAATAAAAGACCTTCACTAACGCTTATACTGGTGCAAGTATCCCTAAAGAATCAAATACGTTGTTTCTTTTCTACGCTAGTTAATCAATTAATGATGAAATCAATTAATCGTCATCCTTTAAATTGGGAGTACCACAACTGGACAAAGCATTCCAAGACTGATCTAGTGCATACATCTTCCTCTACACAACCCAGCCACCGCTCCTTATGCATCCGAGGATATTGCCACTTCTCACCACCAGCCATTCCGATACACTGGTTTTCCACTGTGAACTGTGCTCCTTTTTTCAGATATCATTCTTTCCAGGATGCAGTCCTCCATTCTGTGGGTAGGCCCTGCATTCTTTGTTCCTAGATGTACGACCTTCTACTTGGCTGCATTAAAGCATATTTTATTGGAATAAGCCAGTACCTCAGATCACTCAGTGTAACTGAGAATAGAGTTTGGAGCCATCACGTTTAAATGAAAGTAATGTGGATGGCTTCCAAATTCTGGGAAGGTTTGTTCCCCAGATTCATTCTGAGAGAGATTTGATATAAAAATGTAAATGAGAGCCAGGATTATTTATACTGAAAGATAAACAAATTACATTTCTAGCTATTAGGAACCAATGGAAATGTGTCTCTAAAATGATCTTACCTTTCATCTTGACCGAGTAAAAGGCAACAGCCTCGCCATTTCTCCAGAGTATCTTGGCACACTCGGTGGCAGAGTGAGGTAGAAAGAATGCATCATTAGCTGAACTCTCTTCCAGCATTCCAAAAATAATGTAGTTCAGAACAAAGAGGACAATCCTTTCTCCAAATGTCTGGACCTTAGAGAACAAACAAAAACAGACCAAAGAAAAATGAAGCAGAGAATAGTATTTTGCATTTCATAAAAGGCTTCAAAGTTAAAAGGGGCTGGGAAGGAGGAGGTCAGGAAACATGTACACTTAATTTGGGGAAAATACTTCATGAATTGGTTCAGATAGAATAACAAAAACAGTTTTTCCCAGTGTTCCACCCTCTATCCAGAGGGCATAGAATAATTTAGTAACAATTTATAAAGCTTGACATATCTCCTGTTGTCACAGAGAGGAATTCTAAAGCAGCAGGAAAAGAAGTATCTTGACTGTAGCCACAGCGAACTAGTCACAGATCTGGAAACAGGATCGAGGTAATCTAATCCTACCTAAAAGTGAAATAAAGACAGGATTCACTGTGTTATCCTGGTCACCTCTGCCCTATTACCTGTCTTGCCACAGCATCAAAGAACTTTAGTGGGCCAGGACCTTACTGAGGTAGACACTATATAAAACAGAGAATAAATACAGCTTATAATCTAGGTGTAACATAAAGAGTTTTTATGCCGTGCTTCTTACTAGACAACCAACAGGACAGGGAGATGGAGGAATATAAAGGAACAGATCAGATTGGTCATCAAGGTAAAAAGTGGTGCCAACAAGCTTTATATAAATGCTGAAAAAGAAAATGCAAGTTTCCACAAATAATGACAACTTACGTCTTAGTAATGAGCTAGAAGGGGCAAGTTTTCTATTTTCAGATATTTTTTCATTCTCTGTTGATACAGCAGATGCTTGAAAGCCTGAAAGCCTGCGTTTCTGCTCCAAGTTCTATCTTCAAGGATTTGTATCTCAAAATCCCTCCAGTTCAGTTACCCACAAAAAGCCTACTTAATTCAGCGAATAATTAAACTCTATGTATAGCACATATTAGGGAAAGATGATAAAGGAACAGAACCATTAAGGACCAAAGCTGGACACAGAGAGTTGGGTAGGAAATGGAACTGACTTTAATAGCCTCATGGCAACACAAAGCTCACATGCAGTAGGCATCTGACTTCTTAGTTTAAAACAGACTACAGGCTACCCAAATCTCTCAAATTATGAAAAAGTAGTTGTATCCTACTAAGATAATTTATTTGGAAAAAGAATTACAGATGTAGAAACTATTAAATAACAACCATTTCATAAAATGAACACAATATAAACATTATTCAAGGCAAAAAAAATCGTAAGTAGCTAGATAAGACATTGTTCCAAAGGTTAGTAACACCTCCCATCAGACAATCAGTCAAGAAACACTGTAACGTGAAGAGTTATTGCTAATGCAGTAATTCAGGTTATCTGATTATTTCTTTAGTAGGCAGTGAGGGTAAACTAAAAACAAAAACTAATAAATCCCACAGATGAATCATAAACTGCATGCACAAAATTGTTTAGAGAGGGTTCATGTGCATGTCACTGTGCAGTGGGAGATATGTGAAGTACATAGCCCAGATTCCACAGGTTATAAAGCATGAGCTATAGGAGACCAGAGACAATTACACATGATTATTCTAGCTGGAAAGTTCCAGGGTAAAGGCAACTGCTTAAAATAGCATCCTTACCGAAATTAACCCATCTCTAGAAGGATCAGCCGTCTTTACTACATCTTCAACAGGCCACCAACACCGGTTCAAATAAACTGCCAAAACTACAGAAAGAAAAAGACAGGGGAACACATTACCTGCAAATAAATACAAAGTTGGTTCTGAACCTTTCCACAAGCAGCCTCAGATCTACTTCTCCCTCCAGGTGACTCCAGTTTGATCTGCTGTGAGACAGCAGAACAACGCCTGTATTTCAATTTCATCTCCATGTCCCTCAATATCAAATTTTCAGTACCACATATCAAGGCATCAAGTGAAGGTAATTTTTCTCAGGAATTGATGTGACTTTGGTGTGACAACCTGCGTGCCATATGAATAAAGCACTTCCTGCATAATATCTGTTCAGTAGCACGGTAAGCTTGAGTGGCATTTGGGACAAAGAGTGCTACCTATCTGCAAGTTACATTTTTGAAGTTTCTTTCCAACTTTCCCCTGTCCACATGCATACATGCCTGTATTTGCACTCACGCAAGTCAGACACAAAAGTTTTCATATCCGCTTTATCAAACAGCTTTTCAGCTGCCTATGTGATTGACTTTCTATACATCTGTACCTTTAGAGTACAGATTCCTAAATCTCTGCATGAACAGATATTCATGGAAGTTCAAATGCATACAGAGAGGTTTCTATCAATAAAGGATAGTCATATGTACACATAAGTAAGACACACTTCACCCTGAAGCAAAAGTGTATGACCAACCTACATATCAGTCAGGTCCTTGTATAGGTGCTATGCAAAACTTGCACCCTACTGCTTCCCATCCTTCCTGAATTTTTCACATATGCAGAAACAAGTATTTAAACCCTACCCCTACATATTCATCTATAGAATTCATTGCCTGCCACTAGATTTACAAGAGAAAGACTGAAGCAGCAACAGTGACACTGAAATTGCTCCCAAGCCCTGTTCAGAAAGAAAAGTTTTAACACAGGGTCATTTCAAAGGATATAGAATAGATTTTAAGGGTTTAGATTAGGTTTTAGAATAAACACAGAAATTTGATCATTTATGACCACCAACACATCAAGCAGCAAATATTTCAGCAAAAAGTATCCGTACAGTGGTGACATCCACCTAAAGAAAGTACATGGCCACAATTTCAGGAGTGCTCAAGAACACCAGTATCTTTACTGTCTTCAAATAGGGCAGCTAGCATCTCCATTTTTAAACAAAGAGATAAAATATAGTATAGGAAGTATGTTGTAAAGAACAGCACGGAGTTCACACCTCTTGAGTCCTAAGAGAGTGCACCATCTACTGGTTTTCTAAGCTACCCAACTAGGGACAAATATAAGAAAGTTAAAAACCATCTACGAGTTAGAGAGAAATTCACACACAAGAAAGTGAAATGGCTTTAACAGGGTTCATCATTTACCTGTTTTAGCCTCAGGTTATACAAATGTTGCTGATGCGCACAGGTTAGTTTCCTTTTTTGCCTCAGCCTCTACCAGCTCCCACTGGCTTTAAGGCTGGAGATTCCACTTAGCTAACTTATATTTCAAATAAATTATTAAAGCATGTGCCAAAAAGCGTTACACTTTGTGTACTGGGTTAACAATGAAGAAAGTATCACACGCGAGGGCAGATGCCTGTCTATAGCACCAGATTCAATTCATTAAATATTATGCACTTACTTCCATGGGAGTTTCATACTCTTTCTGTGATGGATTCAATCTGTTCCCTCAATCCCTTCACTCTGCTTTCAAATGCAAGCAGCACTGCTCCATTACACATCCATGAAACATGCAGCTACAAAGGGAGCTGAGTCAGACAAAGGGGACATAATGGGCCAAATGCTGACTTTAATGGGAGCTGCACAGAGGTTTGGCACATAGTTCAGACACATACAACACACATAGTAAAGGTCAGAAAAGTTTTAAAAATCTTTGAGGAAAATAGCAAGATGCATTACCATGTTCTAAGGAGCTACTTTTATAGAACATTTACTGTGCTATTCAATAATTTAAATGTGTGGAAGGGAACACTAGTTGACATAGCAACTGTCACATCACATTACTTGAGCAACCTTATCTATATGGATGCCTTCCTTGAAGGAAAAACATTTCTCCAGATTTCACACAAACATATGTACTTTGCTTTTTGTTATAATTTTTCAAGTCAACATCTGGTCCGCAGTTAAATCCATCCATGCTTCCCCATGCTCTCATTTTGGTTTTATAATCAACTTTGAGGAACACTATTTCAAATGCAACCATGTTTTGTGAGACCACATGTTCCTTCACTCTCCTTTCCCAGCCTCATTGTTCCTTCCAAGACATTCAGTTATGTTCACCTGATCATAAGAGATCAAGTTCTTGCCAAAAGTAAGTTACACATATCACCTGAGCCCTGTGAATCATGATGTACACGATTACAATGATCTTGCAATTGCAAGACTTGATGTGCTTGATCTTGCAATTGCAAGACTAGGTGAAATGGATTAAGTCCAATACATTTCAGTTCACAATTAATGGAGTATATACATGCTCAGTTGGGTGGCTTGCCCTGTAAGCACTAGCTTGCTAAACCTCAGTACTTTGATCACTTGCAGTCAGACAAACATATTCAGAGTGTTGCAAGAAGCTGAGAGCCTGTGAAGCACACGATTCCATACCACCACGGGTATTTGGAATACAGTACTGAAAAACACTGAGTTGAATTAGGCACTAAGCACAATGCAATTGTGATTATGAAATGTCTCCTTTTGCTAGGCAAACATGGATTCCTTCCCAAATCAGGTCTGGATTATATTTTTACTTTCTAGGCTATGCTGGCCAAATGTTCCCACACTGGTGTGCAACTATTTGAATGAAATGTGCACATCAGGACTTTACACACAGAGTAAAGCAGAAAAATTAAAGCAACATCCAGCTTGGTTCTTCTTTTTCCCCAGCCTTCATCTGAATTGCTGAAACGCATCCCTCAGTCACAAACTAAAGGCAATGCTATATATGAGACGTAATTTGAGTTTGTTTAATAAGTACAGAATGTACCAATTCTTTACCTTAGATAAAGTCATCTTTACCTTAATTTTGGCAGTACTTCAGATTGATGGTACACTTACAGAGCCTGCTTTTGCCAGATTTCCACCTTGGAAGAAGAATGGTAAATTTCCCCAACAAGTAGCTCCATGCAACCGAATCTACGTCAGCTCTGATAATGGAGCAAACTACAGATCCTACATTAAACTGCATTCTGCAACGTTGACAAACCCTGAATAGCTGTGTCTCCCAGTTCCCTATCTTTAAAATGGAATAAGAGCATTTATCTCTCTCTCCTAAGACTCTTATCAAAATAAATGCATTAAAGCTTGGGAGGCATGCAGATGCTGCAGTAATGGCAGCCATTCAAGTATCTAAGATAGATATCTTTCCTGCAGCCAGTTACATTTTCTTCTACAATTCAAGTTTTACTCAGTGATTTGTTGCAAATGTCTTGTGATAAATGTTCCATGGCATCTAACAGTTATTGTAAATTATTGTATACAGCATACAGAAAATGCCGCAATAGGGTATGTTTATTTAGTGTTATAAAGATGTTAATCACCCATGCTATGCTTCGTAAGCCCTTACAACACAATTTACATTCTCACAAAAATATCTGTACAGATACACTAAGAGAACAGAACACTCAGCCCATCAAAAATAAATTAAAAATGCTCCCAACCAAGCCCAAGTCCTATGGAAAAGCTACCATATCCATGTTCTCTTTGAAATATGGAGGTCATTTCAGACTACAATCTACACATCACTTCTGGACAGCCCATCTGATCAAGATGATCAGATATAAATCTCAGCGTTGGAATCAACCCCTCCTTTAACCTATGTTCAAGAATTAAATGCCATCAAACTTTAAAGCTCTTCACAGGCAAACTTGTAGCTAGGCTGCTAAAAATATTATTTTTACAGAGTCTAAATTATTAGAATTTCAAACATAAATTATTAGTTTGACAATATTTTATTTGGGAACTCTGGGAAAATAAGTATATTACAGTGGATATTATTTCATAAGTATTATATATGTATGCAATATTTAACTATTATAGACGTAAACACAAATGAAGCTGAAAGAGGAAATCCCATCACATATGAACGTCAGACATACAAGGTGTACAGCTTTCTCACTGAGATTAAGGTACTGCCCAGGTGTGTGGTTAACCCCAGCAATTGTTAAGGCTTTGTACAGAGTTCATTTTAGGGGGTGAGGGATGTTGAGGATCCACCAAGAGCAAAGATGGAGATGTTGGAGCGAAGCTGAAGGAACTGATGGTGTCAGGGATAGAGCCAGAGAAGAGAACTAAATTGAAAAGTCTCCAGCCAGGGTTTTGGCAGTCACTAGAACCACCGGAGCAGAGGAAGGTTGTGGCTCTCGGGAGCAATATGATATGGTCTCAAAGCATCATTTGAGCTGTGGCAGAACCAAGCAATGAGGATTCTAACACTTCTTGCTGATTCACTATCCACACCAGTACCTGAGAAGTACACACCTAAATATGCCCTACACATTTATTAGCTGCATCTTCTACTCTGTTTCCAATGGCTTCTCAGTAAAGCACCTCCACCCCAGCATATCCTGGGACACCCTTGGCTGCCTTCCCCCATTGGACTTCAGAAATGTCCAAATGGATTGCAAGAAGAAAAATCAGTGGGCCATGTTTGCATTAGCAAGACTAACACTAAAAAAACTGAATTCATGGAGCAAAACATTTGGTGCAGAGAATCTGATGTTCACAAATTCTAGCCTGGTGCTAAAAAGTAGAAGAGGTTGGGGCACATCAGTGTGCTTCTGGAGTGCATCCTCTAATTTCATTTCAGCCAAAAGTAATCCAGCTCACGCACTCTGAGAGTGCTCCTTGATATGAACTGAAGCACAGTATGTGGGGACAACCAGGAAATTTCCTTCTAAGAGCACTCCTGGTGTGAAGTAAAACTAAAATGCAGACGCACCAGACAGCACATAAGAAAGAGAAGAGATCAACTACAGCAAGATTTTTTGCCTCTCCCATCTGGATGAAACTCGAGTTCACAAGAAAAGTGTAAAGCTCAAAGGAGGAAAAAAAATCATGCAACCTGTTTAGTGTTTTAACTTTCTACCCGTGTCCTTAAATAACGATGACTGAGTTAAAAAATACTGCTTTTCTCTGAAGGAATTGGTTTTGAAACAATTTCATCTGTTCACTGGTCAGGACAAAAGGTCATATAGGTAAGCAAATCCAGATGGACTTGCCACATTAACAGAGTCTGCTGCTTTAAGAGTCAATTCCAAATCTGTTGAACTGTGGGAAAAATATTTGGACAAAATACTTCAAATGTATATACCCATATGTATAGGTATGTACACACATACACACACATCCCAGCAGAATTTAGAGAACTAATGAAAATTTATTAAAACTCATCTAAAGAAAAAAATCACATCAGTCAAATTTGATGTGTGTAGGAAGGCTGGCCACAGGTTTATAGCATATAAAATCCAGAAACAAGAACTTCCAGTAAAATCTTTTAAATCATACTTTTAAAAGGAAATATTAAAAGCCAAATGATGTAGGCCTTACTTAAATAACTAGACTTACTGATCTCTGTGAGACTGTTTCTGTGACTATGGGCTGATGACTCAAGCTAAAGTTTTGCAAGGGGGTCACAGTAGTCAGTCAGTCTGTTGTTTATAATGTAATAAGGTGTTTATTCTGCTAGGTTTAAGCTTTTAATGTAGATAACCCATTGCTTCACAACAGCTCCAACACACCTCATTTAATCTAGGTGGGTCGCAACCTGGGCTTTTGGTAGTATGCAACTTGGAGTCAAGTTTCCTGTTAGTGACAGTGGTATCAAGAGTTGTTACTTATTTCACATTTGCATTTTTTCACATTCCATAGTCAAAGACACTTGCCTAAGAGAGTAAGTAGGAAGAAATCAGGCTGTGTCTGAAGATAACTGCGATCCTGATAGCAGGAAGATAATACTTAGATACAATTATTGATCAAGTCTTAATAACCTGTTCATACTCTACACAGTGACTCACAAAACAGAAACACCAGTAAGCACATGCTGACTTCTACTGCCTGTAACACAATTGCAGTGTATCCTTATCAGGCTGACACATGGCTGTAATAGGAAAACACCAGCAATACTAGCAGTAAGCAAGGCAAAACTGGTAGAGTTTAAAGAATATCTTGGTAGAACTGCCAAATAAAATGGATTTAACTCAATTCCTGAGCATGGTCTCACTCCAAATTTACCCCTCACACACCAGTACTGGAAATAGAAGGCAATTAAACCTACGACTGAAGAAGATATCATAAAATAAAAATAATATTAATAAGAATCAATAAGACCTAATACAATTTCACATATATATTTGCTCTTGTTTAAGAATTTCAGAGTTGTATCCAAACTATAATGCATTAAATTTCACTTCATCCTGAATCAGAAAAATATTACCCCATTGAACAAACTCAGAAAGAGTAACAGATGATTAACAAGGTGCTTTTTCAGCTACCAGCAGAGCTATGCATAGAATTTAAAAGCCCTGATTGTCAATCCTCCCTTCTAATCAGTAGCCCACCGACACAAATCCCTGACAGGTAAACTGAATCCACTTCACATTCAAAACAAAATCCAAAATATTTAAATGTACAAACAAGCAGACCATCTTAAAAGTAAAGAAAATACAACTACTCAAATTTCAAAATATTTTGACCAATTCTAACCTGTCTCTTTATCCTTTGGATCAGTTAACAGCAACATTTTGTAGGTAGGATTATTTCGGTAGAGAGGGACAAAACACACACAGGAATCTTCAAGTTTAACCTAAAAAACAAACAAGCCCTGTAGCTGTTTGCACTGCAAAGCTCGCGAGAAGTATTTCATGTATTAGATGCACTTATATGTTTTACTAACATGCATGGTATAAGCTTAGCACAGAACTCTCTCAATCCTGAACTTCAAGGCACCGAAACATACATAATATTCTAATATTATCAGTAAGTAATGTTAATTTAAAAGAAATCAAGCTACCGAAGTTAGTGAAGACCTTAATGCTGACTTACTATGATTAGTACACAACCTGGCTTTGAACACTGTTACATGCAGACAAATGGTGTTATGAAAGACCAGACACATCAAATAAAAACAAATACAACTTGCACTTCTTACAGCATCGTCCAGCTGAGTACTTGTGGTGTTTTGCAAACAATGAACTAAGCCTCAGGGTACAGGGAGTATCAAAGCATTAGGGCAGTGCCTGGGCAGTTTATCTGTGAGGCACAGGGAGGGTAGATAATTGGCACAAGGTGGTTATGTTGAAGGCAAAGCTAAAATCAAAATGCAGCTCTCGAGCTCTCAGTCTTAGACTAAACTTCTAAATGATGTGACACATAAACACAAAATTACTGTGCTCAAACAGCTCTATATGCATAGAGATGACGATTTCCATATGAATATTGCAAATGCTCTCATGTAAGCTTAGGTACAGGCAAAGAGCGTGCATAATTTAGCACAGTATGTACTGTACTTTCAAAAATCTGGTCCATTGTGTATGTGTGGGTGTGCCTCTCTCTCTAATTGCACCCATTTGTCAGTTTGCTATGAAACTCAAATCAGTCATGTGATACATTTAATATTTCTTGGTGCATGGAAAGAGTAGTATGAATATGGATTATTCAAGATAACAACTTTAAGTTGAAACCAGTGTTCACTATTTTATGAGTCCCAGAATCCTGGGATCATCTATGCGAACACTGGACTCCAGGAAAAAAAATGAAAACTGCCCGAAACCCGTATTCATGAGCTTCCGGAAATCTCAGTATGTTCTGGGGATTCAGTCGTTCTTTGAATGCTTCAAATATAACAGCATCGATGTCATTATGGCACCTGGGAGCGTTACTATAATGAAAAGGCCAGTACTATTTCCAATACTGCTGTGATTGTTATTTTGTTTTATAAGGTAATGTGCACTTTCACAGGTGCTAACAACATCAGCATGAGCCAACCATGGCTTTCTGTGTATGAACGCTGCCAATGCACTTCCATCCTGACTTGCAATAATCCTTGCTATGTGTGTACTGAATGCTTGACCAAAGACCATGCCATACCAAAAAGAAGTTCTGTGACCCGAGCAAGTGGGCTGACAGCCACTTAACACTTGCTAAATAATTATTCATGGTCCTGCCACTTGAAACCCGCTTTAATTCAGATGTACAGAGGAAAAAAAAGCCTGGTAACTACAGCCACTATTCA
This sequence comes from Calonectris borealis, assembly GCF_964195595.1. NCBI lineage: Eukaryota > Metazoa > Chordata > Aves > Procellariiformes > Procellariidae > Calonectris > Calonectris borealis. The sequence continues at coordinate 5,001,007 of NC_134322.1, read as the reverse complement.
AACACCAAAATCCTCATTCTTCAGGTTGTAAGTATATAACAGAGATTGTTAGCTGAGATGTTCACTGGGGATGGAAGCTTTACCTTATTACATTTAATTTATTTTTAATTACAAAATATCAACACTCTTTGAACTATTTATTATAGAGTATAAGGAAAAAAACAATACAGCAAAAACATTACCATTACTTATGCCCTTGACTAGCTGTCTGACTGCAGATTAGATTAGACCTGAATAAATGAATGCGAAGAGAAATGTGTTGCTATGAGACTCAAATCAGTCATGTGATATATTTAAGGTTTGATGACAAGCCACAAAATCAAGACAGTTCTGAACCAAATGCCAGAAGTCCAACTTTAACTGATCTCACTGTGCCTAGCTATTGCAGGAATACACACAGCACTGCTTGGGATTTTAACTTACGCTCCCTTCTAAAGGAACAGCAGATGAGCCTTTCAAAGTACAACCCGGCATGAAAGGCTGAGGTAAGCACACAGAAGCCCTAAACTGGGGGATCTTTGCATTTTCAGGTTTGTTTGTATTTAACCCTACATGGTCCACTAGAGGGCATTAAAAGAGTATTTAAAGCTAGTTACATTCACGGCTCAACGATGAAGCTACCCACCTGAAACAGCGTTTTTCTGGAAACTACTGCATATTATTTTCCTAAATTGTAGAAAAGCCACTGTATTCCAAATATTTATTTCAACCAATCCACTTACTGGTTTGATAGTACAATAACAGTTAGCCCAGCATACCTTTTATGATCTAGAAAATGCTGAGAAGGAAAGGTTTCATAGGTTGACTGAAGTCAGAATTTTTAATAGGCCTGCTCAGTCATCTCCAATGCATTCCCCCCAGGTGGCTCAGGAATGGACCCTACAGCATCGGCACCTATAGTATTTATACCATGTATCAATCACATCTGATCAGAATTCCTTTGGGAGAACCCATATTCAAAATTATCAATATAAGTATTGGAAAGAATGGAAACCAAAGATAGACTATATCACAATACCTGTTTAAACTGCACAGTAGAGGCAGAATATAGAGCTGTGCCGCAGTATAAACGTCTATCAAATTCACTTTTGATTCAGTGCTATAAGGAGGTAGGTCAAGATGCAAAGTTCAGCTAAGTACTTCAAACCCTCATCCACACTCAGAGGGTTTTATACTTGCAGTTTAAGCTTATCTTTCATTTGCAGCATGCAAACTATTTGAAATAATGCAGAATTTGCTGATTTTAAGAGATTTGTAATCCAGCCACACCAGTTCACCCCTATTCACAGACAGACTATGAGCACAACCAACAAACGAGTTTGCAAGTATCTAACTTGCAGTATGAAAAACATCCGCCTACTACCTCATCTCCTCCAGGGATCAAAAAAACATCAGGAGTGGACAACGATTTCTTCAAGAGTTTTTCACAGTATGTTTCAGCATCTGCTTGCAGAACCTCTGGATCTCCTGCTAACGTATCTACCAAGTAAAGGCAACCTGTAGTTAAAATAAAACAGAAGATACTTTTACTTTTTAAATGAACTAAGAAACGTGAGTTTTAAAACCTCAGTTACCCCACCAGCTGCTTGGTGTAGCTGGGCCCTTATTGTTCCCATTAGAGTCTTTTGTATAATCCCAGTCTAAAATAGTAAGGCTGGTAAAAACCTATCCATATGTTATTTACCTCTTGACATGCAATTTTACAAAGTAGAACCATGACAGCATCAAATCACATTTGTCTCCTTTGAATTCAACAAGCACAGTCTCAAATTTCTCTAGGTGTAAGTAAATGGCTTTAAAGCTGGGAAGAGCAAAAAAACTTCTTCAAAACACAGCCTGAATTTTAGTACTGTCCAAAAATACAACAGGAAAAGAATTCCAAAGCTTCCACTCTTTCTTGGAAGACTGCCCCTTTATGGGTCAGTCTATGATCTGTTGTATATCATTAGTTTTCTCTTGAGTAACTTCAATTGGGCACTTTCACAACAATGAAATAATATTAAATATTAAAATATTTGCCTACATAAGAGTTCCCAAAATAGTAACCACCATCTTTTACGCGTCGTAATTTTTAATCCATGTGACTCAATGCTGAAGGGTATTGGTATTCATGCAAGGTATTTGTTAAGCGCATGCAAACAGAAATTACATACATCTGATGCCTGTTACCTAAATGCAAAGTCCAACTCGGTGCTCATGAGGAACCAAGCAACCTCTTTCTGATATAATAAACCAGACTGCTTGTGGCTCATCACCAGCTCAAGATAAAGAACATCAGAAGAAATGGGTTAGCAGTCCAAATAGTATTCTGCCAGTCTTCTATCATAGGAAGGAAATAGTTTCAATTTAAGAGGCTTTCACCTCCAACTCTTGTAAGCCCCAAACTGAGGACAAAATCTTCTACTGCACTGCTATAGTTGGAATCTTAGTTCTAAATCGTCCATTTTTAATCATGGTTTTTAATCTGTGACCCAAGTTTAATATGAAATAACTGCACTGATAGTAAGTGCAAAGTAAATGGCTGAGACAATGAACAGCCTTACGAGGGCCGTTGCAAGAACTGTCTATATTAAGATTCAGAAACTATGAATCATGAAAGTACCATATTAAAAATGATACCTTTCCATGTAGAAGTAGGAGCATGGGATTTGGAGTACCAGGTCAGACTATTCACCCACGGTCCCACCATCCTCCCTCTGGCAGTGATCAGTATCTGATTCCTCAGCAAAAGGGTAAGCAACTACAAGTGATAATTCACCACCCCCAGCACTGTTTAAAATGCTTTAAATACTATTTTCCTGCCCTTAGCAGGCAATCAGCTTATATCCTGAGGCTTGACAGCAAAGCTATGTAGTCAGAATGCTGAACAGAAGCTACTCTGTAGATGGTTTTCATAGTATGTTTGTATGTGACAAAATGGGAGAGAAAACAGCATTGCAACACTGGCAAGTTAAGCCACATTATAAAATCCCAGCCAGTAGTTAGCAGTGGCAGTTTTCTTCTGCAGCGGCCTTCCCCAGTGTACTGTGTAACACCATCAAGCAAAGAAGCCATATAAGGGAAAGAAATTAAAGATTATTATTAAAAACTTTAGTAATTTACTGAAGTAAATTTACTAGTAAATTAATTCTTTGCAAAGAGCAGCATGTAAGACTTAGCACAAAGACAAATACTGGCCATGCTAATAAATACTATTCATGAGATGCTGCTTACAAGGCTACATCCTGCCACTGTTAAGCCAAAGCAACTTAATAAGCACAATCATGTTTTCTCCTCACTGAACAAAACAACTCTCCTTCAAAGTACCTTCAAAGATACACTAACTGTCTGGTACATAATATGCTTGTATTCTAAGGTAATAGTGATCATTTGAAGGATGAAATAATGTCAGAGATTAAATAATGAGGCATTAGAGAAAACTTCTGATCAACTTTCCATTAATACAGCTTTCCATGGAAGTAATTTTTTTCTCTAAAAACCGCTTTTAGACTTCCAGTTAACTTGTCTTTCCTGTGTAATACTCTGGAAACACCCAAATGAGTAAGGAGCACATACTGCAACAAAGGGGAAACCCAAAAATTTTTCATGAAGAAAACAAATCTGTCTCGGCTTCTGTATATAAGGTGGGGGGGAGAGAGAGACAGTAAGAGTGAGGTTCCTTTAAGGACAATACGGAGCAGAAGTCTAACTTTAGGTACCCCGAAGCATCCTCAAGAAGTCAGCTGTGCTAAGGCTAGCTTTTGTGAATACCTCCCCAAAACTTGCACACCCATGCACATACCACTAATATTGTTCAGCTGCTATAGACAGGAGAAAAATCACTAGTTTGAAATTTTTTTTACATTAACTAATGTGTTTCCCAGTTTTCCCTAGTACAAAGTGAAGAAATTGTATTTGCCCTCCTGTGTATGTCCCTTTTATGCTTTTTTTGTATACAGAAACAAAAAAACACCTCCACAAAGTCTAACCATAACTATTGTTATTAGGCATTTGACTACAACAATAATTATTGCTGGTAGGATGTTACAAAGGTTCCAAAATCAAATGCAAAATAATTTGTTAACTTCACTTTAAAAGAAAAACAGCGCTGTTCTCCTGTGAGCGCTTCAGTCTGAGGCCCCTATGAGCATCTTGGGATACCAAAATTGCGAAGTTCCAAGGACAGCCTTTTAACCTAATTTGAATTACAGGATTTCATTTGAATTTGATCTTACCTAGTGGCAACAAAAGAGCACATTGTGGCAGCCAATCTGCTAGTCACCCAGCGAGCACTTCTTTCAAACAGGCAATGTGCACAAAGGGTTACCATCTGGGGGAGGGAGGGAACGAGGAGGGGGGGAGCGAAGGGGGGCAGGAGGGGTGAGTCATAAAAAGGGGGCCTCTTGCTGCAGCCACAGAGGAGGGACCATAAACCATAAGGAGAGTAAATTTAGAACGGGAGGCCTACTGCATTAGAGGGATTCCTGACATTCGCGCTGAAGTGGCTGCCATCTTAACTAGCCAGAGCTGGTAAACAAGGTCAAGACATCATCTAGGCGGATTCTACGGCAGCAGTGACAATGACGGGTTTACAGACAGGTACCTGACTTTGTCTTTTACAGGGCACCGTCATTCAGGGCAGAGGAGGAGGAAGTGTATGCAATTCCACTGAAAAAAACTTACATAGAGATAAATAAATGAGAAATCTGAATGGGCATATTTCCATTTCAAGCATACAGAATAGATTTTAAAGGAAAAAACTAACACTGCTTCTGCTTCTTCTCTCTTTTGTTTCCATGGAGCAGTCTGGGCCACATTCTCAAGCGAGGATGTGTAAGCGCATCTCCTCTCACTCTAGTGATCTGTCATCAATTTGCACTAAGAATCTGATTTTTAAAGTGAAAAGCTACAGCTAAAACCAGCTATACAAACAAGCAGGCACTGCCCATACAACTCAGCCATCTTTATGAGATACTACCCTCCAGCACCTATAGGTACCTCAGCTTAAAACATCATGCAACTCTGCCAATAAGGCATAAACCAAGGCCCTTGTTTCAGTCCCGATCCCTAAACTCAGCTTTTTCTAAACCCTCTGATATTCCACCTCTTCATTTTCTCCCAAATAGAGAGCTGAATTTTATGGTGGTTTCATGAAGTGGACAAATATCTTTCTTGAGAGGTAGAAGTCAGACAAAGTTCAATTCACTTATGATCCAAAAAGATCAATATGTGGGAATCCAGATAGATCTGATTAACATGCTTACGTTCTGCATCAGGTAGATAAATAACAAATGCAATCACAAAATAGAAGACAATATTCTACCTTAAACTAGAAATTAATTTTTGTAGATTAGAGCCAGACCCCCATCATTACAGATTCAGCAAGAATTTCATTCTATCAGTTAAAGTAAGCAGGAAATATTTTTCCATGGGCAAAAGAATTTATTCTCAATACAACAGAAAACACATGGTGCACACACTTGTATGTGAAATTCCACAAGTGAAACCACAGACTGCTGTAATGCCCGAAGGTAAATGACATGCTTCAATCTAATCAGTTATTCTGAAGGTTCTTTTTGATGATCCTTCTATATCCTCTGCAACTAAACCTTGTGCTATAATAGAAATAATTTAACTACAATATAGATAACCACAGACATATCTCATTAATATAATGCTACAGCAATTCAAATCACCATTACATCCCTCAAGCTCTCTTTCACTAGACTAGTCATTTTAGTACCTATGTATTAGTTTTACTATTTTGCCATTATCTAACAAATCAGTTACAACATGGGACAATCAACTCTATCTCTTTGTAAAGATGTTTTAAATACTCATTTACGTTTCAAATTAGTATGTATTGCCAAGGTACTCAAGTCCTTTTTGATCATGAACCCAATACACAATTTATTAAACAAGAGATATTTGCTCTCATTGTTAAGCATATTCTCTTCGTGCATTCATATGTAGCTTATTAACACTGTTTCCTTAAGGCAACAAGTTGCTGATGCAGTTATTTCACACTAGACACACAATTGGGTTGATTAAGACACATTAAGGTATTGCTGGTACTCCCTGGAAAGACTTACTTGTTGAAAAGCCCATTTCATTTAGGATGCAGCCAGATTGTAAAGCAAAATACATCAACCTCACTGTAGATGAAGCATGAAAAGGGTTATGTCTGAAGCGAATTAATCATTTATCCTACAACTACTTTTTCATGTTTTACAAACACAGAGAATGATACTACATGCATCCATTAAGAATTTTATGTTTACAGAAGAGCCATCAGCCACCACAGGATTTGTATCTGGACTGTGCATCTTTGTACATTCGTGCAAATTTGTGCATACTTTTACGTGTAAGAGTATGAAAAATACTTCAGTGTGATTTCCAGTGGTGCAGAAACAAGGCAGATAAAAAGAACCTAAAATTTCTAACTTTCAAGTGTGATTATTTTTTATTTACTTTTGCCATTTCTAATGCTTGCAATAGCAGTACTGGTTTTATTTATTGGCTTTACTATTGGCTTTATTTTCATGCCAATATATTTCACAATAAAAAAAAAGCTTCAGCAGATTCTAAGTGTTTCTGACAGTACTGTGAGGTTTTTTGTCCGAGAAGTATTTTCCCTATTTTTTTTTTAATGAGAAAACATTTTGCAATGTAAGACAAACATACGTGCAGCAACACAAAAAGACTGTGTATCATGTCAATATTTAGGAGGGAATGTTCTTCTAATTAAACCAGGCAACTGAGACCAGAACTCCTAAGATTTATTCTTAACACAGGTGTGTTTTTGTGGCCCCCAACAAATCACTTCATCTTCTGTCTGGTTTCTTATCAGTTAAGTGTATGTCTTATCTACCAGTTCAAAAGCGCCTCTGAAGTCACAACATAAAAAGACAAAGAAGTCATATAACATAAATTGTTCTCTGTTCTCCTGTGGACTGTCACTGCCACACTATGGCAGCACAACAATGACAGTGTCTAGGATCTAAAGATAACTTCTTTTGCCCTTCTAAATCGTGCACATATAGCAAAAGTGCTTTCCATTACCCTCTCACAGGAGTGGGAGCTCTGTGTTAAACAGCAGTGCTTAACATCAACTCTTCTCCTTTCCTTCCATGAGCTTGAACAACTCCATGCATGTGGTTATCATTAGACAACCATATTTGTTTAACCTTTCAAAGGAAGGAAGAGGTCTTGGCACGTTTGCGGGAGTACATGCAGAACCTGACTCTCATATCCTGAATTTAATTGAGCAAGTACACGTCAAAAACCCAAGTTCTAGTGTAAGTTAAATTTCAGTATCATAACAATGTGTGGTGGCAATGGAGCTAGTGGGCAAATGCCGTGGTGCGATATCTGTCCAACATGGCAAGGCAGCTCTTAACCACATGCTCTACATCGTTAATGAAAACAATGTTCTTCTCCACTGCATTGCTTTTCACCATTACTAATAGAGCAATCACTCTTGGAACATAAAGGATGAAAAAAATGCATTGGCCTTAACAGGTTCCTATGTTTTGATCCAAAAATGCCATTTATATATTACTTACTATTCTATCACAATTCAAATGGCAAGAAGGGCTTCAGAAGACAAACTAAATACAAGTTTCTGTCTGTAAATAATTTTCTGCTGTGGAATCAATAAATGAAGGCAGAAGGGAAATAAATAATTCTAATCCCATTGCCAATTAAGAAACCAAACAGATTAAATAGATGAGTTCAGCTGTAGCTATACATGTCATTACTGCAAATTCTGTCACTTAAATGGAGGGCAGACCAAATGTTAGGCATCCCAAATGCAGGATGCTATCATATTAGCCATCCCATTCCTGCTAACACATTTTTACTACTGATTTCAGAAAAGGGAAGAAAAAAGCTTTAAGCATACACATCTATTTAGCAGAATGTACATGAGCAAAGGCAGAGACTAGACAAGTCTAATTCTGAAAAATGTCAACCACCTTCAATTTCTACTCACTTCAATGAGCTCTGAAGGCCCTCAGAACTTTGTATGACTAGGGTCTATAAGCCACATGTGTTATTTATTTTCCAAAACGTAAAGTAATCTGCAGCTTATGAAATGGAAAAAAAAGGGAATTAAATAATTAAGTATTTAGCTCTTTTTGGAAAAATATCTAGATGAAACCACATTATTTAAAATGTTTTCAAAACTAGAAAAGCAACTGCGTATTGAAGAGATCACATAATGGCAATAATCAACTCTAATCTGCAGTACTCCTGCACTAGAAGATCCAGCAAACAAGTTCCAACTACATCTATGTTCCCTCAGATGGATCTTTAGCAGTGTTACACTTACAAAGATAAAGCCACACCCAAGTCATAGTACAGATAAATTGCAATACATCTGTATAAACAGGCTACCCCGTCCTATTACACACAGAATGCACATCTGGTCTGGCATATTTTGCACAAAGCTCTAACCTAATGTAATTGAAAAAAGCTGAGGTATTATGGCCCAGAAACAGACTTTATAAATAAAAACTGTAGCATACTGTTAAACCATGGAAGTGCTACCAGCTGTAACTATGACATATCAGGAATTCATACTTCTGCGCATTTAACTCTTTTTCACAGAGCTAGATGTAAAAAAAAGGAGGGAGTCTACAAATAACTCAGAGAAGATGTAGTCCTGAATAAAAGGGACATTCAGGATTGTAATTAATTAAGGCTTTAAGGTTCATGTTCATATCAGGTTTTTCTCAAGTAAATTCCATTGATTCAGTGGGATTGTTGCTAATACCTCTGAACCTGTGAACATCAGAATTGAGTTTCTAATATGTACTGGTTTTCATACAACCAAGAGATGGGCAGAAATGTTCCTGGAAAAGCCTAACTTCAACTGCTGAAGGCAGTGGTATGGATTTTCTTGCATATGTAAGAAAAAAGTCTAAATTTGTCAACTTAATTATTTGTCTACCCCTTAAACAAAATAAAATACACAAGTTTTCCAGAATGACTGTGTCCATATAAGGGGCTTCTTCCAGCACAGCTATGTCAGTGCTACATCTCACTTCATCATATCCATAGCCAAAAAAGTTATGCCAGAAGAAGTTCATAGTCCAGGCATCCAGAAGTCAAACTACAGTCTGACTCTTAAAATCTAAGCAAAGAAGAAACAGAAGGCCCTGAATGACACTGAAATATATCACTGAAGTGTTTTCATTATTCAAAGAAGCTGATTTGAAAGGAAAACAACAGAAAAGATTCCATGAACATCAGCAGAGCTTTTATAAATCACAAATTCAAATGTAGATAGTGGTAATTCAATCCTTTACAAAGATGGAAGATAGAAAGGAGGATGCATTGGTCAAAAGTCCACCTATAACTTAAGGGAAAAGAGGAAAACAATGTCTCCCATACTGATAAATATGGAATAGTGAAATGGCAGGAAATGGCAGGAAATGACAACTGATTTTGGCAAATGGTCTAGCATGAACATGATTTCATCCCATGGGGAGAAGCCAGACAGACTGCCAGTTAGGACAGTTTCAGAAAATAGCCACATTTTAAGGCCAAGGAGCATTTAAAATTATTACTGAAACACCCACTGTTACAACCTGGCACCAGGGCTGGTATTTAAGTACCACATTAAATACATTTCTCTGTTACCACCATCACTCAAAGCACGTGTGGGAAATCTAAGGCCATACTACACACGGCCCTTATCTTCATTTCATACGAACTATGGCAGTATGTGTACCTGAAAGCCCTGGTTTGCTATCAGAAAGGACAATGTTTCCCAAACAAACGATGTAGCAATGGAAATACGACACAACTGTGTAGATTTGTAGGGATACCAGTTTCAGATACCGCATAATTTGAGTTGCAAGTGCTTTACACATCTCTTAAATCTACTGCTCCCACTAGTAGAGTGCATAAGTCTGCCTAAGAAAGCCCAGCAGCCTTTCTCCAAATTACTTCCAAGAAGAAATTTGTACAGCCAGACTAATCTCAAAATAAAGCAATTAATTTGAGAAAAAAAGGAAAGAAACAAAAAAAACCCCTCCACCAGTAATTTTCACTCTGCTAAATTTGTTATGCGGCTGCAAATTAATACGTCACCTGCACTAGCAATCACAAGCCTCTTAGCCTGTCTCAGAGCTTGCTTTAATAAACAGCTGCAAGTAGTGGAGGAAATATGTAAACATCTCTCTTGTTTCTCTGTGCCATTGTGTCAGCTATTCTACATGTCTTTGAAGGTGCTCCAAAATCAGCACGGCTCTGCTTTTCCCTTTTTCTCTTTTTGGGAGGAAGAAGAAGCAGAGAAGGAAGGACAGGCTGGCAACAGAGGGCTAACTCTGTGCTTGCTGTGCTCTTGACAGTAAGGCTGAGATTGTTTAAATTCAGTTTACACAGGCTCTTCTGTAAGGACAAAAGAAACCACTGCTGGTGGTTAAAAATGCAAAAGGTTTTGATTGTAATGGCTTGACAATCAGCCAAAGATATGACTAGGGGGAAAAACACAGCAAGGAAGCTATGACCAGAATGGAAGAAACAAGGAAAAACACATGGCTTGGCTTCAGAGCAGAAAATTGACTTAGGCTTTGCATAAATGACAGCATACCTCCAAGCTTGCCTGATCCACAGTCTGCCTGGAATGAGAACATGTAGTCTAAAAGCAGAGCCTATTAAAAGGCATAATGTTTCTAAACAGCATCTGTTACGTACTAATAAGCATTACTTAAAGGACACAGGCCTTAAATTGCTACCAAACGTGCACTTATCTGAAACTGCTTCAAGGCAATCATTATAAAAATGTCACATGACACCATGGGAATTTGAATAATATAAAATGTTTTTATTTAGTTTGGCTTGAAATCATTACGTAGAAAAAATATGGAGGCACTTTCTGAGATTTTGAAACTGTGCAACTTCACAGGAATGAAACACTAGCAAGAATTACATCAGTGGAGCCATTTGCCATCTGTTGTCAGTAATACTATAAAGACCAGCCACCAGATAGCAGTTTCAAAGGTTACAAACACAACATTTTTAAGCATCCACAGACCTCTCAGGTCTCTCAGTAAACTGAGCGGGACACAGTTTACTTCGGATATGTGCGACCTGAGGGTCTGCCAATTATTTTGCAAAGACAACACACCAGAACTGTGAATTGCCACTCGAAGTGTTTGGGAGTCTCTCAGTACGCAACCATTATACCATACCAGCCTGTTCTACATCGGTTCTTATAACATACTCACAACCATAATGTCTGCACACCTTCCACTTGCAAATTTAAACTGGCTAGACTTTCTCTTCTGTTGTTTGCTTTCTCATACTTTCCCCCAAGGGAAGGAGTGTATTCACTGCAACACTGTTATGGAAAGGGACTCAGGTTTGTTTGCTGGGTTTTGGACTGTATTTTTGCTTTGAGGGAAGTAGTTAGGATTTTGTTTCCTGTTTTCTCTCCTTCTAGACCATAACTACATATTTATGTTAAAGAAAGCCAGGTTTCAGTAACTTGCCTTACCTGTGGCATGGAAAACGAGGAGGTTATGACAGCCCTTACCTCTTAGATACACAACACTCCTCAGTCTGAGTAAAATTCTACCTGTTCCATATATAAGATTTTAGTTATACTGAAGGAATATGATTGTTGATCCATCTCATCTTAAAGCTTTGAGTAGCTTTTCTAGATGCGGGGCCCATGTTCATGATATATAGCGCTACTCAAATTTTGTGGTTCCACCTTCCAGGCTGCTGACCTCCTCCCTGTAAACTGATTAACATGGAAGGCAGGGAGATTTCCATCTTCCTAGAGAGACAGATGGAAATTTAAGGCTTCATTAGTGCAATTGTTAAACTAGACGTACAGGTTTCTCATCCGATAATTAACTATTTCTCAGGCTCCAGAGTTGTATATACATTTTTACTCACTGAACGTCCTTCCTAGCCTTGCTGTTAGATGGTTAACACATACAAATCTGACTTTCAAAGTGTTCTAAAATTAAAAAGAACTTGTGACAAGGCTGAATTTAAAACAAGAACCTCAAGTTCTAGGTCAACAGCTGGCCTGCTTCTGGTAAGGTTCGCCTAGGACCTATAAAGGGGCTTAGAAATCTGGAAGTATAAGCAATCTTGCTCTATGAAAAAGTTACAGGAACGGAGCTCAAGACCTAGTTGTAGCACCTCAATTACAGCACGACATAAACTGAAAAGCACCATTTGCACAAAGAAGAGCTAATGGCTGACTCCAAAATGCTCTTAAAGCGTGCTGTATACTCAACCTATTGCCAAATTGTTCCATAATTATTTTAAACATAGGTATATCCAATTAAATAACTAAGCCAAAACTCAGACAATACCTAAAAACAATGGCATCTGTTCCAAAAGAGGAAGGGGAAGGAAGAAGAACTATTCTAAACACTCAATTTAAGAGTAATGAAAAAGTCGGGGGAAAAATGTAGACATTAACTCAAGTGCCCACCAGTACAATGTTCGCTTGGACATGAAAAACCAAGTCCCATTCATCTAGAGATATTTTATTTAAAAACATCAGCAGAATTGAGAGTCTTCCAAAAAAACCCAATAGCACTATTACAAATGTTTGACTTTCATAAGTGGCTGATAGGAGGGGAAAAAATAGAGCAATCTGACTAGGGCGCATTTAGCCATGAGCAGCTAGAGGAACTAATGAACAACATCATTATTTTACTGAAGAGGATGAAGTAGGTGCTTTAGATAAATGGCAGCAACTTAAAATGCGTTTCAGAAGATAAATTCACTTTCTCTCCATTTACCTGCTAGCGTGACAAATTAAGAAAGAAGAGTATAAAAACAGAGCAGGAGGGAAAGCAGTGCAAAAGCTAACTGAGGTGATGCAATGGGCCCTTATCCAAACAAGTGCTTGAACAGAGATTCTTGGAAGTGCTCCTAGTCAAATACAAACCAGGAACACTACATACGCCAGACTCCCATGGAAATCCATGGTGGAGCATGTGCAGAAGATCCACCTGTCCTAAAATCAGCTCCTTTACCAAGCACTAGGAGCATTGCCATCTGGGAACTAACATAATGCCTGCTCATTTCAAAGCAGTGTAAGTCCACCACGTACTGAATGGCTCAGTTCTCTCTATTGGCCTCTGCTGGGCAGAGCAGCTCTTTGCCTACAGTCAGAAATACCAGTAAATTAACTTCTGCTGAAAGGAGATGAGGGGTAAGTGGCTTTTTTTCCAAAAAATTAATCATTAGAGACCATGTATTTCTTGTTCTACAGTCAGCTCATGATCAGCAAAGGAAGTTTTTACTTTTTAAAGAAAGGGTAAGTATACAAAGCCTTTTATATCTCATCTCTCCATGAAAATAATCCAACTAATTATTCTTCTGTAGACAAGAAACAACGTGTTAACTGCTCCTTTTGTCCCTGTTAAACCATGCTTCTTTTGTTAAACTATGTTTTTGCTCAGTTTGGGTAAACACTTGTTGATGCTGCCTAAAAATGTAGAAGTATTTTTACACAGTATTCCCTCTGCTCTTTAGTAGTTCTCAAGTGCTTAGCCATTAAAGTCCCAAACTCGTGCACCTGTGCTGTGAAACCTCTAAACTCACACTGGAAACAGGCATCTGGAGATCAGCCTTTCACCAGCATCACCTGCTGAACCAAAGCTGACAGAAATCATCAGGCCAGTTCCTCTCTGCTTCAGGACAGGTTTGGACTAGCCTAAAACCCGGAAAAGTTACCTGTATGCTTGGGAAAAGGGCAAAAAACCCTGTAGCAGCCTGCTCTAGTTGACCCTGCTTTGTGCGGAGGGGTCGGACTGGACCATCTCCCTCAAGCGACCCTGTGAAAGCAGGGCGCTGGGAGCATGGCAACGAAGAGCCGGGGCTCGCCCGGTCACGACCGCAGGCAACTGAGCAAAGTTTTCCTGGAAAGGCCCGCGTGTTTGGCGGCGTTTTGGCCGCTTCTGGAAAGCCCAGCCGCCGTGCCGCGAGGAGCCCGCCATTTCGGCGCGGCGAGGGGACACGCCGCGGGCTCCTCACAGAAGGCGCGGGCTGGCGCCGGCGGCGCCCCCGAGGAGCCCGGGCGGGCGGTGCGGCAGCCAGGCACCGCCGTCCAGCCTCTGCGGGTGGGCAGCCGGCCCGGCATGAGGGCAACAGCAGGAGGAAGGCGAAGCGAGCAGGGCGGCTGCCGTGAGGCGAGAGACGGGGCAGGGGCCGGCGGGGGGAGGGGGGGGAGGAGGCCAGGCCGCGGGGGAGCTCCCGAGCGCGCTCCTTCCCCTCTTACCAGCGGCGGCTCTTCCTCCTCCCTCGGCCTCCATCACTTCCTCTGAGGCGGGCTCCCACCGCCGCGGCCCGCCCCCGCCCCGGCCGGGGTGGCGGTGCGGGCCGGTCCCGCGCGGGCAGGCGTGGAGGGCGGGCCCGGAGGGGCGGGCCGGGGCTTGGCTGACTGGAAAAGCGGGGATGGCGGTGGTCGGGGGGCGGCTGGGGAAAGAAAAGGACGGGGGAGGTGACGGTAAACGGTCTGGCGACGTTTCTGTAGGAGCGGAGGCTGGAGAGGCGAGGAGAGGCTGGCTGCAAGCTCCCGGCAGGGCGGCCGCAGGCTGAGGGGGCAGCCCGCGTCCTCCACCGGCAAGCCCGGCCTAAGGCGAGTGCCAGCGTCTTAACTTGCAAAACTCCGAACGCAACTTCCAAAGTCTTCATTTAAAAGGCCCAGAATGACAAAGCAGTTTCTTTAAGTCGGGTGGCAGAGGAAGAAGGTTTACGAGGGAAAATAAGTACAAAAGTGGCATTTTTGTAGCATTCTTCAGCCATTCTGCAGTCATCGTTGTCGATGTGAAAGAGGCTTTTGGAAAACCTAGGCAAGCAGCCTGCTGTTCATTATTACAAGCTGTAAAATTGAGGTACAGAGATTAAAATGAACACACAGTTGTCAAAAATAGAAAGTAGAATCCACGTGTTGACTCCTGGGAGCCTTCCTACTGCGAGTGTACGATCGCTTAATTATTTCTAAAATAGCAGTCACAAGTATCAAATAAAAGACCTGAAGAGAAAAGTACATGAAAATAACAGTATGTTTGCACAGAAACAAACTTACCTTTGCACTTACACCATCCGGGAACACCGCTGTGACCTGGAGACAAGGTTTCAGTGTCCAGAGTGCTTCGCATTATTGTTGCATACTCTATTGCCTGCCAGCACAGTGACCAAAAACTCCCTAAGGTTGCTCCCACTTGCAAACGGTTTAAAACACATACTGAAGTAGATTTGTATTTTCTTTCCTCAACAGGACAAAGCAATCTCAGCCCATACAATGATGGTCTCAAAAAAGCAGCTGTCACCCAACCACACTTTAGAGCACATCAGTGGATTTCAGCACGTTCTCATCATCACTTGAAGCTTTGTACCTTCCACCACTCCCCATGTCACACTCAGCCCAGAGGTTTGGCCTAGTTTCATGCAGCGTGTGACCTTGCCCAAGTTTTACTGAGAAAATTGTTAAGCTATGAGAAAGTACATGAGCTAAAGCCATGAAAGACAACAAGGTAAAGTCACAGAAGCGCTGTTGTTGGGATGACAGTAGTTAGCTGGTGAAAGATTCAAGAGAAAAGATAGAAAAGCAGCAAACGTGAAGATAACTCAGTAATGCTGAGGATCAGACCACACCAACAAATGGCAGAGACCAACTTTCCCCAGCGTATTGAAAACATCCTGGCCAGCTAAGAGTCATCAGGTTTCTTATCAGTAGTGGTAAGCATATTACTGTTTAGTTTAGTAATCTGTTAGTCTTAGCTATCTATTTTGCATATTAGCTGATAAATAATTACTTACATTGTGTGTATCCTGCTTGCAGAGTCTCTTTGTGCATGGTAAATGACACCTGAACAAAAGCAACCCATAGATCGTGAGTTGCATGCTCTCCTGCGAAAGTACTTTCTCCCTGCATTAAACTATTATAAACAATTAAAAATAAAATTTAAAAAATCTGTCCATACACAGCAGTTAGTTTTTCCTAATACTGCAAGATGACCAGAACTGAAATTATAACAGCCATCCAACAGCTTGGCCATATTTAAATTATATACAATTTCAATTTTTTCCATTATTGCTAAGCACTGAGTATATACCAATGGTATCAACTGCAGAAGAACTAATATAAGTAAGGCAACAACATAAAATATATAACACTTTCTATCCAAAAAAAAGGTAAGTGAAATTGCCATTACATTTTTCCATTTACCATTTCTATGGAGTTTGTTATAAAAGAAGCATTGGTCCACAGGGAACAGTGAGCTTTACACTGAAATGTTTGTCAGCTCTCTTTTTGTGACATTGCATTCCATCTACCTAAAGACCAGTTTTGGTCTTTCCTGAGGATCATTTGTTTTTATTAGAATGGAAAAGAAATATAGTGTGTTAGATCTTGAAATTTAAAGTCCCATCATAGTTTAATGTTAAATAGCATAACAGCTTGCTTTCTCCCTCCTCTCATTAAATGTTGAACAGCTGAGATAAAAATTGGAATATATTAAATACTTCCACTTAACAGTTTAAAACATTGGTCAGTGCCTGCCAATAACAAGAAATAAAAAAATCTATATCTAAGTAATAATAAAAGAGATAAAAATTAAAGAGCTGTTTCTAAATGAAGGGCCATATTCAATTCTTGTTACAATCAGTACTCAAAAGCTATTCGAGCAATGTTCTGGCAGTTCTGCAATGTGGTCAGAATGCATTTGCAGAAAATATATTTTTCTCTTACTCAGCAGTTCAAATAATTTTTAAATGTATCAGACAACTGTACAGAAAAATATTCAAGGTGATAACCAGGGCTTTCATAGTTGAGTTGCTTCCATTTCTTCCTTACCTCAAGATGAGTGCCATGTCAATCACATTTGTGTATAGCAAGAAGAAAAACAACCAGTGTTTAACTGAGTCAGCTGTGTCTGTGACTTGCCTTCAAACATCTAGGGCTTGGTTTCTTAATTATGGATGGGAAGATTAATTTGCACAGACCTCAAATATCCAGTGACTTGGGTATCTATTGTTGCGGGCACATACACACATGTGAGTGCTCATATTAAAACTACAATTATACTTTCACAAAATTTTCAAGAGTAGCTTCGACTTCAGCTGAAGAAATGTTAGGGGAAAGAAAAGGTTTCATTTCTGAATAAAATTCTCAGTAGAACTTAGAAGATTTTGTTATTCTTTTTTGAACTACCATATCCTTTATTTTCTGCTTGTTACAGAAATGTAATGCAGCTGCAATACATGCATTATTCCTCCAAGTATACTACCATGCACATAAAGCTTAGGAACAGAAGCAGTTAATTAAATCAGTGCAAAAATGAATTTCAGTGCACTTCAGATTCCTGGTTTATTCAAACTACTAGCATTCCTCCCACACTTGCAAAAGCATATAACAACACTGGAAAGGTCTCAGACTACCAAATCAGCAAACCTCTACTTATAGAAAGGGATTAACTTAACTGTTGAACACAATACTTGATTGATGAGTCATTAAAAATTGTCTTGGGGTTTTTTCCCCTGCAAATTTCTATCAGCTTCTTCATAAAGGATTAGTGAAATAATCTTCCTTGGTCTATATTTTTTCTACTTTCTTTTGCCAGTTGTGAAAACTTTGAAAACTAGTACTACAGTTCAAACAGATAATATCAGTTGTTTCAGAGTGCATGGATCTAATAGACTTATATCTACACTATGCAAGAATATCTAATAAAATACCTAGTATTTTACAGCATTCAAGCAATACCCTTCATCTCTATCTATAAAGCAGCTATAATATCCCAAACAAAACACATAATTTCTCATGGAAGAAATTAATTAAGCAGCCATAGACCTTAAATCTTCCTTTATTCCATGCTTTGTTCATTAGACCACCCTGTACTTAGATTTTTTTTTGTTTTTAATTGATAATATCTATCACAAATCAGAAATAACTATGAGAAGACTGGTATGTCATGTTCCTGTTCAGTATCATAGGAAGAGTTTTACTAACTGGTCACACAGAAAAGTTACTTGATAAAAATCTTAATTGACATAGGAGAATGAAAGACTGTAGAATTTTAAATGTAATTCATTGATGTCAGTGGCAGATTTTGCCTTATTTAAAGCTGCAGAGAGTTCTGTGTTTACTGCATTAGCTGCTTCTTCGGCCTCAGTGGCTAGCAAAAGTTAGTTTTGCAAGTTGTATTAGGGGAAGAAATGGATGGTGGAATCAGGGTCTTTTTATTTAAAAGAATCCACAAATTTCTTTGTATCTCAGCACAGGACGATTTAAATGACAGACACAGCTCATAGCTCCAAACCTCATTCAGCCACCACCCAATCCAAGAGATTTCTTCAGAGATTTTTTTTCCTTAAGGTCTCACAATTACCAGCTCTCTTGAGATTATATAGTGGCTTTCTATTCTTAGCATATTTCTCCCCTCCCTCTCTCTCTCTCTCACACGCACACACATACACTTCCTACTCAAAACAAGATCCAGCGAAACCCTCTGCCCACATAGTTATAATGCCCAAGAGGACTTTCATATGCTTTTGTTTTGGGCAGTGACAATGTGCATATGTTTTGATTTCAGGTCCCCTATTGGTTCTCATGCTTCAGTTTAATGAAGACAGACCAGCAATTAAACTCGCCAGTTTCAGCAAGCTATAACCCAGCTTCTAGAGTTCCTTGACCTTGCAAGTTGGAGGGAGATTTTTTTCAACATGTTGCCTATTCAAGGATATTACTGAGTAAATGTTTTGGTTTAACAAATACACACATTTTCCTATTGGTGTTTGGTTTTAAAAGTGTAAGGTGCTTGGACTTTTTTATAAAGAGCATAAGATAAAGATCAAGATTAGTAAATTAGATAACTGCTATGAAGAGGAACAGCAAAGTTACCCCTGAGTTTTTTCAGTCAGTAAGAAAAAGTCTAAGAACAGGGAAATGGACAGATATGTTTTTGTAGTTAAGTCATTCCTCATGATTAAAGTGAATTACAACTGTGCTAAAAATAGAATATCCACAGAGATATAATAAAACTGATTCAATTAATTTTCTGTTTACTT
Source organism: Calonectris borealis (assembly GCF_964195595.1). Taxonomy (NCBI): domain Eukaryota; kingdom Metazoa; phylum Chordata; class Aves; order Procellariiformes; family Procellariidae; genus Calonectris; species Calonectris borealis. Next base: position 4,981,975 of record NC_134322.1, on the reverse strand, counting down.
GAACGTAAACAGGTTTCTGTTGAAAAATATTGCTGGATATTTTGCAAGAAGTTTCTTTAAGCTTTTTCTGTTCTTCCTAAATACTATTGCATGCCTGAGGAAAGGAAAAGAAGCTTGGGGCAGTCCCACTCAGTCAGCTGGTCAGTCAGACTTCTATCTTTAATACAGAGACGTAACAATTTTTGCTTTGAATGTTACATGAATCACAAATCATCCCTGTCATGTGAATCCAGACACATCAGAGTTAGAAGAAAAAAAAAGGTGCCCCAAGTGAAGAAGTTTGCCACAGATACATGAATTATAATACTGTTTGGAACTGAAAGACAACAAGATTTCACCTTCTGGAGCATAGATTTCATGGATTCAAATTCCAACACAGTGGTTGTAACTGGTAAGATTTTTATTTTATTCTTCTTTTAGCTAGAGATGGTATGCACACATGCTTGATCTTTGTCGTAAACAGTTCCCTGGAGGGAAAAACAGTAGCAAATGGTCATACTAACAATTCCAAATGGAACAAACTTGCTGCTGTGCCTTCCTAAGAAAGTCAGATGCATGTCAGAGGAAACAGACTGCAGTCTGCCCTCTTTACTGCAATCCAGTTTGGTTTGTTGTTCATTCTCTCCATGTTTTAATCTTTGTTGACATTCTCTCTGATCCAAACCACATAGCTCAAGGCAGTGCAGGCTAGTATTAGATAAAGCTTACCCAAAAGGAGCTCTGAAGCAAGAAAACCAGGTTGCATCACAATGTCACATAGTCAGTGTCCAGAATTAGAACAACACATGGCAAGTTTCAGAGTCTCAGTTTCATGGCAAGGTAAGGGAGATTTAAACCAGAGATGCTGCCTCATCACTGCTGAACTAGACCATTAAATTTACGTATACCAAAGGAGCATGCCCGAACATGCAGCACAAGGGACCAAATTTGGAGTTTCTCTTGCTGGCTGTAACTACTGCTGAATCACAGTGGCAGAACCACCAGCTAGAGACTTCTGAGCTTTAAAAGGTTAAAGCTCTTAAGGAATGTTGCTACTTGCTATTCCTCTTGTTGCCACTGGCTCATCTAAAGGCAATCATTGCAAGGCAATCTTGACATGTGAGTTGCTGGATAATTTTCCACTGCAGGTCATCTGAGGACATAGGAATGAGGTTGAAGCTACATCAAAGAGATTTGCATCTTGCTGTTTTCAATTAAACACTTTTTTTTTTTTTAATAGCTGCAAGATGGGCAGAACTAGTTTGGCTTGCTCTAGACATAACTGCAGTTTAACTGGACAGGCGTGCAGAATAGAGCAAGAGGTATTTGGTAATTTCTTCAAAGGCTGACAATCTGGTTCTCTCCTATGATATTTATGGCACATACCCTTGATGGGCACACTTTTTAGCACCTTATTAGTTTTTTCCTCCCCTTAGATAGCCATTTAGGTGCAGAAATCTACTTGTTCAAGTGGTTTTAGAGTAGTGTGTCCTGTTAAAGGCACAGGTGCATCTTTAAACTATTACAGAGATTATCACAGCACGCTTCTGTCACATTTTCCCTGTTCATAATATAAACCCACTGGCAGTGAGCCCAGTTTATTATATAGTGCCTAATAATATTCAGCCAGTTAGCTCTCCAGGTTGTTGCAGGTATTTCAGTACTGTAAAACTCTCTTACATTTAGTGATTTCTTTTCATAGAACAATTTTATCTGAAGCAGTAGTTTTCTTAGGCCACCACTGAGATGCATGTATTTCATTGTGAGCTATTTAATAACTTTACTGTAATTCTACAGTTCTGCATACACAGGTACACAAACATGCACAACAATTACAGCTTCAAAATGGAGTAGGTGTCACCCTAATTTTGCTCTGAAAGCGGAGTGGGACTAGTGAGATTTTATGTTCCCTGTTAATGTGAAATGAGTACTATTTCCTCTGTTCCCTCCCCATAGTACAAACTTAAACCTGGGGAAAACATTGTCAAAAATATTAGCACCATCAGACTTTTCATAATGTTAAAGAGAAAAGATTGAGCAGTTACGAAATAAGTATTAACAAATCAAGAAATGCTTAAAGTCTAGCATTAATTAAGCTGTCATAAGCCTGCATTTAAGCTTAATTGTCCCCACATACAAGTACCTTTCACTGTGCAAAATAGCAATCATATGCTGTCAAGTATTTATTTGTCCATTTAAGAATTTTTAAATATTTAAGAGTTATAGCATTAAAACCATTTCACAAACTTGTTTTCCTGCCACCCAGTATCTAAGACTTGGCAACACTCTGGACTGAGAACAGTAATTGAGATTAATAAAGATAGTGGGAGTTTTCCATCAAACTTTTTCATGACAAAATGCCCATCTAGCTCAAAAAGAGTTTTTTTCCTTTTTACTTAAAAAAGTCTTTCACAAAAAAGGATGCATAAAATTAAATGTAGTACTTAGGATTCAAAGAGTCCTTTTCCTTTTCATCCTCTCTTCTTCTGTGGGGAAAAAGTAAAGGAAGAAATTTTGCCCAGCACCACAAAAAACACACTTTCCCTGACAGAACACTTAAGTTTTCATTACTTGAGATTAAAAAAAAATTATAAATTAAATCAAATTTTACTCTTTCAAACATTTTCATTAAATATGCATATCTTCATCTTCATGAGCTTTAACAATGAGAATGGTGCGTTGACTGTGACCTGGGAGTATTTAACACCAGATCTTTTAGTAGTGGTATTTCTGTGGTTGATGATCCTTTCCCAAAATCATCATTTACATCATCTGTCCTATTGGCTCCAGTACATTTACCAGCTTCAGTTAAGGTTATCTCATAAGTAAGCCTGGACATGAATGAAGATTTCAGGATTAGTTCTTATATCAGTGCATATAAAACATGAAAATACTATTCCTTTAAGTGCTATAAAGGCTAAATCCTATCTAAAAAAACTCAACTTCCATAATGAAAAATATGAAGATGAACAAATATGCATGTGCATACATGTTGGCACCTAATCTACAATTGCAGAGTAAGCATAGGTTAAAAGCACCTTTCTTTCATTTCAGGTTTTGGTCCCTTTAGACAACACCTGGTTAATTCTAGCTGGGAAGCAGTGAAGGTAAGCATAAAAAAAAAAAAAAAGGGAGTGAAGCTGTTTTCAGGCTTTCCATTCCCTTCAAGAAAGTTATTTCTCATGACTCATTAAACAGAATTGTGCCTCATGGAGCAGACTCCCAACATGGAAGAAAGACGATAATTAAGAAGTGAAACATTATTTTATTTGCAAGATTTGTGTGTGTGTGTGCTATTTAAGCACTTTTCAAAATATTATTCTTGGTTTTTAAAAAGGATATTTTTTACCCAAGGTGCCTTCTCTACAACTAACGCATACACCACAGGTTATCTCTGTCTTCAGTAAACGGATCATCTCATACCACAACTCATCTTACCATGTCTGTGTGAGGCGATTTCCTTCTCATACAAGAACTCCTATTGGAGTTCTTACTGCCTACTTCAGGAACACAAGACCAAAAGCAGGCCGATTCTAAGTATGTTTTCACATCTCAGCTTTGGCTTCCACTTTCAAATGACAGTGAAGTCTACAGTTAAAATTGAAAACAAGGTCATTCAGATCTTTCCCCTCCATACACCTTGACTAGCAGTAACATGTCTAAACGGAGTCTTGAAAATTACTGCTTATTTCCTAAGTATGTGTATTAGAACAAATTTAGCTGAGTGATACAGAGACATGGTTGGATACTTGGCTTTCAGCATAAACTTTTATGTTACAATTGTTTATTTTCAAATTATTGTTTGTGTGAACCCACATTTCTTGGGACACACCAAAAATTTCCACAAGTAGATTATTTTTCAGGAATAGGATCGCTTGTTTTTAAAATAATATCTAAGTTTTAACAATAACATAAATTCTTTCTTTAAATATGTCTTACAAAATAAATACCCAACCATTGTATGTAAGAGTATGTCTGCTACAATGAAATAATTTACTGGTTTGGTACTTTAGTACTCTACCTCAATCTAAAGTGTGAAAGGTCATAGTATATATGTTCAAACAGTAGGAACAGCTGCAGAGATTTGCTGAGCATGTGTAAAAGTCACATGCAAGGCTCATTCATTCTCTCTAGAACAGACAATGGCTTTTCCTTGAGTTCAGTTGCTCTCATAAGGTATTTATGAACAGAGTTATTTTGGGAGGGTCTTTCACACAAGTTCTTAGCAATTCCAAGGTAGAAAGAAGGTTAACAATGAAATCTGAAACTAGTTGGGGAACAGTCAAGGTAGCAAAAACTGAATTGGAAGATTGGTCCAATATCTGCAAGAAACAACAGATATACTGGTAAAAATGGAAAGCAAGACACATAAAACAAACTGAGGGGACTATGTTCTATTAGGGAGACTGAAATAAGCCCATAAATATTTAATTCTTCAGGACACTGAAATGAAAAAGGTAGCTATAAGAAAGTATTAGTAGTGATAGAAAGATGATGACTCTACAGGACTATAACCGTATTACAAGCTTCTGAAGCTTCAGCTACTGAAGATCTGTCTTGAAAATGAAGAGCAGTCAAGCCACAACAACTGAAAAACAAGGAGCTAGTACCTTTTTCCAAAGACCAAAGCTAGCAACCCTACCAACCTATACATATTTTTCTATTTTTGTTTTGTTGGGTGAAGAATGCTGACTGCAGCTTGGTGTTTGGGAGAATAAATCTATTACCCACTCAAAGTCATGAGGGATGTTATCCCTGTAGGCTAACAAGAAACAAAAATACTTCTGTGATACCTTTCCACACACCAGTCATCACAGGAGACCAATAAATTATCTTAACTCCAACTTGACGTGTGCCCTAAACCACAAATATTTGTCAGTTGACAATGTTCTTGCTCATTATTTCCTGATTCCTATTGGTTCTAATTTTGGGTGCAAGATCTTCCTCTTCTGGCTGAAAATAAAACATGTTCTTTATCTGCAAGCAAAACAGCCTAGAGCGAAAACGCACCAATGAGATGGGTTTTCTCTAACAATGCCATGTGCTGGCTACGCCAGGAAGTTATTTAACAACAGCTACAGCATTCCATAATGAAACAGATGTCAGTCCTTGTGTATGGAGGAGAACAAATCCATTTCCCTCTGATGTGACACCCTCTGTGTGGAATTAATTTTATTGATACTGGGGATGCTGCTTAGGTTTCCTATTCCCTGGCAAAGGTGGTTAATCCAGACAATTCAGGGAAATGTGCTGCAAATCTGGAAGTACTTTGAATGTTGATAGGCTTCTCCACACTAAATAGCAATCTCATGGTATTGTTCCATTGGCCTTGTTCGCATAAGTAGTGCTATGGTCTTCAGGAAGCTTATGCACATATATTAAAAATAGCAAAATTAAGTATTTACATCTGGAAGTAATCCTGTATTGGCTTTGGGGTTCCCGCATGAATCACTAAAGTGACATAAAGCCCTCCTGCCGAGTCTCTTTTCCGAGAACCAAGCAAGAGTACACTCAAAGTCATCCTCAAGAAAGTACTGAGCAGCCAACCAGAGCTACTGGCCATGATTGCTCAGGCTTATTGCCTTTGTAGCATTATCCAGAACTATCCTAATTACTACCTCAAAATGAACTGGATTCTTATCAAGAGCCTGGATACCATGGCAGCCTCAGTGATGTTGTAACGCTGATACATGTCATTTTAAGAGTTCACATCCCAGAAGAAAGTCTTCACATCGAAAGCACCCAAAATTCTGTAAAAATACATGTAACAGGAGTCCCAGGGTCCTAATTCTCAAAGCATAGCCTTGCCCTCCATGCTTTTTGAAATGGAGTCTTTGCCAAAGAGCAATGGCTTCACTTTTGTGCACAATACTTGCTCTCACGCACAACTACTTCCTTAAGATCCTTGTTACCAGCTTTTCTGTAAGATGCTGTTGCACTCTGCCTTGCTGATGGGATCGCCATTTTCCTGAACCTCTCTTCTTGCTGTAGCAAGATCAGTCTTGCTGAGATTGATCCAGTGAGCACACAGCCCATTCCAATAGTTGCATCCCTTCTATGCCCTCATTGGGCACTCAGAAAAATGGTTGTGTGATATTGTTTCTCTTACAAATTAACTATTTACTACTACCTTTTTGGTGAATAAGCCAATTTCCATTTTCCGAAATCCCCAGAATCGGATGATAAATGTTAATAAAACTCTCCAAATCTCTATTTCTGCTGGTTTAGAAAGAGTATTTGTTCTGAATTCTTGGATTTCTTACTGATACTATGTAGCAGTGCATTGTCCCACATTGCCTGTTTTATAATATGAAAATATAATTTTCCAGGAATGTGAGGAGTACCCTGTTTTTGCATGAACCCAAGTTCTCATCACAGCACGAGATGACTCGCACAGAAGGCACTCATCAGCATTGCATCCACGGAGTTCTCGTTCCTCAGCAAGTACCCCTCCAGTGTTCAGGGAGAAGGATAGTCAAATGGATCTGAAAGTACAGGTGAACCTGTCAATTCAGGGTCGTTGAGAAAAGCTTCAGAGCTTTTACAGGCACTGTCACATGGCCCAACATGGTTGTCTAGGACTAGAAAGACAGCTTCTCTTTTAGAAACCTGTCTCACTAAGTTTTTCATGGTTCTCATAACTCCATTCACCTGAAATAGCCTCCTAAAATATGCACGAAAGCTCCGCTAGCAGCACTTTTAACTCTTGAAGTGCAGGACATTCTCTCTAAAGGAAAACACCACCAAGTATTTACTCCACATTTGCTGACAGATCACATTGAGTTGCCACGATGTGTTAGTTCTTCAGCACCACATGGGACCCTCAGAATCCCAGATCCCCTGAATTATTTATTCCATATTACAGATTGATGTTTCCACCTAATAACCCTTGATCTGACCCTGTTTCTGTGTCTCCTCCAGAAACTCCTGTCTGGCACTTGGCAGCTAAATAACCTATCAGGGCAGTCTACCATCAAGGTCAAAGTCCCCAGTTAATTGAACACAAATGTAAGTTGAGTGACAACATTCATAGAAATTAAACTGTTAGAGCAAAGAACAGGTCACATTTCCAACTGCTTCTGGGAACTATCTTTGCTCTCAGGAGACGAGGATCAGATCTCCAAGTGCAGTTTTTCATCCTGCCACTGACCATGTGGTCTTTAGAAATTTGTCATTTAATTTCTCTGTCTCTCTCCCTCTCTGCTGCAGTTTCATCATCTATGAAACTAAGACGACATTGCTATTTAGTTCCTTCATTTCTCTTCTGGAACTTTCTTACATCCCTAAAGCTTTAAAAAGGTATCTGCAGGATTAAAAAAAAAAAAAAAAAAAAACAACCAAAAACGAAAACCCACCCAACAATCAAACAAAAAATCTTTGCTTGCAACATACTTGCAGACTGACTGGGTCAGCTGATAACTTCTGGTTTTCTTTCCGCACCAACACAAGCCTTTTTGAATGAGGTTCACAAAATTAACACATGCAGCCCCCTGCCCCCTCCCCAGCAACGCAAGTCAGTGAAAACTCAGGCAAACTCAGTGAAATCTTCTGGTTTTCTTAAAGTTCAAGATGCTTCTAACGCCCCGTGTTAACCACCGCATCTGAGCACAACTGTTCTGTGCAAATGACTTCTCTTTGGGGAGGGCTGTGTAACACCACGGGCCATTACTCCAGCGGGCTGGGACTGTGACAGCTCACCAAGAACTCAAGGTCATCAGCTGATAATGCTGGATTTCATTTCCCTTTTAGAAAAACTTCCCAACAAAGAATCTTCACGCTTTCTTTTCAACCACTTCTCCCACAAAAAAGTCCTCCAAAACTTTTGTCCTCCTTTGAAGTTTCCTTTGCTGTCTCAACTACAAAAGACAGGCACTTGTTCACTGAATTAACTCACCAGTGTGAGCTCTAGTTTCCAGATGCAGTCATCCTCCTCTAACCATCCTCAGTCTCTCACCTTAAATGCAAAAATGGTTTTGGTTAAGGCTGAGACTTGGCTGAGACAACCTTTTTTTTTTTTGCTCCATGTTTGCACAACATCTGGTCTAATGGGGTATAAGCCCATAGTTAGGATTCTTAGACAACAAAGTAATACACTTTATTGACAACATGCTGAAATTGCTTAGGACATAGCGAACTATCTTCCCTTGACACAAATTCTCAGCCCTTTGCTATTGGCCAGGTTCCAGTTTTGTCCTGCACAAAAGTATTTCTGCGTCTTTCTCTCATGACAAATGGTGACAACAGAATGTCAGTCCAGAGAGCACGAGAGGAGAACAGCCTAAGAACTTACTTTGGGCCTCCACATTCTGTACCAAAGTTACGGGTAGTTGAGTCCTCCAAGCCTTACTGTTAAAAAGGAAGAATCTCATTAGATGTTAAAATTAAAGATGCTTTAGAGAAGAAAATGCTAATTGTGAACCAGCTGGGGTTTTCTTTTTTGGAAGCTAAGACACAGTACAGCATTCTTAAGCAAGATGATGCAATGGCCTCTCAAAGACTGTCAGCGCCCAGAGGAAAAAAGACCGGCACTGTTCTCTAAATGTGTTTACTTCCCTGCAGGCATTGTTTCCTTGCTTGTGTCAAATAGTTTATTGAGCACAGCTAATCAATGTTTCCGCTGACAAGAAAATTGGAACAGTTTATATAGGAAGCCAGTGTTGAAGGGCAAATTTCCCAGTTAGCACGGCTTAGAACTGTGGGCCTCATCCGCACGAGAATCCTTAGTGAGAAATGAAAGCTTGAGAAGACAATGACATTTAATAAAAAGTTACAGGTTTCTCGGGCTAATCACATACCTCTGCTGCTGACTTTTTGCCTACGCCCCTGCTTAGAAACTTCATCTGTACCCTCCTTTGGTAGTGGTCTACTCAAATGCAACAGGGATTTTCAACGACCGTTTTACTTTTCTGGACAAAGCTTTCTACCTCAGATGCATTCCTTCTGCATCCTGCCATTGCAGCAGCCCACCTTCTCCTTGGAGGCTTATGCCATGTTCGTTAGCCCTATTCCACTGACAAAATAATTTCAAGTCATTTCCACATGACATTTATTCTCCAGACCATCTTCCAACCATCTGGCCCATCTGCTGCTTTGAAGGGCGCCTTTGTTTTTCACCTCAATCCTGGCCATAATTTTTGTTTCCTTTGGGAAAATGTCCCATGTGGAACTTCCAAGTCTACGTAAATGACAGAGAAATAGCATCCCAATACGTGACATTTCCTTTTACTAGGGGACCATATTCTAGACCAAAACAGAAATTAAACCCATTCTAAATGTGACCTTCCTGATGTTGACTGTCACCTCCAGCAGCGCTTACCTGAACCAGTTCAAGCCAGCAGATCACGCGTCACTTGAGCGGACAGCTAATGTGAATTCTCCCTCATTGGCGTCTCTTGATAGTGCAGGTTTATCTACTAGATTTTTGAGAGGAATACCAGAGCCTACTTAGGTGCTTTCAAGTCCAGACCCTTTCTGAGAGATCCTGTATTTCATGGTTCCCCATGGACCAGTCCCTAAGCAATAACCACTCCCACCCATTGGAAAACACAACAATGGCTCAACACGGACGTGACATTAGGAAATTGGTTAGCGCATTTCAGTCTTGTTCGGTCAAAAAAGGGAGAGCTGCCACAAGACAACTGAATCTCACTGCAGACCGGTGTTTAGGAACCGTGGGCTCAGACAGCATTACATTGCTCTTTCTACGTTTTCTCAGTTGGATCAGTCTCATTTCTTTATCACACTGAGAAATCCAGCGCTCTTACAAGTCCATGGTGGTTTTTTTGTAAACACAGGAGCTGTCCAAGAGAGGCCTTGGTAAAAACATAGATCTCCGTATCATGCAGCTGCCGGTGGTTTACCAAAAAGCAAAGGAACACATCTTCACAATATGGACAACTCTTCAGCCAGTGGTGAGTAATTAGAAAGTTACATAATTTTTCCCCTTCATTTATGAATATTATCATTCTGAGCGGAGCTTCAAAAAGATCTCCAAAAGTACTGCACAGTATGTGCATCAGACAACTCCAGAAAGTGACTATTAAAACTGCGATAAAGGTTTCAAACTGAAATTCGGAGCACGCAATAATTAGCATGCTGTTTTAACCCCGTGCCATTTAAACAGCGTAACTGCGCACTGAACAAGGGAAACAAAAAAATCCACCATGAATTGCAAAAAAAGGTACCACAGCTCTGAAGTCCTGAGCTGACTAGACACAACAAAAACAAACTGAAGCATAATTTTGTTCTCATTTTTTAATCTCTTATCAAAGTTTTCTTTAGGCATGAGCTACAGCAAGACTCCCTACCTTGAAGTTAGTATTTCACATAATGCTTGGCACCATTACATGTTTTTAAAAAACAGGTCTCATTTTTAATTTCCTGTTATTCACTCTGGTGGGAAAAAACAGCTTACTGTTCACGTTGGGCTGGCTTCATCCGCCAAAGCAATCATCATCCTCGAGCAGTGTGGGAAGAACAAAGGCTACCAAGAGATGGATGCTTGTGGTTTTCACCCAGAAGGTGGCTGTTGCATGCTAGATGGCCCGGAAAAGATTGAATCTACAATTAATATGAAGACTCTCTGGAAAAACATTTCCGTGGAAGGGATTGATATAATCTTTTCCAGAGATGCGGGAAGGTAAACATTGCATATTGGGGTCTCACATTAAAAGCAGAAGTAACTCAATCAGCTCGTTTAACCTTGAAGAATCTTTGCAATGACTTTTCCTCCAACAAAAATAATTTTCAAGTAAAGTCTTCAGAGGGGCACAAGTATGAAATTGGGATAAATCTAAATTTTATGTAAAGCAGCCTTCATGAAAAACTACAGCCAGTAGATATTTTTCCATGGATTTGTAAATTCCAAAAGAAACAAGTTTCAACATAGCACACCCTGTGATTAACAACCCCAGTAAACCTGAGCTATTAAGAGAGTCTGAAAGCAATACTGACTAGTAGCAGATTTTAATCTATTTTTCCCAACTGGGAGGGATACAAAATGTAAATACATACACTGAAGAACAGAGCAATTACAGGTACCTTTAGAATTATGTCTGTGATCTCATTATGTGTTTCAGTACTCCTGAAGCAATTTTCTACTACGCTAGACTTCATTTTAAAGAAAAAAAAACCACACAGAAAACAGAAAATGATCTCATTTTTAAAAAATAAAATTCAGCTAATTTTGGCCTTTAATTTCAGGATTTGCACCTGCAATTTAAAAGGTAAGGTGATAAGGAGAAAAAACCCTGAAGATGGCGAGATCGTATGACTTGCACAAAAAACTGCATTACATGGTTGTAGTTCCAGTAGGCTGCGTTACCTTTCCCATCCCACATAACTTATAGAAGCCGAGAAAAGAATGCACGTCTTGTGATTTTTTTTATTTAAAGTTCCTTCTGGGTGGGTGTCTGAGAAACCAAACCATCAGATAAGGAACATTTGCTTCTCAAACTTGGTTTATTTCAGCATTTCCTTTATTCACTAAGCAAATATGTTTTTAATAATTTCATAAACCAGATCTGGTTTGGCTACTTAAAGAATATTTAAATTTAATCAAAGTTTACTGTTCCTTAATTCAGGTTTCTGGTTTTGTTTTGTTCTTAATTTTGCAGGTACATCTGTGATTACACCTACTACACTTCTCTGTATTATGGCAATGGAAGAGCAGCTTTCATCCATGTGCCTCCATTATCCAGATCGGTAACAGCAGACTTTCTAGGAAAAGCATTACAGACAATTATCTTAGAAATGTTAAAACAGTGTGGGGAAGAAAGAGAGTAAGATGGATCATATAAGAAAAAAAATGAGGATTTCTTAGAATGCAATTCCTTGCTCTCTTAAATGAAGCAAATCTAAAGATTATTTAAAAACCTTACATAAAGGATTTTATATTCCATGTTATTTTCAGTGAAATTTCCTTACAAAACCCAAACAACTGTTTAGATCTCTCTGGTGTAAAAAGCTTGAGAGAAAAAACAAATGATAGGCAGTCTGTATTGCTAACAATGCTAAGGTTGCTTCAGATTTAAGAAAGCGTGAAACTGGACTTAAAACATTTCAGATGCTTAATCCTAGTTCTGATGGTTAGAGAGACATTTAATAGAGACCTGCTGAACCAAGATGGATGCTTACAGCCATAAGGACATTCAGCATTGGATGGATGTAACAGAGGTCCCCCTCAGCTCCCGTCCAAGTCCAGAGAGAGAGTTCAGCCATACGAAGTGCCCACATAAAAAATGTAAATATGGGGGAAAACAAAACACACGCAGGGAGCCTGTTATGTGAAGTTTTATAATTACCTCTTAGTGACCTGCTCTAAATGCTGGTTTCCGTATCAGAAATGGGCTGATCCAGGGTGACTTGAACGAAAGTAACCACCACGCCAGAATCCAGCAGGAACTGTAATGCTATTAGTAATGCGGGTTTCAACTGCCCAAAAACCCCTTACCCCAAATGCCCAGTGCCTGTCCCAAGGGAAAACACTGTACTCCTTCTGCAGAGCACGGCACAAAACAAGTCTTTCAGTAGAACAGGTCACGGCTATTCAGGGACTTATACATCAAAATCAACAAGCTAACTTGTCCGAAGAAAGGCAATCGTTGAAGCGCTGCGCTGTGGTGCGTTACGGTACTTACAAAACAGGACCTTGGAATGGGACAGTGACGGATCACTTCTGTGCTCCCCCCCGCTGAGCCAGGCTCCTCCACGTCTCACACAAGGCATGTACAGAAGGACTGCGCCATGAAGCCTGGCTATGACCGAGTGTACAGCACCTCCCCTTCAGCACACAGGGAATGTCAACGCATGTTCTCCTTCATAATCTTGCTGGTACCATGACAGACAAGGATGATATAAAATTAGCAGGTATTTTTCAAAAACAGTCACTAGAACAGGACAGCAGCAGCTTCATGTGCACACCTGGGACCTCTCCAGGGAAACAAAAGCCTCAAGCATCACGCCAGTAAAAAGGACAACAGACAAACCTAACGGCACGGACAGCTGATGAAGCTTTGGGCCACCATCGTGCCTTATTTCAGTCAACATTCTGATGACAAGAGTCAGAGAAACTGGAAATGCCAAGATAATCCTAGTTTTCTTACCACTGTCTCTTCCAATGACCATTACAGAAAACCAATACCCACAGGCTGGATGGCGGAATGCCTCATCTATGGACTGCTGTAAGGGTAAATAAGCATTTTTTTTTTCAAATAAATAAATAAAAAACCTTACCTTATTTCAAGGGAACCATCTACTGCAAAACAGGACTCAAAGGCCCATCGAGAAAGGTTCCGCAACCTCAGTGTCACAGGATGAAAATATTTTTGATTTCACCACAACATAATGGCAATACTGATCTCTACTAAGATTTATCCAGAGTAGCTCAATTAAACGCAGCCGAAAAGGGCAGAAGAAAAACACAGATTTACTCTTGAGTTTTCTAACCTGTACTTGCTTCGCATAAGGAGCAACAAATTCAGAAACAGGCAAATGCATACAGAATTCTTTTATTTAACTTAAATCATGTAGTACTGAAACTACTAGAAAAAAGCAGAGTAAGAGAAACTAAAGGAGCCTTAGCTTCAGCCATTCAAAATAGACAAAGTTTCTTCTTTTCATAATGTAAAGAATCCCGAGTATATCGCAATAACAGGAATAAATTCTTACAACAGAATATACAAAAACATTTTGAAATTTTTTTTTATCTACTGATTCATTTTAATATAAACACAGGAATTTCTTTAGGAATAATTTATACACAGCAAGTCTTTTTATGTAATAAATTGGCCATGTTATTGTTTAATTTCCTCTTAAAAAAATTTAAACAAGAAAAATTGGAAAATGTTGTATTTGCAACTGCATCCATTCCTTAGCACTTTCTCGTTTTGTTTTTGTCCCAGAGGTAGACAAACTCTGGCCAATCCTTTCATCTCAAACCTCACTGGTTCAGAAAACAGAAGAGCTGATTTTTAAACAGTATCTAAATCATCAGAACCCTTCAGCAACGTGGTTAGTCAATTCTGGGGGGGGGTGAGAGGGAAGGGATCTTCAATATTCTTAAATAAAAATAAATAGGGACCCTGCCTTGCTCATTTCAACAAAGCTTCAAATGGCGCTCAGCATCCTTAGAGGCTGCATACAAACTTCTAAAGTGGTAAGAAACCTGCAAATAGTTCTTCAATAGTAATTATGAAAACCGTCTTCCTTCTTGCTCTTACGCAGTCGCATCCTTCACGCCACGTGGCCACCATAAAGCAGGTACTGAACAGCACAAGGGAGACTGGGTAGCAGCAAAACCCGTTCTGTTTCCCCGACCAGTGAGGTTCTTGTAATCCATTAAGTTAACTGCCCTAGACAGTAAAGTGAAATGACCAGCTAAGATGATCCCACCCCAACCAGAGGGCTCTGGAAGACCAGGATACTGAAGATACAGAACATTTCCCCAACTCCTTTATTCACTCGCTGGATACTGGGACACGAAGCTTGGGCGGGTAGGGGGAGAGGGACACGCTGTGAATTGGACAAGTTAGCGATCCTTTTTGGCATATTGTAAAGCTAGCTAGTAAACTGGTACCATCAAAAAAAACTGATCACATACAGACACACCCATACACAGACACAGAAAAGTGCCCTTAAATTATATTTTAGGCATTTATAAACTACAAACATTTTATAAAATTATTCTATGTACTTACAAAATGCAATGAAACATTTAATTAGTTCTTGTAAACCAGATCTTCGTCAACTGACTACCCGTAATCTACTGGACTTAAAGCCCTATTGAAAATGCTAATGGATTACTAATCAACGAAACACATACAGAAAAGAAAAGATGAGCGCACACACACGCATATGCACACACACAAACTAGTGATAGTCTTAAGGTACTTGCAAAACAGACCAACTGTAAGTTGAGACTGGTTCACACGGACCGATGATAACAACCGTTAAACTCCTGGCAATGAAGCTACCACTCCAGCTGGAAAGTCCAGAGGTTTATTTACAAGTACCAACGATCAGAATTGTGATACCTGAGCTCTGATGCTGTCCCACATACCAAGCTCAGGAAACTACCTCAACCTTCTGCCAAGCCTGTGTCTTTGTAAATACCCATTCCCAGATCCTTTGTTTTCACGTGTCTCCACGCAAACGTTTCTCAATTCTGATTTACCTGGCTGCGCTCCGTTCGTCGTCTCTGAGCAACCAGTTTCTGAACCGAGGCATCCTCTGACGCCCTCCTGCCTGTTTATAGTTCTGTATCTTCAGCACCCCTGGCCACTAGTGTTGTTTCTACGCATCATTCTTAAATTCTTGTCTGCACAACTACTCGTGGGTTAAGTTGCAATATCTGGCTTTTATCACTGGTTAGTAAGGAGTGGATCCCTTGCACCTTCCTCCACTGTTGTTCAGCCCAGTGATTAAATACACAGTTGACAAACAAAATAAGAATAACAGGAAACAAGTGTTACTTGTACTAATGGAATGAAAAGGGTTTAAATATATATATCTATATTATAGATATACATATGCAGATATCTATATGTATATATAGATATATATGTATGGAGTTATACCAACAATAGGAGTGTTGTTCACTTAGACTCAGATTGTACCGAACACCCCTAAGCAGTTCCCAGAGGACCTGACAGCAGTTCCATCTGGTGACCAGTCGTCCTGGGCAAACTGGGCTTTCTTTCCTTTGTTTTTAAAGACCAAGAGGAGCATCAGTGCGAACACGCCTAGAATCATACATCGCTTAGAACCAGCTTTAAAGAGCAGAGGCATCACGCCGAGAAAGCCTTGGTGCACACAGGCTGGCCTCGCGCTTTCCATCGCGCTCGGCTTCTGCATCTAGTTTATCGCTCCCCCAGAAGAGCACCTTACTCAGTACCGCGCGTTACGTAGGAGCCACATTCCTTTGTAACCAAACCACCTTCTGTGCCACCGAGCAGCTTTTAAATGGAGTCAGGTGAGAACAGCGGCCGAGCGCTAAAACCAAAGCCGCCTGCTCCCCGCAGTGATGCCAATTTGTTATCCTACTGCATTCAAACATCTTGGTACCATTTGTCAAAATGCTGGTTTTCAGGGCTGGGTGGGCTTTTGTTTTTAATTTATAAACAAATTGGATTACTTTAACTTTATTCAAACATAGCTGAAGTTCTAAATAAATTTTCCATACCAGACAAGCCAGTGGTCTCAGGGAAGAATAACATTACAAACCATATTATGACTCTATCAAGCCAACATTAATTCTCAGTTGTTCACATGCACAAACAACTTGATTTACTGTCCAAGGGAAGTCTGCATGAAAAACCCATGTGAATAAAGCTATTCAAAATGCACAGAACACAACAAAAAAAAGCTATGGAAACGAACAGAACAAAAAAGGAATTAAGCTTGAATTGCAAACACAGAACGCAATGGTATCATGAAGGTGGTTTGGTCCAGGAGAGCTGACTGTCATCACGCACGCGTACGTGATGTCACGTGACTGTCTTCTACTGAAGTGCTTTTTGAAATGTTTATCATGATGGGTGCTACGTCATTAGTGTTTCTTCCTAATGCATTTTAAAACCACCTACATACAATTATAGAAACCAGTAACTTGGACAGTTTTAACAAAACCCTCCTAGCCAGCTGAAAGATCTGAGGATCTCCAGTTGTGGTAATCAATATGTGCAAGAGAGGGGAACAGCCACTGCACCAAAAGGTCACTGGAACCTAATAAAAAATGGAAACCCAAAACAACACAGTAAAAACTTCAAATTTTGCTGGTTTCTCAGGGCTAGAGAGAAACGCTCCCTCCAAAGACAAACTCTGTAGTACTTAACCACAGCACTGCGTACTCGAGAGGCCGCGTACACTCGGAGTAGCCAAGCACCACATTATTCAGATACCACAACCAACACCTGCACGAACAGCTGCCAGAGCTGGAAAAAGAGAAACATTATACATCAAGTTGATGGCAAGCTCGTGTTAGTCCTGTGTGCTTGTAAACCAGTAATACGCTGTCAGAGGGCAGTTAAAATTTGATGGCTGGTCCATCAGAATCCACAGTTACGAAGCATATAAACGGGGGAAGAAAAGGGAACTGAATTTTTACTGGCACGTTAAAAGAAATCAATTCAATGTTAGTTTTGAAAAAAAGTCAGTGCTCTCATCAAACAGAAGCAGCAAAGATCCAAAGCTGTAAACTCGATGTAGTAGTATCATCGGGCAGCCTGTAACAGGTTTCTTCCACTGTTTTTTTGGTCAAGAAAGCAATGCTATCGCTGTACAAGCCAGTTATTTTTAGGTGCGGATTCAGCCAAACGTCTTTTTGGTGCTTGTGGCATCTGCGGGAAAACTAGCAGGAATGACTTAGCCCATTCTACAGGGCAAACAGAAAGACCATTCCCCTTACTCTAGCAATTCCTCTGGACCTTCAAACACTGTAAACAATTGATTTCTGTAACAGATTTCACCAAATACTCATACACTGGAAGTCCTCGTATCGCATCAGCTACGTCTCTGTTCATCTAAACACGCAGCGTTTTGTTGCTGACCTGAGGACTGCCATGACAGCACATTAAAAAGCCTTCGTGTTTCCCAAAAGAATGGTCACCCTAAGTCAGACAACTCTTGGATTTCTCCTCACAATCATGTATCTGAACCAAAAAATTGGAGAAACTCCTTGGAATTGAGGCAAATATTCTGAAGTGACCCTTTGTGACAGGCAGTGACTGTTCCCCTCCAGAACCTAGAGCATGTGGTATATGGAGTGAGAGGTTACCAGTATCAACGGCATTTATTGGCTGCTGAGAAATGTGAGATGTATTTTTTGTATATACACACATATAAAAAAAAATAAGAGTGAGGTAGATAAATGTTTGAAAAAAAAATCAAAAACTGTCCCCCTGTCATACTCAAAAACCCTTATCTCAGTATTTAAATTTATTATGGGGCATCTCTACAGTGATTTAAACTGATATCACAAAAATAAATAAAAAATCCTACATAGAATACCTTCTTAATTAACTTTTTTGTCTTTTTCATTTTTAAAAGGGAAAAATAACTATGGGACAGAGGCAAGAGAAGATAATGGGACCTAAACTACACAAGCAAAAAGCACTACAAACTTTTTAAAATCTCCAGTCAAAACTAGCAATCAGTATATTTTAATTCTTTGTTCTTACTCAAAAGATTTCAACATTTCCATCCCAGAACCACCTCTTCACTGCCATCATTTGGTTGGATCAGTGCTAAACAAAGGCTTCGATGCTGTAACTAACGTAAGATGAGCAACTGGTATGACTCCTTGGTTGTAGACTTTCTGATGGCCCCCTCCTTCCCCTTTCACCAAGGCTTCTGCAACTGAACAAACAAGCTTACTCATTTTCTTTTGTTCTGAGGTTTGGTCTATGATTTAAGCAACAAGCTTGTACTTGTACAGGTTTCCATAGCTGCCAACGCTTAACTGTTTGCTAGCCAAGCCACTGGCCCCAGCTACATGCTTTCCACCCAGCCCCATGGAAATGGCATGGTGGGTTTGTTTTGGTTTGGGTTGGTTGGTTTTTTTTCACCAGGGGTGCGAAGTGCAGCCCAGGGTGCCCCCCGTGAGGGCGTCCTCGTTAGGAAGGCAAAGAGCTGGGGTTTGCTGGAGCCAGGTGTTCAATGGCCACCCTAAGAATGCCTGGCATCACCAGCTGCAACCGGTATAGCTCTTCTTCACAGGGTGGAAGGGTTAAAAGAGTCTTTTTAAAAATCGGTGACCCAAAAGCCTGGTGTCTGCTGTTGTACCCAAAAAATAATAATAAAAAAAAAACAAAACAAAAAACCCCACATATGTGTGTCTGTGTGGGGAGTGTGTGTGGGGATGGGTGGGTGGATGTGTGCCACAACCAAAACAAGCGGGGAGGGAAGGAGGGGTAGGACCCTTGTACAACAATGAATATAAACACTGAACAAGAATGTACTAAATATTTAACCTTTTTTTCTGACCTGAGTTTGTATCATGCCTTGCACTGTAAGAGACTCGCATGCTGTCTGGGCAGAGGTTAGTGGGAAGGAAGGAAAACCGGGATTTAAAAACACCACACCACAGCACTGCTAGAGTGTTTCCGTGTGGGGTGTCCCTTCTTTCTCCATGTCCCCCTCAAAAGCCCTGTAGCCCACACAGCCAAGATGTTATAAAACAACTAATGGAGAGGAAAAAAAAAAAGAAAAAAAAAAGAGGAAATGTATTTATAAAAAGGCATAAAACAGCTCATGGCAAATCATATGAAAGGTATCAGTTACTGGGAAGGAGGAAGTAAGAGTTACACACTATAGTACAAAGCATAAGAAAATTTGTTGAAGTGGGAGGGAAGGGAAGGGAAGGAGGGCAGACCTGAAGGTTTTCATAGATTAAATCCACAAAGATAAAGAACAAAAAAAATAGCAGCTTTTTTCTGTACAGACATATAGATGAGTATCTGAACCGTAAAAAAGTTATAAAAGTGACACAAAAGACAATGTGTATGCAAATGATCCATGGTCTAACATAGAACTGCAAGACCCTTCGAGAAGTCTTAATAATAAAGAGAAAAGGTCAACAAAGCATCATATACTTGAATCCGGTTACTGCTTTTTTTTGTCTTCTCCAATTTATGTTTCTAGGTGTTTTTTTCCTTGCAAGCCTGTGAAGGAAGGCAGGCTGCAACGATGGAGATCTCTGCCGGTTATTTTCATGTTTTTCATGTTTCATTTTTGGCGTGCGGTTGACTTTTTTTTGTACAAAATGCACGTGTTTATTTAGCTCACCACTGCCAGTTTTGTCCAGAATTCATTGGGATGGGGACAGGGGTGGAGGGAGGGCTGTTTCTTTACCCCATCCCTTTTATCTTCTCCATCACAAGAAAAAAAAAATATCACATTTTGTCCAGTTTTGAGAAAAGATCTAGACAATTTGATTTTTTTAATTTCTTTTCTTTTTAAAATACCAGTGTATGATTGAATAGAATGTATTGGTCAGGATCTCTTTTAAACAGAGCAGTTGATTACTGTGCTCCTTCCATGCCTACAAAAAAAAACAAAAACAAAAAACAAAGAGTTCAGTTTTTTGGCAAAATTTGGCAGCGTTGAAAATGGTAACAACCTTGGACGAATGATGGCCCTTTTTTATTCTTTTACATGTTCCTAAAAAGATTAAAGAGCAACATTAAAAATCCAGTCTTTTTAAATTTTTTTTTGTGTGGTTTTTTTTTTGTTTGGTTGGTTTTTTTTGTTTGTTTGTTTGTTTTTTTATAAAGACCTACAGTGTTAGGCAGGTGCTTGCAAGGGTACCAGGGAGCCACACCTGGCCTGCGATATCTTTGATCTGATAAAAGTGCTGTACGGTTGAACTTGCACGCAGATATGTTTTCCATTATGAAGCAGAAAGACAGAAAGAAAGAGAAAGAAGAGAGAGGAGAGAGGAGAGAGAGAGAGACATCAGATCTCAAGTTTTCTGTTGCTATTAAGTGTTAACATTAGAGTTTTAAAAGGCCAACTGTGTGCCCCATGAACGGAGTCCTTTACTGAAACAAACATCTGCTTGCATATTGAAAAAAGAAAAATACGATAACTTGTTTACTGAAAAAAGGGTTCTCCCAAGTGCAGCTATGGCAGTTCTGAAGATCCACTGAGGTACAGTAGGCTTTTGAATATATTGTAATTTTCTTTCTTTCTTCCCCCAATGCATGTGTTTTTCTGTGTTTTATTTCTGTGAGATTCTGGTTCTAAGGATCAGCAGGCCGAAGACTGGGGCAGCGGTAAGGCCCTCTCATTCTTGCGTCCCCCGTTCATGTGTGCGTACGGCTGTCTCTCCTCGAAGCTGGCCCGAAGGACCACCACGCCTGGGCCGTTCTCGGCTTTGTGTCCTGAGTGCTTGTCAGTGGGTTGGAGGGTGGAGGAGGGATCTAAAGGAATGCTCTCCATGTTTTCAGTCTCCAGGTCAAGCTCCTCTGTATCCGGAGGCTTGTTCTCTTCACTGTAGAAGAAGGAGACCTCTTTGAACGCTGGATCCAGCTCGTCTTTAATGCTACCGATTATTTCCAGGAAGGAGGGCCTCATTTTCGGGTTGTACTGCCAGCACATGCGCATCAATTCAAACCTGGACAGGAGACACACAGCAAAACCATTTACTGAGGTGTCCTACGAGCCCTGGCTGGAACCCAACCAACCGTGACAGAATCGGACCACACGTTTTAGAAAATCATTCAATTCTGATGGAAGACGAGGTGACAGAATTTTTACAGGCAGAGATCCCCATGTCACTTTTCGACCGTCTTTCTAATCACTGATTTACTTCTATAGCTCCTATCTCAACCTTCTCCACGCCCTTCCACACACTTGCCCATACAACAGTCTTGTGGATACCTGACATCCGAAGCATTTTGTACTTTTATTCTGACTTGATATTTCTCTCTTTTTCCTCCACAACATCCTGTGCTTACTCAATCACACCGCTACATGATAGTGCCTCTCGGAGTATCTTTTTCAAATAACTAATCCCTACCCTATCAATATTGTCTTGGAAAAAATTAAAATAGGAAATACACACAAGGTAAAGCACCACTTTTTTCCCCTGAAAGAAGAAAATTACATTAAAATTAATTGTAATCCTCAAAAGATATTTGCCAATCTCAAAGACATTCTCTAATCTTTTGTTTTAAAATTATGTTGTTTTCATTTACGGCCAGGGATGCATTAATATTTTACAGAGTGTGA
Source organism: Calonectris borealis (assembly GCF_964195595.1). Taxonomy (NCBI): domain Eukaryota; kingdom Metazoa; phylum Chordata; class Aves; order Procellariiformes; family Procellariidae; genus Calonectris; species Calonectris borealis. The sequence continues at coordinate 4,960,267 of NC_134322.1, read as the reverse complement.
GATCATCTGTTTAAGCACATCCATGGTTAGATCTGTACAATGGCCCATGCTGGCAAAACAAAACCACAAAATGAAACAGTAATACATGCATAATGAAGACAGCATTTTCATGACATAGCAAAATTGGATATTCCTGAGAGATCGCCCTGAGCTTTAAACACAACACAAGAAAGGATTTCACTGTCTGTAAAGGCGGAATAGGGATGTCTTCTGTTAACACAGCACAAGTAATAGGACAAATTTAAATAAGAAAAGGAAGATTAACATTAATTCTTTGAGCCAATCCTCTGTGTACACAGTCCTCAGAGGAACACGCTGTGTGTTGGAAGTCACCACTGGCCAAAACTACTACTTTCTGTGCTAGAACAAGAATGGATCTAAAAAAAACACCGAAGAAAAATCTTTCAGTTAAGGTAACGTACTGGAGAATCCTTCACATCTCCGACTTACCTTCCAGCACCGTGACCTGCAGTCCCAGTAGGACCCCCTTTCCTGGCCTGGCCAGCAGCCTGGTCCAGTGGCCAGTCTGGGTTCGTTTCTCCACCTCTGCCAGCCTCCCCGTGTAAGGTTAGCCAGATCACCTAAACTTTTAGTTTTGATTCTATAAAACAACAATACCATTTTCCTAACTTCCACAGATTTTCAGAAAGTAAGCAATTCTATTTTATGCTTTAATTAGCTCTCACTGCCTTATGCCCCAGCAGCAGTTTACTAGATCTCTGCATCAGTGTGTGGAATGATTTTATTATTTAATTAAAAAAAAAAAAAAAAAAAGACAAAACCAAATGAACAAAAATTCACTCCTTTTTTGAATAGCACCTAAGTCCATCACAGAGTAATGTCTTAATGCCTCCAGAGCCCTGCTCTAGAGCAAACCTTGCAACAGGACTGTCACCGAGCTGGAAAACCCTGGACTCTGAAGCCTGTTGCTGTGCATCGCTGCCCACAGCGGCGTCCAAAGAGTCTGGGAACCCTGGCCTGAAACAAAACCAAAGCAAAGAAATCCCCTCCACCAGAAACTCGCTCCTTGGGAAATACAGTTGCATTTCCTCCTAAGGTGCACTATGTTCTCAGCTGACGTGAACGAGCAAAGAGACGGAAAGCTGCTGTATTTGGGATGCAAACACTGCTGAGAGGGCTTCAACCAAAACAAAAGCAATCTGAATTGAAGTGCATTTGAAGTCACAAATATTCCTGTTAGAGCTCAGCTGGCACAACTCTGCATGAACAAAAGTCAGCCACCTGAGCACAGCCTTGTGATACCCAAAAAGAAGCTGGCAAAACCAGTCTGTGCTGGGAGAACTCCCGGGGTACTCAATGCCGTATTGTAACAGGCACGTAGACATATAAACACTGTTGAACTATTGCTTGTTTTTGAGTCTTTAAAAAGTCTTTCATAGCAAAAGTGAAGCCAAACTATAAAACTGCACTATACCCTCACCCACAAACGAGGAGGAAAGCTTGAGACATAAATATGTGAAATCCTTTTCTGTTACTTCATTGCTGTTTCCTTTCCAGCTGACTGCTGCGTCCCTGAATAGAAGCGTTCGCTCGAGCCAAGAACACTGGATATTCGCTGGCGCTTCGCCCTGAGGCCTAAGGGCAATGCTAAGGAGATACCACAAGCAGTGGAGTAATGCATGTGACATCAGCACAAACAAGGACATGTGATGTTTCTTTTAAGCCATTCCAGATTTGAAAACCCTACAGAGTTCCCATAAAAGGATTTTTTTTTTCCTTTTTAACTCTGTGGGTTCAAAGACCTTGCTTACATTATCTTAAACAAAAAAAAACCCTTTCCAGTAGACAATGGAAGAATTTACAGGCTGTTAATACAACCTGAGCAGTTTTATAAGGTATGTTTCTGACCCGTGGCAAGTGAGCTCAAGCAAGTTGCAGGCACCGTCATGAGACAGAGGAATAGCCAGTGTCTTTCCCATGCACCTTTTGCTCAAAGAACTGAGGAGAAACCAAGTTACTTTTGCACTGAGACAGTAAAAAACAGAAAACGGAAAGTTACTGCAGAAGCTGCATTCCATTTGAGTGCGCCTTTGTGCTTTGCATCAGACTTGATTTGGTGGGGAAAAGTGAAAAGACCTCTCCTATTCTGCTGCTGCTACATGCTGACATTACCTCTGCATAGCAGACCCTGGTTTCTAAGCCAGGAACAAAGGGAAAAATCAGCAATGCGTAAATAGTCTAGTCATCTACAATACATGTGGGGGAAGCAATTTTGCTTCAAAAACAGAGTGGAATTCCAGCCTCCACAACTTTTAAAAGCCCCATGGGAACACACTGTCTGAGAGCTTCAGCTGTAACAAACCTTTTTGCCACGCAGCCACCACCTGACGAACACTGCCATAACAATGGTAGTACATAAAAACAGAACTTATTACACAGGAAGAGGAGAAAAACAGCAAAGCTCCTCCTGGCACTGTCTTATTGAACCATCTGTCTTATTGCATGGTTCTGTCTGTAAAACCATGCAAACTATGCCAAGAGGGTGTAGCATGAACAGAACTGAGTCTTGTTTCACCCTGTGTAAGAGTAAAAAGCCTCTAGAAATACCGTCCCCTTCGTGCTTAGTCCTTTCACAGGGATCTACCACCTCTCTGAACCGCACTGTAAAATCCCCCTTTGCACAAGATCCGATACAACCAAGCTGCAGAACAGAACCTCTCCAGTTCTTCAACTGTCCTTGGTTTCTGATCCACCTAAAAGCTACTGACTCGTTGCTACCAGGGGCTAGCAAAGCACAGCCACGAGCAAGCATTACTAGCATTGCGGTCTTAGGAGAGATGGAACGTCCAAGATTGCTTGTACCACGTAGCATCCATGCGGGGGGGGCACGAAGAGGCCCTTACGAAAACCACTGCACTGTGGCTGGAGCGTGCACGGCTGTGTCAACACTCACATAATCTGCAAGGTTAAAAATAGTAAATTCGGTGACACTTGCAGCAAGGTTCTTCTCTCTATTCTCATCTACACTTCCCCACAGCAGTCTACCTCCTCCACCTGTTCTGGAGGTTTTTGTACGTCAGTATACTCCCCTCTGTCTACAGAAAGGTAAATTTGTGTTCTGCCCATAATTTTAGTTGTTTCCAAGTCAAACTAATTTAAAGAAAGAAGTATCTCTGCATTTGTAGCCTACTACACGAGATACAGAGCAGTGCAGTTCCTGGCTCCCCTTGTTGCTTGCTTTCACACAGTACCAAGCACAAGAAGTATACTGGCTCCCCTGCAGCAGGTGGACTTTGCTTTTTGGATGTCTTTAGTTAATATTGTGAGTTAATATTAAGTATCGCAGACCAGTCAGTCTCCACCAGTGAGAGTCTGCGCCACCTAAAAAACATCTTCCGCTGGCACAGACATAGCGAGAAACCTGTCTTTAAACAGAATCTTTTAGCAATCTCCACGAAAAAGAGGACCCCCTATTTTACCAGGGGTTTCATAAAGCACTTGTGAAAGCAGTTGTCTGGAACGTGCTGGGGATGCATGGCAAGATCCATATGCAATTTCAGGGCTCTTTGCAACTCTGTTACAAGCACCTTTCTGTCCATTCAGTAATTTTGAGTGTCCCATCCCTTGCTGAGAAGCACGTTATCAGACAGCTGGAGAGGGGAGAGGAACTCTGCCTACAGACCAGGTCTCTCTGCCTGCCAGCAGCAACATGTGTGAGGTTCAAGACTGGCAGCAGTTGTCACGTCACTGAGTGTTGCACAGCACCTTTACAACATCTTGGGCTAATGGGATGGAAGATGGGGAAAGAAGCAAAAACATACATTAAAAAAAGCACCGTAGTAACACAAAATAGGTTCTTTGAATGCCAAATGCATGTGCATAGAACAAAGGTGAAGATTATTCCTGGAGCCTCCTACTGTTACTCCTACAACAGCCTATTTGAATTTCAGCAGACTTGGGTGTCTGTCCTAATACAAAGACAAAACAAGCTGAAAGGGAGCAAAAGCAAGTCACAATAAGCTTCTAACGTCAAGACATTCAATTTTTTTTTTTTTTTTTTTTGCATTTTGGACAGAGTCAGGATGTTTTATACACAACTGTATCACCAAAAAAAAAAAGACACCACTAAACTGGATGTGCCTTAGTTCTGAGTCCAGCCCTGTTCCTTGTTCTGATGGAGAGAAGTGGCTAAATTCAAAGGAAGACTTTTTTACTCTGCACCTCGGCAGACTAATGTCTTAGAGGCCATAACTAATGTGTGAACAGCTTCTTCATCAAAATCAGCACAGAAAAGGCCTTTTTGCTGTTTTACACTGGGGTAAAGATTTGCTCCGCCAGACATTAACCAAGTTCTCCCAGCTCGCAAGCCAGTTACCCTGAAAGTGGATTCATCCGGTAGCAACACGCAGCAAGCAGAGGATTATCTCTGAGGAGGAGGAGGAAGGAGAATGGGTCAGGTGGGCTGCAGTAAAGAGCGCTTCTTGCTGTGACTCCCCTGTCGTCCCCCTGTTCATACCACACGTGCCCCAGGTTAATGGGGAATTTCTAACACTGAGTCTCTTGCTGAGTATGTTCTCGCTGTGGAGGTATTTTTTTCCGATGGACTCGGGGAGCTGACCCCTTCACACACCCTGTTCTTCCCCCATTTCTGCCTACTCCCCCCCTCCATTACACAGTCCTGACCGTGTTAAACAATCTGACTGCCAGAAATTCTCCACAGCATCGTGGAAGGGAAAGAATGTGAAATTGAGGAATCACATGGCAGCTACACCTCCCCCTGCATATACCACCCACCCCCCTCAAACAACAAAACAACACTGCCTGTCATCTGAAACCAAAGCCAGCGCTCCAGCCAAAAAAGCTCTTTTCCTAAGAATCCCAAGCAGCTGAGGCTCTTAAGTGATTGTATCCCTTCTGTGGGCCTCCAACAAATTTCAATAACTGCAAGACGCAGTATTTCCTTCCCAAAAGCCAGTTTGGGAAGCATATCAAAGTAATAAAGTCTGAAGAACTGAAACTGCTGTACACAAAAGCCAGCAGAAATATTTCAACAATGTAAAGCTAAAAACTGAAGCCTGCTGCATTGCACACCCTCCTCTGCTGCAAGGCTTTGTATTGATTCTAGGGGTAGGCAAAGGTTTTTCTGCATACTTCTTTCTGTGCTTACAGGAAACTGTTAGCAGGGGAGATTTGTTTATCTCCATGTGATGAGCACTATGACTGAACTAGCAGATCCAACGCTGCTTCAGACAAAGGAACGATACATTCATTCATCTGTATGCTGAACTAAAAAGTTGAATTCCACAGAGTTTATGCACAATACATTTCAGCTTGTCCTATGCTCTTTTTTCCCTTTACGCTCAACAGAATTACTTTACGCAGAAGACACAAAATTTAGGCACAAAGTCTTCTGCTGTAGCAAACGTCACTTACGAGCTTTTATTAAGTCTAATTTTATTCCGGAACAGAAAGATTGGGTTTTGTTTCCTTATTAGAGGAGATAGCCCACAGTGAGATTCTCACCACAAGCTAAGTTGTTTTCTGGTATGTCTGAATTACTATAATACACTAGATTGACAGAAACTGTTCAAGCAGCACCTCACATTACTACCACTCTTTAATAACCCCTCCTGAGTAGACATTGAAGGGATCAGGAAGAATAAACTGTGCACTGAGAACAGTGATAACTGTTGACACTTACAGCATATCTGGACAATTGTCTGGTTTTTCCAGCAGACCTCCTTCCATCACAAAGCGGAGCACTTGCTCATTGGTCATGCCTTGGTATGGCTGCTCCGCTAATGTTGCAATCTCCCAAAGTACAACACCGAAAGACCTGGAAAACAAATCAGAACTTTAGAAAGCTGAGCAATCTTTACAAGGATATTTTCTTAGATGATGCTGAGCAGATAGGTGTCCATAGGTATTTTCTTTTACCAAAAAATTCCAATTGCTCAAAAAGTATGCAGCTATGGCGATAGCCACATCACCTAGTGTAAGAGACTGTTGACTTCCAACACCTCTAGTCAACGGTGAGAAACGAGCTCCCAGTTCTGAATGATTCTTCAGAATTACCTCTGGGAAAAAAGACTGGTAGTATTACCTCTCCGTTTTTCACACCATAATCTATAGCTTAGAGCTGGTCATGATTATGATCATTCAGTGGTCCAACATTACTTGGTTACACCGGTTCTGTACAGGTGAATCAGTAGAAAAGCCACCACAAGCTCATTGCGTTGAGCAGAAGCCTCCTAACTCAGAGGAGGTTTAAGCTGTGGGCTTGCCTAGAGAATCACCTCGCATCTCATCTCCCTCTCCCATGGCTTTGAGTTTGGACTTTAGGCGCACCGCGAGGTGGGAAGAACAGTGGAGAGGGAAAAAGGAAAGATGCAGGTGGGGGGGGGGGCGGAAATTCTGTTCCTATCTCTGCACTTCCTGTACAGGCGACCTCAGGCTGGATAGACACCTGATCATTAAAGTCTGCAGAAAGATCCATGTGTGGCTGGGTGCAGGGAATCAAACCTTCTAAGCAGCTGGAGAAGTTGCAGAGACTGATTATTTAAAGTGAGCTCAACAAGCCCTCCCCCCCAGCCACAGAGATAGCAAGAAAAAAAATCTGTACATTTAAAAAACTAAACTCAAAATCTTTATGTAACACATCTCAGGTACTCCTGATAGCAGTTGAGAATGCAATAACGCAGAACTGTAAGCTCCCATTCCAGTGCAAGCTGCTTTTCATCAGAAATACTTGAGTCACACAAATCCGATTTAGAAGCTGCATTTTTCCCTTACCGCTCTAGCAAGCCGAGAGCTAAACAGCAAATGCACACCACCACACCTGTGCAACTCATCTGCCTTACCACTAAAAGCAAGCAAACAAACCTCTATTCCCCAGGCACAAATACACTTCTGAGTAATACTTTCCATTTATCCCTCTGCTTTGGTTTCTTCCACATTCTAAGTCAAAGGTGCAAAGTAAGGATCAAGGCATTCACCATACAGCAGCAAGCAACAAAACCAATTTTTGAAAAAGACATGGAAGAAATGTGAATGGGCTCCAGCATCTTGTACCAAGACCCTAATTTGCTGGTTCAGCAGCAAAACATTTAAGTCCCCAGGAGAAACTCAGTTACCCCTTTTGCAACACGCATGTTGCAAAAACTATGTTCTTGAAACAGCTTCTAGCTCCTTCCAACTAACTACAAAGGACAGCAGAAGTGAAAAAGGAAGTCTGTCTAATAATAGGAATTGATTACTGGCGAAGAAAGATAAGCATAGTTATATAATTGGGTAGTTTGGACGTGAGTATTGACGCTTTCTGAAAATATCTCCATTTAAAATTAGTTTATTGAGCAGACAGGGCTGAAATTGTCTGCCCCGCACTGAAGAGTCATCTACTTTTAGAACTGCTGTGCAAAGAAAGAAAACTTAGATGCTGTCTTGTCTTCTGTGGCTAAAATGCTGAGTCAAGCTTAGAGAAAAAAGCATCGTTTCAATAGGGCATTGTTGTCAAAACAGGAGTCCAGTATTATTAGCTGGTTATGGTAGAGTGGTTTTATCTTTCAGTTATCCACTGTATCTAAAATGGTTTGCATCTGGAGCCAGAAGCCACAGACTGACTTGCAATTGTTTGCCTTTCAGGGGAGGCAGGGACAGAGGGTCAACTCAATATTTTGGTGCCTTTGAAGCTACTTTGATCACTGTAGGAATAATGAGAACAAGTCTTGCGCACCTACTAGTCATATTATGATAACAAATAAACTTACGTTGCTCCTTCAAGGCAACTACCAGCTCTGAAAGAAGGCAAGATGCTGAACGCTTATTTATAGAAATACACCCTCACCCTGAACAGTATTACATTAATTTTAAAATGTTCTCCTTTCTTAACTGCAACAAAACCAGTCTTGTCTAATTACCTCATTCTTCAGTCTGAAAAGCAATAAAAGAATGAATTGCTAAAATAAAGCTCCACCCTTCAAAACCTCCAGACACTCTTTTTGCAGTTTGCCATTTCACCTTACAGCTTATAAATCTTGGACTCTGACCACTCAACACAGTTTTGTCTTTTTGACATTTTGGCTTCTAAAACTTATCTCAAAGAACATGGAACCAGATGTCACAATATCCTACCAAAAAGACAGGAAAAACAATCTCAACAGTTTTTACTGTTTGATGAAAATAAATGGCCCCAAAACAGCCAAGCTACACGGTTTACATGAAGCAACTTCAAAATCTGAACCAATACAAGGAGTCAGGTAATTTTTCCTGGTGTGAAGAGACCTTCCACATATAGTGTTTGGTCTAGAAGTTACTGAAAAGTAAACCAGAATGATCTTTTAGCCATAAGCAGGTCAAGTAAATAGACACTATTTCATGACATTAATAAGGCAAGCTCCACCAGAGCTGAAAGCTGGAATTCAGATTGAAATTTCTCAATGTATAGCTGTGGATACATGTGGCAAACGCAAATGTATATGCGTTCTAAACAAACAGCATATTCCTCATGTTGAACCAGTTTTTTTGTACCTGAAGATAGCATACCTATGTGAACCAAATTTCAGAGTAAGTCACTTCTAACAATTAAGATGGCCAACCATCCTGAGGAGGAACTGTCTGAAATACCGATGAGAGCTGTGGGCCTCCTCTCCATAAAGCAATTTTTTCCCCTCTATGCTTTCAAGTAAAAATCTGACAGATTTTACTCCTCCTCCTCTTAAGTTTTCCAACCTTAGAATCAGTAAGCTACTTTCCTTGATGTGACTTCTGGCTAGGATATTTCGCTCAGACTGATAAACCGCAATATTGTTTGCTTAACCCTGCTTTGGACTGAATGACTGATGAATGCCAAATCTTGTTAACGTTGAAGGGAAAACTCACGTACTTCCTGCAACAATGAAAGTACTAATTTACTTCTGACGCTTGATTTGGCGTCACCTCTGTGGGGTTTTTTTGTTTGGAATTTGAGTTATGTTTAAACAATAATGTCACTTAACAGTTATAGTTTTAAAGGTCAGCGCGTATGGAACAAGTGCAGTACGTCACCGAAGCTGAACACCTGATCTGCTGTAGCCTGCTTTTGATAAAATGGCTGGACTTAGAAGTTACTGTTGTGTGGTAAGAACAGGCAGGTCTGCCAGCTCTTCACTCCAGGCTCATTCAGTTCTACATCTGGGGATTTTTAGTGATATATTCCAAATTTCTGTCTGCTTTGTGAAGCCGTTACAAGTCCCAAAATTCTTTTACTGCAGAGGGACTGCCAAAAGCATGCCTGCACTGTTCCATTAGATAAACGGCTGATACAGGGCTTCCCCTTCAACTCAAAGTGGTTATTTTCATCTATTTCCAAGTTTGAGGGTTACTGGATTCATAAATAAGTTACTAGCCATATGCAAAAAATTCTAAGCAACATTCTGGTGCTTTGCTTTTTCACTTGCTACCTAATTCCTCTTATGAACCTTTCACTCAAAGCTGGTGCTGTGGACTACAGTCCACTGACTCCAAAATCCTCAAGCTGTTTAAAGAAAATGCAGTTTACTACCAAAATACCATTCCTACTGACTTCTAGACATTTGGAGGCACTCAGCTGCCAATTCTGTAACAGATCAGCAGTAAAAACATCTTGTTAGGAAGGCAGAGAAACCATAAAAGACAGAGTAGAGGTTTTGCCAGTACACGTTCATCTTCTGCCAAGTCCTCCCTACCTATCTGCAAAAGTTTGGGGGATGTGTGTGTGGGGAATTGTTCCGGAGTATTATTTCTTCTAAGTATATTTGAAATTTCCTGAATGCCTCTATTAATAGTTTCACAGATAGAGCAACTAGGCAATGTGCTTTTAACGAAAAACCTATTTCTGCATCTTGCGGTATATAAAACAAGCAAACAAAGCTCCAAACGGAGAAGGATATACACAAGGGAGAACTCCCAAGAAAAAACCTGCTAGTGTACACAAACCGTCTGCAGGAAAATAGAGTTATTTACACAGAAGGTTTTGATAGAAAAGCAGGTCAGCACTATGAACCTTTCTGTATTCTTGGCAACTTTTAATGCTTTTCTTGAAGGAGGGCAATTTGAAAAATGACAACTTGCTCTTCCAGGTGAAGGTAATGTTTTTCACTGCACAGCTGATTTTACAACCTACAGCAGAAAACATGTCACCACCTCCAGTTTTGGAAATCCATTTAATTCTGCTCTCTGAGAGCAGAATTTAACCTCATGAGTTCTTGATTTTGCAATGGAAATATGAAAGCAGAATGCTTCACAGTGGAAAAAAGAGAGTTACCTTTGAAGAAACAGGAGAAGCAGTATGCTTAGTTAAGTCTACTAAAACAAGAAAAGAGGCTAGAAAGAGGGGCTAAAACAGTTTTTCAGAGCCCCTTTTTTGTTACCAGACATCGGAGTGTGTTGTGAAGACTCCATCTTTCAGTGATTCTGGAGACATCCAGCGGACAGGCAGCAAACCTTTACCTCCTTTACGATAATAATCTGTCTCGTAGATATCTCTTGTCATGCCAAAATCTAGAAAGTATAAATGTTTTGAGTTTGCATGATAAAATGATGAACATTTCCCCTTACTACAAGCCATGGTAGCCAGCAGAGAATCACAGTTTGGTGCGAAGAATCTGCAATCTGTTACGATGACACTTTACTTTGCAGGCACTTTACCTGCTGCCTTAGGGCTGGTTAGCTTCCCTCCCAACAAAACCAACAGACATTTTTAGCATTGACTTCAGTGGGTGAGAAGTCTGAATGATTTAAATATATTAATATGAAAAGTTATGCTTAAGCCTTGCAGTAAGCTAAGTCTTCTGAAGGTCATACAATTCACTAATCTGTTCTCTAAATTCAATTATTTTCTTTTCTTTTTAAAGAGTGTAAAGAGCTCCTTTAGTACTTAATACTATTGTCTTTAATTAAAGAATCTCACATGTGGAGGGAAATGCTTCTCTTGGTTTTTTTTTCCTCCTTCCAAAGGTAATTTCCAGTTCCTGTATAATATTCCATCTCAAATGCTACAGAGGATTAGGCTATTCATTTATGACTAACACAGACCAATACTGAAGACATGCTTTGGGTTATATGCATGTCCTTAGCTGTAAATACGTAAACATTTGCAAGACTTGGATCTAACTATGCTCATCTCCTGACTGTAACTCAGACTTATTCCAGAATTTTTTTTCTGAACAATCAGCTTGATGCAAACTGCTGGGTCTTGGACGGACCAGCCTATTTAAACCAGTAACTATATTTTCAGGCACTAACCAAAAAGTTAATAAATCAGGTGGCATCCAATCTCTTACTAATATTAAGTGTTGTCTGCTAACACAGCAGACCTCGGGCAAAATCCATTTTATCAATACAGATCTATAGTTGCCCCTTATTTTCTGGGAAAAGTGGAGTGAAAAGAAGAAAGAATTCCTCCAGCTCTCACAGTCGTTACCACCAGTCTATGGATGTCATTACTACCAGGCTTGCATGAGTGACTGACCACTGATCCTTCCTGTTCCTTGTCTGCTAGGGACACTGGTACCCTCAGTGATTCTGACTAAAAAGCCCATCTGTGCAGCTATTCCATCACTCCCACACAGCAGGGTGACTTTATCCTGGCTGAATGAAGGATTCTTTAAAAATGTAATGCAAATAAGAAACAGATATGCAACGAGCATAGAACAAGTGTAGCATAAAGCTCTTCCTCTGAGGTCTAAACAGTCTGAGTTGGCGTGTTCAGTCGAGATGCTCCTAAACTGTTTTTACAAGAAGGGATTTTCAATACTGGTACATAAATGAGAGCAGCGGAGCATATTTCACGAAATGCTTTCGGGGTAACCATGTACCATGTTAAAGGGAAGGAATGCACCATCTTCAGTTCAGGGAATTGTAAAACATGCTGGTGGGGGGAGGAAGAGTGAGAAAACTGGAATGGGAAGGATTCAGGCTGACTTCCCTCAAACCTGCAGAAACTGCACAAAATCCCCCAAAGATCATCCTTCCTAATTAACTGACTCAAAATGAAATCATTTTTTCTTTCTCCCAAATGACAGAATTACTTACACAAATTATCGAAATAGCTGAGTTAAGCTCATAGAAAAAGAATTAGTTTCCTACAGCAGAAGGCTGTTGCTATACATGTTATTTTAATGTGCATAACTCAAAAACAGCCAAAAGCCTAAAATCACCCTCTCTGGAGAGAAGTCTGAAAAAACTCATTGACACTATTTTGGAGGTATGGTGAAGGGAAAAAAAAGCGGTGTTCTAACAGCAGAGCAGAGGAAAAGCCATTCTGTTGTCTGGAAAGCAGAGCTCCAGTTCAGACTGGAAAGCATCCAGCTGAAGTCAAGCCTTACATTCCACTTCCAAATCAGAAATGCTTTAAAATAATCCTAAAATTCTTATTCTTGAATCAATAAACAGGAGGTGGAATTATTTTTGTGCATTAACAGAACAGCGAATGACACACCGGTGATACCTACACTATCCACCCAGATGTCTGCAGCATCTGCACCTCAAATCACTGCTTCACTAGCTCCTTTTAAACCCACACGCTATACTATTCCCTCATTGGAACAACAGTAAGTAGAGGGATTCCAAGAGTTTCAACTCAATGTTGACTGCTCACAGGTCTTAAATCACAGCAAGCCTTCATAAGAAACATATTTCATTCTGCAGAAGTTTAAACTAGAGCTAAGTTTTAAAAGGTCTTTCAAACAGCTTTCAAAAAATTAAAATGCCTTCTAAGATGCTGATTTTTCAGAATGATGTTTTTCATTTGTGTAAAAGTCAAGAAAGCACACCTCCGATTTTCACTGTGAAGTCTTCTGCCACCATGCAATTTCTCGCAGCAAGATCTCTGTGAACAAACTTGTTGGCGTTGAGGTATGCCATCCCATCAGCAATCTCTCCTGCCATCTGAATCATCTTCTTCAGAGTTGGAGGTGCCTGGCCAGGATTGTTCTGAACAAAATTAAGAAAACAGAACAGGTAAGGGGGCGAAAAAAAAGTAACTATTTCTACACCAAACTGTAACATATTATTTTTTCAATTAAAAAGAAAAATTAAAAAAAAAAATCACATTATCACAATTCAGGCTGACATGATCCAGGCTAAACAGAAACTCGTGATTATGTACACCATAGCATCTGCTTCGTGGGAAAACTGACCATATCAAGCTGGGTTACAAACAGAACTCCCATATAGCTCTTTCGGTCCATTCTATTTTAGGGAATACAAGCCAGAAAGACTTTTTGGTATAAGGATGTTATCTTACACCTGTGGAATTTAAATGTCCATCCTTCTGCCACACAAGTTCTGAGCTACAAAGCAGAGGGCTTATTGTAGAATTTTCTACTGTTTTACTATCTTCACAAACAACCAGATGATGTTAAATTATTTCATTCCCTGTTCCCCAGTTCTCCATAACCAAATGTCTCTTGAATTACTTCTATTTGTAAACAGGAAAAAGCTTATGGGACAATTTCTTCGGAAGCAAATTCACTCCTTAGCATCCATGGATATTGTGGCTTCTGCCATTCTCAATCTCATGGATGAATGAGTTCAGGTATTTATATGCAACCAGTTAAGCCCCACCATCCCTTACCAGTATGAGTTTGCCTAAGCTTTACACCTCTTGGACAATCATCACTGACAGAGTAACCAAAACCAGAGCCTCATATACTGAATTCTACTAATGACAAATATCCTAAAGCACACAGGTCAAGTCACTGAACTTTATCACATCCCCATCCAGAGATTAAACGGTCCCTTACCCACCTGCAATGGAAAGTGTTCAATGTCCAGTCCCATCATCACTTTTAAACTGTGCTACTTTGTGTGGAGATAACAAGCCATATCCACTACTTCCAGGCTCCCAAGAGCTGAATGCAACATACCCCATGGGAGCCAAGAAGATACAACCAAGAAAGCCCAGAAGGACCAATGTGAGTGGAATCCCCAGGAGGAAGAGATAGGTATGGGAGCTGCACGGTTAAATTATCAGTAAAGCCAGTGATCAGGCAAGCCCTCCATCCACACCTTATTGAAGCATCCTGCCTTCCTCCTCATACAGGTCCTCAGAAGACTTTGCTCAACTCTACATTGCACATCAGGGAAGACAAGGAATTTAGGCACAGACCTATCACAGACTGCTTTGGAGAGCACCAGCATACAAGAGAGAAAAGCCAAGTACAGAGCTCATTTTGGTCATGTCTATATAATGTCACTGTCCCTTTTTATGAAGTTTGTTGAATTCAACCAATTTAATATAACCTGAAACACTACTAATCATAAATGCTAGTCAAGCCCTTAGTCCATAGCCCTACTGTTATTTTCTGAATCCTGTATTCAGTATGATTATTTTCTGTATCCAATCACTTAAGCAATCTGCTCTTGCTACATGCCCTCCATTTCCACCATATTCATTCTCTTGTGCACATACTGTGCTCAGATTTTGTTCCTTTAAGTTATTCACATCAGAATTTCTACATCAAGGGCAAAAGCTGCTAAGGTCATTTTCTGCATAGTGTATTATGATTTCAGTGGCAAGTGACCTATTATCATAGGGTCCTTCAGACCCTGTGTCATACGTGGCAATTTTAGCTGTTAGACTGATGGCCTACATACTAGAGTATGCATATTAGCTAAGATACTAGATTTTTACTTCCCAGCAGAGGCAACAGGCAGGTTATACAACATGAAACAATTATCCTAACATGCATGCTTCAACTAGCCAATTTTTTGTTTAACATCTTGATGAGAAATTAGATTAGATAAGAGATTTAATTCAAAGCTGGAAAACAGGACTCAATAACACAAGAAGGGGCCTATTCCACGCAGTACACTGGGCTATTTACAATAGCTACCTCATGAAAAGAGGTGTTGCAGATCACAGAGCAGCTCATGTTTTGTTCTTAGAGCTTAAGGAGAAGGGCAAGAAAGGCTAATTGCCTGCTGCTTCGAACGTGATGCTGCTTCGTTCAAGACGATTCTAATTGAAGAAATAAAAAAGCATCCAGCAACTTCTGACTCACCTCTGTGTCTGGCCTCAATGATCTCAGGTAACTTTTGAGGTCCCCACGTGTCATCAGCTCCATGATAACCAGCGTAGGCTGGCCCTGAGAAACAACACCAAGCAGCCGAACCTGGAAAAGGAAAAACAAACATTCAGTTACAAATACAGCTAATTGAACTGTAGTAATCATTTATTCATGTCAATATGTACCCCCAAACATCCGTGAACCTGTGGAAAAGATCTGAAAGTAGATTAGGTTCCACTCTCTGACTCCTGTTTAACAACAGTATTACAAAGCTGCACAGAGTTGAAACTAAAATCCCAAGTTCCCACTTCAGTCAGTGAAGACATGCCCTGAACACCCTCACACCAGTAAGCACCACGGCTGTATGAATCATGTGACATTTTCATGACTTACAACATGGTGACAATTGAACTCCTTCATCACCGAGGCCTCATTTAAGAACTCTATCCTCTCACGCATGCTTGCAGACTCATTGACAGTCTTGATGGCCACCCTGGTCTCCGGCTCATCCTTCACCACTCCCTTGGCTATTCCCTCGTACACCATTCCAAAGGAGCCTTGCCCAAGCTCCCGACACATGGTGATCTTCTCACGGGGCACCTCCCATTCGTCTGGAACATACACTAAGGAGAGAAAGATCAGGCCATGATGCTCCACTTCTGCAAGTGGTGCGATCACACACCGCTTTATGATACCAACTGCCCAAACAGTTTTACTGTAAACAACACTAGACACAATGCTTGCACAATGTATGCAAATACTCCAAGATCTTTCCCATACAGAGACAGGGAGACGCATAGACAGGCATACAAATAAATCTTAAAGAAATGTGTAGATGGACTTGAAGGGACCTCACTATGGTACTGACATAATGGGACAGAAAGAAGGAACCTCAAAGCACAAAACCAGGGTGGGAAGAGGCTTGAATCAATACTTTAGGCTTGAGCTTTTCTTGGAGCCTTGGTTTTCTAATTCGTCCAGACAGCATCAAACACACTTGATCATCTGTATCAGTTTGGTGTCTGCTGTATTCTCTATTAACAGATTGATTTTATGACTAGAGGGAAACAGACTCTCTGATCTAGTAGGCTCTTTGCATGAACTATTCTGATCACTTGCACAGACACTGTTGCACCAGTAACGGCAGAACTTGCTGCTGCTGCAAGTCTTTGATCTGAAGCAGAAGAGAGATCTCAGAAGGCGACTGCCAGGAGGAAGGACTGCCTCAGGCAAGAATACATCTGAGTAGTCACTGATGCTGCTGCCTATCAGTCACCAAAGGAGGGGACAGTTGTGTCAGATGCTCTGGATGGGTGAAATGACAGGATGCAAAAATAGAGGATTAAGACATGAACATTAACAGACCTTTAACCCTAACAGTGCTGCTATGAAAAATAACAGTAAAAGAGTCCGCTGCCACTCTGGCTAAACCCATTAGCCTCCCGGGCTTGGAGTTTGGAAGTGTTCAGAAACACTATTCCGGCAAGAAGTCTACAGCAGTAGCACCAAACTAAACCATAAACAGAAGAATTGATGCCTCAAGGAAATCCATCTGATATTCTGATTTCCTCCTGCACTTGAAGAGCTCCACACGTACATAATCCGTACAGTATGGGCACATGCTCGTTACAGACACCACACCTTTATGTGTGTGTTGGGGGGGAAATAAATTAATTCTCTAGCAAGTAGGATTCCAGGAAAATAATACAGACATACAGAAAGCAAAACAAAAAAAAAGCACGCTGTTCTAGGAAGAGCAATTTTGTTTTAAAGAATTTTTATTTCCTGGATGGTTTTAAAGACTTCAACATTATCCACATTGTTTCTCCCACAGAAAATTGTAAGAAATTAAAGATGCCCCCCAAAACTCCACACCTGACTTTAGAACTATAATTGTTTCACTCTGTTAGCGGAGTACTCAACACAAATATACCAGCTGGGATCTAAACACTGCCACAGTCTAAATATTGTCATCACCAAATATATAAATCAGTCACAAATAAGTTAGGTAAATTTGAAACTACCTGTTTTGCCAACTAGAGAAAAACAGGCTTATCTACACTCCAGATATTAAGAGAAACAAATATGGATTACATTAAACATCCCTGCTAATTTTAACACAAAATTTCTGCAGGTGATATGTCTGGAAGCCCACAATATTGCTTTTCTCTTCCTCTAACTGTGAAAAGTTGCTGGAGAGTAGTTCTATTGGGATGGGAAGTGAGGAGACAGTATTGTTTTTTGTTAAATGTTACTATTCTCCACGTGAGAAGTACACAGAAACAAGCAGTGGGTTTGTTCCAATAGGTCAGAATAGGGCTTAAAAGGGCAAACATGAAAGACTAAATAATGAATTCTTCTTTCATTCCAGTGAAAACACACCACTGGATGAGTAGATGATAGTCTGAAAGTGAAACTAATGCATCCAAATTTGCCTCAGCTGAATAAACTACAGGAAAAATTTCAAAAACTCTCCAGTTTCAATAGACAGGTGACATCTACTTATTATAAATGATGGATTCTATGGCTGTGCTAATAAAATGAAGAGACAAAACGGTTTTACCACATCCCTTTTAGAGTTTTCAATCAGACACGGAATATATGAAAGTAAAAGCAGCAGAAGTGTAAGGCCACACTTACCATCTGAAGCACTGAAGTACTCGGGGTTCACAGAAGCGTAAAGTACTCCATTGCCCAGTCTGTCACTGTTCCTGTTGAAATATTTTTTTTTCTTTTTTAATCTTTAAACCTAAGTAAATTTCAGACCAACTCTTCTACAGCTTTTCCACTGTTTGCTCAACCACAGAATATTATTTACTGTACGTGGAGAGCTTTTCGGACAAAGGGGACAAACCAAGTTCTTATTCTACTTCACATAATCAATGGGAAAACAGCTCTGAACAGCCTTCCCAGGAAACCTGCAGTCTTCTCGATACCAAATCAGCACTAGAAAAGCGTAAACACAAGGTACTTTTAGCTGCTGGGTAAACTTCCTTTAAGAAAGGCAGCTGTATGGTAATACACCTAGAGACCCGTGGCTGAGAATGTACTTTAACATCACCTGCTCTACTGTGGGAGAGAAGTGATCTAGCAAAGGACAAGATTGTTTTTAATGGGGAATTCCATTCACCTACTTTGTAAGTGTTTCTATTATTTTATTTAAAAAAACCACACACACCCAGTTTTACTGGGGTGATTTTCAGAATAAGACATTTGTTCAGCACTGAGAGAGCTCTTTCTACAGAGCAGGCTGTAGAAATAAAATTATCAATCAGACCTCAGAAAATGAAAGACAAAACATTCTTGTGGGCTAGAACAACAGTTTAAAGAAGGATGAGTTATCAGGCATTTCACCTAGGACAGCCCAAGGGAAGGCCAAGCAGGTATTGTACTTCCCTAGATACAAAACCATTTCTGGAGTGCTTGAGGAGAACTGGTACTACTGCCTGCACACAAATGAATTAGAGCTGGAAATAATGGGATACTCAATAAGCATAATTTATATGAGTGTTATAAAAAACCTCCATATCTAGAAAGTTGCAAAACTGAACATTTGCACTGACTTCTATTAAGTTCTCATTATCTATTTCAATTAAATAAAAAAGCACTAGTTACAAAAAACGAAACAGAGGAAAACAAATAGATAGAACAGTCCCCTAGACTGCTCTGTCTAGGATGTAATTTTTTAAGTGGATATAAAGACTTCAAAAAACCTCTAGAATTTGGAAGAAATCAAATCAACCTAAATTGAACTAAGTTTTCATGATTTATATTGACCCATATTTCAGTCAAAGCTCCTGATTATATAGGTTCAGCGTCTGCCATCGTTGTCCCAGTGGATATGTTCCTGACAACCCTTCCTCTTCCCTCTCAAACATGATACTGTAATGAAAAGCCTCTTCGTATCTCAAGCAGCAGCCAGATGCTTGCTGGTAACTCTAAACCACCTCCTTCTACACACCAACAAGACAGAATCTACTTTAGCTTCTCGAGCCATCAGAATATCGTTTCTCTTTTTAATTTCTAACTTGCTCCATGGGCACAGATTTGAAAATAAACATTCCCCTCCTACAGTTTTAACCACAAGCATATACAACTCACCTCTTTTTGTTAAAGACGTACAGCATTATCAGTAATCCCCCAATGATGAGCAGGAAAGCAATAGGGAGTACAATTATCAAGTGCAGGAAGTTTCCATAGTTTGCTGCTGCAACCAACAAGAAAACAATTGTATCAGGGTTTCTATAAAATCTCCATTAACAAAGAAACATTCAAAACCCACTCAGTATATTTCCATACAGGGAAGAAATCAAAGTACTCATTTTCTTGTCTGATGTGGAAAAATGTACTCAGAAACACTCCCTGACTGCAGATGAGTGGAACAAGAAAACAGACAGTGAAAAGCATTAATTTTGTACAGAACAGTGTCTGTCTGGGGTTTGTTTTCACAAGTTATGCTTAAGGACTTACATTCCTCAGTGAACAATATGTAATTGTTCACTTGCATATTCACCTTTTTTCCACCTTTTGTTCACCTTGCAATTGCTTATACTTATATTCAGAATATGCACGCATTGCTCTTTACTTCAAGTTCTTCGAAGCCCAGCAATTAGAAAACCAAAAAGGAATAAAAGATGGAGTTCCAGTTTTCTGTGGATACATCTGCTCTACAACTAAATAAAGAAATTCTTGAGAGGGTCTCTGAGGACACTATGGTGGTGTTCTTCCAAAATATAAAGTACTTCCATTGTCAGGACCAGCATCGCCCTTTCATCAGGATGTTATCTTTATCAAATGTCACTCTGAACAAGTCATACGAAAAAGCATCTTGATATTTAAAAAAACCTGCCAGCTCAAAAATCTAAACAAATTATTTGTTTCTTGTATTATTTTCCGATTTAAAGCAGGTTTGCCTTATTGCCACAGGTTTTGTACAATTCAACTCCATGTTGTTATGGCTAACATTACATTCCCAACAAAGCTGTACATCATAGGAAGCCACAGTAGTGTGTTCTATACACCCACCACCTGGTTGCACCTCTCATATATATAGAATGCATGCAAGAAAAGGACCACACCTCAGATACACCTCCTGGTTGTCAACACTTGCCAAAAAAATGGAACAGAGAAGAGTTTCCAAAGAAGCATCAGCAAATAAGAGGGGTATTCGGCGTACAGGCAAGAGGTTCACACGCCCAGTTACATACGTAAACATCAGGAATTATTAAAAGGACAATAGTCCCCCAGTTTGACACAGCCAACAAACATTCATCTTACATTTGGGTTGCACATAGAAAGAGACTGGCTCAGTCCATGACCCATTTCCAGCTAACGAAGTGGCCTGAACTCTAGCAGAATAGTTTCCAGGGTTCAGATGAGTTAGTTTAGCTCCTCCAAGCTTCTTATATTCCTGTCTGGAAACACATTCCCGCTTCTCCTGAAAGAAAAAAGCAGTTAATAGTTCATGTTAGTATCTTCACATTCCTTCCTTCTTGAGAAAACAGTATAGAATCATAGGATCATAGAATCATTAAGGTTGGAAAAGATCTCTAAGATCATCGAGTCCAACCGTCAACCCAACACCACCATGCCCACTACACCATGTCCCTAAAAAGTATGGCCGGAGGATAAGCTAATTTTTATAACTAAAAGCCCCATCTGATTAGTTTTTCTTCAAACACCTTAAGGAGATATGTGGAATTCAAAAACTGTCAAAATAAACGAAAGAAAGGAATGGCATGTTGGTTGGTACTGGGTGTTTGAAATCACAATTTCTATCTTTGGTCTGCAGCACTGCACAGAAGCATGTTAAGAAAGATCCCATTTTGTGTATAAATTAGAGTTACAAGCAGTAACTCTTAACAGAGAAATGTCAAATCCTCACCTCTCCATGCTGCCCATATTTGATTTCATACATTAGTATCAGCCCATTTGGATTTGCAGGTTCTAACCACTTCAGGTAGACTGTATTTTCTTCTTTTGCTTCCCATGCTACCGTTCCTGGAATGTTATCTGCTCCCTCTGTAAAATATTTACAAGTGATGTGAGAAGAACACCTATCACTGAAACAGGAACTTGCACAACAACTGAGGAAGATCAAAGGTTCATACTACTCTTTAGGTACCAAAGCATTGCAGTAAGTGCTATTCAAAGACCCAGAGAACACCTCGCATTGGCCAGGGGCCTGTTGGAGAGATTAGCAGAGTCCAAACTGCTAACTGCTAGAAAAACAGTGCGGTGTATACAGCTTCACCAGGTATGGGCTCTGTGTTCGTCACCGTGCTCTGCGTGCCAAAACACCTGTTTATCAGCATCTGGTCCTTCCTTCCAAACTTTCCACTACACCAAAACAGTGCAGACGCAGCTATTCCCACCACATGGTTGTAAACAGCAGCCTGTCTGCAAATGGCTGTAGACACCCCAGATCTGCCCCATTGACATCCTTTTCCTAAAACATCCAGTCTTCAGAAATCTGTCGCAGTTTAAAATGGAGTCTCATCAGCAATTCAGGAACCGCTTTATCCCCATTTCATTCTTGATAATTTTATGTGTTTTACTCAAAACTTAACAGGAATATGAAGACCGTTTCAGCCAAAGAAAAAAGACCACTTTTTCAAAAATACAGTTGTTAGGTTTAGAAGAAAACAGAATTGTTTAGCCTTCAATTTTCAGAGCCATGCGCTAAAAATCTGGGAACACTTATTTCCTTTTCCCTGGTCTCACAGATTTCCTTATTTCCTTGAAATAAGCAATACTTTTTGCTTTTTTACTGACACAGCTGGATCTGGATTATGATAGTCTTTCCTTCCAGAAACAAAACAAAATTGCTACCATTCTGCATCACATATTCCCAGACATCTGCTGGAGTCAGAAGCTCTTTGCTGGATGCATATGAGCTTACACTAAAATCATCTCTATTCTTCTCAGAAGAAGTACAATCTGCAAAAGTCCCAAACACGAGTACAGCATTCAATGCTTCCTATTTGAAGTACTCTAGATGCCGGCGATTGGGCAAAAAGCAACACAGTGCTCCTCCTGTTTCCAAGTTGGACAAATGCATGGTCATTCTGTGACAGAAGAAACATTTGGCAAACATTCCCACCAGCAAAACTCTAACATCTGCAAACAGTTCCGAGTGAACACAGCAAAACTAAACATTAGCTGAGAAACATTCTCTATTCAGCATACAGGGAACTGAAGAATAAAACCTTTCAACCCACCATGTCTGTGGTTATCACCTGTATCGCTGGGAAACGGATTCTCTCATAATTATCTCGGTAGTCAATGCATGCACTTCTACCTTTCTCCAGATCACAGGACAGACTCAATACATATCACTCAGTACACACGAGACACCAGCCAAGGACATTAAACTACTGTAACAAAGTTTTATATAGTTCCAATTTATTTTCTTGCACAGAATTTTTTTATTATACCCCAATGTTTTTCTAACTGTTTTTGGAGGGCTTGTCCTCCCTGAGATTGATCTCTCCCCAGAAAATAAAACAAAGCTTTATACTTTTGAGAGCATACCTGAAGGCATGGTTCTTGCAAAGACAAAGTTGGAAGCACTACAACCAAGCGTGTCAGCTTCATGGTTGCAGCTGTGAATATCAATGCGGTAAAGGGTAAAAGGCTGGAGATGGGAGATCACAGTTCTCTCCTTGCCATCCACTTTGGTCTCAAAGAACGGGTATTCCACCTCACTCTCCTCTGTGTCAGAAACATTGGTGAAGTGATCTGTTCCAGTCGTGTTCCTGTTTCGAGTGGCCAAAGTGGCATTTGCGATTCGGAACACATCCCTCCGCTTCCGATCGGGTCTGTGGAGCAAACAGACAGGTACAGAAAAGGTCTCCAGAGAAACACTACTCTTCCTCCAGCTCTGTACAAAAAAGCCCCAGTAAAATATGTTACTGTGCTATTAAAAAAGCTAAATAAAGGAAACTGCAAAACAAGACGAAAGCTTTCTCTTAATCTGAACCTGCAGCATGTCAGCACATCCTATCACTCTCTCTTTTGGTCAGAAACCCATCAAAACTCAGAAGCTCACACTGTGCCCCAACATAGACGTGCGAATTTTGGACCTCACACAATAAACCGAATAGCAAAAATGGCTTCACTGTGTCCTGGTTTTGGCTGGGATGGAGTTGATTTTCTTCCTATTAACTGGTATAGTGCTGTGTTTTGGATGTAGTGTGAGAATAATGTTGATGACACGCTGATGTTTTGGTTGTTGCTAGGTATTGTTTACGCTAGTCAAGGACTTTTCATCTTCCCATGTCCTGCCAGATGTGCAGGGGGCTGGGAGGGAGTGTGGCCAGGGCGGCTGGCCCAGCTGGCCAATAGGCTATTCCATACCATATGACGTCATGCTCAGCATATAAGGCTGGGTGAAGAAGAAGGAGGGGGGATGTTCGGAGTGATGGCGTGTGTCTTCCCAAGTAACCGTTACGCGTGATGGAGCCCTGCTTTCCTGGCGATGGCTGAACACCTGCCTGCCGATGGGAAGTGGTGAATGAATTCCTTGCTTTGCTTTGCTTGTGTGTGCGGCTTTTGCTTTCCCTATTAAACTGTCTTTATCTCAACCCACGAGTTTTTCTCACTTTTACCCTTCTGATTCTCTCCCCCATCCCACCCGGCAGGGGGGGTGAGCAAGCGGCTGCGTGGTATTTGGCTGCTGCCAGGTTAAACCACGACACACTGTTATTCAATAAGCATCCTAGATTTGCATTTAATGACAGTAATGTCAACGTTTAAAATAAAAATCAGATGTTAAAGGCTGAAAAGGTTAGGGGAAAAAACTGTTTTGAAGTTTGCTGGATTAGCAAAGCTAACTCTCAGTAGGCTTAATTTTCTTTTCAGTTCCAATGAAATTACAGAACTTTGAATGTATTGCACTGAGAAAAGAAACTTTGGAAGGTAGCTGAAGACCATAAATGTTAACCACCACTAATGCGTGGTAATTTGCGTATCTCTACTTCTCTCACCCAAACAAAAGCTCTGCAAAGGAACAATCTTCCTGTATGAGAAAACAGCACTAATATTGTGTATAGCAAAGAGTTCACCAAGCAACTTTGCTTTGCCTTACAGGCATCTGTATGAAATTTATGCAGAGCTAAAGACTTGAGGATTTACAGCAACACTACTACATTCTCAAGACTAAGAAACTGTCATAGTGGACAGGCCTGAGTACCAGTAGAAGCATCAATATGAAAATACTCTTACAAACATTTGGATGGTATCAGCTAACCAACACACAATTGCTACACGTTAGACTGGTCACTTGGTCTTGTGTCAGATCCAAGGCTGTTTGGCACAGGAGCACTAAGTACGCAGGGGAAGCTGGCTTTTCCAGCTCGGGCTCTCCTAGTCTCCAAAGTTTGCAGGACTGCTCACACCTGGAAAGCAATGCACCAGGGGAGCTGAAGAATGTAAGAAGAGTCACACTACAAAAACAGTTTGGGCTTGAATCCTACCCCTGATCATCTGAAATCACTTAGCCATGCCCATTTAGCACCTGGTCAGCGCAACGCTTGTCAAAGACAAAGGTGAAGTCTAACACATTTCTATCAGAGAGCGAGGAGTTACAAATCAGTCAAGTAAGGCCTCCCTCAAACACACAACAGGAAGAAAGATGACTCAACAGGAGAAGTTAATGCGCTGTCAAATATACCGTCTTAGTACATTCAGCCACAAAACAGCATGCTGCAGAGAAAGCCAAAAACAGGCTGACTTGGTTTTGAAATCTTCTGGCAGAGGCTGGATGAAATTTTTTTTAGGAGTTCACTACAAAATTTTCCAAAATCCTTTTACTATGTCTTGAGTAGTCTTTTTGACACTCTCAGACGCCATGTAAACCACAGCACAGAAATAAACGAAGACAAGGAAAAAACTTCCTAAGTTACCAAGATATTGTTTTAAGCTACACACAAGCAAATGTCGTAACTTGTCAGTGGGGTATGAGGGAATTTCGTAGAAGATGTAAGCACTTTCGCCTCCTCTACACTGGTATTTATGGAAGTTACTAAAGCTATTCACCTTGCTTAGGATGAGTATTCATTTACTGCTTTAATTCAGTGGAAAGAATAAACTTTTGAACCGCTAAAAAGATGCCCAGCACTGAATTGATAAGCATTTGCAGAGATTTTGTGATAAAAGCAGTGAAAATAAAAAGTTCACTTCCAATCAACCACAAAAGCACGTGCCGATGCAAGAACCCAAAAGGCATGACTTTGTCTATCACTGCTTTTATGGGATGCACGAAGTTTCAACTCTTTGGTGGTATCCGGGGGGTGGGGGTAGGGGGGAGTACAGTCCTACCTTGCCTTTGGGGAAAAAGATAAAGAGAAAGCAACACAAAACTTGTTGGTGAAAACTACAGTCATATCAGGAAGAGAAAAAGACCTGCAGGATAACCACAAGGCAAACATGATTAAAACATCAAGAGATTTGACACCATTGCTGTTCTGTCAAGCAGCTTCCTGCTTTCGTGAAAGGCACAGATAAAGACAAAAATCAAGCATCCAAGGAAATAAGGAAAGGCTAGAGATAAAACCATGAAAATTCATCTATTGTGTTAAAGGAAAGGAAGGAAGAGAAATGCAAGAGAAAAATTAGAAAATAACTCTATAAAAAATTAAATCAAATTGAAATTAAAAAGAAGAAAAAAAAGGTGGGTCATTTAACATAAAAGCTAACTGTCTCACACTTTATGGCAATTTTAATGTTACTCCTCAGGTACCTTCTACTACACACAGAGCCCGTCTCATCCTGCTCATTAGAGAGCCAAAAAACTTGAAGAATAACTCATCCTCCTGTGGTTGTGAGTGTCTCTTCAAGACTAACCATAGTCCCAATGTTTGAAATCTACCTCACCACTGCAGTAATACACATGGGGTCATCCAGAAGTTGCACAGAAGATTACATCAACAGGCTTTTTCAAGAACCTTAAAGCCACCCAGTCAAGTATTTTCATGCTGTATTACATGCTGCATCTCTTTCATAATATCCTGGAGACAGGTAGAACACTGGAAACAAACACTACTATTGAGGCTTGCATTAACACATTAACTAACTTCTCCCTTGGAAAAGAGGGAAAAAAAAAAAAGACATTAGCAAGTAACGAGCTGCTTAGATTTGTCCTATGGAGACGTCTCACTTGCTCATAATCTTTAATTTCCCTGACATACAGTCTCTTTAAAGTTGCTTAGCTATGCAGCTATTTGTGAGCATTGTACCTTATCTGCCCTTGCTGTTACAAAACACACCCTTATGACAGTAAGTTAAGAAAAAAGGGAAACTGTCAAGCTTTCAGGAAATTCTTTGTGAACTGGTCAGTTTGTTTGTTACTGTCTGAGTTCAAGGTTCTATGAGTTTCTTTTGGGAGGGGGGAATGCAAGAAAATTTGGGAGAAGATAAACAACGCATTTTAAATGACAAAGTTCTGGCGAAATAAAAAAATTCCTTTGTAATAGACTTTCAACTAGTTCAGACCTGACACATGACTTTCAAAACTCCTTGCTCTGCTATTTCATGAAGTCCAAAATCAGATCACATTTACAAGATTTCACATTGCTCAGGAATGACATCCTGGCCAATCATGAGTTCCCTGTACCTCATCTTTGCTGCTGGTTCTCATCCTCAGTAGGGAAACACTGCACAAGTTCAACCACAAATGCTAAATGTGACTCAAGCACAGCTCAGATACAATACTTAGCACTTCCAAAGAGAGGCAGTGTTTAGTTCCTCCTTTTTTGGACAAAGCTAAGCAGCTCTGCACAGTCCCAACCCCAAACAAGTCAATCCAACACATCCTTGAATAAAGGTCCAAAAATCACAACGGAAAGTGAAATAAACCAATTTTAATGAGCAAAGCCACACTTGAAGAGTTCTCAAGCACAGGACTTCACTATAAACTTCACCTGCCAACAGAGACAGTGAGATAACATGCATGATTGAAATCTGATTGCTTATAGACTATAACATCATAGCTATACACTGTGTGCTAGGCCCAGGATCCAATTATCTAAAGAACAGCTTACATGAAGGATAAACTGGAAACTCAAGGATCAAAATCACCCATTAATTCAGTAGTATCTACTCTGTGTTGCAGAATAAAATTGTTACTCATTGTGTAAGCAGTAGTGTTTATCATGGAAGAGTGGACATATTTAGTACTTGTCTGCAGCACAGACCCAGGAAACCAATATGCCCTTTGCAATTAGTGCAGCGAGAAAGGAACACCAGTTTCAATTCTGTGAGGTGACTATGCCCTCAATTTCAAAGGCAAATAAATCTTCAGATTAGGAACACAAGCCCTTAAATGGCCATTTAGAGAAAGATCACATCTGAAACCCTTTTGTCTGCCACACGTTGCTCATCTCTGAAACCCTTGTAAACAAAGAGCTCCTCAAGCGACTTTTGACTCTGAAAAGAAACCATCGCTAAAGTCCTTGAACAATATAGGTAAGAACCCTTACTATTAGCGAAAATTGAGAAAAAGAGACGAAAATTAGTGAGTGAGAGAAACTTCAAAGTAAGGCTGCGGATTGTCTCACATAAAAGGAAAGGCAATGTTTATGTGTTTCAGGTGTTATCTACAGATGCTTTCATGTCCAGGAAGCTCCAGGAAATGTTAAGAAATTAAATTATTAGCCCCACTTGCAAAGAGAAGGTGTCCAAAATCCATTACCTGGGGACAAAGATGGAGTTGTGAAGGAAGTTCTCAAAGACTTTCCGATACTCTGCTTCCTCCTTCTCAGCTTGCTTTTCTGCCTCTGTCTTGGGACAAGCACAACAAGGTCCTTTTTCTCCCCCACAGCCCTCTGGCTTGGTGGGTTCAGTAGCTTCTTCTGTATCAATGGTCCCATCAGCATATCTTCGAATTGGGACTTTATCTTAAAAGAAAAGAACAGGGGCAGCTTGTTTCTTTTCTCTCCATATTACGAATAAGCAACAATCCATGTTTACCCATTCCCTTCTACTTGCTGTTATTCACAAAAGAGTTGTGAAGCAGGGCACAGGCTTTAGCTCTTGTAAATGAAGTGCACTGGCAGGTAAGAGTCACAGGCATTTCAACACAACCGCGTTTCGTTTTCCTACCTTTGGAGCAGTAATTGTGTCTGTAAAGGTAACTGTCCTGAGGTTGCTGCTGCCATCGTACTATGTAGTATGAGAGGTTGCCATTGGGAAGAGAGGGAGGATTCCATTTCACAATCAGTTGGGATGAGGAGTTGGATGCTGAAATAACATCCAAGGGAATGGATGGCACTGGAGGCGAAAAAAGAAAAAAAGAGAAGGAAGGTATTTAAATCTAGCGCATTCTACAACGTATTTCGATGCAAGCTTTCAAAGTGAATCCCAATGCATTTCTATACTGCAAGAAGAAACACCACCCTACTTCAAAGAAAAGGCTTCCTACTTATGCCGTGCTAACAACAGTTATTAAGGGTTCAACTGCAACTCAATCCGAAGTTGTACTTAAATTTACCTTCACCAATGGAACAAAGTCTGAAATCCTAACTCCAAAAAACTCCCATAGTTCGCAATGAAAATAACAATGTGGTCTGAACAATCAGAGTTTTAATTCGAATCTTAATGCTGCTTTCGTAATTACTGAAACTTTCTAGCATTATGCACGTCATCCGCACATAAATTCAGTTTCTGTATTAACAACAGAACAAGCATACCTGCAGCATTATCAACCTCTTACCCTAGAGCCCAGGATCTCACCTGCAGCATTGGTTCGTATATATACAATTTCACTTTTTGCTCCATGAATATGATGGTTTTCCATCATGGTGAGGGTAACGGCCTTGACATAAATGGCGTATTGAGTCCAAGGTTTCAATCCCTGCAGCAGAATTCCAGGATTGTTCTCTTTGTTCGGTGGCAGGTCAACGTCAACCATGTTCCAGCTATTGGAGCCACACGCATCTTGCCCATCGTACTCTGTCACATTTTTGAATGGTCTGAAATATTAAAAGAAAAAATTAGTACAAAATATTTATTTTCTCCTAAAAGTTGAGATGTATTTGTGAGAGTGCCTCACTTCAATGATGCCCAGAAAAACAAATAAAGCTTACTTGTTTTCCACAGCAGAATAAAACTGAATAAAATTTCTATTTATTTCCAAGCACTAAAAAAATTCAGAGTTTTCAGCTTTAGCTGCAGGTCTTACCTTCAGTCACTAGCAAAAAGAGCAAGGTTCTCCAAGAAAACACTAAAATTCTCTTTTTTTATCCAAAACAGACAGGGAAATGCTTCAGACGTATTTAGACTTTAGCTAAGCATATATGAAACAGAAGCAACTCAAAATAGTTCTTGATAGTGGCTCAGTTTTTTACCATAAAGAACCCAAACTTCCATGACCGGCCTTGACCAGTCCAAGAGGCTTTTTTTTCCCCTTTTTATTTCCACACAATACAAACACACTTACATAGTCATATAGTTCTACTTCTCATAAGTTGCAACACTGGCGCAAAAGCATATAAAGTCCTATTCTTGTTACTAATTACTACAGGCTCATCAGCACTAAGTCTATTGCATCATGGTACACCATCACAATGATATTCTTTTTCAAGTGATGCTGGAAATTAACAATTTGTGCTTCTGTGTCTTGCAGTCTTGGTCCATATGTCTGAACCTCCCTTTCACACCTCCAAACTGCTTGGAGAGTTATTAGTGTGCTCATTTGTATTTTTGACGATTTTAAATCTGAGACACTACAAGGATTTGCAAAGGCAGAGACACCTCCCAAGAAATTAGCATCTCTCCAGCAACTGCCCCACCCCTTCATTATATTAAGTGATACTAACGCAGAAAACTACCAAAGCTAGATTAACCTAAATAACCCCAAACTCTGAGTAGACAAGTCATCAAGGTGATAGGGCAAACTCCTGAGCTGTGATGATCTCTAGTCACTACTAAGACTAGAGAAGGAAAAGATCTCGGTAAACATAACGACATGACTTATGGAGAGCTCCAAATTAGACCCCTGCGAACAGCCAAACCATCCATCTCATTTTTTTTCAAATTTGAAACTTCCTGATGGATTTGGAATCCATTTGTAGGCTTCAATCAAAACAATCCTCTTTTCAAAGAGGGCTTGTGCTCCACCAAAAAGTGGGACTTGAGGATGAAATATGTAAACTGGATGAGATATGTAGACTGCATGAAATAGGAACTACCCGAAGGACTTTGCTGACTAACTTTTCTCACTAGTAAACCAACAGTCAGAATAGAATTGTCTACTATCCCTTGGAATGTCCCGATTAGTCTCTGACGACATCGACTTACGCTTCTTTGTAGTAAACAGTGAAGCTAATGAGATCTCTATAATCTGGAGGGCGATACCGTTCCCATGTTAGTTTAATCCGATTCTTGAGCGTAGTGTTGGAAACAAAATGCAGAATGTGGCTTTCACCTGCAACACAAAAGGACAGGACATGACAGAGTTAGCATCACATCGCCTATATTTTTTTGCTGTTTCTTAGCTAATTAGCCTTTCCAGTAGTGCCTATGACACCACAGTACACCAACAGCCTTTGTCTTTGCAGAGCTTCGTATTTCATCCTACTACATTTGAGTGCTTAAGGGTAAGCAGTGACCTTGGCAATCATTTTAGAATATGTTGGAGCTACTTGTTATTATTTTTTCTGAAGCAGATTTTCTTTTAATGCATCATCAGAAAGTTCTTGAAAACTACTTCAGACTCTCCCTGAGTGAGGAATGGAAGTCCTGTTTATTCACAGGACTGATTTAGAAGCACTAAATTCATCACCCAACTCCAATGCACATGCAGAGCTGTAACTGGCCTCTGTGTTCTCACTTTCCAGGACAACTTTTGACAACTACAATTTGTTTTTCTGGGGAATGGACAACATGGAAAGGACAAAGGAGTTTACATTCCTACTCATGAGAGGCTGGACCAAGAACTCCCAAACTCAGTTCATATACGGCACAACCATTTGATGGCAGCAGCTTCCAGCTACTCTTCTGAACAGAGTTGGATGGAAGCTGGCAGCTTTGAAATGAATGGCTTCCCACTACCAACTCACTGAGCTTTCCAATCCAAAACAAAACAGCATTTTAAAAACTTCATTCTTGGATGAAGAAATTGTGTTCTAAGTGTCAACTGTGAGTTAGTTTCTGTTCCATAGAAGTGTCTGAAAATAAAGGGGTTTTCACCCGCATGTACTATTGGAGCTATCTTTTCAAAGGCAGTTCAGCTTTTGTTGATTCTTTTCCCCTTCTCAGAGTCAGAAAGCTTTCTGTAATGTTTTTTTAAAAAAACAGGCAGCGGCTGGCACTAGCCTCAGTGGTAGTAAGGACTGGCTGTGTGTCTGTAACTCCTCCAGGACTGCAAGCCTTTGCTCTATTGAATGTGCAAAGAATGGAGTGTGCTTACAACAAGAATCTATGCCATCTGCATTTATGCATCACGCCTAAAGAGACATTCAGCAGAATACGTGTCCTAGTTTTGTAAACACCATCCAGAACAAGGGGACTTGACTTATACACGAGATCTATTTTAATTTACTCAGCTCCAAGAACACCACAAATAGACCAAAGAAAAATGCGTTGTCAGTTGTAAGAGTTTGAGGACAAATTTGTAAGCATTCTGCCGTCTTAATTCCTAGATGAGAGACTGCTTTTAAATGTGTTGGTTACACCTGGAGACCTGATGTGAAGACCACTGAAGGCAAAAGAGGACTTTCCAATAACTTTGACCATTGCAGAATCCAAAATTAAATGCAGACACACTGAAGTTTAGGAATACTGTGGAACACTAAAAAGTGTTCTCAATTCAAAAGCAAATAATTTGAAACTAAAGCACAGAAAATTGAGTTTACAACAAGCACTTCTAGCAACAAGGTACAATATTTGGCAGGAGCTGAAAGAAGCTTGAACGTAACAGAAATAGTTTGTTTTGGTGTCTATGGAATTGTTATTCAGCAGCCTCCTTAGTATCAAGAAAGAGTTGGTATCTGAGAGAGGAAAATACCTATAATGATGTACATTTGCGAAGGAAACAGAGAAACTGCTCCTCACTGGATATACCAAAACACTAGATTTTATTTCTCATTTCCCAGGTATGCTTCTATTATTATACGATGCTGCTGTCACAAAAAATGGTATTTTGAAAGCAGTCATCTTCATCAAATGGTTTTTACAGATGAGATAGTGACTATGTAACCACATAATTTTCCACGCATGCGAACATACTTTCACAGCTAATTTTAAAAATTGCACAAGTAGAACGACTGAAAGCCTACTGTAATTTCTAAACTCTAAATATTGTAACGGTCAGCAACAGGGCAGTGTGTTGGTTTGGTTTTTTTTGTGACACCCTCCTATGCAGTTTGCCTCAAGATTTTTTGTTTGTTTGTTTCTTTACTTACAAGAGGCCCTCTCGCCATTGTTCCTTGGATTTATATCTCCTTTGCTCTGTCGACCCTTGGTTCCTGAAACTTCCTCCATACGGTAAATCTCAGAAACACAGAGTTTAGGATTAAATGCAAAGTACATTTTCCCCTCCTTGATCGTCAAGTTATGGTGGTTCCAGTCCCACAGCTGCTGAAGATTGTGGTTGTCAAGCACGTAGAAGGAGTAATTCCTAGAAGCAAATTTTTGAAGGAAAAATATTAGGTTTAATTCATAGCCAATTCCAACCAAGAATACCTTAATATAAGCAAACTTTAAAACACTATGTTTCCTCTTATTACTTTAAATTGGTATTCAGCAGAGTAAAGGATTTTCTTCTCTCCCAAGGAGCAAGTTTTCCCTGAATGCTCACTTTGGTCAAAGGGCAGGGAAACGACCGTAACACAGGACTCCACGGCTGACACCACACCATGTAAAGCCCACTCCAACATGTGTTTTAATAATTGTATAGAAGCTGCTATGAGGAATATGAATTCACGTCCTCTGAACAGCAGGTCTCTACACTGGATTTTCCATTTTGTGGCAAATGGGAAGCAATAGCATACCTTATGGGAGGAAAAGCATAGTTCAGTTCTGACAATAAAATACAATCGTGAACACAGCTGTCTTCGTTATGTTTACAAAAGCAACTATAAGAGTTTGCATAGCGAGGTTTCCTTGCCTCTCTGTTTTAGTTTACCTCTTGGTCCAATAAAGATTTC
The DNA here is from genome assembly GCF_964195595.1 of Calonectris borealis. NCBI lineage: Eukaryota > Metazoa > Chordata > Aves > Procellariiformes > Procellariidae > Calonectris > Calonectris borealis. The sequence continues at coordinate 4,927,134 of NC_134322.1, read as the reverse complement.
CTACATTGTGCCAAGTACAGTTGCGCCTATACATCAAAACCTGACAGTAAACAGTTGCACTGACTGCACAGCCCAGGATCCACACCTCAAAGTACAGACCTAACAACACAGGCAGCAGCATGTACTGAGCCCATTCCCTAAGCACAGCAGTGGAATAACATGAACATCCTTTATCTTCACAGATACTAAATAAAAAATTTTGTGTGTAAATCCTATTACATATTAAGAAGAACTTCCTAGTACCACTTGATTGTGCTGAATTGGGGAAAAAAAAACCAGGTGCAGCAAAAGCAAGATTATAGGCTCTATATCAGCAGCAAGACAACACCTGAAAAGACACATTTTGGGACAGGAATGCACAATTGGGAAATAAGTTAAAGGTCTGTGTATCTGATGAACCTGAATCAAACCAACCCATCATGGCAGCATTTGTTATACTCTTCTGTGGAAAGTCCCACCAATGCTAACTACATCAACATAAAATCCTTTATTATTATATTATCCATTATTATATCCAACACAATGAAGCCTTGCAAATTCTGCAAGCCATTTTGCATTGGTAAGCGCACGTCAATGTAGTTCAACTAGGCTTTCTATACATCCTTTTAACTACAGTCAGAGTTTCTACAGGGTAACATGGCAGACAAACCATGGGGCTCATACGAAGCTGACATACTACTCATTTATGGTTTTTCTTCAACTACTTCATTTAAAATTTAGCATTAATTCCTCCCTCACCCAACCTGAAGTGAAATCTGTGCATTCTGGTTGAAATCTGCACAGATCACGGTTCTGGTTTCTTGTAACATACCAAAATGCTGAGTGTATTTTCAGAACAATGTGAGAGAGAAGTGATTTCTCCTTTTTCCAACTATCCCCTAATTATTCAGGACTTGACTGCTAATGAAGTCAATATACCTGGTACCACTTCAGACGGATGCAAAGAAGAATGTGCTCAGTTGACAAGTGAGCACATACATGTTTGTGCTTTAAATCCATCTTGCCAGGAGAGAACAAGGATGCTAAACTGCACGTGGGATTTGACAGACATCACCAAAAACTGTGTTTATTTGAGACACCTATTACTCTGCTACAGATGACTAAAATCCCTGCAGCTCCTTGTGCGCTGCTGAAAAGATGACACTTCACCGTAATTATCCACATGATTAAGGGATGGCAACTAAGCTTTTCAGGAAAGACCCAAAAAGTTGGACTCAGAGTGAACACAATAAACAGAGGTGTGGCTCCACGACTACAGAAACCATCTTAAATATTTAATAACAGCCTAACCTGTCTCCTGCTCCCAACTGTGGCAATTATGCTTTAGACACTGGAGATAATTCTTGTATTAAAGCAATGTGGCTCAGCTTTCAAGAGTGTGAATACATGAGGCAAATCAAGCACACACTGGTGCTTTACACAACTGCACAGCGACTGGGCCAGAGTTGGGAGTTACTGTGGCTCATACGTTAAAGCCATCTGCAAAAGTTTGAGCAGCCATCTGAGGCAAGGCAAACAGGTCCTAAGGGTTCATATATACACTGAAAGTATAAATTAGAGGAAGTTATTCTAGCACCATTCAAGGCATCAGGGAAACCACATTTGGAGGGCTATATACAGTCTCAGTCACAGGAGAGGTGCAGTGCTGCATGGCTTGAAAGGTGGAGCAGAGGGCAACCAGAGTGCACTTAAGGCTTAGGTTATAAATAAAGTTACAAAGAAAGATTATATCAGACTTTGGCTCTAACAGCTGTGGAAAAAATCAGGATGCCAAGGAAGATAGCATGGAAAGAATAAAAGACTCACTGTAGGAAAACAAAGCACTGCCAATCAAACCCTGGAGACAGTAACTAAGGGAATGACTGGAGATTATGTCCTGAAGGACAGGCTAAACCCCTGAACAGGAGTAGGAGGCACATCTGGTCCCAGGCTTGCCATAAAAAGCCTCAAGGCGACCTGCATAACCCATGCATACCCACAGGAGAGAATTCCCACAACATGATGTGTATCCCTAACTGCAGAGCAGCCACTTAGTTATTGACTGCAGACATTAAAAACCTGCTTCACACTGTATCTGCATGCAATGCCACATCTGTGCACATTCACCCATTGTAAAGCTATGAGGCAGAACACAAGACCCAAACCAAAAGGAGATAGGGGTGATGAAAACGTTTCAACAAGCTTTCAGCCACCCTTTACCCCCCCCTCCATAGCATACAGGACACACAAAGCTCCTGAAAGGGGTAATGACCAGATAATACGCTGTTAGTAAAGGAGCAGTGCAGGATCCATAAAGGCAAGTGACTTGCACCAAAAAGGAATGAGAACTGGCAGAGGACTGTGAATGAGAGCGGTGGATGAGCTGGCTACAGAGGATGACCAGGCAGCAGAGGTTTATGGCAGACCAACTACCTGGGACAACCCTGCAGGACATACAGAACAGAAGACATTCATCTCAGTGCTACAATGAGGAGAAAGACAGAAAATCCCACTAGAGCAGAGAGCTGGGACATCAAACAGTAAGAGACAGGAGAAAAGGAAAGCCCTTATTGCTTTACATACACAAAACATGCCACATGTGGCTAGAAACTGTCTATTAACATGGTATATGTTCTACACCTGTATCAGTGTGACCCTGATCCTGATGAGGACCTGACAACAGAGTCAAACTTACATAGCACAACACCACAACAGAGAACAATACGCAGGACAATACTTGAACAAAACGCTCCATTTGATGGTCTCTCTTTAAATAGGTTCGTTCTTCAGCATTCCTCTACAAGCCCGAACTTTATCAAATTTCCAAAACATTGCTAATGTTTTAATAATGCTGGTATATTCTTTTGCTTGTGTTTGCCCACCAGCACTTCAAACAGAACCACTTAGGTTATTAACAGAGTATCTCTCTCTAATAGATATTTACACACACCTTGGTAACGTAAATTGTAAGCAACTTAGAAACAGCTGAATTTGGCCAAGAATTGCATCTCTACAGGCAAATACATGGGTAGGAAACTAAGGGCTTTTATACTAACCCATGGATGTTGAAGCAATGCACCTTACTAATACTAAAGTTCAGTGTCTTCTTGTCCGGTTTGAAAAGGTAAACTGATAAGCTTCTTAAACTGATGAGCTTCAGTCCTTCCTTGCCAGGTGCCTACTTCCATCGAAGTATTTTTGGAAACGTTATTTAGACTGTGGTAATGTCTAAATTATGCCAGGCGTTCTCCAAGCAAAGAGACTGCCCCTGACCCAAAGTGTGTAACTACAGTAATTTCCTAGCATGGGTGAATTTTAGCACATGTAGCTCTTTACTATAGATCTATTTTACCTCCCCCACTCAGCCCCATTTTCCTCTTCAAAGCTGCACCTGTTTATTTCTCTATTTGGGAATCTGATTTAAAAACCTGCCGTTTCCCCTCATATCAGCTCTGCCTACTGACACACAAGGTACCATAAACATAATTACTACTTGAAACACAAAGCTAAACTCAAACTTAAAGGGAGCAAGGGAGAGAGGGGGAGAGAAGAAAAGACAAATCGATAACCAGAGTATCCGTGAGAGCACGCCACATCGTAAGTGGCCTGAATGAGCGTTGTGCTCGGCAAAGTGACAAGCCTCTAGGATTTGCAATTAGAAACAAGCTTTTCCGTAGAGCCAGCGTTCTTACTGAAAAAGACAGCATGCTTTTCAAGTGCAGGATGAAGAGCTGCCCTTTAACTCGCTCTGTCAGATGGTGGAATTTTAAGAATTTAAGGCTGACCAAAGACTAGCCTGAGAGAAAGAGGGAGGCTGTGAAGAATCCCTCATGCTGTAACTTTATCCTGTCGGGGCAGATAAATCAGACGCAAGCAACCTTTCCCATGACCCTCCCACCACCTTTTCTTGTATGATTTCCCAAAATTCTTCATTTAATAGTTCTGTCACTTCTGAGGGAGACTTATTTCTGCCAGAAAACACTGGTTTGAACTTGGGATGACTACTTGATTCAGGAAGAGAAAGAGCAAGGCAGTTTCCTGAAGGACCATCACCACACCTCAGCACTGCAAGTTCTGCGGAGATAAAAACTTTTGTTGACTATCTCTTACCATCATAAGAAAACAGGAGTTGTATACAGCAAAAAGTATCACACACTGTGTAATTATAGAAGCAATATAACCCACAGCAAACATTTCAAGGGATCAACTTTACTTTTCCTGACCAGTCTTTTTCCTGCTCGATAGATAATTCATTTAATATTAGCATCTCAAGGAGTTGCAAACAATTGCAACTTGCAATCTATTATTTCATACTAGTTGGGTCACTTCCAGTTGCACTCCCTGGTTAGTAAAGTTCAGGTTTCCTTTCAGCTGACATTCTCCATAAAACTCTGCTAAAAGCCAACAGTAAAGAATTGCAAGAAAATCCAATTGTTTCTGAAGACGCTCTTTTCTCAAACAGAGCAAAAATGAACGAAGACACTTCATCATCTCCCTAGAAAAACCTAAAGTGAAAAGCAACAGCTAAGTTACTGTAAAAATACTTTAAATATACTCAGTGTAATATGCTGCTTTGGATAGTAATCCAAATGAGCAATGACTGTGCAATGGTGTTCATTAGGAGAAAAACGCTGCATATCAGTGGAAGAGAAGATTCTATAAATGGTACGTGAATGTTTATTAGGAGACTTTTCTCTGCAGCTTTCTACTAAAGTGAAATTACATCTACAAATATCTGAACACTTACCCGTCCACCTGTTCCTCTCCCAGAATATACCGCAGGTTTTTCAAGAAAGACAGGGAGACTAATGCATGTGAATGACGAATCTTCACATACCCTGTTACTGTCTCAATCAGACCCATAAAATTCTCCAGTTCTGAGGCGATGTTATCTACAGTAAGAAAAATGTAATTTTATTATTGCAGAATTCATAGCTTTAACTGCTATTCTGCTTAATGCAGTATTAGCTCAGTAAAAGAAAATGTTTGTATTTGTTGCTTTTGAAAATGAGAGACACTGGTATTCCTCCCCCAGTAACAGTTGCCTGTGCAGACAGATCGTTGAAGGGCAAAATAAAGCCACAGAGCAACAGTGGAAAACCAGTCTTGCTTTTCCATACTGGTATACCTGCTTTTTCCATGGACATTGCACTCTGAAGCCAGCATCAAATGTTGAGCCAGCATTCTGGCAGGGATGAAGAGACCCTTGTGTAAATGTACACATCCATGAAACTGGAATTGCTCTTCGGCCACAGAGCAAAGCTCGGGCAGAAAGCTCCAATGGAAAACAGGGAATGAGACTGAAGAGGTGGAGGTATGCTATTTGTCTTCTCTGGGGCATAAAGCATTGCTTTCAGTGACCTAAAAAGCTTTGGCTACAAAACTGAGAACTCTTGATGAAACAGCAAAGATAAAACCATAAGGATGTTCTCATGCCACGGAGCACGTTCCATATAGCTCGCTAAAGGTGATTTTCTATAATAAATTATTAAAACGACCGCAGAGCAAGCTCTGCTCTTCAGTACTGCCCCCTCCCTAGGAACTGTAGTGTCCCTGCGTAGGTCTGCAACACCCCATCCTTCACATGGCTCAAGCTTTGCAGTCCTTACCTCCAGCAATCCCTGGCCATGCCCATTGCCTGGTGTCATTATCCTGCGAAGTTACACTGCAGTTGCGAGGGGAAGTTTTTAAGCATTCAGGAGGGGAGAAGCTGCCATGGGGTGTGATTGCTGCCATAAATAAACCGAAGTCCTAAGGAGATGGCTGGGAAGCCCAATTACTACATACCAATGGTTGGTTCCCATACCAAATAAGCTGGGAGGAAGCAGATGCTCTTCAGCACTCTAAGATAATACTTAAAAAATAAAAAACCCCACACTTGCCCTGGGTAACTGGAACATCTCCCGTAAGGGAGGATTGCACCTGTAGCAGTGGGACCACGAGTGAAATAATCTACATGCTGCTGTTTCTAAACCCTGAAGTTTTCATTCAGCAGGAGGAAGGGAATAAAATATATCTCAATCTTTAAACTTTATTCATGAAACCAAAATGGACCTTCCATAGGGAGATACATTTCCAATAAAAACTAACAGTGATTTTTACTCTGCTTTTAAGAGCTCATCAACTGTCAACACTTCCCTGGCTGATGAATCACTGCTCTGACAAATTTAATCCAGAGCTTGTTCAAGACATGCGACAAAGGTGGCCAGCTCACTAATGATGACCACCCAGAGGCACAGTGCTAGGCTTTATATGAGCTTTCAGCGCTCTGGATTCCATGTTTTAGTAACCTTGCCCTAAAATGTGAGGATATGCAGTCTTACCGTGCCATGCCTTACTTGCAGACAAGTTATTTACCTACCCAGATGCAAGGATTTTTGACTTTTCCACCTTCTTGGGCCATTATTATTCCTTTGGGACTACTGCTCATCCCACTGCCTAATCCTGGTTCCCTGTCCTGCCAAAAAAGCTAAGAAAAATACCAGCTTTCACTGCCTTATAACTTGGTAGCTGAATACCTATTCCATCTGCATGTTGGAGAACTGCGCTACAGTAGGCCAAATCCAACAGGAACACTGCTACGGGACTGGAAAGCAAATAGTTTGCTGAGTTTTTAATGTTCTTATCATTATGCTGACAGACAAAAGGAAAAATATTAAAAGCAGCCTTATCAGAGGTTCATAATGAGAGGGCAATCACTTACTTCCACGACGGATGTTGATCAGCAGATTTCCCTTGAGAATTGTGCACCCCTGCAACATTTGTGCTGACGTGACAGAGTCAATGGTCTTTGTTTTCCCATCCTCACAAATTTTGGGGCAAGGCCCCTCGCAAGGACTGCAGAACATGCTGTTAGGAAAGAGAGGGAGACTGAAAATAAGCAACGATATGCAACTCTGAGTCTACAGACTGCTTTGAGTTAAATTTTGAAAGACACTTCCCTCTAAAGCTTAGACAAATCCTTCAAGCTCAAATGAAAGTTACCATACTTCTGCAGAGGGCTGCAGATAACTTAGCACACTCGCCTGCTGGACTCCAGACAGGCTGGAGCATCGTACCTCCCACTTACAGCAACATAGGACCCATACCCACCATCTGCCAGCTTCTGAAAGGCTTTGCGGTCCTTCCAAAGTTGAAGACACGTCAGGTAAAACCCAGTGCCCTTGCATTTGTGCATTTACTCTAACTTTATTATACCCAGAGAGGCCACCCTTCTCATTTATGCAGGCAGCCTCAGAGCGCTGTGAAGTTCCGTGCTAATCCAGGCCCAACATCCAAGAATAGGCCAGCCAGGAACTGGAGATGGGAAAATACAGTTCAAGTTCTTAAAAAGTTGTCTGACTCCATGCCCTTAAACCAATATTTGAAGCTCAGCACTAGGGAATTCCATGCTCCTGGCCTTTTTAACTCGGGAAAGACAACTGTGGGAGCATACAGTCATGAGTGATGTGGGGAAAGCAAGCAGTGAATTAGTCACTATTTCGTATAGCTTAAGAGGTATTAAATCAGAAAGCTTAAAAAAACACAGGAAGCATCTTGGTGCAAGGCAAAAATAATTTGCAACAGGAATTGGGAGAGACAGGCCAGAAGTCTAAGCAGGTTCAAAATGGATTACACAGGTGGAAGGAGAACAGGTCCACCAGTGACTATAAAACACCAAGACAGACAGAGCCCCAAACTCAGAGAAATCAGGTTGCCAGAAGCCGGGAGGAAACACTGAAGCGCAGGCGCGCTTCTCCTGCTTCTTATACTCACAAGCATTCACAAGCAGTTTTAGTGGCCAAACTCAAGGAACAAGAACTCAGGCCAGCCCAGCCTTTGGCTACAGCAGCTTTTTAAAGGCTCCATGTTATACTGTCGGCATACTCATCTCGAAATTGAACACTTCATGGGTGCACAAAACATGCCCTCTGATCAATCCTCCTGGTAAATGTCTTTCCTGATTCAAGGTCATTTTTATTCTTCAATTTATTCTAGCACTTGCCTTCGTGCTTCATTATTACTTACTCCACCTTATCGCTTTAGAGAAGAAAAATGAAAAAGAAAAAAAACAAACCCAGCTCCAAAGACAAAGGTTTCTGACGACAACACTGAGGAACATGGACTTACTATTTATTCTTTTTAAAAGAAACTGAACCCACTTTCTTCTGAGGCTTAAAGAAACATGCAAATTGATAACAACAGTTTTTCATGCATAAACAATAAAAGAAAGAAGCTTCCTTTTCTTAGTAGTAAGCTCCTATTTCAAAATCCTGCACTGTAACATGCCACAAACCACTAAAAGCTGCAGACACAAGCAAGAGGCATTCAAATAAATGTACAAAGAATGCTGGAAATGCTTTCCATTTGCAACTATTTGTTAACACCACCTCTGGGGAACAAAACATTCACTAGCCTTGAGTTACAGCTCCTTTCAATCTTTGCGGCAGAGCACAACACTGAGATAAGATAGGATGTCCGTGCACTGCAGTGTAAGCACTTCAGTGTAAGCGGTTCAAACAGCTGGTACTACAAGCTCAAGTAGATAACAAAAGAAACATTTCTCAGGTGAGTATCTGGATGCGAGCAAAGGCAGTGTTAAGTTGCTTACATCCAAATGTCAACCGGAGACTGCCTTACTGTGATTGAATGGATGGATGACACACATGCACGCACAGACACACAACTGGTGCAGCTATCATCACAACCACCTTTCCAAAAAACCCAACATTTTAGAACAGCCTACGAAGACCTTTTTTTAGCATGGTACTGAAGCACTACGAATTTTATAGCATAATGACTCTCCTTTACTCAAAGTCGATGACTTCCAAAGGTCAGCAGGCAACTAAGGCTGTTTGCTTAGACCACTGGCAAAATAAGAAAATCATAAGCACGCATCACTCCAGCTGTTAGAATTAAGTAAGAGCAGGTGAGTGACATTCTTGCAAGAAATTATTCTGTACAATATTGTCAGCTGCTGCACTATTTTTGTCACCATCTACATGATTGCTCCCTTATAAAAACATATTGTTATCTTCTGGAAACAGTGAAAAAAGGGAAGTAAAATTAAATACACTAAAGAATACATGTGCCTAAAATGCAAGCACACAAAGCAAGTAACACGTGAAGCAAGGTAACTCCTACAATTTGTTCTCTGTGATAATGGGCATCGGCCAACCTCCAACCTCCAACTGTTCCTGGGCTTTCACTTTCGTTTTGTTACTGTCTACTTGAAGACCTGGTTCTGCATTGTACCGACCTCCTCAAGTCCTTCAGAAGACTCAGTGGCAACTGACAATGCACAGGACCACACACAATCAGACAATGGTGAATTCATCTAAGCAAGCCTTTACCAGGAAGTCATGCAATTCCCCATCGTACGTTCTCATTTCTACCTAATGTAATTACATCACAAGCTGCCACAGAATAGGGGTGGGAAAAAAACCGAACAACTCCGATGGACTTTCCAGAAGCTGCATTACCTTTGGCTCCCATTGCGTATGAATCCAGAGGGGCATTCTGCCATGCACTCATCGTTGTGAATCACAAACCTCTCATATTCACTTGTTTCAGTGGCAGGGACTTTGGAGCAAAACTCTTTAGTCACGCAGCGCCAGCCCTCGAACTTGTAGGTGTTGGGAGGGCAGGTAGGCATGCAGACTCCTTCGTAGTAGTAATTGCGGCAGGCCACGCAAGCGGTGTTGTTGTCAGGCGCCGTGCAGCTCCCCAAGCATTCGGGATGGCAACACTCATTTTGGTCTGTACAGGCTCGCTTGCCACATGAGCTGGGGCACACTGCAAGACAGAAAGCAAGATAGCATGAACAAGAGCTATTAAATAACGTGAAAGGCGTTAAAGGAAGAATCCTGATCCATACAAGTCTATGCTTTCATTCCCTGGGCCCCAGAGTATCTCTGCAAAAGAGTCAACTCCTGTAAAACTGACAAATTCTGTTTTTCTCAGTTTTAGTTGCCCGAAAATATTTTTTTTTCAGATCAAATTTATAACACGAGCCAATTAAATAATAAGGAAAACTGCTGAAAGCAAGATCAACATAAGGATAATGGAAACAGCCAAGTACTGGAACCTATTCCATAGCCCTAGTATTATGGCTAATTTTTTTTTTTTTTTTGGTGTGAGTGCTGACTTACTGTCTTTCTAAGCATTTATTCTCTTTCCTATTTGTACTTCAAATTGGTCTTTTACTGGCAAGAAAACCAGCTTCCTTTAAACAACTTAATTACACTTGTACAATAAAGCACTGCTATACTGTAGCACACATGGTTAGGTTGACCCCAGTGTAGCATCCCAATGTTGCTTATGTATGCAAAATGAGGTTTAATAAAGTACAGATGGTACATATCAAATACTGTGGAATCATGGAGCTACTATTTTCCCCTGAAGAGTGTAACAGAATTCTGCCTTATCCCCAAATTCTGGGTTCAGAGAACAAAATATGAACGGGAGAAAAAAAAATGGGGTGCCAATTTATGGAGACATTCGTTTTACGTGGAAGTATTTCAGCTTGGAAGACACGAACAAACAGCAGACAAGCTCACCACTGTTACTTCAAAAGAAGTGGCAGCATTATATTTATGTAACAACAACATTTTGATTACAGCTTTGTATGGCCTTTTAGCCATGTGAGCTGTGTGCCAGAGGCTCTGTAAACAAACACAGATAGGAAATCTGGTTTGCATTAAGTAACTGTTTTCCACTTTCTAACTTCACTAAAACACAGTACCAATAATAACAGCATAAAACAAAATTTCAGTAGTACAACCACAGCGAGATCCAAGCAAAGCACCACAAGACATTTAAACTGAACGATTTGAGCAAAAAGCATATAACCAGCAAAGAAGTTAATATCCCAAAATGAGCATGGAAGCAGCAGAGCCCAGCCTGTAGAGAAAGACAATGTTTTAAGAAACTGTAACAGTTCCACAAAAGTTCGGCATTGCAATTTCTCTTTCAGTTTGCAACTACAGTGTTGTTTTAATGCAGGACGAAACACCCTAAAATCCCGACCCCCTCCTCTTAGCATAATGAGATCTAGGCTTTCCAGTATGTTTTTACAATGCCATTGAGCAGAGCACCACAAACACCCAAAACCAAACAAAACCCCAAACAAACAAACAAAAAACCCACAAACCCCCCCACTACTGTTCACAGCTCTGCATCAGAATCTAGACATCCCACGTCAAGTTTTGATTATAAGAATATATATTTTCTGCCAGCTTTAAGGTAGTGTTCACCTTGAAAAGGACTTGTAGAACTGCCATCAGAGAATTTTGCATTTCTTATCAAAACGGTTCTATATTGATCTTGCTTGATTTTATTGATTTTTTTATTTTAAGCCCTAACTGCCAACTTTGCAAGTTGAAGCATCTGGGTATCAAGCCGGGTTCTCCTTATACAATGAAGGCTTAGACAGATTTTGTGGAGGGAATTCAAACTGCAGATACTCCCCAAGTAACCTGACAGCCTTAACAGTATCTCCCTTATATTAGCAGGTAGCTGTTAAATATGATCAGCAGACCTGCTTACAACATCTGCCAGTGCTATTACTTGCATGTATGTAGCCACATACCACTAACACAACAAGCTTGCATTAAAGGTAGCTCGGATACACTGAATTGAATGCAGCAGGTCTACTGCATGAGAAGGTACTACTGAAGTTGCCCAAGAGCTCATCAGTCTTTTCCAATTAGAAAAGAAACATTACTTAACCCTGCAACTCTTTCCTTGCACGTAGTGCTGTTATAACCCAACAGCACTGCTCCATACCTGTATACTCATTTTTTCAGAGTGAAACCAGGCAGAAAAATAGAAAGGAGGTGGAGGTGCGAGACTATGAGAACAAGGAGGTAGGAGCATGGGGATGGCCGATGCCTACCCAGGTAGCACAAATATCATGTGCAGGCCAAATTAAGAAAATTTTTGCAGAGCCAGTTCCTTGGAAGACTACTGAGAGCAGGAATGCAGAGGAAATCACTGCTAAGTAATGCATTGCATAAAGATGCTGGATTTTTTTCTTCTTGAAAAGGAAAAAAACCCATACACACCAAACCCTTACACAAAAATAAGTATGCAGGTGTATTTTCTTTTTTTGTCGGTAACCTGCACCAGTGTAAAAGGAGTGAAGTCTACCCAGATGCCACCTTAATAAGGCATCACAAATTGCCCCTCACCTTAAGGTATGCAGTACTGTATTACAGACATGCATTTGCAACTACTAAGGGATTAAAAAAAAAAAAAATCAGTGTGTCTTGCTAGCAGATGGACTGCTGTTCTGAGTGGGTGCCAGAATTCAGATTTTGTGTGGCAGCTACATTTCCAGTTCAAAGCCCTACTAAGAAAAAAAAACAAAACAAAAACAAAACAAAGCACACACCCCCCCATGCCTCCACGAAGTTCATTACTAGATGTATTAACTGCATGATTTTTTTTGTTTTCATCTAGACAATTTGCTAAAAAACAAACGCTGCTACATTAAGTATTCAGATAAATACAGTAGAAAAAGATCAAGTGTATTTCATTCTTGGGAGAGACTTTCATATTCCCTTAATGCTTCTGCCATTCATTAACAGACTGCTATATAAATAGGATTCCCTGCAACTCCTGGTAAATCTGCTGACTCTCGTCTACAGAAATAAAAATTGAAGCACGCAAGGATATACAAGGATATTCACACAAAAAAGGCAATCAGTGAAACAGGTTTTCAAAACTATAGTAATATTTTCATCACAACCATTTTAACAAGAAGTCTTGAAAACTTTTTAAAGATAATTTTTTAAAAGCTCAGCAACCTTGCATTTCTCTCAGTCCTATTTTTTGCTTGTTCTTGCTAACGTTGGCATAGTTTTCAGCCTGAAGACAATACGGGTATCCTGTTTCTTTGAAGAGGCAGAACAAGAACTTTTGTCTGTGTAGGGTATATTATGAACAACAAAAAGTCTTATCTGCCTTACATGCCAGTCCCCTCAGATATCCCTGTTATAAAAATCTTACTAAACAACACTGGCTGGCCTTACGATCCAGCCCCATCTATCCTTTCCCCTGCCCTCCCCAACTATGCTACTTGGGCTGCTAGATTTGTACCAAAACATTTAAAATGCAGGTTCCAAAATACTTTTGACAAAAAAAAAAAACACCTGAAATACGCTCCATAACTTGTTGACTTTAGTCCGCAAGAACATTAGAGAGATGTATATAAGCAAATAGCGGGCTGACATTTGGGGACAGAATTTATCAGCCATGCCTCGGATCATGAAGGCTGATGACTGTATACAAAAAATATCCAAACCACCAAACAAATCCTTGCTGACAAGCACAAGGGCAAAAAATGTTTAATTGTCATCACATGGAGCTACCAAGATAATGGAAAATTTCAGAGACCTTGGAGGGCAGCCATGGAAGAAGGAAGTCAAAGCAGGATCTGGAGAAGGGCAGACCCTTAAGCAGCTTCATGACTTTATTAAAGAGATGATGGAGGCTTGACCAGACCAGAGTATCTATTTACATTTAGGGAGTAAAAGTACTGAATAATCATCAGATCTTGGGAGAAGGACATTACAAGAGTACCAGTAGCCACAAATCAAATTTACTGGAGCAAAACTAACAACAGGAGTTTCTTTGACCATCCATGCTTCACCTTCTTTCTGATGTCTTCAAATGAGAATTTTTCCTTGTCAACAACATTCAGGACATTTTCCAAATACTGTTAAGGTACTATGATCACTTGCAAAAAAGGCAAAATATTTCATTTCAGGATGCCCACTTACTGAGCAAATCAGATTCAGACCTGACATACAGAAAGGAAATACTTCAAAACTAAATGCAAAGATCTTAAAAACAAGAGGAGCTCCAAGAGAATCTGACTCAGAAACTCATTATTCTCAATTAAAATCCCCAAGATGCTAAACCAAAATTGCAAACACAAAGCAAGGTTGGGAAATCCTCAAACACAGCTCTCCAAAAAAAAAAAAAAAGGCAAGAAACAAATCATCTCTCTGTATTTACGGCAGTTCCTTTTTGGACAGCCTCATGCTAAGGAGGTGGTAGTAAGTTTGTCTGACATCTAATACCTCCTGCTATTCCAAGTGCGCACAAAGCTAAAGCTCGCTGCAAACACTCTGCATTGACATCATGGCTCTTGTACAGTTTGGACAGACAAAGTGTTCTTATCTCCAAGACGCCATGACTTCAGCAATGCTGAAACAGAAAAATCAGGTGAATAAACAATCAGTCACATGGAGTGAAAACGCAGCCAGAAGAGGAAGACTTCTGGCAAGCTGAGGCACTGGCCTCTGCCAAGGATGGCGCCGTGCCAGTCACATGCGGGCGAGCTAAAGGTTGCCAAGTGTGGGATAAATATTTTTTTAAAGATTCTTTCTCTCCTTGTAAAACGATATTCGATCCTTCCTTTTTTATACTGTTTCTGCTTTTTTAGAGCATCCTTCACATAAAATAATGTTTCAGAAAGAAATGGGGGGAAAAGCCTAGTTTTGAGCAGAAACCAGAGGAGGAAGGGAGAGTTTTCTCCTAGCCAACTACTGAAAAAATTAGCTGTCTAAATTTATCCACAAAGACAGAAAAAAACCGTCATTTTTGGAATGTTAATCCCTCTACATGACAGAATTTTAAAAATATTGCATTTTAATGGTCTAAATTTTGGTACGGTCTTTCAAACAGCTGACTTCAAATGCTCAAGCAGCCTATACAAGACCTGATTTCTTTTGCCCAGTATACTGTGAGAATAGAGAGACTGGAGAGACATTACTCAGAAAATCCAGTTCCAGTGATTCATGGCCAGGGCTGGAATCAAGTAACTACAGAATAAAGGCTGCAATAAGGAAATACACGTATTAAATACATGCAGTAACGTGTTCCGACCATAGAAATATAGGTACAAGTCATCTCCAAGGAACTGAAGAGGCCACTTAGAGCAGTTGTATAAAATCTTCATAGTGGTACAAAACCAGGTGTTAGCGACATGCTAACAACGGTATATTTTTCATCTTTTCTATCTTTCCCCTGCACTCAAAAACCTGGTATCTCATGCTCAGTGAAAATCCTGAAGGGAAAAACCACTACCATGTCGAACTGCTTTCTTTCTAGCAGTTAAGGCATAAAGTTTGGCAGATTTTGAAATTAACTGTCAGATCTCATTTAAAAGTTCACTTCAACCCAGCCCTGATACTAGGACTTGAAAGTGATCATCTCCTTCCTCTTTAAACATCTAGTATGTATACAACCATGCCCACCAGTAAAATATTTGGATAGGTCTATACAAATTCATACCAAGAAGCAAGAAGAGGGCATTACGTCCACAGCCTGAAAGCCACGTCTGACTCGAGATCATTTCACCAGTCATGTGTTTCCATGTTTACATCCTAGTCATTACCAGCCCATTTTCATCTGGCAGACCTTTCCAAGGATCTTGAGATTATTCCGAAGTTGTTCTGTGAATTATTTTCTTCCCACTATACGTATCCAGCTGAAGTTTAACTATGTCTGGTTGGCTTCCACACAGAGCATTTTGGTCTCTTGCTTCCTGGTATTTCAGTTTGTCACAGATGCTGTACGCCATATCCTCCAAGTGAAGAAGTAGGTGTGATGAAGCATCCAGAATCTCAAAATAACCTCAGAGGATTTGCCCAACCTGACATCAGCCCACTAACTGCTCAATCTTTAATCATATGAAAGATTGATACAGGAATTTACTCTTGCATCCCTTCCCTCAGGATTTTATGGTTGAAAAACAATACCATGCTAAATGCCTGTACAGCCACTTGTGCAGCAGTTGGATCCAAATGCTCAGACGGAAGCACCTGTAGATGATTCTAGAGCAAAGGAAACGCAAGAAAGGAGTGGAGAAAGTTAGGAGAAGAAAGCCCAGCACCACTCAGCACCTGGAGACTCTCAGATACCACCAGATGCGGTAAAGTCTATGAAACACAGGAAAATGTTCATCATCCAACGAAACGAACACTTTGCTAGAACGTATTGTTGTGGTGAGGTACTCGATGCCTTCTAGTTTTACAATTTTTTCTTCAACGTTAGTATTTTCCCTTCCCCTCAGAATAGCTTTAGTGCTTAGAGCATTTCAGACTAGCACACACCTCAGCACAGCTCCGAGGAGCCAGAGGCCCACAGCATGGTTTGTAATCCCTCAAACACACAAATGCCTCAGCACAACGTACCTGTAGCTCTCCTGCCCAGCTGAAAAGAACAGAGCAGCCTATTAAAAATGGCCATGAAAACAACCCAAAGCATATTTCAGTTGGATACAGTGGAGTTTGATGACACCACCACCACCACCACCTCTTTTGGCCATCTACCATTCATTCTTTATCCTAGAAGTTACCTCAAAACAGCTTCCAGGCTTCCCAGCTGTGATACAAAACAACACACGTGCTAAATCCATTTTATTCAGAGTGACTGGAGGACTCGGGGACACTATTTGGCACTGTAAAACCTCCCATCCCTTCAGGTTTTCTGCAAGTGAAGCAACCAACCCTGCTAAAAGCTCCAGCAGTGTTACAGCTACTCACATCACACCAAAACTGGAGCAAATGGAAACCCGAGTGAAGAAAACAACTACCTTAGACCACAGTCAACAGGAACCAATACATAGTACAGTTACTCCATTTGCTCCAAAGTGCGTAATACTAACAACCAAGAATGTGCAAATAAACACGACTTATTGACAAACCCAGGCAGCACAAATTGCATTCTCTTTCAAAACAGTTTATGTTGCCCAGCACAACCCAGACTGGCATCACTGCAGCTGGCACTTGAGAGAAAGAGGAAAAAAACAAGTCCATTTTGTCCCTTCCATGCCAGTATGAATTCAGTACACAAACAAACCCAACTGAGGCATATACACAAGCATCTATCAGGTATTCAAGCCAGTTTTACTCTATCTTTAACACTAGGTAAAAAAAATTGGTTGGGAATGTTTTACCATCAGTGCTGCACTGTTCTAGAAACATTTTCTCTATAAAAAGGGAAACTTCCCACCGGAAGATGCAAATCCACAGTAATGCCGATGCCAGTGAGGATGAAAGCAGGAAAGCGAGGGTGACCCTGCAGCGGTGAAAGCTGCTCCCCGTCTGCTGCAATCACCCACCACTCACGGACACAAATTTGTTCAATTTCTAAAGGGGCAACTGAAGCTCCTTAACTCTTCAGTAACACATAAGGAAAGAAACGGGCTGCTACAGAACAGCTCTGAAGCAAATTATTTTTCTTTTCACTCCAGATTACGAGCAATATATTGGGGTTTTACTTGTTGTTTCTTAAAGCAAGATTTAATCTGCCTGTCTTCCAAATGCTGCAAGTGTAAGGCAATAAGCTTTACAGATTTAATTAATATACTGCAAGCAAGGAGTGCTGGCCAGTCATCTCCTGGCAAAACCCCAGCTGGAGGAAGAATATTAGTCACATTTCAGATTTATTCTAAAGGAGGAAGACAGTTTGATAACATTATCACACTGGCCTAAATTATGTGGTCCTCTTAATGCTGAAGGATAATGGCAGTTTAATCTTAGGCAAAAAAAAAGTCACTGGTTCAGAAGGATTCAACTCCCGCTTCATTTCAGGAATGCCCTTCGCATTTATGCATTAAACCCATCTACAGGCTTAACCATTCTGGCATAAGCACTGAAACATAATGCTCGACTTAGAGGCAGACCTCAACACTGCTCCAGTCGAAGGCTAACTACTCTAAAAAAGGGGGGGGGGCGGCAAAAAAAAAAGCTCCAGTAAAATCAATGTTTACAATACACACTGGGGGGCAAAGTATTTAGAAAGTTTTTGCTCGAAAAGATTAAAACTCAAGGAAACAGCCAGAAAGAGCAAGAACATTCAAATAGTTTTACTACAGAGCAAATTTTTTCAGGCGTTCACCTGCTAGTGAGATAGCCCACTAAAAACAGGATTAAGATCTAGATATTTAGGAACCTGAGAAAAGAGAAAAATTACAATGGAAGGACAAAACAAGATTCAAGAATACTGATGGTCTGGGAAGTTATCAGAGACACCTGAGTGCATTTGTTTTAAATTATGGACTAGTAAGTCTGGGTGTCCGTCATCACTTATGGTATTTGCACATTGCAAGTGAAGGCATCCTGCTAAGATCAACATCACTTCAAACAACATAAGGCAATTATGTTCAAAACGATTAAACAAAGTATTTCCTTCATGACTTCCAGAAATACAAGACAGTGTAAGCAAATCTAACAGCAACTGAAGGTTGTGCTCTTGAGATCCACAACAAACAAAAAGTGAGCTCCTTCCTTGTTTTAATAATCATGGAGTAATATTTTCATTCAAAATCTTTCCTCTATTATAAATGCAGAGGGAATACAGAAGGTGCCAGAGTTTGTAGGACCCAAAAGCAAACTGAAGATCATGCATTAATCCATCTCTTAATGCATTTTAACAAATTTACAGGCAACACAGACAACGGAAAAGATACAACTGACTTGAAATTTGCATTAAAATCAGTTTCTTCTCATACACCATGACTGTGGATGAAAGCGTTTCAGAGGGAAAAGGGAAAATGTTGAGTATCTTTTCAGACTTGATGCAAATTGCTTTCATAGTCTGTAAATCGTCCTGAACTGTCTGGACATGAACTTTTAACTCCATCCTACATGGTTTGATCTCCAAAGAACAGAACTGCTGCAAGAGTTGCCTGTTCACTTGCGGGTTACTGAACAGCTCTGTTTGTGGCTAGAAAAGGCCGAGCCAGATTGCAGACCCTGCTCTGAGAAGTGAGGGGATGCTCCCGATCCGCAGAGGCACTGGACATTGCCGGGACCCCAAAGGAAACCCCAAACAAACAGCTGCAAGTTCAGCAGCTCTGAATCCCCTTTGCTCAAGCCAAGCAAAGGACTGAAACACCTGAAATTAGAACACACTGGAAAAAAGTGACTTGGGTCAATGAGAGGCACTGATGGAACAGCATATGGGTTTGCTCAGTGTCTTCTTCTAATCTAAGGGGAGGATGGCATTATGTTGTCCAGCCTGCACTTAGTCCATTATCTTTAAAAACATCCTCCGTTACGAGGCGGAACTATTTCAGTTCTTCCAACAGGCTGATAAATTAAACTGAACACAGAAAACCACGCTTTACTATGCCATCCCCCAGAAACTGCGAACACACACAATACACTCGTAGGACAAAGGGCACACACGCCACTGCTGGCCATGTAGTCAAATACACAGTTAATACTTGGACGGGCGAGTTGTCTCTGCTTAAACACATGCACGTGCTTTTGAGGAATTCCTATTAGTATGACTGGAAAACAGTAATAATGACATTGCCTCGGACTTTCTAAATCCTTCCCTGTAGTAAGGATTTGTGATCAGATTAGGGAGTACCAGACGGTTTTATTTATTTATTTATAGGAAGGACAGCCAAGGTGAGCTGTATGACTGGATCTGACAGGGGCTCCAGGCTGCAGGAAAGCCAGCTCAGCGATGCTGCCCGGCTGCTCTGAAGCTGGAGACGACATCAGACAGCACTTACTAAAGAAAAAGAGGGGATTCATGTTTTTGATACTGGCACAAAGTGGGAAGCACGCTGCTTCCCACTCTGTTTCTGCTAGAGTTTGGCGTGTTTGAGCTACACTCTTCCCCTCCAGTACCTTTTTTTTGGTCATCTCAAGTCACATTCACATGAACATATAAATACACAGATCCTTACACACTGTGTATAGCAGATACTTACATGGATGGTCTCAAAAAAGAATATTCTTTTCACACACTAAAAAAATTATACAGAGTTATTTTAAATTCAGAACTGTTTGTATATTCCTTATAAGTTTATAAAACTCTCACTGTCCTCCCATGACTAACGAAACTGGAATTGAGAGAGGATTCTATATTTGTAACTCGTCTGGTTGCTCATGCCTATGGCCCTATTTCCACCCTCCGTTACTGTACACAGAGCTATGTGAGGTATTGTGGGTTCCCAAACTTCACCGATTTCCTAACAAGGCAGGCCTGTGTCCCGGAGGAACAAGCTGGGGGCTGTTTCGTTCGAGCATTGGCCGAACTCAGAGGGAGAGGCCTGGAGCGCTGTGGTTTTGGCAGCTCGTCTTGAAACTGGTATTAGAGGCCATTTCTGTGCAATTACATGCCTAACTGGCACCGCATTGTGTATCGATGCTACTGATGCATCATCTACAGCCCAGGCCGGTTTACAGCCCAAGCTGTTGCTACACACTTCACCTTACCCTATTTATTTTAGCAGTGCCTACACGCCTAAGCGCTTTGATGCTTAGCTGCGCAGCTCCATCAGTCACCTATGTTACAGCCACGCCAGAAGTACCAGGCAAATCCAAGCCATTACAGCGAAGTCCAACAGGCTATTACTCATTGGCCTCTCAAAATTGAAAGGAGACAAAACGCTCGAACTTTACCCAACCCCCCCCGAGACCACACCGTGTTCGGTGATGCTGGCACACCACAGAACTCAAAGACTGCATCAGGTATCTAAATGCAGGAAAATGAGGAAGGAGATGGATTGCATATGAATGAGGGGCTGAGTGACACTCATAATCCGTATGAACATCCTAAGGTCTGCCCAAGAACCACACAACCATGTCTCATCTTTTAAACAAAAACACTTCATTAGTTCATAAATCCCAGAGGGAAGTCTAAGTCTTTGTCATGATAGAGGTGCCTCGTAATCGATGGATTTTTAACACGTGCCAGGCACCTGCGGGGCACAGAAACTGTTTCTAATATGTTCAATATAAATAAATATTTATACAAAAAGCAGAGGGAGAAAAAGACACAGGCAGATTTTTCAAATTCAAAATATGTTGTGGTGGCTGGGATTGGGGTCTAACTCTCATGGAGTTAGATTCATTACGGTACTTGAGCTATAAAAAACCACAAAAATCAAGAAACCCACAACTCCTCCTATGAGGCTTTGCAGAGCCTGGAGACAGAAGAGCACCGAATGGTGCTGTCACACCAGGAATTAAGAGAAAGCAGAAAGAGTACTGCCCAGCATTGAAGGGGAAGCATGGAAAACATTTTTCTCTTTCCATATAATTGCCTTGTACGCTAGCCTCCATGTAACAACTCGGGTAATTTCCACAAATCCCCCCAGTGCCGAGAAGTCAGACCATATTCAAGTTCAGGAGAATTTATCTGGGGATCTACATGCTTCACATACAAAAATATGGCAAGATCTGGACTATGCTTAAAAAGATTAAGCCTCCATACCTACGAACCAAAAAACATTACCAGGAAGGCAAGTGGCCAACATGGCCAAATCTGTTTAACTGAACTGAGAAAGTTTTCCTCTAGCAAAATACATTTGTTCTTAGAATATTCTAGCTGAGAGAAAGAGAAGTCACCTAAATCACCCTATAAAGCAAAACAAGATTTCAAAAGGAAAAAAGGGCATAGGTCAAAGATATATTTTGGTTCAGTCAAAATAATTTCTGCTTTGAAAGCTGAGCAGAGTAACACACCGCACCTGAAGACACAGGTACTTGCGATGAAGAAACATTACCTTGAACCCTCACGGCCCTCTGGTTTGTTTGCACATTACGTATGCTCAGAACAAGTACCAGCACGGGGAGAGCCCCTGAACATGTTTTGCAAACAATTACAACAACCCGAAACAACGCGCTGGGGCTGAAGTCATCTCAGCAAAGGCCCCGGCCTCGCTAACTGGCACCATTTGCAAATTCAACTCTCATCAGAGGCGCAGAAGGGAAACACTCCAAGGCCTCTCCTTCCCTTCATCCCAGGGTCACAGTCTTCGCCACAGGTAGACAGTAGTGCTGCCGTTTTTTTCCCAGTTTATTCAACTTCTTTCTTTGCTTTGCAATAAAGCTGTCAAGATTAACAGACAACTCTGGTGAGTCAGATGTTCAAAGAAAAAAAAAAAAATCTGTACTTCTCACCATCCAAACAGTAATGCTACAATTGTTTTCTATCACTTTGCATACCCATAACACAAGACAAACTTTTAAAAGCTATTAAAAACTCCTCCTACTTAGCAAGAAGAAAAATTATCTAAATTTATCGCAAGAAGCTAAAGTTCGCTTCACTTGGAGGACAGGATTTAAATACAGAATATTTTTTCTTCCATCAAAATTAGGGAGGAAAATTATAAACAAGTCTTCGAAGAACTAAATACAGCAAAGCTTAGTATTATCTTTTGAAATTATTAAAAAAAAAACAGGTTGCACATATTTACACCATTAAAAAAAGGTTTATGGTGCAGTAATTAAAGCACAGATGTTCTTCCACAAAAGCATTCTAATTTGACTGACCCTCTTCTAGAGTTTTTTAAAATTCTCTTTTAATGTTAAAATTCCACTAAGCATTTAATTTATTCTGCAGAGGGTTAGTATTAGGTATAGGAGAAGATGCAGGTTCCCAAAACAAACAAGCGCTATGCAATTCACTAATGAAAGTATTTATAACTTCTTCATGCAGAGTGTGCAGACTTCAGACAGACTGTGAAGACTTCTCACAACCTCGTTTACCGTAGAAATTATTAGATTTATAAGACACCTACAAACAGAAAATTTAATGAATTCTAAGCTTTATTTCTCAATAATACTGCAGTAAACAAGATTGCAATTACCTTTTCTTCCAGTTATAGGTCTCCTTGAGCCAATAACTGCAGATATCTTTGGTTATAGAGGTCAAATGGGTGAAAGCATCGTCACGCTTCCCATTTTCAAACTCCTCACGATGCTACGCTGTCTTTTTACTATTTAAAAGTGCATCCTTCTCCTTTTACTGATCTATTCTGAACATGCCAGCCATGCCATTCACTAAGTTCTCTAGGTGTATATTTACAATACACGAAACAGACCAAGAACAAAATATTTGTGGCTATGCTAAAGTTATCAGTATCATATCATCCCCAGAAACATTTAACACTGACGTTGAAAAACGTTGTGACAAAGAGTTATCTGTCACCTCTGGTCCACATACTCGTGACTATAAAAGGAGCCCAGTGGCTGGTTTTGGCCAGCCGCAGGGGGACAGTGCAGTACTGCCATCAGACCACACTCAATTTGAGAAATGCTTTCCAATTCCATCGTTAGAAATGACATTTCTCTTCCAACGTTTACAACTCCAAAATGAAACAACGAATGGATCTGTCTCTATTTCAAGCAGGAAAGGCCCTGCCTTCTCTGCAGTTATATGAACCTATGCCTTAAATAAAGTTTTCTGTAATTATGCAAACGCTAGCCTGAACACACTGTTTAAAAATCACACTGATTTAAAAAAAAAAAAAAAAAAAAAAAAAAAAACAAAACAAAAAACCACACACAAACCCAAATTTGCAGACAGAACCTTCACTGAAAATCAATAAAAGGGAACTACCAAATAAAAGAAACAGGGAGGGGAAAAAATAATTAGTATTCCAAGATGTCCCCTCCCACACCCCCTCCAAACTAAAAGCATTAAATTGGATGGGAATAGAATAGCTGATTTTGCCTGCAGTCAAATACGGAGAAGTATAATTTAAATTGCAAATTATAGAGCAACAGATTTTTGCACAAAGTTCAAGAGTGTTTTTATGGTTTGTTTTTATGAATTAGGAATGACATGGGGAAAAAATAAGAGGGTTGGGCTAGCTACTACCCTCAATACATACTTCAGCTTAAATATTTCTCAGATTCATTCGATGCACTTTATCTAGGCACCACGGCTTGTTAAAGTGATGCAGAAAGTAAAGCAGCTTCTCAGAGATCATCCCTAAGGATGTAGTATCCACTGGTGGCCATGCTGGTGCCGGAGGATTAACCGCTACAGAAGGATCTCCAAACTGACTAATTACTCCCTCCTCCCCACATCATGCCCTTCCCCACAAGGGAAACTTTTAATCCATTTATACCTTTCCTGGGAAGCGCTTTTCAACCAATAGTTCATTTGACAACCCTTCTGCTTCCCTTTCCCAGGTTTTAAAGAGCTTGTTCCTACTAACATGAGCTTCTTGGCCTTGGTTCCTACAAATTAAACTTCATGAATGCTTAGTAACAGAAAAATATATACTTCACATTTATACAGTGCTTTTTAATCAGCAGTTCTCAAAATGCTTTACAAAGCATGAAATCTAATCGAGTGGTTGGTTGTTTTTGATGCCCATTTTGAAGTGGGAGGGGAACAGATGCAGTAAAAAATGACAAGTTACTCAAGGTTACAGCAAAAGATTTAGGAACAGAGGAAGCTGTCTCGATATGCAAAAGCCCCTGACACTACATGACCGTAATTATTTTCTTTTAAAATGTAACAAGCCCTGAATTGCAGACTTCAGTACATGATTACAGAAAGCTATTCAGAGGACCTGGGGTTCAAATATTTTCTCACCAGGTTGTTAGTACATAATAGAGAAAAGACAAAGCAGAAGCCAGATTACCTTTTCAAAATTATTTTAGAAATGAGCTTGTTTTGGGGATATTTGCAAAAAATTCTGCCAGTGTATATGTCAGTAACCACAAAGAAATAGATATTTCAACTCTAACAGTGGACCACAGCCTAGTCTGAAATGTAAAATACCTTTGTAGTATTACACTTGGTTCCTTTGTGACAAACAAATGCAAAGATATTCTAGTGAAGATTCTACAGGCTTTAAAGGATGACAACAAATGTCACCATCTTCAGCATGGGAAGAAGTGAGGCTTGTCTGACAAAACACTACCGAGCCAACGACTTTATGGTGATGGATGACGGATCCATACAAGTCAGCACCATGTCACTTAACTGTAAGATTTAGCTGGAAAGAATATAATGAACTGCATTAGTGAAAAGAATGTAAAACAGTGTCTTGGGATTCTGGTAAAAAAATGTACACAAGGTATCTTTTCCAAAAGTTTCTATCTTTGATAGTTTGACTCAAGGGCTTTTTGGGTTTTCCAGTTTTTTTAAGGAGTAAGCCAAATGGCTTTACAAATTAATTTCATTTTTTGAACTACATTGTTTCCTTTGTTTTGTCCTCCTGTTTTTTTATAATCACAGATGCAGATGGTGCCACCTGGGCAAGTTCACATGCTCACACCATTGAGTATCTTTGAATTAACTTCAAGACACTGTTAAGAGATAACACTGCCAAATGTGGCACTTGAGGAAAAAAAAAGGTTAATCTAATTCTGCTTTTTGTGCTCACTGGAGAGAGATGGCGGCCTCTTCCACTGCGGGACAGACAGACACACACACCGTTTAGCCACTTTCGGACACACACGACTCCCATCATCTCAATCCCATCTTTTAACCTCTGGTCCCCACATAACTCTGCTGTTCAATGTCTGATATAACCTCTACCACACAAACAGTGTCAATCACGACTGGATTTTCTCAGCCACCAATAGCCACAGTGTTCAAGTACCCTGCGGTCACTGGCAGATTTACCTGCCCTACTCGACACACTAGTGGGGAAGTGACAGGATTTCACCCACAGCACAAATACGGAACCGGGAGTCTGCGTGACCTGCCCACAGCTGCACAGGTTGGGACACGGTCCAAACCGTCTGCATCCTGACTAGGGAGATTTCTCCAAACTGCCTTTCTTAAGATTAACAAATGTATCTGGCTTAAAAATTATCATTTAGAGAACGACATTACCAGGTCAATGTGTTCCTGAGCATTAAGTACCCCTGAGAAAAGACAATTTTAAAAGCATTTTGTGGTTCTTGGTGCAATGGATAACAAAAAAAGAATAGGCTCAGCACAAATAACTTAATAGCAATGTCTCTGAAAACCAAAATCCTTTTAAATGTAGTTTGAAATCTGCCAAACTAAACTTAAAAGAAACTCCACAAGCCCCTTGGCTGGCTTCTCATTCCCTCAGATTTCATCTCACTTGCATGGCAGCATACAGCTTTGCTCGCATCTGTCTTATCTCTGGATAGATGAGGATGGCATCCTGTTCACTCTGCCGTCTCCTGCTGTACGTTAGCTTTTCCCCTGCTCTCCTGTTGGCCTAAATTATCCTTCAGGAGCTTGTACACTCTGCAGTCTCTTCCTCGAGCTCTTAAATCACTCCTCAAGCCTCCTCCCTACTCCTAAAAATGCAATCTCATCAGTTATTCCCTACAAACCACTAATAAAGATTCATCACAAACTTGGTACTTCCCAAACATCAATACAGTCTACTGGCAACCCTATCAATAACCAGAAGCTACAAAGTTCATGCAAGTGTGCATCTAGTTGCTGCTGGTTTAGATGAGGGTTAGCTTGATAAATCAGCAATGCTGACATGCGTCCAACAAACTAAAGGACTGCTGAGCTCCAGTATTTAAAAATGAAGATTACAACTAAGAACTATTCAGCTCTAAGTCTGATCTCATGATACAAGTTATCTTCTTAGCAAAGTACTGCAGCATATACTGTTTTATGGGCAGTATCCTACTCATTTATAATACGCACACTGTAAATCGAAAGACTCAACACAGAGAAACTGAGCTATAATTACATTTAGAGCTAAATGCTTTTGAAGTCTAATCATTCACAATCAAGGGTTAGCAGACTGCTCCAAAGAATCGTCTCGCATCCAGAGCGCTGCAGCTTCCACCGGGTACACGGTGGGTCTAAGGAACTACACACCAGCAAACACAGAAATCCATTTTTAATAAAACCTGTATTAGTTAAATGGAAGAAGAGGTACAGAACAAAATTCTTGAAAATCTCAAATATATTCGTTGTTTTATCTGCACCTACATTCTCTCACATGACAGTAAGTGTACAATGCTTGCTCATGCTAACGTATTTTTGTCAAGAAAGAAAAGCAGGCTGCACTGCAAGCACCTGCATTTAGAGAAGCTTCGTACAGGTTCAGTGTGCATCCTAAACCCTGCAGCTGAAAAGAAAAGGAAAAAAAAAGGAAAAGGGGGGAGGGGAGGGGGGAAAAAGCGCCTTGTGTTGTTTCATTCACCACTCATTCCAAAACATTCAAATCAGCAGCAGCTCGGAGGGGAAATCCAATAAGGATAATGCTCTCGCTGTCTATCCCTGCCCGCACACTGCCTCTGCAGGGCTGCTCGGCCACGTGATGGTTTGTTTATGAGTCTGGAGCAGCATCACATGAGGCGCGTCCCCCGCTGCGCCCCACGGGGACCTGCTCAGCGGGCAGGGGACAGCCACCGCCCCCACACCAAATCAAACCAAGGCAGCACAGCAGATCTTCATAAAAAATATCTTTTCAAAGCTCTGCACGTGTACCAAGTATATTAAATAGGACACAACATTTTTATGCTGTTAACATTTCAGCACGCATTTCTTGACTTCAGACTTGAAATTAAAGGGAAGCAGAAGCAGCCATTCAAGGCACAGGAAAAAACGTGCTTTTAAAAGCATACATGCACAAAATGAAGCAAAATTTAAAGGCAGCTCTTGCCATAACCTCAGTTTGATTCTGCAGGTATAGATTTCTCTCCATAAAAATCAATAAGAGATTATTTTAAGCCATTTGATTTCATTACCCTGTATCAAATCTCTGCTCTGAATGGAACATCTGAATCAATTTGTAAAGCTCCTACAGGCTACGCTGTCGTAGGCTTTCAAGTGTCTTTTCTCTACCTCTCTTACCACAAGACAGCAAGATAAAAATCCCACAATGGAGATTATTTGATATTTCTAAACAAGTACCAGCAGGTTTCCCCCCCCCCCCCTTAGCCTTTGATTCTTTACACTGATGTTTCAGGAGGAAAAGAAAAAACAACCATGAACTGCACAGAACATAGGGCCAGTTCAAAACTGCAGAAATCTGCTTCCTCGGGTGTGATTTCTTCAAGACACACCTAGATGCAAGAGCTGTTCATAAAAAGCACACGGGCTTTGTGTGCCTAGGAGATCCAAAGCGCGTACCTGTGAGCGACGCACTCTGTGCCTTTTCTGCCCTTTCTAACGCCCCGCACGCTCTCAGAAACACACCGCTTTGCTGCAGTGGTGACTGAAGAACTAAAATGTCCTATTTCCAGTACTGAAAGAGGAAAACATGTTGAATTAAACAAAGACACATGTACACTGTGCACTCTTCATGCTGAGGCAATGGGGTTTCACCACAAAACAAACACATTGTAGAACATTTAATGCATTAAAAAAAGATGGCATAGTGGATATTTACGTAGTGCTCTGAATCATAACGAGAGGCTTATTAAAAACTGAGCAGACACACAAAAACAAGTGTCACGGCAATAGGGTTATTTCTGATATCTGTTTGAGTCAATATGTTGTAATAAAAAAAACCCTGGAGTTTCAATCTCTGGGCTTCTCTGATTGCCCCCCCCACCCCCCCACCTAAATTATGTCTCTTCAGTTAAATTGCTGCCTTCATAATCCAGACAACACACCCCAAGCTCCACATTCAGAAAGGTTACGATCCCATTTGTTTCCCATTCATAAGATTGCCAGCGAGAGGGAGCGAGCAGCACGGCTTCCCACACGCACCCCGAACTCTCCGAATCCACGCGGGAGTCTCCCAACCACCCAGCTCTGCACCTCAAAGGCTGCACTTGCAGGAACTTCGAACAAGTCTCCAATTCCTCTTTCTTGCATCATTGTCAAAATTACTTGAAGAGTGAAAAATGTGAACTATTTGCCTCTTTTGTACACAGACTGCTCCTGATATGATCAGTATGAACAATTTGCAATTTTGAGAAAAAAGAAAACAATTCAGAAAAAATAATGAGTAAAGCATCAGACTTATAATCTGTTAAATAATTGCTATGAAACCTACTACTGGGGGCTTGTTTGTTTGTTTCTTTTTTTTTCCCTTTTTTAATATGGCTATTCTGGATTACTGTAAGACTGCTTTGTTCTACAGAATATGGACACTTCTATTACCTGCCTGGTAAGCTGATGTATATAACACACCACCGGTAAGTAGTCTAAATCATGTACCGGCACCTGTATTTACATTTCAGGGGAGGCAGGACTCGGTGGGACCATAGAGCGGTTATTTGTTTTTTGAATTCAGAATAAGAAAGTGAAAATGAATGCAAATACCTCCTTTCTTGGCAGCAGGCAGTGCATTGTTAGCATCTCAGCCTACTAGTCTGAGCATTGCAGCTGCTGAGAGGAAGAAATAAATAAATAAGAGCCCAACCCTAACAGCAAGACATTTCAAAGGACAAAAGGATATAAAAAGAAGAGCTGCAATAGACATTTCGGTACAGCCGCAAGTGAGATATCCTCAATTCCTGCAAGTTACAGCCACTCTCGAATTATTCCCTTTTTTTAAGCTCCTTACAGTAAGTGCTATTCACCCCTCATTTCCCACCCTCTTTTGATTTGCTGTAAAGGCCATCCACCATCCATCAACTCTCGGCTGTTATTTCTCTTTCAATGAAAAGACATCCAATGAATCTGCAGATCCAGGTAGCAAATCCAGTGGGCTTTAGATGCACTCTTATTTTAAATGCACTGAATAATAATTTACACCAACCGCTTTTCAGAGCGGATGTTGTGGTGATGGACTTTAGGGGTTTGGTTTTGGTTTTTTAAATCATCTGAGCCGCCCAGGTCCCTGTGTAAGCCAGGCAAGCGATGCAGAAGCATCAGGCACCGTGGCCTCCTGCTCTGGGCTAGAAAACTTCTACGAGACCCAGATGGAAGCTACTCCAGTCCTTTCAAAGTCTGCATTTATTTTACTTGGGTTGTCTCATCAACTAGAAATGTAAACACTAGCTGGAAGAACGATATGACTTTATCCAGTTCCGACACAGTGAGGAAGTGACAACCTTGCAGATACAGGTCACAGCCTGGAGCCTTCACAGGAGAAGGGACTCATTTCCAAATGAAAGCTTCATAACTCCTGCTCACAAAAACCCAAGTCTGCTGAACTCTGAACTAACGGGAAGCCCGTCAGCCAACGCTGCCGAGAGACAGCCGGGAGCACCCACGCAAGCGGGAAAGCGGTGTTGGGTGCAGTCACACAGTCGAGTGTAGGAAACGGCCAAAAAAGTGGTGCAGGTACCAACCACGGACGAGGGGGCAGGGAGCACACACCGCACAGAGATCTTCGTACCAGCATTTCGCTCTATTTTACATCGTGTAGCCTTGAGTGGTACAATTTGAGGGGGAAATTATTACAGGAAGGAGACCAGTTAATAGCATACACTTACATTTAAAAGCTTTTTAGGAATCTACCTATCGCGTTTTTGAAACGCCATGGAAACCGTGCTGGCCCACAAGGTAGGAGATTGATTAATTGTAACAAAAAGTATGTCGCTAGGCATTTCATTTATCTAAATTTCCTGTAACTTGGACAAGTCCAAATAAAAAGTATTTTATTAAACTGGTAGAAATTCAGTAACACAAGGCAGAAAACATTTTTTAAGCTTTTTTTTTAAAACTTTTTTTTTTTAATAAAAAGCAGTACTTACTTAATGACTTCTCAAAAGTAAAAAAAGTTTGTTTTTGAAACCATGATGATTAGGATGATCGCCTGGGGTAGAAATGCTCTGTCTATCCTTGCACAGCATGGGGGAATGGGAATGGAGTAGCAATTATTTTCTAAAGAATTTTTACTGATTATTTTGAAAGCCAGAAATACGATCATAGACAAACACCATTTGTGTCTCTTCACAATCCGTGCAAAGATGTGATACTTTACATACAGGCACCATACAGTACATGGAAACAACGTTTTTCTTGTAAAAGAAGAAATTACATACCTGCAATTTTCACTCAGAAGAGAGTTTTGAAAAACAAAGTCACTAGATTAACCTGAGTGATTTAATACTGCTTGCAAAATTCACTAAGTAGAAATATTAATTGCTATCCTAGCCATACAGATCTTAACTTTCTAGAAGTTGAGCCTAATTCCTTACAAGTGATTTTATCGGATCTACAATACTCTCCACATTTGAAGAGAACTGCTACGAAATATATTAGAGCACAAGTCAAAGGGATAAACACTAACATAATTCTTCAGCTTCTATCTAAAGACCTGTCAGGTTTGCTTCTTGATAAATACGTGAAGTACCTGCCGCTCAAAGCAGCACATTTCACTTCTCACAGAAAACCACATTTCAAAAGCCACTGGTAAACTACCACCCTGCACTACCCATGATTTGCATTTAATTTAAAAAAATTAATTAAGTACATCTGTCCTAGAAATGAGTGCTATCACAACAGAGCAAAATTTCTCCATACACATATCGCCTCCGGAATCTGCTGCTTCCCCTGGAACATGTGCATCATTTATGCAACACAATGAAACTCATATCGAACAAATAATTCCAGCTGAAACTCCCTAGAAGTTTCACAAAAGGCAAATAGTTTTTTGAAAAGCAAATCCTAGTTATGAAGCTAATCTTCACTACAGAAGACTACTGGAAGTGTAAAACAGGAAAAAAACTTATTTCAGCACATATGGACAGAAGGGTGGCTAACCCTAGGGCTCAGTAACTTGAATGGTCTAAGGACACAAGCAGGGGATTTTTACAATAGAAAAATCTTTTAACAGGTGCTGTTGGAGAAGGGTGGGGGGAAGTAAATTTTGGAGCGTACAAGTAATTTTTCAGGGCAGATGCATCTGTTCTATTAAAGGACATCACTAGTACTGGTTTTCAACACAGTTTTCTTTAGCCAGAAGATAATGCTTGTCCCATTTGACCCTGGAATGGAGCAGACAGTAAAATATTTAGAAGACTTGACAAAGCTGGTAACAAGAAGGAAGTGTTCAAAATGAGAGAGTGGAATTGAAACACCGGTAAACTAGGTCAAATTACTGGAGGGGAGAGTACCCTGAAATAGAGCAAAAAGTAACTATTATAATTGTAATTTCCATCTCAGATAATTTAAATGATTAATAGGAGTTAGCAAAAATGAATTAATTCCTGCAACTAATTCAATTTTGTTGTATTTCCTTAGGGTGTCCGGATTTTTAAGCTTAGTACGCAAAGTCCTTTATGCTTTTACTGCAATAGCCCGATAGACTTGTATTTTTACACTTCTTTTTTTTTGGCATAATTGTTCATATTTATCAGCATCTTCTCTGAAATTTTACTTCCGTCAGGACCTGCACAGAGGGACCTAAAGGATCCAGCCACGCTCCGTATGCTGCTGCAACTGGAAGTAATTACTGCAAATCATCAATTGTACAGATGCAAAGCTCTCTGCCAGTCATTACATCAAAGCTGGATGCGTGCAGCAGCCCAGGTCACCAGGACACCGCCGGCAGAGGAAACCACCAGGCCCTTCAGCCTCCCTGACAGCCACAGCAATGTTCAAACCCGATCCACCGCCGTCCACACCCCGCCCCTAACCCTGCCACAAAAAGGGAGCTAGTTTATAAATACCTCTGGCACTCAAGGAAAGATATCTAAGCACGCAACGAGCCCGGCTAAAGCCTGCGTACCCGCGCGGTGCAACAGAGCACGGCAGCTCGGCTTCCTTCGCCGGCGGCTCGGCAAGGAGCCCGGGAGGCGCCCGTTCCCACGCACGGCTCCACTCCAGGCGTTCCCAGCAGCCCCGCCGCAGATAATTCCCCTCCACTACTGCTCCATCACACCCACATCGTGCTGCTGCAGAAGGGGAAACCTGATTCAGGTCACGGCAAAAGGTACAGAAGCACTTATTTTAACACGACGCTGCCACGCTTCCTTCTCCACGCTCCCCCGATCTGGGGATAACCACTTCCCTGCGGAAAACCCAACGGCCGCCTTTGCCCGGGGAAGGGGAGATGGAAACACCCCACACAGATCCCCCTCCCACAACACAGCCATCCCGCACACCTCCGCGGCCATGTCACGCCTTTATCGGCAGGCAAAGGGGCTGCCCCCCTACTTGCGTGCCCCCCGCGTCAGCCAGACAGGAGGTGAAGAGGGAAACGTGGGGCTCTGCCACACAAAGGAGCTCAGAAGAGCAGACCCTCCCTCCTGCCCTCCACCCCTTCCTCCACTTTCCCTGGCCTCCAGTCCTCCAAAACAGACCTTGGCCTTTTATAAAAGGTGGGGGAAAAAACCAGAATAACCCACGCTACAGCAACCCCATGTTTTTCCCTACAGGGCGAATAAACCAGCTCCTCTATTAAAGAGGAGAAACCAAATTTAGAAGAGGCGCAGCATCCAAATATAGGCTTAAACACACCTCACTCCTGAAAAGGGTCTCACTGTTTTCTTCCCCACCGAGAGGAGATGTGGGCTGAACCTGCACCGCCGGGGGCTCTGCTTGCCCTGCTGCTCAGCAGCATCCCGCATCCCACCGCCCCACCGGCAGCATCCCGCCGCCCCACGGGCACCATACCCACGGGCAGCGTCTCGCCACCCCCACCGACAACATCCCGCCGCCGCCAGCCCTGCAGCCAGGCCCGGCACCGAGGTGATATTTTGGCAGAAGCCAATAATCCGGCTCCCCAGGGAAGATCCCTGGACTGGCCTGTTATTCCAGGCAGAAAGTAGTAAACAACCTCCCAGGGGCTGCAGACAGAGGTAAACCCCAAAGATGCCATGTCCTTGCTCAGGCGAGTGTTATTACAGGACAAAAACAACATGGAGCTTCTGAGGCCACGCTAAAAAATTGTAAGGCAAAAGTTAAGAATGCTGCTCCTATAAGAGGGGGAAAAAAAAAAAAAATCAAAGTCATATGTTTCTCCAGAAGGGCTTTATGAATTTCTTGACAACAAACTATGTTCACGAACGCTCTGAATTTCAGAAAACAATTTCACTTGTTTTTTACACAGGTAGATTTTTATAAAGATCTTTCTCCCCCTTTTACAAACATCATTTGCTTTTTTTCCAAGACAAAAATAACAAAGTGGGGACAGAAATTATCAAGGCACTGAAAGCAGCAGTGTTTTTTTTCCTACACATACAGAAACATTCTAGCAAAACCAAGACTTGGTATTTAGCTTGATAACATACAGATGAAGGAAGAACATTCCCAATACAGCCGCCCCAGGGGGAGGATTTTAAAATTTGTTTAAAATGCTATTTGACCACATTACGCTGCTATATTCATGTGATGTCACGCTTGTTGCAAGACAGAAAATGTGCTGCTCAGACTAACATCCAAGGCAGCTCTAACCAGGATGGGAGGATTAGTTTGGCCTCTTTCAAGAGAATAAATTATTGCTGAAGATGTTTACACAATGCAGCTTCATGAGCCTGAAAGGTTGCTTTCAAAAGAGGCCCGGGCCCCCGGCCGGAGGAATGCAAGCGCAGCCCCTGTGGGGAGACAGCCCGGCAGGGCAGACCGAAACCCGGCGGCTCAATTTCATCCTCTGTGTTTCACTTCAGGTGACTATTTTTGGGAGGCACAGGGTTGTGTGAGTTGGTGCTGTAACTAGCTGGCTTTGAAAACATTCAGAGTATTTTAGACACGATGGTCTCCGTATCATGTTTTAAAAGCAATCTGCATTGGAGGAAATGTTAAAAGAGAAAAAAGGAAAAAGTCCAACATTAAAAAAAAAAATCTAAAAATCAGATCACCAGGAAAAAAGTTGTCCTCCTTTATATCACTGCACAACTACACAAGGAAAAAAAGCCTAGCTGTTCTGAAGTCAATGCCAACACACAGAGTATCATAAGGCAGCACAAATTTGGCCTCGATTTATTCCTCAAGTGCTCTAAAAGAACACAGCATTTCCTAATTTTTACACAACTGTATGCAGACATCACCACCA
The DNA here is from genome assembly GCF_964195595.1 of Calonectris borealis. Lineage (NCBI taxonomy): Eukaryota > Metazoa > Chordata > Aves > Procellariiformes > Procellariidae > Calonectris > Calonectris borealis. Next base: position 4,892,555 of record NC_134322.1, on the reverse strand, counting down.
CTGCCTACATATCACACATCAAGAAACACTAAATTAAACACAAATTTAAATGAAACATCATTGACATTTTGTTTCCATCTTCTCAAAAAAGAGACTAACCAGACTGAACCCTTTCATAACACTCAAAATATGTGTATTTAAAAAAAAAAAAGTGGGAGGGGGGTGCAGGGAGGGAGAAAAAGGTGCCCTCAGATTTGTGCCCAGCTCCTCACTACCGATTCTTTTGTTGAAATACAGAGTAGAAGGTAGAGAGACACGGGGATTGCCAAGGTGCTGAGCTTCAAAACAGAAGGGGGCTTACAAGGAGGACCAAAAAAACCTGCTGTAAAGCACCTGCAAATTAAGTAGGAACTGAAATCAACCCAGTACTTACTTTAAAGTCTTACCCATTAAATTCCTGTTATAGTAAAGACAAGAAAACCCCTGATTGACTTTAAGGCTATGAAGAACCTACATTAAATCTCACAGCATTACTTGTGCTTAAAATTAGGAAGTAACTCCAGGATCTTGCCAAACAGGAGGCCGTGCCACCAGGCTGCTGCGCTCACCACCGGCTGATGCCTCAAACCCCCAGAGCAGGGAATCTCAAGCTGGGATGCACAGGCTCTGGGGAAAAATAAAGTCTTAGGAATTTACCAGTTAACAAAAGCAACCTTATTGTCTATAGGCTTAGTGGAGTTTGTACTTCCACTGTTTTATGGGGGTTTTCTGTGTGTTTGTTTTGTTTTTTTAAAGGAGGACAGTGCCACAAAGAAGGCTGAAGCTATTCCACATGCAGTACACAGCAACAACTGCACTGGGAAAGAAAAACAGATGTCAGCATCCCTTGTTTCTAACACCTAGTAATAAAATATTTATAAATCATTCTCCTTTCCTCCCTCTCCCAATTTCCTTTGCTCTCCTGGACATACGCAGTCTCTCAAAACTTACTCTTTCAGCTACTTAAACCTGACTGTTTGGCGGACTTGGCAGTGTTCAGTTTGCGGTTGGACTCGATCTTAAAGGTCTTTTCCAGCCTAAATGATTCTATGATTCAGGTATCACCCGCTTCCTAGAGACACTCTCCCGAGTGCCCATGCAGCACCGCCTGTGTGAGCTATCGCCTTCCACCCAGAGGCCAAAGCTATTGTAACCACTGTCCTAACGGGCTCTTCCACAAGGAAGCTTGGGAAAGCGGAATGATAATTTCTGGGGATCAGGCAGGGTTAGACATGCCAAGTCACTTGGGAGGAATGACAGTGTATCAAGTAACAAAATACCTGCAAAGCAGTATTTCATGCATCCGCCTAGTTGCGGGGAGAGTAGCAACATACAGCACCTGACTTCATGGTGTAACCTTCCATTATGCATCTTACACCAAACGCTGCAGTCCCCCTCCCTCATCCCCACACTTCCTTCTTTCTCTCCTTAAAAAGGAGGGGGAATGGGGGCATGAAGGAAGGTAAGTCTCCTTTTGCAAGAGGAAAACTTTTTAAAAAAAAAATTAAAAGATGAAACCTCCATCTAGCAAAAGAATATTCTGAATTTATGGCTTAAATTTGGAAGCCTGCAGGCAAATTAGAGGCAAGACATCTCTGATCAACTACGCAATTCTTATCTCCCTTAAACAAAGAAACACCTCCATCAAGCATATGGATCATCAACATGCCTCTTGGAAGGGACAAGAGAGATTAGGTATCACCAGTTATACAAGCTGCACTTTACAAATCCTGTGTCAATTAAAAGATGCTGTGTATTCTGAAACTCCCACGCTCCTCATGCCTACACATCTTCTGTAGGCTTTATTGGCAGCAAAAGTAGCGGCATTTGGCCCAATAACTGAGAGGATGCTAAAGCTTAATTCAATCCTCTTCCCTGCACTCTGGGTGCAAACAAAACTAACAAACAGAACAAGTCAAAACTGGCCAAAAAGTTTTTCCAACTACTACTACATCATTCATGCACAAACGGTCCAGCATTTTTTATCACGTAACAGAAAGCCATGCTGCCCAAGCCCACCAGAATACCCCTCCTTATTCTCACCACAGCTGCATCCTCCCTCTGGGACCCAGAGGGGTAACCTCACCAAAAATCCACCCCAGTGAGGACTTTGCATTGCAGATACTGCACACCACTACAAAACTTTGTTTGAAACAGTGGGAAAAGAAAAGAAATTCCATTACAATACTGTAAATGTGCAGGTTGCTCACATCTCAAATACAGACTGCAACTCTGATCCCTTCAGCTCAAAAAGCGTGGAATAAAACTGGAAAATGTACAGAGAAGCATGACAAAGACCCTGAACTATTCACTGTGCATGAAACAAAGACTTTTCTTCAGTACTTAAGCCTGAAGAAAAAAACCAAAGATAATTAAAAATCACAATTATTGTCCGACTAATTGCAAGTAAAATGCTTAAACCCACATTTAATTCTTACGAATAACTGGACTGTAGCTGCACATTCCTTCTACCACCCAGAGATACTGTTAGTGCACAATTTTGCTTTTTATAAGCCTTTCCAAAACTTATTATTTCCTAGACCAAGGGAAAAAAAAAAGCATACCAGACTCCAGTCCAGTTTTGTGGTGTTTTTTTTTTTTCCTATGCCAGTGAGTAAAAATAAGTCTGAGAGGACAACAGGTCTCCTGACAAGTCTTACCTTCAAGTGATGTAAATTCACATCACTATACCAGAGTCAACTACAGCTCCCAAGAGCTTACAGGAAAGCTGTAAGGCAACACTCATAGCATGGAAGGCCCTAAAATTGTTGCATGGCTCATTTCAAATAAAAGTAATATATTTACATTAATCAATATTTTTATAAGCCAGCTGTCTTTATTACCATGTAAACACTGTGTTTGATTAATTTAGGGAGCAGCATTTCACTTCAGCATTATCACACAACCAGCAGGAACGCTGAAATTGTGACGGCTGCTTTCCACAGCAGTTAGTTTTTAACTACACATGTAACTAATGGCACATCAGCTTTCACATTGTAAAATTTATCAGCATCACCCTTAGAGTCTAATGGACATGTAGATCCAAATGGCAACTCGGGTATCTCAATCGCTTTCTCCCTACAAAAACAGACTAAAACATGAAGAAAGAATCCAAGTCAGAAGCAATCCCTGGAAGGTATGTCATGACACTGACGAGCTTCTCATCATCCTGTACAATGCTCAACAGCAGCATTTTGTCTCCCATTTCCTGATATCATCTGGAGTTGGGCTCTAAATAACAGGGGGGAGACACAAAGACATTGGAAGACGCAGCTGTCACCACTTACACTCCTCTCTCTGCTCTGAGAATCTGAACGAACCTGAGCTATAGCTGCCCTCTCTGCCCAACCTTACAACCACCGCTCCATACTGGCTCTTCTTCCAAGCTTACAGTTCTGTATCTCGCTGCTCTGTACTTTAATCTCAAACAGCAAGAGACCGTGTTCAGTGGTGTAGCAATCCCAGACTCGGTACTCCCATAATAAGCACCCATTGGCAAAACTGGTTTGGTAATTCAGTCTAACAGGAAAATGGTCTCCTCAGCTACCTCCCAGCCAGGAGCCGTACTTGAAATTAATTTCTATTTGTTTGTTAGAGCTCTCAGGGTGGATGTTCAGTTCACCCTTGAAGTGAATTAGAGTATTCAGACCCCAGGGCTGTCCAAATTTTCCATCATCCTCAATGTTACACTTTACCTACTGAGGAACCTCCTCCTTACTCATAAAATAAGATGATTTTTTCTACTGAAAGAGCTTTCAAATCTTATTTACGTCCTCTTTCACAAAACGTTTAGATGTTTAGTACCATTATGTTTTTTATCCTGCTACAGTTAAACTAAATATTCTCATGAAATAAGAACACATTCCATTATGAAATCTGCAATTTTAATTACAATCTTCTCTCCCAATCTACTTTTAAACTCGAACCAAGCCAAGACTGTTGTTTGTTCGTGTTTGAACATGTTTTTATTTACCACAGATAAAAGGAGAATTATCTAATACCACTTACATGGAGTCATAAATTGATTTTTGATTAATGTTTAATCAAAGAGACCCATCTGTGCAAAAAAAAGTAGGGAGCAGAAAGCCTGGTTCGTGGGAGTTTCTTCCATGTCAGCTCTCCCTAGCTCTGGGTAACGACACTAGATCCTTCCTTTTCTGCTGGTACCAGGACGCAGCACTGTTGACACAGCACTTTACAACAGCCAGATAGTTTCCTCCGGGAAATACTAATTTAAAATAAGATTATTTATTTTAAATACAAAGACTCTACAGTCAAAAACAAGGAGTAAACACTTTAAATCTCAAATGCTGATAAGAATTAAAAGCATCAGTGACAACCTTCCCTATTTCTGGCAGGCAATCAGCCGTCAAGTTGAAGGTGAACAAGTCTCAGGTACCTCCAGCTCCCTCCCTCCCCAGCACTGTCACCTGACAGGGCCGCATGTGAAAACAGCATTAAAATCCGATGTCTCACTGAGGATGAAGTCACAGTTTAAATGAAAACGGAATATTAAAGTCTTCATTGGAGTACACGTGACTTCTTCATCAAGAGAGTCAAAGCACCAGGGGAGCATCAGCATTTAGGAGCAGTCAGCATTCAAGACCGATACTGTGCAATAAAAAACAAATACACAAGAAAAACGAACATTTCCAATTGTAATCAATGAGGTTATTTAGCCTCAAAAGGAGGTGCTCTCTTTCAAAGCAGAAACATATATACCAGTTTGGTGGTGTAAATACCTTGTCAGCAGGCTCTCAGGAGGCATGCAGTGGGGGGGTGATCTCAAAGCAATCCTGGGATATTTGGGGCAATTCAGAAACATCAGAAAGGCAACGGGCACTGCTTTAAAACGTTCGGTCCCCAAGCCTCTTTTTGCCAAATGTAAACACACAGTAATTTTTTTTCAACAATTAAGATCTCCCAAAGGTATATTAAAAAAAAGTGACAAGAACAATCTTAATTATAGCCCTGTTAACACATTATGATAATGAGTACTTATTCTTTATCAGACTTTTTTTTAAAAAACTATTATTGTTCTGAATTATACAAAGGCTGGTCTAAAGAACAAGGATCTTGTTGCCAGAAGAAACAGCATTTCCTGAGGCCTGTTTCTGCCTTCAACTAACAGTTTTAATTTTGGCTTTAGAAAAATAACTGCGTGTCCTCAGCTGGCGGAAAAAAAAGTTCCCTTCTTCCCCCTCTCCCAGATGCTCATAGGACAGCAACATCACCATTTGTAATAACACTCTGTTTCATTAGCCTTCGGGGGGGAAAAAAAAAAAAAGAAAAAGACTAAACCTCTGGCTATCCTTGTTCAGGTAAACAACAGGAGATTATTACAGAGTTAATACTTGTTTTTGTTCATATTCCTCTTCCTCTTTTTCACCTCCCATTGAAGCCCCAGACTAGAATTACAGCCCAACAATAGCCCAATTGTCGCCCCCGGCAGCAACTTCCATCCAAACAATAGATCTTTCCCTTTTCTCTCCACCCAAAGTAAAATTAATAAGGAAAAAATTCTCTGATTACAGGGTAAAGAAAAACATTTTTAAGGGGGAAGACAGAGACCCATGTATGTACCATGGGATTCTGAGCTTCCTTTGTACAGAAGAATGTGCGTTCCCTTTCCCAGGCTCCTTTGTATCCCACAGCCCCTCCTATGCAGGGGAAGAGATGGGGAGGAAGGTTATGTGCTCCGGCACGAATGGCATTTCCTAAGAAGGTCATTTTAACCACTACACTGGGGTGCTTTCTTTAAGAAGTCTCACCTATTCTTACAAACATCAGAGGGAGGGCTGTGAGCCCCCTTTATTTCAGCACCACGATAACCTGAAAGTGCACGTGCCTGCCCTCTGAAACGGAGCTCAGAGGAATTCACACTACGAGGAGAAAACCAGACCGGATTTACAAAGCGAACATTTTTTGTGGGGAAAAGGTTATTTACATAGAGGAACAAATACATTTTATTTCCCACTTTCAAGATGAAAGAATACATATTACTGCACTTGAAATATTTTGGTAACATGTGCCAAAAGCCAAAAATGAAGAGAGAAGCCCCTCCTTTCGAGAGAGGAAAAAAATCCTCACCTCCTATAGCCACGGCTGCAAAGGCTCAGCATTTGTTTCTGTCTGCTAAGGAGCCCAACATTTATTTCAGAAACAAAGCGATAACGAATAGTCAAAGCTGCCTTCCAAAGAAGTTCTCAAGTATTTAAAGAATTTTCTTGTGCTCTGCCAAATATCAGTCTGTTCCTCACAGGGCTCTACCACTGCAACCAGGGCAACATCTGTTGGTTGTGGGGTGACAAGAGAAGGAAACAGGATATTTTGTGATTTTGCAGTAACTGCAGAAGCTGCCCAACGTGAAATTCGCATTGATATTAATTTCAGCTCCTGCCTGCGTAGCATTTACTCATGCAACAGCTAGTTAAAAGCTCTTTGCAAGTGCCTTTAAATATTTGAGATTTGTCTCCACTAATCAAAGTTTATTCTCCTTTACATTTAAGTACTTACTAAATCACTGCTCTCGGTAGTTCTGACATCTGATTTCTCCTCACTAAAACTACTAAAAAAGGTTCTGTCATTTGGCTATTGCAATTGGGAACATTTACAAAAGCAGGTTTGATTTCCATAAGAAAATCTTGTTGATTTTCAGTAAGAAAATACACATAGAAAAACCCAATACTACAAATGCGCACAGAGGCTGCCTTGCCAGCAGAGCTCCCACATTAGTTGAAGTCTCTGTCCCAGTCCCGAGGTAGCACGTTCTTTCTAACGACTAAATTCAAAGTTTGAGTTTTAATAGAAACTTCCAGCTCTCCAGGAACATGTCCACCTCCACCTAAGGAAACCTCTAGGAGCCACCTGGGATCAGGCCAGAATGTTTTAGTCTTGCTCAGGACACACCTGCAGCTGAGCAGGGGCCGGGCACCGGCAGCATGCAGCTGTCAGGCAGCATTGCACAAATCCTGTGTAGTATCCTGCGCAGCACCCAAGATCCTTCACAGGCTCTCAGGTCAATGGGGCCTGATGCCAGAAACGCAACCAGATCATAGATAATGATACTCTAAGGGAAAGCACAGCTTCTTATTTATAATAGATAATGTGCTTGTAAGATGTAAAATAACTGAAGAGAAAACCTACCACTTGTTGATAACAGTCTCCTTTACTGCTTCGAATGCCAAACTAGTCAGAGAAGGAAATCTGGGCAGATGGGGGAAAGGAGAGGTTCTTGCTTTGGATATCCCACCTTGACAGGTCCCTGTACTGAACCAACCATTGGTAATGACAAGGTAGTCCCCATTTTGCACAGAAAATAGTAACAGGACTACAACAGTTTACTACAGAAGCTGTACTTGCTCTTTTATGTAAGGAGATCAGTGCATTTGCTGCTTATAAAATCATATTTCAGTGCAGTTCCTCATTCAGTCCTCCATATACAGACTACAGCTCTGCTTTCTCCCAGGGCCACCAGCTCACAACAGAGAAGACTTCCCCATCACCAGGTGCCAGCAGGACGGAGCAGCTCCCGCACGCAGAGTTGACTGACTAAGGGCATGGCTTCCCAACCTGTCATTTCCAGTAACAGTTCAAGTCAGGAGATTTTGGCAATTAAAGGAGGGAGCAGGAAGGCAGAGGGTACAGTTGTTGTCCATAACGTTTCACAAAACTACCCGAGCCTCACAGCATCAGAAGGCTGTCCTTGTATCACTTTCCAAGCATGCTTCACCTGCTCTCTTCAAGCAATTTCTCCAGCAATATGTAGATCCTGAAGCTGTGATTTAGGTCCTAAATTTTGAGAAAAAGGCCCATTTTAAAAATGCCAAAGCCGTGCTGTACCAACAACCAGCAGCTGTGGTCAGAGAGTGGTCAGGGCTTGGAACAGGCTGCCCAGGGAAGTGGTGGAGTCACCATCCCTGGAGGTATTTAAAAGACGTGTAGATGAGGCCCTTAGGGACATGGTTTAGTGGGCATGGTGTGTTGGGTTGACAGTTGGACACGATGATCTTAGAGGTCTTTTCCAACCTGTATGATTCTATGATTCTATGATTCTATACTCGCTGTATAGGAATTCTGCGGTATTCATGAAAACTCTGCATCCACCAGAAAAACGTTTTAACAGGCAGAGATGATGGTTTTTTGGAAAGAATCAACACTGACATTGTACTTACACACCTTAAGGAGGATTACTAACATTTCCTTGCTTCATTTCCTTTTTGGTTTATGTTTAAAGACAAATATTTTGCTTATAGTTAACTGAGCACACATCCAGCTGATCTGTCTCAGAGTACTTCCTGCAAGTTCACTCGGCAAAAATCTCCGGACTGCCAAAGGCTGCCACACAGTCAAGTCAGATAACCAGAGTGCGTCTGGGGGAGTCGGAGGATTGGAAAACGAAACGCGCCAGCTATTCTTCTTTCTCCAACAAGGCATTTATGAGGTGAAGATGTCACGCAGAAGTCCAGTATCTGCAACAGCTCGTAAATAATGTGCAGTTCGACACTTCTCTCACAGACACAGTAAAAAGAAGAAAAAACCCTACCACCCGTGGTTTGTTTATGTAGGTAAATCTAAAATTAACTTCAAACTCCATTTCATTTTATGATTGTGAATAATCCTCACCTCTAAGTGTCCTTCCCATACTTGTGACTATAAAGGAACATATGAGCTTTCTAGAGCTTAACCTTCATTGCCAGCTTCTCTAGCATGCCAAGAAAGGAGCACGCAGGTAAGTGAAATGCTATGACTACACAGTGTCTCTCAAATTCAGAGTATTTGTCCATGAGAAAGGATTTTGCTTATAATTCAGCCCACTACTTTCTGGAATAGATTGGAACTATTTCCCCAACAGAAGTGTACAAAAAGCAGATTAAATTCAATTGCTATGATGGTTAGCTACGGTATCTCTCAAGAAGCTGTTCAAGTCTTTCAGATAGTGGAGGACATTTTAAGACCATCCGGTGCATTTCTCAACTAATATCTGCAATGCTATAGTCCAGCAAAACGCATGGACTTTTCCTGTAGGTCTTTATAAAGGTGGTTTAGAAAAGGAAATTGAAGCATGAACATAGAGGGACTCGCTCCCCCACCCCAGACCCCAGAGTCTTCCCCATGCCCTACATTCATTCCACAAAATCTTTACATGGAAACCACCTTGGGTCACTTGTGGAAGTCCCAAAAAACTGACTGTAAACCACATGTAGGCCGTGCCTTCAGCAGACAGGGTATCTTTAACTATTCTCTGAAGCTTCACTCAATCTTTTACCATCTAATGTAGCCACCCTGAGCTCATGGAGCATTCAGAAACAGAAAAAACAAAGCAAGGTAGAGCAGAGGAATACAATTTATGACAAACCTTGAGAAGCCTCAGCCTGGCTCTCACAAGAGGGAGAAAAGACAGGAACAAACCATATCCTCTTCTGCACAGTATCATTAATATTCTGGAAGGTGGTATGGGAGGGTTGCTTTTAAAACTGCTGAAAATTACGTATTCTGACTATATCTTGCAGCCATTAAGCGCTCAGAGTAAAGACACAGCCAGCTCCTCCCTGCCTTTACTGACAACCCTTTACGTGCACAAGTTTCCAGGTAGCCCTCAGCATCTTAGAGGCATCCCTCAACAAAAAGCTGATTGACTCCAAAAGTCACTGAAAGCAGGGACATTTTCCAACATTTCCAAAGCTTCATGGGTCTCAATCCAGCCGGACAGAGGCCAGGACGCTGACCTGACACACATGTACTGCGCATACGTAAATGAAGACTTTGGCAGGGGATGCTGCAGAAGGCAAAACGGAGAGATAGTAAAGACAGGGATTAAAAATATCTATCACAATAATAAGTTTGGCTCACCTGCAACACAGTCTATATTGGCCTTCCTTCCACTTCTGTCAAGTTACAGCCACCTTGGTTTCTAGGCTAGAGCATGGATCACCTCTAATTCTCACTGCTAAAGCACCTTTCTTGTACACCTCCAAGAAAAGTAACACTGAGGAAGAAGTGACCAGGAAACCCTGCACACCACACGAGTCCCGCTCCTGAACTTCCTTTCTGACTCACACTTAGCCGCACTTACAATTTTTAGCAGTCTGCTAGGGTAGCTATGATTCCTCACTCGGGTTCATTTAAGGACCTTAATTGTTTGTTTTGGCTCCAACTAGCAACCGTGTTTATGAAAAACAGGTTAAGCTTTTGGCACCAAATTGTTTTCAAAAAACCTCAGCCTTTGAAATAGTGCCTTCTTTAAAAAAATTGTTTTCCTACCTTTAGACACTGCATTTTCTCTTCAGAGAGACATTTCACGTCCACTTCTCACTATAGTGGTGTTAGCTTTTTGTGTTCCCATTAACAACTCACTTTCCTCAACAGTTCATAACTTGATCTAAAAGGTTCTGTCTAAGATGTAACACATGACATTTCAGAGAAATCTAAGTTATTATTTCTAAATAAAAATAGAAGACACTCCTGCCCCACGTGACCATTCGTGGATTTCAAATTTTCATGGTACATTTGCGTAAATAAGGTGGACTTGTACACCGTAAGTATCTCTAAGTGGAGGCTAGCCTTTACAGTTCAGCCCTTTAATTCAAAGAAACACTCCTGATGCCTCATTGCATCAGTGTATTGCTACTAAACACTGTACAAGACAGTTCTGCGAAACAAAATTCTCACCAGTCTAAAACTGGCCACAAGAGTTTATGCTCACATTTGAGATTATAAAAGCAGATTTCACTCCACACTCAACAGCCTCTAGTATCAGCAAAAAAAAAAAATCCAGTAATTACGTCCCAGAGTGAGAACCCATCGTTCACAGCAGATCACGCTCCTGATGAAGGCACATGTATAAATGCAGTAGGAAATCCTGAGTACAGGCCAGTCATTTCCTTTTTTTAGTTTATTAAAAAGTTGTGGGTTTTTGATTCTAGTTTAATACTTTTCCACAGTATTTTATTAGTCTCGGTACTTCGAAGATTCATTTGGATGTAGAGGAATGGAATCGGCTGTGACTGTTTTCTCCTGAAGGTACAGTCAGAAATGAGATGGCTAGAAGTCACTGTAAAATTACAAAAAGCTTATATTAAAAAAGAAACACCAATTTTTCCACCAAATAAAAAGGTGAAAACAGAGTATCGACACTGAGCCTCGCTGGGCCATACTAAGGTCGTAAGTGGCCTGATGTTATTTCTTGTCCATCTGAAATGGTTTTGGTCTCCAGCATGATCATATCCAAGAAGAAATTTCCAATAGACTAATGCCAATACAGCCACCCTCTTTTAGGGTCATAATTGGTACATGTTACAAGATTCAAAAGCCACAAAATGTTCCAAAACAGCCTGGAGTCACTAGCACGATGGAGGGACAAAACACTCCAATATTCTTCAGAGTCTACTTACCAGAGAAACAAACTGAAGTAAAGCAGTCACCGTCCCTCTACAGGCAAGCATCTCAAAGTGCAACAACAGAATGAAATGTAGGCTAAAAAGTACACGCTTTCAAAAGAAACTGCCTGTTTGTCATCTATATTGAAGGATACACTTTAATTACCTATTCGCACAGCACTGTAAGAATTAAAAGGGGGGGGGGGGGGAAGTACTTTGGGGGGAAGGGAAAGGAGAGAGGGAACCAATAATCAGCATCTCACAGAAAGCCATTAAAAAAAAAAAGGGCGAGAAACCCTTCCTTCAGACAGTGGTGTCAGGCAGCAACAGGAAGCACGCTCAGGGTGCTTTCAAACAAGCACCAACTACAGATTTGAACCTGGACCACGTAAGCCGCATATCCTGCGTCCTATCTTGCTCACTGCTCTTTCCATCTGTTTTGCAGCAATCAGAACTTAACCTGAGACCACCAGGCTCCCTACAGAGCATTTGTACCCTAGGGAAAGGCAAAGTTTAGTGAGAGAGTGGCCAAGCTATCTCGTAGCACTCAGCTAAGACAGCGAGCGCTTGGGGAATGGTCAGCTGTGCCACTTGCGGAGATGTCTGCAGAGCTGTCACTTCAGCTGCCAACAACAGAGAAGAGGAAGGAGAGAACAAAAAGCACAAATATATCCAAGCCCTTTTGGTAATTCTGCCTATCAATTTAAACTTAATATCAGCTTACTCAAAAGTGAAGTCCAACCTCAGAATACAGCTTTGGTCAAATTACTGACATATAAAATTAAAGCTCATGCAATACGCTAGAAGACTCTGATGGAAAGAGAAACTGTATTACTTCAACTCCTATACTAGCATCAGCCAACTGCCTACAGTTAGATCCCCAGCTCCTTTATCTGGCCTCTTAAACAACGCCAGTTTGTGTTTTAAAAGGAGAAAAATGTCACCACCACCCCATTCTTCTACCGAAGCATTCTTGCTGCCAAAGAAGGGACTGCTCCAGCTCAACTGGGAAGGATGTCCAAGACATCTGGCAAAAACGGAGTCATCTCCATCTACCGGTCGGGTAATCACTGCATCCCCTAACCTTGACGCTACAGCGGAAAATCTTCACTCCACAAATCACCACATTTAACTATCAAAAGAGAACCAGGCCATCAAGCAAGTCAGCACAAGTAAAACACATCAGTAATAGTTTGGAAATCCCCGACGCACGACCCAAAAAGCAGATCTAGCATCCGAATGTGGACTTAGAGCACTGCTGACATGCTTTCCAATTCATGCTACTCACATAGTACAGTTTTACGTTCCTGTGTTTGCTAAAGGACCTCAACAGTTTTGTACAAGTTCATCATATTAACATTTCAACAGTTTTACTTTACACATAAGCCATTTCCTATGTCAGATCATTACTTCTATTACCACAAACGATCAGAAAAACTGTTGACTTGTTTACAATTGCAAAACACAATGAAGGAGCAAGGATACACATGCCCGCACTTACCTGCGCTTGGGCCACACTGGCTGGTGCATTTTTATATCACACTTTTTCAAATAACTGTATCTACAGTCTTTTTGTTGGCAAATTCAGCCCCACAAACATCTCCAATTTGTGTTACAATACAAAATTTACCATTTTAACGCATCAGGAATGACTTTGAGTCACAGTTGCGGGTAGCAAAAAGATCATTATGTCTAGTCTTCAGTTTTCAACTCAGCTATATAAGACTTTCCCAGAATTAGACGGGCTAAAAATGGAAACACTTAAGCTGTACTGTTTTTGCCTTCAACTAACAAGTGTTCCTCTAGAAAACCATGTATGAGAGATGCCCTATAAATTAAGACTAAAAAAATAATTAGTTGCTATTTTTCAACAATGCCCTGTAAAGAGTAGCTGTCCAGTACAGAAAGCTGCAACTTCTCTGTTTAAAAAGGGGACTCTGTTTGGGCTTCATCTTGCTTGTTACAGAAGCCCTAAAGCACCAATCTAAGCTTGCCCCGAGCACAGGAAACACATAAACACCGCAGTGGTAATGGTTCCTCTCAGAGCATCTTCCCCTGCTTATCTCACGTGAAACACTTCACGTGCCTTCACACGAATGCACACACTTACATACAAGTGTCTACACCAACAGCCATCCATCAGCTGTAGCCTCGAGTATTTTATGGTCTCTTTAGGTGTTTTAAGCTGTTTTGGAACATATTGATAGTTGTAAAATATGGTAAATGTCTTCCTAGACTCAGCATCAATGGTGCTAAACCACCCAAGATTAACTTAAATGTGTAATGTTATTTTAATTGTTTTCCTAAAGTATTTTATTCTGATGTCAATACTTGCCATTACAGCAGGATTCTTTACAACAAAAGAAGGAAACTATGAAAAGGACTGAAATCCTAAATCTTCTGTCCCTGTGGCCTAATGATACAGGAGTTCTCCATACATCTGGCAGTGAAGAAAAAAATAAATTCAAAGATGCCTTTTGATTTATAGCTCCAGTGTGGTTTCTTAATAATAGAGCTATCTTAAGCTGTTGCATACATTTAAAAATATTCTGACTCCTTCAAAGATGAATTACAGTAGCTGCATCTTTAACTGAAGTTCATATAAATATCTTCTTTTTTTTCCTCCAAGAAAACAATTACAAAACATTAAATCACTTTTATATCACACTATGAAAACAAAAACCTTTAATTTGGGTCACGATATGAACAGCTTTCACAACCACCAGAGAAAATGCAGGCTGCTTCACTGCTTAGCTTCCTGCTGCAGCAAGTCTGACTTACCAGCCACTTGCCACTGGTCAGGAGGAATCAACCGTTTGCAAGGCTTTCCTAGTTTATAAAGACAACACGCCTCCCTCTACCTTCTCAGCCCTCGTGGAAGTCATCCAAAGCACAATCTTAACACCACCTTTGCACTGTTTCCCAAGCCTCATGCTTAATTCTCATTGCAACAATAGTTTTAGGCATCCTAAACTGGGTCACGTGGCTATCCTTAAAGGTGATCAAGCATCTCTTGTATGTGCCACATGAAATCCAACATAGACTAAAATAGGAAAGGAATTTCAGTACCTGGACTGGAGAAGACCTACCTGAAAACCTAAAACCATCAGTGCCCCCGACATTACTTCTCCTTACCCCAAATGCAGACAAAACCTACAGCCTTCCTTCCTCCTTCCCTCCTCCTCCTCACCATTTATGTTTCTGCAGAAAAATTAAAAAAAAAAAAAGAAAAAAAAAAAGCAGTACTAGAAATAATAAAATGGGACCCTGTCTATGGCTCTAAGACTAATTTACTGTTCTAGATCTGTTTGCTTACATCTTTCTTCTCTGGCTAGCGCCAATGATGTCCAGACACAGTATAGGTTTTTTTTCCTTCCCCCTCTCCCACCCCCAATCTACCTCAAACTGTACATACAGTCATTGTTTTGAGTATCAGAAAGGGTGCCTCAGCTCTCTGGTTTGAAAACCTATTAAATTTCACTCAGAAATAATAAACAGCTCTTACAGCTTCCAACAGCTTGAACCACCAAGATGCTCAATTCAGCCTCTGCTAACTGGATAGGAGGAAAGAGAAATAATGTGAGTAATGTAGAGTTTATCTATGGGATTTGCTAACGAAAAGTAAGACTCAAGTGTACAGCACAAAAGAAGTATGAAAATAAGAATGGTGTACCATACACATAAAAAGTAGAAAACACATACCAACACATATCCTACCCAGCACACACAGGGCAGAACAACAAGTGCTGTAAAAAAAAAAATTAGTAAGAAAATCAGTTTGCCTGCTCGTCATGTGTTTCATGAAAGAGCTGTAAGAGCTCCCACAGTCTTGGGAAACTTCTGAATCTCATGAACTGCAGGAGTGATGAATTGTGTTTTATGAGCACTTAACTCTCAAATAATAAACTTCAAAAGGTTTGGTCCCCAGCAGCTCCTGGTGGTGAGAAAGGGACAACTGGCGAGAGGGGGCTGCTACTCTTGTTCTGTGGGCACAGGGGCTGCCAGGCGTGTGACATCACCCCTCCTGATTGGCTGCCAGTGACATCATTTTATTATTCAGCTTCATGTTTGCATTTCAGCTTCCCCCTTTCAGGGACCTCCAGACCTCACACAGCTCCGCCAAGTTGAGAGGAGCGAGGCAGCACGCCCCGAGCAGCACATCAGAGCCCGGACCTGCCTTCCCCACCTTGGGGCTTCCCTGCACAAAAGCAGTAGCAAAATGGAGAGGCCGGTTGTTTCTCTGTTTAGGTTGGTTTTCTGAGCTGGGGAAAGGTGATAGGGCTAGGAGGCTAACCAGGGCTCACAGGCTTTTAGCAAGGCAGCAAGAGTTAAAGCAAAACTCTAAGAAATTTGTTGCAGAAAAAGACCTGAAGACTGGAAAATGGAAACCATATGCAACGTAACAACAGATGCAATTAATAACATCCATGCACACACACGTAATTATACACGGATACACAACATGTATGAGAAGAGTGCGCAAGCAAGACAAATTCCTCCAAAGACCGCTTAAGAGCACCCGAGTATCCATTCTTTTGTTAACATCCACAAGGGATCTAACACAAAGCGTATCATCTCCTGTTTACCCCTCCGCGACGGCGAGGCTGCCTTTGTTCCAACTTAACATCCTGCTTCCCCTTACGCGCTCGCCCCTTCTGAACTCGGACGCCTGTAACCTGATACAAAAGAATGTTAATTTCTCAAGTGATTTTATAAAAGCACAGAATGAAAGTAACTTGATATTTTCCCCATCTTGAAAAATATTATTTTATAGCACATACAACCATAGGAAAATATATCTGGTCTACAACAATGCCTTGGAAAAATAAACTGAAAAATGGGCTGCTCTGCCTCTGTGTACCTAACTAAACCGTACGTTTTCTATTTAGCACACACGTACACGCTAGGATGTGTGTGCATGCATATATACAAATGCATAGATGTATGAATTATTCATGTGCACACGAACACAGATCAATCAGGCAGAAGATCAGTTTCAAGTAAGTACAAAAATATGTTAGTTAATGCTGAGCTTGAG
The DNA here is from genome assembly GCF_964195595.1 of Calonectris borealis. NCBI lineage: Eukaryota > Metazoa > Chordata > Aves > Procellariiformes > Procellariidae > Calonectris > Calonectris borealis. The sequence goes on along the minus strand of NC_134322.1, from coordinate 4,876,160 downwards.
TTCGTAACATGGCATGGAGAGTAAGTCATCTCAGACACAGCAAACTGTACTCGCCTATTAATGTATCAAAATGTATCTACAGTGCCTGCAATTTAAAAATGCTTTATGAACAACTTAGCCAAAATCAATTAAGCAAATACAATCATGCTCATGAAACTAGTTTCTGTATTTACAAAACGCATTTTCTGCACACTTCCAGCACCAAGCATTTGAAGTTTATTTCCCACAAACCACACCTCCATGTAGCCTATGGAAAGAGCACAACCCTGAAGGATGGCCGTTCTACAAATCCTGAGCCTCTGACCATTCCCATGCATCCCGCCACGCGGGAGTGTAACTTTCAGACAGGCTGCATTGCTATCCTAGCACATCCTATGACGAAAAGCTTTTAGAGAAAAGCTTCTTAAGCATGAAAGGTAGTACCATAAGCCACTATATAAATTCAGGCCAATGTAACTTTAGTTCTGCCCATACAGCATCACTAGCCTAATCATTTTTACATGTTACGATGCCACTATTTCTTCTATATTAAGAGCATAAGTATTTCAAGACACTAAATTAATGCGTTTAGTTTTATTTTAGCAAGTATCCCCAAAGCCCCAGAACTACTTTTAAAACCGTGTCTTAACAGTTTAAGTTTTAATATATACTGCTACCTACCTCAGCACATTTTACCAAGATAGTAATTCAGCCCTCGACACAACGAAACTGAATGCTTTTATGTGCAAATGAAATAAAAACGCTATAAAACTGCTCTAGCTTCAACTTCTAGACAGTAACAAGGTGGGGGGAAAAACGCTGGTGAAATAAAGCAAATACAGAAGGGAGATTTTCTTTTGTTTACCTTGTGTGGTTTGGAATATGGTATTTCATAGGGGTATTTTTCCACCAACTGTGATCTCAGCGATCAAAGTTTCCTTGCTGCCGTGTGAGAAATGACTTGAAAACGCAGAATCTGTTCTCATCAACACATGTCGATTGGGGTTAACAGGGTAAACCCCACATGCATCAGGGACAACACAGGTACAGCTTAGTCTGTCTGATCTTCTGCAGCAGGCACGAGACAGCTGCTAGAAAATAGATACGCTCTTTGCTACTATCACAAGGGAATAGGTCACGCTTAGAGCACCACAGTGAGCCTTCTGGCTCGGCAAGCTTTTCCTGACTTCAGCAGAACAGGCTGCAATCGTTAAGCAGGACCTGAAACATAACAATCTCTTCATTTATCACACACTTTCCAGAATGCTCTGAAAGTCCAAGCAATCCATTTTGCACAAAGCAATGCATTTTCATACACATTCTTCCCCGATAGATCTCACCAAGAACAACCCCAGCAACATCCAACGCCACACCTGAGCATACCTTGCAGCAGGAACAGCCTTGGGGAATCGTCCTACAGTTTCCAGTGGGATAGCACTCCTTGAGCTCCTTTGGCAAGGGAAAATGTTTACTCCCTGATCTGTTACAGATTTTCCAAAGAATTATGAAGTTGAGTTGCTCTCACTCTGATTTTGGCTATGAGATTGTAGAAGATTCCAAACCTTTGCTACTAACCACCACAGTTCACAATGAGCCTTCAAAACATTCCCCCAACCAACCGATTAGAAGTATCAGCCTAAAAATGATTCAAAGAGGAGGACTGGAGGAGTCGCCACTGCAAGAGGACTCTTCCATCACATGCCAGAGGCAAGAACACACAAGACAAAGCATCACAAGACAGGTCCTACGGATAGATCAAAGACAACAAGCACGGAAGTTCCCAAATCCACCAGCTAAAACAAAACATCTCCCCCAAGTAAACATGAAGCAAACTCCCACAATTCCTGTGATGAAATAATACTGATGAGCACCAGCCTCAGGCAGATTTCTTTTGGAAACCCTGTTATAGCAGCCCATCAGTCATCTACAACAGAGTTTCTAAAGTTCAATTCCAACTAACCTAGAAGGACCACTTGACCTTTAGGAAAATGGTTCCGAGACTTATTTTGCACAGCACTTCCACAAAGTGAAAGCTATTTTAAGTGTTGGGTATTTACTCATTACTTTTAGTATTTTGTAGTTTAGTTCTCTTTTGCAAGTGGGTAGAGACTTCTAATTATTAGTATTACTTCTAATCTGCACTCCTAATGCCTTCTAGGTCACCTGCAGAGAGGGCCCCAAGCTGAGAAAAACTGGTTCAAGTTATATCATTTATTTTGAGCCTCTCCATCAGAATCATCTTCTTCTGGATCATCTCCAGAGCCTTCCTTCTCTCACTACGCCTACACTTCCAGGGAAAATTGAGGAAGATCTAACATTTCCAAATGCTACCACTGTAAAACATACTAGACAAAAGTGCGAAGGACGTGAACCAAATCCCTAGAAGGAGCTTGAGGGTATCTTTATTTATGACACCGAATGAAGTTCTGTAGCATTGTGGGGTGTGTGTTTGTTTTAATAGCAAGACTTTCACTGCAGCACAGACGACAGGCATGGGCACTCTGCTGGTTCGAAAAATTTTGGTACAGCTGGACAGGGAGAACAAAAGGAAGAAACATTACTTCCAAACGAGAAGAGAGGTAAATTCAGCTTCCCCCACCCACCTTCCACAAAAACATCAAATATTTTCTTTCATAAATAATTGCAATAGGATGCCGTAGCCTTTTCCAAGCAAACAATAGCTAGATTGTGTAATGTTTTGCCCTAGGCAGGGCCCGGGGGGAGGGGGACACAAAGGCCAGCTTTCAGGGCTTGGGGCCTCTCGCTCCTGCTCCGCCGGCGTTGCTCCCTTCCTACTCCTTTGCCTTCCCGTGCCGTCCCTCCGCTGGGACTTTGAAGCAGCAGCCATCGGAGGCTCCTGCTACAAAGAAAAAAAAAGAGGCAGCAAAAACAAACAAACAAAAGCTCGTTATAAAGCCCCTCAGGCCCTGCCACAGACCTCACACAGAGCAACATTTCTTATTTCCACAGAAGGGGACCCTACGTGAGCCTTGTGGGACTGATTTGGGGGTGCTGGTGACCCGTAACAGCCATCGGCACGCACCCGCTTTTGCTGTCTGCCCCATCATGCTACTCTCCCAGCTGAACAAGCGGCTTCTGAATGAGCGCGGCCTCTCGCTGTTTTAAAGATAAAAGCTGTCTAAGGGCAGCCACTACAGGCCAGGCACGGCTGTTCCGTGGATATTAAAAGAAAACAACGAAAAGACCTTTTCTGCCTATAAGGTGTTTTGAAAGAGTCACCCATTTGAGTTGGGAAACGTCAGAGCTGTAATTCCCGTACTGATTCACCTTCCTCCTTCACGTCAGGAATTAGAAAACAACCCGCCCCAGCAACATCAAAGGAGCACCAGCGCTCCCCAGTACCCATCCAGCCATCGCAGGCACTCCTGCCCGCCTTCCACGTCCCAGACAGCGCCGCCGGTACACAGCTAGTGATGAACCCAAACCCCAGCTACAGGTCTAGCTGTCCCGGGGCTCCGGGCAGAACACTCCTTCCAAATAGATTATTTAGCTGGTTACCCCACCTCGTAGATAAGCACATTCAAAAATTATATATATGTCAGCTGCATCAGGAAGTACTCAGGCTGGGAAGAGACCAAGCCAGAGTAACAGGAGTGCCCAACCCTGCCTGCCTGAAATATGCATTAATTCTACGTAGTACTAGCAGTCCACACTAGTACCATCTCAGCACTGTAATCTCCCCAAAGCCAAATGTTTACCACATTATACTATTTATATATAACATAGTATAATATTCTGTGTAAACTGAATATAATAGCATTAAGTCAGCTGTGAGACCAAATAGTTAGACTGTTCTTTACAACAGAAGAAAGCAGAGTACACATGGCCGGCTGCAAGAGCAGACAGTTAGACCAAGTCTGCAATAAATCAGGTTATTTTCTTTGGTTTTTTTGAAGTGCATCAAAAAGACTGCAATAAATGCATCAGTGTAGGTACATCGATCTGAACTACACTTCAAAACAGCCACCACACTACACAAAGAAAACGACAGGTGCTAGCCACAGCAATTAAACCAAATTTTTGACAAATTTATGCAAAATGCCTTCTTCAACACTTGCAGAAAAAACCAGAATACAGATTAAAAATATATGGTCAAAAAACTTTCCAAGATGCATGTACAGATGGAGACACTGCCTGTTCTTCTATAGGCTAAGGCATAAAGAGGCATACAGAAATTGGGAAAAAGCTAATGGAGCAAAACCACCTTATCATTGACCTTACCTGATCATGCTTTTAAAAACATGCTTTGAGACATGACAGTGTATTTGAAAAACGTTCTCCTTTTCTACAGAAGGAGAATTTCTTTAAGTCACTCGATAGCCACAGAGCACACTCGAGCATCCGAAGCCTGAAGCGTCCTGCCCCGTGTCAGAGCTGTCTGGCTTCACCTCTGCCAGCCCCAGCATGGCAGCACTGGTCCTCTGCACCCCTCATCGCTCTGGAGATCCTTCAACTCCAGTACCTGCCCGCTTCACAACATTAACACTTAGGATGTGTTGAAAGCTTGGGTGCCCATACCAAGTAAACTTATAGAGACTCAACCAAACCTCACTAAGGCACTTTAAAAAAAAAAAATTTAATGAAGTTCTCTATGAAAGCGCTTTTTTTTTTTTGTCAGAAGTACTTCCCCCCGGTTTTTACACATATATGCCTATTTTTAACTTCAGACTCATTACTGATAATTTGCAGAGAAATTTAAACCACCACCCATCAGCTGAGTATCAGCATGTTTCTAAGAGCTTAGTTGGGGGTTACAGTGATTCTATGTGTTTCCCCTTTCTCAGGTAACAGAAGGTTCTGGTTAAAGGTGGAGCATTTATAGATATATTTGACAGATACAACAACGTCATGTATACATTACTCAGAGTGAAAAAGTTGGATAAAAACAGTGTTACTCAGTGGACTCTGCAGGTAATTAATTTAGTCCAAAACTGCTTTAGAAGTTCATTCCACAAACTACTTCAAACAACCTCTGGTGTGACAAGCTCCAGCCTGGGCTTGGTAAATCCCCCAGCCCAGAGGAGCATGGCTGGTTTTGGGAGAACAGTGATCACACAGTCACTGGTACAGCCGCATCCTGGTTTACCGAGGGCTTAGGAGATCAGGGACTTGTGTGGATCACTAGAGCCAAGTGGCAGAAAAGGGCAAAATTTCTTAGCCACCTGGAGATGTAAGAAAGCTTCCCTTCCCCTGTCTCCAGGCTTAGTAATGAGCCAATTGTTAAAATGTAAAAACCCCCATGAATTTAGCAAGGCTGCCTTCCTTTTATATTTGATAAACAGAAGCGACTTGACAATACGCAATGGCCTGGATTACAATGCATTAACTCATCAGAAAGTATGCAAATGCTGCAACACAGAAGCATGAGAACAAAGAGCACCTTCACACAGGACTTTCCGTACCTGCGCTGCCCAAGTTCTGGAGGTTATCTGGACATCACAAAACCCTGAGCACAGCTAAAAATCACAACAGCCCCTCTTTCTGCCTGTGCCTGCTCGTGCTTTCTGGGAGAGCCGGGGTAAGGCAGGTAGCAGAGGTAATGCTGGCACAGCTCAGTCTCACCTCCTGCCGACGCAGCGGGCGGGAGGCAGAAGCACCTTCCGCTGCCATCTCCGAAACCAGCCTTCACCGAAACAGCATCTTGGACCGAGATCTGCCTTTCTACAAATTTGGGCATAAAGCTTCTAAGGAGCTTGGGAGAAGCACTTGCTTTTTTAATTAACACCACACTTAGTAGGAATAATGATCATTAGAAACTTTTCACTAGAGCCCCCAAAAAATTGACATCTTATGCCAAAAACCAAGTGCATTACAAAATTCTTACTTCTGACATGAAACTTGAGAACACAAACTCTCGTGCTCGCAGGTAGGCAAGTTACCAGTAGAGTCAAAGACAAAACAAAATACAAGTTAGAAGTAACCCCTGCCAATAGTTGCTCATGATTCCTAAAACCTACATACTATTGCTTCCACATATTTTCAATGCAAAAGATAATGATTTTCTAAAAAAAAAAAAAAAACAACACAAACAAACAAACAAAAAAAACAAACACCAAAGCCATTACCTTGATCTCAACATGAGAGTTCAGCATTTACTGGGGGTCTTTATTTATTTATTTTTTTAAACATTACCACCAATTAAACAAGGTTACCTTGCAAGCAGTGTCCTCATTTACCAACGACACAATCTCAAAATATCACTAAAAGTTAAAGATTTTAGTGCAAACATTACCTTAACACTCTGGGAAAAACACGCAGCATATAAATGCTTTATACCTCAGGGGCCGCCACTATGAATTGAATAAAAATGTATAGGTGTGCACGGAAAGTAAATATTTTTATACATTTCTGACATATTTTATAAAAGTGCCTTGGAAAAAGGCTGACTGCACTTCAAATAGTTGACAAAGAAAACCTCCAAAAATTAACTCTAATAACTAAGCAGATCTCTGCATTTATACCTATTCGTACTTCTTTTGTACATATTACACTTTAAAATGCATTCAGGAAAATTGTGAGCACGTTAAGAGAAACATTTAGTTAACAAAACATTTAATTTCTAATACCAGATTTCCTATCTCCTAAAAAATTTTAGCCAGAGACCCTCACTGTAATTTTTAGATGTGAAGCACATGTAACACCATGTTCAGTACAGGGATTCAGTCCTTTAAACGAAAGGCTAAACGTGCTGTTCTTGACTCGTGGCAGTCTGGGCTTTACAAGGCATCTTATCGTGAGAACAGGCTCTTTCAAGATTCCCAAACCCAATTTCTAAACCAAAAAGGTTCAGATAAGTATCTGAGCATTTGCAATGCTTATCTGCTAGCTGTTCTTCTGTTAATTTCTGCCTTGATGTTTTGTAGGCCTCCACAACAAATGTTTGCCTAAAATCTAAAGAGAATTTCATGGTTATGCAAGTTAAAATTCCTCCACGCATACAGATAATTTAGAGGGAAATCTCCAGTGTTTTTCTGGAGAACGTAGAAACTACATTTCCCTTCTTTACACATGGTGCAGTGTTTGACAACACTGACAAGCACCTCCTACACATCTGCATGACCAGTGTTGTGGTCGCCATGAAGTTTGCCCTTAACTCACATGCACAAATTGCCAGAAAAAGAGGTAATTCTCCTTCGTAACTTCATTTTTAGTTCAACTACTTAAGAGCTAATTTGTTAGCCTGCTTTATTTTTGTGATCTTGTAGATGAGCTACTTACTTACCACAGCCAAGAAGCTTCTCACCTCTCTCAGTCAAGCACAGCCCCTTACGGGGCGTTGTTTGACCTGATGACTTTATCTTTCCCTCATGGTCCTGATGTTCTTCCAGCTCACCACACTTAGCTTTGCTAACACTAGTCCCAATTTCCAAAAGCAAGATATAGTATTTAGCCTAGTTTAGGATCATGTGTTTTGGTTTACCTGAATGGGGAAACCCTGTTTTGCAATGCAAGGTAGTATTTCATAATTACACAGTGAGGTGCTCTCCTTCAGAGGCAGGTACCTTGCTAATAAAAATACTTGGGGTACAAAACCAGAAAGACAGCGCAGCAGCTCCTAGCCAATCTGCAATACAAGCTACACGCTGTGCAAGCCTGGCAACCCAACGTTTTTAAAACCACTTCAGACCCACAAATACAGTGCCAGCTGGGAGAGGGCAGATCGCATGTTTAAGCTTTATAACGAAGTGAGAAGGTAAGATACAGCAACTTCTGCAAAACACCTCCTAATGACTGCCCACACAGTCATTACAGAGGCCAAACATATCAGCTTCCCACTCAGCAAAGCTGCCAGAACTCAACTCAAAGCAAAATTTATATAAACGGAACAAACAGTATCATATTCAGCTATCACTTATGACTGCCTTCATTTTGAGAGCAAGTAAACCAAAGGATTTTGAATTACCGAAAGAAGGGGGGAATGTCCTTTCCCACCCTCACAAAAAGAACAATCCTTCTGTTACCCCATTTTGAAACTTCTCAAGACACAAAAGCAGCTCTGCAGCCATAAGGACTTGCAGCATTTCAAGGTAGTAGTTTCTTATCCCAGAAACAAATCAAAGCACATAACTGAATGCTCTTAACATGAATTCTCCTTGCTTTCACACCCCAAATGTCAGAAACTTTGTTAGCATCTTATTGCCTGTATTCCTCTTCTTCCCCCTTATTCCTTAGAGCAGAAGACTTTACCGTGAGAATATTAAAACATGAATTGAGGAGCATTAGTATCATACATGGAAACTCATGCTGCCCTTCTGACTTCAAACTAAATCCCTACAATAACAATAAACATATGGTATTATCTCATCAATTGGCACATTAAACAGAATAACGTGGGGACCACTACCTGGATGTTCTCAAGTATTACGTGTAGCAGGCGCTTACTCTCAGGGTTTCTAAAATTTGAGATTGGGAAAGAAAAGTTTCTGTGAGCATGAAAATAGGTTGCTTATACACTGGACGTTAGTCAGATGGAAAAGGCTGGTGCATCTAATATTGTTTATTTTTTACTTTGACAAAGGGACAAGCTTATGGAACTTACGATTTCCAGTACTTCGTTCTTAAATTAAGTTATATTACTGGAGTCAACAAGTTAGATCACACCAGTCTTGCACCCAAAATACACAGAAAGATACCAGGATGAAATAAAGATGGTGGTGCAAACACAAACAAATGCTCCATGAATAAAAGCATTACCTAAGAGCCAGCTTCCCCCTTCAGTATTTTCAAGAAATTTCTAAGAGGATTTGCAGAGTTAAAGATAAGGACCAGAAGAGAGATAACAGATGGCAATGGAAGGAAAACAGCACGTAATAACTTGATACGGTACATTCGGTACTCTAGTACATTAGCAGAAATCCAGAGACAACTTCCACATGCACATTGCTTGGTTCCCTATTTATGAACAGTAGCATCATCAAGGGCTCATCACATAATATTTAGTTTTGTATCTACTGGTCTCTGTTTTAGCACTGAGAAGCATATTATTCAGATCCTGTCATCCAGACCTTGATTATTTTTTATAAAGAGGCAGCATCCCAAGCCCTACTGGAAGAGGTAACTACTTTAAGTGACAGAGATGGAGACAAATAACCAGCATGAAGGAAATGCTGTATACTGTGTTGTTTTAAGATTTCACAGGCTGTGTGTTTAGAGTTTGAGCTTCACTCCGATTCCCCTCTCTCAGCTGCCAGATGATGCACACAAGGCCAATGCCTACTAAACTGTTATTTACTTCAGATGAAGTTTCCAGAACCTATCAAGATACTTTATTATTTCCCAAAATTTTCAACCACTTGGAGGCAGGGGGGTAACAGCTCGTAAGCCAGTCATCTCAGGCAATCACCCGCCAAACAGAGCCTTCCTGACAGGACAGGCCCTGGAAGAAGAGACTTTGAGCAGCTCTGCCTCAACATCGCCCTGCCACCAGCCTGGGCTCCTCATCCCATGCAGAATCCATGCAAACAAAAGTTATGCCTTCAGCAAGAGACACCTGAGGTAGTAACATAGTGCTTGCAAACATCCAGTGTCACACAGTTTTTGTTTCTATGGTGGGGTTGTTTGTTTGGGGGTTTTTGTTGGGGGGGGAGGTTTGTTGGGTTTCTGTTGTTTTGTTTTTGTTTTTTTCTAAGACTGCACCTTCAGAGCTCTGTGTTTTCTGAGAAGCAGCAAACAAGTCTCCCAGTCCTGCCAAGCAACCAAAATATTGCTGGTCAACAACCTTTGCTATCACCACAATCATCACTTTTTTGTTTTGCTTAAATTTCCCAGGCTACAAGCCAAGGCTTTCATAGGCAATGCATTGCCATTAAGGTAAAGGTTGGTGATCCTGTATTTTTCTTTACATTACCAGCCTCACTGCCCTGGTGGATGCACTACTGAAAAACACAGCTACTTCTCCCTAACCCGTTTGTCCCAGTCCACTCGAAGGAGGAGGTCAGTCACAGCAGACACCACAACCTCTATTCCTGGGCCCCCCTGGTTTTTAGTTCCAGAGCCGGAGGCACATTCGTAGCTACCCTGAAAAACAGCAGTGAGCAAAGGCAAAAGAAAGAGCACATCTTCATCCAGGCATTGGTACTGCGGGACTACAGAAGAAAAATGGAATAGGTCTGAACCTGTACCTGGAGAGCTGAAAGGTGAAGATATTTTGCATTCAGATGGCAGGGATACCAACACACACACAAAGGCAAAGCTGCTAGCTGTGAACTGCAGGTGTTTGGATTGTGGAGGAAGGAGACATACAAGGAAGACAAAACTGCCATAAATTTTTGATAAAAACAAAATTCATTTACTTCTAAACAGGACTCCTTCAAGACCATGTTACAGGAGCAAATACCTAAACAGCACTGAAAAACTATGTAAACTTTACAATCCAAGGCTGACAAGGCATTTTGTATTGCCCTTCTCGTGAGCCTGCTTCGCAGAGTTTAGTCTTTCAGTGAAGTCAGGGTGCTCAAATTATGATAAAAGACTCCAATCCCTGACCATGAGATGTCAAGTCCCCAGTATGCAGTTACGATGATTTGAGGAGGACAAACTGCAAGGTTATCGTAGATGGGGCCAGTTTTAACCAAAGCAAGTCGCCCCCAATGGTAAGCAATTACAGTTCTGACCCACGTCCAAGCTCATCTTTTTATTTGTGGAGAACATAGGGGCATGGAGACAAGTTACAGTACTCAAAACAAAAACAAAAAAACACCAAACAAAAACACAAAAAAAACCCCAAACAAACAAAACAAAAGAAAACCCACACACAAAAAAAACCACACCACCAAACCCACATAAAACCCCAAAACTCACACAAGCAAACAACACTGACCCCCACCATTCCCAACAACTACATGGTCTCTATGTCCATATGACCAGAGAACAGATGCACTTGCCACGACAAGCCAAGCCAGCACCTCCCTAACTGCACTTGTCCTTTTCAAGGTTTCTTCAAAAAGCTCTCTAGACTACCTCATATAACTCAAGCTGGGATCTGCACAGGATCTGTTCTTAAATAAATAATATATATATATATATATATGCATATATTTAAGAACCTTAGAGCACAATGCCAGCCATTTCTTGTGTTTATTATGTTTCTGTTCAACCAGCTGCACCCAGACATGCAGTGCTTGGTAAAAAATACAGCTGTGTAGAAATCCCATTAAGGAGAACAGTTACAGTTTTAATTACCTCCAAGGCAAAAATTCCAGCATACAAAAACATAGAAGGGCCATGTTTTGCTTTGGTGGTGGGTTTTGGTTTTTGGGTTTTCTTTTTTTTTTGTTGTTGTTGTTTTTTAATTTGTTCTAAAAAGTGCTTAAGTCAGTGGCAATTAAAAAATTCCTGCAGTAACTTAGAGTCAACTAAAACCCAGAACAATCCACAATAATATCACACCGTATCACCTTATTTATCAGATAAGTCCATTGCTGCTGAACCACAGATAAAAAAATTCTGCCCCAGACATAAATAAGCAAGGGCAAATTTACGTCATGCAAAAAAAGCTCTGCAATGAAAGAAATCAGTGAGACAAGCAGAGATGCAGATAACACGTTCTTTATGTTCGAAACACCAAACTGGTCTGGAAGCATTGCAGTAAGTGTGTATGCTACAGGAAAAAGAATTCACGTGGAGATCACAGGGATAATTTAAAACCAGATGCAGTCAAGATGCTTTAAGATGGAGTTTCTTCTGAAATGCGTGAACTGAAAACTGTATCCAAGCCAGTGGTTCGTGCACAATTTTAACCTGCAGCAAGGTCACAGCTCCAGGTACCTACACAGAATTCTGCATGCAGCCAGCCTTGGCCCTCTCCACGTGGCTTCTCTGTGGAGAATGGGAATAGTCCATCGGTTTACCCCACGGGCTCGTTTTGAATCTTTAATTTTGTTATGTTCGAGCTGCTCAAATGGAAATCACCTAGCAAGCAGAGAATAGAGGCTTAGCTCATACTAGATATAAAGATTAGAAAATCCGGGATTTCCCCTATCTCCTTTCATTCGTTCTTTATTTAGTCTACCATTGGCAACAAACGAATTTAATTTCAAGAAAAGATAACCACAAAATAAAATAATATATATTTTCCACATAACAAAAATAACTGACAATTGTTATGGGTTTGTTTGTTTAATAATATATTAATATGAGGAAACTAAGAGGTATTTTCCTCTTTTGTTTCAGCTCAGTTTCACTAAATAGCTTATAAAACCCCCAAAGAACATGTCTGAAACTGTTAAGCCACAAATACATCCCTCCCCACTTCCCTTCCCAAATCCTAGTCCCTAATGTGCAACTAGGTAAATCTCAGAGAAGGAGAAAGGAGTTTTATTAGCAGAGGGCTCAGAATTGGAGGGCAACCACTGAACACTGCCTGGAGCTAAACCTCTAAAGTTACTCGTTGGCTAAGTGTGCCTGCCTTTGATCAGCGGAGTTCAGAGTCCGCTTATTTAACCTCGACAGGAAGAGCTCACTTATGTGGTGCAAGATGAGCTCTTTCCTACACTTTCTTCAACAGTTTTATAAAACTGGCACAGTGACAGGCTTTGCACATTTCCAAATATTAAAAATAGCTAGGCAAGAATTTACAAGTAGTGATATCACTGACGACAACTCACAAACCATCTACCTCCCAAACTGTGTTTTTTTCTGAGCCAGGTCCACAAGAGATCACAGGTTCCAGCATCAAGGATATCTCCTGAACTAAGCCCGATAAGCCAACAATCTCGCAAAATATTTAAGTAGCATGTGGTTGATTGAGCATCCTACCCACATAAATGATACATAACTGCAGAGAGAGAGAGACTGAGAAGGTCCTTCCAGAAAAGAAACCCAAAACATTCCAGTATCTTCCTTGTTTATAGAAAACTTAAATAAAAACTGGCCCAAAAACCTCCCTGAAACATTTACAGCAGGATTTTGCAGATGCCTGTGCACCACTTTGGTGGGGTGATATTAAACACGTCTGCAGCATACATCACACGGAAACAAAGTGTTGATCTGGTTGACTCTCAGGAAAAAAAAATGCAAATAAGACTATATGCAGGCTGGGGTGGAAGAACAGCCAAGTCTTTGCTTGTTTCTACTGCTCAAAAACTTTCCGTCTGCTGGGTCTTGAAGGTGCAAGCTTACCAACTCCTATGCCCATACTATGCCCCAAGTACTTAATTCTTTACATGAAAACTGATTTCTGCACTGTATTCCATTATTTGTGTATTGCTCATCATCAAAAAACTAACATAATCTGCAGACATCTTTTGTAGCAACTTGAAGTCTCATTCCAGTCACTGTTAGCCAGCCTTGCATAGCCCACGAGCCTCTCAAGTCATCTCAGCTTACTCATCCCTTAAGGCTTTTCTTCAGACAGAGACTTGTGTCTACATTAGTGGATATGAGTCACAAAGAGGCCCTTTAACTCCAACGCTAAAAAGGATACAGATCTCGGGGAACCAGATTACTCAGTTTTATATCATTAGAAGTTTATCACTGCTTACTTTGGTATCACCAGAACGAAAAGTGGTCTGGCCAGATTTTGCTCTGAGGAGGGCAGCTCTGCTCAACCCTATTTGCCCAAACAAATGCTGGTGTTTCCGCCTTCCCCTCGCTTCACGACAACAGCCATCAGCAACACCACGTTCAACCAACAGTTCAGCATTTGTCTTCAAAATGTAAAATGCCTACCCAGTTTAAAAATTATTTCAGAATCATAATATTAACAGGAAAAAAGCAAGATGTACCTTCCCCCCACCCCGGGACAATTCATTCCCACTAGATGCAATTCCCAAAGGATCACATAAAAAAACCCAGGAAATTAGTTTCCCTCACCATACTTCCTAACCTTTTCATTAGTTTCCCATATCCGGCCAAATAAGCCTTTTAAAGATCCTTTCTGAAGTCACTGGCCAACTTGGAGATCCCTACTCTTTACTGAGATTTTCCTTATTGGAAAATCTGCCCCCATACATATATTAGGCACACCAGAATACGTACAATTTTCAGTATCTCCTAGGGAACTACCATTTACTTACACAAGGTTAAGTGGATTAAATCCTAGCACATCCTCAGATGATCAAAATACCAACTTCTTTGGAAATAACAATATAGGTTTTTTTTTTGTTTTAACCCAGCGTGCACTACCCTTTACTTGAGGATGATCAGAAAAGAGACTGGGCTGTTAGTCAGGAGGATAATGAGCAGCAACATCAACTTGCCACTAAACGGCACAAACATTTTCTCTCTCCTATGGCCAACAAATGAGTACTGCAGTGGAAGTGACTTGTAAAGCTTCTCATCTAGGCTAGGAAAATGAACTTACATATGGAGTATTTTTGGCCACTTTATGGCAGTTCTTACGAGACCGGTTGCAGAAAATCATAAAGCTGCGCTTTATGTAGTAAAAGTGAAAAATTACTAATTATGTTTTGAGACTTCAAAAGACAGGAAGAACAACAGCTAACACCATAGCTTTACTGGGGCAAATGAAAAGTGCAGTGCTGAAATGAGACAATATAAACTCGACCAAGCACATGCTGCTTAAATATTTTATGAAACTGCTGGCTTAGCTGTCTAAGCTGAGGAGATATTCTTGATGCTGGAACTTGTGATCTCTTGTGGACCCGGCTTGGGTTTAAAAAAAAAAATAAAATCAAATTTGGGAAGTAGGTGGTTTGTGAGGTGTCATCAGCAATATTGCTACTTGTAAATAACATTCAATATGTCAAAAAATATTTTTTTTAACTTGCCTTAAACTAAAAAGGGATACTGCACTGGCTTTAAAAAGCTTACTGTTGGTAATTAGGTTTCTAGTCCTAAACAGTCTCCACTGTTACAGCTCAAACAAGCAGCTTTAACTGAGTTGCCCATCTCTTTGTGTTTTTGTTTTGATAGAGGCTCAATTATGCCCGGGACAATGGCCTGTCTCTTCATTTTGCTGTGAACAGGAAGCAAGGGTGCCATTGTCACCCGGCTTCAATTCAGTCACAACAAAGGGGTCTGAAGTGGCGAGAATAATGGGCTACCTAAAGTAGCCAGAAGGAGGAAGGAGGGCGAGCTCTGCACTAGCCACAGCCCCCCTTCAGCCAGCCCTCCCTGTGCCTCAACCCAGGCTGATGGTTCCTCTGGCAAGAGCCATGTCAGGGGCTGGTGACGCAGGACAGCCGCAGAGCGCTGCTACCATGCCTGCGCGCAGAGCGGTGAGGGGCACGGGAGGGGAGCTGAGCCGTGAGGTGCACAGCTTTGCCCATGCTTCCCCACTGGGGCAGGGCAGAAACGGAGTAGCTGTGCGGTTTGTTGGTTTGTTTTAAAGAAAAAGCAAACCCAAGAGCCGTGACCCTTTAGCATGTGGGTGGGCTTCGGTGGGGGGAAAGGGGAAGAGATGCAGGAAGGCATGGAAGGAAAGTAAATCACACGACAGATTCAATTAGAAAAAGGAGGAATGTATTTTGTCTAAAAAAAATAGGACATGGTGTTATTAAAATACAGCGTCAATTACACTGAGATTGCAGGGAGTGAATGAAACCTAGTAGCAGACTGTTATTGTAGCTGAAATCCCCTCCTCCCCTTCTGGTGCCTCATTCATAAATGGCTGCTCGGGAGCTCCAGCTGCAGAGCCGAGTGCCGCCGCGCGCGCGCACGGCAGCGCGTGCCCCGCGCTGACACACAGCCGGAGGGACGAAACTCGCCTCAAGAAGTATTTAATTACTTTTCTGCAGTCATCCACTCTTTCTCTCTTCTCTCAAACCTCCTCCTCAACCTGAAATCTGGGACGGTGGGAAGACTTTGCAAGCTTGTTTACCAAGAGTGGCTTTACGGCTGCCGCCCCGCGATGGAGGTGCCCGCGCATCGGACAAGAGGAATTCCAGCAGGCTCAGCCCGGGTTTCACGCAGCACCTCTCCTGCCAGCCTGACTTCTCAAAGCTTGCCTTTGTCCTCACTCTGCGTAGGGGGTTGCTAAGAAAAGAATCTATAGATGTATGTATACAAAGAAACAAACAAGACAAGATTTCAAGAAATCATCACCTCAAATTTTCCTAGCTTAAAAGCAATGAAAAAGCTTTCCTATGCATCCCCAGCTTACATGCATGTATAAGTAACTCTATTACTCCTTACGTCTGTCTTCACGTTATTTGCAGCTCAGAATTCCTCCAGAACATTTTAATTAGGTAGAACAAGACTCAAACGTGCCATAACAATATCAGTACTAATAAATCATGGGCAATACAGCATACTGTTTGTAGTTAGAAAGGGGAATTTCCAAAATGTTTAAAAAAAAAAAAAAGAAGAAGAAAAATAGAATAGAAAATGTGCATAGGAGTGAAGAAGATGCATGAAGGAGGGTAAAGAACCCACCTGTTACGCTCAGGACTTGCACAGATGTAGGAATGCTAAGCAAACCATTTATAAGCATTGCCCAAAAACTGAGTAGCTTATGATATATGGTAAAGGGGGCCAAGGCCTGAACGAAGGACATTATTTTATTATCAGAAAATAAATTAACGTATTGAAACTGTCAGTTTCAATCAGTACGAGTTACTCATTTCTGATTCTCCTGCTAAACAAACCTAAATTCCTGCTGAACAATAAACAATTCTCCTGCTACACAATAAATCAGGAAGTTTTAATCCATTTCTTACAAAGCCATTTAATAACAGACTTACTTTTACAGCCAACTTTCCAAGAAGATAAGTAATTCTCTCAAGAAAGCAGTTCCTTATTCCAAAATTAGAATAATTTGACAATGTAAAAGATGACATATAACATCTCTCTTCCGTTTCACTAAAGCTCCAGAGGGGCCCCCAGCCCAAACAGCACGCAAGTGAGAGCAAGCATTTGACCAATTCACAAGCAGGAAAAGAAGGCCTGCCCTGCTAATTTGTTCATTTTACACTGTGTAGGAAGAAAGGAAGGATCACATTTACACTAGTGGAAAAATTACCCACAGGTATTGCAGAACTAACCCAAGATCCCAGCTACATCTTTAACATCTTTATCACCAAAACAATTTTCTCTCTAGACCAGGGGAAGAAAAAAAAAAAAAAGGCCTTCAATTAACACAAGTTCAACTTGAATCAAATGGATTAAAGGTGCAAATATTTCAGCGACAACGTTGCATCAAAATGCCCACAGAATACCGTGAGATGGTGCAAGATCCTCAGCAGTGATCCATCATCTCGCAGGCATTTCAAAAGAAAACAGGGTTTTCAAACTCCCAACCAGATAACCGTTACCACATCTGACCCACCTGGATGTATTCAGTTACCAAAAGAGGTAGTAAAACTCCTGAGAGATGACTGTTTACTCCACACATATATCAATCAGCTCAGATTCACAAAAAAGGCACTCAAAATGCAGGAGGTCCCCCCCACTCCCACATCATCTCTCGGGTTCCATTCCCTCTTGTCACTCATCCGTGAAACCCTGAAGACAATTTTTTACCCCATAGTCATGCCCTCTGAAGAGCTGGCATATTGTTATCAGATCCAAAGATACAAACCACAACCGGCATCTCTCCCCAAAAGAACTATTTGTAAAATATTTTGAGAGTTGCCTACGTAAGTCTAAAGCATACTTCTGGGGAGAAATTCCCACTGGCATTTCATGAAAACCATTTGCAACTGTTGTTCCCCACAGGTGTGATCACCAAAGATTTTATACTCCAGAAGAAATGGTCGAACCCACAAGCTCTGCAGAATGTTTCTTGATGAATACTCCAGCTCATTTTCTATGGGCATGGTTTCCATTTACATCTGTGGAACTGTTTTAATTACAACAGCACTAGGACAGAAAATTCTTAGAGCAGAACTGTAACACCGAACTCTCGTGTACATCATCTGCGTCTCCTGCAGTATAGGGCACTTCAACAGCAAGGCGGGGGCGGGGGGAGCAAAGCACAATTTGCTAAGCAGAACACATTCCTACATCACTACTTTAAACAGAATAAAAGACAAGTCAGGGGGTAGTGCCAGTTCAGCTGCTTGTTTGGCCCGATTCGTCTAGACTGAATTTTTTGTTTGGCCAAGACACACACCAAAGAGTTACATTTTCTCAATGCACAAGGCCACATGCCTTGAGCTAAGCTATTGTGCCCTGACCACATTTTAAAAGTACCAACTGAAGTTAGTACAAATGTTTTTTTATTTATATATGTAGGTATATATATACACACAGTACATACACACCCATTATATATATGTATGTATCTTAGCACTGCTTCAATGAACGAAGCAATGTCACAACTTACAATCGAAGAACCACTTTTATGAGAAAAAACAACACAATTATCAACCTTTTTCACAGCACTGGCTTAAGCTTCTTTGTATATAAACCTCTGATCATTGTTGCATAGCCCAACTTTTTAGGAAACAACCTTGTAAGAAGGAAGTTGCTTGATCTTCCTTAAATTTTGTGCATCGGTCTCCAAAATAAGTCCTTTGGCAGAGGTATTATGTGATGAGAGAAAGTCTCTGGACAGCCTCAGAGATAAGTGAAATAGCCCATTCAGGTTACAAAAAAAAAAAAAAAACCAAAACAAAACACCAACAAACAAACAAACTTCAGAGCATGGTATCCTTTAAAGCTCTGCAATACCCTGCTCTTCAGTATCGAAAGCAGATCAAACTTTTTAGATAAACAACACATTTGGTTGTTTTTCTAGCCTATAAATCACAGCTCTTCCTCTAGCTCATGAATCAGGTATTTTCAGTATGGAAAATATGACAATCTGAAAGAGTCATTTTCTGTCTTAACCTCAATCCTCCACAACCTCAAGCAGCACAGAGATACGCTTTTTGTCCTGGAGGGTCCAAAGAATATCCATGTCACATGCACCCAAACACCACGAGCCACAAAACACTCCCCAACACCCTATAGCTAAAAGGTTCTAGCACAAAAACCAGAAGCCACAAACTGCAAGTACCACTGATCACATCTCACAAGAGGAAACTTGGTCTCAAATCTCAGCAATCTACGAAAACTCAAGACAACATTTAGTGATGGAAATAACCTTGAGCCAGAAACTCTAGAGGAGACAGCTTAGTATTTAGTATTCATCAAAAATATTAATTTTGCATCCAGCCAGAAAGCCCACATATTTTTCTCTTTTTTTCTGGGGGTGTCAGCTCAAAGTCTCTTATACAGGCTCAGCACTGGCTTATGACTAGTAAAACAGCTTTTATACATTCCTCTTCCACTTAAACATCATTATGTACTTTCTTGCAACTTCACCATGATCAAAGTCCTCACAAACAAAATGACAAACAGGATGTACACTTAGAACTCCAGTTGTGCTGGCAAAATACACAATATCATTTAAGTTTCATTTCAGATCAGTTTGTCCAAAAAATAACCACTACAAATCATATTATGTTCATGTCGGAAGGAAAAAAAGATAAGATACACAAAAAAAGCAGAGCAAATGAGTTTCCATCTCTGTCACAAAATAAGAACAGACTATTTCTGTTACCAAAGATACAGCAACTAAAGACAAAAGTAAGGAATTAACATTTCCTGTCACATTGGCAACAACCAGTAGCATCAGAAGGTGTACGGTCAGGAGCCAGGCTTCTCTGCAAAATACTGGAGAGATCACACGCAAAAATCCAGCCAGTGTCAGCTGCTTCTTGTGTCCTAACACCAGACCCCTGAGCACAGTCCTTGAGTCACGGCTGGAACAGGAACTTCGCTTACCTCCATTTTATCTCACAACAGGTCACCCATTTCATTGCTGCGTGGACACTGTGATATTCTTGTACTTCCAATCTTTTCACTCGCCTGCCAGTCCGCTCCTCATCACCTATAGCTAATATTTCAACGCTGTACTGACAATTGAGATTGCAGGTGTCACCACTTGATCTAAAAGCATCTGTGTGGCTCAGTTAAAAATTCACTGAAGTGCCCCAGTACTTTCCACAGTTGATACTGGAAAAGAGAAGCAGGACACCTTACACAACACAAATTTGTTTTCACACGGGAAAAACGGGTGCCAATTGAAGTTAGTTCTCATTTTCCTGGCGTACTCAACCAATACCAACAGGACTATTCACAAATTTGAAATGCAGTGCATTCTTAAAGCATTTGCTGAAGAATTCATATACCAGTTTCTTTGTTTAATTGAAGTTCTCAACTAAATGATTTTGTTGTGCATGACAACGACAGGCCAAACAACAGTGGGGGAATTGGGTTTCTCTTTGTGTGTCATTTTCTAATACCGTTAGAGCGCTGCTTCATAATATGATTACATTTACCTATCAACTTTCAGATTAATTTTTGGGGCTGTCAAGATTCCTACAGGAACTCCTTGGGCATCCTTTTTCTTCCATTACACCACATGGAAGATGCTCACTTCTGCCTCCCCAGTTATCTTCTAAGTTTACAAAGTCCTCTTCCAGACCCTCTTTTTTCACACTGACCACAGATGGCTCACCCTTGCTGTACTAGCAAGATCTGGATGTACTTACAGGAGGGAGATCATACTACTGGTGTAATACTTAATCCTACTTTCTCACTGCAGCTCAGTACCTCAACTTGCTGCAGCTATCAAAATGGAAAACTCACCAGGGCACAGAACCTGTTTTCCTATTTAGCTCAAGAATTACCCAATGCATACAATAGTTTCAGTAATTATCACAAACCAGTTTTACCCCAAACTGTCAGCTCTAGCAAGAGTATGTCCAAGGTGGGGGAACTTCCCCAAACTTATTTGGGCACAGTATTTAGCTAACTTAATTTGAAGCTGCTTTTCCCTTCAAAACATGCACGCCTACTCAGCAAACCGTAACCACAGCTGACTCAGAGGAGGAGGAGGAAGACAGGCTCCTCAGCTTTTTTCTTCCTGTACAAGAGAAAAACAAGAGGGCACAACATTCATTGCCTCCCTCCTTCCTCCCAACCACAGCCAGCTCAAACAGCACTGGCTCATAAACAGAGCCAGGAGAAACCTCTTTCTGGGATACAAGCAACAACAAAACCTCTGGTCTAACGGCAAACAAGCATCCTCAGTTCAAGCTTGGGGAGGCTACAGATTTAAAAAGCTGTGTGGAAAGCCAAACTCCATGTCATTCCTCTTCCCACACACACACACACAAAGGGCAGAAACAGGCCACCCTCTCCTTTCCCCCTTTCGAGGTGCCTCACGCTGACACGCTTGCTGAGACTAGGTTGCAGTGCCTGGAGCAGCTTAAAACAGACACAGGGCCTCGCAAAGGCGGGAGAAAGAGGCACCGAGTTACCCTCCCTAATCCCCACTTTTAAAAGCACACACTCCCTGTCTCCTCAGCACTTCATCTGCTTCACCCCTTTTGTTGTTGCTGTTTGTTTTCATGACTTCGAGTACGAAGGAGCCAGCCACACCCTGGAATAAAAAAAATTCATCAACACAGACTGATTTACATGCATGCATTTCTTTGAAAAACACATCCTTGGCACATAAACATCCTCTGGTACAGGAAAACACCACCTCTACTCAGAGAGCTGCAGCACGGACAACCCAACTTCTCAGTTGGCCACCTGGAGCAGAAATCACACTTCCAGCTTCCCAGTAACTCGGGCAAGAATCCTCCCCAGGTACGCGTGAAAGTGGCAACTCTGGGGAGACATCACAAGCCTTTTAGAGGCAACACTCACCGATCTTTATGCAAAAGAAACTGTGATGTCTCAAAAAAGTGCAAGAAAGAAGAAAGAAAAAATCATGCAACAAATACAATCATAGAAACCTGTTCTCCAAAGCATTAAAACAGACTTTCAGTCAACAACAATTACTTTCCTTTCTAAGGAATCAAGACTGCAAATGAAGCACAGAACCCAGCTTTTCCTGAGGACATGAAGTATTTTCTGTGTACAAGATTTCAAAACACTCCTGAGATGGCCACTTTTCATTTCAGAAAGGGGAAAGTGGAAACACAGAGAGACATGGTACCACGTAATTTCAAGCCGTCAAAACAAGCAGAAGTGAGGAACAGTTCCTGCAGACTTTGTCTCTTCACTCCCTCATTCTAACCCCATGCACTAAACCAGACCAAAGTGCAAGAACAAGATTTCCAGGTGTTTCTTTAATTATTGATTGGACTCAGGAAAAGCACCTTACAAAGCTTTGATGCCCCCGTCACACCTGACTCGTTCCTTGGTGCAGCTGATAATTTGCTGCAACACTGTATATTGGACACAAAAGCTTTTGAAGGGACAACCTTATGACAGGACCAATTTACAAAACAGAGTGATGAAAACTTACTCACATGCAGTTGATACTTTCATATTTCTGGAAAGTCGCTAGAAACTTACTTTCCCTAGCACTTTTGACTTTTCAGTGCTTTAAAATCCACACAGCAAATACAACAGAAGCACACTATTCCTGTATGGGCTGCAAATTCATTTCAACCCCACTTGGCCACTCTTCTAAAGGATTCTTGGATTTTAATAACCACCAAAAAATGTACTGCTACTACTTACAGCTACACTTAGATCACTGTATAGAGAAGGGTAAGCAGCACAGCCCTCTGCTCAGGGGCTACACAAGGAGGATTTGCATAGAGGAACTTGTCATTGGAAGACCATGAGACACTGTCAGGCTGCGATAAAGCATCCATTTGGTCAGATACTTAGCTCCAAAGCCACAATAAATAACTTATTTCAGCAGCACAAGGTTGCACATTATCACCAATGCACTATGTTAAGAGTTTTCTTCCAAATTCTTAAATGTGGTTAAGTTCTTTCAGCCAAAGCACACTATCAGGGAAACCAGCTGATTTGGGGGGGGGGGGGGGGGGGGAGTCCAGCTTTATCAATTTGCCTATTACCAACAAACACATTTTGCAAAACTGTATTTCAGTTTAACAACCACCACTAATGCTGCTACAGGTAAGAATTTGGATTATGAATCCTATTTTAAGAAGTTTATTGCTTAGTTTCACAAGACTTCATTTGGGCTCTAAGTTTTAGAGCTCTGTGAACTTTTAGAACTCTCTGAAGTTTTAGCCCAGAAGCATTTTCAACCAAAAAATCTTTGGTTTAAAGATCTGTCCTGTAAGTTACGTCAAGTACAAGAGCAGCTTTTGGAATAGCTTGGAATTATGATGATGATGTTATCATTTTACAGGTCATAAACTCAATGTAGAAGAGTAACCGTATCTGACATTTGGAGAAGTAGATTAAAAGACAATAGCTCCTCCAAAGATGTCGCACCAGCTAGAACAAGTCTTTTGAATCGAAAACGAAACAAATGAGCATCCTTACAGTACACCTATGCCATATGCAGTTTTACTTCAAGCACTTATTTCTGCATTCCTCAAACACTTCGCTGATTTTGAACAGAGCATTACTTTCCTTTGAATGACACAGTCAAACTTGTCAGCATTTACTGATACTATTTTTTTAGATGTTTCATAAATCACACCTCAGAAATTCAGGAAAAAACACCAAGGCTGGAAGGAATCTCCTGGATCGTTAAGCCTTGCTCACCCACTCTCCCCACCACAGCACAGATTAGATGATAGCTTATACACCACCTTCCTCCACTTTCAGAAGCAATGAAACCTTTCCAGCTACTCTCAGGAATCCTCCAGTACCACAGAGTTGTGTGTGCTGTGGACTGGTGGCCAAAGAAATATCTCCAGCAATGTGACGTGAAAAATGTCCTGAAACCATAGGATGTTTGTATCAAACATTCCTCTATGATCAGCTTAGATTTCTCTGAACTTGCCTTTGTTTTTCAACACAAGGATTCAGAGCTCTCTACCTAACAGAACCCACCCCTGAACTGCTCTCCTGCACGATGGGTTTCCTGGATTTTTATGTTTAAGGTAGAAGGAGCTGTTGGAGTTAATATGACCTTAATTACACTACTGAGCTGCTCATCATTATCAGCTCGATTTCTGGCAGCAGCAGGTCCCCACTGAGCAGACACTTGCAGCTGTTAGGCTTGTTGCTACTCAGTGACACTGACATTATGAAAAGCAGTTTCAGTTCCAAACCCCCCCCCATATGAATACAATACTACTAGAAAAAACAATAAATATTAATTTAACAGACAAGCTGCCATCTACTGCCCTCCTCTTCCCCTCCCCTCCTGCCACAAGTTCTTACCAGTAAGGACTTGTACGAACTACTAGAGAAAATGGTGTCATCACCAGATAACATAAAATATCAGACTACCTGCTAATTTCAGCTACAGAAAGAACTTGTTCACGGAAAAGGGAACTAATACAGAGAAATACAAGTTTTGAGCAACTGGTCGCTCCAAGATGCACAGCCACGTGTTCAAGCTCAAGCTTTCCAAAAGCCACCAAAGACATACAGAGCTCAGGTCTCAGCCTTTCAAAGGCACTTCTGCGTACGACCAGAGACAGGAATCAGTAATTTGCCTAACAGATAGGAAAAGCACATTGATCCTATACCCAAAATACCAGCACTGCTACGTGATCACACAGACATTGCCTCTGCGTGGTTTTATATGTAGTAAAATACAGGTTGCTTCCGTACCATCAACAATCGCTAAGTTAAATTAAAAGGATAAATTAGACGACTGACCGCTCTGGAAAGATGGCATTCCTAACACAGGCTCATGCAAGGGTGGGCATGTGAAATGAAACTGTCCTCAGTAACTGAAAACAAAGCAGCTTAGCAATCAAAGCCTTCAAGTCCTGCACTGCAAATCAAGTCCTCAAATTTCCCCCAAATTTAAATGCATAGATGAGGCCAAACTGAAGGCAGTACATCTCCACAAAACCATACAGGCTCTTACAGACACATAAAAATGCAACACTTAAGTCTTCATTTCCCTTACAGCCGGGAAAAATGAGACACAGCCAAAACCCACAAGTCCCCATTTCATCAGTTTTCCAACCCCAAACTCTCACTTCCCCGCAGCTGAACAGTTAAGCAGCAGATACACACTATACATTACATACTCCTTCTGTAAGAATGGTACCGTTCAACACGCCACACTGTTGGCTGTTGGTACCAAAACTAAGGACAGATTGTTTAAGTCAAGAAGTTCAGGTGTTTGGAGTGGCGATAGGAATTTAAATTTTAAAAATGGAATATTTACAGTTTATTTTGTTACTTCTAATTGCACAATGAAAACAAAACCCTCCAAAAAACAGTTACTTTGAATACAAGAACCATCAAGACTTTTCAGTAAGTGACTGCTAATGTTAAATAGCTTCCTTGGGGACTTTTAACTCTTATACAAAGGAAGACGACAGTTAAAATTTTAAGATTATTTCCTGCAGCCAATTAGGCTAAAGATGCAGTTAACTGTCTGCATTTCCTAAAGTACAAAGTGTGGGAGCTAGGGAGTTAGGTAATTCTTGAACGAACATCTAGACTGTTGTCAGCTGTGACAATACTTTTTTTTTTTAAAAAAAAAAAAAAAAACACAACAAGATTTATTCACAAGTAACAGATTGACTGTCCTGAAAATTTTTTCCACATGCTACACTTTATTGTCCTTCACTTCAAAGCTCTGGAAATTCAGAAGCCTGAAATACACTGCAGTTAATAGTACTTCCAGTTTCTTAGATCTAATTACAAGATGAGCCACCACTGCAAGTTAACTTCTACTCAGTTTTGGCTCTCAAGTTAACTTCTACTCAGTTTTGGCTCTTCCACCACCCAAAACAAAGTTCACATTTCTATTCTTAATTCACTAACTACATTGCCTATTTTAAAGTAGCAGAAGTTATTTTTATTGTTAAAAATAACTACCATAAATCAGTGAGGAGTTGCAGTTAAAATACCACTTGACTATATGATAACTAGACAATAAGAAAAGCAGATGATACAGATTGCGGCTAGACACAGCAGAAAGAACATCTATTGACTTTTTTCTCTTTTCTAAAGTAAGGATCCAGAAACAAACTACTTAGAACAAATCCATTACTCATTTATATGTAACGTTGCACACATACATGGAATACACTATATACTCATACAGGATCACAATATATTCAATCTGTAAATTAAATTAATGCATCTGAGTACCTTGTATTTTGAACTGGTTAGCAACATACAAACAGCAGCAATGAAACCGCTAAAGATGAGGTTATTTTCACTCTGCTGAGGGGAAAGCTCTGATCACAAATTATCAGTCAATCTACCAAATGCAGCAGAGAATTCAAAAGTCTCAACAATTAGAAAAGTACTGGGGTTAAAGGCTGAAGAGCGCAAATGTCAACTGCTCTTGTAGCAGTGAGAGGGATCCCAAAGACAGAAGTCTGCTTTGGAGCAGGGGGGTGGAATCTTTCCCTGGAGAGAAGTTGAAATGGTTTCTACAAAATAGCTTATTAGGTAGAGTCAGGTTCAGAAAAAAGTTTCCACCTGCAGCATTGCTTTGCAATGTAAGGAAAGGACTGACCCCACTTTGAAGCATGTGCAAAGAGTCCTATGGTCATCAGAGGTTTGGCAAAATTTAAACACTTCATTTTAAACCGTCTGGATGAGGAAAAAACAGTAAAACTAACAGCAGAAAGGTAAAACAGAGCTACAGCAAAAGGATGGATGAACCAACACCCTGTAACTGTGACTGGCCAGATAAGTGGGTGGAGAAGAACACCCCCCCGCCTTTAGAAACAGGAAAAGTTGTACTGTAGACCAGTCATCAGGAAACCGTAGAGGAAACAAGCAGGTTTATCTCACTGAGCCCCTAAAGACTTTTCAGGAAGTACTCCAGGAAGCAATGAAAGGCTTCCCAAGCCAGCCGTGGCTGCCAGGAGAGATCCAGCAGCCAAGCAAGGTCTAAGAAGGGAGGGGCAGGGGTCCAGGTGGTAGATCTGAAGCCTCCTTCCCTCCAGGGAGCAATAAAGAGGCTTTATCATGTGGGATGTACTCTGTCCCCTCTCAACAGGCTGATCTGGCCAAGTGCAAAAACCTGCCACTCATTACAGAGAAGAATCTTAGCCAACATACAAAGGAATTAAACTTGAGGAAAAAAAAAGAAAATAACACATTTACAATCTATTTCCATCTCTTTTAGTAACATCAGACACTGCTTATTCCAACAGCAAGCAAAAGCTTTCAATAGAGTGCAGGAACATTAATATTTTCTGTTGTATGGGTTTCAGAAGTCTGCTATTGCCTTAAGGGAAATTCAAAACCACTGTTCAGGTACTGCATGGCTTGTGAGCCATCCAAATCCTCTGCTCACCTCTCCAGCACCACTGACAAAAATGCAATGTTCAGATGACTAAAACCATCAGGTATGCCTCCAAGCGTTACCAACTGTTGCTCCAACTGCTGCTCTTGCAAAGGGCTGAAATGGCATCCGACACATTTAGAGACGTTTACCAGGCTCTGGAAATAAAACAAACCAACCTTGCTACTCTAAATGCAGAGCACTGGATTTCATACACTGTGTTTCAAGTGGGATCAGGACATCAGCGAAGGCGGCACAAAAGGCAAGTGGACCATCTCAGCAGCTTTTTGTAAACAAAAGGGAAGAACCTGCCACACAGCTCTTTAAACCTGAAAAACACTAAGTAATTGCAAGAACACCTGTATTTTTAAAACTTCAAGCCCATTTTCAAAATTATTTGCTACTGATGTGCGTATACACATCATTGATTCTTAATCAACTTAGAAAGACCAGAATGCGTAGGTACACATTAAAAGCAAGTCACCTACTCTTCACAGATTTGTACAAAGCAAAAATCCCAGACACACACCCACAGCACCCTTGAACTGGCAAATTTGCTTCAGGCAAAGTAGATGCTGTGCCCTCTCTCCAAGACCATCTCACAGAGGGGCTGCTGGACACCGGAGGAATTCACTTCCACAGATTAAGTTTCCTAACCCAAGTGACTTGGAGAAATGTGAAGACTTTTTGATTCACATCCTGTTGGGGTGTTAGAAGCCCTTCAAAATATATAGCGATTCTAGAAATCCAGAAACAGAAGAAAAGGGAGTATGGATGTTTGCACAGCTCGGGAGATACTCCTCACAACTGCGAGTTATTCGGAAAAACATTCTCCTTTCACTGCTCCCTTCAAGAGCTTAAAGTGAAATCATCATAGGAACAAAACCTATCCAAGTCAAGAGCATGCTTAAGAGACAGTTGATGAGACAGAATAAAACAAAATGCCTATGCCAGATAACAGCCCCATAAAACTCCACCACACACACATCCCGAGCAAGATTTTTGCAATAAATTTGTGAATAAATAAATGACACAACATTTTTATAAATCACCCATTTTTGGTCTACCCTGGCAATAAAGTAGTATCACAATACACTACATTGCCGCTTGTTGTGTCGGGATTTAAAGAAATTTAAATTTAAAGGACAGCATATCAAAATTAGTATAGATGAGCAATACACAATCCTGGAAGACAAGTACTGAGATTGTTAGATAGCTGAAAAAATGTGTCACGGGCTCTGCTTCTAATACAGCCACAATGCAAACTACAACTCTTGGGGAAAACTCCAGATGCCAAAGCTACGCAGGAAGCCATGCCATCCACATAACCCAGCCTCCAAACGCATGGCACTTTACTAACTAACCCCTGGGTTACCAAAATGTCCAAAGCACAAGCATTTCTATGAACCTCTAAAATTGTAGCTGAATCTCTCCTACTCCTTTCCTATCACTGCATCCTTTTCCCAGAACAAGCTGCAAATCTTCTGTACACCCGGGGCGGGGGGGTGGGGAGGAAAAAAGGTTCATCTCGTGCATTAGCTTTTCAGGAGCCCTGTTACAAGCTGTCCATATAGCAATGAAAATTTACCCTTTAACCTTAACTCCTAGCAACATATTAAAATTCTGGTAGCAGCAGCTTGGATGCTTTAAAGAGTATGCTGACTTTAAGAGTCAGTGGAAAACATATCTATGCATTGCAAGTCAATACTTTTTCATTTCTTCTATTCAAACTCTGCAAATGACTTCTGTAGTTTAAGATTTTAGTTTTAGCCAAGCAAAGAGGGAAGGTGGTTTTCTCAATGAGAAAAACCAGCAGGCAGATTGCAAACAACCTGATACCAAAATAAATCATTGATAAAGTCTTCATTTGTTCAAGTAATTCATCAAGAGCAGAAAGAATTGGAGGAATACCTGCTCAACAGATTAAAATTCAAGTAAAATGAAAACAGAAACATTCAACTGTTTACATTCACTTTGTTTTCAGCCTTTTTTTTTTTTTTAAACTGCTGTACTACATAAAGCAAACTGACTCACTTTGAGAAAACTGCAATTCCTCACCCTAACTCTTTTAATGTGGACCATGTTCTCCACAGACATTCTGTAATTCCTTCACCTGATTGTGTACTGCCTTTTCATACTCAAAACATACTCTGTGTATGCAGAAACTAAAACTGTGGCTGGTGAAACCTCCATCGTTACTTCTCCATGCAGCTTTCTCATGTTCTCAAGTGTGTCTGGTGGTTATGTCAGAGGACAGCAAGTCTGGTATTGGACTTCTATTTCAAGCGATGCCAAGGACTGTGACCTTGAACAAGTCACTTCACCAGACTTTAAGGTACACACTTCAACGTGCGAGGAGGAGTTGTGATGCTTAAAAGTTTTAGATTCTCCTTTCAAAAGCAAGGAGTTAATCTGAAGAAAGGAGTGTTTTCAAGTACTGGATTAATCATACCGTAGATACTATTTTTTTCTTAGCTCAAATTGATACATTATCCTAAGAGAATGAAAATATGCAAGGCTCATGACTATAAAATATTGAATGCTAGTGTTAAGAACTGTTTTTTGTAATTATTCACCTATTTTTAATCAATCATCACAACTGAAATCGACTTGAAATGCATTTCCTGTTTTTCTTCATCACTACTTTTTCTCCTGCTTTTCAGTAAAGTTAAACGTTCCCCACCCCCACCCCGAAAAGTCACACTTCTCAGTTTCACGTTTCAGTTGCAAAAGCATTCCAGATCAGTGCTGCTAGGCTGGGGCTGATCCCTCCACAGATGAGGATATAAACCAAAAATTTTTTATTAAAATAGAAAACATTCTTATTCATATCAGGCAATTCCACTGCCTTGTTTCTTTTCTTACTTTTTAAGTAAATAGGACTTAAATTTAGAGCTAAAACTAAATTGACAGTGACCCTGCTGTAACAGTACTTCAACTGCTTTACAGGCCAGTACCAGTTCAAAGTTTATATTCTGGCCAATGACCACTGGAGAAATAAATCAGTATTTCATTACAAAAATAAATTTAAATAAACTATTCTGGTTTGAACTCCGTATCTTTATCAGGAACATGAGGCAAAGCAAACATACTTTTTCCAGAAAAGAACATCCATAAGTTCAAAAGCAAACGGTAGGTTTCAATGAAGGAAAAAATATTACTCAGCATCTCAGTTAACCACAGAACGTCACTGCTGTTCTGCTCTCAGCACACCAGCAGAGAGGTACTTCAGTCTTAGAGGGATTTGTTTCAGCCCCTTTACAATATGTAGATTGGAGCTGTCAAATTATTAGGAACAAGTTTAAAGATCGTTTATGAAACATGCAATTTTATTTGACCCCCCTGATCAATCCACCATTTTAATTTCTTTTTAACCACAAGAGCGCAGAAAACAGTCTTAAACACAGGGCTGTGATTACAAGCCTCTGACAACATATAGAAGGAACAAGTTGCCCTGTGCTTGCGCAGATGCATCTGTCATTCCAGACGAAGTTCCTTTATTTACAAAATTTGCATGGCGGGACACAGCTTCACTCTGACATTATTTTCTATTTCCAGGTAGCAAAGCTGTCCCCGAACAAACTGCGCTATTTCAGAGCTATCTACAAGCACATATCAGGCAGCAAGTAATTTTAATCCCAAATCCTCTTCCTCCTTCATTATGCCCGAACTGACACCAACAGCTTTCAGAAAAAGCACCTCTGACTGAGAAACTTTGATGAAACAGAGTCCTTGGATAAAAAAACCCCACTAGATTATTCCCTGCACTAGAACATTAACCATCTAGGCTTCATCATAGTCTCTACTTTTGCTCTTGCTATCAGTTAGAAAGGGCACGCCTCCAAAAGCAACACCTTTTGTTTGCATCTGGAAAGCTTGAATCACTAAGCCCCAGAACTCAAACAGCTTTACGTAAGTATATTTCAGCCAATGACACAGATTTTAAAATCTAGCCTTCACAATGCACGTAAAAACAACTCCGCCTGTTCACCTGAAACCAAGGCAGCACCCTGCCACCCTCATCAGCCTGCCCATACCCTTTTAGATTTGATCATTTATATAGTTCTGCTGGTAACAAGTGTCAATAGCAGCTCAATCACAGGAAGCTGTTTTGGTGGTGTCATTTTACAAAGTCTGTGACTTCCCCACAAGTTCCACATCTTCCTTTCTTGCCTTCATACCTCCTCACTCCCAGCAAATCTCCCAAAAGGAAAATAACGTGTGGACAGATTTATTTGCCAACTTAAGTATCCATAACTTGTTCCACGTTCCTAAACACTGTCAGAAAACGGCCTTCATAACTGAGAAGGAAATATATGCAAAAACATAAACCAATGCAAAAACCAGCTTCTAATTTCAGATATTCAGTTCATATTAAACTAATCAAGCCTCTTAATCTATCAAAACTATTTCAGCCACTTCACAGGTTTTTTTTGCAGTAAGTCCTGGTTAAGTTTTGTTACTACTTAGCCAAAGCTTAATAAAGAGTATTGTTATTTTTTTTTAATTTAGTAAGAGCATTTATAGAGCTGAGAGGTGCCCCAAGAACAAGAGTGCCAGAATGAAGAAAGTGATGCTGTTTATACATATTTTTTCTTATTTTGAAGAGAGTTCTGTAACTACATTTTATTGACTAGCCAGTGAGTGCTAGTCTTCGTGCAGTTCAGCAACGGTCCATTTTCTTGTATCAATTACTAAGAAATTCGAAAGTGAGAACTGAGCTTTACATCACAAGTTCTCACACTCCCACTGAGCAGCTACTACAACTGAAAAACTGCAGAATCTCAGTATTACAGCGCAAGCAGGGGGGGAGAGAGAGAGAGAAGAAAACGTGAAGACAGACCACACACAACAAGCTCCTCTGTCCACAGAGTGGCAGAAGCTACACTGAAATCAATGCCACCAGCCTTAACCTGTGTTACTAAAATCATAGCTGACTGGGGAGGAAGATTTCTTTGGAGAGGGAAAGAGTATTAAAAATATCAATTCTTCTCTAGTCTTCCTCCAGGACTGAAAAAAAACCTCCAGTATTCTAAGAGATTTCTGACTAATACGTCTACCTTTATGCCTGGTCTCATCCCAGCAGAACCTATAGTATTTCATGACTAATACAGACCGATGGACAGAGATGCTCTAAGGATGGCTGCATTTCAGTAACGAGAGCACAAATTTGGATCACTTTCTCCATTTAAAACCATTTCCAGGCTCCCAGGTTACACATAGAACAAGTCTATTCTGTGTTCCCCATCACCAGCCAATGCTAACTGAATGCAGACTTAGAGGCTTCCCTCCACTCCAGGCAAAAAGGTCACATACAAACAGCTTAAGACCTTCAAACACTCAGAGCCACAAACCAGGTTTCAGCCCTGCCTCTCAATTCCCTGTGTTTCAAAGCAAATCATAACATAATCCCCTAAATACTTTGAGTTTCCTGGGCTGCATTTGTTAAAAAACAGAACACTAAAAGAACTTTCTAGCGATTTCATCCCTGTACTTTGACTACCTCCAAATTAATAAAAACATTCTGTCTTCAGAAAGGCTCCATTAGAAAATGTTTACTGAATCAGAGGGACAAAATAACTGAAAAAGAAAAATTGGGTTTTCACCCAATGACAAGTAATTTGTGGGAAATGTAGAACATCGTTTTCCTTGTTCTTCAAAAAAGAAATCTGAATACATTCTGTATATATAGTACCAACCCTATAGGATTGATTTGAATATAGAAGTCACCACTGAGATTATAGACTAATCTCTACAAAGCTCCTCCTCCTCTACAGATATAATGGGGCAGAGAACCCTAACCTGGACAGTACAGCCAGCATATTGAAAAGAAGAACAGAAACCTCGACTAATCTTTCCTCTTTTATGAAATTCGCACCCTCTGGGATAAACAGCTGTTTAATCTCCTACTCTTTTGCTAAGGACAGTCTTCCTACGACTACATGCAAAGGCCCTATTTCACATAGATTTAAACATTACTATGGCATTCTTGTCCCTTACTGCCTGCAGAAAATCTGAGCCATTTGTAGAAAGCATTCCTACTGCTTCCCTCCTCCTCCTCTACTACAGCAAGCTGCTACAGCACAGAACCGGTGCATTTAAGTGTATACAAAAGATAAAGACTGCCAAGGATATCAAAATCACTTCTCCAAATGCAGTTAATGGCAACAAGAGAAGCCACTGCCATCTTTCTCCTGCAAAGATGAAGGAGGAACTGCAGGAGCACTCCCAACCCACTGCAGAAGCCTGAGCCAGCCCTGCTCTTCCCATCACTTACGAGGTTTAGGCAAACCTGATTGACTTTGCCTGGAGGAAGTTAGCACTCAAATTATTCCACCAGCTCTTGAGAGGAGGTGGAGCAACTGCTGGCACAGGAGCAATAGAAAACAGCTGGAAATCAGCAAAGTCTCAACAAGCACAGGATGTAGATGGACAACAGCTAAATTCATTTACTGAAATGACTTAATCTCTTTTGTAAGCTTTAGCACTGGCCTCAGATATGCCAGACGATACCCTGGTTACTCAATCTCAAGCATTCCAGGCAAGGGAGAAGCAAAACATCAAATACCCTCCCCTTCTGCACCTCCTCCCACCCAACCTCCTAATATCCCCTCTTACAGACTCAAGGCTGGTTTAGGGTTTCTCCAAGGGAAGGGGAGAGGACAGAGAGAGGAGGGGAAAAAAAAGAAAAAAAAAAAAGAGTTGGCAATTCCCTCCATACTACTTCCTAACAAGGACTTACTTAAAAGCCTTAAAAATCCCATAAGCTATTACATCAGGGAGAGGTAACTCATTATCTTGCTTAGCAAAGTCAGAAGTAGCCAATTCAGGCAGTCGAAATTTCCATTGATAGTTAACCCTCACTTCCATGGCGTTTGGAGGGAAACAGTATCTGTGCCAGACAGCAGGAGTTGCAAAGAGGTAATCCAAGCCGGGTGTATAACCTATCTTAGTGAGAACTCTGCGCAGAAGCTGAGACAACTTGAATTTCCTCCAGCTCCGCTGCAACCTGTCATCCTTTTTACCAATACACCTACTTGACCCCCACAATATAATCATTATTTTAAAATGTTGCAGAAAGCCTTAAAGTGACAGCTTCATTTGATATATGTGATTTGTTTGTGAACAAGCCTGTTTACTGATTATAAGAGACAACATGACAATAATAATCATACCTCAGTACAATTTAGAAGCTTCCAATGTTAGAGTACCTGTTCTACCTCAAACAGTTCAAACTATGAAACTCCCTCTCTAAAGCAGACTTGTACTTGGGAAGTGTTATCAAGAAGATTACTCCTAGATGGTATTTCAGTAACAGCAGCATTTTTCCCACACTTATCTCCTACTTCTGCCCGACATGTCTTAACTAAATTTAACCCACTAATCCTAACACACCTGAGAGAGACAGCCACAGCTAACACTATCACTCCTACCTGAAACAGGAAAGCAAACCACAAAGTAAGATTACTCAGATTAAGCGATTGACTCGAGGTCACAGGAAGTATATTGTCCACCCCGAATTTGAGCTTTGGACCTGCTAACCTCCAGCCCTGAGCTTGAACCAACAGACCACTGGCTTTTTGCAAGCTGCTGTAGCAACCGGACATCTCCTTTCCTGTTTCCTTTCTCAGCACTACCAATACTCATGCATACTTGCCTCTGCATTTCAGCACAGCAGGTCTAGGGGCTGTGGCTGCCTCCGTTCCTATTACGTGGGCCAATGCATGCTCTGAGGAAGAGCCACACAGCTGCGCAGTCCCCCTCAACACACACCACAGAGCTAAGGTTAGCTCTAACACTGTGCAGGCCCACACTAATTGGCTTTCTACAACCAGTGAGACTTAGCTTCTCTTTCTCAAAGCAGATTTTTTCACCACACACCAGCCTAAGGCACCAACCCCTCGCTGCCAGCCTCCCTGTTCCACCAGCAGCTGCCCAGTAGCCAAAGGAGAGAAACATCAGTGAGCCCACTTAACATGGTTTGAAGGAACTCACTGGAGTTTCCACCAAGCAAGCAGATTTTATGGGGTTTTTTAAACCATTAAGAAAAAGAGGTATTGGCAACATCTTACAGCACATCAGCTTGCAGCAAGAGTCCAGAAGGGCAAAGCAAAACCATTTATTTCTAGTATGCAAGGAGGAAAGAGCTTACAGTCCCGAGCAACGCTCAGCGTAACGTGACTGAATACATAACTAGCATTTCCAGGCACCTTGGAAAAGACAAGAGACCTCCACATCCACCACAGTATTTCAACATATTGAGCACTGCAACTAAATGGCATCTGGGCATTGTGGGTTGACCAGAGAAGTCTCTGGTTAAGACTAGAAATGAAGTATAAGCAACAGTTAAAACAGAGTAACATCAGTCGTGATTGATGACTACTAGCCTGGAATTACTCAGCCCTGTAAACTGGTAGGTTTTGGGGTGACAGAGGATAATTAAAATACAAAAGATTCACTAGATTTATCACCTTTCACATGATATAAAAACATTTAAATTTGTGTACATAGTATGTGTGTATTTCTTTTCAAATATACTAAATTAAGGTGCCTGCTTATACTACACAAACCTCTCCTACACAGAGTATGGTACATCCAAGAAAAAGAATATAACAGTCTGTGGTGACCTCCACAAGGTAGGTCAAAATTCTTCACACTTAGAAGGTTGCATTGGGCCTACAAAAAGAAAACGCTGTGCATTAAAACAGATGCCAGCTTTTGCTTCTTGCCTGACAATGATGTTGTTCTTCCCTGTAAGGCTCTCAGGTGAGTACTGTTCCTCAGCTACAAGGTGCAATTGGAGAGATACTCTGAAGCCCCTGTTCGAAGGGAGTACTGTAATAATACAACCACGCGGGCCAATGAAGCACTCATACGCTGGAAAGGTTCTGCTGGACAAGATTCATTATGAAACCAGATTTTTAAAAGACCCTTCTTATTTCTGCTTGAACTCACAGGAACGAAGACTTTAAAAACTTTCCTCAAGAGACAGATCACGTATGTTGTATTCCTGAAGGAAAAGGCTATATGTTTTATTCACTAGCCACCCTCTTCTCTCATCTTTTTCATTCCCTTCCCTGCCAAAGCATCAAAGTGACAGAAAAAAAATAAGTCCTTAATACGGAGTTTCATCAAATAGTCATCTGCGCAACACCACCATGCCAGATGCTTTTGAGGTACTGTGCTCTTTACAAGTAACAATCCAAATTATTGAGATTGGTCAAAGCAATAAAGAAATCATGGCTCTGAATATCACCAGAGAGACAAGTATTTTCTCATCTTATTACTAGTTTCCCTTTTACTTTTCACAGAACACTACAAATATGGCATAAGAAAGAATTTTTTAAAATCACTGATCTTAGTATTGTCTCATTTGCAGTTGCTATGGATGCAGTATTTTGTTCTTCTCAGATGCTAATAGTTTGACTGTTAACTCTTACTTGCCCCATGCATCCTAAAAATGGGGAGTTGCTGAAAACCCTTATCCTTAAGAGTAAGGGAAGGTGGGACCATATACAATTCAGCACTAATTCTGAAAATTCATGGTTCATCTTCAACAAATTATCGTGGTGCAGACACTCTTGGTGTAGAATTTTAAACATGAGAGAGGAGTACACTTTTATATTAAAAATTCAAAGGCATAACACTTTTCCACATACTTTTAATTCAAATCTGCCAGAAGAAGCAAAAAAAAAAAAAAAAACAAACAGCTTTTCTCTTGCCTGATGCATCTTGGTCCAACAGCTTCCTGCTGATTTCTGTAGTTAAATGTTTGACCCTTGCCAGGAATAGGACCCAAAGTGAAAAGAGTCATAGTTTGCCAAGTGAAGCAGAATCCACAAACAAGCATCTCACACTGGCTACAGATTGTTTCCTTTGAGAGATTTAAGAGGGAGAAGGGAAGGAAGCCATACTGTGGTAAGTCTGTGTATTCTTGTGAAATGTATTGTTTATAAAACAGAAATTAATGCACAAAAATGTATTAGCGAGGAGAGGAAGGCACCCAACTTACTCTCCAAAGCCTAATATGCGTTTTTGATCTCATCTCCCCCCACTTCCACAATGCACATTCGCTCCCCAGCAAGCCTGGTGCAGTAAGTTTGCTTATCTTGTAGTGCATTTCCTCTGCCAAACACTGTCTAACCAGAGAAAGTTGCCACAGAAAGAATTTAGTTTCTCAAGGCATAAAAGATAAAGTCTTTTCTCTGTGTACACACTGTCAAGTTGTACAAGTCCACTGGAAAATAACGTGCATTATTTATTATACATAACACTAGGAAATCTGTAACACTTACAAAGACCATTATGATGCCATTAAAAAGATTTCATGTTCAGCTTTCGAGGCATCTTGGGCACACAGCCATTGCTACAATAATTATTATATTTATCACTATGTAAACTAACTTTAATGCTTCATTAAGATAGAGAAAAATGATATCATTGAGGTCCCTGCAAAAGCCAGTAATTCTCCTCAGTTATGTGCAAGATTCCTATTTGCAACTACTTACTGCATCTACTGGACTGCCCAAGAAGATTTTATTCCGATAAGACAACACAGCAATGCGTGCTAAAGAGGGTCCTGAGCTACCACGTATGGCCTGCAAAGGCATTTATGGACTAACTGCGCGTATTGGACTCTCCTGAACACCGTGGTATATAGTTTTAAGCTTGGGTGGTGTACTGCTCGTATAAAAGGCCCCAACCTATAGCCATACATATTTTAACACCAAAAATCCTTGACAGATGTCTTTCAAGGTCATCCAAGAAGCGAGGGAAGTCTCAGTGCTCTGAACACATGCTGTATATCCACGCTGCACTGGGAACAGAAGACAACAGTTCTGGCCCCCAGTGGGTTAAAAATTAGACCGATGGGCATGGAAAGCCACAGCTTCCTGCTATCTATTTGACCTAACAGCCTGGCAGGCACAGGCAACTATTGTAAACTAAACTGTCCTGACACATGCATTTAGTTTGAATCAGAAGGATCCCTTCTAACATGGAAAACTACTGACGTGGACTTTGACGTAAGCTATAAGCCTTGGAGAGATTTCAAACATGTTTGACACTGACGTGGTACTAATTGTTCAAAACTCTTAAGATCCACAGGGACAAAGAGTTGCCGGCAAAGCTTCACTCTCCCCTTGGAGTTTGTGCAACTGGAGCCTTCAAACAGTGACATTTTCCGACAAAAAACCCCCACTGGTGCGTTCTCTGTTTTCCCCCTCCCTCCCCAGAAATCCTGGTGTACATCGGAGAGCAGCTTGAGCTCTTTGCTGGTGGATTTTCAAATTAACACTTACCACCAGGTCTTTTTCATTCCTCGCTAAGTAAGTGATCGGGACAGTCACCAAACCCAGCCGCAGGACACCGAGACCTCAGTGCCTGACCTTACAGGCTGGACATTCTCCACATGGGTTCTACCTGGTTTATTAAATCAATGAATAAAAAAAAAAAGTGTAGCTTCTAAAACAAAATTTGTAAATGTGCCACCTTTGGAATTTTATGTGATTAAAGGGGAGATAGTGAACAAAGCTATCAGAGGTAACTCTCTGAATCACACCAGCATCAGTTAACTGTGTGCCCTGGACTAATACAATTTATGTCAGGAGAACCACAACAGGATACTGGATCTGCTTGAATTTACCTTAACAGTAATAGCAGGTATGTTTACTGCTCCCACATTCAACCACCAGAAAGGCATATAGTCTGAAAGGCCCAACTCCATTTTTTCTTTTTTTCAGGGTTCTTATCTAAAAACTGTTATCCAGCTTCTAAAGCAGGATTCAAACAGATGGAGAGTCAGAACTGCAGTAATTTCCATTTATGACCAGCAGAATTTGCTCTCAAAATAAAGTCAATGTGGCAAGATAAGAGAGAGTGGCCACCCAGATCCAGATCAACCAGTCACTAAAGCCCTGTCACTACAGATAAGGGTCATTTAGGAAACAAGACGCAAGAGAAACGGGGATTTGCAGTGTTGGGAATTCCTGAGGAGTGACGGTTTTAAGCTTCTAAAGACAGGAAAAACAGGAGGGGTGATAAGTGCTGCAGTTCTTCCCTGCCTGCACACAGTAAACACTTCTAACCAGGCCACAGTGATTAAGCTTTTCCAAGCTGACTAGATTAGCAGGGAAGGATGGGAAGATGCTTCCTGCCTCAAGTCAACCCACCTCATTACTGTCAGAGAAGGAGAAAGGATCAACTTTAGCATATTTTGTTACAGATAGCATTATACCGCAGAACACCGAGCATCTACCCCAGCTGAAAAAATTCAATTTACTTCATTTCATTCTGCATGAAAAGACTAAGGACAGAAGGGTGTTTCTTTTCCAGAGGGAGAAGAGGAAAGACAATGTAAATTTCAAGCACTTGATATGAACAAAGAGCTCAAGTACAACCTCACAAACTGACTTCACAGCCTGTTCTCCCTGCACAGAAAGCAGATCCAATATGCTATACAGGCCACAGAACGAAAGCATCCCGATTCATGCGTTTGGGCCTCTCATGCATTTTCTTACTCAAACCCCAAATGGTATTTTACAGTCAAATACTGTTATTTACTGAGGAATGCAAGACCTAAAAGAATAAGACCAAGATTCCATAAACATTCTTGCTTTCAAGGGCAGGATTAGAGCAGCAGCAACATTATGGGTATTTCTACAGCCTCTCCCTCAAGAGAGGCACTCAGGCATTTGCACAGTAACTGAAATGAAGACACCACGGGAGCATGCCACATGCCATGCAGCAGGAGTGGATTTTTGTACAAGAGAGAACATTATCATGAAAAGAACCACTGCAATGTCAGATATAGGCATGGGAGTCGTGCAAGAAAGCAGTGTTCAGTTCTTACAAATGAGAACAAAAATACACATACTCAGATCACAGATAAAATGGTTATGTTTCAGGCTGAGAGCAGCACACAGAACAAGCTCGTCATCTACCCCAGGACAGAAAATTCTATGTGTCTTTACTCTAAATCCCGCTGTCTAGGTAAACTGCAACATGCTATTTTCTAAACATAGTACATAATGCCAATACCATACAATTTTTTTTTCCATTCCTTCATTATCAGTAAAAATACAAGAGAAATACTGGAAGCTTTAGAAAATTCAGAAAACTTATCTTATTGTAATCTAAGCCTCTTCCAGCCTGACACCACAGGAATGGGGACATAAGAATACATGCATGCTACACAGCTCTCCAACTGCACTGCTTTCTTCAAGGTAAAAAAATGTCACAGTGACCCGGAGTTACTGCATATCTGCTGCTAACCACATAAGCATTTACAAAAATGGTGATTCTCAGTGCTAAACTATCTCTGTGTCCAACAGGGCTTCTGCTAGCTTCACTGTAACACTAAACAGTGAGTCTCCCTGCCGCACAGATCTCAGTGACACTGCAGAGCAGGGACATCTCTAACTTTGCATTCAATGAAAGCAGCAGGATCTGAGATGGAAAAGAAGCCCAGAGGAATCAGTAATTCGTGGAATCATATGAAAAACTACTCCTCTATCTGTAAATGCATGAGTGGGAAAGCAATTTGGTTCAATTCTTCATAAAAACACATCAGTAGACTAATGTAATTGTCACACAGTCGAACCCTATCAATCTAGGCTGGGGAAGGAAAGGCAGCACTTCAGCAGGCAGGACAGGCAGCAAGGCTTATTTCCTGGCTTGCACGGTGGCAGGCAGCACCGAGCGCTGCAGCGTAGCGGACGAAGCCTTGCCGATGGCCTTCCACCTTCCCTGCTTGCGATGCAGAGAGCTCGGTCTACTCACAGGAGCTATGTTCAATGTCCCCTGTGCCTGGAAGAGGGGGTAAGGGTACAAAAGATCAGCTCACAGCCTTGGGCAGTAGTTGTCTGCCTGGGCAACGTTCAAAGGAGCTTCTCAGTCCTGGGTGACTCCAGGGGAGATTACAAGGTTCACGTACAACACGGAAAGGCGATGATCAGCGGCTGCAGCCAATCCAGTGGAAGAAACTGCTGCACAAAAACTGACACACATTTCTGAATAAGCTGTACGTTTAAAACGTCCCAAAGTTCTTTTTCACAGATTCTGGCTTTATTCATCTCATAAGTAAAAACAAGCATTTATCAGGGTGCTGTGCCTTTCATCTGCAATGCCGATTATGCTCAATTCCTGAGCTTCTCCTAACATAAAGTAACTGTGCCACAATTGAGAAAGTCTGTGACTAGTCCCATTTCACTGACTGAGCAAGCTGATGCTGATCTCAGAGATGCAGGACAAAGAAGAAAATGGAACTCATAACTGGACTTTGTATTTATTGCCCTTTCTCTTTTTAATATGAAAATTAACCAAAAAAAGCCTGAAAAATGCAATGTCTTTATGACAACCAAGTCAAAGACAGTCCTATAAGTGGTAGCCTGTTACCCTAACCCAGCCCACAGACTGAGCAGAAGCCATGACACTACCCCCACATCCCTACAATTACAGCCAAAAGTGGAATTTATTTCTTGGACAAACTGAGACCACATTCCCCAAACAAATGGGGCACAACAGCTTCAGTATTTCTGTTTTTCTAGTTGCTATAATCATTTCTCAGGGTCAATTATTAGTATGAGAGAAATCCCACGTGAACTGAAGAAGTACACAAACTCAGTCCAGCAAGAAGGTGGAATCTCACAGCATTTGCCTCCTAGAAATCAAGATGGCCCCATTACAGACCACTCGCTGTCCAAAACCTTGGCAGAAAACTCAAAAAACAAGTTTTATAAACTTCATAAACTTTACCTAAGCAAAGAAA
The DNA here is from genome assembly GCF_964195595.1 of Calonectris borealis. Taxonomy (NCBI): domain Eukaryota; kingdom Metazoa; phylum Chordata; class Aves; order Procellariiformes; family Procellariidae; genus Calonectris; species Calonectris borealis. The sequence goes on along the minus strand of NC_134322.1, from coordinate 4,834,284 downwards.
AACAGTGAGGCTAGCGTGACTCGCTAGCTTCTCAGATCTGGCACAGCACTTAGGAGCAATCAGCAATACAAAGTCTGCCCAAAGCGTTCCCTAGCTCTCAAGTGACAAAGTACCCTACGTACTAGCTCCTTCAGCAGAGTGCTGGCCTTTGGGAGAGCGAGTGGGAGGCATGCTCTTCATTTCAATTTAAATCACAGCTCCTTGCAGAGTTTGCCTGTCCTGTTTGCGAACTGCCAAAGCTGTGAAGCTGTGCCCAAACCCTTGTGCCCATCCTGTGCTGAGATGCCCTGAGGCACTCCAAGACTTCTGACTAATACCACCTGTGTTTTAGCACTGCAGTTAAGCTGAGTTTGGCTAGTGAAACAGGGAAAACCCACCCATCCTGCAGGCTGCAGAGGGAGAACTGCAGAAAGGCACAAGGAAAGCTTGAGAAGCACAGTTTGAGGTAACTGCAAGCAAACTGATTTTCATTGCAAGTGGGGACCCTGCTCTGTCTTTCACCTCTGACTCAGGTCAGACCAGCAGTAAATCTGCATGGACAAAGCCAGACTAGGAGCAATCCATAGAGGAATACCAAAATCTGAGCAGGAGCCAGAGTTAACTCTGCAAAGACTATTCCTGGTAAAGACTACAGAGAAAGAAGCCAGGGCAGCTGCAGTCAAGAGTTTAGATAGAAAACGACTGCCATGACTAGCTAACTGTTCCTACAGCTTTCACTCTGAGGCCACGGCCCAAACTCAATGGTTTCTTCTGTACTGCTACCATGGCCTCCTTTTATCCATCCCACTAAAACTTTGATTCTATTACTCCACCAAAACTAATTTGATGCTTGCTACTACTTCCCCATCTATTTCATACCCGAACTGAGACCTTATATGTTAGATGCTTATACAACTCACCACATCAATGTCAGCACACAAAATTTCTCACTTGGATATTACCAACAATATTGCTTAATTTGGTCAGGCAAACAATTTATGGTTGAGATCTGACCAAAAGGGTCAACGACTGAGAACTACTCATCTAACTTCTTTTTCTTAAGTATTCAAGGAAGAATTCTCCTGAACTCGGCAAGACAATGTGGTCTAATATGCTATTTTAAAAAAAACCAAACATTTTTGAAATCAGCATTTTGAAGTTACATAGATGGCCCTAATAATGCACCTCACCAGCTCCCACAGTACAACAGTTCAAAGTTTTGAAACAGGTTGCAAGCCCAACCATGAAACCAAAGAGCACAGCTCGAAAAGGAGCTTCCAACAGCGACACGTGGAGTCTGCTACAGTTAAGTAAGAAACATGGGTACGTGTCAAAGCACACGCAGAGGACATATTTAAGAAAAAAACAGCATTTAAACAGTTTGCAAATTAAACACTAAATCCAGGACAATTCCCGCACACTAGGAACAGAATGATTAAGAATGAATTACTGGTAACAAAAGTGCTACATACATCAGCTGTAAAAAAAACTGCTTAGAAGAAAATAAAATACAAAAACAATTTCTTGTGCACCCTTATTATAAACCCATTCAGGTCACTCTCCAGCAGAAACTAGCCCGCAGGGAACCATGCTAATTAGAAAGACATAAACAAAACTACACCAAAGAAGGACTTTATTTATTCTGATACTATCATAATAAATTTCTTCTCCAGGGTGCGCTGATCTTCAAACAAACATTATTCTCCCCACCTCCTCCACTGTTGCCACTCTGAAGTTTTTTGTCAAACATTTTAGTGTCTAATATTCAACACGCATTTTCTTTCAGTAGCAGACATCCACAAATAGTTTGTATTTTTACACGAGAATTTTCAGGAATTGGAATTTATTTATTCTTATCTAAAAAACAGAAAGGAATGTGAAATCAGGATACCTCTGAAAATCATACATATCTACCAAGCTAGAAGATAGTCAGCACTTATTACAACTGATTACTTAAACTTATGCTCGTAACACAGCCAAGAAAACAGATACTTTTTGACTACAGCAAAATACGATAGAGATACTTCCTAACAAGATAAAAAAAAAACCAACAGATATAAAAAACATGGTAATTATGTAAAAAAAATTAAAGCCCTGAGAAATCAGATTATATTCAGGTATTGGCATAGAGAAACTCTCTTTAGAAAGTCGCCTCACTTGGAGCACTCTACTAACTAACACTGCAGATAAACCGTCTGAAAAACTAACCTTCACGTGTTTCACCCTAAAAGCAGTAAAATCCAGGCTCAGGCTCGTATCACGCAAAACAGAGTTCCAGGCTAAGTGCTGCCAAGAAAGCTCCTCATCACCCCCAGATAGCATCGCTTTAAGCCCCGTCCACTTGGAGTCCCTGATTACTGTGTTATTCCAGACCACAGGCTGAAACGGCCTCTAAAATAACTGGTTCCACAAAAGCTTTGCAGATTAAAACCCAGACTTAAAAACGTGTCTGATAACATACAGGAAGCAGATGTAGTATCTGCCATATTCGAACCAAGGCATCCCATTGCTAGATCCCCAACTGAACTGAAAGTAGATTTGCCATGCTAGAAGAGTTTTATGAAGCGCAAGGAAAAAAAGAAGGAAAACTATTTCCCTCCACTTTCTACACTTTTAAATCACATTTCTAAAAAAGCCCACCAAAACAAAAACAAAATAACAAAAAAAACCAGAACACCCCTACATACACTAACTCCCCCCCCCCCCCAAAACCCCAATCCTACATCATAAATGGATCCATTGTTTCTAAAATGCTGATGGCTAAGTTGTGAGATGATCCTAACTTGTCAACATTCAGCCCTCCATCCCAACATCCAGGCAGAAGTGAAGTTTTAAGAGGGCAGAAGATGACCCAATGCAGACTCAGTTGTCTCAACCAGAGGCATTTCCAAGAGCATGAGAGCAAAATCCTACAGACCCATGGCATGCACCTCCACCCTCCTCCCCACCCTGAAGCAGGATACTGATTTAAGCTATACCACAGAGAAGCCCGAAATTAAGATCCACATTCAGAAGGAGACTGAGCCCTCTGGCAGAATTTACACGTGAAAGGCAGGATGCAGCTCACTCCTTAGGAAGTACATGTTCATTTTTTTTCAAGTGCAAGGTAAGTAGGACTTTTCTTTTTGCCAGAATTGAAAATGAGACATTTTTGCTTCAGAAAGATTCCAATTTTTACCTGCTAAAAGCAAGTCTAACAGACCTGCGTTGTTTCTGTAACACTGCTGGGTCTAGAAGATGGCTCAATACATTCTGTTTCTCGGGAGTGGGAGACATGGAAAAGAGGCCACCTAGGGTGGGTGACAGGAGACAACAGACAGACAACTCATGAACTGGCACATCTGATCAAGTGGATGACACGCACTTAGGCCAAAGGTCTCCACTGAGTGAACACACAGATCCCTGGCAGCCCTTCGACATCTCTAAAAGGTATGGTATTCTGTCCCCACTTGACAGGCCTTGAAAACCATCCTACCTTTTCAGCAGAGACCCACCAAGTACTGGAAGAGAACGCAACGTGTAGAACTACACTTCGTGAGCCTCCAGATTTTACCATTTCTTTCTCCTGTCGCATGCCAGATGCTCCCCAAGCCATTCCACTACAATACTTCAGTATTAAAAGAGACGGAATTTTTTACAATTATTATTGCTGAAAACTATGCCTTACTGGTTAAATGACAATACAAAACATGCTACTTCGTTAACAGAATACTTAGCACTCAAAAAGAGCCCAAACACCTACTCCGCTGCAAGCTTGGGAAACACCAGAAATTGGTTTCCATACCTGCTTGCCAAGCCTATTGCACTTGGGTATAACACAAAACCTGGCTTAAACTGCCTCAGTTGCACCCAAGGACCCCTGCAGCACCTTCGTACTTGTCTCGCTACAAGTGTTTGCAGGGCTGCACAGTGTTCTGGATCAGGAAACTTGATCCAGGTTAAAAATACAGTTTATTTTTTGGGACCAAGTTATTTTTAACCCAGATGGAGTTCTCTGCTCCCAGTCACTGCTTGAGCCCATAAACAATTGTACCAGCACAGAGGTTGGTGCAGGGCAAGGAAGCATTTAAGTCAGCCATGCTACTGAGAGAGGGAAAATAAAAAAAAAATGAAAAAAAAGCATAGCTATTTCTGTACAGCTATGCTTGGGATTGATGACTGGCATCTTCAGGGTATCTTCCTTTAATACCTATGAAATATCAGTTTCATTACTACTGCAGTAACCATCATACAATTCTTATATTCCCAGATCCTACTACAGAGTCATCAGATGTTCTACCAACCCTACACCCCTCTGAACGTTCACTCTTCTTCCATTATCATTAACAACTGTGGCTCCATTTGAGACAAGATCCCTAGAATTCAAATTGAGAGCCGGGGGGGGGGTGGGGGTGGGGGTGGGGGGAACAAACACAAAAACAACAAACACAAACAAAAAAACCCACACAAACATCAAGACTTATTTCTGACTCTACAGGTTTTCATTTCCTCTCTTCTTTTGAAGGTTTTCTTCACCGCTTTTCTTTAGCGGTAACAGCTAAAGGATTTTCAGTAGGTCAGCCTGACCCTGTACAATAGATGAGAAACCCACCCCAGCCCCATGCTGGGAACTGTCAGCTCATGTCCTCCTACCCAGCCATGGGGAGGAACATCAGCTTCAATGAAGAGATAATGATGCAAGCATGGCCTTCATTTTGATACCAAATTTAAGTAGTCACAGGCCTAAAATATTTTCACTACCGTTTCAAATATACCAGTAGAGAAACATATCAGCAAGACCCTAAATCAACACCGAGTGCTCCTCCAATCAGCCCTTTGGTAGAGACTGTTTCGTTTTAAAGGAAGTAAGTGTCATCTTTTTGCAGCGGCTGATGTGGCACACACAAGGAAAGCATAGTTTCCTTCTTCATTTGGTACTTATAAATAAGATTAGGTCATGATTATTCAAATAGAGATTAACACTGCACGTCTCTACTCTTACAAACTCGAAGTGCTTTGCCTTACTTTTTTAATATTTCTAAGCTTGTACCTCACTGCACTGGTGCTTTAAAAGTAGATTTGCGTGTAGCAAGAGAGGTTTGCAGCTTTCACTATTTCAGCATTTGTTATAAATAGAGATAATGCCCAGATGAAGTTTTGTTACTTCCAACACAATTCCAAAAATTCACATTCAACACTGACTTACGTAGGTGTGGTCACAAACAGCAACTGAATGCACGCAGCTGCTGGAGCACACTTCCCTGTGATTACGCTGCAACCCAGCACAAAATTAAGGAATTTATCTTGTGGTGGGTGTGGCAAAGTTGAAAAAACAATGCTGCTTTTTTTTTTTCCTTTTAAATAAAATTGCTCCCAACTACAATGATGAAACTTATTTGTGCATTTCAAAGTGCCAGAAATTTTAAAGGCAACTATGGGTAGATGAATCAGAAGAACTAATGTGGATTAGAGTTGAAGCAACAAAAGACTCTTAGTTCCACAAATGCTTTTATGGTTACTTCAAAAAATTACCAGGTTAAGTACAACTAATTTGTAAAATACTTAATTATCTGAAAGAATGTATCGTTTCGTGCAAATCTGAAATCCAAATACTTCACACATCTACTTAAATGCATATAAGCATGGCTATTTTTTTTCTTTTTACTTGCTTGATTTACAATTACTTTTTTTTAAACAAAAAAACTTCACAGATACAACTTCAAGCATTTCAGGGTTTCAGATTAGGCAATATGCAAAGATAATCTCTTGCAGAATTTTAACATGATCCTCATGTAGAAGCACCCTCCAACATTAAATTGTTGAGTTTTGTGTGATGTGGATAATACTTTTTTCTTCCCGCAAAACCATCATTCTAATCCTAAGTTCTTGTCTCAGAACATCATCCTGTAGCACAGGGCTCAAATACTTAATAAAAAGATTGTCTGATCTAAATAATGTTTATTAAGTGCTTTTCATTTCAAAACATCCCAACATGCTTTGCAAACAGTATTGCTGTTTTCACTCACTTCTTGGGAGCAACATAGCAGCTGCTCTGAAAGTGATTAATAGGACATCTACAAAGCCATGACGCCAGTATTAAATTGAAAAAGCAAGGAAAACATCAAATAGTTGCATACTCTGAACTACTTATACTTAACTTGTGTAATTCTAGATAAAAAGTACCTTCAATAAGCACCGAATCAGGCAGCAAAGATCTCCACTGAACACTCAGTCAAAAAGATACCATTTAGAATACAATGCCTCCAGTACTAAGCTGCAGCATCCATAATTAAAAATAGAATACCAATTTCAATCAGTCAAGTTCTTCCAACATTTAAGCTTTCTTTGAAGTTCTCCCTTCCAGTACTGACTAGGCCTGACCCTCCTTCACTTACAAGATCTGACAAGGTAGCAGCCCAAGGTAGCATGCCTGCAGTACAAGAACAGAAATATGCCCACAGCACATCTAAAACGGTACTCTTAAAATGCAAAAACTTTGTAGCTCAGCACACTGGTACTCACAAGCTTTGGAATGCTTCGCGTATTTTTAAAGGTTCACTATTTTTGGCAGGAAGATGAGGGGAATTTAGTAGTCTTGCATACAGTTCTGCGAGCGTTGCCTATTTGCAACCTTCATGTTGCTGGTGCATGGAAATGGTAACGCTACCCTACTCATTTTACAGGAAGGAGGAGCAACCAAAATAGTAAAACTAGTTTCTTCCTCACTATCCAGAGTTTTCCTTTCATGTAAGTCGCATCCAAAAAGTGAAACAAGCCAAATGAAATCAATAAATTCATAGAACTGTGCCAGTAACTCTCAAATTGGCCCAGTTTCAGTAAAACTTAACTGCTTTCAACAACCAGCCACCTCCAACCCCTCTTTTTTCCCTTAGGTATTTCCAGGAGAGTCTTCCATGTAAAACAGGGACAAGGAAGATTACTACATAAACTTTCGCAGGTCACAGTTCAATACTGCCCAGCCCTAGACTTTGGCAGAGCAGCCATCCTAGACCAAAGAGGTTCATCCATGAGTGTCAGACAAGAAGAAAATACCAAGCTACAACACAAGAATAGCAATCCTGATGCCTCATCTGCAAGCCACAGCAAAACGGAGACTTGTTTGCCACCTATGAGCTGCAAAAAAAGCCCATTATTTCTCTACTTGTTTAGATTCACTTTCATTGCATTGATAAAAATTTTGCCGGCTGAACTCATCTGCTGCATAGCTAACGTAGGCTTTCTTTGTGAGTCAACTAAAGGATGATGCTCAGACAGTGGATTATGAGCCACACAAAAGCGATGTGCTTTCCAGCCGTACAAACCCAGCTACAGGGAATCCAAACAAAGCAAAGAGACCACTCACAGCGCTCCAGCCAACTCACAGGGAAAATAGCCTTTATAAACAAAGCATTATGAATTATAACCAGGGTCTTGGAAAACATGTTTGTTTCTACAAACGTAACCTGACCAAGTAAATCTTTCTCAGTCAATGCAGTACACAGAGATGACTCCCCAGAGGATTCATCTGAAAGACTTAAACTTCTTCAGAATGGAAGTTTACTGCACCTTTCAGCAAACAAAATGCTCACTATCCACTCACACTTCAGAAAATCCCCAATTCCAGCAGGTGAATAAAGGAGCAAGGAAAAAAAAAACCAAAACATGCCGCCTTCTCATGTAGGCTGTAGTTACACATAGAACAAGTACACAGCAAAGTTTTTTTAGTTTAAAAATCCACAGATATAGCAAATTCATGGAGAGAAACCTCACAGGCGGCCACGTCCTTGCCGTTGCTACTAAGCTGGCAAAGCACAACCTTCTAGCTGGATTACCAGACAAGCAGCATGTGATTCTCCTTCCACTATTACTGTCTTAGGCATGTGAATCTGATCGAGTCACGTATTCTGTATCTCATTTTCCCCATACATGAGCATAAATTTCCTCCTGTCCCTCTAACGGCATTATCCCACAGCCAAATGCTTCTCAGAATCAGGATGTTTTCCCTGAGCCCCACTCATTCTAGCTGACTTTACCTTTACCTTTTCAAGCCGTACCATATTTTCTGAGAAAGGATTCTACAAGAAGAACTTTGGTAACATTCACTCTCAGAAATGTACACAGACCTCTGTCTTTCCAACATTCTCCCACCACAACATTCAAATTTCTGTATTTGCTACCCACAAACCAGTTATTCTCAAGGGAAATTCTTCCATGTAAAACAAACAAAATCCCCTCTCAATAAAATTGCTGCTTGCTAAAGGCTTATTTTATTACAGGAAAACCTTTCCCAATTCTTCTACACCCCAAACAATAGTCATGCTCCTAGAAGACTACAAAAGAATGTTCCTAGATACCACGTGACTAGAGCCAACTATAAAGAAAACATGTATCAGCGTTGTTTTGCTTCTTTAAAATGAAAATAAATACGCACCAAAACCTTATTCAAAATATATTCCTGAGTGATACCTGGACCAAATGAATCTGACCAAATTTGTCATTTCACATCAAATGACGCTTCTTCTAGGCTGTCTGGAGTGGCCTCTCTTGACAACCAACAGCAGATCAGACACCAAGTCAGACACTGCAGGACTGTGGCACGGCTGACAAATTTATAAAACACAAGTGTCAGTCACTCTTCCTTTCTGCAGGCTACCCACTAACTACCACTTAAAGAAACACATTAAGTACATACATTGACCTATTTTCCTAGACCAAATATACACTATTCCTTCGTAACTGAACTTGGTTGGATAAGAATACTAAAAGGAGGCAAACAGCTTTTACGCCACTGTTAATAAAACTCAAAAACCAGAGACAGTTCAACTACAAATTCAAGAAAGCAGCGGGTTCATTTGCAGGGGGTTTTTGGGCAGTAATGGCAGGTGTTTTGTTTTTTTTTTTAAACATCTAGTCCCCCGCAGAATAAGGAAAAAGCAGTGTCAGGATGCATACACATTGCAGGCTTCTTAGCAAACATGAGAACAGCAGTTCATGTTCCCAAAGACATACCTGCACCAACATTTTAGCAGATAATTGATTTCACCTTCCCATTCACCTTGACCATTCAATTCTAGATTCACGTTGCTTTCATACTATTTATGCCTAACAAGACCGGGCTTGGAGATGAGAAAAGGGTCTGAAATTCGTCTCATTTTTAATGCAGATAGCATTAAGTAAAACAGATCATTTCCTAATAGAGCTGGATCATGAATGAATTATAAAATAAGACGCTTCACTTATTTTCAACCTTTTAGAAGAGCTAGAGTTTGATTCATATAGCGTTTCATCCAAGCTGCTAACAGATAACACGAGCCTCTCTTGCCGAGGTGCATTTAAAAAAAAAAAAAAAAAAATCAGGCTTTCCAAAGCAAATATAGTTAATTCACATTAGCTACTTCTCCACCAGTAGTGACAGAGCAACATGAATTAATATGATGAAGATTAAGGTAATCAGAACATTATCTAAAAAGACTACTTTTGTTCCCTTACTCCAAAAAACAATGTATTCTGTTCTTGCCTTAGGTATATGAGTAGATATATGAAAGAAAACAGGGAGTTAAAAAATAACAGAGAAGCAGGTATTCCTTCTTGTGTGTATTTCCTTCCTCTACAATACCTCAACTCTTTAAGAAGCATGCTGGAAGAAAAATCTGTAAGCTGTCCTGCTGGATCTTTATACTCAAGTGATGAATGCAAGTCTCTTATGCTTAATGTGCTTTACGTGTGCTTCCAAAAACACTCCAGCATACCCACTCAAACAGATTTATTTTCCAGAAGCAGCAAGCTGCATGACTGTAATATAGTCCTGCACATCACTGGTCCAGTGCAATACAAGAAAATAGGGCTATATAGTAACAAAAATGCATTTAACAACAAAATTTCCAAGCAAGATGATCATCAATTCTTTGTGTTGTATTTAAGAGGCACCTGCAACCACTCACAAACATTAACTGGTGCACCACAATACTCACATTAAATAAGATTATCCTCCTTATTGGAAAGATAGGACACTGCAACTTAAGTGACTTTCCCATAAAGCAAGCATAGGACAGAGATGTAAACTGAGCCCAGCCTAACATCTTAAAGTGCAAGACCATTTTAAATAGCTGCCCATACACAGAAACGTAACACAGAACAGACACAAATACAATGCATCAACCAGAAAACAGGGAAAGACCTTCAAAATTCAGACACACGAGAACAAGTTCAGATTAATCTAAATACTGTGATATAATTAAACATTTAAAAATACTGAAAAAGGGAACAAAAAAAATCAGTTTGGGGATTATTCAAAATATTTTATGTAGAGAACAATAGTAATGAATTACCTTACTTCTCTCACCCAGGATAGTCACTACAATTTTAAACCCATAACTATGTAAATTTCTGTATACAGAAAACATTAAATATCAAACAAGCTGACATGTTTCAAATCACTATCAACAGTGTTTAGCATATAAATTAACACAGACACAAAGTGTCTACAAACATTTATTTTTAAACTGTTGAGAACACAGTAAATTATTAAGTATTTCTTCTCTTTACCCACAGGAAAAATGCAAGAATATAGAGCATAAGGAGCATTGCTCAGCTAATACATTTAATACACATCAAATGTGCTGGGAGAAAGGCTTCGTCTTGCAGAAAGGTATCTTTCCAAAAAAACACAACAACAAAAAAACCAACCAAATAAAAAATATGGCAAGGCAAGACTAGACAGTCATCATTTGTCTGCTGCTATTTTAATGATACCAATGATCTAATGACCAAGCTTTTGAAAGATATAACAAGACAAAACTAAGGTATTCCTTGAAGAAAAATATACATGGCTTCTTTCACAAGCTTCAAAATTAGCCACTCCAGCTTTCTGCACTTTTGTTTTAGATGCTTAAAGGCAGGCAGCATTATTTTCCCCCTTCCCAAATGAGGCATGACAAAACAAGCTGAAGTCCTGAGTTAACTTACATGGCAAGCTACAGGCATGCAGGGGAATCTGTTGTGCCAGTGTGGTTCTCAACAACATTGTTATCAGACAAAATGCTGACACCCAACATTTAATCTACCATCAAAACTGAAGTCTACGTTCTCTCCACCAGTACCTCCAGAACTCACTCGCAGTACGGACTGATCCATGCTTTAACAAGACATATTAGAAAGTAATTAAACGTATTTTCTGGTTGATTTTTGGACTCAAATAAAACATGTCCCTAGGCTATAACCAGCAAGAGATTCTTCACTTAGAATTAAATTACTGGTTACTTTTCTGCACTCCGTGTTGGGGTTTAAAAAAAAGAGTGCCTGGGGTTCCACAAGGCCTTTCTCCTGCCATAAAACAATCAAAGCTCCATGGCCGTTTTCCCACCCAAACAATAAAAGCAATAAACACTATTCAGACATTCCCAAAACTCATGGATTAACAAAGGAGGATGAAGGGTGTGGGGGGTAAAATGAGGTCTGACAACAACAAACCCTGGGGAACGCACAGGACTGGGGAGATTCCATAAACCCAATTACAGCCACGTGACCCACGCACAGGGAGAAATTGCTCTCAAGCCCACAAAATTAGAGGGGAGTTTACACATAGGAAAAGAGCATGCTACAACTCTCCATTTTCATTGCGTATTTGCAAAAGGCAGCACAAGACAGACTCGGCTCAGGTGGTGTTCCGACTCTAACCAGGTAGACATGGGAGGTGGAAGAAAAGGGAAGGGGAGAGAGGAAAAGCTCTCCGGTCGCTTACACTGGCAAGAGACATCAGCTGTTAGAAGAGGGCTGTACTAACTACGTTGCCAATGACTGCTTTCCCCCAAAACTGAATTGTTCTGGCTGCTAGAGGGGGAGCAACTCTGGAAAGGTAAGCTGCTGAACAGAGCAGCAGCAGTTCTGATGAGGTTGTTCCACCCTTCCCATCTCCCCCTGCTGCCAGGGCAGATCATCGAGATCCAGATGCTGGTTTTGGAGCTTCCACCGCGAAGCACAGAGAAATCACAGCATATACCCACCGGCTGGCTCCAACGGGAGTTGAATGGGACTCAATTCCACAGCTAAGCTGGCTGTTTTTTCCAGCTATCTGTAGAAATAACTGCAATAATCAAAGGCTCTGTGCCTTCCAGACTTAAAAAAAGAAAAAGGAAAAAAGCAATGGAAAGGCCCAGTGAAACGCCTGTTGAAGTCAACTGAAGATTAGTTTTAAGGTGCCTGCTTAAATAAATAAATCCAGTGTAACTGGACAATCTAGGAATTACTACTATAGATTAAATAAGTCACTTTTGGTTGGCCTCCTCTAAACCAACCAATTTAAAAATCAGATATACGAATAGCATAAAAGCCTGGGTATAAACAACCATGTCAAATGCATTGTCTGTCTTCAAGTAAATTATATTAATGAACTAAAATTGTTTGGTTGTTTTTCACACAATGAGACAATGTTTACACTTGGTAAAATCCTCTGGCCTAGATTTTCAAATAGGACACTGGTTTCAGGCACCTTACATTTGAGCTGTCACACCGCCCATCAGAGAGCTGTGGACCAGAACACTTAAGATAAATAAAATCAATCAATCAGGTGTCTCACCCAAAAACTCAAATTTCACCACTTTTGGTTTTTTTAATTACCATACTCATAAAGAGCTGAGCCTCTCTCTCAGGAAGTGTTCATAACACATAAATGGTTAAAATGAGGCATCCAAATATTACGTTACAGTGACTCCACTATTTCATATTAAAAAAACCACACTGATGACACAAGGAGTAGGAAACAAGACAAGAAATCGGTGACAAAGCTGCAGCACAGTTCTGTCAATGATAGAAAGTTGATATATACAAAAATCTTTCCTATAGATTGGAGGATGCCTTTTATTTTATCAATATTGTCCTAGGACAGAGCAAAACGCAACAAGATGCATTCACAGAGAAATACTTAGCATTAATTTAGAAGCCCTGGTCTGCAAACTGGTTTTGGCAGAATGTCCAGAGAGTAAGAACATGACAAGAGCAAGAGGTGCTTCCATAATGAAAGTTCACTTGGTGAGCACAGACCTCTACAAACTCATCTCTGAGGCTACTGATACGTGCACCATTGTGCCACAAGCTACCAAATACTCTGTCCACCCAAGGCACAGCCCAAAATAGCAACAGTAAGGGATGTAAGAAAAGGCTTGTGCATAATAATATGAAAGATTGCTTCTTTGTCACTTCAGTTAGGCAGCAGTCCACAGAGGCAACCTTTCTGAAGATCGCTTACACTCTTTGTGTTTTATCAATATCTGCAAAGGCCTTTCACATCAGCTCACTGGAGATCAGCACTTCCTTTGTTTTGACAGGAAGCAACAAGTTTGTCAGAGTGATGTATCATTTAGAAGTTACCAGACGCTATAGAATTCAAAGGTTTTGAACCATTACTCTACTCTGGAGGCTTTCTACAGTTCCAATTCACAAAACACAGTGCTGAAGACAAATCAAACAGCCCTCCGTAATACAAAGCAGACCACCTGGCCCAGAGTATTTTTCTCTATTTTCTTGCCTGGTCCTATACAATAGGTAGTGAGAAAACAGACTAAAATATGACAATAGAGGTCTTCCAAAGGAAATGCTTATAGAACGGATCCTCAGGAATACTTTCCTCACCTGGAGACAGGACTGCTACAGATCTAAGTCATTCAAGTCCAGATAATGTTTTATCTGGAAGTCATTTTGAGAAGCAATTCCCTCATATAATTAAGGCAGCTTGGCTCAGGAAGCACTGAGGCAAAGTCAAACAAACAAGTTCGCAATCACTGTCTAACTTGCATCCATCCCATGTGTTCAGAATAGAATGGCTTGCTAAACCAGAGTGCCTGGTCCCTGTTTAACTGGTTCATCACTTGCCTCTGGGTGTCCCATTAGCCCTTGCATCTGCAGCAGCACAAACACTGTGTTTTTATTATTTCTACTAATCTTATTTTCCACATATTACACACAACAGTCTAAGTGTTCATTACTGCAGCATATAGGTAGGTTAAACCACACTGCTTCACAAGAATGGAAAAAAATTACTAGCACAACAAAGCACTTAACAAGAAAATCAAGAGTTCAATACCTGCTTCACCTAATTTTACTCAAGAACACATTACTATAATCACATCTGTAGACTCTCCCTCTATTGGTTACTGCAATCACTACCTTCAATTACCGCTGCAGACTGTCTTTCCAACAGTACGATGATGAGATCTACCTTCTGTACCCACTCCTCTAGGTAATACAGTTCAAGGTCTCTCTCCAGATACTTCAAATGCTTCATGGCAATGGCCCAAGCTACCCAAGAGATCACTTCTCACTGCTGTGACTGCAACCTCCCACAGCAGCTGCATTTTGCTAGACAGTCACTGGGAACCAAAAGAAAAAAAATCTTAAAAGCATAGAAAGCAGAACCTTCATGTAAATTGACCCCAGAAAGTAAAATGACCAAAGACCTCACGGCTTCCAAACTAACATAGAAACATATTCCTTTGACTCTAGCTCTCTCTCCTGCAATTACTTTTTCATCCACAAGACACACCCACTCACCCACACAAACCAAAACAAGCCCAACACAAACCCTATAAATTTAATCAAGGAAGGAAGAGCGAGCACAAGATGTTTATTTCTATTTTTAAATACTTGGGAGGTGCCCCAATGCTCCCTGCCTAGATAGATAACTAAGTAGGTGCTCCAGAACAGTGAGATCCAGTGCACGATCTGGCACGAGCAGGCACATCCAAACAGCAAAACATCAGAGCAGCTCAAAAGGCTATTAAGAAAGGCTTTTGAAATAATTGTTCCCTCTAAGCCAGGACAAACAGTAACTTGGGGTGTTGCTGTAGAAAAGAAAAAGTACATACATACATGTGTGTGTATACATGTGTGTATGTACTCAAGCACACCAAAATACTCTAAGCAGCACTATGGTTTACAGAGAACAAGACAGTCTCCTTCTTGTTCCCACAGTTCGTTTCTGCCTCAAGCAAAGTTGGTCGCCACTCTGGTTGCTCTCTCCCTCACCCAAATGGTTTGCATAGCAGATTTGCTGAAACATCAAGTTTTAACCAGGCCCTAATCCTGCTGACTTTTCTCGCAAAACTGCTGGAAAGGAATTCCTCCTGGCAGCTGCAGTGTCTCTGCTCGTTAGTTGACCAAGCAGCAGCAGAATGAAATAGGCAGGCACATCATTTCCATGCTGCTGCAGAGAACAGTGATAAGGACCAAGCAGGCAAAGGGAAGGCTCCCAGTTTCTCAAATGCGTATTGGGAGGGGAGGACAGAAAAGGCAGAGGTCTTACAAGGAAGACAGAAGCACAGCTTGCGAGAACCCAGGCAAGTTACTGCCACACTTGCTGCTGTTGCTGGGATCACAAGCTAGAAGGAAACTTTCCTTTTCCTTCAGCCTTTACTAGTAAGATTTGGGGGTGGGGATGTCGTCGTTTTAGGTTTTTTTTTAACTCCTGCTTTAAGGCATTGTGTTTAACCAGGCATGGCACAGTTACTCGCACCAATTCCAATGTCTCCTGGATACTAGAAGAATGAGTAGGATAACATTGCAAAATAGCTGTCCACTTGCTCATGACATTCTTTGTCCAGACAGCACCCTCACATACAGGTCAGATCATGCAGCCCAGTCAGCAGATACAGAAAAGCAAGCGTTTTCACTTCTTGCTATACAATTTCATTGAAGTAACCTTATTACAGATATTGTTTATTAAGCATGCTTAATGTAAACAAAGTACATCTCTTGGAGGATCTGCACAGAGCTTTGCATCATTTATGGTGACTGGTAAGCCCGTGTTGTTCAATAATATTTCCTTCTCCTCCTCCCTCATCCCAGGCCAGCTACCATTTTAATAAATATTTAATAAGTAGACAAGAAAAGCAAGAAAGCTTCACAGCTTAAACTTCTCAGGTACTACATGCATGATGTTGAATTTATCTAACCGGGAAGCATATGGACATCCAGAACCCTAACAGCACACCACAGGTACAGCACACAGATCTGAGTATGATTAAAACAGTGCCAGGCTGCAGCAACGCCAGTTCACAGAGCAAAATGTTCCTTTTAGGCCAGGCAGCCCAGTTCTCAAGTCACAAGAAGCTATCTTGTGGGACCTGCAATCACCACAGATTTTAGTGGCCTACCACTTTCACCAGGCACTGCTATACTGAAAGATTTCTACTGCATTCCCCATTCCAAAAATGCCCTCTCACTCTCTATTACCTGTATTTCACCTTTCTCCTAAAAAGATCATCTGCCACATGCAGACAATTCTAACCGTACCCGGAAGCTTCCCAAGGGCAGAAAAGAATAGAATCTTTGCCAAGGAAGAATATTAATTTTTCCATCTGTAAGATATATTCTAATTACTTATATTCTCCTGTAAATAACTTGATCCTAAACCAGCCCTTGAATTTAACAAACTCTCTACAGCTGGTTTGCTGGAAGGGGTATTTGTTTTCCTCGCCACCACTCTCTATTTTCTGGAGCAAAGTATTACTGATTATTTTAATTTCTCTTCTACGGAAGAGAAATGGATGCACACAGACAAACAACTACAGTGAGTAGAAGAGGAAGAACGCTTCATCTCTGAATTAAGGATTTGCATACTGGGTTTTATCTGTAACACCCACTGCAGTATTTTATCCCAGACTCTCAGATCACAAAAGACAGAGCAGACAGTGACTCACTGCAATTTCGGTTCTGCATGTAGTGTTTCACATGGACCAGTCAATTCTGATTCTGCCAAACAGCCTTCATCAAGCACTTAAAAGGTAACGCATCTTCTCTAAGAGAGAGTTCCTATTCATGTGCTGCCTTCATGAGGAAAGCTCCAGAGATGGAAGGGAATTTAGTCAATATTTCCCCTTTGTGTTGTAATGATTTAAGATTCAACTAATACTACATGGGGAGGCACTAACTCTGAAACACCTGCCTTAGCGATAACCGAATTAAGACCTCCAAACTTGCTCCACTCCAAACAGCAACAGCCTGCCAAATGACAGCAGTTGTCAATATCGACCAACTGGAGGCCGGGTTTTCCGTTAAGTCCTAGACCACTCTTTAAAGAGGATTCCCCACAAAACGGGGGGGGGGGGGAGTGTTTTAAAAAAAAAAAAAAAAAAATCACTTGACAGCTCTGAATTTGTTTAGCTAGAAGTCACAGCTCCTCCTCTGCACCCTTTGAAGGCTGGAGACTGGCAATGCTCCTATCAGATCCTTTCAAATCCCTTAAAGGGAAGAGATAAAGCCAAATAAAGGGTAACGCCACCCACAGAGACAGAGCTACTCTCCCACTAATCAATATACTGTGCGCACTCAAGAGAACAGCTTGAAGATAGATTTTGGGGTGAAAGGCTGGGCAGGGTGGGGGAAGAAGAGCTGAGCAGCTGGTTTCATTGTGAGAAGAGCCAATAGGTTTGGTGTTTTTCTCTCCCCCTCCCCTCCCAAACAGGGGTTTCTTTGGATTAGTTTGGGTAGCGTGAAGCTTCCCAGATGAACACGAAGTGCCTCAGA
Source organism: Calonectris borealis (assembly GCF_964195595.1). NCBI lineage: Eukaryota > Metazoa > Chordata > Aves > Procellariiformes > Procellariidae > Calonectris > Calonectris borealis. The sequence continues at coordinate 4,816,809 of NC_134322.1, read as the reverse complement.
ACTAAGACCATGCTTGTCTGAAATCTAGAGAGAAATCTGTAGACCGGTGTGCCAGCCCAGTAATTAACAAAGCGAAAGACGTTCCTACCTTTTTAATGCCACAGAAACTATTTCAACCACAGAACAAGGAGCTGATTTTTTTTTTTAACCTTTACACCCCTTCATCACACTCGCATATCGTGACCTATTCGAACCACACTTAAAAGCTCGATCCGAGTGCTCAGTGATACATAACTTCCATTTTAGTGAAACAATCCATCTGCTCCATGTGACTCAGAGCCTGCTTTAAGAATGCAATACTGTTTAGGCCAACGGTTGCACCGCACAAAGTGTTTTGTTCACATGCATTCCTTTGGGATGACAGAGCCTATCCACGGCTGTAACGGTTGGGGCCTGTGGTTTTTTTCCCTCATCCGCTGAATGCTGCAGTGACTAAGCTGACAAAAATTCCTAGCCAATTATAAACCCACTTAAAGAGACAGGCAATCCCCCTGCAACCTTCTCTTGCCATCCTATACGGGAAGTTTCTATACATAGAAAAACATCTCCTCCTCCTAAGGCCTGCATTGATATAAAAGACTTTCTCTGCACGCTCAACACTTCAAACATGCTTCCTAAATGGCATCATTTCCCAAAACTATAACCTTTAATCATCCATATATATCCCTCACACATCAACCGGAAAAAAAAAACAAAATATGAGAAACAGACCCCTCAATTGAGTTAGGCTAGTAAAAAGTTAGAGAAGCCATTAATGGAGGGACAATGAGTATGCTGGGAAGAGATGAGTCTCAACAGCAATAGAGCACTGTTTATTAAGAAGGGAACAGTTAAGCGCCTATAAACGCAGTATGTTGCAACAAGGAAAAAACACATCAGGAAGGTCACACTGATGTACAAACTAGAAGTTTGATCCACCTAAAAGCATAAGCTGAACTTCAACTAGCAACAATGAGAACTTTGAGTTGCTTCTCGAATTCCTCTGAACATGCAAATCAGCAACCAAATTCCAAAAAACACCAGCCTTTCCAAGAGGGATCCTCAAGTCATGTGCTGAATTCATTCTCGCCTACATTGTCAAGGGCTATACAAATGCATTTAATAATTAGCCAGGGCATACAGAACTACGCTTTGGGCAGGTAACTACAAGTTCACTTTGCCCAGCAAGAAACAGTAAACAAAAAAAACTGAGAGAATGGCATACGGTTTCTAGCTTTAAAAACCCAGGTTATGGGCACCTCAGACCCTTACCATTTTATGGTGGGCAAACAACTTGCTAAATCATTTTTAGCGCTCAGCTGATAGCACATGCACATTCCATTCCAAACACTGAAAACTTTGCCGGGGAGGGGGAGGAAGAGACAGTCGACAACTGAACCAGGCTGAGCTCACCTCAGAAGAAAAAGGCAATTCAACAATCTGTATTAACATACTATTATCCGAGCATCTTTTTATTACAAGTTAATTCTCAGAGCCATAAACAGACTTGAGAAGGAAATCACACTATTAGTGGGAAGGAAGGCTAAACAAAGGCTGTTTCATCACTGTTTAACACTGAAAAACTTGTTTGCCACATGAAAACAATTTACGAAAATGCTTAAGGACAATTCATTCCTACATTCATGTGTGTTTGGGGAAGGAAAAAAAGCAAAATGGCGCCTACTATTCCAAATTTTTAGAGGGCATGATTCCTATCCAGGGTTGAGCCTAAGTTTTACCTTTACTTGTGAGAAGCAGGCTGACAAGTTCAGAGAGTTTGCTCACATGCCCACCTCCAAACCACTTCAGCCAAATTCAACTGCAGATCAGTCACCACAAAAGATGTATTTCTATACGTTCCATGAAAATGGACAGCTGGGTGGAGGACAGGTCTTTTTAGGGACCCCACCAAGATAAAAAGACTGTGGCTCAAGTTCACCGCTCGTTAGACATCCATACAAGCCTTAACTGTCAAAACAGAAATCCCCAAGAAAGCTAGCAACCCACTACAAGCCGGACTCCTTGCATGGATAAGAGCCACAGACAGAGAACTGCAGAAAATGCTAAGCTAGGCTGAGTTTGCCTTGTCCTCGAGACATTTGCAAGAACACAGCAAAAACACAGCTTTCTTCTGGTTTTACACTTGACATTTCCCTGACATTTTCCCTATAACGCTGCTAGCTATTCCCAGCTCCCAGTTGTTTTGCAAATTCATCATAAAATTAGCGTCTTACATTACATGTAATTAACTATCCAATACAACTGTCTATTCTATTAACAAACATTTGCCTAACATATCTATGGGGCCTGGAAGTCCATGTTAAGCAGGTTAATCAAAGATTTGGTTCAAGTTCAGACGCATGTTTTATTTCATAGATTTAACATGGTACTGCTGCACAGGAAGGTAAAACAAAAAATAACTCTCTGAACAACACGTCATCCTCAGTCTGCTATAGGATGAAAGGAAGTCGCTAAGAACAGCAGAACTAAAACCAAAAGCATTCTGTTTCCAATCCTAGCTAGCACCAGATTATCAAATTTATGAAACATCACTAACATATAATACCTTTCAGATTATCAAATTTATGAAACATCACTAACATATAGTACCTTTGAAAGTACCTTTAGGATGTTACTGAGGTTTTAAAGTAGTTGTTTTTTTTTTTAAAGTTTGAAATAAAGAAGCAAATCCTAAAAGAATCCTAAAAACCCTCACTAAATCTGATCGTAGACATCATCTTCCTATCCCCCTCTGCTCCACAACCTCAGGTCCCTTGGGCTATAAGTGCATTCCCTTCTCCCATAAGCCTCCATATGAGAGGTTAGACCAGGACTTCTTTTCAAGCACTACACGTTACAAGATTGCACACTGTATGCATGACGATCTAGCGATGCCTTTTTATCTTCTTGTAAGGAGGACTGGCATTGTTTTTCTTCCCCACCCTTTACCACACAGCATCAAGAGAAATTGAACTGAGGAATTAATATACATGCAACCCATAAACCCAGGGAATGACTATTTCCTTTAAGTCATCTCCAATTAAATTTTATAGCTGTTTTTCTGAAGTGAAGCACTTGCTTGGCATGAGACAATGCAACTAAATCCATATTGTAGTAGCAATAGATTACTCAGGATTTCAAAGCTTCATGAGGCAAAAACCTGAAGCCATGAAAGACAGACACAGTATGGATCCAGAAGGGCTTTCTCTCCAGCCAGGTTTCAATCACAGCGCGCTCCTGCTTAATTGCAAGTATAAAATGCATTTATAAAGCACAAATATATATGCACAAATGCATATATAAAGCACAAAAAACTCTGCCTCCACTTCCTAGCTTGAGCAAGTTTGTTGTGGGGTTAACTTTAGAACTGCTAATCCTCATTTGTCTTAAATCAGAATGGTGTCTATGCAAATAGAGTTTCTATTATTCAGAATAAATGGGCATATACATTTAACCACCCTGACTATCACTTACAAGGTACTGTACTTCCACCGAAATCATGGCAACATTTATTGTATCATTCCGCAACACATGGATTATCCCTCCCCATTATCAGAAACAATACCAAAAGAAATAAATTTCCTCCAATAGCATGGATGGTCACCAGGATATGGCTACACATCACCAGGTGAAAAGAAACACCCCCCTGGACTGACAAAAATAAAGCAAGTTAAAGCAAGCGTAAAATATGATGTTTTGTAAGGGGAAAAGTGTGTGTGCGTGTACGTGTGAGTAGAAAAGACACATGGTATTTTCAAAAACCCTAAGAACACTTCTAACTTTTTTTTATTCTTTATTCCAGAGAGTGGGGAAAAGGTCTAAATGTTTTAAAGGATTTTTATAAGTTTTTTTTTAACCCGTGGCAAAGTGTCATTGATGGACCTAGTTAATTGCACCAAGTTTACTGGAAAACAAAACTACAAAATTTGAAATCCCCTCAAAAACACTACACATCGTTGTGCCAAAAGAAACTAGGAAGCCAAGATGAGTATTCAACATTAGCACTTAAGTTTCTGGTGACTAGTGCAGGCTGCAAGATTCAAGATATTCTTCCCAGGTTATGGCATTCTGCAACAGAACAAAGAAAAATGGCAAGTATATATTTGTTTAATTTTAGCCCTTTTCTCAGAATATAAACCACTGCTACAGTAATTAACTGCAGATTGGCCTAAACTGCTCTGCGGCCATTCCAGCTTACTAATTAAATATGCTCTCACAGCCATAATAAAAATTCTGGGAAACCTCTGGCTGAAGAGCAGGCTTCTCAGGAGGGGAGCGAAAGTCAGGAAAAAACTTCATTCAGAACGAAAACACTAACAAAATTTTTCTAACATGCTCCAGATTTTTCTAACTCAGTGACACCAACTGCACCTTCTACAATTTTTTTTTTTTGTCTACCCTTCTGTTTGTTCCTTTCAGAAGATGTTTATTTGCTGGAGAGTTTGCCAAATGGACAAACAACCTGATCATTTCAAAATATGTTCAGGTTTATATGATACTTTTTTTTTTAACCCAACAAAGGTAGGATTGGCATTACACAGACTAGTTTCACTTAACATTACACCACATCAAATTTGCTTGCTAAAAGAGTAAAACTTTTAAAGCATGTTGTCCTCTGCTGCTATACACAATTTCTACTATATTTCAGGGTTCAAGCAAAAAAACACAAAAAAACTTAAATGAAGCAGCAAACAGCAAAAAGCATGCAGGTGTGATTTAAAAGAAAATAAGTGCAATTTGATTCGGCACCTCTCACTCCCAACTTCTTCCTCTCTCTCTTCATGTTTACATAGTTCATATATGTTCAATATTTCTAAAGGACAGGGGAATATAGTGAATACTCCTCAGAGAGGGGAAAAGAAGAAAGAGAGAAAGGAAAAAAAAAATCCCAGCACATGGTTTTCACCACTACTCTGCTGAATCAACAGGGAGCAGATTCCCAGATGGTGTACACTGGTAAGTACTGCACAAGTCAATGAAGCTATGTCAAACGATACCACTCAACGGCATTATCTTTTGAGCTCTGTGTAAACAAACAGGAGCAGATTCCGAATATTTGTGAGAACACATCATGTTATGTCTCCATATGTTTAACATTTTAGTAGAAGGTACATATGGACCACTCTTCCCACTCACTGTCATTCTCTCCCTCCTGTTCCTCATTCCCCACATACACCATATCTTTTCAGACCACTGTCAAACCAATTCAGAAAGGAATAAGGATACATTTTCATGAAAAACGTTTTGTGCTTAGCTGCCATCTGCTTCTTTATCAGCCTCCAAATCCTCACGTGCCTTTTCCATGGTTTTCAGTTTCACACATTGGGAAGCTGAAAGTTTTCTTCTGTTGTACTGTGAAGCACAGTCTACATGAGCTATTGTTTTTCACGTCAAATTCGCCTCTTTTGAAACAAGTGCTTAATGCTTACAGCCCTCTCTGCAATGCCAATTTAAACCTACTTTTTTTTATGCCAGTGGCAAATCTAATCTTAAAGGTCCTTCATGCACTTCAGACACTGTCGTGGTTTAACCCCAAGATACTCACCTTCAATGTTTTTATGGGAAGCATGGCTATTTCATCCCTGTTGTGCAGCACTGTAATTTGCTCTCTCACAAAGGGAGGACCCAGACTTCCAGACTGGGCTCTTGTCCTTTCACGCAGAAGCTGCAGTTGAAGCCATTACCCCTTCATAGTAAGTGTTAACAGTCTGTCCTCCCCGTAACCAGACCCCTCGTCTTTCTTTTATCTGAGTAGGAAAGGAAGTGTTTCAGCTAATACTTGACAGAGAGCATCTCCAACTTAACTGGAGGGTGGATGGAGAACAGATAAATAATTAAGATGAAGTTAAAAAGAAAGAAAAAACCACCCATACACCATACATCTTATATACGGATCACTGCTAGTTTTGCTATTACTTTCCCACATAAACAGTTTGCCTAGTTCGTTTCTTATGGCCCCAGCAAATGCAAAAGTGTCTTAGGAAGCATTAGCTGGGCTTGCTGAAAAACAACACAAAGGTTATGGTAGACAAGGGATCCTAAACTTCCAGGCAGGCTTTCAAGGTTGTAATTTACATTTGTTTTCTGCAGGCTTACAAAGGCCTAGTGACTAAGGCAGCAGACCTCAAAACTTAGTCATCAGCAAAGGGCATATACAAAACAACAAAAGTTTTCTTTACAGTAGACCAATGGACAGGCAAAGCAAGCATGTCATCAGAGACTAGTCTTTCAACGGGTACAGCAGGAACAGTTTTTCTGTTTCTCACATCACTTGCTGAGCAAGATGCAGGCAGCTTCCATAAACATTTCCAGCAGTCAAAACTGCCAGAAAAGAAAAAAAAGAAGGGGAAAAAAAAAAACCACCCACAAAAGGCCATAATCTCATTTGTATGTCTGGACACTCAGTTTTTATCTTTTCCATCTCTACCAAAGCACAACCACTGATGCAAACAACTTCAGTACTCTCCTTTTATCTTGAGGGATTCTTCTATGTGGACTTGCAACCCAAGTGAAGTACAGTTGGCATTTGATATGCCAAAAGAAAAGTAGGTGCAAGTCACAGAGATGATAGCATGCCAAACCCAACACAGCATGCCGCAGCTCCAAAGCGAGCAAACTAGTAAGTCTGCTGCCTTGGGGCACTCAAAGGTAAAGGAATGTATACTACACAGAAACCAGGGCAACAAAACTGGCAGAGAAGCTGCTCACGCTTTACGCTGAACCTTAAAAAAAAACAAACAAAAAAAATATTTAAAGTTACAGCTTCTTTGTAGCTTGTTCTACTATAGACATGTCAATGGATTATTTTAAGTCAAACACAGCATATCCTTCCCTCTCTCCTCCCTCCACCCTCAACATTGTTCCTGCACAAGTTATATTGAAGGAAGCACGGGTTCTTCCTTTGTTTGTGAGCAAGAAAAAGAAGGAAAAAAACAACTTCCACTCAACAGCAAAACTAAACAAAAACCAGGCTACTTAAAGTACTAAGTGTTCCCACACAACATTTACCCACCAACTTCAGATCTTTCAGCATAAAACCTAAACAAGCACAAAAGAGATTCAATATACACTCCTCCACAGATCCAGAGCGAAGGAAAATAAAAAGGCATGAAGGAACCCTGAGCAATAGACAGCATTTTCAGTTTAACGTTACTGTGACGCACAAGGAGAATGTCAGGGTTAAATTAGATACTACACTAGAAAAATATTCCCTGGAAAATAACATGGGTCTCATATCTCTGCTGGTAGGAAAATGCAGATTGAAACACTCAGTAACTTAAATGTCCTTGCTTCTATTCTTTTTCATGTCTTGTGTAATTTTGTACTGCAAGAGTCCTCTCCAGATCAGGAGTTCATTGCCAAAGCGTCCAAGCAATCTAGCAGGATAGACAAAAAGCTTTCTTTTGAACAACTGCACATTTATACCTCCCCTTGTTTTTCTTCAGAATGGGAGTACTTTTGGGTTGGTGTTTGGTTTGTTTTTTTTTTTTCCCAGATGAACAGCTGGCAGATTTAAAGTCTTCTTCCTCCAAGTCAGTGGCTTATCACGACGAACAGATTAAGTAGGTCCAACTTTCTTACTCTTTTTATTGATTAGAACTTGATTATTTCTTTATAGGCTCTGCATCCTAAGATACTCTAAACCTACCTTGTTTTTCCACAGTGTAATGCTCTTAACAAACCTTTCAAGGCTCTTTTCCAATACTTGCTTTCTTCTTCACAATTTCCCACGAAAGGAAGATGAAAGCATATAGGTAAAGAAAAACATTATCTACATCCTTGCCTTAAAAGTGCTGCCATCACAGTTGAACTATGACCTCATTTTACTTGTGCATTTGGGATCCAAATTATTTTAACATTCCCCTAGAAGTCAACAAGCTTTTATTGCACATTACTTTTGTCTACTCCAAATAGCCAGAGCACACAACAGAAAGCAAGTAGGTTGTTATATCTCATTAAATACACTCTAGTTACTTACATCCATTCAAACCACTAAAGGCAATGAGGTTGCACAGGAATCACTTAGGTCACACTCTGTAGACAACGGAGTTACGCTCTTTTAATGAAGACATAAATTTGGCCTGCAGAAGCCTAAGGACTCATAGCAACACATGGTAAGAAAGCAATGCAGCTCACTTCCCTCACCTTGGACAAATCATCAACGTCTCCCAGTAACAAGCTGAGGGGTTTTCTTTTCTTTGTTTAAAACCAAACTTTATTTCCTGTAAGAATTATCGATAAAAGCATAGCCCTACAAATCCCTTTTTTCAGAGATATTTTTGGCATGTGTTGACTGAAAGTACCCTACAAGGCACTTCAATTTCAATTCTAACTGAACATGACGACTTCACAAGCAACTGATGAAGCACTTTAGAAAAAACAGCATCCCCAAATGAAGGTAACCTGAATATAGCCCTGTTTTCTCTCACACTGTGGTGTTTCCTATCATTATAGCAGCTTTGGACAAGACTGCAAGTGGAATTTAGGAACTGTTCCTCCTTGTGACTACTACTTGTAATTAAGCCCTACTGATACTGCAGGGCTCAGCTTTCGTAAAGTTACAGGATGAACTCAAAAAGCCTGCCATGTAATCATGTTATTTGAGTAAACTATGTATTTGTTTACTCTATTTTTAAAAAGTGAGAAGAGATCAGGTTTTGTTTTTGCTAATACTTGCTATCAGAAAGACATAAACCCCAACATGCCAGATAAGAACAAAACAGGCAATGATAATTTCACCTAGAGTCAAGATATCCATTAACTCTCTGACACTACAGACTGTACTGTAAAAACTGATTTCAGCAAAAAAGTTCTTACGTACAGAATTTAACATTACAGGAATTTCTGAAGGTGCATGCCAAGGGAGGCAAAGAACAAAGTCAAAGTCGAGTTAACAGCTTCAGTACAGCAATGGCTCCGGCACACACGTAACATCACTTCGGCAAGGAGAAGGAGATGGCATTCAACAGCCACCTCCTGCCAAACTCCTCAAGGAAGGTAACACTGGTTCCAGTTTTGCTATAACGGCTTGAATTCTACACTTACTTTGCATCTTCTCCATGCGGAAGTAACCCAGAAAGTTTGTGGGTTTTTGTTGTTGGGTTTTTGATTTGTTCTGTTGGTGGTGGTGGTTTTTTTTGGTTTTGTTTTTGTTTTTTTAAAGCAAGTGAGATGATCCTTTACTGGCTGGGGAGGAATCTATTTGTGTTTTAACTGGATAACTCGTTATGTGGAATACACACGACTAGAATAAAAGTTTAAGTTGCTAAAAAGCTTAAAATAAACCATAAAATTAAACCTTTACTTCAGAAAGAGATACAAAACCACACAATCTACTCAAATCTTACTTTTCTGGCAGTGGTTGGTGGTCCAGCAGCGGTAGTTGTACTCATTGTTAATAGATGTCTTCTCACACAATGGCTTCTCTTCCATTGTTCCTGGACACAAGTCCCCACATTCCTTTGGAGGTTTATTCCCAACGATGTAGTTATTGGACACTGCATCTAGGATGAGAGACCAGTCCACCGTGGAGAGGTAACACAGGTCAGAGTTCTTCTCAATCCGTATGGCCCCGCGGGTTATGTTCCTCAAGTTGTGAAGCCCAATCTCTTTAAGATTTGTCATTTCAAAGATAACCAAGGCATAGTTGTAGAATAGGTTCCTCCCACGAATGACTGTGAGGTTGGGGAAGAGATCACTGAGGCTTTCCAAGCCTGCCACACGGAACAGCAGCAAATAGTCAGTTATGACAGTGAGCTTTGGGAAGCGGAAGTTGCGGTAATCCTCTGCTTTAGAGATGAGCAGAATTTGAAGGAAACCCTCAATTACCGTACAGTTCTCCAGGCGTTTCAGCTCATGGATATCATTGCGAATGTCAACATTTGGCCCGCAAACTGAAAATGTAAAAGGAGAAAGGAAAGTTAGCAAATAAGGCATTTTTAAGCCTTTTGAAATTGAAATGCAAGTACGATATTCTGATGGTCATAAAATTTTTAACTTCTTAATGTCGTGGTTTAACCTGGCAGCAGCCAAATACCATGCAGCCGCTCGCTCACCCCCCCGCCGGGTGGGATGGGGGAGAGAATCAGAAGGGTAAAAGTGAGAAAAACTCGTGGGTTGAGATAAAGACAGTTTAATAGGGAAAGCAAAAGCCGTGCACACAAGCAAAGCAAAACAAGGAATTCATTCACCACTTCCCATCGGCAGGCAGGTGTTCAGCCATCGCCAGGAAAGCAGGGCTCCATCACGCGTAACGGTTACTTGGGAAGACAAACGCCATCACTCCGAACGCCCCCCCTCCTTCTTCTTCACCCAGCCTTATATGCTGAGCATGACGTCATATGGTATGGAATAGCCCATTGGCCAGCTGGGCCAGCCGCCCTGGCCGCGCTCCCTCCCAGCCCCCTGCACATCTGGCAGGGCATGGGAAGATGAAAAGTCCTTGACTAGCATAAACAATACCTAGCAACAACCAAAACATCAGCGTGTCATCAACATTATTCTCACACTACATCCAAAACACAGCACTATACCAGTTAATAGGAAGAAAATCAACTCCATCCCAGCCAAAACCAGGACACTTAATTAGTTGCAACGTTAAAATAGGAAATGAGTACTTGGTTTACGCCTATATTGAATATTCATCTCATTTAACCTTTCACTATAAACACTACCAGGACCAGCACAGTGATGCAAGCTATCTATATTCTTCAGCAGACACAGAAATGTTGTTTTATCATTGCTGTTGAAAAGAGCTGCATTAGATTGAGGAACATAAAGATAAACCAAATGCATTTGCACATCCTGCTTCAAATTACATCATGACATGTGTGACCACGCCAGGGGTTCAGCCACATGACTCCAAAACTGATTTACCCCATCACCTCCCTTAAGATACATAAAGGGGAACACTTTCAGGAGAACTACAACTTATTTCTCAAATCACTCTTTCTTCCCAGGGTCACAAGCCAAACTAGCCCCAATTCATGAATGCTAGTCTTGCAATAGATCAGCAACAACACAAAATCCATGGGAAGCTGCTCAGCACTTCCTGCACTGTGACAGGGAAGAAAACAAAGTGCTTGGACTCGTAGCTAATGCACTGAATTCCTGTTTGCATGTTCCAGTGAAACAAGTTTCACTGATTTTGGCACCAAGATACAAAAAAGTTTCTTAAGTTCTAAGAAAGACAGGATAAATTTATCTACATGAACACACAGCATCACAGTGAGGAACTTCCCTTGAAAACAGCAGACTGAACTCAATGCACTCTCTAAGAAAACAATGACCAAAAGGATTATTCCATAATAAATTGACATATTAGATCCTTCCGTATTAGACACGTACCACAATACAAATTTTAAAGGGGCTGGAAGAAAAGTGTACTAATAATGTAGTAAGTAGACACATAAAATGCACTTTGATGTGAAACAAAGAACTATGGAGTGTAGAGAGCTGTTGTTCTTGGAAACCTCCAGAGTTGGTCTTCTGTGGAAAACATGGAAAAAAGATTCCCCAGAATAGATAGTAAGTTGCTTGTAAGCAAACAAAGTAAAATGCCAATTTATTTAAGCAACCCAAAACTTAAATAAACCTCAAGCAATTCAATTTTGTGGAAAGGTTCTCTTTTTATGCATGCTAGGCTTAATTATTTTAACAACATCTTTTCCTCAGACAAGGAAAAGGCCTAAACAAACACTGGAGCCAAAAAACTTAAATTCTAACCCAGACAAATTGTCCAGAGAGTCAAAAATTGCACTAACAATAGAAAGCAGTCCTTCCATCCCACAACACTTATCTAAGGCTAATAACTTAAGCTAACAAAGGATCCAGAACATGAGCATGCTAAAACCACAGCAACTCTAATATCCGACAAGGACTTAAAGGCTTTTAAGTCTTTAAAAGACTAAAGGACTTTCTTGTTAGAGGGACAACATAGAAAAACAACAGGGCCAGATCTTTGTGAAGAAACAGATGTTTTCTACACAAACTATTACCTAATCTTCCTTCTGTAAAGATCCAAGCTGAAAGCAGTCTCTTAAAATGTGACTTGCTGCACTAGAAGCAGCTATGTACAAGAAAGTTCATTCCCTTTTTAAAAAAAAAAAAAAACAAACCAAACACCAAACTAATGTCCCAACAGTAACACTCTGCCATCACGACCAGTGAGACAGGAAATCCCCATTTCAGTATATACTGACTACAGAACAATTGCATACTACTGCCTGGAATATGTGTCAAAGCTTTAACTTCAGGAAAACACTAAAAAAGGTGAATGGGTTGGCATTACTCAGCTTTCGAAGCCAGATAGAAGAGGGGGAACGTTCAAGAAATCCGAAATAGTAGATCTGACAAGAGATGTACTGGTCACGTGTGGCAGAAGTGTGGGTTTCTCTCCTGAATCTGTAGGCAAGACAACCCCAACCCAAATCAAATTCCTTTAATAAGCTGTTACCCAAGTCTTGCTTTCAACTTCTGAGATTTTCTTCTAAAGCAACCATCCCTCCACCCATCCTCAAGGGACAATGCCCTCTGCCCAAAGCACAGCCCGACAATAACATGAGCATATTTACACTTTGACATCGGGCTTCTCTTTTTTAAAAAAGGCAAGTTAGAACACACAATGTTTCTCCAATTAAACCGTTTCGGTTTCTGTCTCTACCTGCTGGCAGGACAAGGTGAACAGTATGGTTCCTGTTATGGCAAAGCAAAAGTAGCAGAATTTATTTTACTGGCATAAAATTTTAGAAAGCCTAACTGCTTCAGGCTCTTTATTTTGTTAAAGAAATAAAATTTGCACTTGTGCTGACATTTTGTAGGCAAGGTTCCAGAGTGATGGGTTTAAAAACAGCTGAGTTACAATACCCTAAAGAACAATTTGTAAGAGAAATGGCAGCAACCGTTAACTAAAGCATTATATATCTGTTCATGTGTCTTTTCTGAGGCTGGGCTTTAAAAGTCGAATTGCTTTTAGCTTTATGTTTGTTTCAGCTTGAAAGTTACTTAATTTTAGATATTTAATGCTTTTATAAATCAGTGAGATTTCTAGAACTTTATGGCAAAAGTATGCACTCACTTGCCTCAATTACGAAACATCATCCCCTTAATGCAGAAAAGGATAAAGTCCAGTGGGCTCTAATGTTAGAAATTGATTACAGGTGAGCATGCTGTTGACTTTTTTGATTTAAGAACCTTATTAATTCATCTAGTGAGTTATGTTTTGCAGAACTTCACGCATATAATGAGAATTGCAGAGATCCAAACATGAAATGGGACGAGCATCTTGGTCGATACTGACATTTGGGAAAAACAGGTCCAATTAAAACAGATGTTTTGGTTTGTTTTTAAAGAAATTTCTTTAAAGTTCACATTGTTCACGAAAGTTAATTATACCACAATGCATCATCTCTTTCTCACATTTTTCTCAGTGCTCTGAAAAGGATTATATGAAAAACAAATTAATCAGAGCTCAAAGTCAACTACAATTTCCATTTGGCTGCGCTGTGTTTTCTTTGGATCCCATTTTAGAGAAAGCGTATATGGACTTACAGCGTACATACTTCAGACCAGTATAAACTGGTCTGTCAGACAGAATGAAGTGCAGATAAAATGCTCTTTAGAGCATTTATATTCCATTTAACAGTTTTTGATATTCCAGCTTATAGAGTTTTTTTTAATATGACTAGTATAACTTACCTTTGTTTCATGTTCAATTCAAAATTGGAAATTAACTATTATGTGTTTACTTTGCTCACTAACAGAAAATAAAAACACAGTATCTGTTTACTACCCTGCCCCAATAGTTCTGGGGTTTGGGTAGGTTATAACAATAGTCAGATTCGTGCTGTCTTCATTCAGCTGCTTACAGATTTCCAAGCCTTTCCTTAAACTGCCTATCATTTCTCAGACTTTTCTAAACCAAGCACCTAATTCTGAGTGAGACATTAGTTCTTTAAAGAAATACATATTTATTTGTTTAAAAGATAACTCCCCAATACAATAAAATACCAAAGAGAAGCAATGCATTCCTTACCAGGACGAACACTAATGCCACCCTAGAAGTAGCGCTTTAGTCCAAAAGTACTGAGCTTCACGTACTATTCAACAAGAAGTCTATTTGTCCTCTTTTTTTCTGGGAGCATCCTGGGGGCAAGCTGCAGGGCATGTAAATTTCCAAAGGTAATAGAAAAACCCACTCCACGCTACAGTCCTTCTGAGGACCTGCAGCCCATTCCTCGTCAGAGGACAGATCCGAGCCTGATCATGTAACTGAGATGGGGGTCAATGAACTACGAGGAAAAATGACTGCACATAACAGGTTCATACAATGAGAGTGATTAATGCGACCTGCAGCCTGTTCCCTGATCTTGCAGAATCTCCTTTCTAAGTGCTGCTCCAGGCTGGGGCACCAAGGAGCAGAACAGAGGCTGTGAACAAACACGCGCACTGCACAGCACACGGGCAGTGAGTTGACACTACTGAGTACACATAGGATTGGGCAGACTAAAGCGAAGCTGTGTGTGACACAGAGCTCAGAGTACAGTCATCCAGTAGCTTCTTCTCGACCTTAACTATGATTTGCTAATGGTCATTTTGATAATAAAAAACATTTTGACATGGAGAAGAACCTTGCCACCTTGAGAAACACCTGCTATTTAATGATCATCTATCATCAAATAATCACTTACTCCATGCAGCAGGTCTTTATTCTTTTTATATATCCACTAGTTATTTCAGGTCACTAGCTACTCCTAAAACGACTTGCCGGTTGCCCTTCAGTGTTTCAAAGGAACCATTCTTTTTGCAAAATGGCATGGTACGAAAGACAAATCAGCAGAAAGCCTGCTGTTCAACGTTCAGCCTACAATACAACTTCTGCTTGCCACAACATGTCACCGCTGTACATATATTCATAGCAGTTAATTCGTTACCAATACTAAGGTGTTAGAGGGCAGGATTGACAGTTCACACATTCACCGTTTTTAATAAGAGAAGAATTCATTTCCTACAAGAAATGGTGTAGTTCTTGCTTCCAAATATTGTATTCCTCCCAGTTACTCCATTTAGAAGTTCTAAAGAAACACAATTGTTCAGGTTTTTCTTGAAAAAAATACACATCTTCACATTTTAAGCCTTGCCTTTGGCCCTTTACTTTTTTGGGTAATGTTAAAAGGTTGTGCTACAGTGAATAGCCTCAGTATCCTCTCAACTAGCCAGAAGTTAAGTGATGGTTGCTCCATCACTATCTGGCGCTCTCAACACCAGAAAGTCTTAGAGAAAGCAGCACCAAGGCAGGTGTGAGTCATCGAGTCAATCCAGCACAACCCTTTCGCAAGTCTAAGGCCTTTTCAACCTAAGTCTACTCCAGCTGGGTCAGGCTTTCCCTAGCAACAGAGACTTGTTCAGCCTGTGCAGCAATTTACATTTCTGCCATGAGAATCAGGATAGACTGCTTGCCATTAACACCTAACTAGCAACCTTGAAATCAACTCCTGTTCACCTTTCTCCTGGTTTGTATACTCATGCCATATTACCTAAGCAACTTATGATTTCCCTTTGTTTCCCCTCTTCTGACTTCCCTTCTGTGAAAATTGTTTCCTTTACTTCAGAGTAGAGACGCAAAGCTTTATCTTAAATGAGGAGCCTGGATACCTTCAGCTTTTCCATTAAAAAACAGAAGTATCCCTTTACACCGGTTGCTGAAACAAAGCGCTGAAGGTGCAGAAGTTGTTCTAATTCCACACCATCTTCCGGCCCAGGGGTTAAAACAACCATTCTGAGGACAAAGTCTGTGATCCACAAGGTTCAAAAGGCAGGGCATGGGGTTGCTCAACTTCTCATCTACCCTGAAATTCTGTACAGTGGTAACAAGTACAGTATGTTACCACCAGTGCTGGATGATTTCCTACACAAAGAAGGAACTACAAGGCTTAATACAAAACACGATTGTGGCTAGTTCTACTTTTAGAGAGTAGCTTGCTCACACCACCACAAGAAAAATCTCACTTGGCCAATAATGGCTTTTTCTGAGCACACTCCACTTCAATGAGAGGTCTGCTTTCCCAGACAGCTACTGCTACTCTCTGGTCAGCTAAGAGCTGATGTTACTGAACACAGTAACATTGCTCTCTCCCAAACTCCTCTAATGAAAGAGACTTGACCACGTCATCCTTCAGTAATGTCAGCTCAGAGCTGTGGGTCTTTCTGGGAGATCAGCACATCTTCTGAACAGTGTTGTTACTTATTCCCAACAGAGCCACTTCCTTTTCATCATGTGTTTTTTAGTTTTAATCTATGGCAGGTCCTCACAAAAAAAAAAAAAAAGGTCCAAAGCAGCTGTGGTCCAGCAGCCCTCATCCCAGATCCACAGCACACAGCATCCTTGTTAAGGCAAGCATCTCTAGAGTTACCATCCCTCTCTCATAACAACAAAGAACATGTTTATTGCATTGGGTGGATTTAGATCTGCATAATGTATAATGGCCTCCATATTGACATGTTTACTATATACTGGATCAACTCAATAGAGGGATTGTCTGGCACATTGGAAAAAACCCAATGGCTCAAAAAAATTCCTTGCAGACACTTGAAGGTTAAAGAACAACTTTGGCTGATGACAGCATCCTAATCTCCATGTTACCTGAAAAATTGGTTTGAATCAGGTTAGGAAAAAGGAACTAAACATAAGATAAAATCCGTCAGCAGATTTAAAAGGAGCCTCTTTTCTATATGACTGCAATTGCTCACAACAGAAGCACAAAGACACATCGGTGGAAGCAGAGAGGGAATAGTCTGAAAATGTTACGCCCATACAGGTTACAAACAGGGAAAAGTAAAACTTGACCTTAATCTCTCTCTTCATTCTTACTGCTAAGTATTATGCTTGTTTTAAGAAAGCCATCAGGACTGTCATACAGCCCTGAAGGAGAAAAATCTTTAAGTGTTCTTATTCAGTCATCACTGAACAGAGAGGTACTGCAGTCCACGGCCTGGTCTTAAGCCTAGTTTGTTGCTGTAGTTTCACTCCAAGACTTGGAAGGCAAAGGTAGAAAGACTGAGAAGGAACCGATTAGCAACCACAATTTCCCTTCGAGCCCATGGAAAGTTTCAGCATAGTTGCACCACCTGCAGACGCTGGGAAAAAAAATTACTACAGAAGTCTAAGGATTCCTTAATTGCATACTATGCAAAGAAGAAATTAAACATGGAGTTCACAGAAATCAGTGGTTGGAGAGATTGCTTATGACACTTTACATTAACACAGGATTCCACCACCCACTGAGCTCTTGGTTTTGCCTTTGTAGTGACACTATGAATGAAATATATATTTTAGTGTCTTTAATGTACTTACACAACCTCCCACAAAATTTCTGTACTCTCTAAGCTCACCTATCCTGCATGTGTCACATCAATCACTAGATCTCTTCCCAGGGAAGCCAGCTTCTGTATTACCTCTTGGGATGTCAGAACCAGTAACAAGGAGGGAACTAAATCTACACCACACGATTCAAGCTGTCTCCCTAACCACTGAACTATTGCTCTTCATGGAATATGCTACATAAACAGCTTTACATTTACCAAGATTTTATGAAGTTACATCTCTCCACATGGAGATAAAAGGCACCCCACAATCCAGAAAATGTCAACCATTTTAGCTTTTGCTAAGCAAGTCCATAATTGAACTTCAACTTCTGTATTTCTAGCACTAGCACAACACTGTTTTGATTTGCAAAACATGAAAGGGAATACTCAAACCCAAACAAAAACCAACTGTTTCTATTTGAATGCAAGTCTTGAGAATGTTCTTGTTTACACATCTAAGGCCCAGGAAGAGGGCTTGGGGTTTTTCTTCATTTAATTAGAAGTTAAGCTTTGGAGGACAAAGCTAGACCACTATGATCTTCTAAACACTCAAGGGACTGGAGATTATATTGCAATGTAGCTTGTCATTTCTGAGAAATATAGTCTATTATCATTCATTTACCTTGCGTCACTCATCGCTGCTAACAAACTTTTACAGAATTATTCTCTCCCAAATTTGGAAGGAAAAAGTGGTGTCACAGGAAACCAGTCAAATTTGGCCCAAATACCTTAAAAAGTGACTGGATTCCCCTTCTCCACACATTCTCGTTGTCTCCCATAGCCCTTAGAAAAATACACACATCCTACTTTAATTTTCTCTTTTACCACTCTACTAACTATATATTCCCAATCCAAGGGCCACTGTGTTACCAAGCTGACCAGAACAAAACATTCACAAAAATAACACACAGAAGGACTACAACCCACATCACAAACTCAAACTGGCTCTGCCTTTTTACTCTTGCAATTTCAGCTGTCATTGGCTAAAGATATCTCTGGCATTGCTGCTTTCCATGAACTTCCTCCAACGTCCCCATAAGTTTACACAAAAAAAATTCAGAATAAATCACATTTCTGTCCCTCATCTCACTTGCTTTCTCTCTGCCAACATTTTACTTTGAATGTCAACAGGAACAGCAGCTTAGCAAAAACAGAGCCAACAAAATGAACTGAATCCCTTTAATAATATTGATTGATGCCTTCTCCACACAGCTCACCACAGCAAGTGGGTCTAGATTTAGCCTAGCTCACGTGAAAGCATCCTCATGACAAAGTCATTCCCAAATTAATCCTCTCTCACCAAGACTGCACTGACCCAGCACATCCCTCAGGGGTTCCTCTTAAGTCACATCTGTTACCTCCTACTACTGAAATAGCATAACGTGAGTGGCTCAGTTGGCATGGATTTCTGTTCATCCTCATGGGTACACAGGGAAAAAATGGAGGAAGATACTGTAAAGCTAACAACATTCAAGTGGCTGAGCCCCAGAACCTCTGGCTATCGAACAATTCAAAGTTTGATGCCACTTTCACCTCTGAGCTGCAGTGCCCAGGTTATGGACAATGCCCGCAAGATTCTCTGCCACTCAACCAAAGAAGAAGAAAAAAAGATAAAAAGCTAACAGAAAGATCAAACCTACAGTAAATTCCTCACCCGCTAATGTCCAATGTATGTCAAACATTGAAAGCCATTGTTTGAGCGTTATGGTTGGAGCTGAACCATCAAACCTCTGGCGAGATGCTTGTGTGTATTTACAAGGAAGGGAAAGCTGTTTGAAGCACAAGCTGAATGCAACTCGAGAATAATTCCATAAAGTACACTGCAACACTTCAGAGTCACAGTACGGTCAAGTCTGCCAGCTTGAGAGAAAATTGTCCAAGTCAAACAAAAAAAAATGCAGAAGAAAGCAGGTAATGCCTAAATCACTAAAGATAAGCTCCATCCTCACAAGAAGAAAGAGAGACTTCAAACCTCTGCACTCTTTCTTACCCTGCATTATCACCTTTCTGACAGCACCACAAAATTTGCAGACGACACCAAGCTGGGCGGGAGTGTTGATCTGCTGGAGGGTAGGAAGGCTCTGCAGAGGGACCTGGACAGGCTGGATCGATGGGCCGAGGCCAACTGTGTGAGGTTCAACAAGGCCAAGTGCCGGGTCCTGCACTTCGGCCACAACAACCCCAGGCAACGCTGCAGGCTTGGGGAAGAGTGGCTGGAAAGATGCCTGGAGGAAAAGGACCTGGGGGTGCTGGTTGACAGCCGGCTGAACATGAGCCGGCAGTGTGCCCAGGTGGCCAAGAAGGCCAATGGCATCCTGGCCTGTATTAGGAATAGTGTGGCCAGCAGGAGCAGGGAGGTGATCGTGCCCCTGTACTCGGCACTGGTGAGGCCGCACCTCGAATACTGTGTTCAGTTTTGGGCCCCTCACTACAAGAAGGACATGGAGGTGCTGGAGCGTGTCCAGAGGAGGGCAACGAAGCTGATGAAGGGCCTGGAGCACAAGTCTGATGGGGAGCGGCTGAGGGAACTGGGGTTGTTTAGCCTGGAGAAGAGGAGGCTGAGGGGAGACCTCATCGTGCTCTGCAACTACCTGAAAGGAGGTTGTAGCGAGGTGGGTGTTGGTCTCTTCTCCCAAGTAACTAGCGATAGGACAAGAGGAAATGGCCTCAAGTTGCACCAAGGGAGGTTTAGATTGAATTAGGAGAAATTTCTTTACTGAAAGAGTGGTCAGGCCTTGGAACAGGCTGCCCAGGGAAGTGGTGGAGTCACCATCCCTGGAGGTATTTAAAAGACGTGTAGATGAGGCCCTTAGGGACATGGTTTAGTGGGCATGGTGTGTTGGGTTGACGGTTGGACACGATGATCTTAGAGGTCTTTCCCAACCTTAATGATTCTATGATTCTGTGATTCTATAATGCCATTCTATACAAAATACGTAACACAGAAGTGAGTAGGTGGCGTGTTATGATCAATAACTATGAGAGTAAAACATTTCTTTAACTGTGATAATAATGTTTAACTCCTATCCCAGTAGCTTCAGTCTAATGCCTTCTAAAGCAAAAATGGAAGACTGAAATTACAAGCTGTTTATAACACTGAATTTATGTTTCACAATCTGTGATGACAATAGAGCTTAACAGAAATTGTCTCTCCTGGGGACTGTTCTTCTCCACCTTTAAAAAAAATAGTTGTGTGCATGATTTTATTTATTTATTTTTAAAACAGCTGTCTACACATCCAAGTGACTCAGCAACTGGCTGACAGAAACCTATGGGATATACACTTAGGTTGCTGGGATAAGCAGCCAATTCTTCCAGAATGAAAATTCATCATGTGGCTGGGCTCAGCAACTCACATTTAGGGAGACTTTACTATGCTTTTAGCTGCCTGCTGAGTTGCCATCCTGCAGTAATCTAGGAAACCCGCCTCTCTTTAAAGTTTTGTTTGGTGGGGTTTTTGGGGGTTTTTTTGGTTTTGGTTTTTTTTCCAATTTTTAAAAAGATGGCTGGCCAACCAGGCCAGGTCATTTAGGCTTCATTAGAAGCAAACTGACAAAACAGTATCATAACATATAATTGCATCCATAATGGTCAGTGAAAGGATTTAATAGGGTCATTGGGACATTATACTTAGATCCACAGAAAAATTAGAAGTCTGATGCAATTACTCTTAGTAACATGCAACACATGGCCCTACTATCCTGTGCTAACCATCTCTTACACGATGAAACACAGAAATCCTACATTCTCTGGCCTTCTGTAGTAATGTTTCTGTTTTAACAAACTGAACTAAGACTTCCATTAGTCCTGTATTTCCACCTGAACAGAGATTTAAGATACTTAAAAAAAAAAAAAATCTAATTGCACAAAAGAAAAAGACAGTGCTACGAAACTTCATTTAACAGAACAGGGAGGCCTCCCTTCACATGGCAGCTAGGCAGCTTAAAATCACATAGGTCGTGCTGTAACCTGTTTTCTCAAGGCAGTTAAAATACGACCAACTTGCAATCCCCAAAACAGGCTTTAAAGGTATTCAATTACATATATGCAGGTGCTGTGGGGCTTTCCAGTCATGAGCTAACTAGATGGAAAAAAGAACCTTCCTCTCCAACTACAAGGTAAAACACATGGGTTGGCACCAGAGAGAAGGTGACTAGTAGTTCAGGTCTTATCAACCAAAAATAGCTGCACCAGAACACAATTTAAGGCAAATATAAACCAAAGTAGCTACACCAGGAAAAATTCTTATGTGAACTCACTTTTCCGGTCAATTGGATGCTTTTGATTTGCTTTTAGTATCACAAACACAGCCCAACCAAGGAAAGTGTCCTTTATACTAGAACAGCAGCATTCACACAGGGTATTCATTGTCTCACAGACATCACAGCACAATAACCAGCAGGGGGGAAGGGGGGAAATCACCTCTGTGATACCAGTCAAGGTGAGTCCTGCCACAAACAAAGCACCCTTAATGCACACAGGTGAGAAGGAACCAGATAAACAGGGTTAAGCATGGAAAACTAAGAGCCCTTTTAGGCACAGTCAACTACCAGAATTCCAAGGTTTTCTTTTCTCTGAAGATAAACAAAAGCTTCCAATCCCAAGTATAGGATTTTCAACATATCTATGCAGATCTTCTGTTCAGCAATTAACTGACCTTCACTGTAAAATAGTGAAAATAAAAAACATATTAAAACTATATATATATATCTTGTTTAAAAAGTGCCAACAGTGGTATACTCTCAGTTGCTTGTCCACACCTGGCTTTTAAGTTCAAGGTGACATTTCAGCCCATACTCTCCATTTTACATTTATATACTGCCCAAGACATTGGATTTCCAACCCTATATACAGTTTTTAAACACTGCCTATAAGCACTATGGGTGATGCACAATGTTATAATTCTGGTTAACAAAATAATTTAGGTATTTAATCAGCCTAGCTGTACTGAGTTCTATTGCTTGGCAACTGCATTTATTGTCACAATATCCACTTTTATTAGAAGAGAACTGGAATGGTAGAGCAAGCAGCAGAATTATTATTCATCCTTTGGCAGGTACTTCTGGAGAGCCTGGGATGCAAAAGGTTGCCCTAATGCATTTCTAACAAATCCACCCATGAGAAAACACTGGGTCCAACCGGGTTAGAGAAATACAGCCACGGCACATTTCATTCAGCAACTCATCATCAGGATTATCTATTCTGCTCCCCTTCTGAGCCAAAATTTGGGGGACGAGCGTTGGAAGAAAGGAATGCAAGAAGTTACAGGAGATGGGACTTAGAGCCAAACCAAACAGCAGTATCAAACCTGGATGCTTGAGACTCCCAACATTAGGCACCTCCCTTAGCTGGGCTCTGCAGCTGCACACACTCATTCTAGAAGGTAAATCAAAGCAAGGCTGAGATGCAGATCCCTGTCTTCATCATTATTTTTACCCTGTACCTTGTATACACAACCCACTCCTAGCTAAAGATACAGCTGGAGAACACATACTTAAGCTGAGTTTTTCTAACTCCCTGGTATTATTTCATTATTTGTTCTGGTCAGGAAGAAGATGACATTAAGAAATTAGAAGAAATCTGAGCCAGAAGAAGAGATGGAGAACATCAAGGAGAGAAAAACAACCAAATGGAAGAACAGAACAGTGGACTAGTTCTAACCAATGCAATTCCATCGCTAAGTTTCAGTTGTCACTTAAATACATAAACATAATATTCTGACACAAAATGAAAGTTAACTATTTCATTTTGCATTTATATGTCAGGGAGGAGGTTGGTTGTTTTTTTTAAGTTTATCAGGATTTAGTAACTACTAATGATGCTGATTTTCAACTAAAAATGGTTTCTCTCTTCACTTGGTACTTTTGTTAAACCAAAAGATGAGTAAACATATTTACTTAGTACTAATATCTTTGTCCAATTCTACAGCTCTACGTTTATTTAGAACAATACAAAATTAGAAATCTGATCAAAAGGAGGGATTGTTACATGGGACACCTTTTTTTAAAAAAAGGTTTCAGTTTGTTTTTATAGTGGATATCTGCAAAGGGAAATATACAAAACAAGACTTTACCTTGGAAAAACAACCTTTAAGTCACCTTTAAAGCTAACTTGTTGCATTCACTAGGAAAAAGTGGATCTAAACATGCTTTACTAGGTTTAACCTGAACTCATTCTTGAAAAGCACAATTATTGGAAAGATCATTATCTTAGAAGATCTCATCCTCCCAAAAGTCAGTTTTCATCAGGGCGGGGAGGGAGGGGGAGGGAAGGCGGGGATGGGACAACACCACATTTTCAGACTCAAATTTTCAGAACTGCAACAGAACTTATCAACCACCATGACCCGGCTGACTGAATTAAAATAAAAATATCCTCCCTGGATACTTGTGGGCTACTGCTGTCAAAAGCCGGTTTAGCACTAGAACACCTGGAACCAAGCCTGCTGAGCAAGTGTGTTTCTTCAGCAAAGTGCTCTGTCTTTATTAACAAGTGTGTACTACTTAATATTTAAATTACTATAGTAAGTGTATTTATAATTAACCTATGATAAGAAATATTTTCTTAAAAATTACTTTAAACAATGAACTTTATCCACTGCAACAATAAAAGGAGGAGCAGAAAAAGGGAAGCAAGAGAAACCACATGAACCCTGTAATATACTCTCAAATATATAAACCTGAATGACATAATTCTTCAGTTTCATTGCATTCTGAAACTCTTATTAGTTTAGTAACAATACAGCCACTTTGTATTGTGCAAGACAGACAAAGAAGTACTACCTGAACCTGTAGTTCAATAGCTACATCTCTCTATCAGAGGGACCATCAGCAGAAATAATTCTGCACATCTCTTCACAAGAAGGAAACCATTGGGTGGGCAGAAGCTGCTCACAAGACTTCAGAATTAGGCTACAGGATCGCATCAAAGAAAATATCTCTCTGGATCCAGACTACTTTACATGCAACAAAGCTTTGGGAAGACCGCTTCCTTCGGACACAAGAAAGGTTTCACCAAGCTCTGAAATCCCAGAAGTAATTATAGCATCCCACATCCTCCCCCTCCCGCAAATGGATAGTAAAACCAGCTGCCAATCCTGTAAGGTAAAGGAACAACCAAACCTCCACTGCAAAGGATGTGCCACTACAGCCTCTCCAAAAAAAGAGTTCTTCTGCCTGTAGTTATGATTTGTCTGCCCAAACAACATTAAGTCACACCACCAAAAAGCTCCTGCCAACATAACCTGCACCTACAGGGCGGGTGTTCAATGGCATAACTACATTGGGTAACAGTGCCACATACACATTTAAACACAGCTATACTGCAAAGCTTTAAACTAAGTCTGATCTGAGAAAGAAAAACATAAATTAACAGAACAGAAAAAAGAGCGTAGGTAAGAAGGATCTGAACAGGAAGACACACAAAAAAAAAACTTTCCAACTGCTAGCTTGAAGGCAAAAGCATCTGGAGAGCACCGCTGATGGACAGTCCTTGGCCTCACCTCACTTGTCTGACAACTCTACTGGCCTCTCATTGCTGTTGTGAAAGAAAACCACGGTATTTGTGCAAGGCTAGTTGGTTCCATGTTAAGAAAACATATCTGGGCGGACTGTGCTTTGCTTTACCACATGCCAGCTTCATTCAACTTCAGATCCAGAAACCAGGACTCAAGTCTCCTCATTTCCTCCACAGTTAACCAGCAGTTTAGGACACAAAGAGGAAGTCCTGAACTCACAAACCACCCCCAGATCTATGAAAGGTCACACATTGTCTTTAACAGAAGGTTTTCTAGCCCACTTTGGAAAAGGCGACCACCCAGAAAAGGGAGTCCCCCAGTGACAGGAATGACTGTGTTGGGTGGCACCACAGCCACAGTCCTCTCTGGTGTTCTCTGTGGGCAACATAAGCAGACTTGTCCCCGTTATCATCTTGCCTTCCCATACTCAGACTGCCAGAAGAGATCTACCCACCCTCCCTCCTGGCTCTCTTTTTCCTCTCTACGTGCCCAAGACACCGGCTCACTTTGACACAGCCAAGGTGCTGCCACAGCGTCAAATGCTTTTCTGCACCCCTGCACTAGGGCTGATAAAGTCACACACGTTAGCGTCCCAGCTGCTCCAGTTTCGCCCAGCATCTTTGCAAAAGTCCGTACCTATTAGCCACCTCAGTTGAGACAAAGCTGCAAACTACAAAGTCG
This sequence comes from Calonectris borealis, assembly GCF_964195595.1. NCBI lineage: Eukaryota > Metazoa > Chordata > Aves > Procellariiformes > Procellariidae > Calonectris > Calonectris borealis. The sequence goes on along the minus strand of NC_134322.1, from coordinate 4,791,272 downwards.
ACATACAGACATATTTCCAAGCTACATTTGGTAGAGGACACAGGAAGACAGTATTCTGTAAACAACACTGAAGAGTCGTGCTTTAATCTCAATTCAGACACCCAAAGTTGAGTTAAACCTAAGAGGAAAATAAAAGACAGCACAAATGAATCAGAACAGAACTTCTAAGTACTGAAGTGGAGTCTATGCTGCCGAAGTCTGCACAATCTCTTTTCCAACCCAAGTCCTATTTTGTTATTCCTCGCCAAATTAATCCAAAAGTCCCAACTAAGACAACTTGTGCAAGAAAAGGAAAAAAAAAAGGAAGAAGAGGCAATCTAAAGAAACACACAGGTCAGTGTTCCTCCTTAAAATGCAACACATGGAATAGACTCTACTTAAAGGCATTTATAATAGAACAGATAAAAGCAAATAATTTAAAAGAAAGACTCAGAAGCAGTATTTGTTTTGGTGTGAATATGTACATATCCATGCTGGGGGAGGTGAGCGAGAGACAGGAATGGGTCTTTGTGGAGACCGTTAACTTATTAAAACGTTGTAACAAAAAGAGAGCAGTTAGTGAACTAACAGATCAAGTGAGCTCCAGTCATATTAACCAATCCAAAGGATGGCATTTTATCTGAAAGGAAAGGCTGGTCAAAAGGAAGTAATGAAGAAGATATCCATTAAAGAACAAAAAGCAGGTCTGAGCACACAGCCAGCAGCAAGACTGTACCAAAACTTACAAATGAAGTGTAAAACATCAGACTTGGTAATCCTGCTGCCAGGGAATTATGTACCACGTGACGACCAGTATTACAATACACACAGAGATACGTATTTTTATCTCAAACTCTGTTTGACCCAGCGGGAGCTACAGACACTTTCTCACACCAACTCACATTCTTCAAGGAGAGTAAAGATGGGGGAAAAAAAAGTTAGAAGCATTTCAGGTTCTGTCTCCTTTCAGCCCATTTCCATTGAATGGTACCAAAACTATCTTAAGAGAACAGTTCAGAACCGATTTGTGCTACTTGAGCACCTGGTCACTAAAGCAAAATCCTTCAGGATCATAGCAAGAGGTTTTGTTCATGCAATAAGTCAAACCCTGGTTGTGCTGCCAGTCCTTTCAAGTCGTTGTCCTTCCTTCACTGCATCAAAAGCAAAGCATCTTCTAAAAATTCCTCTGAAAGGCCTGAACAAGTGCCTAAACTTCCAAGATCTATTCTCTATAGCCTTGAGCAAGAGTGACAGGAAATAAAATTTTCTCCTCAATGGCCGCTTTTAAGTTTTAAAAAAAGAAAAAAAAAAGGCAATCAGTACTAGACCTATTACAAATTTGGAAACTGCAGATCAGGAAACAGGGAAGGAGGGAAGGCAATGGAGAGAGGAAGAAGAGGTTTGATTTTCAGACAATCAATTTGAAAAATCCTTACTTCAGTGAACTGGTAAATAAGCAATTCCAGATGTTTTAGAACATCTTCTGAAACATAACCAAGCTAAAGGGAAAAGGGTTAATTATATCCCTTATGCTCCAGAGTACTTCAGCAGGCTACGCATTATGTTCTTCTAAAGGGCAAGTTGTTCTTTTATTTATTGTTTAAAACACAAATCTAAACACCAACTGTCCAACACTAACGTGGCGATTACCAGTTTTACTAAAATAGAGAAATACAGGGCTGCAGCCTTTCTGCTGCTATAAAGCATTTAAACCTATTCTGTTTCTCTGACATTTTTTACCCCTCCTCTTCTCTCATACAGATCGCAAAAAACAACTAAGACATCTAACATACAGAACATCCTGCTGATTAAGAAAAAACAAAGCACGTTACTCCTGAGAGGATATAAAGCACCACTTCCAATGCATTCTACTTTGTCAGCACAACAGGCTTCTTGTCATTTCAAAGGGAAACTGGTCATATTGATTTTTCCAAAACACAAGTATTATAAAAATATTATGCATTTAATTGGTTTAACGAAGTGCTTTTGTATTGGGACATAACAACACAGATCCTGTAAGACAAGGTATAAGGTATCAAGATGTGGCTTTAAGTATTTGAAGATTCTCTGCAAGCGACAGCTTTGAGAACTGCCATGATCACTCCTAATAAAGCTCTCCTGCAGCTCCTATAAACCTCAGTAAGACCGAGACACGTCTTTTAAGTGTGGCAACTCTTACTTCTGAATTCACAACACCCTGAAGAAACATCAGACTTGTCTGGAAACTAGCGTCTTTTCCACGCTTCACCAAATTTCAACCGTGCAACTCAGTGCTCCATGTTTGCTCAACTTTTTCTAGAGGAAAATTCTTTACACCCTCTCAGAGCAATTTATTTCTATAGTTGTTCCCTTGCAAAAGCCAGACCAACTGAATCAGCTTTTCTGAAGGTGAAAACCACACACCAAGCCTGTCAAGAAGCCTGGAAGATTTTTTTTCCTGTTTTGTTTATAAATTTGAAAACCAAGCTGCTCTCAGACAGCAAGATCAACCATCTCTTTTCCCCCTTCTCAGTTTTCTACAATCCTAAATATGGCAACATTGGGAAGAGCTTGTACACACTTTCCACGGAAAAAACGTATTTCTCCTTCTCCTAGTTCTTTATTTCTGTTTTAACACAGCGTATCAGAGTGTACATCCATGACAAGTTTCAATGGTTCAAAGACCATCTGAATAGTTGTAACACAGAACACAGATTGTTATTTTGCCTTCCAAATTACCACTTCAGAAAAATTCTTTAAAATCAGAATTTTGTGAAGGATGCAATAAACAGAGGAGAAGGGCCAGCCTTACCTGACACCTCCTCTTATTCCTCCAGGGAACTAAACTAAGTTTTCTCTTCCTGAAGTGATACTTCAAGGCTTCGTTATAGCTCGCTTCCAAATGTAACTCAGAACAGTATATACCCTCCCTTTAATTTCTTCCAACAAATCCCCTTTCAGCAGAATTTACTCACATATGCAGTGTGGGCAGTCTAGGAACGTAACTTAATAGTTCCTAACACAAAAAAGGTTGCACTAACAGTAAGTTATAGGAGAGAAAAGAAGAAATTTTAAATCTTACCTGCACATGTTACCACAATGTTTCTAATAAGTATCTGTCAAAAAAGCATTAATCCCATTTCATCGGAAGAAAAGAACAAAGCTACACAATGACAAGATCAAGGATTCATCACAAGATAATCGCAAACAATAACCGAGATATGCAAGATTTTCTCCATCACGCAACACTGCTGTCCCTACATCCCATCCTCTGTCATTGTGCAGTCTGACATCTATTCTGCAGTCACTGCAAAAGAGCGGGAGACTTTCACAGTAAATAGTAACTGGGAGCAACGGATTTCAAGATAAAATCTTCTGAGCTAAGTGACAGAAACGCAAGTCAATCAGAAGATATCTCCAGTACTGAGGAGACTAATGAAAAGTTTAATCTTAAGCTTCTATCAGTAGCCACTTAAGAAACCTCTTCCCCTGCACCTTGCTGAAGAGCATATTTTAGTGTCCACATTATCACTGCTTCCAGGTAACTCAGCTAACCAGACCATCACACTTCTTTCCAAGCCTCCCATCTCAGACACACACCTGTTCCCGCTATAGACATTTTTGTGCTAACACCCAGAGCAGCATTGAGTTTCTTTAGATAGAGTCACTTCCACATTCCACCCTCAAACTCCCCTCCAAGAAGTCATCAGTCACTCTCGGCTTTCACACTTCAGTAATTTTGGAATCAACAGGAAATGGAGATCAATTGTGATTTTACTAAGTCAATAATGACTCATCACTCAACTCCCCTTAGCCTTCAAATTCATCTGTGAAGAGACATGATAGCGAGGCCAAATTAAAAATAGCAGATCTGGCTTCCACACAATTAACACTCACTTGTTCATCAAATTTGCCATGGATTGCAACATATTCAGGCATCTTGAGAAATGACCATCTTTCTTATCTCCCTGTCAGATTCCAAATGCAGTTACAATTTGGCTTTCTTAGCTTAACCAGAAAGAACAATCAATAAACAAAATTTATTATATAAACCTATTGTACCGCATTCTATAACATCTGTCACTCAATTTGAACATACCTAAATAAGAGTTAACTCTGCCTACCAGTGCCCCTAGCTACTGACAAGGAATCTTCTATTCTTTACATTATGACAATACTCTCAAATCATTAGATTTCTTTCTGCTTACATAACCTCCAAGCAAAAAAAAAAAATATTTGAGTAAAATTAAAAGTCAATAGAAAACAATTATGTCATTTACAAAAATAGAAAATCATTTTATATAAACTACTCAAATGCATTCTTCTAAAAATACACTTAATTACAAATCTAACATGAAATTGTAACAGCATATATTAAGGCAAATGCCTACTGTAATTTAAATAAAATAAAAATAGTAAGCATATAATTTACACAAAAAAAGTTTGGACTGGTGAATTTACTGTTCACTGCTCTCTTGGAGCCACCCTTGAAATGCTAAGATAGCTTTTACATTTAACAGCTACTTCTGCAAGTGCCTCATCTCAGTTTACTCAAATGGTTCAGTTCAACGAGCAATTAATTCCAAATTAAAAAAGGACTCCTGCATAAAAACCTGTGAAACAGTCAGTGGGCAAGATCTATTAGATCTAAACTTTTGAGAAACAATGACAAACTATTTTTTCTGTTGATGCCTGTCCATCACACTTGAAGTTTTAATTAAGTCTCAAAATTCAGGTCTTCTGCATTTCAATTAAAATTCCATTCCATCCAAGTAAAAAAAATAACACAAATGAGAAGTAATCTACCAGAAAATACACCATTTGCCATTTTGTCACTTAAGAATGTGAAAATTAAGGATCTGAGTAAATGTATCCAAGACATCTAATTATTTACATGAATGCGTAGAAACGGCAAATGCTATTCATTGGCAAAAAAGCCTGTATTTTCCAAAAAGGTTGTATTTGCAAGGTGTTCTAACAGCTGTCAGCCAATAAAAAAATCCAGCTAAAAATACGCAAAATGAGTTTAAAACTGTGTATTTAAAGCAAGCTCCTCCTGCATGCTGTTTTAAGTCACTATGAAAATCACTCACACTCCATCCCAATAAAAGAAAAAAAACTGTAATATGCTAGTGGTGTTCTGAGGCCTTCATACTAAGGAAGAAATAAACTTTGAAGGACAAATTGGACCAAAATTCACGACATTTCCACCAGAGATTACAAAGCTACATAGAGTTGTAGTGCCCAGTGGAAGCATAAGAATTGTTTTTAATTCTCTAAGACCATTACATTCATCAAGCACTCAGCCTACAGCTTTCGCTGAAGCCTGTCTTGGCTAAACAAACAAACTCCCCATATTTCAATGAAAGTAATTCAGCTACTTTGACAAGATGGCTGGATGGTAACACACTAATCCTCATGTCCAGATTCACAGCCGTTTCAGCCAGAAGCCCCTGCCTTTGCTGGCAGCTGCCCCTTGCCAGCAAGGGGTGGGCTGCGGTGCTGCAGCTCAGAGCCGATGCAGAGACACTTTCATCCACGTACTGAATGCTCCCTAACCTGGAGAAAGTACTTCCCCTTCCAGTCCCAGAGTCGTGTGTGATGCACGGCTAAGTCACCAAAACCCAACTTTCATGGTACAGACACGAAAAGTACAGAGTACTGCTCGTTGGAGAACTGTGCTAAAGCAATCACCTGTTTTGCTTCTCCCTCACCCCGTTCTCCCACCCCCTCAGGGTCTCATCGCGCCCTTCCATGAGCCAGTGTAACTCGCTAGTTACATCAGCTGAGAGGAAAATGAACCCTTCCACCCTCTGAACATCTCAGCAGTTATGATCGTGCACAGCTTCCCATGGACCCACAGCCTAAAACTACATTCATCACTTTCTGGGCAACCAGGCTTGACACCAAAGCCAGCCTTGCAGTCATGTTCTTCTTCAACCAAGACATCAAGGAGCCACGTAGCGAGCGTGTGACACTACCGGGAGGTTGAGTATTGATGGAGAGGGAGAACAGAGGGGGACATACCCAACCAGGGTATGTAGACATCTTAAATGGAGCATTCCTCCCTCCTCCTGCAAAAATCTGTGGACATGACAGTTAGATCCTCTGCCTCCCTGCTCTTCACTTCTCCCTATTAAACAGGATTCACTTCTTATCTCACCAGATCTGGGGGAAGCTGTGAGGGTGTTAGACAAACTCAAGGCACAAGACACCATGAGCAGTGACAGTCATCCTGAGGTCAGAACAGTATTTTGATACCGCAGTAAACAAGACTTATGGCCACACATGCAACAAGCAAGAAACACTGCATAGCTCCACACTTCTGTGAGCGGAGTCGCTCCTGAAGAATGAATGTTCTATGGATCACAGCCCATCCTCGTAGGGAGGCCAAACCACACTCAAGCCACCTCAACTTTTGTTTCCTTTTAACTGCACGTGACACCAGGTAATCTTAACAGTCGCCTGTGAAGATCTGGGGTTTATTTTTAGTGTTATATACTATCTCCTTCTGATTCCAACACCCCCACCCTCATACTTCTGCTAAGAGCACTGTCTTCCAACGCCTGACAACGCACAGTCTCCCGGTGAAAGTGCCTTCACCTGGATGACAGAGTCACACGAGCATCTGAAGTCATGTCAGTGTTCTAAAAAGAAGTCCTTTAACCGCCTCCCAAGGATAGCATTTCTCTGTTTTTTTCAAATGGGGAGGGAAATATAAACACCCGGAGGAGGAATACAATTTCTTCCCAACCCTTGCATACTGTCAGCTTCTGAAGCATGAGATGTGATCACTCCCTATTTTAGCATGCATGACTACCCATGTTGTTGCTCACAAAAATTATCTGGTCCCTTCTTAAAATCCAGTTACAGTATTTAACTTCAGGCTTTTCTACCCAACTAGCGGATGGAGAGAGGTGAATGCACTGATAACAACATCTTGCTATGCTTTATTTGCTATCCAAAAAAAAAAAAAAAAAAAAGACCCTGGCTCTCAATTTATACTTGTCAAATCAGTATTTAAACAAAACCAAATCTGGAAAGAAAAACAAATGTGAACACAACTGTGCAGCATTACGATACAACATCTGATTCCCACATTCCAGTTCTCTCACTCTCAAACACTGCAATGTATTGCGGACAAATTTAAAAATAAAGTCACTGATATCAACTACAAAAACACCAAGAAAATCCTCAGACAACGTTGGCTTAGCCAGTGGAATGTGTAATTCCTGTCTTCATAGTATCATTTTCTTTCATGAAAAATACTGGAAATATCTTTTTGCCAGGTTAACCAACTCTGACTTCAATCTTGCTGACATTTCTTAAGTATAGCTGAGTAATTCCATTCATATGCAAATTGTACAATAAGCGGTGAGTAGCAGCACTTGCAGAGACTCCCTCACAGAGATGAGCATTTACTCTGCCCAAGTCTAATCTGCAGTGACGTATCTGAAATGAAACAAGGCCCAAAAGGTACAGCCCCAACAATTTACAGAAGGCTTATTTTCAGCCTTGATGTTGTTTTTTCTTTTACTTTGTGGGGTATTTTTAAATATTAAAGAGATTAAAGAATTGAGAACCGAGATTGCATCTGTTGCCATCACAATTTAACCACAGTCCATGTATTTATACAGTGGAATCTCCAAAATAACACTGCATCTGTTAAGATGACAGTGTTTTTCCATAGGCTGTGCTGTGTTATAGTAGAGTTACTCCAAAGCTATTGCTTTTGAAGCGCTGATTGTGATCCACCCCAAATTCTTTCAGTAATCTTCCTCAAATATATTGAATTGTAAAGCTGTTGTTTCTCAGTATGGCTTGGGAACAACAAAACCCTAACACATCTCATCAGTGGGCATTTGGCACTAAAGCCTTACAGCTAATGCAACATGTTTAAATAAACAATGAACTACCAAAAGAGATACACAAAACACAAACCATGTAAAAACAGATGTCCATTTCACATGTGTTTCTGCTGAAGTCCAGAACCACTACCACATACACACACACACTCAAATGCATCTCTCTGTCTGTGCTTTATTTCTGTAGGATAACAACTGAACCAACTTGAAAGGACCTTTGTTCATTCACTGGTAACGCTGGCCACATTTTAGAACCACAACCCATCAAAGCGTATACAAGCTCGAATTTTAAAAGGGGCTCCCATAACCTTATTTAAGTATTAAATACATATTACATGCCTCTTGATGAGACACAGTATCAATGAAAATATTTGTCCACGTAGTCAGCCTACTCAATATGGCAAAAATACAAACATTTTATTAGCACAAAAAAGGAAACAGACAAACAAACAATCAAAACCTTCAGTCACTCCCAGACAGGACCCAGGCAGGCTCAAGTCACAGTCTCAAATCAAGCCAAGTCTCAAGTTTGGAACAACAAATGTGCTTTTCTTAAACCCCATTTTTGCTCCTTCATACAGTAACAACTGCACAGACTCAACCTCCATCACAGGTGTAGCCACTGGAAGAGCTGCAAGGGAATACCAACGTAACTTATTACAACAAAATCTCCATATCCAAGGTGCATGAGCAACAGGACTAACAGACCCTTCGACTTCTGGCATCCTCCACCACACACAAATGGTCACATGTCCTACTGGTTTGCAACTTTCCTTCCCCCAGACTCGGTACCTCTCAGGTCCGAGGAAGAGGAGCAAAGCACACACAATAACAGCAACTTACATGCATCTCTTAACACAGCTGGATGTTCATTCCCTCCATACTTCCCAGGAGACATGGCATTTGCAAGGGACTAATAAAATGTACATCCATTAAAAAAAAAAAAGCTTCAGCCACAATAAACTGAAAGAAGATGTTAACTGCAATCAATACAGAACCACAAGCTGCTTCCACCTGCTGGGGATACAGAACAACCAGAGAGAAGCAGCAGCTAAAAATCCTGTCGTGGCAGCCAGACACCATCGCAATTCCAGTGGGCTCCCCCCTCCATCCCAGTGGGTCTGTGAACTCTTAACACAGTTTGTGCCATCATCATGTTAAGTGCCTCTCTTAACATTGGTTCTCAGCTAAAAGAAAGGTAGAGCCACCTGAAAGCTTAACAAGAACAATCCACACTATTTAACTCCATCAGTATTTCGGAGAACAAACCAAATCCCCAGTGGGATACATGAAATTTGACTAAAGAAGACAACACTAACAATTTAACTACACATCAAAACCCCCAGGAGAAAGCAACAGAAACACCACAATAAAAGTAATTTCTGCACTGGCAAAGAGCACAGGGGATAGGACAAACAAGGCATTTCCATTGCAATTTCAACTCTTAACACTACAGCCAAATGTTACTCCAAGATCCGCTGAGCAGTGCAAATACGTGTTTGTTCCTACAGCGCGGTGCCAGCACCTTCACTCCTCCCGCGAGGTGTCTGCAATGTGCTTTTTAAGCCCTTCAAGGTACATACTACTCTCACACAGAAGGACCCAAGGGGAGGTGACAAGAGCAGCAAGGAAGCAAAATGTACTATTTGTAGAACGACGAAACGTGGAGACGATTCTAAACTGAAGCCAATGCAAATAATGAGGAAACCACCCCAGTGAGATCCAGGGATAAAGCCCTTCCGAAGTCCAAGCCAATTCTCTTTTTAAAGTTTGCTTATAGACTGTTTCCAGGAGCAGCTGTCACCAGACCTTGCTCCAAAATGCTGTACTCGTTTGATTAAGACTTAAGATTTGAACTATCCATCGCTATAGGACGACCTTCCACTTTCAGAAAAACTTCTGATTATTTTTGAGAGCTGCTCTATCACACATCATTTTAGGGTTTTTTCTACACCATAAACTACTTCGGGAGCTTGCTTCTCAAATGTAAGGAGCTGCCTGTCTACAAAATCAGGAAAACCAGCATTGTGTCAATTTATGTTTGGGGAAGCTGGTTTTGCATCCAGGAGATCTGGAATTCTCTTTCCCCATCAATAACCTTTTCCAAACCCAACAGTCCAGCTCTTGCAAAGTTTTCCTGTGCATACAAATTAGGAAGACTTCCCAAGCTGAGTAGCATGATCCGTAAGCAAACCGGCTATAGCATCCCACTAAGTATAATGGAAAACCACTCACCACCTTGCTAAAACACCTCTTATAAACCCACAGCAATGCTAACAAAAAAGTCTAAATAAAACAATGTGATGCTATCCTAACTTTACCAATGCACAGCAACTAGCAGACCTGTTCAACTTCTGTGCTTACAGAAGTTTCATCCCATAAATACTCTCCACATTTCAGCAGGAATGTGTATATAACTAAATACAAAATGAACACCTTAGTCCTCCCTGCCACTTCATCTCATCTGTCTTATATAAGAACTGCCACTATAACACATTTTGAAGATAATGATGTACTCCGTACTTGAGAATCACACACTCAGCTGCAGCTACCTACTGTATTCCAGTAGTAACAAATGGAAGAGATACTTCAAAGAGCACATTATCCCAGCTCTAATTTATGCATGCTCCCTCTTACCATCAAGCCATTTATTTTAAACCTGTCAGATATACTTGTAATGTAGCATCATGAATAATTTAAAAAGTAATCTGTATAAACCAAGTTTATAAACTTAACAGCAGGTACAGTAACTTTCATTCAAGCAGACTGCTCTCTGATAAAGTACAAGGGATCTTTGACTACTTCAGCATGTATTCATTTCATGCATTCTGAACTTCAAAAAATTCTCCTTTCCTGCCTCCAATCAAACCCTCCGCTATTTGAACAGTATTGCATAAGTAGCTGACTTAAATGAGCAGTGTACTAATTTGCGAACTGTTCATATTGAAGGAAAAAACTACAAAGCTTCTGGAAACAATCAGTAAAAATGACCCACCACCCATTCAACAGCAGGAAAAAAAACCCACACATGGAAAGTTTGCCTCTACCATTAAGAACTCTAATATTCTCGGCATTTGCCTGATGTTGTCACATTCTGACACTGCTCCCCTCCACAGGGAGAAGGGATGTTCAGCAAAGAACTCCAAAAAAAGCCCACCTGTTAAGAGAAAGTGTTTTGATCAGAGTTGATGCTCACACTTCCAAGTAAACAGAGCTATCTTTACAGCATGTAATGGCACCAATAAGAGGTTTGCAGATAACATTCGCCCTGACTGGTCACAGAGCTATTTCAATAGTATGTGCCTCACTGGCAACACATAGCAAATGAACTCATCAGGTCATTGGACTTGCCCAAAACACACATTTTCATAAAGTAGGTCACACACCTATTTTATAAACTATTAGAGTAAAGCACATTCATGTGCAGTTCACCTATTTCCTGCTTAAAAGTTGCTTATTTGTATAATGTACACTTTTTTTACGTCAACAGCATAGCATAAAGTTCTTAAAAGCACAACCTGGTTCGCACTTCTCTTCAGTGACAATCTCAACATGAATTACTGCTCAAAGTTATTACTAAAATGACATTGTGTTGCTACGAAAGCATACATTTGCTGTTCTACCAAAATATTTACTAAGTGGATTTGTTCCTCTAGAGGAATAATCTTAGTACTTCATTGGGGTGTGAGGTCCCTTCTCACTGGCTGGGTCAAAGATGAGTGTCTCCTTGAAAAACTATCTCGGGAGTCACCGAAACATGCAGATGCTTATTTCTGCACATGCCATCAAGTTTACCAAGAAAGGTAAATAGGAAATGTACACATCTGGACATTCCAAAATTAATAAATAAATAAAATTATATGACATTAAAGCTTACAAGTCATATGTAAATCTGTCTGTAAATAAAGAAATAACAATTTTGCTTTTCAGCATATTTTAAATAATCTTGTGCCACAACAGCAACTTCTTGAGGATATCAACATTGAAGAAGTTAATTGGTGTCTTGAAAGATATCCTAAGGGAACTGCTCATATTTAGCATTTGCGAAGGTTAAAAAGAGAAACTTTCAGTGATAAACGCAAGTTAAACCTTCATAATACACCACCATGCTGACACTAGTTTTGCCAGAATGCATCTCCTTAATTAATGAGTAAGCCAAACTATTATCAAACTTATTTAGCAAAAACAAGTCCTGCCTAAAGGAACTAGAGCCTATTTTTTGAGTTTGAGGACTTGGTACAGCCCTGTTTGCAGAGCACAGAAACACATGAATAAACACTGTATGTTGCTAATCATTTGTGGTCCTCAAAGTTTGTCTCAGACAGTTCTGGACACAAAAAAGACAAATATAGTACTACAGAAATCAGTCCAGACTGTACCTGTCGACTTGGCTAAGAGGGGGAAGGAAAAAAAAAAAACAACACACACACCACACACAAGACAGACTGGCTAACAACCGCAAATGTGTCTTCATCAACTACTGTTTGTTGAGTTCTGCTTTTGTACAATAAAAAAAATTTGAAACTATTCTTTTTAAAGTTTTTTATGAAAAATCATAAAAACTAATCCAACTAACCTACACAAAGAAGCTGTCTATACAATTTACAGTGATAGAAAAATTATACATGTCAAAAATATCAAAATACTAAAACAGTATTTCTACCTTTCAAACACATCATCGCATTCCTGAAGTCTTTCTGAACACAGAACTCTTAAAAGCAGCATGTTCCATTACCACCTAAGCCCAGAAACCTTAAAAGCTCGACCTTGTCAGAAAGATCTGAAATAAACTGAAACTACAAATCTGCAAACAACTTTAATTATGAGACTCTAGAGACAATTACTCAAACTGCAGCTTTTTTTAAAATTTAGCATACACAATAGTTTTCAATAATAAACTGCAGTTTATCCATTCCTATGTGCGCACTCACACATATAAATAAAAACCAGCTGCTACTTGATAACATCACAAAGCATTTCCAAATGGGAAAGCTTTACAATAAAATCCAAATAAGAATGTATTTAATTTCATAAATCAAAGTTTAAAGAACTTTTTCAGAAAGTTGCCATTGCTTCTCAGTCATCACCTTTTCAAGAAAGTAAAATAATGCTCATGAAGTTTATTAATTCAACTACAGACAACTTAGAGAAATACTCTAAATTTTTTTTTTAAATAATTTAATTCAGTACATTTTGTAAGTTATGAACTTTAGGGCCATTACAGATGATGAGCTAGATAAGTTGTTTTCTGTGTGGGATCATAAAGTTAACATCCAGTGTGAGAAAAACAGGTTTCCTGCATATATTATTTCCTCTCTCTCTCTCAAAGTTCAGGACCATAAACAAACTTCTCTACAATAAAGTTTGCGGTAGCTCACAATTCACACAGATGGAATATACACACAACATAATTAATCATTTAACAAAACTGCCTCTTCTGGTCTCACTGAGTTAATAGTTCCAGTGATCACTGGTAAAATCTACCCCAGAGTAAAAAGAAAAAAAAATTATTGGGGAAGAGAAAAAAGCTTCAGTTAAATATGAACTGAAGTTGTCCTTTAAAGCTAATAGTTTCAGCCCTGAAAAGTATTTTAATTCTAAATGTTAGATGCTTTAAAAAAAATTCTCCTCACTGAAGACATTCTTCTCCAAGATTTTCTTAGTAAATGCCAGTTTAGCAGAAAATTAAACAGGATTTGAAACAACTTTTCCCAGGGTAACATATACTGATAGAAATTAATTATTTACCAATGAAGACAGATTTTAAAATCATCACATGGAAATTCCTCAATGCTAGATTTTGTGTGTATATTTCAAGATGAAAACAATTTCAGTGTCAATGGAGCTGTGCTTTAACTATACTCTAGAATTAGTTTGAAGGAACAACTGGTCAGGAAAAAGCTGACATAAAAATTAACACAATGGTTTATCAAATCTGAGCAATTTCCCTATTAAACCCAATAAATCATGCTTTCTGTTGTACTGAAGTTAACCTAATTGATCTGTCTTCTCGTTCTCTGCAGCCCCTTCCTTTCCTCACTTCTCACAACATACTTAAGAACCAAGTTAAATTCCCTTCACTTTACACAAAGAAGAGTTTTTCTCTCTCTCAAATGTTGGTTCAGCACTGAAACTTCTAACACACATCTTCTTTCCACACCCATTCCTCTGCTTTCTCACGTTCTCAACACATTTTGCCTGATATTAGCTAAGTCACTACCATTTCCTAACCCTTTCAGTTTCTGAGTCATGCAAGCCTTTGCTCCAGTTCTGGTATGGAAATGCTTTGAAAGTACAATCTAACACAATCAAAAAAGTCGAAGTACTGCCTGGCTCACCGCTCCTTCCCGTGGACGGCAGTCACCATCACTCCCTGAACACTTTCCTCCTCTCCTCTTTCTGCTGAACCCGACTGACACCAATTCCTTAAACGCTCTGGCATTTTCTATTCACAGCCTCAATTAGAGAAGGAATTATCCAACTCCCATTTAACAACATTCACTAACCACTAGGCGTATATGAAAACGCTGATGTGAAAGCTAGGTGTGTGTAATGCTGACACTCGGGAGGTCATGAGGGTTTTTACTAAGCAACCTGGGAGAGAGATTAAACATACAGCATGAGCTACTGTTTATTAACATCAGAAACATAAAATATAGCCTGGATAGACAAACAAAAGCTCAGAGCTAACATGAACAGATCCATCAAGATATCTATCATTCTGAAGTATTATCAGACCTAAACCCATTATTTTTATTCTAAATGTTTAACCCATTCCCTTCTAGATATTCCCCTTGTAAATGTGGGTGATTTCACAAGGGTGAAAATCAAAACCCCATTACGCTCAAGGTAGAAAAGGAAGAAAACACCCTGTTTACGCTTCATCTTAAACCCACCCCTCGCATGAAACAGTCTCCAACAGCTGTAGCTTTACACATCAAATGCACTGTTACACCAGCACATACTTTAGCTTAATGGAGGGTCTTTTTATTTTTATTTTTGTGCCGTTCTAACAAGATCTCAGGAAATTCTCAGAATTTTTTAATGACTGTTTTTGGATCAGAAGCTTTCCACTGAAGCTACCTACGTTTTAAAGAGGTTTCTGTCATATAACCACGAACAGATTTTATATAATTTAGCATTAAAGGGATGGGTCTCTCCCCTCCAGTTGTAACTCCTTTGTATTCCTATTTAGGAATGCCTTGCTTGTTTGACCGAAAATGGAAGTGCCTTTTAGCTATGACACAGTATATATGAAAAACAAATAAAAATTAAGATTAATCTTCCTTCCACTATTGTGGGGAGAGAGAAGAATATGAAGAGATGCAAAACATCTGCTCTGGAGATCATTTTTCCCCCTAACAGCAAAATTCTTTCAGCAATAACTCGTGAAAACAAAGGCTATTAAACTGTAAACTACAAAGACGATCGATTAGAGGCAGTATTCAGCTAAGACAAGTTTTTCAGCATATCTTCCCATATTTAAATGCCTAGATCTTCTTCAGAAGAAGATATTTCATTTGGGAGGTTCTTAACTGGGTCATTTTAGCTAAGTGGCAACCACAAACACTTTAGAGGACTGGAACCTAAAATCCTAACATACTGTTCCTGCGTTATTTTATTGCCAGAGCTAGGAGAGCATTTTTATTTGAAGGTGTTCTGTACCAGGTAAGACAAGGAAAAAAAATTGTAAGCATGTATCCTAGCAGTTTAAGGATATACCAGATCTCCTCCTCCTCTCCTGTTGTTTCTCCACGCTACTCGATCCTTTGTAAGCCCTTCCCTGAAGAAGGGTACTGGAGTTTTGTTTTTAAACTTAGAGATTAATCTTCCCTCTTGAAAACAGCCCTAGCCAAAAAGTTCAACTCATGGAAGTAAGACTGCAGCTCTCCAGCCCTAGCTGGCCCTGCCACTACAACGCAAAAGCCTAAGTTGGGCCTTAATTTGCAAGGAGTTAATTGGCATTCACTGGCTAATGAAACACAGTATTACTCAACATGCATTACAGACTCCATCTATGAGCTTCTTGCTCACTTCTTTTTTTTAGTTAGCCTCGTTGTCAGTGCATCCAAAGAATTTCCTTTCTTTTCAACCTGCAACTACTACTTTTAGAAAAACCTTTCTAGCTCCTGAATTCTTTCCCTTTACATTTAAAATGGAGAAAATTGATCTCTCTGTTCCTTCCCTCCAATAATGCGTATCTTTTTGAAAGTGAGAGGCACACAACACCAACTGAACGAGTATGTTGAAAAACACACAGTGGAAGAAATTAAAGCATCAAGATGAAGTTAAGAAACATCCCTATTTCTGCAGACGCCGAAGGAGAGGGAGCAGTTTTTAAAATGGTTGGGCTCCAAGGCACATCTCCCCGTCTACAGAGACACTCCAGAAAACAAGGGAAGGCTAATTTCATGCAAGAGATCCTCAATCCAGCTTGAGCCCGACATACCAGAAGAAAACCGATCAGCAACCGGCATTAATATGGTGATGATTGCAGTCTAATCAATTGCAGCGCCAGCCATCCCTGCCCCCTTTATTTCCCCCTGCGCCCGAAGGGGGCGGGCACTGCAATATAACCACAGGTTTGAAAACGCACAAAAACAAAGTCGGGCTTTTGCAACTCCCAAGCAAGACAGACAGACACGGCGATCCGCAGACGATAAACGGCAGGAGGGATCCGGACACCTCCGTGCGCTGGGGACCCGGCTGCTCGCAGCGCGGTCCCGCACAATGAACCACGCTTTCCTCGGTGCAGCAGTCGCACACACGGAGGAAGCAGCTCGCACGCTGCTAAGTCAACTGCACAAACCTTAATGCTCGATGTAACACAGCTGCTTAAAAAACAAAAATCACCTCTAAGAATATAGCCCATCCGGCCATCAAACGTTTCCATTTATGCACAAACGTAAAGTACCGACCTAGAAATTCATTAAAAAAAAAAAAAACAAAAAACAAAAAACAACAAAAACAGCAGACTGTGACCTTTAGATTGCGGGATGCCACCGTAATTCTGCACCCTGAGCAGAGCTAGTGAAACCCTTCCACGGCAGAGAAGCGACAATAAAAGGCAAGGCGCTTATTTCCAGGAATTCTTCACTCACTATGGCACGTTATTGCATACGGTCTCTAAATATTGACAAAGATCAAGCTCTTTCCACGCAGGGAAAGCAAGCACAGCTCTTCCCAGCCTGCAAGTGTTTACTACGCAGCTCGCAGCCCTGGCTGCAGAGGTCTAAACACTGCGCCGGGCTCTGGCGGGGGGTTAGGAGTAGTACGCGGGTCAGGTGGGAGAAACACAAAGGAGGGGACGGACGGGCATCACGACCCCCTCCTCCGGGTTGGGGGCTGCGGCTCTGCCGATTCCGTGTGTAAAACCCGCCAGCCACCCCCGGGGAACGAAGGGACGGGAAGGAGAAAGGGAGACGTGCAGCCCCGGGTTGTTAAACGTGCTCGAGGAGCAGACGCGTAACAGGAGGAAAACACGCACATCCCCGCGGGCAGGGGCGAAACCCGCTCACCGGCGGGAAACGGCGCGCGCCCCGGGAGCCCCTCACACGCACCGCCACACACACAGGGAGCCCCTCACACCCACCCCGGGAGCCCCTCACCGACCCCCTCACACCCACCCCGGGAGCCCCTCACCGACCCCCTCACACACCGCCCGGGAGCCCCTCACCGACCCCCTCACACACCGCCCGGGAGCCCCTCACCGACCCCCTCACACCCACCCCGGGAGCCCCTCACCGACCCCCTCACACCCACCCCGGGAGCCCCTCACCGACCCCCTCACACCCACCCCGGGAGCCCCTCACCGACCCCCTCACACACCGACCCCCTCACACACCGACCCCCTCACACACCGACCCACACGCACACAGGCAGCCGACGCCCTCACAGGCAGCCCCTCACGCCCACACCGGGAACCCCTCCGCCGCCCCCCCACTCGCCCCGGGGGCCCCTCGCCGACACCCCCACCACCACCCCGGCCGACACGCACCGTACTCACTTTCCCCATTTGTTGGCCACAGACAAAGTGCGGCGAAGACGAGCAGAAACCCCCAGACGACGGCGAGGGACCCTCCTCCAGCGCCAGACTTCATTCCTCTTTTTTTAATTGGACAAAATCCCCCTTTCCGAAAAAAAAAAAAAAAAAAGAGTCCAAAATTGTTCGCTTTCTTCTCTCTCCCCGTCCTCTAAAAATAACGAAGGAGGCAAAAGGCGGACGAGCAGCGGGGCTGGATAAATAAATCCACGTTGCCTCCAGAAATGAAAAAAACAAGACCCTTCGGACTGGCAAACCGTAGGGTTTTTGAGGTCCCTGGGTGTTGATCTTCCGGAGCAACCACACCAAAAATACACAGATATTCAAGATGTATTAACGGCAACAACAACAAGGCATGAAAGCCCCGGGGCGACGCTGTCTCCGGGGCGGCGGGGCGGGCTCCGGGGCGGGGGGCGCCGCCGTCTCCCCTCAGCGCTGGCTGCAGTGGTACATCGTGCACAGGAGTCGCAAACATGAGGCACATCGGGGCTGGCAGTCTGCATCTTCAACCTCCATTTTCAAACACCGCACACAGCGCGCACACACACAGACACACAAAAACTGGGAGGGCTGCGGGGGGAAGAGGGGGGGTGCGACCCAGACAATCTTATTACAAAACAACAACAGCTTCTCCGTCCCTCCGCGCGGGGACGGGGCTGCCCTGGCGGGATCCCCCCCGGCTCCTCTCCCCGCTCAGCGAGGAGGGGGGGGGAAAACACCCCACGCACAACCACCACCCACAACAACAACACAAGTCCGGCTGGCTGCAGAGGCTCGAAATGCGGAATTCGGAACGAAAATGAATTGAAAAGGCTTCCCCCCTACTCCTCCTCTTCCTCTCCTCGGCGCCGCTGCCACAGGCTCCTTCTCCCCCCCCCCCAAAAAAAAAAAGAAAAAAAAAAGACAAAAAAAAGGGGAAAAAAAAAAGAAAAATCCAGGACACACACACAAAGCAGCAGCAGGGCGAGCGGAGCAGCTCAGCACCCCGCCTCCTCCCCCCGCAGCTCTCCTCCTCGCATCCCTCCGAGCCGCCTTGCCATCGCGCCGGGGGCGGGGGGGGGGGGGGGAAGGACGACAACAACAACAACAACAAAAACCACCCAGCGAATTTGTAAATCCTTTTCCTTTTTTTTTTCCCTCCTCCTCTGGGTGTGCGCGCGCTGCAAACCTTCCCCTCGCGCTGCCCAGCCCAAGGAAGGGGGAGGGGGAGCCGGGAAGAGGTGTGTGTGTGCGTATGTGTGTGTGTAAGCCGGGGGGGCGGCGGGGGGACGAGGAAGGCGATCCGGTTTGCTGAAGGTCAAAGCCCAGGAGCTTGTTGCGAGGGGTCTGTAATTCCTCCGGGGAGGGAAGGGGGGGGAAGGGTCTGCTGCTCCTCCCAATTAATTCGCCGCTCGCTCGCAGCAGGGTTTGCAGCGCTCCGCTGCCGCGTCTCCCCCCCTCTTATCCTCCTCCTCCTCCTCCTCCTCCTCCTCCTCCGCGCTGGCTCCCTTTGCACGACGGAGAGTCAACGCTGGTAAACAAGAGCCCCGGCGTCGCTCCGCCGCGCCTGCCGCCGCCGCTGCTTCTCCTCTCTGCGGCCGCGCGGGGACGGGGCTCGCGCCCGCCCTCTCTCTCCCGCGCGCGCGCACGCGCCCTCTCTCGCACAGAGGCGCGCGCTCGCATCCCCCCCCGCCCCCCCCCGCGGGCTCCCCTCGCCCAGGCGGCGGCGGCGGCGGCGGCGGCGGCAGCGGCGCGCGCGGAGGCGGCGGCGGCGGCGGGGCGCGAGCGGGCGCGAGGCAAAAGCCGGAGCGGCGGCGCGCGGAGCGGAGCGGGGCGGCTGCAGCCCGGGCTGCTGGGGGCGCGGGGCTCCCGCCGCGCCGCGCCGGGCCGAGCAGGGCCCACCGCTGCTGCTCCTGCCTCCGCCTCTGCTCCGGCCTCCGAGCTCACGGGGAAGGGGGAAAAGGAGGCGGCGACGGAGCCCTGATGGCTGCACCGAGCATCCTGCGGGGCGCAGGAGGAGAGGACGGCGGGAGAGCCAACGAGCGGCCCCCTGCTAATGCAAACACCTCCGTGTTCTTCAGAAACGACAAAAATACCTAAAAAGGAAGGGACCGAGTTAGGAGGAATGAGAAACTCGTAGCTTTGATTTTCACGTGGTCTGTTTATTTATTTACTGCATTTAATTGCAGTTGCTCCTCGGGGTTGAGCGCCGGAGAGCACAGCCAAAGGGCTGAGCCTGAAGTGCGCTGCTCTGAGGGATGCAGTGTAGGCAGGAGCGAGGGAAGGGAATGCCGGGGCTTGGCTCACCTGAGGGAACGAACAACGGCGGAACATGTCCCTTTCCGTACTCACGTTCTTCAGTAAATACCCAATATTGTCTGTTGCATGTGCGGTTCTCCAGTGTTCGCTAGTCTCCTACGATGACATTGTACGCCCAGGCCCCAAACGGGGAGAGACAGGATTAGTTGAAGCAGAAGAGGTTTGGGCTTTTCGGAAAAACGTGGGCCGTGTTCCCACTGTTTCGCCGAAGCTCGTAGTAGCCATGCTGCACGGCATATGGATGTCCTGAGTAATCACAGATTTGTTGCAATACTTTGGCATGGGGAGATATCAAAATGATGCTGAAGTATAAGAAAGCAGACATCTGTGAGCATTAGCTATATTCTAGTTTAAAAAAAAAGCTACAGTAATAATTATGCAAATGTCACATTATTAATGCAAATGTCAAAATTAAGTTTTTACATTTAAACCTAAATTCTTCTTGAACATCTTGTATTACAATAGCCTTCAGTTACATTAAGATATCATTTTCTACAGCCTTATACATGTTTTTCTTCTTGTAGTTTCTCCATCCATTTTTATACCATTGGCCTTGCAAGAATGGTCCAGTATTGTCTTAGTTACGCATTAGCTCTCATACCCGGTAGGAAAGATGAAAAGGCTTTATTCTGCGTCACAGAAGTTGACGCAGGGGGAAATTCATCACTGAGTACAACAGGGGCAGAATTGCCACACATGCGCACGTATCCAGGACTGTGTCAATAATTCGATAATAAGTCAAAGCATGGGTGTATGCCCATTTGGGTGGTAACACAACTCTCTCAAGATTCGGTGCAGGAGAGTAAGACATTTACGTATGAAATTGTACTGGAGTGCCATGCATGTGTGTGCCATAGACGTGATCAACTGCGCACGGGCTTTCAAGGCTTCGGTTAAATTGGACCAGAAAGATCTTCATGTCCAGCAAATTTCTAGTATTGCTCTGTACAGCTGTGCCTCATACTAGTGCCGGATACTGAGCAGAACAAGTGTCCTTTCTGTGCGTATTATGGCATTGACGCAGCATAAATTGTAATGTGTTATTTACAAATTAATGTATTGTTGTGTAAAGACAGAGCTGAAGTGGGAACTGGGTGTCTATCATTTATCATTCTGCTGTCATAAAGAACTTTTATTATTATAAAATAGCCTTTCTTTCATTACTTTGACGAATAGGGCAAGTCATGGACAAGCACGTTGTGCTGGATGCCATACAAGCAGAGAACAAAAAGATGCGCTGTGCCCCCAAAGAGCTTACAGTCTCATATAAACACAGTCCTATAGGTGTCGTAACACAGTTTGTTTCTGGAATCTGTCAGATTCTTTTAAAAGGAAAAAAAAAAGATTATAATAACAGCACAGCGTTGAACTGGAGGTATTCACAGTGCTCTCCATCCTCCCGAGCTGCCAATGTGAAATGCATAATTTGGAATTATTTGGCTGGAGTGTGCCAGGACATCTTTACCTTTTATGCTGTGGGGGTACATGGGAAGAAGCCCTTTTCCTGTGAATGCTGAGATGCCCTCAGCATCTTACGAGGTTAAGAGGAGGGCTGTGCCCAGTGTTCAGCTTTCCTTACCCTTTCACATCTTCAGCAGCTTTCAATGCCAGCTGTGCACATACACATGCTCAGCTTCAGTGCACGCTTTTAATCAGATTCAGCTCCTGTACGTTGGCATCTTTCTCCAAGAGTGGTCCTGTTATTTTCAGTAGAAATATTTAAGTCAGGATTTTTCAGTTTACAACCACAGCATGGTCCTATCTTTGACTATGAAAACCTCAAGCAAACTGTACTACATGTGCCATGTGCAAAATGAAAGAGTTATAATTTGCACAAATTAAAGATAATTTTCAGGGTAACGTGCAAAGGTGCTTCACGATTAAATCTATTTCCTTGTCAACACTGTATGGCTCTGCTTTTATCTGTAGACCTGCGCAAAGGAGGTTGATATGAATGGTGAGAAGTTGTTATTTACTGGAAACCCAGATCTGACATCCTGTTCTAGGCTGAAAAATACTCAGATCCTAAAAGGAACTTGAATAGCTTAAGCCTTTCTTTGGATCCAGAAGTGATTAAAAATGTTTTGTTGGAACTTCATCACAAGAAAGCAAAACTGACGGAATATAAAAATACCCAGCCCCAAAGGGAAACATTTCAGCCAATGGATTAAATGAGGTGGTCAAAATGCAAAATTCCTATAGATCATTGTCTCCCCAAGTCCATCTGAATACATCAAGGATGTGTTAGGAGAAGGCTTCCTAAGTTGTGTCCATTTGCAATCTTTGCTGAGATTTGGTGAAACCATCCCTCCATTTTTTCCTAACCTGTTTATTTTCTCAGGTCATTCTTCCACCAACTTAGACCTCATTTCCACCTTTTCTGCCTGCTGCGTCTTGCCCAACAGCTCAGCTATGAACTGTAGCAGTCACTGTTCTTTTGTTATTGCCTAGCAATTCACCAGTGTCCCGATCCTTGGCAATGACTCCTACATGAGGCCACTAATAATAAATAAAACATTTTAAAAATAAGGTATGCACTGTTCAATGTATATTGTGTGCCGAGATTTGTGCAAAGTTTTCCCCTCTTTTCTTTTTGCACATAAAGTCTAAACTATAATTTTCATTAGTGTAAGAAATCATTTTGTCATGACTCGGTCTTCCCTCATGGTAGAAGATGACTTTCTTCTCTGTCCTGTTGGTTCTTCCTCTCCGTTTGCACTGGGCTTCATGCCTCCCCTTTTTCCACTGCTTGTTTATGATCCTTGAGACAGACAGATGGACAGAAAGAAACACATGAGTACACACACACACACATTTTACCCTCTAGAGTGTGATGCCGAATGCCACCAGCATACCTGCGTCCTGTTTAAAATGCCGCTTAAGTGGAAAATTCAGGAAGTGTGGCAGTAGGGATGAAACAACGCGGTTAAAACAGCCACTGACCCCGGTCTCTCAAAACATATATCTGCCCAAGGCAAATATCCTAATACTCAGCCATATTTTAATTTTAACAGCAGCCTTACCGCTGCTTTCTGGGGCCACCACTGGGGAGAAAGAGGCCTCACTATTTTCCCTGCCTCAGTGCTCGTACTCCACATAGGCTTGACTAGACTTTATTTTGGCTTCTGCAACGCTTTCAGGGCAGACTGACCTCTTTACCAGACGCTAGCTTGTCATAACCTTTAAGCATCTGAACATTTTGTATTACCGGCGTAAGGGAGTAGTTGAAATTTATTCTCCTGCCTTCTCCAACCGTGTCAGCTCCCCAGGACGAAGGTCAGCCATCGCGGAGCATTGCCCGTGTGCCTGTGTCTGCTTGTGGTGCTGCTTCTTCGAAGGTCTCTGCAGCTCCTTGCATGGCCTTTGCCATGCTCCCAGCGGCAGAGAGCACCCACCGCAGCCACCTCCTCTTCTCCAGCGGCTCCTAAAGTTGCCAGCTCACCTTGTTCAGGCTCCATTTCGGGCTGAACATTTTTGTTGTAGGTAGGTGTGGGTAGGTAAGTGCTGGGTAGGAATTATGTCTGGGCGAGTGATACCTCTTTTACACAGCTTGGGTGAGTGTGATTTGTACACCTGAAGGACGCATACAAACAGTTGGACATCACTTCTTTTCCCCCAAAATCTCCACTTATAAACTGCGTTTTATAGGCTCGTAACAAGCCTTCAATGTTAGGCAAAATGTGGGTTGCCCATTTTCACCACGTTTCCCACTTTTTGTCACTTTTTGCTCTGCTGTGAATCGCATCACATACCAACGATCTCCACGGCCTCCAACTGCAGGAAAATGCTCAGTCTCCTCTTGGCAAGGGGACAGGAGCACAGCACGCACTCGGATGGACGCTGGGTGGGCAGGTTGCCGTTAACTCCTCTGCAGTGGTCGAGGTGTCTGTAGAGCCTCTCCATCCACCGGCCGTCTTTTCTTTCCCAGATCTGCAGCGTTGGGCAGGATTTGGATAGAAGTAACCATCTCGCCGTAGCAGCAAGAGGGCTGAGCAGAATCCCTGCAGCTGCAGGAGACCAACCTCTTAAGACAAATGAAGGAGAGAAAAAAAAAAAAGATTGGACGTGTTTGATGTGTGCAAGACTTAAATACCAGAGTACTAATCAGATAGACCTAAATGAAGTACACTTCTTAGGCTCAGTGATTTCTAATTCTCCTGGCCCTAATACTGCTGCGAACAGTGGCTCAAAATTGGTCCCTTCTGGAGCAAATAAAAAGCAGAAGGGAAGAAAGGGTGTTGTTTATTACTTCTTTCCCACACACGTCCCTCCTTCAAACAAAGAAGTATGCAGTTACATGGACGATTTAGGGGCAGCAGCTGAGCAGGAATAACTATAAAATTCATGTTTTAATAACAACAACAATAATAAGCACACAACAGCATTTATAACCCTAGTTACAGGCCTGAGATATCATATCCATAGCAACTGCAGCAAGTGGTGAATGCCATATATTTAGAGTTCCCGTGCACCTGCCTAAAATAGCCACCGATAAATTATGCTGATGTTTGTGCCTTTTTGACAGCGTTTTAGAAGGCTGTCGATGCACTCGGCAATCGCGCCGAGCCTTGGCGGCACGGCACAGCAACGGCAATGTCACTTCCCTACCAAACCTCGGCGTTCTCATGTTTGTCTTTTCCTTTCGTGTTTCTGAATGTGACAAATTAGTCAAAAAAGACACCTGGAAGGTGAGCGTGGCGGCGCGAGTGAGCGATAGGTGCAGGGGAACAGCTGCCGCTTGCTTCCAGCGTCTGTCGGCTTCCTCGCTCCGGCACCGCGGCTGTCAAAACGTGCCTACCATTAATGTATTGAATTAATAAACTGTTGCAAGTAATTAGGGCTCTATCCTGCTCCTGTTGCAGACGGCGGCAACGTGATCACGCTGTATATTAACGGCGTGTGCGTAAATAGTTTACAAAGAGTTAATGAATGACTGAGAGGTGTTTGAATACATGGCTAGTCAGTTGTGGAGATTGTTACAGAGTCCAACAGGTCAATCGCGTGCTTGTAACCGTGGCTTGTAAGCATCTACCAGACCATCTGTTGATGTGCTTATTGCATTTTATAACACAAACTCCTGATGTCTGCGACGTACTTACAACTGCTATTAATCTTATATTATTAACTCTTTCGATTTTAACTTTAATATATAATGTTACCGGCAAGAATTCCACCAACCTAACTGCGAGAAGGATCAGACTTTTATCCCATGTGATGGGCAGAAAGGATCTGTCCCTACTATATTATATGATTTTTGCATTGAGCGCTTCAGGTTTGCACGTCTTAAACTTTGGATGTACACGTATCCTATTGAACATAAACCGGGCCCACCCGGGTGCCCTCCCAGCAGCGAGAGGGGCGTGCTGTAATCATATCAATGCCTGGAAGAAACTTGCTGCATTTTCTAATTGAATAGTAACATCCATCCCCAGATCTTAAAATGTATTTATAGGCAATTAAATGTCACAGTTCATTCGTAAGGAGGGTAATTATTGCTACTGGGAAGAAAGAAACGCAGGTGCAGATTGGCTCTAGTGACTTTAAGCTCACTCCTTTTACCTGCAGGAGAATTAAAAGGACCATGAACGCTTCTAGGTTTTTTGGTTTTGTTTTTTGTTTTAAACCTCGGGTATAGAATCGTTTATTTAAAATAGATTTCAAAATAAACTTCTTGTTTCTCTCTGTATTTGCAGTTGACTGCAGGAGGAGCTGGATATATGAAAATTAAGATTATTTGTTCTAGTTTGGCAGAACATATAAATGGAACCCAAAATAAAGTCAATAGTGGGTTAAATTATGGGCTGTAACTATTAATTTCTACCAAATCTTTGCTAGAGTTCTATATAGAATAAAAAGACCTAAACTTTACATGTGCATGATACATTCAAGAACATGTATTTTTAAGTTTTCATTTATTCAGGTTTCCATCATTTCTATGACATGCTATAGCATCAAAACTCCTTCAAACCTAATGAAATCCAAACTGTCTTACATTTGCAAGAAGAAAAATGTTTATTCAAAAAGATTTTGGAAAAGTACAGCCTTAAAACTAATAAATTGGATTCTCCAGCATAAAAAGCAAAAAAACATTTCCAAAAATTGCTGAAGAAAAAAAAAAAAACCTGACTCCTTCTTGGTTGAAATAGGATTTTTGACTTCCTATAAAAGCCAAAATTGGGCCAGGTGTTTTTTCAAAGACATCAAATTATCATTAGATTTTAGGGTAAATTAGTGTACAACTGTGAATGGTTGCATATACATTTAAATGATATTGAAAATGTTTTAAAGCAGTTGGAACATATTTCCAGGTGGTTTGGGCATGTGTAAATATTAGCACATTCTGAAGGTTGGTTTTAAAAGGCCCTTCATACTCTATAGGTCTTGACATCAATTTTCCCCTAATTTACTCAGTGTGTGTGTGCGCGCATTAGTGTACCGTATGACCGCCACATATTTTAAAATGGATGACTCATATAGGTTCAGTGGCAGCAGAAGGAATATTGGTCTAGAGATGGAGGACGTGGAAAGAAGGTTGTTAATCATAAGCAGCTTGGAAAAGAAACTTCCAAACTGTCTTTTCCAGGACATGCCAAATACAAGAAATTACAATATTCCTTTGAAAGATGGCTTTCCATCGGCACCTGGGTACTCACTGCCTTTATCCCATTCCTCTACCCTTATTCTTTATCACATATGAGTGTTCAGAACGCGCACGGTGCTCGTGCTATGAAGTGAATATGTCCTTTTCGATATGTTGTGTAGAAAACTACTGCATTTAAACAAATGAGTCTAAAGTTTAGAAGGCTCTTGTTTTATTAATTAAATGGGCTTGAACCAGAAATACCAACTTCAAATATCTTCAAACTTTAGGTCAAATCAGAATACGGGATATGGATCTAATGCTGGTTTTGTTTAGAATTTTAAGATAATTAAAACTGCCTTTTCCTTCTCTTTTTTTGATGTGGGGGCTCCAAGATTATTTCTTTTATTGCGGTCTTAGTTTTCTCTTTCTGTACTTCCACTACCTACAAACAACTTGCCAAGAATCCATGTGCTGTGAGACTGGACTGGTTCCATCATAGAGAAATGACTCAGAAAATGGACTTTGAATCTCAGTTGTTTAAATCCCAGTTACCAGCCGATTATAACCCCAACAGAGACAAACCGTCTCCTTTACATAATGCTTTTGTTAACTCCTCTGTATTCAACGCCACGTGGATGCATTCAAGCTACTGCTTTTTTCTGGATGGACTCCTCTAGCCCTGTCTGTACTTTTATTCTGCCACTGGAGACAGTCACAGCTAAAATTCAGTCCAAACTGGGCAGATGTAGCATAGCAGCTCTCGAGACCAGCCATCAAATAGCTTATATACATACAGTATACCTTTCTTAGTGGCTGCGGACCACCATTCCAACAAGT
Organism: Calonectris borealis; assembly: GCF_964195595.1. NCBI lineage: Eukaryota > Metazoa > Chordata > Aves > Procellariiformes > Procellariidae > Calonectris > Calonectris borealis. Next base: position 4,763,689 of record NC_134322.1, on the reverse strand, counting down.
TAACAAATATCTGGGATAATTAAGATATTTATCCAAATAATTTGGGCAAACCAATCAAAGCATTTCCCCTGGTATCTCTCCTAGCCACACACTCCCCATTTTCTTCTCTCAGAGCATTTCTGAAACTGGTATTCATGCAAATGAACTGGGGGAACACTGAGAATTTGTCCTTCAGCATCGTGTGAGCTTCTGGAATTGTTTTCTGCAAGAGAGTTGTCATTTGCCTGGAAGTTCCCATAGTGAATTTATTGGTCTTCTGACGTTCCTGGCGCCAGGTCTGCATTCCCATAAAACAAGCCAGAAGAAACTTTGGAAACAGAACCTTTATAGTATCCACATATTGGGCCATATTCAACTCCAAAGTCAGCAGGTGCAACTCCCATTGATTTCAGTGGGAATTCTGTCTGCTTACGCGGGAGCTGAACTTGGTCCATAGTATCTGGGCATCTTTCCCAAAAACTCTCTTCGCTGAATGCAGGGAGTGAACCAAAGCTTAATACATTTCTCTGCTGTCCCTAGGAAAGGAATCAGCCTGTCTTTTCAAGAGATTGTAGGGAAAAAAATACCTGCTAGTCTTGCAAAGCTGCTTTTGCCGTTGTACCCAGCGTGAATATCTGAAATGTTCTCATGAGCTCACACTTCCCCTCGTTTTCTGTCCAAGATCACCTTTTTTTGAGGCTTAAAAGGAAGAATTCATTTAGTCTCCTTTTTTTTTCGTGGCACAATATTTGTTATGCAATGATTTTTAAACATCACTGAAAAAAACCTTCTAATGCAAATAATTTAAGAATCTCTCCTGAAAAAGAACCTGATTTTGTCTGAAGAAATGCTCTTTCTGCTAAGTCATCTTACATAGAAAAATACCCAGTTGCATTAAATAATATGCTATTCAAATCCCTCAGACGGCAAGGAAAACTCTCAGGTGCATTTTTAAGACCCTCACTCTTTAGGACGTGTCGTCGAAGCTGAACATGTGCTTAAGTGCATTCTTAAATAAGACACCTTTGAATAAGGTCTTACATAACCGTCTCTTCATACCACAGGATTTGCGTTTTGTAGTATTTGCTACAGTAAGCGGAGATAAATTAAAATAGTATTATAATCTTCAGGCAAAATCACGTGTGGGTAAAGGCACGAGATTCCCATTCGTCAGCAAAATCTGGTGAGAGCAGATTTTTCAGGGGGATGTCCATCATCGTAGGGGCAGGATCTTATCAGAGAAGGCTGTTCTCACAAGAGTTTGGCATGGATTAGTTTACGTAAATTCAAGATAAACTGCTGAGTGAGATAGGGGGATGGCTGGCTACTTTCTCCGCCTTCTCGATCCAGATGGAAATAACTGAGACAAGGCCACGTTGTTACCTGCTCAAGTCAAGTTGTCAAAATGTTCCTCCAATCATTTAGTCGCACCACTGTCAAATATGCCTTTGAAAAATCCTCTCACAGGCTTCCTGTTGGCATAAATCTGCCCGTGTATGTTTATGAAATGTTATTTTCACTTTCCAACACTCAAAATTGCAGGAATTTTCCTGAGGAGGCAGCAGGGGCGGTTCCATCCAAGAGAGACGTCCTGGTGAGAAAGCAAGCTGCGTGGCAGGGGTGCCGTGGAGATTCGAGCTATTTTCTTCCTTTCTTTCTTTCTAGGTGGCGGCTTTTCCTTTGCTCCACTCCAGATACTCATAGTGGCAGCTATTACTCACAAATCAAACAAAACCTTGCGGATCTTTCAAATTGTGGATCTTTCAAATTGCTCGTAATCCAGATTATTGTCTTTTGTAGGTGGACTCCTCAGAGCAGATTTCTGGTGTAACATATTCGCTTTACACTCTCAAGGATCGAAAACAAGCACATAGAAGATGCACCCCTGTCCGGTGCGTTGAGGGGAAACCATGGCAGAGGACTGACTGCCTTGAGCAGGAGAGAGGATTTCTACAAAGTGCCTTCCTAGGAGGAGCCAGACGGCAGGACTCTGTCATTCAGCATTGTGCCGCTGCCACTCAGTGCATCGTGCACCTTAAAGACACCATTTAACAAATGGAACACGTTAAAGAACTATCAACTTCTTAGACAAAGCCAGAAGAACCATGAACACAATGCCCAGGGAAAAAAGTCGTAAGTTTTCTGAGTCAAAAGGTGGAGCAGGCAATGCTAGAAGATGTGGTTCATAAAGGAGCCTTTTTCTCTTCAAACTTTTTACGCTGGTGGTCCTAAACACCATTCTGCATCAGCTGAAGCCAAAGCTTTTCCTCACTAGAAGTATTTGTGCAGAGCCTGGCGTGGGGAGAAAAGTATGTTATAAATAATCTCCTGATTTTACCAGGTCTGAAGTACCTCAGGGAGAGGCTTTGAAGAGTATCAGCTTTCTGGAGGGTGTCATTGCTCTTGGTGAACACGAAGAGTGGACCTGTATAGTCCCTTTTTTGCCTGGATCCCATGCATTAATCCTGGCATTTAAACATCGAAGCCTGCTGGCTTCCCCACATGCCGGTGTCCCCGTGGAGCACAGCACGAGGCGCTCTGGCTGTAGCGATGATACAGTAGTTTTATCACATGTACTGTAATATCATCCCTTGTAAAGCATAACACTCTTGAGTAGCCATAGTAAACTGAAGACAATCAAGATCTTAAAGTTTTTATGTGTTTAGTAGCTTATGGCACTATATAACTTCAGAGCCCAAACGCAGTAGTGGCTTCTCCAAATCACGCTATTAATATCGTATAATGAGCAGCGCTGCTACTCTTGAATTCTGGCACACCGGAGGGTGATTTCCAGCACTTCTAATCCCTAGTAAAAATGTTATCCTCTCTACTGTGTATGTGCTTGGCTTATGCTGGGCAATGCTGCTCGGGATTGCAGCGGTGTCATTGCGATCGACGGAGAGTTTTCCACACTGATGCTGGTGTAACCAAAGATGGGAATTTGGCTTTTTGCTGCCTGGGGATTACCTAAATTGCAGTAGAAGAGAAGTTTTCAACTGCAGAATAAAAGTTCTGTTTGCTCATGGGACCCCTCCAGGATTTCTTCTCTAAGAACTGGCTCTCTTCCCCACTTCAACCCCAAGTCAGGACACGAAGCATCTCCGGTGTTGCACAGTGTGACCTGCCACGTCCCCGCGGTGTGAGCGAGGCTTCGGGCATTGTACCCAACCCCCCAGACAGGATCAACATTTTTGACAACTTCTTTCCCTTCTGCCTCAATGGGAGCGCTCCTGGAAGTCAGCTTGCCCACCTTCACGCAGGGATAATCAAGATTGGAGCTGTATTGCGGTGTAGCCAACAGCCCTTTCCCCACTGAATGTAGACGTGGATGATGCTCCTCTCAGCTCTGGCATTCAGCACTTCTGCAGCCTCTGGATTTTTGTGACGGTCCAAAGAACAGAACATGTCCCCATCTTCCCATCTGCTCTCTGAGAATAGCTGGAAATTAAGGTTAAAAACTGCCTTGCCTTTGGGCTTTACTTTCCTCTGCCTCTCTGTAGGAGTCACAGGAGCATCATGCCTACGGCAGCCTCCTGGCACTACACAAGCCTTAGCAGCTGATCACAGGTCTGTGTGCCCTGAAATCTTTTCTGAGATTCCACGTGAAGATGCCTGTAGAAGGACTCACAAAAAAAAAAAAACCACAAACCAAACAAGAAACACCCAAAACCAAACAACCCCCAAAAACCTGCTGGAGAAGGTTTCCAAGATCACTATTGGAGCGCAGGACCACGCTCAGCTTGCACTACCCATGCAGTTTTATAGGGTACTGCTGTACTTATGAAAAGTGGATTTTAAATGACTTTTTTTTTTCTTCTTTTTTTTTTTTTTTTTAAGAAGGATGGCAGAGCAAGAAGCAGCATTGTGACTGCAATGCATCCCTTCCTTGCCATCAGTAAGAGGTGTGCGAACGGCCATGGAAAACGACAGCAGCAGTGTTTGTACAATGCATTGCCACTTCAGAAAATTTGGTTTCTGGTAATAAACTGTCACATATGCAAGGCTAACACAAATTAAGTCTGTGATATACCAAATGTCATCACATTTTCAAATTGAGAGCATCTTTCTCAGAAAATCTCTTTCATTTTGGGTTCCCAATGCCTTAAAACAGCTCTCCTGCAGCAAACATGTCCCAGCACCTGGGCGATGAGCACAGGACAGAATGGAATAGTAAAGAACAGCTTTTTGGCCCCCATTAGTGGTATTTTGCTCCTTCCCACAGTAATTGGAATTCAGATAATGTTAATGTTCCCATTCTTATGCTAAAATTAATAGTAGACTGCTGGTATTTCAGCTAGACATTAATTGTATAATATTCATACGACAAATGCTATTAGTTTTAGAAATCTTCCAGATAAACTTACATAAATTTGTCACCACAAACCCATGAAAAAACTTTCATGCATATTGATTAGGGCTTTTCTATAGTAATGCCAGAATCCTGAGTAGTCCAACGGTAGCTGCCTGCTTCTAAATAAAAAGGGGAATATCCAACTGTATCACTCCATTCTTTCAGTCTTTTTTTCTTTTAATTGCAAGCCTGTCGTTTCTCACCAATATGTAACACTGAAGAAGTTACCTTCATACCAGGACTTACTTCCACAGAACATGTTGTATAACAGGTTAATATTTTACAGCTATTATCTGAGTATTATTTGAATTTGAGTGATTAGAAAAGGAGAAGAAAATACATGTAAGTCTTCTGCAGAGATTTGGTGAGTGGCTGGCATACACTTTCCAAAAACAGGGGTCTATAGCGGGAGCTTTCAAGGTCTTTTCAGCCACAGGAAACTCCATGAGCCCAGTTCACCCCTGATGAAACCTTACTGGTAGCAGCGTAACAGCAGTTTTGTGCGGGCCAGACCCGAGCTGAGCTACGGGGCCTCACGTGGGAAGGAAAACAAAACAACTGCAGACGTGTGTCAGGGGGAAAGGCGCACCTTTACGCTACGTACCAGCCCCGTCCCACCAGCCACATCCCAGCCCGTCCTTGTCAACCCACATCTTCTCTGGGCCCCCAGCTGCCATTCACTATGAACCAAGAATTGTCACCTTAGAGGTCCTCTGTGCTTCTCAGATTTCAGTCCTCAAGGAAAATACCAATTGCTTCCTTCCTTCACCATATACACACTGGCGTACTCTTACTCCTCACTGCTCGTCCCTCCAGCTGGGTTTGCTCCACATCATCCACACCTGCATGTTATCTTCATAAACCACCCACCACCCGCCCTCGTGTTGCAAATAAGATGAGATCCCCAGCTGGCATAAACTACCAGAGATCCATTGAAGTCACCTGCCTGATGATCTACCTGGATATTCTATTTTAAAAACTTGATAGCATGTTATATTGTTATGTTATTTGCGTTAGAGTTACAAGCCAGATGTTAGGATCATTATTCTCTTGTTCCTTGAAGCTTGTACCGACTATTCTTTTCTTCCAGCCCTCCACTGTCTCCTCAGCTCTTCCATGGCTTACCCAAACAAGTGTTTGAAGGGTCAACTTCTTTTCAAGGCGAGCACGCAGTTTTAATCCAACCCACTTCTCCTATAAAAGGATGCACCAGCCTGACTGGGAAGTGCAAACTGGTTCAGTAGAAATCACACTTAAGAAACCTTTTTTAAAACAAACAAACAAACAATGGAAAGGTGAAACTACTTGTTTTAGTATCTGAAATGTTGGATAATAAGTTGGCAAATAAGTACTTAGCAGTGTACAAAATCCCAGAAACTCATAGACCTCAACTCTTTACTCATGACCGTTAGAAAATGACTTTCACAAATGCTCTGCAATGCTTTGTGTAACCTGAGTTTCCCCATTTCCCTTCATTATATTCCTTTGTGCAATTCAGATTTGTAAATCATTCCAGGAAACTTTTTATTAACTCACAAGAGCCCTCCAAGACAATATCCTGTAATTTCCACTGGTCTGAGTCAGACCTCGTCGTATCAGCTCAGAAATATCCATGACCTTTTTGTGTCATTTTTCTCCTGGCGATCACAGAAAACCAAAGTAACTTCTGGATAAAGTTCTGCTTCACGATTTTGAAGGGGAAGGTTTTGCCCATTCTTGCAGCCCAGCTGAATTCACACTGAATAATTTCATTATGCCTCCGTAAATTCCCCTTTCAGCTTAAAAGGCACCGAGTATTTTTCTCTCATTGATTACAGCTGAGTAGTCTAACGCAGCTGCATTTCAATGGAGTGAAGTGATTCCTTTATATTATAGCTATTTTGCCAAGAGCATATGGTGTGAGGTGGATGAAAAGGACAATATTGCAGACAGCCACAGCAGAACCTCATCTATCATGCTCTGAACCTCCCGTAGCACAATTTTTATGTCTCTCCATCACTAGCCGACTCCTCCTTGCCGGGATGTGCGGTGACAGGAGCACTCGCAGTGTCCCCCAAGCAGCTCAGCCATCAGATCTTCTGCTTCATTTCAACCCCAGCTCAGCAGAACCCGTTTCCCCTCCAAGAGCAAGAAACGCCGCTACGTTATGGCTGCAGGGGAAACATTAATGAGGGCGGCTGTGTTTTCCCATCCTCTCTTATGCCTTGCTGCAACCGAGCAGCCAAGGTACCCCCCGGGGGAGCTGCTGTTGTTTTTGGAAGGGACTGGTGGCACAGGGATGCGGGGACTTCTGTCCCACCAGAGCCACAGGCTATCGGATGAATTTTCGCTGTGAAAATGGCCTGGGCAATGAACTACAGGCTTCAGGGCAGCCCTTTGCACAGTGGGCTCATGTTTTATTGCTGGCAACCCCTACTGGAGAACATTCACTAATGCATCCGAAACCTTCTGACAAACACGCTGCTTCCCAAGAAAGACAGAAACTCATCCTCTTTTGTTTTCATCCGTTTTCACACTGTACTTCTGTTGAGCTGACTGACATTTGAATAAGCCCCAGGAGAATTATACCTAGGACATTTCTACTAAATATTGCTGTTGTAGTAGGAGGGTGCAAACGCAAGGGAGGCATTTGGAAGAGACTTGTAAACAGTTGCCTTGGTACTACCTAATTAGAGTGTTACATTGTCTGGTGGGATCCACTCCCAGGAATGTGCATAGCCTGGATTAACTTTTCCAGAGCCAGGGTGGTAGACTGTAGGCAGTCAAGATCAGGAAATAATTTGTAAAAGGAGTTGGGTCGCTCTTGAATCTCTTTTCCTGGGGGGCTTTTTTTGCTGGTGAGCAGAAAAGGAGTTGTTCAGCCTGATTCTACGGCAGCTGTGCCTGCATAATTGAGGGGTCCAAGGTCCTTAACAGGAAAATTGTCATTTCTTCTGTCTGTGGGGTTGCTCATGTGAAAAGCAGCGTGGTCCAAGGAACCATCTCCACAGGAGGATTTCAAAGTCCTGGGTTTTACTTCTAAGCTTGCTTTTGACCTCTTTGGCAACCTTGGCTAAGACACTTCTTCTGCCCTTGTTCATACTCTCTAGGTTTTATTTTCCTGCTCTGGGGCTTTAGGGGTGTACTTATCTGTACAGGAGCCAAGGCACGCCGAGGCGCTGCTGCAGCTCAGGGTAATACCAGCACAAGGCAACGTGTCTAAGGAGGTTTCAGGACCATATCGCCTGGGTACCGTTTGAAGCATCCTTCTCTCAACACTGCCATGAATTCTTCCACAGACCTTATCTATGGTCAAAATAGGCTTGTGCTTTTTGGCTCTTTTTTTCTGTTCTTTTATTCACCTAACCTATCACACTTGCTTATGTCAGCACCCGTTACTCCCCCAGATCCTCCTACATACGGCTATGGAAGAGCCATCAGGTGAGTATGTTCTGAGCTGCATCCTTCTTCACTACAAGTCAATGCCTCGGTACTTGAACACAAAAATCACGTGCCCACCAGCTATGCTATCAGGGAATAGGGTAGTGCTTCATCCCTGAATACTCTAAGGGAAAAAGGATCTTGATTTTCTCCCCAGTCAGAATTCCCAGGAACTTTCTGGAAGTCTTTCCTAGGCAAAGGACTGCTGAGAACACAAATGCTGGTACTTGAGGCTGGACAGAAGATGTTGTGCATGTAGGAGATATCCTGGAAAAGGAAAGGAAGTGTTCTCATCCCTCAACAGAGAATCAACAACACTAGGCGATCTTTCCTGGGCAAAAGATCAGACCTGACTTAGGATATACGAGAGATCTCATTAACACAGTCTAGCCATTTATTGCACATACTAATTACTTACTTAATGGTATTGCTATTTGATTATTTAATGGCTGTAGCATCCCTTTTGTTCATTCTTTTGCACACGCTTAAGTGTAACAATTTCCAATTAATTAAATGGCTTTGAATTTCATATTACTATTTTAAATAAAAAGAACAGAGGTTAAAGATAGCTATTTGAATAAATTCTAGGATTCCTGAGATTTTTTTAAGTCTGTTTGCTCAGTTACAGAGAAGAAGTATTTCCAGTTCTGAATTCTGAATGTACAGAGGGAAAAGTGCTGGCAAACAGCTCAGTCCACAAAATTGAGAGTAATGTTTCTATGGGGCTTCTGATAACCATCTTTGTGAAAAATTCTAGGTGATGTAATTTCAGCAATTTTCCCTACCATGATTTTTTTCCTCTATAATGCCAGCTGAATTGTTGCTCAATGTATTTAAAGTGATTTTAAAATTTTAAAACTACCCAAAAAAATCAAAATGCAAACTAAATGTCATGCAAACTTGACACCACAGATCTGACTGTGAGCTCATCTAGCATAATGTCCATTGGGAATTTAACCAATTCCACAATAAATTCTTCTTTTATTAATGAGTAGCTGATTGGATTTGGTTTCTGTGAATTGACACGTGTGAGTCCACCTGCCAGTTTTTGTGGCTTTAACCATCATATTTTAAAAGGTTTTTCCTCTCGCTCTCTTTACATCATTATGAAAAAAAAACCCACATGAAGAACAAAAGGAAACTACCTAAGTGACCGCACAGTGGAAACACTGAAACCAAATACCTTGTCCGCAAAGTGATATCACCGAATGAACCAAGTAAACAACCTGGAAAGAAAGAGAGAAAACCATTCTTCCTATCTCTTTCAATTTTCATAGATGTTATTTTCGACCACAGCAAGAATCAGACAGAAAAGCAATTTTAAGAAGCTTTTAAAAAAATGTGACAGGACTCCGGTGGAGCCGCTCCCGGTTCACCCCCGCGAGAGCCGAGCCGGGCTCGGCCAGGTCAGGCTGCGTCCCCCGTCCCTGGGAGCCTGAGATGGCCAAACTCGGGTTGTTTGCTTGCTCGGTCTGAAACGATTTCTTTATATTGGTGTTGAGTGAGTCACTCGCCAGGAACTGCATATCATGCGGACCATATGCAGGGAGCTGCAAAGATCTGACTCAGAGATGTAAATCTGTGTCGCGGTGAGGCACCGGGGAGGTTTAGCGACACTTTATTCTTTCCGCCTTTTTTGCTGTTGTGGAGGCGGCAAAAAAAAACCTTTTGTCATTTTAGGGACATTTACATTGGGAGAAATCAATTTCTTCTTTGTGGTTGTGATCAGAGGTGCGTGGAAAACGCGCCGGAGCTCGGATGCTCCCCGGGTCAATCGCCTACAGAAAAATCCCCGGAGGTCTCCGGCGCTGCGCTGAGCGGCAGCGAGATGATACGTGAATCCCATCGCTCGCATTCCTCTCGCCGGGACCACCCACATCCGATGGGAGCCGTGGAAGCATGGAAATCATTTTGCGTGTGTGTGTGTGTGTGTGTGTGTGTCGGGGCGCGTAACCTCAGAGTTAGGAGAGCCGGGCTTAATTTTGGGGCACTAAAAGCCAAGGCCAAGCCACCCACCCAGGGCTGGCCCTCGGCGGGTCGGGGATGGCTCGGGGGGCTGCCAAGGGGCACCCAGTGCCGCCCAGCTCCATGGGGTGCCAGGGGGTTGGTGGTGGGAACCACCTGGGTGACTTTGCCCAGCTCCTTGCCCTAGGGCTGCCCGTGGTGCCCAGCACCCATGGGTCTCCCTCCAGGTCCCGATCCCACCCGGGTGAGACTCCACTCCGGTTTTTAGGGCGCCGCATATTTTGCCCATGACATATGGACTGTCTGGGGGTTCACGCCAAGAGGTGGGGTGGACTTTGCTTCGAGAAACCTGGATCCTCATTGAAAAACCCTCATTCATCCAGAGCAAGGAGAGGAAAAAAAAAAAAAACCAGCTGCAATGCCTGCAGGCAGGCTCTGCTCCGCTATAAATAGACGCTGTTTATTTTACACCAATTTACTGCACCGTACCACCAAATCGTGAAGCAGATTTCTCCGGGTGCGGGCTATCTCCACCTTGGCTACCTGTGCTGGTGCCAGCGGGCTTTGCCTTGGTTCCTTTGTTTTGCTTTGATATGTGGAATTATTGTCTGATAAAATCTTCCAAGCTGGGGTGCTGAGGGAGGAGGAAATGAAAGGTGTAGGGTGTTCATGGGGATCACTCAGAAAGAGTGGCTTCTTCACGTTATTTGGAGTTGTAAAGTCTTGAGACAAGACCACAGGTGGGAATCCTGTTGACAAAGTCTTCCTTAGCGTGAGCAAAATTTTCTTCAGTGGCTTTGCCGTACAGAATTGCCTTTGTGATCAGATAGAGAAGCTGCCGCAGGATTCAACTGGACAGAAGAATCCTAAACTAAAGAATTAGTTGGCCTTTTAAATTTAAACAATTAAAATCGGACCTAGGGAGCAAAGAAATTCTAAAAGAAAACAGCATTTCTGATGCCTTTTGTCTCATTTCTGAGGGCTGACGGGGCTGCTTGAGGCCCCCTTACGTTGCTTAAGGTTGGGTCCTTGGTATTGCAACTACTACAAAAACCTGTGCAAGAGCTGCTTGAGGCTGGACCATTGCATCACGCCGGTAAACTGCAGATGGATTTTGCATAACTCTCCAGTTTTAATTCTGGTGTTACGGCACGCTCTGGATGTCTGCAATGGCTCCTCTGAGGAGTGCATATTCAGAAGCTTTCCAGAGGCTGGAGCAGACAGAAGGTCTTAATCTCACTGGTGCTGTTCCCGCTGGAACAGAAGGGGTTGTGCTCTGGGGCTCTGCAGAAACTCGCTCGGGGCCTCCTGTAAGCTCGGAGAATTTCAGGACCGTCCTAATTGTTTTTCTGCTTCTCCCTAACCCTCCCAAGCTGAGCAGACCCGAACAGAGTGAATGCAGGCTGCACATCTCTCTTCTCCGCCGGGGAAGCCCGTTTGTGGGGAATACACTCAAGTGGCCACATCTTTCCAAAAATCATGACAAGGAGGGATTAGTGCAGGGCTGAAAATCGGATGGTGGCTGCCGTGTCCAGAGGGATGCGCAAGAGCGGGTACGGCAGCCCCGCCGTGCGCAGGGCAAGAGGAGCTTGCGGTGCCTGTGCGCCTCCGTCCTCCCATCCCCTGCTGCCGGTCCTGCTAGGGAAACTGGGATTTCATTTTGCCGCTCTTGAGAAAAGCAACTCGAGGCTGGGGGTGCTTCCTGGCAGACAGGGCGCAGTACGGGTTGGGTAAGGCAGAAACGATGTGCAATGGCAGAAAGAAAGAGGATGGGGGGAAGAGCAGGAGCTACAGGTCTGGGCACAGTCGTGCCTTCGGTAGGAATTTTGCAAGTCCCTGTCTGCATAGTGTTGTTGTTGATTTTGCCATCTTTGATCAAGGTAAATAGGACTTGTGTGCACAATGAAAACAAACAAGCCAGGCTGGAAAATATCATGAGTCAATAAGGCTCTTTCGGTGCCTCCACCTTTCTTAACCCCAAGTCAGCAAATGCTTAAGTGCTTGGCAAATCGAGGGAAGAGCCCAGGACTCAAAGCCTGGGGCAGCCCAGCCTCCACGCTGGGCTCCAGCCACCTTCTCCTGGTTAATTAAAAGACCATCAACAAAATGTTTAAATACTGGGCAATCAGCGTTGTGTTATGCATAATTGTACTGACACTACTGGAAAGCAGGTTCCCTCCGCATCTGAGACTTACACCGAGTCTGCAAAGGATCCTCCCAAATTAAATTTGTGGATCAGCAATAAACTACTTTTCACTTGCTGCAGAGTAGCAGCTCACTCCCTGTGTCCTTCTCACCTCTTTCATATAGATACCATCAGCCAGAACTTACGCTTTGTTACAGCGCAGATCTTCTCTTTCATCTGGAGCCATTTCTTGGGATGACGCAAGCTGGGCTGTTTCTGAAAGTTTTTTGCGTTGGGCTGATGAAAAAAAAATTGGAAATTTAAAAACCATTCTCTCTTTTTGTATTTTACTTTGGCTGGATCACTTCCTACATTATTTTCACGACAAAGCACTCACACTTTTTGACATCAAGACAAATGCTGGCAACTTTCCAGGAGCCCGGGAAGTGCAGTGCACGTTAAAAGCAGCTCTGGCTGTCTTCTGGTGTGAATGGAAGTTGGTTGGGGTGGAAAGAATTTTTCCTGAGCGCCAACTCTATGCCCTCTAATGTGCTCTCTCAATTCTGCCTCTCAAAACATCACTCACCTCTACAGCTTGGAGTGCTCAGAAAATTAAAGGTATAATATTAACCCAGTGCAGACCAGTTGCACACCATTTGGGTGCTTTAAATTTATTCCTTTACCTTTATTCTTTCTCAAAACATGCTCAACCTCTCCCTGGTTAAGCCAGAAGAGCCTGGCATCTCTGAGCAGCATTAAATTGCTCTTAAAGGCTCTTTTTTTACCTTTTTTTTTTTTTGTAGCTCTAAGGACAGTAAGAGTCAAACACACACTTCTCATCGTTAACCCTTTTCTGTTTTATCTGTGGGTGAAAACTGCGATGCTCTTCCCCACTCACTGGAGAGGCAACGGTGACTTCTTGATCCTGCCGAACTGCGCCGCACCGTGGGCGATGGTCCAGGGGACCCAGGACGGAAACTCCCGACACATCCCCGACACAGAATAGTTGCTCCCTCGTGAGCACCCAGAGCGTGTGGGACACGGCTTTGCCCGGCATCGTCCTTCCCCATGGGGATCCCATTTCCAAAAGCGGAGCCCAACGCCACTGGGAGCAGTTTGTCCTTTCCAGCAAGGTCTTCGTGACGCTCTCCGACCTCCTAATTTGCACCTATGTTCTCTCTCTCCTTGTAAGCGTGGTTATTTCGCCCTGACAAGACCATGGATCACAACATACCACCTGCCCCAGGCATGGCTTATCAGCCCTATTCCTTAACAGGCTTTTTTTAACGCCCTGATACCACAATGGTGGCCTCTCTAGAGAGAGGGCAAAACTTGCACCTCCCACGCGGCAATATGGGATTATATCAATGAAGATTCAAGATGCCAGGAGGAAAAAGGCATTGGAGACTCCCCCAAGAAACCTGGGGGACTGTCACCTCACCGGGCGGCTCCCCTCCCCATGGCACCCCACGGGCACTTACGTTATTTCAGTCATAGGGAGATGCTGCGTCTAAATGGCTTAATGGCAAATTTTTTTTATTATTATTACTTCAAAGTAATCATGAGTATTGGATATCTGGGAACCTAGAAAGGGAATTCAGGCCCTGCATATATTTTAAATTATATGCTTTGTTAATTAAATGAACACAAGGCACTGAACGATTTTTCATTTCTGGGTGGTTTTGAATAGACAATAAAAAACCCCAAGATATTAGATAACATTTTATTGCAGAATATAAATTAATCTCTGTTTAGCTAAGCAGAGACTTATAAGAGAATATATCACTCAAAAATTAAATGCTGGACTCCTAAAAAGTAATAAAATTATTAAATAACATAACTAATAATAAGAATATCCCACAGAATTATCTCTGTTTTCATCATATGTAGCTCTTAGAAGTACTTTTGATTATTCACTTATTTTCTTGTTTGAAAAGAAAAAACCCAGAATTTTATTTAGTTATTTCCATATTAAAAAACCTTGCCCACATATGAAATTAAACTTTTTTTATTGCGTTGCTGAAATTAAGTAACACTTATTTCTACCCCAAAAGTATCATATGTAAAAGTATGAAAACTTTAATGGAAAGAGAACGATAGAACTGGTCTTCTATTTGCAATATTTGATTTATTCTTCAGAACAGCTTTGCCATTTTCAATAGAAATATTTGTCTGTCCGTTTAATGGAGCCATTAATTGTAACTAGTTCCTCACCAACTATTTTCATCTTTTCTTTTTAAAATTAAATTATTTTTAAGCACAGATTTAATGTAAAACTTATCTAGACCACCATCAATTGCTATAGTTAAACCACTTTACAAATGATACACCAGTCAATTGAACAGAGAACTGTACAGGTAATTCTTTTTTCAGACTAACAGAGTATTTTGGTGTTTTCTTTGTTTCCTCTAGAAAAATAATAGGTTTTTCCAGTTTAGAATTTTTAAGGGAATAACCAGCAAGTGGAATTAAACGTATTAAATTTTCCAATAGATTTCTGCAGAGGATTTGTAAAAAACGGTCCCGTACCTGAACTGTCCACGGAGTACGTTTTCCATTGAGTGTAACAGGAATTTATCCGAAAATGGGCGCCAGGCTTTGCTTTGTGATAGATCTGATTTCCACCCCAGTACTACAAGAGTAAATCGGGGGTAACTCTGCTGCACCCAGTGGAGTTGTATTTGTGTGAAATCTCTGGAGGAAAGAGACACGGCTATTTACTTAACAGGAATCCAACTTGTAAAAGTGACTTTCTGATCATCTTTAATTCCCTTGAACTTGTCCTCCTCCCTTTTTTTTTTTTTTTTTAAAGCCCAGAGCTTTCCGCTGCGTTCAGCCTCCAAATTTCCAACCAGCGTCCGCTCCCGATGCGTTTTCACCCTGCGCAGTGGCGGTGGGGACGCTGCTGACGGTTACCTTGATGCTGCGCGGGCTGTTGGGGGTGGGAGGGTGGAGGCTGTGGGCTAAACACAGTTTAAACCTCCGTTTTGGGAACTTGGTCAGATTTCAGTATGTGTAAAATACTCTCCTGGTGTCGGACTTTTAATTCATTCTGCACCCTGGTTTTAATTTACAAGAAAAGATGTCCCAGTTACTTGCTTTTAAAGGTCTCCAGCGCCAGTCAATTCAGTGACAGTGAGCAGTTTTTAAGAAGCACGAATGCTGGCCCTCTGTATCCATCACACGGGTAACCAGTCACCAGGGCCACGATAAAAAAATCTGAGTTATTATGAACATGTGTTACAAGGAGTAACCAAAATACCAGTTGTTAAAGTGCAGTCGTGGCTCTCGTGCCTGCTGCCCCCCGAGAAGTCGATCCTATGGCAAAGCGTATGGCTGTTCCGCTTCAAAAAATAAAGGCAGATTTGGTAGACTTAGTCTGTATAGATTTATTAGCATACCTTTTTTTTAATTGCATAAATTGAGTTGTATGTGTAAGTGAGGAGTCTTAAAAACTTCCCTTCTGATACTGCGTGCAGTCCTTACATGGCATTAAGAGCCATCATTAGGATTATTAGAATAACGTCTGGAAAACCCAGCTATGAAATGTGATGCCAGTGTCCCAGAAGTTGTACAGACTCAGAGCCAAAACGATAATCCCTGAATTCCCCAACCTAAATAAATCACAGTGGTTTTCAGGAACTGTTTGCAGGATTGGTAAGATTTCCTTAAACTATTATATTGATTTTAAATTTGTGGTGGCAAAACTACTAGCTCAAATGAAATTAAAACAAAATCAGACTTTTCTGTAGAATCAGTCAAAATTTTCCCATCACAGTTTTGTTATATATATTACATATGTTTATTATATATTGTATTTATTATATTATAATAATTATATATTATGTAGTTGCATACATTATTCAGGCTTGCATTAAAATGGGAAAAATGAATAATAATATTCTCCATTACACACATTTTAATCATCTGAAAAAAGCCCAAGTAAAAGTGTAAAACTAATGTTTTTTAATTCACTTTTTTTTTGCAAATAAATTAGTAACTTTTCAATCTGATATGCATTTTTCCCATTGACTCCTGTGTTTCACGATTGCAGCCACAACCAGGGTCAGAAACAATAAAACTCGATGAGAAATGACAATTCCCAGAGCTTTCTGAGCCAATGTTCTCTGCCTCAGAGGTTGGGATCATTCAAATAAAGATCAGCACGATATCAGAACTTTTGGTTCTTTATCCAGACAGCTGAGTCTTTCCCAGCTGGCCCATCACAGCTCAATAATCATATAGAGTTATATCAGTGATGCTCATTCATATTTCACAGGCTATAATAAACACAGCAAAAATTAGATGAGGTTCCATCTGAGGTTAAATGTTTCCATGAGATAATAATTTCTGTTTATAACAAGAAAAAAAAAAAAAAAGACCACTGGTCTATTTTTAAAACCTAATTTAGACCCGGTATCCAAAATATCAGTTCACAACAGACCATGAATGAGACAGGATTATGCTCTCTTCTTCATAGTTTTAAATGTAAATGAGGGCGTCGGGAATCCTGCGGTGCGGAGGCTGAGCCAGGAGGGAGCCGCGAGCCTTTGCCTTGCCCACATTGCAGGTGGGTTTCATTGTATCATCCCCAACGATTCTCACAATAACAGATTTTCTTGCCCTGTCGAGGGCAGAGCCTTTACATCCTTGTGCCACGTTCTGGTCTCTTCCTAAAACTTGAAATCACCCCAAGGAAAAGGCACCGCATCCCTTTCCCCTCCCTCGCAGCCGCGTAGGGGTTTTGTGGTCCAGCCCCAGGGAGCTCCTGCCAGCGCCACGGGGAGGGTGGGACGTCGCCGGCTGGGATGTCACCGTCGCACACGAGCACGACAGGGCAGCACGGAAAGAAAAACAGGAGGAAGCGACAACACAAAGCTCACGTTGGGAGGGATGCAGCCTCCATTGCCAGGGAGCTCACCCGGGGCTGCAGGCACGTGGGAACCGGCAACATCTGCTGAGGAGCGAAGGCTCAAAACCCAGGACTGTCCAGTGCAACAGTAGATTTTGCTATTTGTCAGTGGGAACCTTCAAACAAGCACTCAGAGCATCCCCCCATTGATTACACCATGGCTATTTGGAGCTGTAGGTAAGCAGGAACCTAACAGGTAGAGCAATGCTGCTGTCTAGCTAAAGGAAAGCCGGACTAGAGAGTTATCATTAATTGTACCTTATCAGTGTGTTCAAGGCTCAGCTGAAGTTTGAGCTGCGATGCGCTGGGTGATGAGCAAATGCACCAGCAAAACACGATCCCTTGCTGCGAAGAGCTTCCCAGTCAGATCAAAGGGTGAGAAGTAAATGCATTAGTCTTGTTTTGCAGCTTGAAAACAGCAGCAGCAGAACATTTGCAGGTGATTTTCCCCAAGGTCCTACTAAAAGTCCAAGATAAAGGTTGAGCAGACCTCTGAGACTGCGTTCAGCACTGTAATCACCCGGCTCTTCTCCCTACCTTGAGCTTGTGGCTGCGTTTCCTGCCCTCTCCTTGACTTCAATAGATTTTTAGGGCACGCGGAGAGTAAAACTTCCATAAAACAGGCACTGATGTGTTAAAGAGCACACCAAATGCTTTCCTCTGGTTTTGCATCAGAGCAAGAAGGGATAGTTTCTTTTTCCCTAAATCATGCGGTTATTTGGAGTTTAGGTATTTCTGCCTGCGGAGCTGTACGTTCTGTTTTTATGCCATGTTGTTTGTGAGCCATAGGCTGCAGTCTCTTTTCAAGGAGAAAACAATAAAACGACTTTCTTTTGTTTCTTTTCAGACACAGAACATTATACTAGCTAAAAAGTGCCTTTTAGAAACATAGCTTTGCTCGTGGAAGAGGGCTATTAACGTGTTACCCCATCCTCCAGCAGCTATAATTCATTGTGCCATTAAGACGCTGTCACGGGCTGATAGCAAAAGAAATAGCTATGAGAAAATGTTCAGTAAATTATTTTGCAACTTGAGTTTATTAAAAGGGTGTCCTTTAGCCTGTCTGCCTTAGAAAATTTAGGCAAGACAACAGGGGCTCATCCTACTCTCCCTGGGGTGGACATAAGGACGTCCTGGGAAAGCCGGCAGGTCTGAGATCCATGAGGAAGGGGATCTGCTGCCGCCACCCCACCGCGGGATGGAGCCCAGGCCGTGGCACAGGTTCCCTCACTGCTCTGCAGGCAGCGCAGGCATCAAACTTAAATTCATGCTCTGCAGGAAAAACCTACATTACTACAGGTGGAAACCACCTTTCCATCGTGGGGGTGAAGAAATCTCAGATAAATCCAACAACCTGACCCTGCACAAAACTCCAGCGCAGGGTCCCGGAGGGGAAGGTGGGGAGGAGGCGCCGTCCCTCACGCCGTCGCTCTCAGGCACATGTGTTTTTGCCGATTGCTTTTTGGAAAACCACAGAGCCGGTTATCAAGCGTTCACACGAAAAATCTCCAATTCCGGAAGTTTTGTTGTCGTAGAGCCAGATAAGCTCAGAAACGTGAAGGCAAAATCAGACAGCCAGCCAGTGCGTTTTGAGAGTCTGCAATCTGGAAGCCCTGTCTCTAAGACAAACCATGAGGCTCCTTTCCGCTGGGGAGGCTCAGAAGCAGGGGCTGGTGCTTAGCTAAGGGCACGCGGCGCGCGAGCTGAGGGGTAACGCGGGTTTTTTCAGCCTGTAGGTAGCACTACCAAGAAAATTAATAAAATTAATATCCCCTGCAGTGTGTTTTCATGGCTCCTTCCAGTGAGACATAGCTAGAAGAGACCATCTTATGTCAAAATCTGAAAAAAAATCAGGAATCGCAGGAGTTAAGGCTTCCTTCCAGAAAAATAAAGCCCGTTTGGCAGAGGGGAGGTTTCCAGGCAGGCCGTAGCTGCCCATTCAGACAGGCAGAGAGCTGAGGCAGGCAGGGATTTTGGACATCCAAGCAGTGTTTAAATCTCATTAGACGTGGCTTTGTTTTAAAGCAGACAGGTAACTGGGAAAGTGACACACAGCCCAGTCTGGGACTGGAGATACCCCATATGTTAGCCTCATGCTAACCATGCTCGCTGAGGGCTAGCTCAGCCCCCCAGAATCCCTCCCCTCCAAAAAAACCCTCCCATACGCAAGCCCTTTCCCGCAGCCCGCCCATCTCACCTCCCCAGCACCCACCAGTGCATGCCGGGGGCCGGATCCTGGGCTCCGGGGTGGGTTCCCACCACGCTTGGCAGAATGGAAATCTCCTATAGGCAGATTTTACACTTCCAGGTGAAAAGGCTCGACTAGGTGGGGAACGGAAAAATCCTCGGCAATTTCCTCAGCTTGACGACTTTTAAATTAGATGGCATTGATTATTTTAGTGACGAAGAGTATTTGGAATATGGAGACAACACAAAAGCATGAATGAAGATTAACTCTTTTTTCCCAACCCTAGAAAATGTTGAAAAGAGTTACCAGAGTATTTGAAAATATTTTTAATAGTTTGGAACAACTAAATTTAGCTAAGCTGCAGATAGGCCTCTCTTTATTACAGCTAGAGTTACTATGGCAACATGCTACAATTATTTATCGCCATGACGATCCACTGTAGATTTTTTAAATGCATTATCTATTTTTGTTTGCATTGTCATTCCTGCCAGGGGAGGGAAGACACCAATTTGGTGCGCTGTGAAATGGTCAACATTTCATCCAGGCGATTGCGGGGTGGAGGCTGGGGGAGATTTTAAAATGAGCAGCAGTAAAAGCCAAGGAACAACCACTCTCAGGATTTTTTTTTTTTTCCTTTTTTAATCTAAAATAGGTTACTGTTTCTAACTGACAAGCGAATAGGAGCTTGTCCTTTGCCAGTCTTCCTCCTGACTGCTCTTTGATAATCTGAGATACCAGAAACAAACGTGAATGAATGAAGTTCTGCGACACCCATGAACTGTTATTATCTCTGCCATGGAGAAAGGGAAACGTGAACGAGCTATATTAGGCAACTTCTCTAAGGTCACATTACCAGGCAGCGATAAGGACGTGATTAGGACCTGCTTCCTTGGCCACATTCTCCGGTGTGGCAGCAACAGTGCCGCTGTCACAAGTGCTCTGCGTCTTTATTATATATACCAGGTCAGGGAAAATTGGAAAAGCCTGTCCGTCCCTGGTTTGCAGGAGGGAGAGAAGGATATCTGCGATGTGCTGCAGCTTCAGTTGTTTAGCTGTGACAGCACAGGCGCTCCACCAGCTCACTGATGCTTGTGGGACTTTTTTTGGGTGCAGGGTGGGTTTCCACTGACCTCGTTCAGCCCACGTCAGCGTTTCAGGGCGGTGGTAGCCGGGTGCTCCAACCCGGAGATGCCTCGCCCCGGCAGAGGCACAGCAGACCTCCCTCCACCCCAGGGCACAACCCTGTCTCGTGCAGGAAACACACCACCCACCTCCTTCTACCCCTCTGGGAAGACGCTTGAGTGGAGCGGATGTGCTTGAGGAAAGGATGGTGGATTTTGTTCTGACACATCCAAATAATGCTCTGCTGGTCTTGTCCGGGGCGATGGTTAAATAATCCTAAGGAGGACTTGGAAAGAGCTCCCTTTGTGGCTCTCTGACTAATGAAAAGCCCTTTATATAATCCTGCAATCAACTGCATGGGGCTGCTGGGACGGGTAATTGGGCTACGAACGGGCTCCATTTACGGGAGATTATGTAATTTACCGTTCTGCCATCGTCCGTTCCCAAAACTGTGATTCTTTCTCCAAGGCTTACATTCCCAGAGATAAAAGTAATGATCAAGACTTGGCTCTTCGCATCTTAGATCGTGAACAGGATCTTTACAGATGCGGCTAGTTTGGATTAAACCCGACTCCCCGGTGCGCTAAGGTGGGGAATTTCCTGGTGGGGGATTCCAGATTTTTGCTCTTATACAGCACATGTAGATGTGAAAGCGATGGGCACTCAAGAAATGAATAGACAGGCAAGCTAGAGAGAGGGACGTTGTGGCTTGGACTGTATCCTAGCTTCTTTCTTATCAGTGGGTGTCCACCGAGGGCTTTGTACAGCAGGTAAAAGAAGAAAGGTATTTTAGGTGAAAGACGTACCTCAATAAAAAAGGACATAGCATGCAGAGAGAGAAAATGCTACATTACACATCCAAATATTGGGCTGGCAGAGAATTTGCAGAGCTGCTTGAATTAGCCAAACGTTAAAGAAGAGATAAGTGTTACTTTTATTAAATAAAAACAAATTTTTTGCTCTTTTAGTTTTCAGGGTCTAAAGACAAGCAATGACTGTCCACTAACAAATGCCAACGACAACTGGTGAAACTGGGGAGGAAAGCTCGCTGGTGTTACACATTGAGAAAGACTCCCTGGAGGGGCAAGAACCATTTTGTAATACTCTGTACTCCCGTGAACCAAACCCATGTCATTTTAATGGGCTATATTGGAAAAAACCTCACTTATATAGCAGTTTTGAAACTATAATCCAGCAAAGACATCCTCCTACTAAGGGAGCTTTTGGGTCACACATCTCCTGCTCCTCAGTCTAATAGAGCAGCTAGTGCTGGTGCTCACTCCTGGTGTCTCCTGGTACTTTATGCTGCAGAGCAACCTGGTATTTGCTGCTTGAGAGGGTTTTGGAGCCAGATCTTTACTCGTTAGCAAAAAAAGCAGGGCGCCCTGCTTCCCACTCCTCTGTTGCCAAACACACACCCAGCAACATCAAAGCGTAGAAGAGTTTTTACACCAGCCCCAGCAGTGACTCACCCGTTGGCTTCCTGGTCCTTATCGGGAGAGATCCACTTTGCAGAACAAGCACGGTGCTGCTCTGCGTCCCCGGGCCTTGGCAGCTTCATCCCCACCATTGCCCCTGTCTACGGGTACCAAACAACTGCAAACAGGGCAGCATTCCCCAGAGCTGGCGCCCACGAGTTGCAAACTCAAACTGGTGTGAAGGACGGAGGGAGAGAGCGAAGGGAGCGGGATGAAGGAGGGTTGCAATAATCCCAGTGGGATTTCACATGGATTTGGTAGGTGCCCAGCTTGCAGGGTGGCAACCTGCTGCTGTCAGGTGTATGTGGAATAAAAAAAAAAGCCTGACAATCTCCAAAGCACAGTTTAGAGTTGGGCTGAGATATTAGGACTAGTCATATTACCGTGCTTTGCCATGGGTAATTCATCCTGCTTCTCAGAGAGGGCTGTTGGTCCAAGCAACGCATCCCATGAAAGTGGCCGTGGGACTTGCTGTGCCTGAGCGGAGCCAGACGGACATTCCCAGAGGGTCGCCCTCTATTTACGAGACTATTTCCAATAGTCTTCAAGGGAGATCTTGCTGTAGGTCAGCAGTGCAAGACCGACAACCAGACTGAAAAATACCAATCAAGTGTCAGAGACGCTTGTTTTCCAGCCCTGTTTGTGAGGTGACGGTTCCCTACCTTTGGCACACGCTGTGGCACGAAGACTCCTTCAGAGTGGTACGTGGTCCTGCCTGCAGAGCCCCATGCCACGTCCTGCGGCAAATCAACTGGGACGCATGGCTGTAGCCAGCCCCAGAGCGCTCCTGCTGTCAGCTCAATACCCCCTGGGCGAAAAGAGTTTAGGAACTGCTGGTTTAGACCAGAGAGGTTAACAGTCATTGATTTAATACTTTTTCTGCACCTTCCAAGGTTGAGCCGTCACTGAGTAGATGCACTCTTTTGCTTTTCCCCCTACGAACCACAGGTCTGAGTACAAAATCCACTGGTGACTGCTAACAAGAGCCTGAGAAGCATATGCAGAAAGCCTGAGCACAACCAGGCTCTGTGGCAGGAGCATTTGGGTGGGTAATGGTTGGATTACACTGAAAATCCATCTGGCAGTGGAAATATCACTTGAAGGAAAAGACAGAGGCCCGACCAAAACTGCTAAAACCTCCAGAGTCCATTGCTGCCACAAGGGTCCGCAGGCAGAGAGAACAGGAGCATCTCTGCCATCACGGTTTGAAATCCTGAGGGTATGGAAGGTGAGTTGGAGCGAATGGGGTTTCCCTGATTTTGCAGGCTTGATGCCAGGGTGGGGACAGGGTGAATGTACCCCTGACGTCGATGCCCAGAGGGACATGAGGCCACTTTTGCAACGCACGCCGTGAGATGACAGCTGCGGCACAGGTCCAAACGGGAATTCTGCAAGTCACTTTGTCCCCCAAGTTACTCTGCTCCTGTATGGGAAACTGCAGACGTAGGTGGATTATATTTTACGAGTTTTGCAGGACAAGAGAAAATCTATGAGGAAATAGGCCCTTGTCGTACTAAGCACTGCAAATATGCAAAGTAAAGGACAATATCTCTCGCCAGCTACCTATGATCTGTGCAAAGAAAGGGTGGGATTTCAACAGGAAACGGGAAACACGGGTACATTCAGTGATTTTTTACAAGTGACAGACACAACAGAGTGTTTTCTTTACCCAGACTATTTACTGATGTGAAAAACAAAATCCTGCTTGTAAAATCAGACACACACTGTTTGGAAAGACGTTTTCTAAGAACTAAATCTAGTTAAAGTCCTGAGCCAGTTTTTGCAGAGACTATCGCATCAGATGCAGGAGGAGGGATTTAGTTTTAGGATGGGTCTGTGGGATTACAATGAGCCCTCTGATGTTTCTCAAGTGATGAATTATTTCAAGGAACAACCTGGGCTATAGCAGCCCCTGTGTCATGGTGGCAGGGTAAGAGAGGAACACTTTTAAATGTTAATTAGTAGGAAAAAGCTGTCTTGCACACTAACCACAGAGATCTCCGGTGATGGTGGGAGGCAAAGGAGAGCAATAGAGCATTTCATTTGTAATGCATGTTTTTATTTCACCTTGGAGATCTGCTCATTGATGGATTTGGCATGCAGATAATGAAACTGCATTGCTGTAGGGTTCCTGACTGCAAGGTGCTTAAGCACAAAAGGAAGCCCCTAGGAAACCTCCTGGCAGGGGGCAGGAAACGCGGCACTTGGCAGGGATTACGGGAAGAGGTAGCAGGAAAGAGTTGTACCTGCAAGCAGGCGAGAAACAGCAGAAGCTGAAGACGCAGAGTCCCCAGCTGGGCAAGGGGAGGGTGGGATGGCAGAGGGAGGGTGAAGCGATCCTACACAAGACAAAAAGGATGAGCTGGGCGATGGGGCCAGTTCGAGCTTACATGCTCCTTTCTGTTGCTTCCTTTTTCAGGTTGAGGTCTCCTAAGCAAATCATGCCCCACTCATGCTCCATTGCCATCAAGCTGGGAGCAGTTTCCAGTCCTCCAGCTCCGCTTCCCATCACACCCATCCTTTTCATTAAGCAGGCAGAAGAGCCATGGCTCTACTATGTGCAGTTTTTTAAACGCAGCCAAACTGGGGGCATGGTTCTCCTCCGCCCTGCCCCCGTGTCGTACTTTGCACCGGGGAGAAGTGGGTGGGGAACGCTGCCGCATCGGAGCAGTTACGGCTCTTGAGCTACATGTGGTTTTGCTGGAGCGGTGATGTGCCAAATGTGACAAATGCCGCACCAATGGTCATCTGCTCAGAGCAGACCTCCATCCTAGCGCTCTGCTTTGGTTTCCTCCACTGGGGTCAAACTCACGCTGCCACGAGGGTCACCTCTGCCCCAGGCTGCCCCCTGAAGAACAACGTTGGGGTAACGCCATCGTCCGCCCTGAGCCAGAGGGCACATCTCAGCCATTTCTTGGGTTGCAACGAAAGCCACCTACAGGTCCTCCTAAACCGGTGTAAATCAGGAGCGACTTCACTGACGTCAGAAGGGCCAAATACAGTGTCAGACAAGAGTGAAGCCAAATGTTCATGCCTGAATCCTTCCCTATAATTAAACTTAAATTAAAAATGGGCAGAGGAACCGGCTGATAACACGTGCTGGGCTGGGGCAACCAGCGGCTGCATCGCGCCTCAGGGGCGGTTGACTTCAGTGGCCGCATTTTGCTCAGTTGCACGGAGTTTTTAAAGTGCTTTTTGATCCCAGGATGAAAAGTGCTGTATAAATGTAACATTCCCTCGTACAGCTGTCTGTCTGTCAATCCCCAGAGCACGGTCTGCAGCTTGCTTATTTTCTGCGGTTAAGGGGAACCGCAGCTACAGCACTCCTGCATGTTTAACACTATTTCAAAGTCCCTCTTGACTTCCCTTTTCATCCTTCTTTGGGGCTATGTTTAGACTCCAATTTCCAATCTCCTGGACTGAGATTGTTATTAAAATGCAGCACTGGTAATGCTCCATGCATCCCAGCCATAACAAACCACTGCAGGCGAGCACAGCACTGGGGACGGGGAGGGCTCCGAGTGACCGTGTAGTGTTTAGGCTTTAAAACCAGCCAGGTTTGCTTTATTTATATAGATCTAAAGACTATTCCCATCTACTATATACAAATATGGCAATGGGGAAAGGGGGGGAGAAAGGAGGGATAAGAGTGTAGTCTGCAGAACCAAATGTAAGGGCTATAATTAATCAGATAATTGCAGTATTTGCATGGAGTGTCTGTAAATATTACCCCTATTTCTAAGTATAGTACTTTGGACCATGTATCTTATCACGAAACAAACTGTCAAATAGAAAACACATCCACTTCACTGGAATATAATGAATATTAGGTCAGCCAAAATGCAAACTGACTAAATTAATTTGTAGTTGTGTACCGACTGATGTTGGTGAGATAATTTAACGAAACCCATCAAATAAATATCCGCTGGGGGAACAATGCAGAGGAGCAAACGGAGCGTGCACTGAAGGATTACAAGGGTTTTGTGTGATTACAGAAGAAGGTCCCAGAGAGCAAACAGAGAAACGAGGGGTGATCTTGCAGAGCGCAGGAGAGGATGCAAGGGCTGAGCGGGGGACCCCGGCGGTGCTTTGCAGAGAGCCTTGGACCTCAGTGCTGCTCCTGACAGACCTCAGCTGGGACACCCACGGCTGGACTCAGCCCTCCGGAGCGAGCGTGACGCAGGCGGAGGCTCTGTGGGTGGCCCTCGGCTCGCAAGGGGCTCCGGCTGCCCCGATGCTGCATTGTGCGGCTCTCCGGGAAAGCCGTTGGTTGACGTGACGGCAGTTTGGAGCAGTTTGAGAAACGCTGTCTCGGCCCCATGAAAAATGCAGAGCAAAACAAACGGGTTTGAATCTTGCTTTAAATGCTTTGGTTCCTCAGTCAGATGATTTGAGGATTCTGAAAACTGAAACGTGCTCTGTTTCTGCCTTTTTCGTATCCCCGTTTCCTTTTTTGTTTGGGCAAAGTCAAAATAATCACTGAAATATAGTTTATTTGAGGAACCACAATATGTTGATCCCAATGGGAATCCGGGAGCAGAATGAGCCCTTTTTGAAGGGGGAGCGTGTCCCACCTCTGGCACGGGGGGGATGCTGCCCCTCGCTCCAGCACACACTGGGTTGGATGTTATTTCCACAGAAAAGCACAGCTGAGAAATAGGGTGCTCAGGCAAGACAAGCGGGGCTCGGGGCCACCCTCTCGCAGCAGCCCCACAGCCCCCCAGTGCAGAGCACAGGCCACGCAGGGCTCCTGCTGGGAAACCCTCCCAGAGCACTTGTAGTCACTGGGGGGCTCACGCCGCCGCGGTGGCAGCACAGGAGCTCTGCAGACTGAAGCCTCTCAGCAGTGGGGACCAGCAAGTGGTGGGAAATGCTGGTCCTGATGGTGCCATTCCCCCTGAGCACCCCGTTGGCAGGCGGGGACCGCAGGTGTCCCACATGCTGCTGGGGTCCCAGCCCAGCAATGCAGCACACTTACCCTGCAAGAACCAGACCCCCGGGCTGGGAACCAGTGACTCCTGGAGTGCTATGGACAGTCCAACAGCAGTTACAAGGCACGAGCTGCCTCCTCTCAGGGGAGTCTGTTTTCTGCACTCCCCACAGGGAACGCACTTTGCTCTAAGTCCCAAAACTCAGTTTCAATTTGGATAGCACAAAGAAAGAAATGAGTGAGTTAAAGCATGAGAAATGGCTAAGGAACAATTTGTGTTATTCTAGTAGTTGGTGAGTGGAAAGTTCCACTAAGAACTAAGCGCACATCTTATCTCCAGCTCAGCACGAGCGTTTCGCAGTGGTCGGAGCTGCTGCCCCGTGGTCGCAGTGGCGAGAGGGGAATCCCTCTGACCCGAAAAGTTCTGGTGCTGTGTTCCCAGGGGAGCACAGTAGCTAACTTAGTGATGTTGACATAACAGACGCCCTTGAAGTGGGATTATAGGACATATGCTGAATTTATTGGGGGGGGGTGTCTATTAATTTGCCCACATGGTGTGTCATACGACTGTCTGCTAAGTTTACATCAGCTGTTCACAGTAATATCAGGTGCATTTTATCAGATTCAGCGTTAGTCACCTCGGAATGAAACAGCAAAGGTCCAACTGTTAAGGGCTAGTAAAGTAACAGCTACAATGATAACGGGCAGCAGTAAGTGAGAGTCGTGTTTGGGGTGTTCGATGTCAGCCCAAATGCGGGCAACGCCGAGTCAGACAAACAAGCTGTGGAAAGCTCAGGCAGGGTCACGCCAGCACAGACCGAGCAGGAGCTGCTCGGGGCTTGCAGTTGGCCACACTGATGAACCAGCACGTGTCCCAGTGGGAGAGCCTGGAGCAGAGGCCACAGAGAGCCCCTGTTCCCCCTGAGGAGGCTCTTTTCCTCCGGGATGCAGAGGATGTTTGTGCAGACCGATGCTGGAGGGGTTGTGCGGGGTCCTTCCTGCAGCTCCAGGACTCGTTGCTAAAGCAGCCAACAGGGAGGAGAGCAGATGGCTGCAGGCAGGAGGAGGGAGACGGGATGAAGGTTGAAGAGCAAACAGGCTCGACCCAGGTGTGGGGGGCCTGGTGGGATTGGGCTGCAGCAGGGGAGCAGGGGCATGGGGGAAGGCAAACGCAGGGACAGGCATAGCTGCGAGGCTGCACCTTCTGCCACAAACCAGAGGACCCAATATTAACTCTCAAACTCATTATGATGAGAAATACCCTCCTGTATCACATGGGGTGAGATAAACATCAGCACAGGCTAAAAAAAAAAAGATTAAGCGCATAAGGATAGAGAAGGAACCGAGGGGCTTTCTCAGCACGAATGCGCTTACCCCACGTGACGTAGGCATTACTGTCCCCACGCCGCCACCACCACCTCCCGGTGCTGCCGCATTTTGGCTGGTGGCTGCGGATATCCTTGACAGCTCCCGCCTCTACACTTACCCCATTTGGCACGCGGGACTCGTTGGGTAAGCGCCGTAGCTGCGTTCCCAAGGTGGCCCTGGGTGTGGGCCATGGGCTCTCCCTTCCCCCAGGCGGTCCCGACGCTGCCCAGCGAGGTCCTGGGGAGTTTCTCTCCCGCCAGCCGGCTCTGCTGGCTCTGGCATTAGCACTGCCGTAACTTGAAGAGCAGGAGGAGGAAGGAAGCTCTCCTCGCCTTGCTGCTCGGCTGTGGGGGCAGGGAGGGGAGGATGCTGTGGAAGGGCTCTCCAAAAAGTGCCTCGGAGGCAGAGAGAACCACCTCTGTGCAGAAACCTGCCTGTGCCAGTCCGGGCAGAGCCTCCCATGACATCAGCTCGCAACCGGCTTCACAACAACACGCCGGAGGAGACCCTGCCGCGGAGGGAACCCGCTCCCGGCTGCGGAGGAGGCAGGCTGCAAACCAGAGACAGCCGGGCCCCCCCTGTGAAGCTCGGAGGGACCCTCCGCTCTGTCCCCAGAGCCGCCGGGACTTCGCCTGCCACCCAAATCCCTGCCAGGGGCACAGGGGATGCTGCTGGGTGCATAGCGGTAGCCTTCATCTTAAGCAGTACTGGCCTAACGTAGGCTCAGAGCATCCTAGGACTACACTTTTGATAATTGGGCGTTTTATATCGGTTCAACCACTCCCTCAACCCCCCCCCCCGCAGTGAAACCGCCCCTTTTCTCGCACCCGATTTACACAGCAGCAACCAAGGCCGGGCCCAGCCCCGCCTGGCAAGCAGGAGAGTACGGAGTCTGCTGTGCTGATGTCTGCCTGGGGAGCCCCAAAGAGCCGCAGCAGCGCTGCGGGGTTGGCAGCTGTGGGGTTCCCTGGGCTCGCTCAGGCGGGAGCAATCCCAGGAAAGCTGTTTGCGTGCTCTGGCTTCTCCAAGTCCTCCCGGCCTCGCGTTTAAACCGGGCAGCGAGCTGACTCTAAAATGGCATCACCTGGCTGCGAGCACCTGTCTGTAAACGTGACCGCCCTGACTCTGCTTTGGGGTTGTTTCCAAAAGGCACCCAGGAGAATCCAGACTCCCACCCCTAACCCTTGTCAGGCAGGAGGCTTTGCTGGGAGCGGTCAGCCCGCACGGGCCCCGGCCGCCTGCCAGGGAACGAGCCCTGCCTGGCTGCGGGCAAGGGCCTACAAGCCCACAGGAGCCCGGGACAGGTGTTTTTGCTGCTCTCGCTTGTGGAGGCATTGCAAAGTGTGGGAGGGTGCCGGAGACTCTGTAATTATAGCCTGCGAATTTAAATCCCACAGTTTGCAGGAGTTCTGGGATATTTCATGCAGCGTAAGCTCAGCAACACCTTCGTGACAACATGAAGACTCATAAGTTTTTGCCTCGCTGTAGCAAGGTGCGAGCTTTCACTCATTAACCCTTGCACGACCAGTGACTTCTCTTCACCTTCTGTAAATGATGGGAAAAAGGACAGAAAAGAAAGAGGAAAAGGTGAAGGAAAGCATCAAGAGATGCCTTTAGTAACTGCAGTGCTCAGGGGAGGCCTTGGCTGTTCCTCGTTGTCTGCTTGGGTTTGTTTCTGCCTCTGAGCAGAGAGCAGTAAATAAGGTGAGAAGTTCATATATTCACTTCGAATTTTCTTCATCTGAATTAATCCCTGCTGTGTATACAGAGACACAGTTCCTATCACTCTGCATTAAACCGCCCCCCCCTTCTCATCTCCTTCCTCAAAGCATTCCCTTTAGTTTAGAGGGGCTTGTATCGGGCTCCCAAATTCAGGGACATCATCTGGAAATGGGATCCTTCACCCTCTGCATCTCGGTTTGCCTCCCGCAGGGGAGAGCAGCAGGGCTCCACGGGTTGCTTGCTAATATGTGTAAGGCGCTTAGAGAGGTTAATGATTTTCAAGCAACGAGTATTAGATATGCACATTGTTTCAGCATTGCCTATTATCTTAGCATATCTATTTAATAAATATATCTGCATCCTCCACTTCAGAGGCAACGCTCTGCCCTGTTTGTCACCTGCAGCCTCAGCAATGCTTTCGTTCGCCCTCCCGCGGTGCTTCACCTGCTCTCCTTATTTATGCAGACTTTCCCCCTGACTAACATGCATGCCTTCGCGCCCCAGGTTTGGACATGCAGACTGGGGGTGAGGTGTGTGGAGAGCAGCTGCGCGCAGTGCAGGCACCCTGGGCAGGTTTCCCGCACCCCCTTGGCACCCCGTGCTCAGCCAGAAGCTTTGGGGCCAAAGGCACGATCTTGCCGCCCCACCAAACCCCTCGGCGATGCTAATCGTTGCCGATGTTCCCGTGCTTTTTAGACTGTATTTAGCTTTGAGGAAAAATATAAAAGCCATTTCCATCTGTTGCTTTGTGCAGCATAAGGGAAGGAGGTTGTTGGTCACTTCCCCAGGAGGGCGGCTCGCCCTGCGGCTATTGCCAAGCTCCCCGCCAGTCTCCGGCGGTCTCTCGGCTTGGCTCCTGCGCAGCCTTCCCCCAGGAGCTATGAGAGCTTTGCTGAAGTTAATTCCCACAGACTTGTGACAACAGTACTGAATTATACCTTTAGCTACCTGAGTTTTCCTTGCTGAACCTGAAATATGCGGAGGCTCAGGTTGCCCCGAGTTTGAAAGTCCATCATTCACCCTCTTATCATAACTCAGGGAGCCAACGGGCTGTTTCCTCCGGAATAATAAATATACCTTGAAATGGAGGTTAAAATAGGGCCAGAGAGCGCTGGGAGCACCGGGGCAGGCAGTGGCATGTTCGTGTTGCTCCTTCTCCTCTCTGTATCAGCGGCAGCTCTTCCTGCTCCAGTGCTGCCCCAGGCCTCGGGTGGGGATGTGGGGACAGACGTTTTTGGCCCCCCCCTGCGTGAGGGGAGCACGAGGTGACAGCAGGAGCCATGGCGAGAAGGTCTTCCCTGACCTGGTAAGGAAACCAAAGAGATGGGTTGCAGCTAAGTAATGTCATCGTACGAAGTTTTGCCTTAAGTATTTTGATCTCCCCGACCTGAATGGATAGGGGTGACCAGCAGATGCAAAGTCTAGCTGAGAAAGGAATCTTCCCCATTCCCAAAGCTGCTTGTAATTTGGGTTTTTACATTCCTAAGTACAATTGGAAAATGTTTGTGAATAAGATACCGAAGTGACAGGTGATAATTCACATGAAGTACTGGAGCATCAGCTTTTCACACAGCTGTGGGTTTTCTAAAACTTGGAGAAATTTGGTGTCTTCACGTCTCTGCTGTTCTGATTGCGAAGTTCAAAAATTAGTGTGGGGAGAGAGGGGCGCGGGTAGACAGACAGACAGACAAACGTTCTGTGCACGGCCACAGAAAGAAGTAACAACCTGCAACAAGCAGGGAAAAATATTGGGTGAGAGATGATGAATTCTGCCTTTGTGTGTGCACATCCTTCCATGCGGCTCTTTAATATACCAAATAGATGCAAAAAAAAAAAAAAAAAAAATCTGAGCTTGAACTTCCCCACAATCCAGGCATGAGCACTTCAGACTGGTTCGTCGTAAGAAATAGCAGGAAATTTGGGAGATGTTGGGAGGTTTTTAGCATAGCATGATTGTACCCAGGACTTCAGCACGGTCGTGTCATAGATAAATGGATATTTTTCCCCGTCATGGCTGGTTTTGGCTTTCGTTGCATTTGTGAGAGCAGAACGGCGAGTCTGAGCCTCCTGCCCGGGTGTAACTCCATTGACACGAGTTGTGAGACTCACACGAGTGAGAGCAGAGTTCGACCTCTGGCTTTGAAGTATCCTTGTCCCAACAGATTTATCACTGGGGCCGCACGACGGCCTTGAAAGAAAGGAAGCAGTTCTGTTTTGCAGCCCTTTCTTCCCACAAGTTTGTTTGCAGTTGTCCTTTTATTATTATTTTAGCTCCAGTGATTACACATGTGGGGCCCTTTGTGCTTTGAGGTCTTTTTGCTTTGTTGGAATCTCAGGACTGTTAATGAAAAGGTTATTTAGGAAAAAAAAACACTTGTTCAGTGGGTTTAGCTCGTTGTGGACCTGGTATCAGATTTTACTTGGCGAGTCGTAATTAGTCATTGCATAAGGACTGGCGAGTGGGAGGCAAAGGGTTAAGAGCAAACGCTGGAGAAAGGAAAGATACGTATCATTAAATAAAAATGTGACCACCCATGATTACAAGTGTTGTAGTCCTCCTTTTAACAAGCACACACCGTACTTTCATTAACCCGGGCCTGCCTGAATAGCAGCCTGTCTGGGCGAGCGGGCAGTGATTTTGTAAAAGCTGTCCCTAATGACAAAGACAGGCCACCTACCCTGAACTTTTCTCTATGACTTTATTCTTCAGCAGTGCTCAAGTGTAAATAAACTTGTTTACTCCCATCAGGATGGTAATGATAATGAAGCCTTATTTGTTTCGCCACAATGACAAAGTAATTTGTGTGTAGGCCAAGCGGAGAAAGGGGGGGGGGACAGAGCGCAGTTCTGCTTTATGGTTTCTCCATAGGCAAAGTTGCTGCAGTCAGTGTTTTCCTTTGCTCTTCATTGTGTGCGACGGGTCAGCGAGGGAGAACTTTGCATCCCCAAGCTCCGCCGTAGAGCGCGGGCTGGAAAGGGAACGGCAGAGAAAACAGATAATAATAAGCCAGGAACGAAGTGAGGAGTCAGACAAGCCTATCTGGGAGGGAGAGGGTGACTAAGTGAGAGGGAAGGGGAGGTATCTGGTCAGACTTGTGAGTCACTATAGAAAATGTGGAGAGCAGCACAACCTGATGTTTGGTGAGGTTTTTTCCATTCACTGGTATCTCTGAAGCATTAATGAATCACAGCAACAGCAGCGAGAGGATGTACAGGAGGGGGAAGGGGAACCTGGAGCAGGATGGGCAGAGGGTGCAGCCCGGTGTGCGCGGCAGAGGAGAGGGCCAAGAGCAGCATGGGGAGAGGCTGGAAGGGGACGGGACATCTCCAGGGAAGAGGAGGATGAAGTCAGGGTGTACTTGTGGGTGGCTCAAGCTGACCTAAGACTGCTGTGACAGAAAGGGCCCCTCCTGGCTGCACTTGCCCTGCTTGTGTCCCATTGCCTCTCCCTTGCCCGGGGTTTGGGCAGCCTTGCAGGTGAGGACCTGACCGAGATGGAAATCGATCCCTTCATTTTTTGGTATGGTTAGTTTTCAGCCGAACTGGAGAAAGCGTGTATGGAAAAAGATTTGTTTTAAATATTAAAACAGTTTAAAACTGGCTTTTGTAGTTGTTGCTGGAACTAAGAGCAGAGATGGGGCAATGTGGTCCCAGCTCACTGTACCCATAACAAGGCAGGCAGTGCAGATTTAGCTTGTGTTTATTATTTGTAACTTCCTGAAAAAACACAATTAATTAAAAAGAAAAGAAAAACATAATTTAAAAAACCCAACAACACCACCCTCCAAAAAAACCCCCAGAATTGAAGGAGGGAAGGAAAAAGCCAGCCCAGGCAAAATACCCATTGGCAGGCTCCTCAGGAAAGCCAGTCAGCAGCTGCAGACTCCTCTTCCAGCGTTGGGGAGGCCGATGCATCTGGAAGCCGGAGAGGATTTTGCAGGGGACCCACCCTATGGGGTCTCCCACACAGGGGAGCAGACAGAGGAGTGAGGGATGGGGAAACTGGGGCCCAATCCATAGATGCAGAAGTACCCAGAGCTGTGCAGTGATTCCCAAGTGCAAATGGGTTTAGCAGGAGTTTAGGTGGGGCTGGAGAGCAGCAGGTATCTGAAAGGTGCTGAGACACTTGGTAGGGAATAGAAATGTAAAATCCCTTAGGCCGTAGCATGTTACATTCCTGAATTACCGACAGGTCTGCGGTATTACTCTGCCACAGCATCAGGGCGCAGTCTGCTCCAAGCTGTACCAGAGACCTCTGCATTCACACCGCTGAAGTCAGGAGCAGAAACTGGCCTCCTAATTGCAACTCGATTAAGTGGATACACCCCCCTGAAGTGGCTGGATATTTTAATAGCAGTAAATAGTGTCTTCTGACAGCTTTTGAGGGGTGACCCTCACATCCGGGGCCGCAGCGGATCCCCAGTTCCCCCTGCTGCGCAGTGCTGTGAGCTCTCACCCGGGCTGCCCTGCCGGCTGCTGTCTAGGTATGCACCAGAGCACATGAACCATGCGGTGCTGTTTCTTCTTACGAATTTCCTCCATTTTGCCCGTGTAAATCAGGCTGTTGAGCTTTCCAGAATGTATTCCCTGTCTGACTGCAGTCACAGAAGTTTCGCTCAGACTTCCCATCGGCGTTGAGGTGACTTTCTGCTGCATGGATGTGCTGGCAGAAGAGCTCTCCAGGAGGTCATCGTTACAAGAAGACCTCACTCCCTTTATTCTGGCTTCCACCAAGCACTCACAGCTGTGACTCCAGGGCAAAACAGAAACAGTTAATCTCAGGTAATAACGTTTTGCTCCTCTATAGCACCTTCTTCAAGGACTTCAAACTGCTTTTCAAACATTAATGAATTAAAGCTTTGCAGCCCTCCTGATGGAAGTGAAAAGGAAGGCAAAACACAGCACAGCAATGCTACACAAGCTCAAAAACTCTCCAAATTGTTTCCATGGGGACTGAAGCGCAGCCCTCTCTGCTAACAGCAGCGGGGATCAGCCCACCCCTCCGAAATGCCAAGGGAGCGGGAGCACAGCACTTGCCTGGTGGGAGATGGAAATCGGGGAGGGCGCAGGGAAGTCTGGCTTGGAAAAGACCTTTCTGCTGAGGAACGTATTTGTATAACTCTTTCTGGTCAAAGATGTCTAACAACCAAACCACTGAATCCTCCCGAGCAAGCACCTGATCCGACTCCTCTGAGAAATGACGGTTTGCATAAAGCTTCTTAATTTGTAAGAACAAGAAAGTCCAGGCGAGGCTGAAGAGCTGTGCGTGCAGCTTAGCTTTAAAACCTTCCTTGTGCTGCACAACACACAGCTCTGCTCCAGCAACCAAACCACCCGGCATCCCTAATGACCTTGTTTTCTCAACTCATCCGAGACAGCACAACACAACACCCTTCCTCACACCACCTCCGCTCTCGCTCAGAAATAAGAACACTGTCACCTGTGAAACCTCTGGCACCACCTCACACGCTTCTTCGAGGACTTTCACCCCACGCCTGTCTCGTTTTGACATTGTCTAGCGAGGAAAACCTGACGGGAACCCTAACACAGGGAAATGCAGGAACCAAATTCCCTGCACAAGCCACCTTTGCTGCATGACTAAGGATGTAGGTGCCCTCAGGCTGTAGGAGCAACTGCATCTACACCCAAAAATCACAATATCTTCGTGCCTCTTCCCTTTCCACCCGTCTGTTCAGAGCCAACTGCTCTGCTTGCCCCCACGTCCGCTGCGAGCAGGGCTGAGTTCTGCACCCTTCAACCGCAACGCCGCAGCCGTCACCTGCGAAGCTGAGGCTGGTCTCCGGGGGAGAGGTATGTTGGGAGTTCTGGTGTTATAAGAGATCCCAGAGCAGAACCCGGGTGGTCATAATTTTGGTTCTTTATGTAACTGTGCTCCAGTGTTGCTTCAGAGGCGCTGACAAAGGTGAGGTAAGGGCCAGGTGACTTTTCTCTCTGTGACGGACTTAATATGGGAGAAAATGGTTCCAGGGAAAAAACTAAAATTTGGACTGGAACTCTGAAACCTGAAAAGACAAAATAATTGCATGTATTAATTCCTCTGAACGACAAGAATTCATCACTCTGATGTGGCTAAATGTTAGTTCCTAATTCACATTTGTTTCATCCAGCGAATTGGAATAATAATTAAAATGGTAGATCCAGCCTGCTTCATAGGCTTTCCAGTACCAAACCAGAGCTAAACCTGATGAGCACCAGTAAGTAAATGAAAAGGCCAGATAGATTATTCGAAATGAGCGTAACACACATAATAAGCACTGAGATCAATAAAAATAGCACAGTACATTTTAATGGTGGGGGTCTATTATAAATTATTGAGTTATCTGTATTTTGGAATTGATTGCCACAATAACTGTCTTGCAGATGTTCCTGTTGTTAACTCTCAAGGCCTTGAGCGGGACAAATGGCTCGGATTATCATTTATAAAAATGACTCCTTTCAAGGCTTTGTAAGCTTGTGATTAAATATTGTCCTAAATGAGGATCCAAGGTTAACGGTCAGTATTGCTGGAATAACAAATTAAACTCGCCTCCCTTAGCTGACTGGCAACATAAGGTAAGGGCATGGGAGGAGGAACATGAAGATTTGTCCTGCAAATCTAATTGCTTGAACTTCATACAAGTCCGAGATAGACTGGCGTAGATCTGAGTTGGTCTGTCCCACCACCGCTTTTTAGAAAGCTGACAATAATTGCATGGCTTGGAAAATGCTTTTCTTTGTGCATGAAGAAACCACAAACAGCCAATGTGTTCCCAGCCAGAACGATACAAAGGGCTGAATGGGGTGCGGAGAATTTGGGGGAGATGTTGCATCAACACGTGGGCTGAAAACATCCATTTTGAAGATTTAACTCGAGCTACCAAGGCTAAGAAGAGACGAGAGACCAGCCTGGCCCCTGCAAGCTGCCCTCACCGGGCTCTCCTTGCCCTGTGCCACCGCTCCAGGTGAGGTAGGACCACCATTGTGGGAGGTACCACCCTCTCCCAAGAGCACGAGGACTTTTAATCTTAAATAACGATTACAGCTGATGCTAAGCCATGGCCAAAGGATTGTGGGGACACAGGAAAGCAAGACGATAAGACTAATATCAGAGGTGATGTATCTGTGTGAGCAGATCTATCACTTCTCCCCACGTTCGCCTGCACAGACTCCCGGCTGACAGACGAGGAGAAGACGACCGCTGTTACTGAGGCTTCTCTGAATATTTTGGGCCTGATTAAATTCCGAGTGCAAATGCTCTCAGCAGTTTCCTTGCAAACAACCTGCTGTTAAAAAATGTGATCAACAGCCTCTCAGGTGTGTTTTCCAGAACCTAAAATAGTGCAGCTGCGGTGCTGCCCTTCACGAAACCCCAGACAGGGGCAGCCAAAACACGGGTGGGAGGACAGGAGGAGGTTAGAGGCCAAGAAAGTGTAGAAGGCTAAAAAAGGATGAGAGGCTGAAAAGGGGTGAGAGGATGAAAAAGAGCTGAAATAGGGGTGCCAGGCCAAAAACAGGGTTGCAGGCAGAAAAAAAGGGCGGCAGACTGAAAACAGGATTGCAGGCCCAGAAGGGGAAGGAGGCCAAAAAGGATGGGAGGTTCAAAAAGGGGTGGGAGGCTGAAAAGGGATGGGAGGCTGGGAGGAGGGATGGCCAGACAAAAAAGGAGGTAGCAGGCCAAAAAGGGGGTGGGGAGGCCAGAAAGGGGGTGGGAGTTTAGGAGGGGTCGGGAGGCAAAAAAGGGGTTGGAGGTGGTGGTGGGTGGGAGGCCGAATAGTGGAGTGGGAGGCCAGAAAAGGAGGGTGGGAGGCTGGGAGGCTGAAAAGGGCAAGGGGGGGCAAAAAAAAGTTGGAAACCTGGAGGCAGTGGGAGCTGCAAAAGATTTGGAGGCCGGGAGGGGTTGGGGGTCCCAAAGAGGGTGAACGGGAGGCCCAAAAAGCAGGACAGGATGGGGGCGGGTGGGAGGCTGAAATGAGTGGGAGGCCAGGAGAGGGTGGGAGGTTGAAGAAGAGTGGGAGACCAAAAAAGAGTGGGAGCCTGGGAGGCCAAGAAGGCATGGGAATGGGCAGAGGTGTCCTCCGAGAAGGCTCCCAGTGCTGTCTTTTCCCAATGTCTCCTGTGTTGCAGCAAGGAATGTCTGTCATCTGTGCTAAAACTGGGGGATATAAATTGGAAAAAAGAAAAAACCTAAATCATGGAAGAATTAATTTCAACGCCCACCTCCAGCATCTGAAACCAATGAAGGAGAACGTTGCATTAAATCAGGACCCAGCAATGACCACGTGGCTGCTCAGCCCTGGTCACAGCAAGGAAAAACAGAGAGGGGCTCGGCGGGAGAGGTACCTCTGATGGCATTTATGGGCCTCTCGGCAATCGGGAGGAAAAATCTCCTGGTAAAAAGCTAAATGAAACCCTCTAGCAACACCCTGCGATAACCACATAAAAGCCTAATTCCTGTGTGGTGGCCTTTTGTCGGGGACCCATCAGTGGAGCGTGAAATGTCGCATGCTGCAGAGAAGCAGCCCAGGTTGTGCCCTCGCTCCTCCCTAGGCTGCTCCTGGAGAAAACAGGGTATTTAAGCAGACATAACAAAGCTGTTTATATCCTAAAGTGTTCTTTTACGCTTGGGAACTGAGCCTGTAGCCTCAGCATCAAAGATAACTTCATAATAGCCTCTTAGTGGAAATAACCCTTATTTACAAGAAAGTTCTATCGCTAAGCTGAGATGTAAAAAAAAAAGCAGTAGATATTACTCATAATGCACTAGAAAAGTTGATTCCATACAAGGGTTTTTTTAAACTTCTAAAAGCAGCAATTTCAGGTTAGAAATCATGGAGAAAATCTTGGACCCATTGAAGTCAGCACGAGCAATTTCCTTACCTGTGTTATGAAGAACATTTTAGCTTATGAAAGCCCAGCAGATTTTTTGATCTAATTTATTTTTCATCATTTATTCTACATGATTACTTGCTGTACATTTCAGTTGGACAGTGCCAGCAGATTGGTGTCTCTTCTGCACTGAGTTAATCTAACCATACCATTCCTATACCCAAGAACAGGGAAGACAGCTACATGTTCTTCCAATTTCTAAAACAGCAGCCAAAAAACCTCCCAAAACAAAACAAAAGTGCAGCAAAACCAAATGGCCCTTATCCCTAACCCCAGACCAGTGATATTAACTATGTCTTCCTTGTTTCTTTTCTAAGCAAGCAAAACTGGGGGTGTTAAATTATCTCGTGTTGTTCCTTCAAGCAGGGAAATACTGACATTCAGAAGGAAGCCACTCTCTATTTCAAGTAAGTCACAGACTGTATCTTGGATATTTGGTTAAGCAGGGTATATCACTTGTTTACACTCCTGGGTATTGAAGGGTATTAGGGAATTAAATATTACAGAATTAAAACAGAATAACATAAGCTGTGATGCTTGTTCTTGGACATACTTCTGTACACGTTTTCATCTAGACTAGCAAAAACCAGATACAAAATAGAATCACAGGTCCAATAATAGACCAGATTTTGAATCTTCCAAGACGTTTCCACAGACCAATTCAACAAGGTGTACAGAACACCCCAGCACAGCCCTACGCAAGTGTAATGTGAAATCCCTGGTTATTGCGCATCCCACCGGGAGGCACATCTCCACCCGCCGTCCTCTCACCATCACTGTAAGAGTTGTGCCTGCTAAGATCCAAATTCAGGCTGCAGGGAGTTATGATCGTCCTCCGTGACATACATCTGACGGTCATCTTCTTTATTGACTGCCCTGAACTGTTGTGCTACATGTTGAGAGCAGCTGTGATATCCTGAAAGGGGCTTGGGACATGAAGACCATGTCAGGATCACTTAATCTGCCTCACGGAAGTTTTAAATCTTAATTAATTAATATCTGGACAGAGTTGTTTAGCCTTTTGGGCAGCATGCCCCACAGAAACCATCTTACAACAGTCAGGATTCACCTGCCCAAGCAGCCTACAGCTCTCAAAGAGCTTCAAAAGTTTGTGGGAATGCTACACACTTGCTAAAATACTTTTTTTTTCCTCCAAAGCTTCATAGCTCCATCCTATGCTGTCCAGAGAAAAGAAGCATAAATACTGTGGACGAAGTTAGTTATTACAACACCTCCACCATTTTAGCCTCGTGGTATTACCCATCTTTGTTCCTTCCCTCTTTC
Source organism: Calonectris borealis (assembly GCF_964195595.1). Taxonomy (NCBI): domain Eukaryota; kingdom Metazoa; phylum Chordata; class Aves; order Procellariiformes; family Procellariidae; genus Calonectris; species Calonectris borealis. The sequence continues at coordinate 4,723,959 of NC_134322.1, read as the reverse complement.
TTTACATTCAAGTACAAGAGTAGAGGCGTTGTGTCAGAAAAAATTAGATTCTGTTTTAATTTAGTTAGCACAGGAATGAACCCAGAAGACATGCAATGCTATCAGTTACGTAGTAGATATGTTACATAGTAGATACCTCACATTTTCAACCAAATGTGCCACATAATACACCTTTTTGAAGCATCTAAATAATTTTATCAGTTTAGCAATACACTGCAGCCAGATTCTCATGGTAAGAAAACAAGGAAGTGCTAAAATCTGTGTGGTTTGCTTGGAGGGTGTTTGCAACCTCAGACCAGTGAGCAAAAGTTATGTAAAGGCCCATGAAGTTCTTCTGAGTAAACCGCACCATCTAGAGGTGGACACCACTTCTGCAAGTCCTCTTCAAAAAAACTGCAGACGGAAGCGATTAAACCGCTCGCAGAAAAGAAGAAAACTCACCTCGACAGAGGCAACAAAAAAACCTTAATCAGAACCTTTGCATTCTTTGAAATAAATATTTCTGAGGGAGTTTCTAAAAAAAGCACTTCTGTACCAAGTCAAATAAGGCTCCTGTTTGCAAAGGCCTTTTGGAAAGAAAATCAGGTTACTGCGCATGCTTCTAACGTCCGAAGGTCACAGAAGAAAGGTGCTTACTCTCGGGGGCTGTGGCATGTATGGACAGCACTATCTGCAGATAGACTCTTGCTTTAGGTTTTATACCTGCAAAGATTTATCCAAAGGGGTGCAAAGATGACAGGATGGCGTGTAGGAAATTGATCTTCCTCTTGCAGAAGAAATCCATAAACCGTGAAACTCCCGCTGAAGTCAGCAAGGATAGTGGAGACACTGCAGGACCTGTGGGAGCAGCAAAGCATCCCCCCTGGTCTGGAAGCAGAGAGAGGATCTGCAGTTCCAGCCCGTGGAGAAACGTTCCCTCCCCTGGTGACATTTTAGCCAGTTTTTGAGGGTTTCCAAGCTTTGTAGAACCCAGCAAAAGCGATGCAGAAGGCTGAAGTCCAGCTTTCCCCAGTATTGGGGAAGTATCTGATATTCATTAAAATAGTAAATGGCTGGTGTTTGCTTTATTATCTCTATTATAAATGCAGGGTAGCCATGAAAACCAAAAGGTGAAGATGGGAAATACTGCACTTCACACTCCTTCCCCACCCACTATGGGGGAATATTCCTACATGGATCTAATTGCAGGAACTGCCTGTAAACAAAGATGTGTTTTGAAACTCCCATATAAATAGCAATCACAACATCTTGCACCATTTTAATAAACTATGTTTTCTTTGTGTCAATCTACCTCAAGAATGTTGGAATCAGAACATTTCCCCAGTGACAGCTTCATCTTTTAAACTCTGCAGGTGAGAGAGCATGCAGAACAATCTGTGCCGAAGCAGGATTAAGAGTTACCAGGGTGACACTTTGTAGTTTGTAGGATGCTGACAATGAGCCTCTCAAAAGGACAAGACCTTCACTGGAGCTGAAGAGACCACAGAGACCCAATTAGCCTCTGCTGTCACTGAAGTGGCAATGAAGATTGTGAATTCCCCCTGCCCTCTCCCTCCCCGGATCTCTGCTACTATTGCCTGTGCATTACAGCTGACTTCTAGGGGCAGGATGTGGCCCTTGGCACCGGGGATTTACCTTGGGAAGAGGGATGCTCCACGCCATTGCTTGTCTTTGTTGTGCTGCTGCTTCACTTTCTCTTCTGTCAGGCTCTCCTGCAGCCGTCTTCAATGTCAGTGACAGCACAAAGTTGTGGCTCCACCACACTTCTTCCCACAACGAAAGAGAAATAGCTGTGGCAGCAGAAGCCTCTGGGTGTTTTTCAGTTGCCCATCATTGGTAGAGCACATCAGGTTTCTTTCCCTTTTTCTGCAGGTGCAAATTAATTCTGCTAGACTAAAGTCTTCAGGGAGAAGGACTCCAATGACTCATTCCCATTTCAGGTCTCTCTATACCTGCACTGGTCAGGGGTTTCTCAGTAGGCTACTGAGTGTTGGAACCCAGTTAACAAAACTTCAAGATCTGTTTCAGAAATGGCTTGCCCAAACTTGGCCCATTTCAGGCATTCCCTGTCCTAGACCACAAATTCCTTGCCCAATTGCAAGTCCAGGCCCAGGAATAAACTACAGGCTGTTTGGCAGACATCAGCACGTACAACTTCGATGGAGAAGTAGATCCCTCAGCCTAGAAAGCTACCCAACATCAAGAGAGAGGTTTATGGTGTTTTTTCAAGAGAGGTAAAAGCAGAGGTTCAGTATCTACTGTGTTTTCAACAATGAAATCATAAAAATTTATGAATACAGTTGCAGCAAAAAATTAGTCAAATTGTCAGTAAGAAAAGAAAAGCAACTGCTAGCCTGACACTTGGCAGGATGTTCACTGCCAGAAAGCTCGTTTAAACCAGCCGCCCTGCTCCTGCCAACGCGGCAGCGTTGCTCTGTGCAGTGCGCTGGTTGTCAGTGCGCTCTTTACTTGGGGTTTTTTAGGATAACAGTGACATCAGAGAAAAAGCCTCGTAAACCACAGGAACTTACCTCTTCCCAGAAGCATAGTGGTTTCCCTCATAAAAGAACAGCAGGTGTTAGAGTGTCACCGAGGGACTTGATTTTGACCACAAAGCCAAGAAAAAGCAAGTGTCTTTAGTAAATCTCAGCTTCTCAGTGACCTCTGACGGAGCAAATGTGCCAAGGCTGAATTGGCTGACTTTTAGGCCAAAGCCAATGATTTATCTGTGCTGGTTGGGCTCAAATCCTGGAGGCTTTATTGAGATTAGCGGGAAACTTGCTCAGCAGAGAGCAAAGCAGCAGCCAAAATTTGGCCTTTCTGACAGCAGGGAGATGCAGTGCTGAGGTGGAAGGCTTCAGGAAGGGTGGGACAGAGCAGAGAAGGGGGTGCAGTGCCCAGAGCAGATTGGTGTGGTAGAGCCGTGCCCTGATCCTAGCTTTGTAGGGCTTGTGCCAAATTCCAGCCCTTTCCCTGTGTGAGCTTTGGTTGGGAGTGGTCCTGAGGAATAAATGCAGAGGTGGGATCTGTGCAGAGCTGGCTGCCTGACGCGAAGCAGCAAATCTCTGCAAAACTCCCAATGCTGCAGCACTGGGTGAAATTTAAATGTGTGTGTCTGAGAGAGAGAGGGAGAGAAAGAATGCCTGGGGAGATGAAAAAGGTTGAAATGAGTCACTCCTCGTCTTTTTGTCTAATTTGGTAGATAATACAGGGTGTGATGCTTCACTGCCTCCTTGCTGAGCTGCTCGTGCAGAGCCAGTTCCAGAGCGGTCAAGGAAAGGACTTCTCTGGATCCAGCCCATATATGGTGCAAAATAAGGCAGAGGAGAATCGGGCACAGGGACGCGCTGGCTGCAGGCCCTTCTGCCCTCCTAAGCCCGGGAGGTGGATGCTTTTCTGTAGGGCGAAGATTTTATGACTTGTGTCACAAGCTCAAAATTGGAGGCATTTCAGTGGCTTCCTCCACTTAAAAGTGGCGTCCTACAGTGGCACTTGACACTTTATATTAACTTAAGCCCAGCCACGGAACAGTAACAGCAGCCGATGGATCACAAACCGAACAAATTCCTCCTGGGGAACGCAGTGATGGAAGAGCAGGCTGAGCCTTAGCCGGGACGGCCCCGCACCGGCGGAGGGGAGGACGAGGATGCCGCGGGAGGGTTCTCCCTGAGCGGGGCTTTGCTCCCTGAGCGGGGCTTTGCTCCCTAAGCGGCGCCTTGGCTTCCCCCCCGGAGCAACTTGGCGGGAGACGCCAAGAGCCCGGCAGGGGGCGCCGCAGGGCAGCGGCGCGGGCGCGGGGGCGGGGCCCGGCGGGGCGGGGCCTGGCGGGGCGGGGCCGGGCGGCGGCAGCAGCGCCCCGCGGGTGGCGGCGGGCGCGGCGCGCAGAGCCCCGCGGCGAGGCGGCAGCGGCGGGCGGGAGCTGCGGAGCGCCGGTAGCCCAAGGGCCACCGCGGCCCCGGCCCGCAGCCCAGGCAAGATGTGGCGGCGCTGGGAAGCGGGATGGGACGAGAAGAGGGAGCTGCAGGAACTCAACTCGCGGCTGCGGGTCTTCGTGTCCCGCGTGCGGGAGCTGGAGGAGGAGAACCGCTTTCTGGCGCGGGAGCTGGCGGAGCTGCGGGAGCAGGAGCTGATCGGGCTCCGGGTGCCCGAGCAGGAGCTGGCCTGGCTGCGGATGCAGCTGGAGGAGCTGAGTCAGGCGAAGCTGGAAGCGGAGCTGGAGCGGGACGGGCTGCGGCGGGAGCTGGAGCAGCTGCAGCTGCTGGGCGCCGAAGTGCTGGCGATGCGGCGCCGCCTGGAGCCCGAGCTCGCCGGGCAGCGGAAGCTGCTGGAGCGGCTGCGGGGCGAGTGCGTCGCCCTGGAGGAGCTGCTGCTGCAGCTGCAGGCCGAGCACGGGCACCTGGCGGAGCGGCAGCGGCGGGAGGCGGTGGAGATGCGGGAGCTGCGGATGGACTTGGCCGCCTTGCCGCCCCCCTTGGCCGGGCTGAGCCTGGAGGAGCTGGAGGAGACCTACGAGATGCTGCTGAGCCAGAGCTGTCGGCAGACCCTGCTGCGCTACCAGGAGCAGATCCAGGTGCTGCAGGAGCAGGAGGCGCAGCGGAGCCGGGAGAACCTGGAGCTCCTGCGGGAGGAGAGCCGGCAGTGCCGCCAGCACCTGGAGGACCTCCATCGCCAGGGCCAGGAGCTGTGCGGGCTCCGGGAGCGGCTGGAGCAGGAGCTGCTCGCCTTGCAGGACCGCCACGGCGCCGAGGTGGAGGAGTACCAGGTGCGTGGCCGTTTCCCGCCGCCGCGTCGTGTCGGCCCCTGGCCGGTGCCCCCTCGGTCCCGGGCCTGTCCCAGCCCTCTCCGCCGGGACTCTCTAGCCGTGCCCCTTCCTTCCCGCCCTCCGGTGCTTGTTTTGGTGCTCCTCCGACACTCCCACTCGCTTTTTCCCTGCAGTTTTGGCCCATGGTGAGATGTGAGCCCCGTTTATCATGACCCTGGCGCTCTGCTCCCGTAGAATAACTCCCATCCCTCCTGTTCCCTCTGCTGCGGGAACTGCCTAAGCCCCTCTGAAGGCTCCCTCTGACTCTGCGTGGGCCGGGGCTTCCTTGCCCCGCTCTGCTCCCTGCGGTAGGATTTCCCCAGGCTGGAAGAGGAGGTGGCCCAGCAAGAGCTTGTTGCTGCTGAGCCCTTCTCTGAGTGGAGCAGGGAGTCCCTCTGAGACCCACTGCTCCGTTTGGGGAGAGCTGGGTGCGAAGGGTGGGGGTCAAAAGGGAGACGGTGACCCTGAGGACATCTTCCTGGTGACAGGTGCTCCCTTCCCAACCTGCCCTCGGCAAGTACCCAAGAGCACGGAGCTGGCACGCTGGGCTCCTGCGGGGGTTGGCATGAGCACATGGGACATGGAGCAGTCCCTCGGAGCAGGGAGTCCCCGTGTGGTGGGACACGAAGCTTCCTTTCTATCCTGAGACTTGAGGTTGACCTGTTGTGATCAGAGAAACGATCTGAATTTTATTCCTGCTTTACACACGCTCCTGTGCACCCTGAGCCTGGAGAAAAGCTTGTGGGCCCCAGCGTGGTTAAGGAAACTTTTAGTTGTTTAAAGGCAGGAAGACTTGTTACTGTGCTACCGGCAGTGACCAGAGCGGGAATTTTTTGAAATAAAACTTGAACGATGTAGGTGACTGGTGTCTGTTCGAGTGGATGTTTGGTTATAGCATCTGTAGCTGAGAATTTGCTTGCTGCCAGAAAAACGTCTGGTATAATCACCCTGTGCGTGTGAACAGATCAGCTAATGCCGGAACAGCAAAATACCAGTTCATCAAATTTAGAGTGGAGAGCACGTATTAGATCATCCAGGCCATCGATCGATTTCCTGAGGGCAACATTTCTTTTGTTCATTGTTAGACCTTTTATTAACACTCTGCTGGAGCTCGGTGTTTGTCTGAACCCGTGTGCTAATCATCACATTGTGTCCAACAGCCGCGGTAGATTATGGAGATGCTGGCAATTGGGAAAGGGCTGGGACCTGTTGCTGTGAGTCTGGTTTTTGTACGTTGCTGGATTGTTTGCAAGTTGCATAGTTTGCAGATGCTGTGAACTGAGGCAGATTAGGTATGTAAGAAGTAATCGGAAAGGCTTTTAACTTTTAAATCAATTTTATTTTCAACAGGATAATTCATTCTTCCAATCGTGGATGTAAACATTTGCAAAGCTTTAGAAGATGTTATATGTAAATCCCTCATTAATTAAATCTATCCATCAGTCAAAGCCAGTTGAAAATGTAAAGAAAGAAAAAAAAATTCATTTTTTCCCTGTTTTTTAAGGTGTGTAAGTTTATTACATAAGCCTACTAATATTTAAAGTTACTTTGATTTCCAAAATATATCCCCCTTGCTATCTGTATTTATTAGTAGGGATTTATAATGAAAATTTCATTGGTCTTCAGTCATCATTGCTCAAATTGAAAACCTTTAAATATGGTGTTATTTTCGTAAGAACACTTTGTATAGCTCACTATCCATGCTACAAGTTTTTCTTCTAAAGCCTGTTAGAATGGGTGTGTTCAGATACCTAACTGTTTCTTTCAGTTCACCAAGATGATTTTATACCAGTGTGTTGTCTCTGTATGTGGTTGTAGTTTTAAAGAATTTTATTCAGAAGAACAAATAGAGACAGCAACCTGTTGTAGAAGCCAGATAATCAAAATCAATGCATGCACTTGAATTGTCCTGATTCAGTACTCAAAAATACCAAGATAACAAACTTCTGTTTTACTCTCACACGCATTTGGTGTCCTTTAGATTTTACAGGAACAACAGCTTCAAATCTTAGTAATACAAGAAGAAAAAAAAAAAGTGCTTTGATAGCCAACCTGAAAACATGTGAGCTGTCTTATCTTTGAATATGTATCTAGATAATATTTAAATTCTGGTGAAAATGATATCATAAGGTTTATAACTTCTGAACGGTTTCATATTTAAAATGTTTGGTTTCTAATTAGAAAGGCCTTTTCCAGGGGCCAGTCTACTGTACATGAGAAATAAAATATCTTTTGCTCACATTCAGGAAGAAAAATTATAGGATGTGTAGAAGCAGCTGTTTCAGGTTTTGTTCTTGTGATCAAAGCTTTTTTTCCTCCCTCGTTATTTCTTGGTGAAAGTATGTTCAGCATGGATTTTAAACTACTCTTTAAATGCTTATTTATTGTAAAGTGTCACATAGAAATGCTATGTATGTACAGATTTAAATCAAGTGATTATTGTTCATTGCAGCTGCAATAGCAATTAGATTTATTCATATTTTCCATATATCATCCAGTCGCCTTATATGTCCATCTTTGCCTCCTGCACTGTCCTCATCCTCACTGAAGCTTTCAGCAATGTTAAATAGAAATATGTATTTGGAGTTACAATTTAGCTGAACCAGGCAAGCTGTAAATCATACATTGTTTGGAAAATTTTCACTCATCCTGGGTGCTGAAGGGATGAACTCAGTAGGTCTCTTCTGTAATTTTAGCTGTGTGCTGTGACACTACTTATGCAAAAACTCTCAGTGATTTGAGAAAGCCCTGTATTTTTTGGATGTAAAAATGGCCAGCAGTGGTTCATCCTGCTGCTTTGAAACAAGGCAGATATTTTTCACTAATACTGTGGGTTTAGGATTGGTTCCTGCGTCAGTGTTGTGAGCTCCAGAGAAGAAGAAAACATCTTGTCAAATGAACATATAATATCAGTATGTCATGTGTGGTTTTTTGTGTACCGGTTTCTAGCCAGCTAAGTGCAGAGTGTCAGTTCCTCCCCTGCTGAGCCACTGAATGAGCTATAGGATCGGTAAATAGTACCAGATGGAAAGGGCTGGAGCCTGGAAACCTCTCTTTATTCCCTGAGTAGGTGCAGCCTGGACAACCCAAGTAAATTCTTTTCCTCCTGCTGCCCTTCTAAAATTTCCCACTGCTGCCTGGAAAGGAACATCTGAAGGATGAGAAAATAACTTCTGTTCAGTTACTCAGTTCTAGCAGGATGTCACCAGGATTTGGGGGGGCATGGGTTTGATGTGGTTGAGAAACAGATCTTTCCAAGAAAGTCCTGTGTGAAGCAAATACAGCTGCAACAATACAGGTTACCTTTTGCAAAATGGAAGTTTGTCGGCTTGCAATCTCCTGAACTTTGCCAAAGTGGTTTATGTACTTTTTGGCATGCTTGGAAACAGGACTTAAGATAGTTATCCTCTGCATTATGTTTAAGCATCAGTGACTGGAGGGCTAGATGGGTGGCTGTCTGCCGTCCAGTCTATACAATGTCTGCTGCTGTTGGAATGAATTCCATTGGAACTATTACACAGCTGGCTGAGTTAGGTAGCCCCTTATGGTAATCATTAGGACACTGTATTTAACTCAAACTTTTGGATCCCGAGTGCTCACCAAATCCAGTGGCTAGAATCTAGGTGGCTCTTCAAACCCAGACTGCAGAACTTGGGGGTGAGGGACTAAGTTCCTGTGTTTTGAGATAAGTATGAACATCCCCAGTCTTTCAGAGCTCCACGCACTCTGTAGTCCAGTGTACAGATTCCCTGTATAGATTCTTCTGGGGCTGGAGCAAGACCTGTGCATTATGAAGCTCTTTTTAACATATGCATGCATATGTACAGGTTAGGCTCTATGTTTAATTGGGGAGGCAACAAACACCTGAATCACTTCATGTTTTGTATCAGAGCTCTTACCACCTTTAGGGGTTGGTCCCCCGGAGATCCAGTCTTTCTTGTCTTTTCCTCCTTTTACTGACTCCTCTGGTTCTGTCAACAACCTGTCAGTTCTTGCTTGATAGCCTTTTCCTTTTAAAAGCAAGGCCTGGCACTTTTCTTCCCTTCTAATCTTGGGATTTTCCATTGTGTCAGGTCTTGAACAAGATTGTTGCCTCAGAGCTGCTAAAGGTCAGCAGTTCTGCTTGCCGCTGTGCGTGACCATACAGGATGTTACCTCCACCGCAGTCTGGATGAGGCTGTTGGATGCTTGATAGTGCTTCTTCAGATATGCAGATATGATTTGTCTTCTGCCATAAAAAGGGAGTTTTAGGTACACTGAAGACTGTAGGCAAGGTTTGTCATCTCAAAGAAAACATCAGTGTAATCATTTAACAACAGCTGCAAGTGCAAATGAAGAAATAGATTAACATGTGCTATATAGAAAGATACACCCACATGTATATGAAGATACAGGCAGCTTCCTTCATAAAGCTTTCTTTTTACTTTTAGTTAACAAAAAAAAAAACAACCCAAACAAACTATTAATGTTTGAAATGCCAGCACTTTATATTCTTAGTTCTTAAACCTTCCGCCTAGCATATCATACTGGCATTAACCAATCTGGGGAGTCCCCTGCTGTATCTTCATTTTTATACTATTGCACATACTGTGATACTTGAACGCTTGCTGCATATAAATGATGTATTTTGAATTTTTTAAAACTAGACTATCAGTGTCTTGATTTTCCAGTTTGTATTGCAAAGTATTTGTTAGGATGCAATCTAAAATATGCTGTCACGAATTCCTGTTCAGTGTTGTACACGTGTATGAGATTTTGCTCTGTAAATGACAGTTCAGTGTCCTTGCATAGTGCAGAGTGATGTGAACAAAATAGAATCAGGCCTTTGCTGAGATTTGATTTCTGTCTTCCCAGCCCCCAGAACAAAGTGTAATCCATAGCATTTTGGTTAGCATCAATCCGCTGGCTGAGGAGGATTGATCTCGGTTGGTAGATTTTATTCCCAGTGAAGAAACCATTAAGAACCGCACTGAGCAGCCAATACTGATACTTTTAGTTCTGAGTCTGTACTGAACAAGCTCCTCTCAATTATCAGGGGAGGGCCTATTTTCCGGAAGATGGCAATTTGCCCTTCATGTGAGAGGTAACACCAGTGATTAAAGCACTTGCTTTCTGCGATGCTCTTTTCAAGAGCATGAGAGTCAGTTGTCTTCGTCTAAATCAAATATTAATGTTCTGTTGCTAAGTCTTCATTGCTTTTTCTGTTGTGTACGGTTATTCACTACAACATCTTCCATTTAGTATTTCAGAGTATGTTCAAGTTGAGATCATTTTGGACTTCGGTATTTTTCTGCTCATCAGTCCCTTTCTCCATTTCTAAAACTTGTTAAAGAAAGGTGGGCAGGCCTTACCTACTATCTCATCAGTGCTGCTGCTCTCAAGTTATTTGTGGGTGTCGTATAAACTACACTCTTCCCATACACACACCCGCCTATGAAGGTACAAAGTTATATTTAGTTATCAAGATGCAAATGAGCAATCCCTTGTATATCTTCTGAGAAGCAGTTAGGACAAAGTTGGGTAGACTACGAAGCAGGTGTCCCAATACTGTAGAAAACTTGGCTCAAAGGAACCGCTGGAGGTTCAGCCTTCATATTCTAGGCACTATGAATATCTCCAGATGCTAGAATCCAAAAACTGATTTGGACCTACATGTCTATTGAACTGAAAATACTGATAAAGAGAAATAGGCCAGGTTCTCATGGCAAAGCAATCACTGAAATTCCTGATTTGAAGTGTGATTTAAGCATGTACATCTATGCTCTTAAAATGAGAAAATGAGTCACATTTAAGTCACATTTATAAAGGAATGTATTTTCTTTGCTATGTATACTTGATAACTTTTGTACAGGGCATCTGAATGGGTTTTACTGAAATATTTAACTAGCTTAGTAAGGCATAAAATGAAATCTTAGCATAAAACTGCTTCAGTAACAATGTATTTCAGATCGTACATGGAGAGGTCGTAGAGCTAATTTGTTCTGGTTTTTGAAGTGATGGAACGTAGTGATTTATTGTTCTCTCAGATTATTTTTTTTAATTAGAAGTTTTAATTTATTAGGCATTCGAGTGTACAGATTTTTATGTTAGCTCAAAACTAAAAATGAATATTTCTGTTTAGAGGATAATCGACGCGCTAGAAGAAGAAAAGCAGTTCCTGACCATGTCAATCACAGATTACCTGAAGGACTATCAAGAACTACTGCAGGTGAAAGCAGGCCTCATCCTTGAAATTGAAACCTACAGGTAAGAATTGCGGTCATGCTCAATTGTCTAATTGGAGGATAATTAAATCGCTTTCTATAGATACGAGAAACCCATTCATCCTCTTTCCAGCATTTAAAACACAGACAGCTACTTTTAGAGTCTCAGCTCCAGACTCCTTGTATGTACTGCGGTTTGTTAAATAGAGTGAATGGACCCCTAATATCAGTTTTTAGCTCACTGTTGTCTTGTTCTGTGAGATGGGTCACTGTGCCATTCTGTGCTTGACTGTGCTGTCTGTGAAAGGAAGATAACACCCCTTCAGAAGGCTGCTAATACATGTGGAGTTGTCTGAGATCTCTGGGAAAACTGTAAGAATAGTAAAATACTGTTATTCATTACTAACACTGATAAGAATTACCAGTGGGCAGAGGTGACTAGAATTTGATCACTCGAGCAAAACTATGTCTGGTAGTAATTAATTCTATTCCTCTGTCCCCAGAACAACATATTAGAGAAGCCATATATAAGCCATAGGAATCCTATTAACTTTGTACAAATACAGTGATATGTAAGAAACCTTCTTAGTCATGGTCAAGTTAATATCAAATTGATGTGAATTGTTGGCGCAATATTTGATTACTAGCTGAGGAGCCAGTACCCCTAAATTGCAATCAATAAAACATGAGGTAGCATAGTGCCAACTTATATGGCATATTTGATTGTTTAAATATGTTGATTAGTGTCCACCTGCAGCACTGACAAGTAGTGAGTTCCCCATTGTTTCAGTTGTAGGATAGTGGGAAGATAACAGAAAAGTCTGATTAAATCCTGGCTTTCTCCATCCTTGTTTGTTATGGAAACATGTTTGGATCAAGTGTGAGATATCAGCAAACATCATCTCTGCTAATGAATCTTCAGTACTGTCTATCTCTCTAGCCATTTAGTAGCTGTGGGGTTGAAAAGCCACCATAATTCTCCTGTCTGAGGAATCATGAGGTATCAGCTGGCACATGGCATAAAAGCGATTTGGAAGGAAAAAAAAAAAACTAAAACCAATGCAAAACCTGTGAACTGGAGGAAGGTACTACCTTATTGTAAGGATCATGTTTTTTTCTACAACTAGCACAATATTTTCAATAAATTTCATTGAGATATTGACCTTCAAATACAGAGAGGTGCAATTCTTATTGAGCAAAGTAATAATTTGCAAAAATTTAATGTCAGCCTAATTTTATATTCTTTTTAAGGAGTATGCCTCAGTCATTAGCTTGTCTATGCTGTGTGCATTATTCATTTTCAACCTGCGTAAGTAGACAGCGGTATTACCAGTTATATATGATATATGCTTCTGTGTCCTAAAGCATTAACACTGGGTTCTAAGTGCTTAACATTGCTATGAACCAATAAGCATCTGGATAAAGATGGCATAGCTGAATTATGGGTGAAATGTGTAGACTAAAGCAATCCACTGATAAATATGAAATTTAATTGTAGTTGCATAACTGAAAATATGAGAAGCTTCAAAGAGTAACTTCTGAGTAGCTTTATAACAGGCTAGTGAGCAAAGGATGCCTGTAGTCTATCAAAGAGCAAAAACGGTCTGTTCAAGATGCCTCAAGTATTGTGTGCTATGAGGTCCAGTCCAAGGCTGGCTTCTGGACGAGATGAAAACACAAGCAGTATGTGGGACAAGTAATTTGCAGTCAATTGGTGAGCAACAGTACCTGGATTTTTGTTGGTGGAGTGGGATCCCTATGATCCTTGAAAAGCCAGGAGCATTACTAGCAGAAGAGAAACTGTGGAAATGGTAGCCAATTGTGATCCTTATCTGTGTGTGTTAATTCCGTTAACTTTGCTAAAACATATGATTCTTCTAAATTTAATCCTAGCTCTGACGTTGACTTTTACTGTTGTCACTTAAACTTTCTCCCTCAGTTTATTCATCTGCAAAATGGGATTAGCACTTTTGCAACAGAAGCTTCAGAATTGCTTTGATGATTAGTATTCATGCAGAAGTAGGAATGATAATGCCCAGATATTTAGTTGTTTGGACACGTTCTTAGTTAATAAGTGAACAATCAGTGTTTCTGCTCTGTAAAACTTTGTAAGCTCATTAAATTCTGGAACTCCTCCAGAGGTCATATCACTGATTATCTGAGCATTACTGGTTTGTCTAAGGATTCCCTGCCCTTGATAATGAAAGGAGAACAATTCGGCATCACCTGCAGCAAGTTAAAAAGCTTCCTTAACCTGTAGGGTTTCTTCATCTCATTGTAGCGAATGCAACTTGTATCACTGATTGCCTTGGCAAGGCAGACTTCAGTGGACAAATGAACATCTACCTACTGAAAAAGATCTACAGATGAAAACAGAGAAATGGGCTTTGCTATAGATCAGAAAACAGACTATCTAATGCTGCTGAAAAGTGAATGTTTTGATAATGTGTTTTTACATTTTGCATGTTTTACATGCAGTTTTACCTATTCCTCTTTTCTTTTATTCTCCCTTAAGAAAATAATGCATTCCCTACTAGTTGCCTTTATCAACACTGCTGTGGGAGGGAATCAGTGTGGATCCAGTTAGTAAGCTGTTTAGTAAGAGAATTCTGGAGTGCTCATCTATGTACTTTTTCAAATCCTGTTCCTCTCCCAGGTCTTTTTATCTGTGATAACCACGGTATGTGAAGCCAGCTTCAGTTTGTTTTCATTAAGGATGCTGGCATATATCCTTGCTTATGCATATTGCAAATGAAAGGCACCTATTCACACTTAGTTCAACATCCTGAACTTTCCACTGAGAGGTTTCCATGAGGGCCTTGCCACCTCCTCCCCTCCTGGCATTATAGGTTAAGGGTGTGGTATCTGGTCTGCTTCTTTGTACTTCCCACCCTGTATTTTCTCTTTGTTTTACAATGCCTACAGATCCCGTTTTAAAGCCAGTTCTTTCCATTAGTCAACATTGTTCCTGGACTGGCAAGAACGATCACTGTTGCAAGGAACACCCGTCCCCAAGGACCAAGTGTACTTCCTCTTTGATTCTGTTCACCCTTCTTCCTCTGGGAGCTGAGGCTCACTCAGGAAGTGAAATATAGTCTTATGTGGCTTTATGAAGTTATACCTCATGGGAATCTTCATTCCCAATCCTTCTTCACCAGCGTTGAAGTAAAGATCAAGTGTCTTGCAGTTTTGTTCTGTGTTCTTGGAACCCTGCAAAACCACAACTACTTAGGCTATGCTTAAGTTTTATTTCCAGAGAGAAGTGGTGAATTATTCACTGTATAAGACAATTTTAAAAGGAGACAGAAAATCTGCCTAGGATCAGAATTACTATCAAGCCTTTCTCCTCAGATATCAGAAGCTGCTTCTCCTCAAATAGCAGAGGTTGCCCAGAGTCTGTGCCATAGGTTAAGTAGTTTTTCTGCCCTCTCTAAAATATGTTGTTGTTGAAGGGTAAAAGATTCTACTTTGAAATCCTAGTGTCATACAAATGTTCTGTTCTAGGTTACCACCCTGTATTTTGAAGCACCAGAGGCTATAAAGCTTTTTTCCCCTCCCCCCCCCTTCTTTTTTTTGTCATGGTTATTGTCAAGATCTCTTAATACACTTGTCAGGCATACTTTCCAATCTTCCTTTGGTGGGTTTCCTCCATCAACACTTCTTCTGACCCTTTCCATGCCTTCCTCTCAAGAAATCATCACCAGCGTCAAGGCCTCCTCAGCCATTCACCACAGCTTTTTCAGTCAGTTTCATTATTTCCTGTTTACAACTTGTAGCATCCAGTATGTCCTGTTCCTGTATTTGTTTTATTTTGAGAACATTCTGAGTTTTCTACACCCAGGGAATTTAACATGCAGTCAGTTACCTGCTGTTCTTCACACAGTCCTTGTCCACCCATTCCGTGATGGAAAAAAGATGCGGAGTGGCCTCTACCCCTAAAAAGGCTTCCTCCATTCCGCTTCCTGGAGAGGTTTTTTGTTTATAACTCCTTCCCAAATAGCCACGATAGAGAGGATGAATTTTTATGGCCTGCTGGCTAACTACCCCTTTCTGAGATTTTGGGTTTCTGTAGTTGAAACAAAGTCATTGCTGTTGTGAATGACCATGATAACATCTGCACTGCATCCTTTTGTTCTTAGTATCTTCTCTGTCCTCACCCCAACCAGTTTATCTCATCTACCTGCTTTCATGGGCTAGTTATTTCTGTTGTCATCCAGCACGCTGTGGGGCTTCAGGCGGACTAACGTGTTGCTGCTAACTTTAGATAAATGACATTAATAATGATATGAGTTAAAGGTGCAGTTGGAGTATTTTCTGGCAACACTTAAACTAAGGATTAACACAATGTGTGTATATGTCATTTGGGATCTGATTTCCAGGAAGTAGCTAACATGGTTTTTTTTTTAGAAGAGTGCTGCTTGGAGGAGTATTTTTTATTATTACTGTGAGTACTTAAGAGTTGAGATTAACACTATTCTTCAGGCAGTTTAAGTTTAAAAGCAGTCCTCACCACGAAGAGGTTATAGTTTAAATGATTAGTATTAGGAAAGGATGCAAAGGAACAGAGAAGCAAAATTACTTGTATAAGTTGAAGCTATGGTCAAGCCAAGGAACATAACCTGGGTTTGCTGGCTTCCAAGCCAGTGCTCAGTACATTACACTACAGTTTCTCATGCTAGTTTATTAAGCCAAAGTCAGTTTAACATTTTCTTGTTTATCTGATAAGCTTGAGGACAGGTTATGAACTGTGTACAGTAAAACACTGATTCACTGTCCGGTTTTATAGAGGTTTCATGAAGCTTTGCCTTTCATTTTCAAATACAACGCATTTTCAGTAGTAGTATTTCAGATCCAGCTTTTCCGTGTGCTGTTGCCCTTTGCCATATACAGTTACCTCTTGGAACTTATTTTTAGTGACTTCATACGTTGCTGCAGCAACTGAACAACTGTTGTTTTAAGAGCAGCCAGAAATCCTTAGTCAAACTACCCACATTCCTAGTTTCCTTCGTCATGGTTAACGCTTTCGTTGCCAGCTCCTTGATATGTTTCTGCAATGTCACCACCAGCTTCTCTAGAGCCTGTCTATCACAGCAATTTGTCTGGCACTTATTAGCTTCATCAGATCAGATGTTTGGTCTTGGGAACATTCTCTATATATGTTGAAGCCATCTAATTCCTATAAAGCCTCTCTTAACATGGAGGAAGATAAATGGCTTTTACTTTATTTTTTTTGACTAACAAAATAGAAGTAAAGATGTCCATCTGAGCTTGTTTTAAGGGGGAAAGTGACCTGTAAATATGTTAGGTAATTCTAACCTGGCTTTTCTTCTGAATCTAGGCAAATCCATGATTGCAAAGAAAACCTTACTAATGATATTTTGCTGATGTAGCATTGTCCTACGGAATCTAGAGGCAGTCAGAACCAAAAGAAGCATAAAATGTCTAAAGGGATCAGTCATGTGAAGTGTGAAATATATAGGTGACATTTAAAATGTCTGCTTTGTTAATTTTGACAGAAATTCCCAGCAAATATGTTTATACCACAATCCTAAATTGCTTTCAACCGCCCCCTAGGGAGTCAGAAGCCTTGGCTATCATAATCCTCCAGCCTTACTCTTGACAACTTTCATGCTGCAGCTGTATGTTATCAGTGCAAAACATCTGGCATTTCCAAAACTGGAAATGATGAAATGGGTATCTCACTAGTAGAAGTGAATATAAAAACACCAAAGTTACCGTACTGATTATAGCATTCCACTACATATTAAAAGAACCTGCCATAGAATTTCTAGGCTGTTGCAAAATGCTGCAGTTGAGCACTTTTTTTTGGGGATAACACAGCTTGTGGCCCTGCAAAAGTAAAAAAGGGACAAACTGTTTTTTTTTTTTTCTTTTTTTTTGAAAAATGGCTAGACATATTTTATGTCAGACAGTACAAGCATATACACAGCAGGAGGGAAGGAAAGCACACAAAGATTTCCAGAGAATTTATCAGGAGTTTTGAGACTCAGTCTTACTGGGTAACCATCTCTAAAATTTCTAGGACTAAATAAGATCACCCTAGTATCTACTTTTTTGTATTTAGTACATGGAAGAAGCCAACAATTTTGTTTTATTTTTTTAGAGCAGTTGAGTAATTCTAGAGAATGCACTTAGTCTTTCCTCCTCCGGAGAGGACAAAAGTATGCTGTGTGCCTATTCGAATATTCTTAATGCAGCGCCATTACTCCTGACAATGTTTTGCCCCTCAGTTGTGCTAATCTCTGTGGGAAATGTACCTCTGGAATATTTTCCACCACTGTAGAAAGGAGAAAATGTAGGGTAGTAACTTTATGCAGGAATAGAACAAGCCTGTGGCTGTTGTCAGATGGATCTTGAGGGAGTGTGGTCCTTGTACATGCATGCTGTATAGGGAACAAAGTTTGGCATAAAGGAAAGATAGCCACTGTTTTCAAGCAATCAGCTGGGTATAATGTCTCCAAGAAGAGAGCTAATGTGTGTCACCAGCATAGAAGAGTCTCCATTCTGTGCGTCAGCACACCAGGAATAGGTAGTAGACAAAATTATGAAGCAGATTATCAACATTTGTTGCCTGCTTCTGCTATTTGCTTGTAGTGATATAATTTCCTAATGTAAAGGTAAGCAAATTGGTGTCCTGTCCATTTCTGATCAATAGCTGCTGAGCTTACATGATGTCTTGGTTGGTCAACAAGAGGAAGCCTTAACCACAAGGTCAAGTCCTGTGGAAGTGCTGGCTTCCTGGAACTATGGAAGCTATTAGAGAATCACTGCAAAAAAGAATGAATGGAAGGCTGAGGAACAGAGGGGACAGAGATGTCATTAAAAGAAACCAAGCAGTTTCTGTCACAAAGAATTTTCCTACTCTTTTGTTGTAAAATATGTTGTGTTGATTTCTGATTGAATAGGAACTAAGAATAGTTACTTTAATATTGTAAGTTGTTTCCTCCAGCACTAGCCAGTGTTTGACAGTAGAAGTAATACTTTCCTTCAATTTTCATTTGAAAAGGATAGAACTTACAAATCCTGGCTGTAACAGTTCCCTCATATATCACACTGCAACAACACCTTTAGTACTATATTACGAGCAGGAAAGCTGCTGACTATTTGCTTGCAAATATTGTTTTCATTTTTGCCTTTTCTTTATAAAACATCTCCATGTGTTTCTCTGAGAAAGCTTTACTGAGTATCTGTTAAGTTTTGTGTGGCTTTGTTTTCTCCTAATTCTGTTATAAGATCATCATTCTGAAAAATTTGCTAGCTTGTATGATTCCATAGTGGAAATCAGTGGATCTTGTCCATGTCAGGAAGCAGTATATTGGCTAATGTGGAAGATTTGATCTAAAACTGTACTGTGTCTGCTCCTGTCACCTACTGTAAGATTATTGCATGGTTCTCACGAACTGGACTCTGCAAACTGAGAGTCTGGAAGATGCTAAGTATTTCTCATTCCCAGTAATAAAAATATGGGGTGTGAAAAACACTCGGGATCTGACCCAACTGCAGGGTAATTGTTTCAGTTTCTAAGACTTATAAACGTTAAATATTATGATTATTATTCCCAATATTTTAATGGAATACCTTTTTATGTGTTTTGCAGAGCTTTGTTAGAAGGGGAGAGCAACCAGTGGATTATTACATGGAGAGATCAGCATACAGGAAAATTGCCTCAAGGTAAAAAATGAATATTAAAACATGAATGTTGAATGAAATTAAATATAACTGGAAACAATTGTGTTATAGTATTCCTGAAGAATACTTTTTATGAGTGTATTGCAAAGTGAATATTGAATTGGTTTTGAGTGTTAATATTTTAAATCAACATAGCGCTATTCTATATGAGATAATTTATAAAATCATGACTTAAGTGGAGAAGGTAAGTAGGGAGTGATGTTTCGTACCTCTAATAGTGCAATAACTTTTGGATGCCCATAGGTCTTAAGAGAGTTTTGAAGTATAAAGCAAGAGGTATTTAACAAAACATGTAGTTAAAACCACGGAATTCATCATCATGAGGCATTGTGAGTGTTTATGTGGGCTCAAAAAGAAATTTTAGCAGAGTAATGAAAGAGAAATCAAAGACTAACTAAACATAAAGGTACCATTTCTATCGTAGGAGCTGTAAATCTCTGGAAGCTGTGAGAGTATACCAGGGAAGTATCACTATTTACTTGCCCTGTTCTTATACTCTTCCCTATGTATCTACTGTTGGTCACTGTAAACAGGATAATAGATAAGATGGATCTTCTATCTGACTGCTATGGCCATTGTTATTAATAACAGAATTAGTCTCGATAATACTCCTGAGTTTAACAATGTGTAGTCTTAAAATCATCAGACTATCATAGACAGTAGACCCAGAAGAGATTTGAAGGCTGTGTCTGTAGTAGTAAATTAAACAGACTAGGGCCTAGGCTGAAACGCTTACATGGAATTGCCTATGCTGCAAAACTGTTAGCCGTGTCCCTGGTACAGTTTAGATCTGGACTAGCCAGCACTTTTGCAGACAATGCTCAGGCATATTCAGTGGTTACCACAGACCAGGGAACACTACCAGAAGTCAGAGGAGATGTGGCTAGCTTTTTAGGAGTAGGAGGTTTGAGTTGTGCAGTGCTGGTTGGTCTTACAGCCAGGCAATGATTCCTGGTATGTTTTATTAAATTGTAAAGATATAGCCTAAAAGGTTCTTTATTTTTCTACCGTGTTGTATCTTGTGGCTGTGAAGGGTTGTAGTTGTGTTTTAAATTTCCAGTATGTGGTGGCAGGTATGCCATTAATTCCCAATAGGAACTGAGAAACTTCAGGCCACTTTGCCTAATGAAGCAAAAAAACAAGCCTAGGATATTAGCATACGTTATTTACTAAGAAGTTATAAATGTAAATGAACTTTAATATAAATACGAAAGGTGTAATTCTTAAGTAAATGCTATAATACCCAGTAGTTCACAACAGGTAAAATTAGCAAGAACTTGCAACTTAGTAAAAAGCTTTGCTTTCAGTTTTAATATAATTTATGCATAGACTTAATTATCATGCAAAACCTACAGGAATGCCTTTACAAATCTCCATTGAAAATGCAGCCATTATTTCTTTCAAAAATTTAGTATAAAATTTTTTAGTTCATGCCCCTATTTTATATTATTTTAGAAACAAGCCATGATTTTAATGTTTGGTTAACTATGCTCTTTTTGCAGATATTATAAACACTTCATATAACTACACTGATATTTACCCTAACTACCAAGAAAGAAATAGAAATAAAGCTTCACCAGCTATCAGGATCACTGATACAAGACACAGAATGCCAGTGACAAATACTAGCAGTTCTGCACGTTATTCAGCTCAATCAACACGGGCTGGATCACAGACAACAGCTAGTGGAAGAGCTTTTGGAAGAGATGTATTTGCTTCAATATATCGCCCTTCAACAACTGTTACAAAGGATGAAAGGATTGTAACAGACCACAAAGAATTAAGAACATTTACTCCAGCTTACAGTAGCTGGAAAAACACTGAAATGCAGCAAAAGACAATTCCAGAAAGAAAGAAAACAGAAGTTATAACTTCATCCACAGTATCTTTTTCAAAACAATCAGCACATGCTGAAAGATCAGAAAAGGACCATAAACCTGACACAAAGCCAGGGATTTCTGAAAATATAAGAACAAAACCAAGCTTCACTAGATTTCCGACTTATGAGCTGAATACCAATTTTAAACCATCTAAATATGAAGAAACCATAACTGAAACTCAGACCACACTAAAAGAAAAAAGAGGAGGCAGCAAACCAACTGAAGAGAAAAATTCTCTGCTGAAAGAAAAAGATAAGCTAGAGAAACAAACAAAGGAGGAGAAAAAGAAAACAGATGAGAAACCTTTTATAGAAGAAAGAAGTGTTGATTTTGGAAGGAAGCCTGAGCAGAAAAAATATATCCACGAGGAATTCATTAACCAGAAGTTAACAGGGAGTGATATTTCTAATGCAAGAACTTTGAAAAACGAATCAACCAAAAAAGATAGAAATGTGAGCTTGGAATCAAGAAGCAAAGAAGTCATTGAGATACCTATCAGTCTTGAAATGCCTGTTCCCGACAAAGAATCTCAGAGTAATAAAGAAATAAGGTTACAAGGTTTTAAAACTTCCATAGGAAGAGAAAGAGACGACCATGTAACTAAGCCTGCTGAAATTCACAAAGTGAGTATTTCAGAAGCAGAATCCAGTCTGAAAGATCACGAGCGAATTAGTGACAGAAGTCATAAAATGGGAACTCTGTCAACTGAAAATATAGCAGAGAATATTGTTGCGGACATTCTTAAAAGTTTTACACAGTCTTCTAGTTCACAAATATCAACAGACACGAAAGTGACCTATTTTAATAAGAAAGAACAACCAGATGATGGGAAGATGAAGACTGAGATCACAGTGCAATCTCAAGTTCAAGAAAACATAGATATTTCTGATGAAGCTGGCATAGGAGGTCTATCAAACCAGGATGTTAGAAGAGTGGCTCGAGATGGTGTTGAGGGAACTCCTTCCAAAGAGGAGATAGAAGATATAGTACATCAGGGCCTGAAAGGAAATGAGGGCAGGAAGAACATGTCTGTTAATGTTGAGATTGTAGAGGAGCCACTAGATTATGTCACTGATGAAAGGACTGATTTTTCAACACCTTTTGAAGTAGAGGAAGTGGAAGACACATTCCCTGAGAGAGAGAGGCATTATGGTGATGAGGAGGAACAAAACATAACGTTCACGTATGAAGATGTTAAAAAGAAGAAACAACGCCATGAGAGTTTCACTCATGTGGAAGAAGTAACTGAAGAAGATGACTCACCTATTGAACAAAAATATTTTGTATCTGTTCCTGATGATCATCCTATTATTAATGAAAAAGACGATGACTCAGTATATGGGCAAATTCATATAGAAGAAGAATCAACTATTAAATATTCTTGGCAAGATGAATTTTTGCAAGGCACACAAAGTAAGAGAGATGAAGGTGTAAGCTCTCCAGAAGAAACATACCAAGTGGTAGGGGAGGAAGCAAGTGCCCATATTTTAAAAGAGCATCCCAAAGCTGAAACATCCCATGTTGAATCCATTGTTATTGAAAAAGAAATTAAAATTCCCCATGAATTTCAGGCTTCAATAAAAGGGATTTTATCAAAGGAAACAAAGGACCCTAAACATCAATTGAAGGAAGCGTTGGAGCAATTAGAGGGCAGTCTCCCAGAAAGTGTGAAAGAGGAGCTGTCTGCATTAACAAAAGAAAATCAAGCTGACTCTAGTAGCTTAGAATTTGACATCAAAAAAGTTGATCAAACGGAGGAGGGTGGCTTGGTGACAATTGTTGCTGAAGTCAATCTGTCACAGACCCTTAATACTGATGAATTCGATGTAGCTCAGCTTGATGAAATAATTGCAAGCGAGAAGGAGAAGGCAACATTGCACTCCTTGAAAAAAGAGAGCTTGGAGACAGTTGTTGATGGTAGAAGCAATATAGAAGTAGATGTTTCTTCCCACAATGATAAATACACTCGTTTGGCTGATCAAGAAATCTATAACTCATCAACAGTGAGGAGGAGTGGTGGCGCAGGGTATCATACCACTGAAAAAGTTATTTATGACGGTTCGGTTTTGGAAACCGCAGATTTTGGAGAAGTCCCTCACTCGCCACAATCAACTGATGAGACCAAATCCATAAGGCATATTAAGGTTGGTCCAGCAGAAGTTCAGAGATTTGAGCAGATCGTATATGAACGGCCTGGTTCTGAAACACTGGAGCTCAGTGCTACAGAAGATCTTGTTCAGACAGAAGGATCATCAGAGTTTAGCCGATCTGTGAAGCATTTTAAACTGGGTCCTAAAGAAATCCAAACCACAGAAGAAGTAATTTATACAGGCCCTATTACTACAACTATAGAAGAGATTGATTCTGGAAATCTTTCCCAGAAGTTTTCAACAGACTTCAACAGGTCCACAAGACATGTCACAGTAGGTTCAAGGCAAGTAACTGAAGAAGCCTCTTTTGAAGGGCCTATTTCAGACTCTCTGGAGCTCAATAGCTGGGGTAACCTTTCTCAGACAGAAGGGTCTGTGGATGTCAGCAGATCAATAAGGCACTTCAGATTAGGTCCGAAAGAGTTTCATACTGAGCAAGTTATCTTTGAAGGACCGATCTCTGGTAAAGTGGAGGTCAGTGACACTAGAGACTTCTCACAGACAGAAAGTTCAGTCAGACACATTCAGTTGGGTCCCCAAGAGTTTACGACAGCTGAAGAAATCATCTACCAGGGGCCCGTCTCTGAGCACACAGAAATCAGTGAACTGGAAGACCAGACTCTTTCAGAAGGCTCAGTAAAGCGTGTTAGACTAGGTCAAGTGGGAGTTAAAACCAGTGAACAAATCATATATCAGGGGTCCCTTTCTGAAACTCCAGAGCTCATTAACAAAGAAGGACATCTTTCAGAGAATGAAGGAAGCTCAGATATCAGTAGATCTTTCAGGCACATTAAAATAAGTCCTGTAGAAACTCATGCTGAGCAAATAATCTTTACAAGACCTATTTCTGAAACGCTTGAAGATCTTTCACAAACAGAAGAGTCACCTGAGAGCAGTAGGTCTGTAAAGCATATTAAAGTAGGATCCAAGGAAACATCTTTTACTTTTCAAATGGATGTTTCCAATATGGGTGGAATATCTACAGTAAAAAGTGGAGAACAGCAAGCAACAATGCTCATATCCAACAAGCAAGACCCTTCTGTTAGTCAGTCACAGATTGTAGTTGAAAGTGACCAGATTGTAGAAAATGAAAATAAAAGAAGAGGCTATGTTCTCTCCAGTTCTTCTCAAGATCATGGTGAAAAGGTAGTGGAAAAGTCATTTTTTGATAAAACTGTACAGTTGCAAAGAATGGTAGACCAAAGATCAGTTATTTCTGATGAAAAGAAAGTTGCTCTTCTCTATCTGGACCATGAGGAGGAAGATGATGATGATAATGATGGACAGTGGTTCTGAAGGGACTCTTTAATAAAGTCCACTTAGTCATTTGTTTATACATGTTTTTGATTATCCTTTTTTTTTTTTTTTTTTAGAAAAGAGGAAAAAAGGGATGGGGAAACACTCAAACTATTTACGTTATTAATAGTGGACTAAGAAGTATTGAATCTAAGCCTGCACCTGTTCAGCACACTTTTTACTTTATTGGAAATTTTATTTTTGAGAGAAATCATGCTATTAATATGTTTTTCCTCAGAGACCTGTGTCCAATAATTTCAGATTTTTCCACCCATAGAGAAAGGAATTTCCTACAGGGGAATTCAAAGGATTATATTTTTTGTTTGGTTTATAGCAGGTCAATTAAAAAGTATGTGCTTGAATAGGACTTTTCCTTTTTCTTTTTTTTTTTTTTTTAAATACTGTATTGTACTTGGTTACTAAAATATTCAGCATGTCTATTTAAATCTCAAGCTACTAACCACAAATATAACAGAATATAAGACTAGTGAGAGTGGTAGGTAGCTGATTTTCAGTTCCATTTCTGTGTCTTATATGCAATACCTAATGAAAACATTTTAAGATACAGTTATTATAGCTATAAAAAATAAATACAATTCTGTAGGATCAAACTAAGCATAGCAAGAACTGACAAAAGTGGTATTATTTGTATAGCTAGAGTGCAGTGCAAAAAGAAAGAGGTAACACTGAAGCACGAATTTCTCACAGTATTCCTAATGAGAAATACTGATTTTTATGGTTAGACAGTCGTACATTCAATACCTTTAAAAAGAAAACAAATTTAAAAAATAGGCTGGATAGTATTTCCACTGAAGTGGCTATGTATGTTAATAACATCAACTTATTTTGCAGTATATGGGTTGCCTTGATACTAGGTATTGCTAAACGTAAGTGTGAAGTGTCAAACACTATTACATAATGCCTAATTTCTTAACACAGTGAAATTAGCTAATATGTGTTCTGTTCTAAAGAAAACTTGTAAAAATGGCACGGATTACACTTCTGATCATTGTGTGTCAAGTTATTTCCAGATAATTCTTTCTTTGTTTACAAATGAGAAGATGCCCTTTCCAATTACTAGCCCTGCAAACCCAACCTGAGATTTGAATTTTCCTCTTTTTTTCCTTCTTTTTTTCTGGTTGTAGCATTCGCCTCAGGCCAAAGTGGGTTTCTACTTAAATCGTTTGAAAATAAGCTAATTTCACTTGGATTGCACATTAGTTAAATGAAAGACTAATTTAACTTTACAATTATAATTCAGTGATTTCAAAGTCCAGAGCAGAAGCCAGCACCACTAACTGTACTAAACTGTGCAGTGCTAGCAGAAGCAAAAATAGCAGCCAAAATACTTTTGTCACTGGGGTAAGAAGATACCATACTGGACACATAGGAGAAATAAGATACACAAATGAGAAGCTGCTATTTTTACATGCACACACATACACACATGCACATTCACTCACTCACTCTCACACCTTCTCTGCAGAGTAGAAACGCACCTGTATCCGGACAGCTATGTTGTGCCAGTCCGGTGGCTGCTGACTCAGAATTTTTTTCCTATAGTTATGTAAGCATAATTTTGTGTGTGCTAATCCATATTAGAATCCATTTAAACTATCTTAGTCTGGCATGGTAGTCACTTTTGAGATTCCTTAATATTAACAAAAGCTAGATTTTTTCAAAATTGACTGCTACTTTATAATATGAATGTAAATGCAAACCTAAAGAGAAGCTCCATGCTGACTGACATATCATGCTGTTTCAGATATGGGACAGTTTAATTGTTGTGTGCCTTAGTTACTAAGTTTGAAACTGTACAAAGCTATTAATGTTCCAAAGATTAACTCATGAGGTTTGTCTGCACTGCAAAATTTTCTGAACATTTTCCTCATTTTGTATAAATGTGAGTACCAGTGTACTGGTATTGGATATTTTTCGATCACGTACTATGAAATCCTTTGTTGAAATTGGAAGTGTAACCAACAGCTGGAAAATGAATAGGAAACTGAGTTGTGTAGAAGCGCTAAAGGCATGTATGCTAAGCTTATTTATACTGTTCACTGTGTAAAGCATAATGTTTTTTCAAAATTATTCATATGTGCTCAAAAAAGATCATGTGGCTTCCATTTATAAATAGGGTGTTATTAATTGTAATACTTCTAATATCATCCTATACTTTTGTTTCCTTAGCTGACCTTATGATTTTAAAGATGGTAACATCTCTGTGTTTATTTTAATAATCATGTATAAGCCAGAATTTTCCAGCTAGATGCCTAACTGCAAGCAATCAGATTCTGTACTTCAAGTATTAAATAACTGCATAAAGGAAGAAGTCAGGTCTGTAATAAGCAACAGAGTTAAAAAAAAAAAATCAGCGTTAGTTTTCTCAAAGTTTTATTCTGAGCTGAAACTTAAAACATTCTCTGTAAAACAGATACGAGAATATCTGCAGAAAATGTATTTTGTAACCAACAAAAAGCTACTTACAAGGTCAAGCCCATTTATTGATACCTTGTGGAATCTTTGACAGAAATGCTCCTTAGGAACAACTATACCAACACTCTGTTATGTTTATCTTCACCTGCTCAGAGGATTATAATGTCAGATGGAGGAATAGACTGGTAAGGAGCAAGTGAATCATAAAATGTAGATGGCCTTAGCATTGAAGGAGAAAAAAAAATAAAAATCAGTATTGTTTCCACTGAGGCAACAACAGCTCTTTAAAAATTCCTTTACACATCACTGTCAGATGTCGTAGGTTATACTAAGATATATTTCTATTTTGATTGTCTGGAGGGAAAAATTTGTTCTGTGTACTTTCTTTAGCTCTATTTAAGATCAGGATTTTAATCAGCTGTTGGAAAGTTAGTTTATTGTAGAGAACTGGAAATGTGCATTAGCATAACATTTAAAGATACGCACATTTCCTTTGCATGAATACTTTCAGGCTGTGAAAACAAAGATATCTCATGTGAAAAGGGTTTAAGTTTTAAACATGTTTGTGTAAGCAGCCCATTTTCCATTTAGTTCTCATTAACCTGAGACATTTTGACATAATGATAGCCTTTGGATAATACTACCTTCAGGCAACAAAATGTAGTTAGCTGGACAATCGCATCCTGCAGGCCTAATGGTTGCATTTGCAGAATCAGGGCCATAGGTACATGCATTACTAGTAAGAGCAAATATAACCTACTGTCTGATGTACTAACTCATCCTATATGATCACTTTCTGCATAAGAATTATAACCTGTGGCTGAAAGGATTGGCGATACAATCTCAGTCAGCATGCACTTTTGAAGCTTACTCATAGAAGTTGTGCTTTTCATTAAATACAAATAAGAACTTTCCTGCTGAGTTTGGATTAAACAAAATGCTTTTAAAATATAATTAGTATTTTGGGGGGTAAAACCTGTATATTTATATGCTGATATAGATCAGAAGTGGGGCACTGTTTTCCAAATGTGTAAACCACTGGTCTAGAAAGCAAATATAGCATAGAATATAAAGAAAGATATATGAGAGACCTAGAACTCTGTATTGACCGATGTTTGTGAATAGCAGGTGTTTAAAAAGACGGTAAGAATGTTGAAACTGGGTTTGTTGATGTCAGCTGTGTGAAACTTTGCAGGCAGCTTGTGTTTTGGTCATTTCAATGAAACTGCATTTTTGTGGTGGTACAAGCTTTGTGATTTTACACTTTTTCACTCTTGAGTATTAAACAATCAAAATCAATGCATATGTTTCTCTTTCTTCCTGTCTGATGTTTTTAAGGCTACATTGTTAAAGAAAAAGGATTTCATGTCTATAAATATCTTGCTCTAAGGCCTCTCAGACTGATGAGTTAATTTCAGTTCAAAGAATGAACATAATTTTTCATTCCAGCACAGGCATACCTCTTTCACATTGATAATAGAAATGATGGCAAAACATAGCATATTCTTTATTGCAACCACACACAACATGAGTGGACAAGCAGTGGTTCTTGAGTTCAACAGCAGGTTGTGGGAGAAGCAGAGTATAAAACAACACAGAAGGTGGAACTCCTGGAGTTGCCAGCATCATAGTCTTCCTTGGAACCTGGGATTTGACCAAGGTAAGTCTTAACTTTTACCCTTTCCTAGCAAAGGAAACCTTTTTATGCACATTTAGACCTTTAATGGAAAAGGATATATATGTGTTTTTTAAACAGTACCTCTCCTATGCTGTGAAGTTTATTTTTGTCTTTAACCATGTATTTTACTCGTAAGGAAGAAAATAGCATGCCTTTAATCCAATTTTCTCTTGATTAAAGAAATAGGTCATAATGAGTTTTTTGTGTGAAAGAGTGAGACTTTCTAAAGAGACCATCCTTTTTTAATACACTGAGAAAAAAACACATAGTTCTCAATTTCTTGCAGAACAGGGAAAAACAGTATGTGAAGCTACTGACTAAATCACAGCATATTCTGAAGATGGTTAAATGATCAGCAAAATAGTTTCCACTGAAACTGGTCTCTGTCAGAAAAATACGTTTTCAGCCTTCATCTACTAAGTTAAGTAGTATTGCTGTTTAAACTGTCAGTGGTGAAGATCTGATTTCTCTGAAACTTGAAGTGTGTCTCTGAATAGTAAGGAATGGGACTCACAGTGGGTTGGTGTTTAATACACTGTTTAAGATTTCTTCTCCGTTTCCTGGTTTTGACAAACTTGTCAGTTGTGATAACATTTTAAAGATGCAATGAAAATATGGGGGTGTCTCGATGTTAAATTCTAGAAAGGAGTGCTTAAAATTAAATGGGGAAAAAAAGGGTGTTTATTCATACTCCAAATTTAAATCATTTCAAAGGTAAAACTGTTTTTTCCTGATGTATCCCTGCAACCAAATGTGACCAAAATAACAAGCAACGTGCCCAACAAATAAGGAAAAGTGTTTCTTCAGCTAGGAAAAACTCGGGTTTTTGAAAGATGTTATCTCCAGCTATTGGGTTATCACAAACCACTAGTATTCGTTTTGGTTTTCATTTCCAAATCATGATGTGAAGGTGGTGTGGCAGGAATTTACAGCTGGAATCAAGCCTACTTTGTTCAACTACAGACTCTTTTTTCAGGTGAGAAAGTTAAGAGATGCTGAACCCTAATACTAGGTAGAATTTGCTTCAGGTTTTATAGACCTGATATGAAAAGCAATATATGTTAACCAAAATGCCTCTGACAGGCTAAAATTTCTACTTTCCTTTTACTTTAGTGATTTATTCTACAGTAAAAAAATTACCTTGAATAAACTAGAAAACTAAAGTCTAGATGTATACAAGAAGTTCATAAGTTGATTTGTAATCCACAAGCAGATATGGCTGCCTGAATTTTATCTTTATTTTACTTCTTTTGTACTGAGTTTCAGTGAGTTTTCTTTTTTTACTAAAGGAAATAAAAAGACAGTGACTAATATTCTGAAAAGACAGAGTATAAGAAATAGGCTCACCTGTATTAATTTCATTCCTGTACTCATCTATGTAACCAATCTATCTTCGAGGAAGTTTTTTTTTTCAGTATTTCATGCAAAGAGGGACACTGGGTCTTCATGATGGATAGGAGAAATGGAACAAATTGATTCACCTTTTTAAGAGTGAGAACCTGTCATACTGGCCTTGTTTCCTGATAGTAATGTTGTCTTGTGGGAAAATAGTCAGAAGGAGACTCATAGTGGGTTGATGTTTCAGTGTGTTTGTCTATCTTATTTGATCTTTATTTTGTCAGCTTTTTTGTAGCCCTGAAAAACAGGTGGGAAGATATATGTTATAGTTTGTTATCAGGTCAACATCGTTTGCCATTTTAATTTTGTGTGGCAGAGAGTGTATGCCTGCAAGATACCTAGCTATTTCATACAACTCTATAAAAAGGCAAATTCTCATCGTAATTGGAAACTGCAGCTTTCAGTTGGTTTTACTTTATTTTAGGCTTTACTTTCACTTAATGTCATTGTGTCATCCTGTGAAAACAATGAGATGCTGTATGACCACCTCTGTCACTATTTGCTATTATCGCTTAAGCAGACGACTTAACCAAGAGAATTACTGATTTTCTTCCTGTGAGTTAGGAATAAAATTGAAGGTGAACATATTCTCTTCTTATTTTTCACTTGCTGCTTTGATTAATCAAGAGGGGTGATGGTGGCACATAATCAAATCTCTTCAGGCAATGGCTGTTAAATCGGTGACACATCGGCTGACATTTAGCGGAGGAAAAAGTCTGAAGAGTTAGTGATCTGAACCACTGCCCTGGGAACTTTCCAACAGTTTGACTCATCTGTCTTTTCCGTCAGGCATTTGTGTGACTCTTGTGCCTAAATATCTCTGAGAAGTGCAAAGGAACATAGATTCTAACAAGATGCAAAAAGATGCTCCGCCAAGAAGACATCTAATTAAAAACTCGCTCTGAATATGTCAGCAGTTTCTTGAATTGCTATCAATCCTTTTTTTATTATGGGTGCCAAATGAGATTTGTAAGTGAAGGTAGTAACACATATTATTCAACGATATACATTTCTTAGACTCTCACTGGAGTAAACTGATAAAGAGAAAACTCAAAGATATCTATTTTCCACTAGTATATACAGCTGTATTGAAAAATACTGTTACTCTGAGTAATACAGTTAGCTGTGTGACACTCAAACTAAATAAGGATACGGTTAATTTCATTAAACCTCTCAGCTTTCATCAAACCATTGCCTCTGGAGCTGTGCATTGAGGCGGGAGTGTGATTAAGATAACTTTGTATCTGCTATCTCACATTACTGGGAAGTAAAGTATATTTATTGTAGATGGCTTTGACTATATAGTGGTGAACATTTATATACATACTGGTTGTTACTTAGCTGTCATTGATAGTGCAGACCAGGTTCTGTTCAGCAAGGGGTTTTGGTGAGAGCTTGGCCGAAGGCTTACATATTTTGTTTCAGGCAAAGGAAATTGCTTTTACAGCAGAGCCCTAGGAATTTGCATTAGGATATTTTAAAAAAAATACTCTACAATCCTTAGATTACCAACCAAAGCCAGGAAAGAATATCCTGAAATGACTAAGTTGCTGAACATGAATAAGTTACAATATTACTTACTAACATGTTTTTGTTTTTTCCTTTGAACCTATAAGCTGATGTTTTTCTTTTCCCTCATTTATCATGGCAATTTTATGCAAGCCAAAGAATGTTTAGAGGGAATGAGTGGTCATATTAGTCCTTAGGGAGTTGGGGGGTGAGAAAGGGTTTTGAGGCTCAATGTTTTAAGACTAATATTTACTAAATCTGAAAGTAAAGATTGTAGAAAAGAAAAAATACCTTTCCAGATCAACTCATGCAGTTAGAAAAGAAAACAAGTGTTTTCAGGTACATGGTTCTTTCCTGCTCTTGGGAGACTGATAAGATTATTTATTCTCACTAATGTGATACTTTCCTGTTGAATGCAGCATGTGCTGGGTATGATACCCATAGACAAAGATAATGTGGTGCTATTTATGCAGAGCCTGCTTCATCCAAATTTTAAGTGAATAGTACAAGAAATTGATTTTTAATAACTAGTTTTATGGTTTTAAATGCAATACTATAAAGTATTAACCTTTAATTTTGCTGTTATCAGTTAGATACAAACTTACGAGTTTTCAGAGATCCATCTCTCAAATGCCAGTGATACTTCATACAAAGGTAGATCTTGTTCCTGTAGTGGGAGGAAATCTGAGTGCTTTCAGCCCACTAGCTCTAAATGTCACGATTTAATTTCAACACTGTGTATTTAAAATAAATTATTTGCAAGCACGTCCACAAACTTTGAGTGGCAGTAACTGAGAGATGGACATTAATATGCGATAACTAGCACATCTGAAAAATCCGTTGGTTTTTCATCATCTGACTGTTCATGATATAATGTACGTCTAAGGATCCTGCAGTGGTTTGGAGAGGGAGAGAAAGAGAAAGTAGGAAGAGGAAAAGGAGGGTCTGGAAATTGATACTGTAAAAATATGCTACAGAACACCAGAGAATACACGTATCCCCCTCCCTGTGAATCCTCCTCTAATAAAATAGTCTGAATCCCAGGTTAGGTGAGCGAATTGAAAAGCTGTAACTTTTTCAATTCGGTATTTTAAGCTGCTACTTCAGTAGCAGAAAGTGGTAGACTAAACACAGCTCAAGTACTTCACAACTGATATACAGTAATAGAATAGAATAACTACAATGGTAGACTGTACTCCACAAAACTTCAGATAATTGTAAGGTAACACTTAGACATTGGTCTTTGCTAAACATCAGTGTTTCTTTGAAGGGGAGAAGAATGCAAGTTTAGAATTCCTGTAACCTAAGAACTAGTGACATTATAAAGATGCTTTTCTGATAGATAAGTTAAGTTGTACCTTTGCAGAATTTATTTATTCCATAAGATCCCATCTCATTGCATGGTAAATAATTTGATTGGTTGGATAGCTGGTAATCTATCCTTTCCTTGTGTGAGAGAGTAATTTTATATAACATACAGCATTAATGAGTATTTTTAATGTATTATGCGTATAAAATCCATTTTCTTGAAGCCTCAATAGAAATCCTTCTAACGTTATATAAATTATTAGACAACTTGTATTACTGGGAGGGAAAAAGAAAAACTTGGGGTGGTGGGAAAGAAGGCTTTGACACATTTTTGCATCACTCTCCAAATTAAGCCCTGTGGAACCATTACAATTTTTCAGAGCAGGCAAGTTCTTTGAGCAGAGCATTGATTAAAGCTGCTTACTGCTAAAGCACCATAGTCTCAACTTCCAATTTGCTTTTTATATTGAAGAGCCAGACCATTTGGCACACTCGAACCTACATCTGGAAAAACTTCTATTGAAATGGTTTCCAAACAGCTATGCTGGAAACTACCCCTGCAGCTGCTGTTATAATGCAGAATAGACAGTTAAAATAGTCCACAAAAACGGCCTATGCTAAGAGACTACTGGCCTCGCTTTTTGAATCCTGAATCAGGCAACTATTGTGGCTTGAATTCAGCTCTGCAAGTTTTGTCTTTTTGTTAGATGTTGCTACTCAGCATCAGCTTAGTTATTACAAAGGAACAGTTTGCACAATTCTCATTCAATATCTTTCTCTAAAAATTGGTCAAGTTTAATAAATTTCTTCCAATTAGATGAGTAACAGCACATTGCTGTGTAGAATAGTAGAATTTTCCTGCAGAAGAATTTTCCTTTTTCATTGCAGCTTCTGAGCAATGTAATGTGGAAAAAAAAAAACTATTATAGCGTTCTGTATTCTTTTTAAAAAATGAAGTGAGCCACAATATCTCTCAGACTGCTATAGATGCTTTTGAAATAAAGTAAAAGACTGCACATAAAATCCAACAAGCTACTTTCATTTTTTCTAGGAAATGTTTGTAACATGTGATTGTTACTTTGAATACTGAATTTACCAGAGGGGAGGACTAGCAGGCTAATTTCTTGCTTTCTTTTAAAGAAAGAAAATAAACAAAATATAAAACATTACATTAATTCCTTAAAGGGAATTTTTCTTTAATAGCTAATTGTACATCTTATTTTCCACCATGGTTCAATTAAGAGTAAATAACATAGCAATAAGTTAAACTGGTGTTATAAAGTCTAAATTTGAGATCTGCTGTTTATTCTATGTGACACCAAATATGGTTTTGCTTACTTGTAGCTGAAAATAGATTAACCTCATTTGAAGCATGGGAATTCACTTTAAGTGTACATTAACACTAGAGAAAAACAAAAAGATAAGTGAAACTTGTGCTAGCATTCCTAAGTGGATAGAATTCCCTGTCAGAACAAAAACATAGTGTTCTGTAATACATGTATTAGTTTTCCCTTTTCTGGAAACTTACAAAGGACATGCTCATTATTAAAATCACTCAACTGAGTTGCTAAATTAAAGTAAAATTGTTTCATGTAAACCAGTTGCTGGCAGGCCATTCAATATATCAATGGCTTACTGATCCCTCGCTTATCCTGGCACAATACCTTTCAGCTTGGGGGAGCTGGGGGGAGAAGAAAAAGCATGTTTCTTAGCAATTATTTGAATGCGGTATGATTTGCAAAGAATGGCTGATAGTTGGGCCCTGATCCCACATCATTAAAGTAAACAGTAAGCGGGACATTAACCATGCAAGAGATGATCAAACCCATAGCAATGTAACCTGGCGACTCCCTTTTAGGACTTGTTTTCAGAGGAGTAAGATTGAAAAGATTATTTTTGGAAAGCAAGCAGTGACAACCCCTCTTCTTTTGTCTTGAAGCAGAGCAAATATTTTGTGATATCATAAATAAAACACTTCCTGCTGGCAAGAGCAGAGGGGAGGAACCGCCCATTATCAGTATCTGTAAATCACCAGCCAAATTCCCAAGAGTGTAGGAGGGCTCTGGCAGATGGGCTCTGTCACTTGAGGAGATTATTGCCCCTGGTTATCTGCCAACAATTAGCTAGCACTGTATCAAGGACAACAGAAGGGGACATGTGCAACTTCTTCAGCTTCTACAGTTCACAGACATGAGTGTCAGTGTCAGCTTAGACTGAAATAGGTAATGGTTAAATTTCTATTTAAACCATATAGCTGGGTATGAGTTCCGGATCCAAGCAGATGAACAGCCTTCTATGCGGCTCCGGCAGGAACCTGCTGTCTCTTAGTCCTATACACTGATGTTCTAACTGATGCCTGCTTGTTGCCACGATGCCATGATTCGCAGCAGGGGAAAGTAGGGAAGTCAGCAGAGTTCATGATGAAGTCCAGTGTCCCTTATGGAGAAGAGTACCTACCTCCTACCACAGCAAAGTTTTCAGAAGTGCTGACAGAATAAGAAGTAAGTTAGATACAGGTTAATATTAGATGGCAGAGCTGAAAAGCATAACTTTTTCCATGAGTTATGGAGTGCAGATGCCAGCATCGGATTCTCCAGCAGAATCAGTCAGCAGCAACTACAAATATGGGATTTATCTTCACTGCTTGCTTTCTCACTTCCCTAGTACTGTGGATGATTTGGATGAGCCAAGTTCCTGTAATGAACGCTGGTTCATTACAAAGAGTTAGCCAGAATGAGATCTGCCAGGGTATAAATTGCCTATCTGAAAAGCATCTTTGTAACACTGCCAACTCTTAAGCTGATGGTTGTACCTGCTTAGGTTTCATGTGTGCTGTATTTGTATGCCCTTTTACCCATTCTGTCACTTCTAGGCGCCCCTCTGTCTTGGTTACTTCTGGGCTAAGATCCCTGTACGTAGCCATTCTAATTCCTGGCTCTTATTTCAGCAGCAGAGTTGCTTTTTGTGAGAGAAGCAGTGACCAAAACATTTAAGAACTCTCTCCTCAGAGAAGAGAGGAAAAAATATCAACTCTTACATGAGCTACAATTTTTGTTATGAAAGAAGATGAAAATAAATCCTACTTATTACGAACCCCAAATCTTCTCTTTATGTGGCCTAATCTTAAAACGCTCTTAGTTAAGACAGGACATGAGTACCTAAACCATATGTGGAAGATAAGGTGGTGTCACCTGAATTTATTTTAACACAGGGGAGCCACTAAAAAAAATAACAACCGGAAGTTTACTTTCTGGGATGTAACTAAGATAGGTAATAGTTTCCTGTGTTTCTGCCAACTTGCTTTTGCAAACTGCCTCATCCAAAGCCTTCTAAATAGAGTGGAGAGCTTGCTGTTGTCTTCCATGAGTTTTAGTTGGTACTGTAATTACTGTAATTAATCCTTAAATGTAATCCAAATGTATTTGTCAGAGTTTTTGTCTGTAAAGCCTGTTAATTCACTGTGCTACTATTTGCAAAATCCAGAATGTGGAAAAATGCAACTAAGGTCTCTATTAGTAACAATAAAAGAAGCAAATTGTGGCTAACAAAGCAAATGTATAGTTGTGAAAATTTTCCACTCCCCTAGCGCATTGAAAATCTGCATGATACATGCAAGAACCTCTTGTTCATGGCAATAGCAGAGTAAGCCTCAAGTAACCCAGTGCCTTCTACTTTCACCAGCACATGAAACTGCGAACAGCACCAATATATGAGCAAACTAGTACTGAGGCACTGCAAATAAAATTCTTAATAATAATAACCTGATGTCAGTACTAGCTATGCAATTTAATTAATTCGGTGGGAGGAAGACGACCAAATTATTAGCTACGTTTCTCTTTTTCTTTGTCTTTTCTTTCTTTATTGCTATTCATGGTAAGCTGTGTAGAAAATTATCGTATTCTATGAAAAGACTGTAACAAAAAAAATATTATATGGATACTCACTGCTACTGGTGAACTACGTTAATAAGCAAAGACGGGCATGCTGTTGTAATTATCTTTGCGTTTTTTGTTTTGAGGCTGTAAGAAACAGATAGGAACAATCCTCAGTCTTAAAGCATTATTTTCTATTTTACCTTCAGCTTCCTTGAAAGAATTCTGAAAGTATTTTCTAGCCACCTAAACAAAAGCTAAATGCAGTTTCTTGAATTCTATAAAAATGCATCCATTTGTGATTATCTAAGATATCACAGAATACATCTTTAATGCTAAGAGGTTTTTTCCAAATACATTTTTCAACACAATTGTAGTAAAAAAAAAAATCCAATTCCAATAATCTAGTTTCTAATTTTATTTTCAATTGTTTGAATTTTAATTGAATTGTAAATTTATATTTGAAATGTTAATTCACATGTTGTTTACAAACAGCTTTACTAGGAATCTGACTGAAACATATTGTAGCTCTTTGTAACAGTAAAAAATAAAGCAATTTGCCGTTCTTCAGTATAAATGGTATAAATTACCTATTTCAAAAGAAAGTCCACAGGTTAGCTTTTAATAATAAAGCTATAAATAAACAGTAAGAAGAACAAGTTAAGAATTATTTATTTAAGAATTTCTGAATATTGAATGACTTCATTAGTTCAAGGTGATAATGCAGAATTCTTCGTTTCTACTAGAATGTTTTTGTCATGCCTCTTTAAAATGAGCTCAGAATGAAAAAACAGTGTTATTGATTTCTTCCTGTTAAGTAAAAGAATCAGAGAAATTTCCCATATAAATTCTTTGGGTTTTCACTCAACAATTGCCCCATTAAAGAACATGCTTCGGGATTTTTCCTTTCTGCTGTGCCATCCCTGTGCCCTCAAAATTGTGGCTATGTAA
The DNA here is from genome assembly GCF_964195595.1 of Calonectris borealis. Lineage (NCBI taxonomy): Eukaryota > Metazoa > Chordata > Aves > Procellariiformes > Procellariidae > Calonectris > Calonectris borealis. Next base: position 4,686,767 of record NC_134322.1, on the reverse strand, counting down.
TGTTTCCTTTGGTATGTTAAATGCTTTAATTTCCTTTCAGCACACTTTAGACAAGCTTTTCACTTGCTTCCAGGGAAGGTTTAGGGCAGCAGATAGGCAATGACTGATCTTGTACATTCTGAAAGAGGTATGTGTAACTTCTGCATTTCATTTGCTGAATTACAAACAAAACTAAATTATTTGTGCATGTACATCTGATATCTTTTTCTAACTGAAAATGAAGCTAAGAAATATATAACTTGGTCCTGTTCAAAAGCAAGTAATTTAATTGTTGCTGCTTTCTGCGTTCCTGTTGATGAGTAGCTTTAAATTCCGTTCTTGGCTCCTAAGTTACCCAATATATATAGTCTTGTTTAGTGCATTAGCTCACTTTCTAAACCCTTGGCATTTGGGCCAGTCTGTAACTGGTACCTCAGTGGTAGCTATTTTAATCTTTCCTATGATCACTAGTCACTACCTGGTGAAGTTAAGGAGCTCCTTCTCTCATTTTATTCAGGCGCTATGCAAGTGGAAGGAAGTATTACTCCTGCAACTCCTTATCATTATCTTAATTCTGTGAATGGCAATTCAGCTCCATGAAGAAGGGAGTAGTTGCTATTCCAATATACTCTGTGACATTTGTTTGTACATACAAATATATACATCAGAAGTGCCTTTCTAGTTCGTTGTACTCAAGCACATGCTATTTTAGGCTGACATTTTCCAACCAGGCCTGAGGGAGTTAGATGTCTAAATTAAATTCAGTTTGACTGATTTGGACATTGAACATCTCTGAACTAAAACCCTAGTGATAGACGGTGGGTCTGTGCTAAAATGACATTATTAGCTCTTCAGTAATGCAAAAAATGTACATCTACCTTTAATTTTTTTCAACAAAATGGCTATATAATTGAATTGTGAATGCAAATATATGACTTGAAGACTGAGATAATATTTTATTAAGTGAACATGCAAGATATATACACTGGAAGTGAAGCTGCCATAGTGTCAAAACCACTGAACAGTTTTGATTTGGAGATGATATAAGCACTTCCTATGAAAACATTATACTCTCGTAGCTTTAAATATATATGTATTTTTTTGAGTGACAAGCAAGTAATTCATTATAGCTCGTTCTCTCATGAAAAAGAATTTATATTTTTCATGCTGGACTTTTGATGGTAGAGATTAAATGTTGAAAACTAATGGCATTGAACATGATCCATGTTAAACCTGTGATCACTGCCTCAGACTAGTATTATACAATGATATTTCTGGACAGAAGTGTGAACAAGAATTTGGGTTCTATTCCCAAATCCTCACTTACTTATTATGAGTATTTTTAGCAAAATGATATGAGTATTTTGAATCCCAGTTTAATCATCTCTCAAATGAGTTTAAAAAAAACCAACAGGCTTAATGAGGCCTAGTAGTGTTTATGAAACGTTTTTAAATCATCACATCAAAGGTGCCATAAAATTGTAATACCATAATTTATATAATAAATTGTAAGGAAAGTATGTGTTTTGTATAGCATAAGGGATGACATATACAAGCATGAAATATAAATTGGGAAAGCTTACAGCAAATAGAACTGATTCCAAAATAACTGTGAACATGGCCCAACTCTGCTACTGAAATTCAGTACAGTTAGCCTTGTACTGAACTATGACAACTGCAACCTGGGGAAGAACAGCAGAGTTAAAGAAATGTCTCTCTGCTTGGTGCCTGCTGTGTTGTGCAGAGACTGTATTCAAATGCTCTTTAAAAAACACAGTCTGGAAGGGGCTCAAGCATTGAAAAGCAAAGGGAAACAATTCCAAACAAGGCTGCCTGTGTGCAGCTCTTCTTCTGGTATCACCCTTTGAAGGTTTACACTGAAGTACTCTTTGCCTCACAAGCTACTTCAGATTAATATCATTTATGGAAACAGCTATAAACAAAAGGCAAATGTCTTGAATGTTTTTCAGTGCTGGGAGAAGTAGTATTATAAAAGTCTGACAGCAGCTGACACTGGCCACCCTGGTAAGCCTAATCTACCTCAGCTTATCATCATTTTGCAGGCCAGCATAGTAAAAAATAACTTCAAGATCGTAATCCATTGACCTCCTCTTTCCAAATTGATTGTGCATCCAGAAGAGTTGTCATGAGAAAAAGACCAACATTTGTCTAATGTAACTGTTTCTGCAGTCACTTAAACCACTATGAGTAGTTACCCAATATAGCCTGTAAAACTTGGAACTGTGAGAAAATGTACTTATATTCTAAAGGCTTAGGGAAGATGATTATTTGTGGTCTGTATGTTTTTGGAGTATTAGGAAGTCTAATAAAAATAGTCATAGTGATAACATGAGGACCTTGATAAGTGACCTCAGAATGGACATCTATGCCCTTCTTGCGTGCAGACCAGACAGCCACTACAAGCCTATATAAGCATTAAAACTTCTTTTGAAATGACCTGAAATTTAGAATGGGTGAAGTTGCCAACATATTCTACTTAAATGTGCACTATCAATTAGCTTTCGGTGCAATTCAATTACAATTTCATAAGCTCTGAATGTTCTGAGAGCTGGTTTACCTGTGTGATCCCCTCTCATCAGCAATGTTAATAAAGAAAGTCAGGACATTCCTTTTAATGTCATCTACAACTGACTGTCTTTTGGAATTAACAATAAAAGTCTTTACAGAAAGTTCTCACCTCTGGGAATGATTGTTCACAGGACTTCTGTGCTTCAGGACGTAGTCCAAAACGTTTTTAATTTTTTCACCCTCTTTCTTCAATCAACCTAACAATAGAAGGACGATCTGACTGTAGAAACTTTTCTGGCTGCAATAAGAGCAGTGGCTTTTTTACCCTTTTAAGGAAGTTCTCTCTGTGGTCTCTAAGATTTGTAAATAGCTCCAGGAAATTAAAGCACTTAAAAATCTCAAGTGGACGATTTAAATGTACAGTTGCAGTTTGCTGGGAAAAGAGCTGACTAGTAATGTGTAGCTAGAATTCATATGGTATTGCAGTCATCAAATATTGCTAACCTTATCAGTTGCACTCATGAATTTGACTTTGGATTGTATGCCATTTTAAAATGTTTATCACTATCCCCTCACTGGAGATTTAGTGCAGCTGTAGAGTCCTAGCAGTGATACAGTTCTAACCCAGTGTTTATCTATATTGATACGTTACTGTGGAGCCCCAACTTTGACCACCACACTGGCTATATAGGGGTTCCTTCCTGCCTCGCCAGGGAGGTTTAGACATGAAGGAGGACTTGTACCCAAGCCCTATACCTAAGGGTTGTGTGGATGCCAATAGCTATAGCTATACAGAGCCACCAGCAAGAGCCCTCTTCTGAATATAATGCAGATAGAACCAATGGTAGATCTGCCCAGAGATGTAAATTTGCTGGAACAGAACAGAAGTTGAAGGGGTATGGTGCTGCCTGATGAACGGACAGCCTCAGTTAAAAAAAAACCCCACAGGAAAATTCTAGTCTGCAATAGAAGATTAGGCACGAAAAATAAGGACAAAGATACTGCTGTTCCATTCACCATGAGCTTGGGGCTGAATCAAGCCTGTAGTATCCTGACATAATCAAAGCTCTTTTCTCTGCTGCAATGCTCAGCAAAAATTGAGAATTTGTTGCTTAGAAGATGTTGCCATGGTTTCTTTCTAAGTTCTTGAAGCAAGAAAGCAAAACTCCTAATAATCTAACTGCTAAGTGAAAATAAGAAGGCAAATACACAGAAAAGCACAAGGGAAATAAAATAGTTTGTTGGCTAAAATACTGGTAGGATTAAAGTAAACTTAGATAGGATAGTAAGTTTGATTTTCTGATTAGTGCATATTTCTACTTCTGTAATTTCACTGGACTTAATATCTAAGCCTTTTGAAGATAACTTACCTCTTCATTGAGGAATGGGAAAGAAGAAAAGTTCAAGGGATCTGAAAACAGTGGGGAACATGGCTAAGTAAGTGTCATTAACAAAATGCTAGAAGTTTGCTTATGTCCATTGCATGGGTTGGGAAAGTCAAATACTGCTGGAAAGGGTTTTTATTTCCTTTCCATTTATTTTCCTTTTATAACCTTGCCATCCACAAATCTTTCATGGCCTTCCTGTCTCTGGTCACTTGAAATAATCTTTTAAAATATGCATGAAACTACTTTGCTAGCAGCACTTTTATAAACCAATGAAATACTGAACATAAATCATTCTGTGGAAATATTATCTTCTCGTCACACATTGCATTTAACTGATCTGCTTGAAGTGGATAGCTAGTGCATGTAGGAAGGTTAAAGGATATGGGCCTATCTTTATCTTTGAGTGACCCTGTCTGCAGCAAATGTATTAGAAGTATTTTAAAATAATTTACTCAGTTCTGCAAAATCCCAATTTTACCTTGGTTCCTCCTTGATACCAATTCCTAGTAAATAAGCATAGTTTCTTCCTTGCACTAACATTCACTGGAGTTTGCTCTCATTGAACTTCCAGAGATGAGAGTCTGTACAACCCCCTGGACATTTCATATTATTGCACTTAGAGCTATAATGTGGGATGCAATATTATAAAGCAAATTGCCTAGTTCTCTGCATTGAGCTGAATTTCAGGTTTACTGCGGAATGTCTTTTTTGCAAAAAGATCATGCCCCATTCTAGCTTTGTATAAATAAAAGCATAGGGAAATACTACTAGCTTTTGAGTAGCGTTGCAGTATTTTTCTTGCAATATTTGCATATTGTTGAGTTCTGTGCCACAGACAGAATTTAAGGTGGAAAGATAAAACTAAAAAATCCCAAGAAAATAAAAAAAATCAAATAGGACAACATGCTAGTTGTCCAAGAATCCTACACAGACATTAGTTAAGATGGAAAAAATTGATAGTGCTGCCCCTGAGATCAATGTTTTCCAGTTGCAGCAAACTTGTCCAGCAATTTACTCAAACTCATGGTTAGTTTGATGTAACACAAAGCAAAGCCTTATTATTTTATGACCTGTCACAAAGTAGCTGTTCATGTTACTTCAAGTCTCTCTATAGCTCCATCTGGTAACTTAGATACTGCTCATAAAAGCCATGGATTAGATAGAGGGAGGGCACAGAGTAATACATAGCATAGAAAACTGCTAAGAAGCCCTGAGAAAAAACAATATTCCATCAAAAATACCATGCAAAATGAAATAAGAAATTCAAAAAGTCCAAGTATTTGATTTAGTGACACAAATATGATTGCCTTCTGTGGGATAAGAAAAAAATAAGTCAGTAGTAAGAATATCTTTTCTGAGGGAATCAAACTTTATAAATGCAATGCTCTGTGCATACTAATATCGTTTATCTCATTGCCTTCAGCTGACTTTGTATCAGACATTTAGCTACTAAATGCATTCGTTAGTCATATGAATCAGCTTCCATTCTGAAGTAAAGGGCCTTAGTCTACAGAGCAGCTTCTTATCAACTTGCTGAATTAACTAAATAGCCATGTCATTTATGAGACAAAAATGAGCTCACCTCCTTTGTAACAGTCACTGAAATGTTTGACAGAGGGGAAAATAGCAAATTCTTTCTTACTTACATACCTGAGTTGTTCATGGGAAAGTGTATCTATTAGAATAACAAAAAAACCCAAACTCAGCAGTATTTTGAAAACTTAAATCAGCAACATGAATGGCAGTGATAATTTTTAACTTATTACAGACCTTCTGTTGTGGTTTAACCCCAGCAGGCAGCTAAGCCACATGGCCTTCACTCCCAGTGGGATGGGGGAAGAGGAAAGGAAAAGTAAGAGCAAGAAAACTTGGGGGTTGAGATAAAAATTGTTTAATAAATGAAGGAGAAGTGAAAGAAGAGAGAAAGCCATTGCACAGATTATTAATGAATGTGAAACACACCATAATCGAGCAAGCCAAGTGAGTAAAGCCTTGCTGGTATAAAGGACAAGTGGCTGCAATATCAATATCACACTGCAATATCAATATCACACTGCCCTGAATCTGCCAAGACAAGTGTCATTTGCTTACCCTGGTGGAAGTAACAACTAGGGGGGCAGAGTGAGAAACAAGAAAGGCCTTGATGCTATGCAAACACTATTCAGCAATAGCTGAAACATTAATGTGTTACCAGTATTGTCTTGGTCACAATTCTAAAACACAGCACATTTTGGGCTGCTATGAAGAAAAATAACCCTATCTCAGCCAGACCCAGTACACCTTCTAGATCTGCCAGATTCAAAAGTACTTTTAAACTAGTATACAAACTGTGCAAAAATACTCTTCTTCCAATATTGAAACTAAACAGTTCAACAGTGCTCAAGAATTTACAACAAAGACTGAAAAACAAAACTATCTCCTTGCAGAAGGGGAAGGAATGTACCTATGTATCTTAACATGGAGCCACAATACTAAATTTAAAAGAGAGCCTTTCAACAAATGCTCGTTGCTAGTTCTCTGGAAGATGGTGCGTCTGCCTGAATAGCACTGCCTATCATGGCATAACTTCCATCCTTACCGAACAAGGAAATTCCCCTTTACATGCTACACCTTCTGTGTTTTTTGGACTCTTACCAGGTATTGAACAAACTTGAACACTTTATGACAGCAGCAGAGGTCAGAACACTGAGACTCATCTAAGCACTTATGTGTGTACTTTTATGTACTTAACTTTCCTCCTTTCCTTTTTTGCTCTTATCTTTCAATATTACTGTTGTGCATTGATCCTTGACTTTGTCTTTCAGCAAGGAAAAATACCTTTAGTAATTGTTTCATGTTATTTCAGTACAGTCCTTCCCCTAAGGAACTGAAAGAAAAGGATTGGATATGTTTCAAACACAAAGGATTTGCCATTCACCCTGTATTGCTTTGAAAATCATGTATGGTGAAGAAGTCAGGGATGGAACACCTGCAAATGACAGTAGGAAAAAATTATTTGCTTCACCAACAGAGTTTTCTCTGCGTCAGGGATGGCCAAGTCATTGAGAGCTGAGCCCCCTCTTCAGCAAAATACAACTTACCCTGTCATCAACCCATACAAACTTGACATATGCTGTTAAATGCTGGCATACTGTACCACATAAATCTTCCATGGAAGTGTGCTTCTCCATTTCATAAAATCACAACACGTTATCAGTCTCCTCTCTTTCTCCACTTACTGAAGTGTATATTAAAACTATTTAGACTGACTTTTAAAAACATAAAGTAGAGGCCAAACTGTGGTGCATTTATTCACCTGTTTTCCAAATCCAGACTGATCTATTTCTCATCACACTGGCTATCTCAAGCTAAAATAAGGAAATTATTTCAAATTAAAAAAAAAAAAAATCATAGCTGTTTGGATATAATGGATATAGGATAAAACAACAAAATCCAAAACAAAACAGGTTTAATCTAAGCTATATGCATTCTTTGCACTTCTGTTAGCGCAAGCAATGCATTAGCAATCTGGTTTTAAAAAGGTACTGAGCTTTATCTATAAAGAAGTCTCCACCAGCCAAAGTCAGTCACTTTAAATTGCTCGTGGTAACACACTTCTGGAGAGAGAGGCAGAAGATCACCTAGAATTGCTTTCACTCAAACTAAACTGTCCACCCAGGAAAAGATGAAGCAAAAAAGTAGTCTACATGAAACAGGTAGCACTGTCCCTCCGAGCTGATACTAAACTAGGTATCACCAATATACTACCCGACTTGCCATCTTTAGCATGTAGAATAGCGACAATTACTACCTTAGTCACTGTAACACCCCAACAGACAGATTTTTCACAAGAACAATGGCACTAGTAGTTAGGCCAAAATTATGACATGGGGGAAAACATTGCTTTCGCTCTATCTGATTTTCAGTCTCAGTTATGGCTACATGCAGTATGAGGCTATGTTATTATTCTTCATTTCCTTCCATCCTTGCTGTATTTTACTGTACATTGTTAAAGATGTATATGTTAAAACATCTGTCATGTTTTATTCCAGAGTGAAATCTGGGAAAGTCAGGAGTGACATTACTTATTAGTCATCTCTAAGGACAGGATACACACAGAGAATGCCCATTTTTCAAAAAAATAAAACACGCAAAACAGTTCTGGTATAAATTTTTCCTTTGGTCTTAGATGTACAATGTTGTTTAAAAATCTAAATAAAATGAAATGTAAAATATAAGTTCTTTTTTTTTTTTTCTTTTTTTTTCTGATAGCAGTGTGCTAAGGATGTCTACCCATAGACCCACACAATCATGGGACTGGAATAAAATGTCTTGCCAGGGGTACCATTTGATGTTTCAACCAAGGAAAGGACCTCGCCCAGGCTGAAACACCAGAGAGGGAAAGGCTTTTTTAAATGCTGTCTATAACAAGGATTAATTAAGGCTCTAGCAATAACCACATTAGTGATAATAGCAGCAAGAGCACTAGCCCCACAAGGGAACTCAGGAGGCCAACTGGCGCACCGCCCCTGCTCACAGCAGAAATAACTTCAATGTTAGATCAGGTTTCTCTAATTCCCCTTATTTATAAATTCTCTCTAAAATATAAGCAGAGGTGTGGAGATTGTCTATTTTAATGAACAACTACTCTGCAAAGTCCTGTGTCTATAGCTTAAAAATAGAATTCCTGTCAGATGGCTACTTAGCAGCCTGATCAAAGTGTTTAGGAACTATAAGAGAACAGTAAGAGAACTGATAAATCTAGAGCAAGCCCATGTTTCTTTAACTACATGCTTCTGCTTTTCCAGATTTTTGCTTTCTTTTCCTAGATTATGTTAGCCTGCAGAACTTGGTCAGCTCTTCTTTATATAGGCAAAGGGAAAAAAACCCAGTCATTTTCTATTCTTGTTTCCATAAAGTGGAACCTGCCAAAAAAATAAATGATTAAATGAATAATCCCTTTGTTTGTTGGGTAGAATGTTAAAGTCATATAGGAGTAACAGTACTTAAAAAGTTAAAAAGAAAAAAAAAGTAATGACATCATCTTGGAAGTTTTGTATCCCAGAACACTAGAGGGGGAAACATGAAATGAACAGATCTTCAACTGTGCTGAAGTAATGAATGAAGCTGTAGCAGTTTCAAGGTTATCTGATCCGTCTAAGGAACTATAAGAAAGTGACTGATACATAAATAGATTCTGAGATGCACATCTTTTATTGCACTTTCTATGGAGAGATTAACAGAAGCATTTTTATGTGTTGTGCCAAGTTTTAGGTGGAAATAGTCCCTGCTGTGGTGCATATGTGCCACCTGAAGCTGTCTTTCCTTTGTCTACCAATACGAAATTCCTCAAGTTAGAATTCAGTCTGAATTATGTCTCTATTTACAACTCGATTCTTTGAAACATTTACAACTATAATTAGTCTTTAATGTAGAGCATAGTCATGCTCACGTACCACAAGATTATTGAATACTTGTGTGTTTAAGGTACTGAGTACAAACAACATTATTTGATTAATGCAAGGACTAAAAGTATTTCAGAGATTTTTACCATACATTTGATAATGATAATAGAAACATACACAGAACCAGTATATGCTCTAAAATATTTATATTCATAAATGTATTAGTAAACTCAAATCCTTTTTTCGTTTCTTTTTTTTTTTCTTCAATGAAATAAAAGGAAAAATTGCTTTTGACTTTAAAGTACAGATTGTAGCCCCGATTAAATAGCCTGAAACATTATATTCTTGCAGCAAAATAACAAATAGGTGGGTCAAAGCATTTTTTAAATAAAATAATAATATTTTTTAAATATTTTAATAAATAATTTTTTTCTTTCCTATTGTTCTAAGAGAACCTCAGTAATTCACTGAGGAGACAGTGGCTTACTGATCCAGCAATTCAAGGCAGAGTAAAATGCCACAGAAACAAAAGTTCATCTATGAAAATTCCTTTTCAGTTGCACAACAGGACTGCAGTATTGGTACACTGACAGGGATGTATTCTCCAGCAGCCAAATTTTTTAAGTGTTTTGTATGTGGTTGTCTGGCTGGCTTCTATTTTAGGAAAGAAACAAATATTAATGTAAGGATTATAATAAAGTTGCATCTGTGCTTCTTTGGTAATCTGTATTGGTAGGGCTATCTCTAATTTGTAGCTCTCTATATCTATGGATTACTGTTATAAAGGTGCAATCACTCACTAGAGGATAGCTGTTCTAAGCATATCAATGTGTATTTAAGAAACTTGAACTCATTGAGCATGACTTCAATGCTAAAAGCACTAGGTCACTAAAAGGGTTTTAATAGACCTAATAATTACTTCACTGTCCCAGAATTATGGGGTATTAATCCCCGGAAGAGAGTAAAAGGCACATGACTCTTTTTCCTCTGCCATTGGTAAAAACTGAAAAATAGTTTCAGTGTGAGGGTCTAGTTATAGTCAGTTGAAGTTACTCTGATTTGAATGGAGGCTAAATTAGCTCCTTTCGTCAGACAGAACATGTTAACCTGTTACAGACATATGGTCTGGAATAGTTCCCTAGGAGCAGAGCTGGTGCCAGACACAATGCTGTATTGTCCAAAACATTCCTTACACCAAGGAAAATGGGAGTTGGTAGCTGGTATTATGCCACGAAAAGCCTTTATCAATGTTGTATTGCAAATGGGTCAAAACCAGGAATGAGGTAAGGACTCGAAAAAAGTACATATGCTAAGCAGTCACTACTACAAGACTGTTAATTCACCACTACCTAAAAGCCTCCTCAAGCCCAAGTATGTCTTGACTTTTGTTACCTATTTTAGCTCAAATTTTGACTGTTAGACTTCTCAGTAACAAAGTGCTCAGGAGTTCACATGAAAAATTTCTGAGAGGATACACAGTGCATAAAAAGAAAACAAGTATCTTTGACTCTTCTGGTTTGCTCTCGAAAACTAAAAATTCTGCATTTAACAGGAAGCAGTCTATTGAGTGTATCCTCAACACGTGGAACATCCAGGCATACGTTTAAGCTCTTCCCAGTGTGTTCAATAAAAAGAAAGGTCAGACCACAGCTGTAACCAAAGGAATGGTTTACGTGAAAAGGAGAAACCCTGCAAGCTCCCTAAAACCAAATCTCCCACTGGTCTCAGGAACAGAAGACTTCTATATCTGACTTCACTATAACAGGTTCCACAATATACTTGCATAAATCAAAGAGCTGTGTATACACCACGCTTCCCCCCTTCACTATTTATATTCACTTGGACTGAAAAATAGCTCACCACCTGCCTCATTTCTATCACAATGTAACAGGCCACAGAGTTAACACCCTTCTGATATGAACGGCAGAATAAAATTACAAAAACGGTCACTCTTGTAAAACCAAGATATTTGGCACCTCACTTGGAACTTTTCCTCAAGAAATACAAACATCTCATAAATATATGGAAATATGTTATTTCAAGTATGTGTATTATGTGTAACTAAAAAACAAATGCAGCACACTTCCATTTCAAGCTTACATGTACTAAAATTGGGAACTGTGTGGATAAGAGTATAAGGATTTAATATTTTATCAAAAATTTTAAGTAAATTTATAGGAACACTGGAGCTTTACTGACCATATGAAGGCTCTCCAAAATGTGACTTTGCTCCAACACACAGAAGAGCATGGGACTTCTCCCTCAGAAAAATAAACTCTCTCCTATGAGAGGAGAAAGAAAATTACATTAGGCAGCAATAGTCATATCAGATTAAAGGACTGGAGTAAGCTTGGTATCTGGAAGTAAGAACAGCTTCAGAATAAGCTTAAACCCACTGTTTTCAGGTGAATGAATAACAACTTTTGCTCTGATTAGACCCAATGAATCATTAGAAATACTCAGGAATCTTTTGACAATTATTGCAAACACAGCAAATCTGTGGGTTGAACTCAAGGGAAGTGCAGTGAAGATGAAAAAAAAGCAGATCTTGGGCCAGGCAGAAAGATGGAGAAATAACCACCATACAGCCTCAATGACAGCAGAGGGCGGTAGTAAAAAATAATATTATTGAGGTCATATAAAAATAGACCAAAGAACATTTCATGCCATTTGCTGCCTGAAACTAATAAACATCCATGTGCTGCCTAAATTTGCTATTTAAGTTTTACTACTTTTCTGGTTTAAAGTGAAACAAAACTGTAGATAATATTCTAAGTGGCTTTAATTGAACCAAATCAGTCAAGTTTAAGGAGTTTCATAAAGTGAATTCCAAAATTTTATTCATTAATGCATTTGTGACATACAGCAATGTTGATAAGTTGAAAAATAATACTTGGTTAATTGAAATTAATTTGAAAGCCTAGATTATCTTGTCAACAAGAGGTAACACAAAATATCTCCGTATCAGCTACATGCACCTTTAGCAGTCGTTAAAGAAGGACTAACAACTGAATAAGCCATGGAGAGCTGGCTGATTTGTTACCTTTGTGGTGATCCCATATTGAGATTTCCTGATGGAGCAGAGGTAGAAATGTTGATTCTGCCTATTGTTATATTAGCTTAGTGCATTAACAGAGGAATTTGGTTTCTGGGGCAGTCAGTGAAGCATTGTTCTTTTTCCAGTTGAGATTAATTACATCAGTGGGAATTTAGAATGAGCAGAGACTGCGTGATCAGCGCCAAAATCCACTACTCGCTTATTCTGTGTTAGGCTTGTTCCATTCAAATTGCAGTTTGTCCAAATTACTAGTACTTTCCATTACTTCTTAGGAAATCTATTCCACAACATAATCAATGTGGTTACCAGGAAATTTCCCTCAAAAAATGAGTTCAGCCCAAATTAGTGATAGACTGTTTTAAAAGCTACTATTTTGAGCAATGCTGATTTGAACCATACGAGGCAGGCCAAGTAACTTTCTTTCAAATTAGCTTTTTCATTAGCATTACTGTGCCATTGAAAAAGGAGTCAGTTAAAGTTTAATAAATACAGTAACAAATAAACTGAAAATAAAAAGACTTAAGCCGAAAGTGGATGATGTCTAAACATTAAATACTGGTATGTTGGCACTTGGCATGCAGGAGCTCCATCTGCCTTCCAGTTTTTGGTACTGCTGCAGAAGCCAGAGTTTTAAGTAAAAGGTTTATGGAATCAAAGTTAGCAGTACTGTGATGAGTCACTGTAGCTTTATTTCACTCAAATAAGACAGCTTTGTCACTACACCAAAATTACTAACTGGAAGTTAGGAAAGATCTCCTAAGAAGAGCCAGGACTTTCCGGAGAATGGATTCTTTCTCCATCAGTAAAACCAGAACATTTTAGTGAGTTTATTTCTTCCTGATATGAGAGACAAATCAACGAATATATGTGTAATGCAAAAAACCCTCCTATGGAAAGAATAGATTCTAAATTCTTGAAATTTATACCAATTGAGATCTTGTATCATTGTGTATATGAAAGCTGTATATACTGAAAAAGCATTATGTAAGACATTGTAAAGTGAAAACAAGGGTAAGTAGAATTAATAGATTTGAAATTCTAGAAGAAAGAATGCAAACTGAAAAAATTCTTAGTAGTGACAATCACACCATAGCATATATTGTCTCTCCAGTAAAGTATGCTTCTTAAAGTCTCAGTTTGCAGAATCTGGTGATGACACAAGCCCCTCAGCCCTTATTAGAAGAAAAATCTAAGACAGTAGTCCTCATGGATGAGGGGAAAAGCCACCTTCAGTGTCTGCAAGAGAAGAAAACTGAAATTGTGTACTCAACTGCATGAGAACTTTCAAAATTCTAGGCAATGTACATTTTCTAGGGATAAGCAGAAGACAAAAGGACAGCAAAAACCATTGAGCCCCCGTACTGGAATCCTGCCATGTAAGGGAGAGCTCTGCCATTTTCCTAGACCATTTCAAACATCCCAAGCATGTGTTAAGCAGCTTCTTCTCCTGTCTGACCATGCAAAAGAGGTTCGCTGGCTGTGAGACCTGGCAGATATACCAGACAGTCCACTGGGATACTACTGCTTTCCACGTATGTGCATGTCATACGCTAACACTCTAGTACACTCCAACCCTTCAGCAAGCAGAACCTAAAGAAAGCTGAAACTGCATCTGTTGATCACTGGATTGAGCCGTTGATTCCTTGTGCCTAGAAGACTCCTCCAACCCACGGGACCTCTCTGTACTGCTTAGTGAGCTTTGTGTTTAGTGGTGGATTTTTGCTTCACTGTAATTCTCAGAATACAGTAATGTCCAAGAAAGCCCTTCTTGTACTGCTAGTTAACACACTAAAGAGCGAAGGTTAAAAATATTTGCTCATTATCCGACCTTAAAAGAGAAACACTCTTTTCCTGTCATGCATCAGTCACACTAAAGTTTCCTACTGCTAAAAACTGACCTTTAATTGCTCAGTGAGTATTTTGATCATAATCCAAACTTACAAAGTCTAATTTAATGCACATGATTCAATATAAGTGGTATCCACAGTACTGGGTGGAAAAGACTCACACAGGATTATAAGAGAGGCTGAACCTCAGAGTGTTCAGAACTCAAATTTAAAAGCTCAGTAAGACATTTTGGATCTCCTAGTTCTGTGAAATTGAGAGCTAGGAATCTTGCCACAAAAATCTCAATAATTTTTTCACGTTTCATTTGACAAAACAAAAGAAAATGGTTGCATGAAGCTTTACTATACAAAGATATTTCCAATTGCATCTTCCCAAAGTTGTTATCTCAAATAGTTACCTTGTGTAATAAATCTGGTAATGTATCATCATCTCTTTTTATTCACACTACATTCATCTGGCTTGTATAGGTTTGGTGGAGTTGTGCCCATTTGCGCCAGTTAGTGGATTTGTTCCAGTAAACCAACTGATGAAGGCGGGTCTTCACTGGCAACTGCAAACTACTTAAATAGATCTACTTCTTCAAAGTTGCACTTCAAAACAAGTTTTATTAGTTTCTTTATGTAGGAACAGATAAGATCAGTCATCCTTCTGAGCAAGATGTAAATTTCAAGCCCCTCTGTTCCTTGCTCTCACAAGCATAAAATTAAGAATTAAATTGGGGTAAAGAAACAGTAAAAATCTACTTAGCAAACTAACTAGTCTCACTTGTTAGATGGGAATGACTTGGCAACCATGAGGCAAGCACTCTCCTTAATGGAAGATCAGGTTCCAATGCCCTCTGCTCTGCTCATCATTTTTAGCCCTGTGACTACACAGGCAAGACTGTACACCTGTGCAGTGCAGGATCACAGCTTCAGAGATCAGCTTTCAGATCTGAGAGAGCAGCACATTTTAGAAGCACTGCACAGAATTTGATGACACAAGCCTGGGAGATCGTGATGGCATCGGTCAAGAACAAAAAAATCAGACTGAGAATGAATGAGTGTGACGATTGCAGGCTACGCAAGACAGTAAAGAGAGAAGCCTGAGTGACTGCTTTAGGAGGAAAGACACAAGATAAAGTGATGTGTGAACGCTCAAATCACATTAGAAATTCTTCTGGATATCATAAAGCTATAAGGTAACTGGCACTTACATCTATATAGCTGGTACGAACCTGTACGGTCCTGGAACAAGCAAGAAAAATGTAATATCGTTGAGGTGACTGAGGATGTTTGTTTGTCTTGGCAAAGAACAGCTCACCTCATTCTACAGACTCTTCTGCCAATTGAAAAGCAGTCTGGAGGGAATCATATATATTCCTCTATTATCAGTAGGGAGAAGACATTTTAAATATTGCTAGCAGGAACCCTCTCACTCAGAAAACAAGAGAGAGATTTTAAAAATACTCTTTCAAATCCTCAGTTTTGAAACTCCCCACTGAAATATTGACAGCCCCAGTACGTTATATATATTGTTAACATCTTTAATAAGTTCAGTGATCCTAAACTGCTCCTGCAGTTTACGTTGAATCCATGTGTATAGTATGTTTTATAATCACTGAAGGCACACCCCAAGAGCTCATTTTGTTTCCGTGACACAGCAGAACCAAAGACATCTTAGCATTGCTCTGATCTCTGTAGTCCTTTTGTTGCTGTGGACAGAAAAGAAGCAACAGACAAAAGTTTGCTCTCAAAAATATCAGAGTGCGGTAATCTTACCTCCTCCCTGTTACTGTCTCAAAAAAATCCCCAACCAAGAAACCAAAAACATTACGACATATGTGTAAAGAAACAGATTAAGTATCCTGGCTCTGTTAAGAGCAGGTCTCCCAAGAAAAAAAGCTTCATCTTTCCCATCTGTACTTTAGTGGAAGAAGGCAGGAACACAGTTTCTATCCTGGTTGATGACTTAATATCCTGGAGAACATTTGGTTTGACACATCACTGAATTCCCTCTGAGGAACGTGCTGCTAACTGTGCTCATATTCAGCTTTTACTTTGGTCTGAAGTATGCTTAACTTCTAATTTCTCAGCTATTTATAATGTGGACCGAAGCGACATTAAGAAGTGTGATGTTTTTAAAACCGTGGTGGTACACAAGCAGGCCACTTCCTGGAATTTAACATTCAGCTGAGAAAAACAGACAAGTACTATCAACCACAGTAAGAAATCATATGTGCAGTATAATATGATAAATATGGAGGATGCTGAATTTTGAAGGGTAAATTATTTAATCTCAAATTATTTCAACAAAATCCAATCTATTTATTTGAACAAACAACTCCGAAAAGACTGCAAGTGGCAAGTAAGATTGAGCAAGTATGCTTGTCAAAATCAATTATTGCCTTTCGAGTGCAGGAAAATGACAAATGAGCAATTAAGGACTGCTATTCTTTATTTAGAACTGAAAAAGAGAGAAATGAGTCTGCAAGAAAAAATCTTGAGCTTTTTCTGCATGTTGCTTTGCTTCAAGCAAAAGTTCTGTGAATATCTAGAAGAGAAGAAATGCCTTCTGCAAGGTATCCTCTACATTCAGCTTCTTGGTTCCCCTGCAGACCTGCTACGTGAATCTTGTTAAGACAAGTTTATGTTAATTAGTCTGTGGGAACTAGAAAGAGGATTTCTGCAGCTGGGATTCCTTTTTTAGGCAGCTGGTAGGGCTAATCTTCAGCAAAGAAGAACTTTTAGTACCCAGTAATGTTAAATATTCTGAGTATGAGGAAATTTGCTGTCTTTAGATTACTGATATAACACAAACAAGACATTCCCTAGGATAGGATTTATGTATTGGGTCATTTCAGTATGTGTGAATACATGTAAAACCAAAATCAGGTGAACAGCATGTGGCTAAATTGAGCTTCCATAATTCCCTTACCTGTTTCAACAGGCCAGCTGTCATGGGTAAAAATGGTCGCGATGGGCAGGTTGGGGGTGTGGGCAGGATTGCCTAAGGGCTTCCAGTCTGCTGTTAACAAAGAAATAAAAGATAGCGTTAGTTACACCAAAATTTGGCTGGGAAGATGGTCTCCGGCCGCCACAACTTTTACCTGCAAATAAGGTTCTCCTTCAGAAGCTGTTAAGCAGGGATAAGTGTTGTTAACACCGGGAACTGTGTAAACACCTGGGAAGGTAAGCTGAGCCTACATATTGCCCCAAGGAGAGCCACTGGGAGGGAAGGACGCGCCCCATCCCCACCACCAGCCAGGCCCTCACACCCATCCCCAGGCCACAGAAGGAGGCAGACCGGGCGCTGAGGTGGGGCGCCCTCCCATTGGCTGACAGGGGAGGGGACATAAGGCTGGGAGAGAGGGGAACTTGTGATTGGATGGTGGGCGGTGGGATGCCTTGTGATTGGGTGAGAGGTGGGTGTGGGGGTGAGGGGGCGGTGTTGTGGCGGGAGGCGAGGCAGGGCGGTGCTGCGGTCGGGCGGCGTCTCGCGAGAGTCGTGTGGCGGCAGCGGTCTCGCGCGGCTGCGGCCCGCTTCGCCCCCGGAGCCGAGCCGAGCCGAGCCGATCCCCGCTCCGGCGACACCGGTGCCGGTGAGTGACTCTCCCCGCGGCGGGAGGGCGGGCGGGGAGCGGGGCAGGGCGCGTCGGGTTCTGGTTGTGTGTGGGTGGGTGCCTCCGCTGCTCTGCCCCCTGCTGTCTGCCCACTGGACCGCGCGGGCACGGCGCCTTCTCCATGAGGGGGTGTGAGCCTTCGCTGGCCCCCCGGGCCGAGGCCCTTTCCTCCTTGCTCCTCTCCGGCCCCCCTTCAGCCGCGGGGGCGGCCTCCCGCCGCCTCCTCAGCCCTCACAGGCCTCCGCTTGTGGCGGCCCCCACACGCGCAGCCGGGACAGGCCGGTTCCTTCGCACCCACCCGTGACAGACCGGCCTCCCCCGGTTCCCGGGGCACAAGGAGCAGCGAGCAGGGCGGCTTCGTGCAGCCCCACCTCATAGCCTCCTTCTCTTGTACCCTGCGGCTCCTACAAGTTTTCATCCGCCCGTGTGCGCTCTTTTCCCCCCAGGCAATCTTACTGGGCTGGAGGCGGCCCGCAGGTCTGGGGGTCTCCTGAGCCTCCCGGTGTCACCCCTTCGCCTAGGCTTCTCTCCCTGTCGTGTGCTCAGTGCGGGTCTCTTTCTGTCTTCTCCATCCTCTGGGAAACGGCGGTTCTCTCCCCTGAATGACCTGACCCCTCACAGGGCCATCATCACTGGGTATTATCTGTCCTCATCCTACCTTTTTGCCTTCCTTAAAGACCGTGATTGTGTCTGATCCTTTTTGGTAGTGCCGTGTCTCATCTCTGGAAAAAGATTATTTGGAGAGAAAAAGTTTGGCTGGTGGTGGAAGGGATAGGAGGGTTTTCCATTGAAGTAAGAGCCAAAATAGAGTAGGTTATGACTGGACTTTGCATCTGTGGGCTTGCATGTCTGTGTATTCAATGTGGTCCAGTTGGTATATGGAGTCACAACTCTGAAGAGAAGTCCACAAGTGCAGAACACCTAAAAAGCGTCTCTGGAAAAATTGGAAGGTTATTGGATGTTTATGTATGTGTTTTGTGACTTTACAGCTTTTCAGTTAAAAAAAATATTTCAGGGAAAGATGAACTTTCCTTTACCATTTCTTGTATTGTAGCAGTTAGTGCTCAAATACTTTCAGACTATGCACATTAAAAATTCTGATGCTTTTCCTTGAATTGTTTTAATGCTGATCACAGATGTGGAGTTTGGAATTGTAGTGGCTTAATTTTCTTTATCTGTTGAACTAAGGGAACTTTAAAGCTGCTAGTGCCAAGGGCCAGCAGTGTGTGTACCCTGTCTCCTGAAGATAGCTAATGAAGGCAACTGTTATAGTGATGGTTCTTCTCATACAAATACTGTTTAACCAAAGTTGGACTGATACTTTCTAATCTTATATAGGATTCTCAACAGGGTGATCATTTGCCTTTAGAACTGATCTTAGCGTGGCTTGAATTGGGGATAACTCAGCACTAGAAATGGTGTGCAGGATATTACACCTGAGTTGTGATTAGTAGTGCTTACAGGACTCTAAGAAAATAAATGCTGTATTCTTCCAGAAGGACGTAGGTCGCTGGTAAAAGCTGCTTATCTGCATATCAAGGAAATTACTGAAACTGATAAAGTAGTTTGATTTACATGTATGGTCCAGTTGTCAGTCTTCAGCCAGGTCAGGAGTTTTGTTTACAACGACTACTGTATAATCAGACAGGATTCTTGATCGTAACCCAGTACCTTCACTTCCAATATCTGTTATGATTAGAAATCTCTCCTTCAGTAAAGGAATGAACTAAAATAGAAGATGTTACTGGTGGAAAGCACTTAGGATTCCTTGCCTTTCGTTAATGGAAATTAATTTATACATGCGAGTCTGTAGCAAACTGGTAACTTTAAATAGTCTGGATTTATTACGTTCTCCTGACTTTGGAGACAATTGAAAAGATGTAGCATTGCTGTTGTTATCTAAATCTAGACAACATAATAATGACTACAATTTTGGTTATACCTGAAAAACAAGCTAAATAAAGTCTGGTTCCAGATACAAGTTAATTTTTAATCTGTATTCATGCTTTTGTTTTCTGGATTTGAAATTGTCAGTTAAAGCTTGATATTTAGTTCTTTCTGGTTTTATTTTTAGGAAACAGAGCTGAAAATCTGCTGTCACATTTAGCTTTTTATAAATTTTCTTGTTTTAAGTTTCTGATTTCTCATATATTGGTTTATTATTTTGAAATGCCTTAACTGGCTGTCCGTCACCAATATCTCTTCCAACTGATAAAATAAATTCTTCCAATATTTTTGTATGGGAAAGCTTAACAAACTTTCATTGCCTTTTGCCATTCTGGATTAAAAGCTACATGAAAACATTTTAGTCATCAGAAGATAAGAAGTCCTCTAATAAATTGTGCATTTTTCTTATGATCTGTGGTTTCTTCTTTTAGCACCCTTCACAGCATAGATATAGACATTAATAATGGTCAGTAGAGAGAAGTTTCTTTTTTTTTTTCTTGTGGAGGTAACTTTGACAAAATTATCTGAAAGGTCCATGGGAAATGGATGAAAAAAAGCATTATGTATACCTTAAGATCTTGTTAATGCTGGTCTCAATACACGCTAAAACTTCATCCAGAAAATAGTCAAAGATTTGCTTCTAACATATCTTATGGTGTGGATGTTCTGGGTATTTTATTTATGTATTAACTGGAACAAGTGTGTTTAGATAAATTATCAGATAATATGTAATAACTAACTCTTTCCGCAAAAGAATGCATGGCATACACCTTGATAATCCATTTTTTTTGCTCTTTTTGTCCCCTAGAAATGGGTCTGCCTTCAGAAGATGCAATGCACTAGATGTGGTGCTTGGAACAGGATTAGTCATGGCATCAGAACTATGTAAAACAATCTCTGAGGCAAAGCTGGAAAGGCACAAGAACTTGTTCTTAAATTATCGAAATCTCCATCACTTTCCTTTGGAGTTACTGAAAGATGAGGGGCTGCAGTACTTGGAGAGACTTTATATGAAAAGAAATTCCCTGACCACATTGGTACGACAACCTCTTTATTGTAATGTTTACTGTCTGTATGTGTAGGAATTCTGATTTTTGGAACAGAAAAAACAAGATAATTTAAAAAAAATAATAATCTTATAGCAAATCTGATCCTGAATGATGTCATCTATTGTGAAATATGAGTATTTGGTTGTATTATGTTTGAACTTGCATAGGTAATGTAGAGTATAATAAATGGAAGTTTATGATGTTTTATGGTTACCCTTTTGAAGCTCTGTGAAGATCTGCTGGGGCTTTTCTTGTGAGGTTTGTTGTTTGGGGTTTATTTAACTGCTATAAGTTTTGCTCACGTCAGTGGTCAGGCCTTTCTACTGTTGGATGATACTATGCAAGTCTAGTCTACATTCCTTCATTAGACTAAACAACTCTTACCTTGGTGTGTGCCTTATTTTAAAGGCATCGTCAATCCCAGGGTCTAATTCAAAGCTTGCTGTTAAGGTGTCAACGAAAACTTGTGTCTATGGGCTGCTGTTGATAGGATAACAAATAGTTAATTTCAGGGTTGTGGGATTTTCTGTTGTGGGGTTTTTTGTTTTGTTGTTTTTCCCTGAACCCAACAAATTCTCACCATGAATGAATGTTGTGACCTCAGAATTCAGTGTGGGGTAGTTAAATAACTGTGTGAGATATTCTGAGCTGGTAAGACTCTCTACAGAGTGTCAAAACTTGCCACTGTCAATAGGCTCAAGTCTCCAAGTAATTCAGTTTTCTTTTTTTTTTCTTGAGGTCTTCCATGGTGTGATAGGTAAAATAATAGCCAGGGCAGAGGAGCTGGAGGGCCAAACTACTTAAAATTCGCCAAAAGTATATGTTTTTCAGTGCTTCCTAGAAAAAGTCCAGTAGTCCAGTTCAAGTAATAGTGTTTAAAGCTTTGACAATGCTACATTAGAAATCCTCTGTAAAGGTTTCACTTCATCGGCCAAAAGCTGAAAGGATTCTGAAGATTTTATCCCTTTTCTTCATCTTGATTGAGTCACTTAAGTTTGCATGTACTGTAAAGTACTATTTTGGCACTTTTTGGTTTTGGGCATGTCCTTTGCTTAATAATTTAACGGGAGGGTAGCATTCATGGTTACAAATTAAAGCTGCTTTAAAAATTAACCGAAGACTGTAAACAGTTCTGCTTTGACACTTTGTGAAATTCAGTGATTATTTAGTGGTGTAAGGTTCATGAAGTTTGCACTGCTCGAAAGATGAAATAATAGTAAGGAGAGTTTTGCATGTCACTTCTCTGTGTGTATGTGTTGGAGCCTGGTTTTGTTTTTCTTAAAGCAATTGTAAAATAGAAACCAAAACAAAGTCTCGCAAGTAACAGTTTAGTTCTGTTTTCCTCTCAGTATCTGTTAATAGTACCAGCCAATAGATGTGTAAGATGGCATAAGAGTAATTACCCATGGTTACTGTCAACAGAAGATGTATCAAGTTGGGGAGGCAGCTCTTGACCAATGCTGTTCGGTATTGTAATTGAGGCCTGGGATAAAGGAGCTGAAACAATACTTAAAATGTAAATCATACCTAGGCAAAATGACTTGCAAACAGCGTGAAGTAGAGCATTAAGATTCAAAATGGTCAGGATAACTTGCTTATAATATGACTTGGTGGAATCTCATTCAAGTGCATAGCACTATAGCTAGAAACTAGGCAAACAAAATTAGGTCTCATTCACAAAGCATCTGTTCAGCAGAATAGATGTTGGAAGTTGTAGTGGACCAAAATAGATCAAGTCAGCAGCGTGTTTTAAAAAAGGTAGATGGAACATAGAAAGTTTCACAATCTCCATTAAAAGCAGAAGGAAATAATTGTTGGATACTGTTAAAGCATAAGCTGGAGCAAAGATTGAGTCTGGAGTTTCATACTTATTAACAACCTAGGTAAATTCGAAAGAACTTAGAAAGCAGCAACAACGGATTTTTAGAGAACATGCCCTATGAGAGAAGGTTGAGAGATTTAGGTTAATTCTTCTGGCAAAAAGAGAAGGCAGAGAGGAAAAAAATAGAAGAGGAGGAATGGGGGAGAGCAGAAATCATCAGTATTTTTACAAAGCAGTATTTTCATAATGAATTTTTTTTATGTCCACTGCTGGTAGGACACATGATACTCTAAATTTCAGTAAAGAAGTACAAAGTTAGTTACGTTGCAGGGCGGCGGGGCCAGGAGGGAAATCTCATCTGAGAATAGTTGAAAACAAATAGGTTTTTGAAGGAAAACGTCTCTTTCAGTCTTGTGCTCTTCCGATTTTATGCAGGATGATGAGCATTAGCTCATCAATAAATACTTTAAATTGCATATGGATTATTAGCAATCATCAAAACTAAATCTGCACATATTTCTTTAAAGTAAGGTGGTACTTTTGTCCCACCAGTTCATTCCTTCAGGGTTCTGAAAAACGTTGACTAAATCAGTCTTTGTTCTTCTTTGCTCTTCTAAAATGACTCTAGTCCTTGACAGATGGCTTCTGTGAAAACGTTTGGAATAGTTACGCTGACAGAATTTACATATACCTTGCCTAAGAATAATTTCATTTTTTGTCTTCGTTGGCAAGATGGAAATGATAGAGGTCTATGACATAATGAATGGATCAAGAAGCTATATAGCATATCTGTATCCCAGCATCAAGTCTTCCAACTTCTCCTCAGTTAATGTTTGACTGGTAACATTAGCCTTCCAGTAATCCTATTTCCCCATCTATTAAAAGGAAATACGAGTTTGCCTTGATGGCACTGTCAGAAGCATGATCTAGCCATATCAAAGAACAATTGTTCTTAATTTACTAACTCAGAATATGCAATGCTGTCCTGTTCAGACAGATCAGCAGGTTCACTTTTTGAAAAATGTCCAGTGGGTGTGAGGGCGAGGCAAGCTTTACTAAACTGGTGGCAGAAATGATGATTCATTTATCATCGTTTGCTGTCATGTCACCAATAGAGACCAGAGTTAGTTTTACCTCTCAATTCATGGATCATGAATAGGTTCTTTTTAATCTTAATTTCATTGTAGGATGTTGTATTGAGCAACTTTGACTCAGACCCATTGTTATTGTGGTACTCAAGAAGATAAGCAGAATTTCTATTATAGACTTGCTAAATGTTAAATTGTCTCTCTCCTGAGTTTGTTAAAACCTGCAGCAGTTAAAGTGAGAATAAGAGTATAACCTTCATGTATAATGTGAAAATAATTTGTGATTCAGGTTAGTTTCCTTGTTCTAATACAGGGTTTAGGATGACAGTGAATTTTTTTTCACATTCCCTCTTCATTTTTTTAAATTAAAGCTTGAATTTTTTGTGCTTGAACATGTTGCAGCCTTTGCATATTTTCCCAGCTTAAGCTTTTCTCTTTCACCAAATAAAATGCTGTGCCGAGAAGATAAATGTACTGTAGCAAACCTTCCAGTAGATGGCAACAACTGATTAGTTATAGCCTGTTTCTTGGGTCTTGACGTCAACGGATTCGTTTATTAAGCCATCATTTGCTGCTCCATAGTTAAAAACAAACTATTTTTTGTACTCAGATCTAGGATGTGGCATGTTTGCCACTGAAGAATATTTTTCAGGTTAGCATATTTCTTCATAATAAATTTATAAACACAAAGTTAAGTATTTTAGATAATAATATACCTTAAATTGACATGACAGTGAAAATTGCTAGGTTTTTTTAACAGGAAATTGACCATGTGATCGAGCTGCTTTTAAAATTTATTTGTTTCTGCATATATGTGTATTGTAAAAACTTTCTTTCAATAAAACATATCTATGTTTAAAGTAGATTTCTTAAGCAATAAAACTGTCTTAACCTTGAATAACTTGAGTATGGTTACCAACATGACATCTGAAACTTCTGAAGCCAATTTTGTGGTATATGTTCATGGTCATAAATACAATCAAGAAACAGAATTGCAGCTAGGGATCAGTTAGCAGTTAGAAAATTATATGCATGTTAATATGTAAATATGGGAATCTAGTTTGATGGATTTAGCACTTCTGGCTCAGTGGTAATTGATCAAGCTACACAAAGTTTGTAGGTCATCTCCCAATTTAGCAGCATTACAAAATAAAATACATTATGGTTAGACATCTTATAGTTCTTGTTCTGCTTTAAGTCTGTAAAGGCTGCAGCTTCTTAGCAGTCTCTTGGTTTCAACTAACGCAATGATTTTAATATATTTTCAAAACTAAGGTTTTGGTAATCCATCTTTTCAGCCTCAGAAGTCTGACTACCATTTGGTTGAGGACATGTTAATGTCACTTCTAGGCTGTAGTTCTGTTTCAGTAGTGAATTGATCACCCTTGATATATCCCAGATTGCACTGATGGAAAACGTGTGGGGATGTGGAAATAGGGTATTGTATATAAGCTCCTTGTTGCCATTTTTTCTGTGACTAGCTGCTGACATGTTTTAGTATGGTTATTAAAATGAGTTGGGTACACAATATGTGTGTGTCTGTTTTTTGTTTTGAAACCTAAAAAGTCTCTAACTCTCTTTCAGCCAGAAAACCTTGCACAGAAGCTTCCAAACCTCGTGGAATTGTGAGTTTGTGTAGGAGTTCTAATATATTTTTATTATGCTGATCCATTTTATCTTAAAATAATTCTAGAATGTATTGCTTGCACATAACCTACCTCGTAAGTGTGCAGAGTTTTCTTGGAGGGCAAGAAAGGGTTATTTTTTGCTGTCTTTTTCTTTTTCTTTTTTCTTTTTAAAAGGAGGTATATCCAGATGTATTTAGTCCCATGTTAATTTTTTTTTATCATTTCTTGTTTATTTTATAACAACAAATGTCTACACTGCTAAGGGAAGAATACTTACCCCTCAACTCCTCTGTAGACTGTCACCCTGATAAAGCACTGGAACTTCCAAATGCAGTGGTCATATGGTTATGACAGAGCCAGGGTAACAGGTTACTGCCTCCAGCCCATCCCTAGTTGCTCATTTCCACCCCAGCTACCAGGGATATTCTGATCTCAGTCTTGCTGATTGTAGTACTAAGTTTTTTTTGGAACCAAGTCACAGATTGTCAAATAGGAGCAGAAATGAGCAAGTAGGGGTAGTAACTGTTTAATGATGATTGCTGTAGGCAGAGTAGTTTATCCAATCTTGTCCAAAGAATGGATGTGACATGGACTGTATTATTTTGGCAATTAATTTTAAGCTGTAAGCCCCTGAGTCAATGTTTTCTTCCCTCCCCTTTTCTTCTTGTAAGGTTCTGAGTTCCTTGTATGGTAGGATTGGCAGCAGAGGCGGGGGGGGTAAAAGGGACGTCCTCTGTTCCCCTTATAACTCATTTGGCTCACATTCAGTTGCGTAACTGATGGACCATTGATTCTGTTTATTTAATAGAAAGCTCCAAACAGGAGGAGGTGTGTATCTGAGTAGTCTAATGCACTCAGCTGTCTGATCTTGTCATCTTAATTTGGCCCTTGAAACCACACCTTTCTGGTACACGCGACCACAGTATAATTGAAATGTTTTGTAGGTCACTGCAGTCTTTGACTTACTTAGGAGACAGTCTTGTCTCATCATGCCTGAGTTTTGAGAGTATGTTTATGCTCTGAAGCAGTAAAATAAATATTTTTGTATTTGATATACTAGGTATTTAATGATTTGCCATGGGGCATCAGTAAATCTCTGTGTTATCTGATGGTGCCTTTAGGAAAACCTGTATAAATTACAGCTTAAAATAACCTCTTACAAACATTGAATTGTAGGAGTCAAACCTAATTATTTGGGGTTCAGCAAGCTTAGTTGTACCATCATTATCCCACACATTCTGGTGGTCTAGAAAGAAACACAGTGGGCCTGTGGTTTGTGTAGCTCTAATGGTACAAGTCAATTTTTGATCAGACAGTAAGAGATACTTTGTTGACAGAGAAGAGACCACAAAATAAAGATTTATTTAAGGAATAATTTGTTACAGCAGCTTTAAATTTGGAAAGACAAACTTAACTGATTTTCATTTTCCAGAAAGTTACATCCTTAGCAATTTCACTATGTATTTTTAAAAACTTCACTGTTGTCTGTGTTTCTTTGCATATCGTGTCCCTCATGCTGGGATACTAGTTGTAGATTCTCATAATGTACATTTTTTTAGCTGGAGTGAAATAGTTCACAAGTATTTTCAGGAGCTGCAGCTGAAATGAGTAGGAGAATTCTCATCCTGAGGTATATATAAGGATTTCTACAAACGTATCTGCTAGCCTTATGTTTGTTACATTTTTAATAAACTTTAAATGTCTGCAATTTTTAAAGAAAAAGAGAAGGCTCAGATGCTCCATGCAGTTGAAATGTTCATATGTCTTTTTTCCTTGTTCTGGCTCTTATCTCCCCAAAAAGACAGGCTCCTACTTTTGGAAATGCTGTTTGAGTAGAATGGAAAAAAATATGCTGTGCAAATAATTTCCATGTGTGTCTAAGCGACTGGACACTGAGTACTCAGTATACCTTTACAATTAGATATCAGTATTTGAAAATTTTGTTAATCTAAGAATAGTTTTTATGTTACTAGTAGTACTGGATGTGCTCCTGCAGAGGGTGCTGAATATTCTTAGTGAGAGATCTGGCCACCCCCACTAACTACCTAAATGACCATGGGTTTTTCTTTTGAAAAATGTACTCTAGGTTTGAAAAACCCGCTTGCAGCAAGTAGATCATGTGCTTGTTTCTTCAGTCAGTAAAGGTGTAAGAGTTTATGTGCAAGGGAAAATGTTTGTAATTGTATAACTTGTGTGGGTTTGGGCTTTTTTCTTTTCTTACCCAGCATTTAGTGGAATAACCTGGTGATCAAATATGGTTCATTTTGGTTATTCTATCTGCTTTATTCTTTTTCCTTTTTGTTTTCCTCTTATGACTCTCAAAACTAAAGTCCATTATTATTATAATTGTAAATGTTTTGTTTTAAATAATTGTATGTCATTCTCTTATTTGTATGTTAATCATTTAATAGTCTAAGTGAAACTTAAGTACCTATCCATTGCCAGTTTATACAGTTTCCACAGCTTTTGTGGTCATAGAGAGGAATGGCTTTGAGGGTGCTCTTTCAGTCTGAAATTGGATATTTTGCAAACTGATTATGTAGCAGAAGTCCTTGAGGGTAACAGGTGGTGTCCTCTGCTTTTTTTTCTCCTCCCCCCAGGTACCTTCATTCAAATAACATAGTTGTTGTACCTGAAGGTAAGTAATCTACTAGCTCACAATAAGTGGCAGGAATCATGAAATATTCATTTTTCTTCTTTGAAGAGGCCTATTTTTCCTTTATTTTCGCATAAAACATTAAAGATTTTCATACAAAATATACCAGTGTAGCTCTTAGTCAATAATATCCTTGTTTATGCTATGTTAAATTCTTGTAATGAATTCTCAAATGCACCTAAATGCTGTTTGCTTCAGTTCTAATTGCAGAAAGTGAAAAGGCTAAGTGGCAGTCATCTACAGAAACAAAAATCCAGAGTGTCTTCTGCTTTCAACCAGTTACCACATAGAATACTCTGCTGGTTTAGATCATGACAGATTTGAAACCTAAAGTATCAAGAACTTCTACTAGTTTCTCTTCCTTGCCTTAATTGTACAGTTATGCGCCCAACTTCAGGAAAGTACTTTAAACTCTTTCTGAATATATAAATTGGATAGACTCAAAGCAAAGGCATGGAAAAAGTGATTTTGGAGCAGAATCATGTGAGGAGAATCTAGAAATGGGAGTATTCTGTACATAACACTTTTTTTCCTCCCTGTCTCGCTGCCAGCAGTACTGTTTGTTAGATAGATAAGCATTTCCACAAACTATGTCATTCAGTTGTGAGACTGGCTTTAATACGTCAAAATCTGCTCAGACATAGGTGTTAGGTACTGTGGTTTTTTATCCTCTCATAGTCCTATTAAGATTTTAACATTACTGTTGGGTCACATTCATATTTTAATCTGTTCTCTCACAAGCCATTGGCTCCCTCGTTAAACTGCAGTTTCTGGACCTAAGTGATAATGCCCTCGAAATTGTGTGTCCAGAGATTGGCCGCCTGAGATCTTTACGTCATCTTCGCTTGGCTAACAACCAGCTGAAATATTTACCTGCAGGTAAGTACAAATGCGTGAGGGATTACAGCAATGACAAATTCCATTTGAACTCAATTTGCATAGTGACCTGCTCTAGGTTTATTCGTATCTTACAGTTGAAGCATGGTACAACTTGCATTTAAAGACTAGGCAGGGCTTGCCATTGTATGTATTGTACTAAATATACTCTGTAGTTAGAAAAAAGCCATGCAGTATGTACTCGAGGTAAAGAAAAGTCCTGAAAAATGCTTCTGAAGTGGGAAAAAATGTATCTATTTAAGTCTTTGCCATTGTATCAAGAAAATATCGAACTTCCTTGAGAAGACACAAAATGCCAATGACAACTGTCATTATGATAAAATGATGTTTCTTCCAATTTTCCAGAATATAAAGGATTCCAGTCCTTCCTTTCTTTCTTTTCGCCCAACAGCCCCATTCTTGTATTTTCTAAAAAGACATGTCTAGTAGGTTTGCCTATGGCAGTTCTACCTCACTATGACAGTAAATAATAAATGTTTATCTTACTAGTTTATAATAAAAAAGCAAAATTTATTCAAAGTAAATGTGACACAAAGTCAGAAAAAGTTGGCCATAGGCAGATTTTGAATGATGTCTTTTTTTTTGCCTTCTAAATACTTTGATAAGCAGACATAACTGATTATTCTTCTTCCATCGGCCTTCTATCTTTCCAGATAAGATGATGGTGATTTTTAAATAGTTTTTTTTTATTTTATTTTTTTAATCTTTCTCTGGCGTATTTGCATTTTCTGCAGAGGTGATAAAAATCTAAGGCCAGCATTCCAAAAAACTGGTCTAACTTAATCTAACAGGATTAACTTTTGGCTCTGATTTTAACTAACTTCTCAATGTGACCTTCATGTGTTTGTAAGTTCATGTTGCTTATTCTCAAGAAATATATTGCAATTGCTCCTTGAAGTTTTGGGTGCAGAAATCTAGCTGTCCTTTCCTTGTACTTTGCTAGGCATAATAAGCTTAATAAGAACAAGTCAAAGGATGGTTATGTTTAGGAAGAAAAAAATTTATATGACTATGTAAATGCTCTGGAACGAAATTAGATAAACCTGTTAAACATTATGACCCAAGGCCAATAAAATTTCCATCAATTTTCAGATGTCCTACATTCAAAAGAAAGGAGTGACTTGAGTGTGCTTTATGTTCCTCAAAGATAATTTACCTTATGGTGCTGTACCATGAAAGAAAGACTTGTTCAAAGAAAAAGTGACACATTTTCTGCAAAACTTCACACATTAACTTAAAAAGGTTCCAAAAAAGACTTTCAAAAGGATGATTTACATTACTGAAGAGTTGATTTCGAGTCTACCACATTTGATTAGGAACTGGTATCAGCTGCATAGGCACACTGCATTTTATTTCTCCTGAAGTTTACAATATTTGGTACTGAGCATTGTCCCTAAGTGTGTTTAGTTTTGTGTGCATGAAAATTTTGCATGCTTAGAAATAATACTACTGTTGCCTACTTTTGAATCAGAGAATCCAGTCGTGTCTGGTCTTTCTGGTTTTGCTGGTAGGGTACCATCAGTTTATACATGTGCCATTACTGCTATCATTACTAATCCTGTCTGTTCAGATGCTGTCACTATCAACATGACTGGATGTCATACAGCTTGAGTGTTATCAGTCCGAGCAAGATTAGTCTTTCATTTACACTGGAGAGTTTGCCCATTGGAGAGTTAATCTACTGCATTGAGTGTTTCCTAAACATAACACTTCCTGAAGAGGGCTTCCAAGCATATTTTCATAGTTTTTCTTTGTAAAATTGTGAAGATTTCGAAGATGACTTTTTATAACAAAATCTTTGAGTTTGACAATAACATTTATGTTCAACAATTGAAAAAATAGAGCAAAATAGTAAGTTTTTGAATTGTTTTATCTGTAATTATACTAGTAGCATGAATCTTCATAATAGTGTTAAATAGTGTTCTGTCACGAAAGCTAGCAAAGTTAATAAAATGAACTAGGATGAGATGCGATTTCTCTGCAGTACATCATTCTACTGTGTGTTAACTACTTTCTTTACAGCAGATACTGCATTGCAATGCATGTTAGGGAAAGACAGCTCTTAATTGCTTTTAATTTATAATAAGTAACCATTTAAGATATAATTTAGCTTCTACTAGTGCAGCTTGTGCAGAATTTAAAGAGCTGCATTAAAAAATAGCTTTCAGGTATAGGTGTTGGTCATTTATGGAAGTGACTTTTCAAAATGTATTACCATCATTTTCTTCCAGACTTAGTCCTGCACATACCACACAAATGGCAGTGAACTGTTTATCACACAGTTAAGAAAGGCTGATCAGTATTCACCTTGTGTAACCAGATAGGCCAACTTGCAGCATAAAGATGTCATCACATGAAAAGCTTACTTTAGAGTTGTTGCCCTGTCACTCCTCTTGTCTCTCCCTTCCCAGTGTCTGGTGTTACAAGTACCCTCAGTTTTTGTTGAAACTACATGGATACCTAAGAGGATACTCTTAGTAATATCCTTACTGAATTGCTGAAAAATCTCTTCATTGCAGCTGCAGAACAGTTGGATGATAAATGTTTGCCATTAAGTGTCTGAACACCCACACTTTTTTATTGCTATTGCATTTTATATTTTAAGAATGATTCTCTGTTGTGTCTTCCTTAATTGTGATTAAGAACTGAAAGAAACAAAGCAATTAATTGCGTATGTTGATCCATTATCCATTTTTAATGTTTTTGTTCCACAATTGTGCTCTTAACGTTCATTTTTAGTATTTTATATTTGCCTTATAGAAATGTAGCATAACTCTAATTTTAAAACAATTGTAGTAGTATGCATAATGAAGCCCTATGAAGATTTATGTCTTCAGTCTGATTGTAGACATTCTTCAGACTCGAATAAAGGTTGAGCCTGTGCTGTGGCTTATCTTCAATGTGATGGGCAAGATTTTAGTTTCTAAGTAGCTGTTTTCATAAAGCTTGTGAGAATTTAATAATGAAGATCTCTCTTCTCAGGTTTGGTCATGATTGTCCAACTAGTTTTAAAAAGTTACTTTAAGGCAGGAGGTGGGGCAGACAGCATGAATACATAAGCCTTAGTTTCCTGAAAAGATGAGGCAATACAGGACTGATGAGAGGAAAAAGGGCATTAAGTGAAGCATGGAAATTGTGTTCCTTGGAGATTAGAAAGCACTTTCTATGCTGTGGCACTCTTGTAGTGTAAATGATAATCCTACCTTTGTGCTTACAAACACTACCAAATCAGTGTCACCCATGGGTAAGATCACGTACTTTGGCCTCAAGGCACTTTATTTAATTGTGCACTACCACTGAAACAATGGGACTTCCATCACGCATCATTAAGTTGTTGTGAGAGTTGTTGAAAGATGACTAAGCTAAACTTGATGAGAAGCAAAGGAAAAAATTTGTCCAGAATAAGCATGTTGAAATTGAAATATTATATAAAATGGCTGGAAGAAAATGCTTTGTGAAAGTCTCTTGAAGTCATGTTTTGAATATACTTTGGGTAAGTTTAATAAGTGGACCAGCTTCTGCTTAATGCAGAGTCATCAGTATCTAGATTCTGTGGTAATCAGAATCACTGAGAGACTCTGTCTTTGAGAGGAGAGCTGACTAAAAGAGTTGCAGATAAGTAAGAGGAGATTTAATATTATAAAGTTCTCTTGAGCGCTTTTTTCATTGAAATGCACAGCATTTTGTTTGTTCTGCAAACTGTAAATCTTGTAGCTTCTGTCTTTAACAATTTCTTGGTTCTTTTATTTGGCTCTGCTACATGTAATTCTTGAACATGAAGAAAAGTTTTGTGAAGTTTTCTACTATTTAACTGTAGCACTTAATCTAAATTCTTGAGGACCATTTGGAAATATGTAACGCCAGAGATCTTACTTGAAAAAATCTTAAGAGTTGCAGCATAAACAAATGATGGTTATTTCATATTATTACGTTAGTTCATGTATAAGCTTGACTTACAGAGTTGACATTATGTTTTCATAGTAGCTTAACTTTTTTTTTAGACATTTCTCTTTATTCACAGAATTGATGTCTCATTTTAATTTAGAATTGTAGAGTTAGTCCTATATGAATGTGCTGTCAGAAGTACATTTTCTGAATCTTCGCACTTATGAATGACTAATTAGAAAGTTCCTGTTTGTTTCTGATGTTTATAATGCATATGATATTTCAACTCCTTTCATTCTTGAGAGATTGTATTTATTTTCTCTTTGTGTAAGAATTATTGCATCATTTGGGAAAAAAAAAATCCAATGACATGTACTGGAAAAATTACTCTTCAGGAGTCCCAAAGCTAAAGTTATCTCTCAATTTTTCTTGTTACCATTTAGATTTGATTTGACTTTAGCCTTGGAAACTTTCGATGTGAAGTGATGGCTCTTCAGGTTTACATTTTGTTTTTTTAGTTAGTGAATGCACATTTGGACAACAGACTTAAAAGAGGAGGGGTTATACTTGAAGTTGCACCTAAGTTTCGTATTTGACAAGGACTAGATTTTTTTATTGCACATTACTTGAGAAATACTTCTCCTTAGAAATGGCAAGTTGTAGCATCTTGTTCTAAGATTTAATTAAAAATGAGGTTATGTTTACTCAGCACATGTTGGAGTTAATTATAGATTTACTAAAATGAAAAGCTTAATGTTTTGCCAAGTCAAGAGCAAAAGCTAAGTAATTAAAGAACAGGGTATGGTTTATGATCCCAGCCCATCTTTTGGCAAAGTTCCCTTCAAGAAGGGAAAAAAATATGTATCAGCAGTTGTCTTTACATGGGCTAGACCAAGTTTCCCTTTGTGTTTGTTGTCAGGGAACTTTAAAAACGAAGAGTTGAGCGCATTGATCAGGCAAAAAAAAAAAAAAAAAAGCGGTCAAATAATACCAAACAATGTAAACTGTACGATATTGTTTCTTTAATCTGTAAAGTGAAAGTGCAGGTGACTGGGGAGCACCAGCAGTTGCTGTTGCTGAAGGGGGGTACAGATCTCTGTAAGAGTCAACGGGAGGGTTAGCAAATGCCCTTTCTTCCCATATAAGGAAATATGTGGCTTCCATTTCAAATTGACATTTCCATGTTGTCTCTGGAGACTTCTGCATATTGCATCCACTTGTTGCCATTTTGCTTCATCTAGATAGAATCCGAAGGAAAATTTATTCATCTGCCTTTGGTATTTTTAAAGTGCAAACTGCAGTAATATTTAGGGGAGGTTAATAGCATATATACTCTTCATTTCATTTCTGTTCAAATCCTTTTCCTTTTTAAGGCAAATTGTTTTAGAAATATAGTCAGTTTAAGCCTCATTAAAATACATTTGTAAGCTTATAAAACTTCATCTTCAAAGCATTCGAGAAAGATCCTGTGAAACTGATAAGGGAGTGTTATCCTCATTTTACAGAATGGAAAAAAGTGTTTTTAACAGAAGTGATTTGCTCCAGGCCACAGCAGGAGTCAGTGTTAGCCAGAAATAGAACTTGGGTGTTCCCATTCCATTTGTTAAGACCACACCTTTTTGAGGTTCATTATATTTAATATTGGGGAGGATTGAGTCTTTCTACATGTTACTAGGAAATTAATAATTATCTCTCCATAATTAATAATCCTCTAAGCTAATAGGAAATTAATAGTGGTAAGATCAGTGAGTTTTTGTAACTGAAACAGCTTGTGCTTCCAGAAGGCTGGAAGAGTTCATGAAGATGAATTTTGAAAAAAGTAACTTATAGATAAGTACTAGATCATTTTCTCTTGCATAGGTAACTTCAGTGGTTATTAAAATTATAAATCAAATTATAATTGTTGATTACTGCTTTGTCTATTTATAAAGAACCCTTGGAATGATAATTGATTATTGCTAAGTCTGCTTTGCTTAGGAATTTGCTTTGCTAATTGGGGGCAAGAGAAACTTTGAGACATGAAAACTGCATATTCATTTCTCTCACTTTTTTTAAGTTGCTGTAAAGTACAATATCTGTATTTACTATTCATACCAGTATTTCACTGGTAAAGACTTCTTGAATACCACCTTAGTAATTCTGAATAGAGCTCAATATAAGGTATTTCAGTAAATCTTAATTAAAGGCATATAAAAACAACTTCTTCCTTACCTCCTTCTCACAGTAGATTTCCACTGATCATGGGTACAGCATGCCCATAATTCTATTCTTATTCTAGACCCTGGCATTAAAATATGTAGTCCTAACTCATTTTTTAAACTTGTTTTCCGTATTTTGATCTGGAGCCTTCAAAATGGGGGGGAATAAATGTGGCTGGTTTTTTTTCCGCTCCTATATTTCCCTTCTGCTTTTATTACTGTCTCTGATTAGGGTAGATTGCATTGATACTTAATAGACTTCAAAATTTTTTTATAATGATTGTGACTTTAAAAGCAAAGGCACAAACTGATGCAGACCCTGTTCTTTTTTCAGAGTTGGCATAACGTTAGTCCACTCTGCTTTCCTAATTTAGTAACATGTATAAAAATATGCACGACGGGACAGGTTTGGTACGCCAGGCACCCATCCAGGAGTGTGGTGTTTTTAAGTAAATGGACATGTGGGGATTTGAGGAAAACATGGATTAGGTTACATGAGCTTTGCACTCTGTAAGTATGCGACTATTTAAAGGAGCATGGACTCCTAAATAAAAATCTCTTTTAATTATTATGATAATATGTTGCTTTACTTGAAGTAGGTTGATGCCTAATTATTAAAAATAAGTTTTTCTTTGCACAGATCTCTAAAATACATGCTGTTTAATAATTCATTTCTAGATTCAATTTACTGTATAAAACCAAGAGTCAGCATACTAAGGTTTATATTCGCTCCTATGTTCAACAACAACAATTTTTTCTTTTTACCTAAATCGATGCAGAAGTTATCCACACTTGCCTGTTACTGTGTTGTTTTTGCACATCAGCATCAGTAAGGCTTCAGTAATTATGCTGTATTAACGTAGAAGCACAATAAAAATACCTGACAGTATCTTTAAGACATTCTTTGGATTTCTAGGAGGAAAAGATTTTTACATGTTTTGATCTTGTATAAACTCCAATACAGCCCTGTCCTGACAGCCTGTAAGGACTAAAATGTTTTATAAGAAAAATTTCCCCTAGGAAATTATAGCAGGGAGTCATCTCTGAAGAGTTAGGAACAAAATGGCAATGTGGTAGGTTACTGACTGTCATTGGACTTGTGACCTAAATAGAGGTGACCAGAACACTGGGTAGT
This sequence comes from Calonectris borealis, assembly GCF_964195595.1. Lineage (NCBI taxonomy): Eukaryota > Metazoa > Chordata > Aves > Procellariiformes > Procellariidae > Calonectris > Calonectris borealis. The sequence continues at coordinate 4,650,675 of NC_134322.1, read as the reverse complement.
GTATTGTACAAGTGGTGTTCCATACAGGTTAGCTTTCCTGCATGTCCAAACACAGTGGTACCAATTTAATTAAAGGTTGTTGGTTGCGTGAGATTTTATAACAGAGTCTACCTTGCTCAAACATTTGGTTTGGGTTAAATTCTCAGGAGGACTACTAGTACTTCTGAGTGCTTTAAATTTATGGGGAAGGAAATGAAGATGGAGAATAAAAAAATTCCGTTAAATTCCTGGAAATTTTCATTAACGGAAGTTTTTCCTGTATACCCTCACCTGTATACTGTGTCAGAATGAGTCATCTGTGTATACAAAGCTGCTCACTATTCTGTATTTGTCTGCTTGCCTCTTCTTATGGTTATTTTTCTCCACTTTCCCCCCTGTTGAGGGGCTTTTAAAAGCCTCTTTATTAGTATCATACAACATCTTTTCGTATACCACGGAAGGTTCATAATGTTACTGGATGCTGGTAGCAAAAATAGTAGTATAAACGTATAGTCAGAAAAATTCTAGAGCTGTATTTTAAGCTTAAAATGTTGTTCTAATGTATGCCTTTGTTCCAGCATTTCTTCCACATAGGCTTCTACTGGGCGTGCTGGAACTGAAATATTTCCCGTAACTGTAGCAGAAATGACGTTAAGAAACAAAAAAACCGACAAAACTATCTCTTTCAACAATGGCCTGTGGTATTCCTCATGGTGTTGCACAGCAGGTTCTCAAAAATGCATGTGCTAAGTATGTATGTGTTGTAATTCATTAATCTGAAAACTAATAGGAAACAGTTGGAAGAAGCCATCAATGTTTTTCATTGTAACATTTAAATTACGTATTAAAATATTGCTTTGTATACTAGGCTTTTTGGACTAGAAAATTCCATCTTAAAAATCGCTATTGTAATTTAGCGCAATCACTGGAAAAAGTATTTGGAAATTAATCTATTTTAATGAGCATGTTTTTAGTTAAAAAAAGAATGTGATATGGCTCAGTGCATCATATTTCCAAGTAGCTGGAATTTTATAAAACATAAAACTTAAAACAACTTCTGTGGTGATTACGTATCTGGAAAAGTGATACCAAGTGAAACTGGCATTGAAGTTTCATGTCAATAAATTGAAGGCTAAAATCCTATTGAAGCAAAAGCCTAATGACCAAGTGTTTGAGTTTTCTAATACTAGTTTTACGATATTTAAAAGTCGCTCAAAATTGTAACTTAACTTTACTGCTTTCAATTTTTTTCTTCTTTCTTATGTATTTAGCAAGACGATAATGATTTTAGATCAATCACACTTTTTCTTAGGTCCTTACTTTGGTTTTGGCGATGCTTTAATTTGAAAAATCTCTGCCTGGTTGAGGATTGACTGTATTTGAAACATGAACAGTGTGCTCATGTAATTACCAAGTTCGTTAATAGATCCAAGAGTGTCTGAGAGTAGGGTGCTGTACATCAGTGTTTCAGACCATGTTAATTTCACTTGAATTCTTCATATGATCTGGGCAGAGATTGATTTGTAAAGGTTCCCTTTTTATGTGATAATTCTTACTGGCCACAGCATCTTAGTGAAAGTTAAGGTGGCACCACAAGTCTGGAAGGAGACGTCTGTCAGAATGACACCACGTGAGTTCTAATCACTAAAACACTTTTTTATTATATTGCATTCCTGGTAGAATGAACATGATTTTAGAGGGTAAGAATATGTCAGTGTAAGGCTGCTGTGACCTGCTGTTGCCCAATTTTTTATTTTCATTTTTTATTTCCTCTGAAGCGTCAAAACCCCAGATATCTATGTTTTTAGTGCTTTGAAACTAGTTTCTGAGAATGGGCCAATGTTGCCATTTCTTCCCTACCCTTCCATGTGAGATCCTTGTGAAAGTCATCATGCATCAAACTTGCAGAATCTGGCCTCACCAGCCCCATACTTCTTTTTTCTCCCCCTACTCTTTCTTTCCTTCTCTGAAAAGGAGTTAGTAAGAAACCTGGTGAGGTGTAGGTGAAATCAGGACGGAGGAGAGAAGAGCCAACCTAATTATTACCAGTGGTGCTCTCAAGCCTGTTGTGCTTCTGGCTTTGCACTTGTGAAAAGCAAAATCTTTGCAGGAACACGTATGTTTTCTAAGCTCTGGGCCATGGGCTTTCCCCCTGGTAGCCGTCCCCCTCAAGGGCTTTTAGGTAGGAAGTAAAGGAGTTGTGCCAAGATAAAGGAGTTCGAGTGCTGCTTCTAATGTTGAGGCACTTGGACGATTCGCGCATTCCTGGGAGTATGGGAGCAGATTTAACTGGATTCTCTATTGTTAAGGGAATTGGTACTGCCTCTTGAATCCTGGCTCATGCTTCTGTTCGGCAGCCCTTGATTTCTCAAGTCAGTGTAAGCCTTGTTTCTCCAGGGGTTTTCATCTTGTCTGTGGGGGGTGGACAGGAATTCTGAAGATGTTGAGAGTGCTTTAAGTAATCGTGACAAGCATTCATCTGAAGCTTAAAACTTTATGGAGATGTCTGAGATCTTAAATGTAACTGTAGAAGCATGGTAGTTATGTTGCATGTTCTTATGCCTTTTTATTAAATAAGAAGTCTTAAGTATAAATCATTTCAACACTTTTCATTAAACGTAAAATTGCGTAATATTTTTCTGGTAAACTCAATTTGACATTTCTCAGTAAATTGTTAAAATACAGATTAAAAAAAATTTTTTTTTGTCTCGTATGTCCAAGCAACTTCCAAACTTTGCTTAAAGTCAGTCAGTCACATGGCATATGCAAAATATTAAATGGAAGGAAATTTAAAATGAAATACTGATTTTAATACTAGAATGAGAAGAGGTCTTTAGATGATAATGAAATCAGTAATAGGGCAGCATGGAAATGCTACTACCACATACAAATAGTTCATGCAGTAATGTACAAAGTAGTCTTTCAAACATCTGACAGAAGAAATGACAACCTGAATTTTCTAGGGTATATGAGAACAGAGCCCTGATGGAATTAATCTACCCCACTCTACTATCCACTCCTGCAATCATTAGAGCTGCCACTTGGGAACAGAGGGCTTCTGAAAGAAAGTCTCTTGACCTTTGAATATACTCCCAATGACATGCTGAGCTGGAGGCCACAAGACAGAAGTGGGAAGTTTATGCAGCAATATATAACTTTAAAGAACATTAAGTTGTCATTGCTGCTTTGATCAGTGATAGAGTATACTTTGATAAAACTCAGATAAAGGGCTTCAGGCTGTAGCATCAAAACAATGTATTCTGTTCCTTTTAGTTTGAAAAATGTATGTCTACAGTCTGTTTTTAAAAAGTGAAATGTGCTTGTGAGAACTGATTAGACCTGGCACACAGACCTAAATAATGAAGGTCAAATAGAATTATTTGGTTTTTATGTTTTGATTGTTTGAAAACTTGGGTTTGAGATTTATGGAGAGGACTCATTGTGACACAGTTATATACCACAGAAAAAAATAACTCTGGAAGTGGCCACAGTCGTGTTTGAATTCAGTAATTATTCCATTTGTGGTGTTTGTTTTATGTGAGTTTATTGATTGCACAGCAGAGGAGAGGAAGAAGTAGAGGGTCTTTGGTTGCTTTTTGTGTGGAGTTGAATCTAAGATGTAGAAAAGCAGACTACCAGGAATTTAATTTTGTAGGTATGTAATTCTGTGTTGTAGCCTTGCTCTGAGTGTTTGAAGGTGTTAGTTATATAAATGTATCTGAAAATCCATAAAGACTATAAAAACTAACATTCATAGTTGCTTTAATTTTATGTATTATCTGCATGGGCTCTAAAGCTCTACAGATCATTACTTCATTTATAGCTCTGGCAAATCCCCTCCCGCCCCCAAATTCTTGGTGGCATCTCTGATAATCTTCGTAACTGAGAAGGTATGATGCTTCATTGCTTGTCTGGCTGATTTGCTCTACAACTGTCTTCAGTACTGTTGAAAATGAATGTGTTTATTACAATAGAATGCTTGGATCTATGTTAAGATATTGTATAAGGGTTTTTTGTTTGCTTTTGTGCTTTTTAAAAAAAAAAAATTAACCCAGAAAGGAAACTTTATTCTTACATAGGAAAAAAGCTACATTAAAATAAAATTCACGTAAGTTACTGTAACTTTTTTTTTAAGGTGTCATTCCCCTCTTTTTGGAACTTCTTCCCTCAACGTGTTGAATTCTCTACTGAGAGCACAGCAAAGCCTCTTCTTTGGAATTTGATACAAGGGTTTTTCCATGTTATGGCTGGCAACAGTCACGTTCTGAGCAACATACCTTGGGGCTGTCATGAGGCGGATTCTCCTTCTTGCGCAATGCGTGTATTAGCCTGTCTTTACTTTATGAGAGGAAGAATATGGGACTTGTAGTAAGTCTCTTCCCTTTGACTGTTCTTACAAAAATCATCACTTATTGAAAGTTAACATATTCTGAGAAGTTAACCTGAACTTGAGTGATCATACAGTGCGTAATACCAGACTAGCTTCCTAAGTAAAGGAATTTCAGAAAAAGTTGGTTTGTAACTCATCTGTCAGCACTGAATTCTTCTGCTGATGATTCCAATAGTAAAGATATGACTTTGCTGATTGCCTAGTTCAAGACACATGTGATAGATATGAAGTTCACTTCTGAAACCTCAGAACAGATGCTCTTTAAAATACTTGTAAAAGTCTTTCTTTTAGAACTGTTACCCAAAACTAAAACTGAACTTAAAGGGAGTTTTAAGATGCTCAGGACCTCTCTCATAAACATTTGCCAATAGCTGTTCACATGGGTGAAGACAGATGTGTACTGAGAAGGCTGAGACTCAACCTCCAAGGTGGAGAGTTGGATGTGTGTTGAGAAAGATGTGTTTCATATAGAAATGGTGTTTGTGTTTCTGTAGTATGAAAACTTCTTTAATACATACAATCTGTTCAATAGTGTTTAGTCAGGCTTTCAAAGAACCTCAGCTTTGAACAGATATTAAACTGCGGGTCTTTTTTCTCTGAAATTTTTCATCGGTTTGTAAATGTGTGAAAAAGGAAATGGTAGCAGTAACTGCTTTGCAAATTCCAGGTTTACATTAGAAATGCCTTACTGGTTTCAGTATGCTGTACTGCCAAAGGGCTCTAACTTTGCTTTGCTGCACTGACTTATTTCAGGAGGGTCCTAAGCAAAGATGAAGTAAGCCATACAAGCAAAATCAGCTTTTCAGGAGGATTATGTCCATGCTTACTGCCTTTACTGACATCGTTTTTAAATAAATAAATAAATGGTGAAAACTGCAGTTCCTTGTACCCTTCACCACTATAACAAGGTTGGTAAAAGTTAAACAGTGTGTATCTGCTACGACAGCACATGGCTGCAAACTTGTTCATGAAATTCGGTTGTTGTTAGTTCATAGAGCCTATTCAGCTATCTAGTTTTCAGAAGAAAGTTACCTGTTAACTAAACTGGAATAATTTGCTACTAATTTTTCACGTAAAACCTCTTACTAATTTGAAATTTTTGAGATTCTTTCTTGCTGCACCAAATTAACATTTGTGACAGGAAAAAATTAGCTCTTGAAGCTTAGTTTTTGTAATTTTTAGGGTTGGGTGTTAAAAGTTAACTTGTTTTCCCCTTAAACTCTTAAGCCTTTATTTATAAAGTTATCTATGAATATACTTTTGTCTTTTTGGTTCCCTTGGTTTTTTTTTCTTTCCCGAAGCTCTCTGTAACTTACGTACAGTGATTAGCTGTATTAACGGGTAGTTGATTTTACTTGTGCATTAAGCAAATGCAATTTACTAGTAGAACTTGAGTGCTCAGGGAAGCTTGGAGAACAAAGTCATTCAGTCTTTGAAAGTGAACAAACACAAATTGTTAGTACTGTTCAATAGAAGGATTTTATAATGTATCGATTTCCATTTTGACCTTGCTGGCCAAATATAATTTTCTTTTATACATACCATTGTGACAGAGTTAAAATACTACTTGTTATTGACATCCTTGTTTTTACTCAACTAGTCTATTAAATAAATTGAGGCAAAATAAAATGCATCATTTGCTGACACTAAATCTAAATGGAAAAAGCCTTTAAAGAGAATGTGTAGAACTGGAGGTATTATGTGCGATTAACTTTCCTGTGGTTCATGTCACAGACACAGAGTTTGATACCTGTATTTCAGTTACCTTAATTTTATTGCAATGGTATTTAAAATAAAGACCCCTGTTTAATTTGGGATTGTCCTAATCTGCATTGAATTGTCATTCTTTATGGAAGGTTTTGATACCGAGTAACTGCAAGTATACTCCAGTTGGTAATTAATGTTTGAGAGCTTTATGGACTAAAACTACTTATTTGTGTTGCTAAAGGAATGCAATTCGGAATGACTGAGTGGGGGGTTTGGAGTATAACTGCAAGCCTTACTTGTCTACTTTGTGCTGATTTGAACCACTAAACAGCAGTATCTTCCACTGATTAAGATAAGGCTTGCAGTTGCTCTCAGCATTTTGAAAATCAGGACATTGCTAGTGTTGTTTGAAGTCAGATGTCATCTTTTTTGGTGGTAATCTTAGTTAGGAACTGTTAGTAGTTGGTTCATACCATTTTCTCAGTAGTAACCACATCATTATAGTAGCTCCTGCCTACCCTTCTCAACTGGACAATTAGCCAACCTGGTGGGTGGCCGCATAGGCACTGCTCAGCACAGATGAGCTGGGCAAGCGAGGAGGAGCCAGAGAAGCTCCCGTTACTGCTGCTAGAAAAGGACATCTGGTCCATAGTTTTCATTTGAGAAAGATGCACCTCTATTATAGTGGGAATATTTACTGTGAATGGTTAGCCAGTACCTCCCCTGTAATTGCTGTTGCAATTTGTAGTAACTTCCAGTGGCCTGGAAGAACTCTTATTTTCACAGGACTTCAGTGAATACAATCCCATCCATTAACATTCCTTGAAAAACAAATATGGTGACTCCACTGCTGTAAGCATGGTGCCAAACTAAAGATCTTCCTTTGATTCTTTTCCTTTCCCTCATCCCACTCAAATTTATAGTTGCATTTTTTTGTAACGGAGACAGAGTTTACCTTCTAGGAAGGGAGGTTCTTTGGTATCTCCCAATAGTAAGATAAGTGAGCATAACTTTGCTTGATATAGCGTAATACTTTTCCACTGAAAAATGAAAATCTAACCTGCACCTATTGCCTTTGTTATGCATTTAGTTACTTCTTGGAGAGGAAGGAAAAAAAGAACCCCACTAACCTCAAGAAAAGCAAGAAAGATGTCTGTTTCCAGTTGGTTGGAAACAGTTGATAGCAACAGTCACAACAGATAGGTCTTTGCTTGGATTATTTAGACACTAGTGTGGGAACGGGTTAGGAGCTACTAATCTGTCAGAGAGACCAGTCCGTTGTGTTGATCTGAAGTTTTTCCTTTGAAGAAGAAGAAAGGAAAAAGCTGTCCTAGAATTTATAGCCAGGACTGGCCCCGTGTCTGTGGCTTCCCAAGCTATCCTTAATCTCTCCTTAGGATGCTCATTTTGTTTGCCTTAATTTTAGGCAATTACTGGTTTGTTGTACTTAATCAAAGCAAGGTACTTAAGTAGCCATCTCTAGCTGGCTGGCACCTTGAGTTCAAATTATTAACTCTTTATTTTATGCACAAAGCTTTTCTGGAAGGCTTCCCCCCCCCTTCCATGTAGTGATACTAGTGCACAGTGAATTGTAGATGATGTGCAGGAGTAAAGATGGTAAGACATAAACAAAACAATAGAAACATAACAGGTCTCATGGTTTATTCATGTCACAATTGTTTATGTTCATACCACCCAGGAACACCCAGAAAAAGGAAAACAGCTGCTCCTCAAAGGAAAGACAACAGCAAAAATACATCGCTTCCTAAATAAGATACTTTTCTGTAAGGTGCTAGAATAATTTTTCATGCAATACAATTGACAAAGTACCATTCTGTCTCTTCACACTTCATTTTGGCTCCTCTAGCCAAAATTTGGGATATCATTTAATAAAACGGTAGAATAATATTAATATATTAATTTCACATCTATTACTTATTTGTGTAGCAATAGTCCCTTGCTGTGGGGCAGTGAAGTACTAGTTAGAGTACCATAGAACAAAATTAAAGGATAGGTTGTCTTCTAAAAAAACAAACCCCAAAAGACAGACCAAACAAACAAAAAAAAACAGAACCAAACCAAACAAACAGCAAACCTGATCATTTCATGGCCTTGAGTTACCTTTGTGCATAAACAATTTTTTCCCTCCCTATCCCTTTTGCCCTTTTACCCACCTTTTGCACTTTTCTCATGTATGTTAATTTCTGGTGTTTTTATCATGTTTTTTTCTAACTGTTCTCATTGAGACCATCAAATTATGGAAGAAAATGGAATTCCAAACCTGCATTGACGAGAAATATGGAGCACAACCTAATCACTCTGGATCTGTACTCTCTATCTGGTGCTTCAGTGCTGATGCTGAGGAAAGCAGAGAGTGCTGGACCCATGAAATACAGAAGGCTGCCAATTTTGTTAATTGAAGCTTAATTATGGTAAAAGATGGGGAACCACTGACCTTTAGAAGAGTTTGACTTAATGAGACCTCATGCCTGATGTCTGTTTTCAGCCACTTTTAGCTGAACTAAAATTACTGCTTAGCAAGATTGGACTTTAGAAAGCCACTTTTCTCACCTTTGCTTGTGAATGATGGTACAAAATAAATAAGGTTTGGTACTAAATTTGTGTGTGACATTTAGCAAGGTAGAGAAAAAAAGATTTTATTTGGGTATGTTCAGTAGAAGTATGTATTTTTCACTTGGTTTTGGATTTTGTCTGCTGCTTAAATGTTTTGGAGAAGAGTCAATATAGTTTATGGCTGAAGTAGGTGAAACTGAGAATTGGGAACATCTTTGAGGTGTTATTTACAAGACTTTGTTCATTCACAAAGACAATCCTGTCCCAGAAAACCCTGTTTGCAGGGAAATGCACCCATAAGTATTGCTTTAAAAGTAATAGATAGAGGCTCTTTTTCATAGAATTTTTATGGGTTTGAGCTCCCATTCAGCACCTTATTTAAAAACAGGTTATTCATAAAATAGTTGCTGCAGTATCACAATGTCTCTTCCAGTCCCTCTTTTTTTTTCCCCCCCTTAAAATATTGATTAAACATTAGCCTATATGGGAAAAATACAAGGAAAAAAACATCTTCAGGACGGTCAGGCTTGAGAAACAGAACGTTTTTCAAGCTCTCTCACTAACAATACAGTAATAGATCTGCATACAGCAGTGTCAAAATGTAAATGTGATTCAATTTGCCTCCTCCTTTCTTTGTCCTTAAACCTAATGATGCCAATTTTCGATTATGGTAGAACTTCCTTGTTTGAAGATGGCACAGGTCTATCATAAGTGCCAATTTGTGCTAGAAAATTTAATTTTTATAGGCTATGAAATGTGAGCTGCATGGTAGGACAGTAAATGTAATGTAATATATAATAGACGATTTAATTTGTTTTAACCATCTTAAAATCTATTTAAGTCCTCCTGAGACATCCCAGAGCAGATCTGAAGGATATCTTTTCCATCAAGCTCTTAGTGTTTTAAACTTATATTTCCTGTCCATTACAGTTTTAAACAGATAATGGTACCATAATTCAAATTCACAGGCATGTATAGAGACTTGCATTTTTTTCTAATGGGACAGGTAATAAGCTTTGTAAGTACGAAAGACTTCAAACACCTTTTACTTACTGTTGCATGGTTTTACAGGTCTAGTAGGAAAATACATCTTGTACTCAGGTTCATGGAAGTGGATTAAAACATCATTTCAAGGGTGAAGTATGGTAGCCACTTTTACCACCTTCTATTCCTTTACTGAAGCAACCAACTTTCTTTTTAGACCCTAGGATAGAGAGGGATCACTGAGTATGAAGTCCAGTGCTTCACAATTGCAGCCAGTCATCACAGCGCTTGATTCTGTAAGGATTCGTAAGATTATGTCCCTCTGGGTACCACAAGCTGGCAAACATTACTCCATGGTATATAGCAAAGATTTTTAGTACAGAATGCTGCAGTCTTGGTTATGCTGCTGCTGGCGTTGCAGAGTGGATGGCAGGCAAGAGAGAGGATTGCCTCTGTGTTAGAACCCTTTGGTAGCAGTGTGGTAGATGTAAATATTTGTATGGTAATAGCAAGATCATCATTATTGCCTACAATACAAAGGTATATTAACATACTTTCTTGCTCCTAATACACTGCTGGCTATATATAGAAGTTGCATTAGTTACTTCCACTGATGGCTCGTTATCCCTAGGTGGTGAACCAGTAGCCAGTCCTTCTCTTCCTTCATTGTTTCGAGCAGAGGCCTGACTTGCAGCACCTTCTTATCATGCTTATTTTCTGTTATTTTTCATTCCTTTTCAATCATTTAAGCCTAAAAGTTCTTGCTTTTCTTCCTGTATGATAATTTGGTTCTCTATCATATTAGCAGTACTTTAAATGCGTGTGTCAGCAGCATACCAAAACCTAGTATATTTTTTTTATCAAGGTAGAAAATGGAAATTCTAAACAAAGTAGACCCTGGAGGAACACCTCCACTAGTAATGTTTTCTCCATCCCAATAATTTGCCATGAGATGTAATACTCATGTGTTACCATTAACCAAGAAGTTTCATCAAAGGAAGATAAGTCAGTATAACATGATTTACATTTGGAAAGATCTGGGTTGCATTTTCATTCTGTCTTCTATTTATGTTCCAGTCATTGGTTACTCTTGGTTGCTCTTTCCCCTTAGAACAGCTGTTATAAGATAATGAAGAGCGCTGAGTTCACGTTAACAGGGCTTTTCTGAACACAGGTTCTGCATTTCTTCTCCAACCCTAGGCTACTATCCCAGAAAATATCTTATTCATTGAGAATCCTCGTGCCTGAACTTGCAATTTTGATATATAACCCATTTTTTCAGTGTTCTGGGATGGAAATTTTTTAAGCAGCCTCATTTCATTTTAGTAATGGATGTGGTAATTTTCAGTGCTTTGTCCTTGTTCCCATGAGGTATTCTGTCTCTGTCCTCATACACAGGATTATTCTTACAGGAAAAAATGATGCAAAAAGCTAATTTAATATTTGGTCTGTCCTGCTAATTTCTACTCCTTGTTGACACCCGTTCTTCATTTCTTGCTCTTTATTTCTTGTTGAGAAACCTTTTGTTTGTCTGTGAGTTCCCATTTTCCTGGCCTCCTGGCAGTTTTCATTTAACTTCTGCAGCTTGACCTCTAAGTGCCAGCTCTCTTTTCTGATCAGTCCCTTTTTCCATTCCTTGTAGGTTCTCTGCTTTCTCTTAATATCCTGCTTTGAGGTGCATTCTCATGCAGGTAGGTCTGTAGCCCTTTCCTGTCCCCTTTTTTCCTTTACTTGGGTGGAAAGACTCAGATAGCGTTTGATTTAAAGTAAATCCATGCCTTCCATACACTCAAATCCAATTGTGTATGTGTTTCATATATCTTTGGATGAAATTTTGGGTTATGGCCCAACAGGGAAAGGTGAGATTGCTCTTGAAATGTAAAGAAAACTGTTAAGTTATTTTTGAGTTATGCAGCTGGTGAGGCCTGTACCCCAAGAAGGCCAAGGAAGTTTGAATTGCCTTTGGCAATTATTATATGTTGTATAGGCCGCTTTCTTCCAGATGTTTTTTTTTCCTTCATGTAAAACCATGGGAATTAATTTTAAAAACTGGCATTTAAACCACCTGAATGAGAAATAGATTTTTGTCTTTTTTCCTGATGCTAGGTATGTTTATACAATGTTTTGTTAGAAGGTCAATAATTTTGGAAATTTCCTGAAATCCTTTCACGGTTTCACTTTCTTTTTTCAAGAAAAAAAAAAGGTATGCTGATGTTTCTTTTCTCTTTGTGTTGAGAGACAAACCTGTTTGGCAGTTTTTCTTTTGAAAACCCAAACGCGTATGATGACAGTGTCATCATCAGCTCACTTGTCCCTTTCTCCAAGTGGCTGGGAACGCTATTACCGTGAATGCAAAGGCTGCTTTTTGGAGCCACAGTAATCACTTCTGAATCTTCCTGAATCAAGGATGAAAAAAATTAATTAATTACTCAGTCGCTGGCAGTTTTAGAATACAGTCTGAAGTATTTATGTGTACATCTGTGTCACTGAGACTACGTTCAGAAGGCTGTAGGCAGGACTCTGGGTATAAGCCTGCGTTTAAGTTTCTGTGAAGTAAGGTATTGTGTGGATTTACAGTCTGTCAGCCACTTTGTGTGTACTACACCATGAACACATTTGTACCATATGGCCAAGCCACAGAATTGCCCAGCTATATGTGAAGGCAGTAATGCGTGCAGATGGATATGGCTGAAACACTTGGGTCCAAGAACCAGCACAGGAACTTCACGTTTGGACTCGGGTCTTTCTGAGTTAGAGGTTTAGCAAAGCTACTGAGGATTTTTTTTTTTCCTGGCTTCTGATATCAAAATGGGGCTCAGTGCTCTGCTATGTTGATTTTGATAGTGTTAATCCTAGAGCTAATACAGATTTTAAATTACACATTTATGAATTTCATTTAAATGTAATTGGAACTCCTCAATGTGGTTTAATGGTGATGCTTTTCTCTATCTTATCCTTAGGGGTGGGGCAGGATCTCTGAATAAAAGTCCCTTCTTTGTCAGTTCTTTTTATTTGCAAATAGCTATTTTCTTTTCTGGGTCTGCCTGAAATTTCCGAAGTCCACCTCACATATGTGTCTTAGTGCTTGATGAGGTGATAGCAAGAGAGGGATTTGTAAGTCAGTCTTTCACTATGTTTGTTAGCCAAGGAATCCTTCAGTATTTATGTTGCAAGATTTTTAAAGGATGGATAATAGTATTTAGTAACTAAAAGCTTGAAAAACTTATTAATGCACTGTTTATATTTTGTGTTATTCCTCTTTATTGTTTTCCTTTGCTTTAATGAGATTGAAACTAATTTAGTGTCATTAGTAAATGCCTGAGCATGTTCTTCAAAATGAGCTTTCAACACTATGGTGGGGAGTTTGGGGGTTGTATCTTTAATCTGATGGCACTTTAAGTTGTTTGGTTTACTTTTTAACTTCATCATGGGTTGGTGGGTGTTTCTTTAACATATGGCACTGTATGTTGAAAGTGGATGTTTACATCTGGTATGCATTGGAAGATTAAGGTAGAAAGGATGAAGTTTTGGGCAAGTATGTGTTTTTTGGATGAAGGATAAAGTGAGAATACTTTTATTTCCTCTTAGATTTGAAACATATCATTCTAGCAATGCCTTTGAAACTCTGCCAGCTTTGCCAACCATAACACTTATGGGATTTTGGACCTAAACTGAATTAGAAAACTGTTTTTAGTGGCAGAGAAAAAGGTTAGTGCATGAAAATAGCTAGGCCTATTATTGACTGCATGTGGTCAGTGGTTTGGCTGAATGTAGGTGGCTCTTTTCCTGTCACTGTTTTCATGCGTATGGCTTTGTTTGTGATGAATATAAAACTGCTTAAAAGTGAGTTCTACTGCAGTTCTTTTGCACAGTAGTCTTTTGCTATTTAGTAGTGATTATTTTGCTTTTGCCATTCATTTTCAATCTTGTAGTAAAAAACCCCCAACTTTTAAAATAAAACTTATGATTCCTGTTGACATCAAAACTAGGAGGTTTGAAGAATGTGGTCATCTGTGTATAGCAGTTGCTTCTGTCTAAAAGGATGCATATACTATATTGTTGATTCTTTATTATAGTTAATGCTGGGATTGTTTGCAGTGGGCAGAAACTCCTTTTAAATGCACACACATTTTGATTAATTAGTACTTTTGTGAAAATCTCTAATACTGAATTATTACTTCCCTTTTTTCCTTTTCATGTTTTCAGTCTTGAAAGTAACATTTATAGCAAGGTCAACTTCAGATTTGCCATTTCTTTTTCCCATTGTGTAAAAGACAGCTTGAAATTAACCTAGTGTGTTGTTTTCTTTGGGTATAGTATGCAAGGTGCCACCTCAGAGCTCAGGGAATAGCGAATTTTCTAGCTCCTGCTACAGAGAGAGCTTAAGGGCACAACAGGTTCTGTTTAGCTTTAACTTAAACAGTGTTACCCTATTTATATCTTTTTAAAAAAATCTGGGTGATAGAGCTGTAAATTGTGCAGATTGTGGATTGTGTAGATCGTCTGGTGTTTTCAGTGTAGAAAATTCTAGTGAATCTTGTTTTAGCAGCTATCAGATGCAAGAGCTGGTTTCATTCAGCCGAGAGCAAAGTACATTTGGTTCTGCAAGATGCTGAGAACTGCAGTAAGAATTGGGGGCACCAAGTACTTCATGAGCTGGTTCCATTGCTGTAAAGTATTTAAAAACAAAGCAAAACTGTTTACAGTTTCCCCATGTTTGGGAAAAGTAATTTATAGAATTATCCAATTTTTAAAGTAACTGTAAAAGAATAACTAAATAAACATGAGGTAACCTGTGGAGCTGCTTAATACATTTGTCAGTCAGTCCTTAAGAGAAGTGCATCCTGGTCCCACAGGCCAGACGCAAGGAAAATCACTTTGTTGCACAAGTGAGGCTACTTGTGTGATCGCGTCTTGCAAACTTTTAAGAACTTTATTTGTTACCTACATTAAAAAATTATACAATACTTTTAAAACACAAAATGTACTTTTAAAATTCTTAAAATGTTAAAAAAGAAAATCCCTAGAAGCTGTAAGTATTGCAACTATAGGTTAGAACTTACTGTAGTATCTTCCTACAATACAACATAACAATGTAACTTACAGCTTATTAAGAAATTTCTTTTCTAATTTAAACTAGGTCTTTTGAATGGTATTATGAAGACAGAGCTGTTGTTCCTAAGCATGCTTGGTGAAAGACTGTCACTAAGCAAGAAGTGCATGCATGTATTTGTAAGTCGCATTGCAAGAGTATCTTAAGTAAGGTGGATATAAGCATTGCATCCTCAAATGTTTTAAAAGAAAATTAATTTGAATTTGCATGAGTTTGGGGTCATGCAAAACACCCTCAATAACAGCAAGCTATGTTATGTGTTTTGGTTTTGTGGTTTTTTTTTTTCTTTTCCTACTTCTGATGTAGGACCAGATAACTGCTTGATATTTTTGACAGTAGTAATTGTCACAATTCAGAAATGCTCTATCTTGAGAGATCTCATATTTAAACATGCTGCCTAACTGATAACTGTTCCTCATCAAAAAGATTTGAAATATGAAGATGATGGAGATTATTAGTATCAGTTCTGAACACGGATTGATAGAACAGTATCTTAAGAGAAAAACAGCTAACTGATGACCTTTGTTTTCGATTTATGTGAGGTTTTTTTTGTGGTCTTGTTTCTGAAAATAGTTTTATTAATAATTCTCAATGCCGCCTGTTTGGATTGTAGAGGTTGGAGACCTGAGGGAGCTGCAAACACTGGACATTTCAACCAATCGTTTGATAACGTTACCTGAAAGGCTGCATATGTGCCTTTCGCTGCAGTACTTGACTGCAGACCGAAACCACCTGTGGTACGTTCCCCGCCACCTGTGCCAACTACCAAGCCTCAATGAGCTCTCCATGGCTGGAAACCGCCTTGCATTTTTGCCACTTGGTGAGTCACCACTGTCATTGGGCTGGGGGGTGGGTCAGAAAATAGACAGGAAAACAAACTTTCGGTCCCAAAAAGAAAAAAAAAAAAAAGGGCGCAACAAGTTATTTTCTTTGGTGGTCCCTACAGACTCTGTTTATGGAGTTGTTACAGTGATCCTATTGTTGGAAAATAGGTTAATAAGCAAAAAAAAATGCAGGTTAAGGTTTCATGCTGTTTTAAAGCAATAGGTCAGCTATCGAATTTGCTTTATTTTTAGCTAACTGAGGGGGGAAAAAGTTTAAATGATGTTGTGTTTAAATATAGTACTATGTAATCTGAGTTCCACCACTTTGGGTAATGATCTGTTGCTGGATCTGATGATTTAACTAAGATTCTTCAGCTAGGGTTTAAAACTTGCTGTGGAATCCCAGTAACTCCACAGAAATTATTCTGCATCATTAGGAATGTCAGTATTGCATAATCTAATGAAGGTTTAGTTTGTGCTGTGTGTAGGCATCCATCAAAAATTCCACAGTAGTAGCACAGGAAAGAATTTATCTGCCTTTCTCTCAACCTTTCGAAGTTTGGAAGTGTCGAAGCAGGTCTTCAAGAGTAGGAGGTGCAGCCAGTGTGTGGTGGTTTGTTGTGGGAAGTAGTTGTGTGGTCAGTAAGTGCAGACTGTATATTCTATT
This sequence comes from Calonectris borealis, assembly GCF_964195595.1. NCBI lineage: Eukaryota > Metazoa > Chordata > Aves > Procellariiformes > Procellariidae > Calonectris > Calonectris borealis. The sequence goes on along the minus strand of NC_134322.1, from coordinate 4,634,437 downwards.
TGTGAAAAGCTAGTCCTCTTCCCCATATTTGTTACTTTTTAGCCCTGCCACGGGCTAATCTCTGCTGAAATACAGACACACACTCAGATCTGTCACGTCATTTGAATAGCCATTAATAGTTTTTCTAGAATACAGAGTTTGGTGTTAATTAGGTGCAGATGAAGTTATGATAATCACATTGAAAAGAAGCTGAAAATTGAGGTGGCTAAAAATAAGATAATTTCTAAATTAATTACATTGTATAGGTTTAACTTAACTTTTTCAGTACTAGCAATTTAGTCTTTAAAGAAGTTTATGATCTTTCTGATTTTCTTAGCACCTTAGTTTATATTACTGGAAAGTAAGTGCAAATAATGTCTCCAGACATAGTGTTTTAGTTATCTCCCAACATATGTCATTATGTAAATGAGAAAACGAGTTCCAGGATGCATCATTCAGATTCCACAGTACTAAAACAAGCAAAGTAACTTCCCCTATTTTAGCAAATATTTCTAACTCCATTTCATGAGACAGGAAGTTGAATCTTTTTAATTTTGCAAAAATAAGATGCTGTTCAGTAACATGGGATGTGAAATATTAAAGGGTAAAAGTTTTTGCGCTAGTAGCTTATCTGTGAGTGAGCTATGACCTGGATGAGCCATAGATCTGCTGAAGTGTTTTAAGTTCAAAAGGAGGAAATAAATCTCTAATATAATGACACACCTTCTTTTTTCTTTATTTTTAGACTCAAATTCAAAACATTCAAAAGGAACTTTTAAAATAACGGGAAACATCAAAGACTGTCTATTGACCTTGTTCAGTAGTTCTTAATAGTGACTCACTAGTGAACATTTGGAGATAATTTGCTATCTGTGGATATGAAACTGAATCATAAATTCTAGAGTTCAGAGGAAAAGCACCACAGTATAAATGTAAATGTTTAATCCTTCCTCTGAAGAATCAGAAGGCTTCAGAGTGGTCAGGATGTGATGAAATAAAGTAGAAGAGAGACTTAGTGCATTGAAAAGCAAAAAGGTTAAATCTATCTTTTGTTGTATGGGAAAATACTTTTCTTGGAGTATTACTGAAGTTAAGGCATACTTGTAGCATTATTTCTGCTAGCTGCACAAGTTGGCTAATTTTTTGTGTGTGTATTCTTACATCCAACTTCACTTTACTAGTTAATGACTGAAGAAGGATGTTAAATAACAGTGAAAGATACTGTAGAAATATCTACAAGTGATATTCAAGCAAGAATTGTCAAACGATCTTTTTCAACTGGGGAGTTGAGTTGAAAAGCAGACATTTTATTCATCTCCTGACAGAATGGTTTTTTTTCTCTTTTTTTATTAGACGTGTCCATGTTAGAAGAAATATGTTTGGAACATATTGCTTAATGCTTTTTAAAGTGTGATTTACTTTATTTATTTCATATGGTGGTTGACTATGGTGGGCTACTATGCCAAAGAATCCATTCTTCCTCATCTAAGTACATCCCTTGCAGCTGCCAGTAGAGCCTCTTGTTAAGTGTAATGGAAATCTGCATTTTCCTGTTCCTAGATTGATAGGTGTAAGATTTATTCCAGCAGTAAGTAGCACAGTACTTACACAGCACTCCTGGATAGGTACTATGTAGTTTTTTGTCCTGTACATTCTTTTAAGTTCGCAAGCACATGTGTCTTAAGAAAAAAAAAAAGTATAACACTCTTAATCAATTTTACAAAATACAATAAAAATACCTGATGCCACTCTCTGACTTTCAGAACTAGTACATAAACGAGCAGATGGGTAAACAATGAATTAGTCATTTGTTCTGCAGAATACACTTAATTCTTGGATATGCTAGTATTTTTAAAAAAATATTATTTTTCAGCTGTTGACTATTCCAGTTTATATTCAAAGAAACAAGACTGCAAGGATCTGAGCCTTTGGGCCTTCCTAATAAATTTACTTAAAACAAAAAAACAAACAAACAAATTGTGTGTGTAAGTTGAATTGGAAACTGCATCCTGGATAGCCCTGTAATTGTCAGGGTAGCTTTCATGCTGCCCTAATAAATGGTCTTAGGAATTCTGTTCTTGAATGGCATATGGAACTACTGATCATTTTATATCAATCTATTACAATATAAATTATCCTTTGATAGAAATTTAACTTTAAAATTTTACCGTTAGCAAATGTTCCAATGCCTGAAAACAAATTCCGTTGCATGCAGAAATTTGAATCTGATGACATTGCAAAAAAAAAAAAATTATTTATGTAGTAAAGTACAAATATAATTAAAATAGGCCATAAATTCTCAAGTGTACTGGCAGTACAAGGGAAGTTATGACAGCAAATATTCAGTATTATATCACTTTAATGAGGGTTTATGTGCACTTTTTGTTTAGAAAATGGGTCTAGTAATTATCAGTACACAGTAAACAAAGGTCTTATTCTACCTCAGTATATGCTGCTTTTGTGTCCTTGCCCTCACAGTATGGTTAAAAGAGCATCAGTGCAGACACACAAGAGCTTTTGTTCCATCTTCAGCCATGTGGAATGCATATGCCAGGGCCCTGAGGTTAAAAAAAAAAAAGGGGGGGAGGGGGAGGGAAAAAAAAAATTAGAATTGGGGTTTGTTCAGGACTCATGGCATTTGGTCATTTCTGGGAGAAAGGTCTTTGATCTGGGAGCCTGGAAGGAGGAAAGTGGAAATGTTTTAGACACAGTACAGGGCTTGCAAAAGCCACATGAAAACCTTCTTTGTAGCTTTAGCCTTTTCATAGATGGACAGTTTCCTTATTTTACAAAGTTCTTCAGAAGCGTGTTTTTTAGAGAACTTTTAACAATATTTGTTGACTGATATAAGACATAAAAATTAATGTGGATGGGATACAAAGAGCTTTTTAAAGTGATGATTTATTTAAATTTAAACTTTATGGATAGTGTTTAAAACTGGAAAAAATCTTTGGGGAATAGAAGATGCTTGGTTATTTAATGCAAAGAAACTATATCAAAGGAACATTTATAGTTACAGGCTATTTGGCTTTGGGTATTGAATTTTTCCTACTGAGATATTTTGTCTAACATCCAAAAATTTGCTTTAATTACCTAGGAAATGCAGTGAACTCAGAACTTAGTATCTAAACATAGCATAAGATAAAGACAGAGGGAAGAGATGAGATGCAGCCTAACTCCCCCCTCAATGCATATGAAAAGAACAGCTTTAGGGCTTTTTTTGACTTGCCTGATTTTCAGCCCATTTGCATACATCTGTGTAGAAACGAGCAAGATGAGCCTCTTAAAAATTTTCTTCCATTCTCTAAATTAATAAGTTAAACAGTAGCACATTCAAGCTACCCCAGCAACCCATAGTTTTCTACTCTCCTTGGTATAATTCCCTTCTGCAACATGAGGCAAGATTCTCTCAGCGTTAGGTGTGCCATGCACGTGCTATCTGCTTTAAATTTTATTGGCTGATTCTTTTCCAGCCTTACAATATTTTATGGTGTTACAGTGCCTTAGTATTGCAGTATTTTTATTCATTGTAGGATAACAATGTTTTTGTTTCACCTAAAAATATCCCAGAACTTTACTAAACTATTTTCAGCCCTGCAATGCTGAGCCAAAATAAATAATCTTTTTGAGGTGTTAGCTCATAACGAGGCACAGCAGCATCTCACAGCAGTGCCCATCAGTCAGCAGAGATATTTGTACTTGCTTCTTGGGGCAGGGCAGTCAATGGATGCAGCAGATAGCTCTGCGAACTAGAATGTCTTTGGGACAGGGTCAAAGAAGTGTGTGATGATTGAACGTGTCCCCTGATGTCCAGTGACTCCGGTTTGAACAAAACCCAGATTATGGACCCTGAAGCCTCCATAGACTGTTGCAGGGCAAGGGCCTGTATTAAAAGAAAAAAAAACAAACCTCAGTTTTTCTATGTTAACATTTTGATTTCAGAAAAGGAATCTATTCATTTTTTGTTGGAATCATCACTTGTTCTTTATATCAAAGATTTGATAATGTGACACCTTCTGAAGCTCCTCCTCAGCGTCAGCTTTTAAGGTTTCTGGTGCTTACAGCCGCCATTCAAGTGGGTGACAGCTGAAGACATTCAGTATATCTTAAGATGGCCAAACCTTTGGGGGGGAACACTCAAAATATAGTTTGCTTTATCTGCACTAAGCGGTGTCCGGAGCTCTTGTATACAATAAAACTATTCAATAATAAAGAAGGGATTGTATTACCTATTGTCATAGTAGGGAATGATAAGAGATCATTATTCCAAATAGAAATATCATGGAAATTGTTTTAATTTTTATTCTGTTCTTGGCCACAATTACAAAAGGGACAGAAGCTATGCTAATTTCTATGCCAACCAAGGTAATTGACAGTTGATAAAGATGGGAAGTCAGAATTAGTTGATATTAGTATTGTCTTGCAATGTGGCTGATTCAGCCAAATGCTTGTTTATCTTGCTTAGTTTCTATAACATACTCATAAAAGTTTAAGAAGTTGAGGCATACAGATTTTTTATTATTTTTTCATAATGCAGTTTGTCTGGGTTGCAGCTATCCCCTCCCAGGCAGAGGCTTTCAAACATTGTTCGCTTGGTTTGTGCTTTGTATTAAACGCATATGTCTCTTCCTAACCCAGTATCTCAAACAGCATAGAAGCTACAGATGAAATGGGCTGCCCAGATGATCCTACATGTCAGCTTTCTTGCCAGTTCAAAACTCTTTTAGACTGTTCTTTTTAGTTCACTGTTTGGTTTGTCTTTTTAGATGTCTCACATGAGCATGTTTTTCACTTCCTCTGATAGCAGACAGTTTTACCACTGACTAGATCTTGTTGATAAGCAAAATTCTTGTTTCTGAGAATTCTTCCTAGGAGTCTAAATTTTCCCTTTTAATTTTGCTCTGTTTTCTCACTTTAATTTTCTAAACAAAATAAAATTATTCCATACCTATATGCTCCTATCTGGAACTACGTTAATATATTTCTAGTCCGTGAAGGTATTGCTTAAACATGCTGTTCTTGCTTCTTTTGACTGCCAGCCATGAATATTTTAACAGAAATAATGTAAGAAGCACACCTTCAGATCTATTGATCATTTACTTGTAGCCACAACTTTTCTTGTATAATATTCTGCAGTTTAATGCTTGTGTATTTTCTTGTGTTCTGTAATTTACCGCATCACACAGACTTGTTTCTGAATGATTACTGATTGTATTTGGTTATGGCTAATGTAATCAAACAAGTATCTCTTCTTGGAGAAAAGAAGGAGTGGGACAGACCATGTTCTTGTTTGTCTTTACCACTTAACCAAAGGTAGTAAAGCTGTGATTTCAGTGACATGAGGCCAGTTAACGAAAGCAGGTTTGATGTGATGAACTTGAAGTATGCACTGTAGATTTGAAATCAGTTGTCCCTTTGCTTCTTCAAACTGACTTCAGAGTTTGTCAATGTTAAAATTTAATTATTTATAATGGGATTTTCAGGGCCACTGAAAAGAGGTTTGGTTTTGTTTTAGTGATTTTAAGTGCTAAACAGCTTTTCAGCTCATCCATAATAAAATGATTGGCTGAAATTTTACAACTGAGAAGTACTAATTTATGTTTGCTTACATTGAGTCCGATTAGCTTATTTATAATTAAAGAGAATTGCTTTGCTTATAATTGTTGCTATGTCATCGCTTCTTCCTCTGACTTTTTTCGTGTTTTCTAAACCCAGATTTAGGTCGTTCCCGGGAGCTACAATATGTTTATGTGGATAACAATATTCATCTGAAAGGCCTCCCATCTTATTTGTATAATAAAGTGATTGGTTGCAGTGGGTAGGTATGAATTAATTCAGATGTCTTGCATACCTGTTCCTTGTAAAATTTCTCACAAATATCTGCCTGTATGATACAACTGATTTTTTTCTTTTTGTGTGTGTGTGTGATTGATTCAGAACTGATGTTACTTTGTGAGGGGATTATGGCAGTTCCCAGTTCTGTTTTATTTTTGTAATAAATCTTCTGTGTTAATTGCGGACTTTTGATATTTTAGTATTAAGCCGTAACAGACAGTGCAGTTATTCTGAACGAATTTTTAAGGATAATGTAAGGCCTAAAGCTGAATCCTAGTGGCATTTAAAGGTTGGCCAAAAATGTAGGCTTCACAGAATTTCCGGAACTAAAGAACAAACAAAATGTCTTTTAATGTGTTATAGCATCTATCTTGTTCTTAAGTTCTCACATTTCTGTAAGTTATGGGCCATATCTTGGAATGTCACGTGCAGCTCCTTCACTCATTTTACACCCCAGAATCAGCTTTTTGTAGGTCTTGGTACTACTAACTAAAATAAGTAACTTTTTTTAGGAATTATGGATTGACAGGTATATTTTTAAATGTGCATTTTAAAAATATTCTAGGCTGTCTCATGTTTGTGGTTAGGATGTGAGAAAAAAGTGGTCTGTCTAGGACACTAGGTTAATTCTTTCTGCAATGACACTAGCATAAATTAGCATCAGCACCACTGATGAATGGAGCCTTACTGGTGTAAAACTGAGCAGAAGAGGATTGCCCCATTACCATCTAATTATAAATTTCTGGTATGCTCGCTCTCAGCAAATCTTGCATTAAATATAAATTTTTTCTCTACAGCCTGCACTCTACTGCAATATGCTGAGTCTTGGCATTTTAAGGTTTTTCTAATATTCCCATGTCAGCTGGTTATATGATATTTAAATACTTGCAGTTGGATTATAATTTGCTGAACTGTGTGCAGTCTCAAGTTTCTACTAATTTGTTTTTCAGGAAAAATAATTTCTAGCCTTTGTTCTTTCAGAAGTGATTGTAAATTGTAAGACAGACATTAAATTGACCCTAAAGATAATAGAACTGTATTGATCGTGACCAAAAACACTAGTGGCAATGCAGGAAATGTTCCAACAAGTTTGGTCCAACTGTCCTGCCTATTTCAGGTGATTTTAAACAACCATATCTTTATTTTTTTTTAACGTTTTAAGTCCTTTATTTTATACTCAGTCAAAATAATTTTATCTTTGCACTGGCCTTTTGTGAAGATATTACCGGTTCTTTTTGCTGTCATTACATGTACGCGGCTCGTGAGGCTAGCTGCTAGTATCTCTGATGGAGAGTATTATAAATCTAGTACAGAAGAAACCAAAAAAGCCGCAAGTATTGCGATGAAATTAATTCATGTAATGCTTCTGTGGAATAAAAAAATTACAATAATTTTTTTCCTTAATAATAAAGAATAAAAAAAATATTTTTAGTAAGCAAAATAATATTTGTGTACCAAACAGATATTTGTCTTTATGTTGTGAAACCATCTTGAAACATCATAGATTATTTTTAAGGGAAATTTTCAACATAGGAAGAGCACTTATATATATTATTAAGAAACCGAACATTTTATTTGATAATGTGCTGAGTGACGTTAAAATCGTGTAATAATGGTCACGTGAAGAATTTCTGTGTTCTTTCCAAGAAAGCATCAGTAACCAATGCAAAGTTTTCATGGGTCAGGCGAGAGTTGAAGATCCAGGCTTTAGTGCTCTGTCTGGTCATCCACTAGACAATAAAATCTGACATGCTGCTGTTACTAACATAAAGCTCGATTTCTGAAAATAGAATATAAATTGCATTGTGTAAGTAATGAATCTCTGTCTGGGAATCCTGCAGTCAGACTGACTGAAAAAGTCTTTTATGTAAGAGGTGATGATCTCAGCACTCAAAATAAATTTTGATCTTATTTTTTGCAGATTGGATTTCATAGTCTCCAGCTAGGTATCTGTCAGTATTGTTGAAGGCAGCTGATAAGTGGTCACAGCTTTTTTTCCCCAGTTATTTATTCACCAGGGTTCTTCTGCAGCTCCATTTTTTCCAGCTAGTTAGACCATTCTCTATTCCACTTTTTAACCTCCATGGATTTTGTGTGGGGGTTTTTTTTTAATTCTTTGTTGTTGCACCCAGTATTACTCATAGGTTGAGATTCATTCTCCAATCCATCCTGATTTAAGGGTGTATATCTGTTAGATTATTCCTCTTGATGGTCTATTTTCTTGTTTACTTTGTTTTTCAGTGTTGTGGTCAGGCATTAATAGCCTCACCCTTTATGTGAAGCGGAGCAAACGGCCCACCTCTGAACTGCAGAAACTGTAGTGAGTTTATGGGTGTGTCTTCTAGCTAGGTTGGTAAGGGGTTAATCAGCTTGAAAAGACAACATTATAGATCTATTTGTTGTGATAGCTAACTCATTGGGTATGGATTGATGAGGAATGGATTGTTGGAATACTGGATCTCTGAATTCCCAATTATATTTTAACTCCATTAATGGTTTGTGGGAAAGTATTAAATATTTAACAAGAGGCTTATTGATTTGCTGTTTGATGCTGCTCTTTTTTGCTTGTTTCTCTGGGCTGTTTTTCCTTTAGTCAGAGGAGATGAGATTCTTTGTTATCATAGAAGTACTGTGAGATTTCTTTCACATCTGATAAGGTCGAGTGTAGTTACCTCAGTTTTAGGTCCAATATCTGGGAAGGCTGACAAATTTGTGTTTCTGTTCCATTTGTCAGGACTGGCCCTAACAAGTTGCTTTTGGCTTCAAAGTTAAGTTGTCACAAACAATTCCGATTCCCCTCTTGACTTCCCCAACCTCTTAGTAGAATTTTCCTATGCGTGTCTCTTTGGTATGATAGCTTGCAACAGGGATCATGTAAAGAGTTATTATTTTTACTACAAGCTAAGTTTCTCTCCTTGGCCCCAAATAACTTTCCTTTTCCTGATACGATTTGGGAAGAACAAGGCTAGTAGACTTACTAGGGGATCCTCCCACTGCAGTTTAGGCTGTTCTTTTTATTTTTCCTTCACTCACCCCCCTGCACCCTCCAAGGGAGCTCTGTGGATGGGCAAAGGTATAGTACAGAATCACCCAGTGGCACTTAAATGGTATTTTTAGGTGGTTGTAGTTTGCCTCACATATTATAGTCGAGAAACCCATTACAATTCTCAGCTGGTGGATCGAAGACACAGGAAGCCAACTGTTAGGTATGAAACTGCTCCCCTGCGTAAAATATTTAGTAACAATGGCATTCAGAGGCTAAAACAGATTAGCGCGTTGGCAAAGTAAGGGACACATTAGTGCACTTGGTTCACCTCCTTGGGATTGTGTTCTCATTTCTCCATCTTTTGCATGTTATTTGATAAGTAAAGACCTCCAGACGTTCCGTGACTGGCACGTCACAGAAGGTGGGGATATATAGAAAACGTGTGTCAACGTGTATTGCACTCAGCAAGGAATCCTTGAAGGGTGCTGCACTGAAGACAGTATCAGGCATACTTTGGGTTGATTATCTGGGTCTCCCCATAAAGTTACTTTTATTATTTTTTTTCTAACCACTTTCTAAATGTCTTCTGTCCTTCTAGTTGTGGTTCTCCAATTCAAGTTTCAGAGGTGAAACTGCTCTCTTTTTCATCGGGCCAGTTAACTGTGTTCCTGCCAGCAGAGGTGAAATCTATAGGGACGGAAACAGATCATGTGCTGCCTTTGCAAGAACTGGCTATGAGGACCCTCTATAACACCTACTACAGGTTTTTAAAAGGTATGAAATTTCTGCATTCTTCAGATTACAAAAAGAGTGGAAATGCTTTTCTGGCAGTGATAGGAACATTTCAAATAGCTCTTCAAAGAGCTGTGCAAGGATTAATATTTTAAAAGATTTATTTAATCAAATTATGTTTGAAATGCTGTATTAGAACAAAAATGTCCAATATCAAAAAACAGAGATCCAAAGACTATTTCTAGGATGGAGTGGTGCCTACAAATGGCTTCTTTCTTGAGGACTTGCATGAAGCAGGACGCTTTTTGCAGGCGAAACTGTTTAATGGAAATAGGAGATGAGAAATACAGTTCCTGAGGCAAGATTAGATGCATCAGCCAACAATGCAACTTCTTGCCAGGCAGCACACTCCTAAACTGGCAGACTTGTTATACATAAGGCAACGGAAATGCTAGCAGCCCTTGGCCATTTCTGTACAGTGTGACAGCTGAGCTGTTTTAGTTCTGCCCCAGTTCAGACTCTTTGCTGTTAAAGTGGCCCTTGGCTCATCTGGTTATGCATCATGCAATCACATGAGATAGCAAGATCTGATGATAACCTGCAGATTCAGATTTTGTCAGATTTAGATGTATTGTGACTTCGCCCTATTCACAGCATCTTGGGAATTTGTCAGCTTTAAAGGTGAAAGTAGAAAGCAGAAGGGTAGAGAGTTACAATGGAAAGATTAGAGGGTTTGTGATAAGGGGTCACTTGTACCGTGGCCACTGGAGTAAATCATAACTGTTGAACTGTTGCTTTGCCAGGAAAAGCGTACGAGGAGGTCTGCAACAAATAAGCTGCAGGGAAGAAACTTCATGTTGAGTGGTGGGATAACCACACAAGCCTGTGTTCATAGGAAATGGCACTGCTTTGTGGAGAATGTATTTACTGACATAGAGAACATATTAATTGACCAGTTTGCAGTTGTGTATTTTTTATATTTCTGCATATGGAGGGGAGAGGGCAGATTTTTAATTGTTTAGTATCAGGATATCAGCTGCACCAAAATTACACAATAGGAATGCTGTTTCATTTTGATTTGCACAATTCTAGTCTTTGAAAAGGAGTTTGAGAACATCAGGTGCAAGATCTTTTAAATCATGAGTAACTACTTTTCTCACCCAGTTGTGACTTGCACAGTAATTTCTGGAATATGACTCTGAATGTGGTTCCTGAAGATGCTGGTGACGTTTGGTTCGGGAATAGCAAAATAGCATTGCAAAATCAGCACAAGAAATGGTTTGTAGATGGTTTATACAAGGCTGTGAGGATTATATCTAGTTGCATCCAAGGTGCGGAACCTGAAAAAGATGGTGAAACATTTTTTTAACTATCTTCCCTACTTCTAGTTTGATACCCTGTACTATGTAGTCTTTTAATATATTTATGTATACATACACACACACCCCCCATCTTATTCTGAGTGACATTATTAAAGACTATGTGCACTACCACTGGCAACACCCACATTTCAGTGAGGCAGGAGTAACGCATAATTCAGACAGGTGTAAGATAATGGTGTGCTGGGGAAGCAGGTGGCACGTATGATTAAAGTAGCAGATTTGATCTATCACTGCCTAAATTTGCAGTTTCAAGGGTGCTGTTAAATACTTGGCGGCTGCTAGGTAAGTATGACACAGGCGATTGGACTACTTTTCCTCAGTCTTTGCTTGGCTACAGAATGTGACCTTTTCTTTCTGACGCAAACATTCTATTCGTCGTGCCTGTCGTCTCAATTGAGGCTGTTGTGGTACATTGTCTATGGGGTTAAACCCTACAGTGTTTGAAAGCTGAAACTAGCGTGATATCGCAAAACTGACTTGTCAGGTACTGCATCTTGTCTTGATTACTCAGCACCTAAACTCATTCACCTGTCTTGGCTGTCTCTCAGTTTCTAAATGGAGATTAGCATGTTGGTTTTAATTTATAAAACGCTATGTGACTTGGGCCAAGCCTGAGAAAATGATTGCTCTTTCCCATGAAATGACCCTGGAGTCCCTTCTGGTGAAAATGATGGCATCTTGTAAACTGTGGGGGGCACACTTAAGAGATTATGAACGTATTGATCTTTTTAGAGTGGTCTTTTTGGTTGGACCTGTGAGAATTATGCTGGACTGGATTGTATTTCAAGTAATTCTAAATATTTCAGATCCCTTTTTGCTGATGATGGAGTCTGGGCTTTTTAGTAAGCTTAGCTATTCTGCTGGATTGGTTGCTGAAATATTTTAGTAAAATACTGCTGATGTGCTTTTCAGAATTTTGTATTGTTATTAATTACTAAACACCTGTCTAGATCATCTTTGTGTCTAAAAATGCTTTATGATACATAACTGGTATTTATTATTTGCTTGAGCTATAATATTTTCACCTGGGTATTTGGGCCCAGTTAATCTTATGCTCACAGATGCTAAACTTACACATTTAACTTTGTTTTTGAACTTATACATGGAAAGCACCATGCCCTTCATCCTAATTGTGGTAATTTGCGTTACCTTGCTTTTCTTTTGACAAAGTCTTCAGAATGTGAGACAGCTGATTTTCTGAATTGTTCAGGGGTCATGCTTGTTGTGTTTGATTTTATTATGCAATTGTTTTGTTACAAGCCTTTTTTGTTTCTTTTCTTCTCTAGATTTGAACTTTCTGACTCCAATCTCACTACCCAAAAGCCTCTTGGAATTGCTGCACTGTCCCTTGGGACACTGCCACCGCTGCAGCCAGCCTATGTTTACCATTGTCTACCCAAAGCTCTTCCCCTTGAGGGAAACTCCAATGGCAGGATTGCATCAAGGGTAATTATACAGGAAATTACACTGGGGTTTCATTTAGGAAGAAAAACACCTTATGGAACAAAGCATATTCTTAAGGAATTTTTTTTTTTTTTAAACTTAGCAACCTTTCAGATCTAAAGCCCCTGTCCTACGATTGCATGTAAAAGTTGACAAATCTTTTATTTACAAGACAACCAGAATACTGCTGTTAGACTGTTTAACAAGGGCTACCACAATTGCCTGTTTCGGACTGCTGTAAGATAGTTAAGGGTTTTGATATGATGGGATTGACTTCTTTGTGGTAGTGCAGCACATGCATGGCACTTCTGTGCCTTGGGAAGGAAATGCTACCTAACGCAAATATTTCCCCTGATGGTTGCAACCGTGACTTCAGGAGAATGCCACCACCATATAAAAGTGCTGTAGGATTAAAGATGGAAAAAAGCTCTAAAGCCAAAGCTCAATTAAAATGTTCTGTGGTAAAATACTCTTGTTTTCCTTTCCACGCTAATTAACTTGAGATATGCTGTGGAAGCATTCTGCATTGTAACATACATTTCGTAGCAATACACCTTTTTAAAATTATTTCAGTTTTTATGGTTGTAGCAGAATGTGTCTGCAGGATTCACAAGTCAAGCAGACAAGCCTACACAGACTTCCTGACCGGCTGGACAGTACAGTTGTAGAAGGCACTCAAAACTGGGATATGGTTCAGGGAATATTGCCCTCATGTAAATAAAGATTTAAAATATCTTAAGGATGAGCACTGATTGCTTTGCAGTGATTCTTTCCCTAACCCCTATTAGTATGAGTTGATACTGTAGCCTACTATGAAGCATAATATCAACAAATCCACTTTCTGCAATGGCAAAGCATAATCAGAGAAATTTCAACTGGTTCTACTTGGACAAAAGTACAGTACTGTTTGAAGGTTTAAATAATAAAGAAGGTTTAAAGAAAAGTCACTTGGCATTAAATGAGAAAATGTGATGTTCAGGTCCTTTTTAGAGAATTCGAGTCAAGCCATTAGTTACAAAGCATGTGCTTAAAGGGGGGAGCAGAAAAGAAAGGTGCTTTGAAAAGGAATGTTTCTGAAATTACTTGTTGGTATATATAATGCACAAGAATGCCACTTAGTTCTTGTCCTGCTGATATCCATTGATTTGATAGTTATCTTCCATAAAAATAAGAAACTGCTTTTCAATAGGAAGATCTTTAAGAAAAAAGAAGAGACTAATGGTGATTCAGGTTGATGGTATCTATTTTCCACAGCTGTATCACAGCTTATTTTGCTGTGAGTTTGTGGCATAAGAAGTATCTGATTTGTAAGCAATTCAGCTTTATGAAATGAAAACAACTTAGGTATGCCAAATCTGGACAGCGGCCAGAAGGCTGAATAAATGCTATTTTGGAAAAGTCATCTTTCTAAGAAAGATCTGATTGTAGAGATTGCATACTTCAACTTACCATTCTGTTACACTTCAGTTGTATGTTGAAATTCAATGGATTTCATGTCGAGTAAAATAAATTCCTTCCACGTTACAGTCTTAATATTCAGAGTGGCATAAGATGTTATTATCATGCTATAAAGAATGTCTTTCAAGCATTGAACAGTATAATTTTCTAAGAAAGTGATGGAAAACTAACTGCTGGTCACTAAATCCTTATATAATCTGAAATAATTCAACAATGGGAGAGCTTGGACTAGAGAGCTCTACTTTCTAATTAATTACTAAGCATTGTTCATTGTAGAACTTAAAGTTATGAGATGATAGACATATCAGTAGACACCTTTAGGAATTATTAAAGTTATGATTCAACAAAAACATACTTCAGGGCGATTTTGGAAGAACACTGTATTAACATTCTAAAATATATTAATTGAAAACACATACTTCTGCATGGTTTTCACCTGTTTAAAAAATGGTTATCATTCCTTCCCTTAGAGAAGAATGTACTGTGTTGTGCAAAATGCCTTAATGAATACAGTCTTAAGTAGCTGATATTTGATACAAATCCACAGAAAATGAGATCTAAACAGGGTAGCCTGTCATCCTGACCTCTCTAGCTCGAGTACTTGACATGATAAGATTATGTGGAATTGTAGAGGTGTGATACCTGGTTTAGAAAGACGTGAAGGACAAGGTTTCTGTTCTAAAGAGCTTACAGTGGCCATGAAAACACACAGGGTAGGGATCCTGAACATTTGAACAGCACTGATTAGCACATGCCACATCCACGTCAGTAACTTCTGTCTCAATTTCTGTATCACATTCTGTATCTCCTTATAGGAAAGGATAGTTAGGTGTTGAACTGGATTTCTGTATCTGAAAAAGCACAGATAAGCACTGGGTAAAGTGTGATTTCTAGGTTAGTAAAAAACAGATCTTAACATTTTTAAAACAGGTATCTAGGTCCCTGCCAGTATGGGGGCAGGAGGAGGGTCACAGTGAGGCTACCATCACGCTTTCACGTTGCCACCCCTGCTGTAGTACCTGGCACAACGCGACAGCACTGCCTGTCGATCATCCTTTCTGAAGATCTGGGCCCAGTTTGTTCACTCGGATCAACCAAAGGAGGATACTGGGCTTCAGTTACTTCATGCCTACAAGCAGTAATTTAAGAAACACATGAGCAAAGCTGAAGCAAAGAATTACCCAGCTATTTTCTTTTTTAGCTGTTAAACCTACTGGCTATAACACCCAGCCACACCCTCCACAGAAAGAAAAACCACATGCTGCTGCTGCATTAAACTGAAAACACAAGAAACCAGGAAGGTTTTTAAGAACCCCTGCAGTGTTTCCCTGCCTTTGTATCAGGCACTCATATAGAGCAAATGAACCTTCTTTTTCTGAAGTGTTGGGATCAGCTAATCCTGTATTTTACAAACCAGCATATTGTCTGCTGTGGAATGGGGCCAGGAGCTTTAATCTTTACTGACAACTGTTCCCCCCTCTTTTTTTTTTCTAGGAGGACAGCTGTTAGTTTTGTGGCATACTGCTGCTCCACCCAGTGTCTGCAGACTTTTGACCTACTGAGTTGATAAACATTTAAAACTACTCAGGAGTGCTGCCAGTTTAAAGCTGCATTAGACGTCGCATCCCATTGGTACTGGAATACGGTGTGTGTGTGCGTGTGCCAAAGCAGCAGAAGTGCCCAGTTGGGAACACTAAGAGGCACTTAAATCCTGCCCTATCAAATTTGGATGAACTGCAGAAACTTTTCGGAAGTGTAAATACCAAGCTTTTAAAAGTATTAACTTCTCTTTCCTCCAGGACAGGATACAAACCAAACAAATTCACAAGCTCTGACTTCAGGATTTCCAGTATTTTTCAAATGTGGCTGTCGTCAGGTTGACCCATTGCATCATTTGAGACAGTTTTCATTCCTCTAACAGGAAAAAAAATGTCCCGTTACGACAAGCCAGTTTTCTCTATTTGCCCCCTCATTCAGGTTGTATAGATCTAAGCCTACAGAAACCTTTGAAGGATCCCAGTGACTTTCCCATAGAATTTAGTTTTAATTTCTCCCTCTCATAGTACTTTCCCCAGCAGAGTTATCCCAGTTGTATACCAAGTCTTTCACGGTCAACAGTCTATTTAAAACCACACATTAAAAGCAGATTTTTCTTTCTGGTATCATTAGAAGCCACAGTGATTTAAGTGGAGTAACTAGGATATGTCTGGAGACTAAAGATCCTGTTTCAGTAAGGAAGGCCGGTACTAATGTCTACACTAAGTGGTCTTGCTCCAGCATGTTTGAGGGTGTGTTTTCTTTATTTTCGTCGCTCAAGTTTTTATTGTTAAAAACACTTCCCCTTTTGCTTCTTTGAGTTCTTCAGGAAGAAGATGACTTTAAGTACAAAGTTCGCTTGAAAAAAATAGTAATATGGTAGTAAATATTTATCTATATTTATTATATTTTTACAGTTGCAGACTATAGATGTGCGAAGAGTTGGTCTTCATCTTTTTCTAGATTCAGCATTTGGCTGATTTGTGAAAGTTTCAGTGGAGTGTGTTAACCTCGGAGAAGGCTGGAAATCTGGGAGGGGGAGGTATGTGTATCTCCATGCATAGATATATGTGCATACATAGATATCTTCACAGAAGGGCTGTAACATTTGTTTTTGTATATTAACAGCAGATTTGATGCAAATTTCCACTCACTATCATATTTGTGGGAATCCTTTTTTTGTCAGATCTTGAATAAAGGACAAAGGATGGAAAAAAGGCCCAAAATGTCTGCATGAATTAAAATTTTAATTTTACACTGCAACAGTTTATACAGAATTGGCCCCTCTTGACTTGTTTTGGAATATATAATTTTTGTTAATACAATGTGTTCTTTTTTTTTTACTTTCTATTTCTTAGTTATAAACTACTTGTTGATTTAGCACAGTGTGCCACTCTGTGCAGTAGGTAGTTCCAAGCTGAAATAGATATGAATGAAACAGTTTGTTATAAAAATGGCAAGATAAAGAGACTTATTTGGTAGTATATTAGCATATGTTGTGGTGAGGTGTGCATACTTTGAAGGGAGGAGGCATTAAAATGTTTTCCTTTTGCCAAAGAAGCATTTGTTCCCGCTGCAGGATTCCTGGCATCTCTTCAATAAATAGAGTATCTTAAGAGCTTAAAAGAGTACCATAAAGGCAGTTTTTGAGGGTAGAATTTTTAGGTTGTGCATGTTACTTGTAAAAGCTTTGCTGGTTTTATTGGGTTGGTTTTAGAGAGTTGAATTAGCATTAAGAAATGTAGAACTTAATCCTTCAGGAATGCAAGTATCATCTACTGTTTAAGAATTGTGAAACTTTCTAAAATAAATCCCATTTATTAAATCTGCTTTGCAGTAGGGGAAAGAGCCATGTCCAAGCAGACTTTGTACTATTGGATTTCTGACGCTGTCATTTCACTAATTTGTTTCAATGTTGGTATCCCCAACAGGCCTTCCCACCCGGCGGGGTTTACCGCCGAAGCAGCAAAATGAATCTTCAGCTTTTTTCTTTTCCTTCAGTACTACACAATTGAGATGTAAATTGCCCATGTACAATTATACCTATATCAGAAATGTGCAAGTGTAGTACAGAATCCATTTTTTTAAATGGATGATAAGAGAACTGTGGTAGTGTTATAAATATTGATTTTTTTTTTTTTAATACAATACTTTGATCAGGAATTTTCAGTATTATTTTTACTGTGGCTTCCTCTGTCTTTGAAGGAGATGTTTTGTTGGAAGTTTATTTGTCCTTTTTTTTATAGCAACTTATAGACTTTAAAACACAGTTTGTTTCTGAATTCAGTCTGTAAATGTTATTTTGGAGTTAAGTCTTTTGATCAGCTAAAAGGAATTGGCGTTTGTTTTATTAGCAGTCAGATAGTAAGAGTGGAGCTTGATTTTTTTTTTTTAAATAATTTTTTTTCTTTCTTCTTTCCATAATCTAATTATTTTTTATTGAGTTCATATCAGTCTTTTTATTATTGTCTACAAGTGCATTTCAGGAGAAATTCTAGTCTGTTCTATAAGCAGGATGAATCTTAACTAAGATTTTAATAGATGATATTTCAAGAATGGAATGTTCAATGAATAAATGACTTAAACACGCAATTGAAGCTGAAATGTCATATCCTATTTTTATAAAACAAGGAAGAGGAAAGCCAATATATAGACTGAAAATGCAGCTTAAATTCATGTTTCTCTGATTTTTTTCTTTTTTTTTATATGAACAGTGTTTGTATTCATCTGTATCTTTGGGTGATATTGTTCTAGATTAAAATAACTCCATTCTCACTTGTCCAAATTTTTCGAAAGTTGTTCTACTGTAAGAGTATTTCATAACCAGCTAACATAAGAGCCAGCTATGCAAGTTGCAGAGGGGAGAGGGAGCTTGTTGCTGATTGAACTGTGCATCGCTTGTTTTTCAATAGGAGGTGTCACAGTACTTGGACTTCTCTTTAATGCATTTATTCCTAGGTAATTTTTGATTGCTTGCTCTTGTTCATCAGGTTATTTCACACTGAGATCAATTTTTCTTTGTACTGCAAAAAAGCTGGTTCCAGCAGTTGAAAGAAATGACCATTTTTAAAGTAGATCTTAATTCTTCGCTTAGGGTGGGAGCAGAAGTTTCTGGGTTTTTTTTCTAGACATTATGAAGAGAAAGGTGCAGGACAGAAATGACAGAAGATAAGTCTTTAACCCATTGATATTGTTATAAATGTTTTCTGAGTAAAGGTTAACACCTAATGTGATTAGGGAGCACAGGCACAATTTTTGTTTATGTTGTGGTAACAGGCACTGTGTTAATAAAATTGGGACCCTACTACTTATAGAGATAACTTTTTGTTCTGCCACAAAGGAAACAGAGTAATCTCTGTTTAGAAATACTACTTGAGCCGTTTTACCGTGGACACTGTTACATTTGGAGCACTGTTCTTGGGAACCTTCCTGTTACTCCCCTGGAGGATCAGAAATACAAATGTCCTTTCCTGTGCGAAGAACAAGGTCTAATATCAAGAAGTGCGTATTTTTCTGTTTTGGCTTGATGCTTCTCTTGGGCTCTTATTGAAGTTCATTACAAACCTTCTATTTACTTCGTTGCGGTGAGGTTAAGATCTTACACTGAGCAGAGCGGAGCTGTTTATTGCCAAGTTGGCTTCAATTCTTACATATCGAATTCTGCTGAATCCCTTTTTCTGGAATGAAGGGAGGACACCCGTGTGGTAACAGCGTGTCAGGTTTTACTGACATCACAGCCAAGTTGAAGACTGGAGAGTGACAAATCTTTCGCTAGAGAGGATGACTCTTTTTGAAGGCCACTGCGGCCCCATCAGAGTGCCACTGATAACAGAAGAACTTTTGCCTTGATGTCAGTGGAGGATGGATCAAGTTTTAATTGGTGAGAGAGAAGAATGTGTTTTACCATCTTTGTATTTCTTGCAAAAACTGGGACAATGACACTGAAGTCCATGCCTGCTGCTAGGCAGCCTCTCTATCTGCAGCTGAACTTACGTAATTCCAAGATATTAACTATCTTTGCCTCTTACCTCCCTCTTAATACTACTCATGTTGTTGCAAAATGTTATAGTTAACTTGCGATGGAAGAGGCTGAGTAAATTGAATCCAGAGTTTTTATTACTTTTTGTATTACAGACCTATTTTGTAAGAGACCAAAGGTCTGGTGGAAAGAAATGGCAAGGTTCATGTGAAGTCTTCATTGCTTTTGCTTTTATGTGCCCTTCTTTGGATTACAACTTGAACTTGGATTGCAACTGAGTTCATTCTATGTCTGCTGAAAGCATATGTGTATTGCTTTTTTTGCTCTGTAAAACCAAATGTCACTTAGTGTGAAGGTGAGCTTGCTAGATGTTTTATTTAAAGCTAGTGGTGCAATTTATTGTATGTGCGTGTTAATAAACTATATTTTTGGATAGAATTACAGTCCATTAAAGTTAACTAAATTCTTGCTCCCGGAGCTATTAAGCTATGTTAGAATGTAGCATTTAATTTACATTTTGGTTAATTTGCATAGTAATTAGCTAATAAGTCTCTTGTCCCAAGGCTGAAGAGATGGGGTGAAGACACTTCTTAAAACACTACCAAGCCCAAAACACCACTTCAATTCACTTAATCCCTTTGTCTCAGACAATGTAGTTCACTAGATCTTGCATAATAGGAACAAAACCCATATGGAAACATTACTTTAGACCCTTCTATGGATTGATCAAAAGGAAAATAACTTTCAATAGGGCTGGATTAAGTGCCACCCTGACAGTCCATAGATGTGGCTGTGGTTCATGTATTATTTGCTAAGCAGCATTCAGCAGCTTTTTCCCCCTCATCTAACAGGTATCATAGGAACAAGGTTGCCAAAAATAAGTAGAAATTAAGCATCTGTTTGTCCAGTTATTTCACTCCTTGCTGTGCAGCATTTTGCTTCAGTCAGAGCTGCTACACTGTATCTCTTCTGATGAGTTCGAGTTGGATGCTGTCTGAATTACTGTACATGTATTGGGTGAACACTAGTATATCCATTCTTAAATGAGACTTACGTTGGTCAAGGTGACTCTGAACATCAGTTATAATGCATGCCTTGAAGGGTTTAGATACCATTCAGACTTCCCTGATGCTTGTTTGCTATTAAGTTTACAATGACTTGCCTTTTTAGTATTTTATAAATGACAACATAAATTTTCTTACCCTTGCGATGTAGGTAACCTCTGTTTGCGAGGCAGCAGGAGGAGGATGCAAGTCCCTTAATAAGTGAGATGGAGGGGGAGAACAACCCTTAACCTATAACTTTTACCAACCACTGCTGTGTCCCTTATGAATTAGAAAAAAACAACTGGGAGAGCTTAACATCCTTTTCCTTTGCAATTAAAAGTACTTGGCATAAATGCAAGCTAAGTGGAAACTTCAGTGGCTGAATAATGCTATTGTATGCAGGAAATGAGAGGAGCTGAGATCTCACTTGGAAAGGCACTCGATGTTTTGTGACTTCTAAGCCAAGATTTAGGGCTGTTCTGTGTGGTGACATTTTGAGAACTTGAGAGCCGAATTGAACCACTGCATCTGCATCCCCCAACTTCAGTGATCACTTAATATTACAGTAGAGCCCTCTCTATTCTGCTCTGAAGAATCCTACTGGTATTCCCTGTAGCTGGCTCAGGAGCCTGGGGAGTGGCCATTTATAACTATCAGATTTCTGTCTGCTACTTCAGCAAGAAAGAGAGCAAGAGTTGACCGAATGCTTTCTTTATCTTTTGACATTTTAAATAATAAAACCCTCATAGCAGGCTTTTTCAGCACCCAGTATGCCCTTCAGACATCTCCTGCTCCCAGGCAAAAGACCTTGACACATCTGTGAGAGATCTTGAGTCTCTAGAATGAAAGCAGTTCTGCTGTTGGAGGCGCTGAAGTGATTTGACTTTCTGATGATGCCTTCGAAGTGGCAATCAAGGGCTGATTTCCCAAGTACCCTGATGCTCTTTTGTATGTTCATGAGGAATGCAAATATTGACTGGCTCTTTGTGTCAAAGAAATTTGTCAGTCATGGATGCCTGTTCTGTTGCTAAATGTGACTACAACGGCGGTACGAGGACCAGTGCCTTGAAGGCGTCCTGCTGTCATTTTCTGTGAACCTCATGAAGTTACGAGGTTTAAATTTTTTTCTTCAGATCAATTGAGAAACCTTTCTTGTAATGAAAAATGCAATACTGAGTTTGTTTATTGATTGGTACTATGAGTGTTGTCTAAGTGCACTATTATAACAGCAAATCAAGCTATTCTAGTAAGAAAGCAAAAAACGCATTGTAAAATTCCATTTTGGTGCAGGTAAGGTCCACTGGAAAGCTAACGTTTTGTTTAAGAATGAGAAACAGTTAGGGCATATAATTCATGATAAAATGAAGATGTCTGAAGATGCTGACAACATTGGTTATCTTTTTAAACGTATTTTTTCATAAGACCTAGGCAATGTTCCTTCTAGGGGCAAGTATTAACTAATGGTGGTATTAAACATGCCTCATTCTGCTTTTGTTGATCCACCTTCTGGCTCCTATAATTCTGTAGTTGTAGCTATTACATCAATCTTATTAGGTTTCCTTTATACTTCAGAGTTCTAACCATCGATTTTTATTGTTAAAGCAATTAGAAGAATCAAGCTGAATATTCTTGGGTCAGTTTGTGATAACTGTGATTGCTTCGCTGGCACTGAAGTTTCAAAACAGTCTGAGCATGGACTTGAATTTGGCTGCCTTTACTTTTGCCTTGTCTCTGTTGGCTCTCTAATTTCATTTTGCAAAAAGCCAAATCAATGTAGATGATACATGAAGAGAAGAATTACCAAGAAAAACAGCTTTAACTTTTGTTAGAAAGCCTAGTTTGGAATAGGGCTGGCAAGGTCTCCTATATAAATTCTAGGTAAGTGCTCCTTTTAAAGTAGAATGAAAACCAGTGAGTTGTTCAGGCAGTAGAGCACCCCGTATCTAAAATACCAGGATTAATTATTCTGTATATTCACACCTTACTGTTCCATATCTTTGTTTCTATAAAAACGGAGTAACTGCCACGACAGGGAGTTAGTTTGTATCTTCCATCTTTGTAGAATTAAGATTGATTTTATATTTCTATTGATACATTCATTACTGTCACAGTGTAATCGCTCTTTTGTTTCTCTTCCTGTGTAGTTGCAAATAACAGCCCTTCTTTCCTCTCTCAGTCCTCACTTCTGACCAGAAAATGACGCTCCATTCTCTAGTCAGTACACAAACTCTTGCTGTAGTCCCATTTTCACTAATATTAAAGCAGTGTGTTACCTGCACAGTGACACAGGTTTGTTCTTCGTCAGGCAAAAGCACCTAATCACATTTCTGTAAAATTATCTAGATCACAAATATGCATTCTGTTCTGGCTGCAGATGAATAGAGGATATCTAACTTAAATTAATGGATTCATTTATATTAAATCAGTACTTCATATCAGATTTTTAGATCTAGCAGTATCTAATCCTGGCTCTAAAGCCTCCTTTATGAAACATGGGGGCTCAAATTTCTCCAGTAGCTCTATCTAAACTGTAGCCAAACTTATGTCTGATTCCTGTAAGGATACTTGGGAGAAGGTTTGAATTGTAAACCTTTATTTAATTATCTCCTTTTTCCCTCCTCCCTCAAGGAAGCTCAAATGGTGCAGGAACTGATACCTACTAGCTAGAAATTTCTTTCCAGGTCAGTGCTGAGCCAGTTCCCCTCCCTGCCGTGTCGGGTGGCACGCTGTCCGACATCCCTGCCCAGCTCGCTGCTCTCTGGCCCCAAGCCGCAAAGATGAAAAATATTGATTCCAGTCCATCTCATTGAAGTATTATCATGAGGTGTTCACAGACATGCTGGGACTAGTTTTTTACTTACAGGAACATTTATCCAGGGGGATCTAGTGTGTTATGTAGTAAGAAGCTGCAAGGGGGAGAATGAATTTACTGTTTTCATTTACAGTCAGTAGCCTGAGAGCTTACTGTGGCTTTAGCTATTCTTGATTAATTTCATATGTGGATGCTCCTATTCCAGAATGAAAGTGCCTTGGTATTAAAGAATTTAATTCCTTTAATTTTGTTTGGGATTAAGTACATCCACACACCTGGTATTTACATCTGAGATAACTATTTCTTTATGAATTTACACCCTGCTCTGTTCTGGATCAGATCTCATGTGTAGCTAAATCTTTGTATTCATTTAACAAGAACTGATTTATTATTTAAAATTCTTTCTTTTGGGAAGTACCTGGTTGGAAAATAAAAATTCAGCTTGCAAGGATAAGATGGAGGGGGAATATAAAAATTCTGAAAATAATTGGTTTGGAAGCATTGCATTGGAAAACATTGTTACATGTCAGATCTTATTCTACTGTTTTATTCTGAAACATCTGTCTTTTGACACTTCAAAAAAAATTATTTTAATATAATATTTCAAATTGAGAAATACAGCTTTGAAACACGGCTTGGAATATTTACGTTTTCTGCCATGAAAATGTCTTTTATGTCTCCACCATCACATTTTCTAATGAAAACACAACTGGCAGGAATGGTTTGGACTGACTTTGCTCTGCCCAGGTGTCAACGTAAGAAGATGCACTCGCTCTCTTAGGCAGCCCTCCTTCCTGGATGTGGTCTGAGTTCCCTAGAGACAACCCAAGGCTGCCGTGGGTCTCAGTAACTGCTGTTAGCTCTGTGTCCCTTGGGAGGTTGGTAAGGGAGGAACTGATCAGACGTTTTCCTCTCTGACCTGTCTTCCTCCTCTGGCTCTGAAAAGCACAGTGTCCTCGGGCCTGTGGAGTAGCATGGTGGTGACGGTAACGTGTTCCCCCTTGTTGTCCGTTTCCCACTGTGACTTGCTGCTCTGGAGCAATGCTTTAGTTTAAAGCTTACTGCCTTTTAGCTGCACGGATCTGGTTCAGCTGCCAGAGGGGTCTTGCTGTCAAAGGAAGGATGCGCACTTCCATAGTGCAGCATGTGCACCGTGAATGCATAAGCACAGGGGAGAGCTTTCCTGAAGATGTATTACTAAGCTCTTTAAGATTTAATACTCTCTTGAAGTTCAAACCAGTGTAAGGGAAGGCTTAAGCAGCTTAATGGGTTAAAATGATCCATGACTGTGTCCTTCAGACAGTTTAAAGACCCTGCAGCAACCCAAGCGGGCCACCTGTTCCTCTCCCAGACAAACAGGTTACCCTCCTGACCTTTATTCTGCCACCCTTCAGTTTTGCCTGGCCTGGCTCCATGTGTGGAGTGATTGTTCTGAAGTTTGTCATTGTTTAAAATGCCACTTGCCAGAGTTTAATGTGCACAGCTGCAACCTGAGCCGTCGCCGTGTGTTAATAAGACTAAAACTGTTGGACTGACACCAAAAGATCTGCTTGCACTTGGCATGTCATAAATTAACATCATTCTTACCTGCCAGGGATGATTCACTGCTGGCTCAAAGAATATTTAAACTTTAGAGGATGCCAACAAACTGGGCGGTGGTTTGACCTGCCACGTGGCCCGAGACTGCTGCTTTTCTCTGTGCCTCCGCCTTCCCTCTATTGCAGCGTGTCGGGAAACAGAAGCTCTTTATGGTGTTATGAGAGCTTGTGTTTGTGTGCTGCCCTGGCCCTCCTGCCCCCATCTGCCAAAGGGCTGGCCTGTTTGTGGGGAGATCCTCACTGGCTTTCAAATTCCTAACTGGATTGTTACTGCTGTCTTTGGGAGTGGGGTTAATGCTTGACTAGACTGTAGCCTGTCATTGCAGCAGCTTCAGAAGGCTTTCTTCCCACGAATCCTGCCTACCCTAGGCAGGCAGGGCTGTGACAGCCTCTTAGCATCCCAGAAACTGCATATAAATTTCATGTTAGCGGAGTACACTTGACCAACTAACAGCTCACAGCAGGTGCATTAAGCTGCTGCCCATGCTAGGCAGCGTAGGAGGCGGAAAGGGATGCCCCACGTGGAAATGATGGAGATTGTGTTGCAGGGTTATATGCCAGAGGTTGAACGTGCTCTTCGGAGCCCAGACTCTTGGGCTCCAGCATCACTGCCCAGCAGTGGGGTGCTGGTCTG
Organism: Calonectris borealis; assembly: GCF_964195595.1. Taxonomy (NCBI): domain Eukaryota; kingdom Metazoa; phylum Chordata; class Aves; order Procellariiformes; family Procellariidae; genus Calonectris; species Calonectris borealis. The sequence continues at coordinate 4,609,017 of NC_134322.1, read as the reverse complement.
TCCCGAGGGACTTGCTGAGAGGGGGCCAGTGCTGTTCTCAAGTTTATTCACTTGCTTCCCTGCTGCATCCAGGGAACTGCAGGGTTGGAGCCTGCAGTGCTGCCCTGGGAGCAGGAACGGTCTCTCTGGGCTGTTGCAGGGTAGAGAGAAATGGGAGATGAGTAGGGATGGGAGACAGTTAAAGACGTTTTTGCCCGCCCTTGTTGAAGTCCATGGATGGGGGGAGAAGGTGGATATTTCTGGTGGACTGGGGAGGTATTCGTCTGCCTCCTAATAGAGACCAGGCCTTTTTATAATGACTCGAGATTTCTTTCCTCACACTTTTCCCTCAGGGCTAATGTGTTCCTCATAAAATAATGTGAAGGCATAATGTGCTCCTTCAGTTAAAACTGCTCCGTTGCTTTCCATGGTGTCTGCATTGCCTATTTACCTTGGCTCATCCAAATCATTTGTTAAATACCAAGTTTGTATAAGCAATCCTGTGTGGACTTTGGACCCTTGAAGTCTCGCTATAGACATCAGGAGGGGTAGAAACAGGCCCCATATCTGTCTGAGATGTGTTTGAATCTGGAAATCCAGAGTGTTGTACAGAACAGGGTGTAACCACGATTTGGTTAGGGGTAATTATGGTAGGCAATGCCAACAGCAGGCTGCAGTCCTTCTCATGTTCCCCACCACAACTGCACACAGGCTGGCAATTTAACCCTGATGTAGCTATTTCATTATAGTCATCACTGTATCCACTACCTTTTGTTTTCTGTTCCAGCAGGGGGAAAAAAAAAAATTACAAATGGTCCACTATGTATAGGTAAGAAATGAGGAATCCTGGAAAGGGATCATCCTATTCAGCAGGACAGGCAGGAGACCTGACCCTGCAGCCCCGGCTTACCTAATGACACAGTTCAGGCTGCAGCGTGCTCACCTCCTGCATCAGCACCGCTGAAGCACGTTCGGAGCAGGAGCAGAGGTTAGACAGTGTCTAGGACAAGGACTGCAGCTCTGCTCAGCTTGTAGACACGTGGTGATTGCTGCCTGAGCTGCATAAAGGCTTATGCTCTCTATATTTTATTTTGTGGGTAGTGCGGGTTGTTGGGTTTTATTATTTTCTCTTTATGCAAGGCTAACATGGAGCGTAGCGCTGGTTGCTGGGCAGTGGGGATTGCAGTTGGTAATAAAGGTCTGTTTTCTCACTTTCTCTATTTTTGTCTCTGGGCAGGATGAGGCACATCAGGGGAAAATCTGACTTGAAACAGAAGCTCAATTTTAAGTTGGAGTTAGACAGTCCTGCCGAGAGAGGTTTGCTTACACCACAGCTGTCCGTCATCTCAGGGCACACTGCTGTGACTACTCACGCAATGGCAACCCCTGGGGTTCGGTGCCACTTCTCTCCTGGACAATAGGTCTAAAGTAGGGTACAGTATTACACCAAACCCTGATCCCCTCTTTAGTGTGCGAAGTGGCGTTTTGATGCCTGGGACAGAATGTCTGTCTCGCACAGGTCTTGTGAATGTACTGAAAAGGTGACATATATCCTCCTGTAATGAGGGAATGGTCTTTATCAGGCATTGGAGTCAGGACTCCTGGGTCTTACACCTTTTCTTCCTGTTTCAGGCACCTACAGAAATCCTATGTATCCTTTCAGCACAGCTTCTCTGTGGATGATACCCTGCTGGTGGTCTCTTAGTTGCAGAAGGATTTTTTGCTTGTAAGGAGAATTTTGCAATCGCCAAGTGAAAACTGCTCTTTGGAAGAACTCTGGTTTTGGTACAAACCTCGGAATCTCTCCAGGTGAGTCTGTTTTCAACAAGGTCACCGGATATCCTCACATCTGCTCAGATGAGGAAGATGAGTGAATCCAGCTGAGCCGCACTTTGTGTGTGCCCTCTCTAAAATGAACTGCAGAGCTGATAAATTCTTTACCCCTCGGCCCTGCCAGCTCTGCGAATTGCAGCTTCTTTCAAAGCTCAAGTGAAAAGTGCAGACGCCGGACTGCCACAGCACCGTTGCAAGTGTCAGCTGAGAGACAGGCTGCAACAAGCCTAGACATGTACCGCAGTCGCTGCCCAGTCTGGGAGGGGGGATGCCAACCACGCTGCTCCATGGACAGCACTGGGATGTTTTTTTCTTGTAACTTCCATTTGAGGCAAGGGAGAAACAGTGCTCAGCACTGCTGGAGGTGGGAGGAAGGGCTTGCCCCCTCTGAATTGCTGGTCAGTAGATGTTGCAGCAAAAGTCTGTAGCTGATATTACTGGATTTTGGTTTTTGCTGGTATAAAGAAGATCAGAATCTGGCCTAGGGTGAGGGTGTTTGTGCTTTGGCAGTGGGTGTGAAAGGAGAAACTCCAGAGGGTTGGGCGGCAACATGCTAGTTCTGTTCTCTTCCGTAGATGGCCTTCCGGAGACACGCTGGGTGAGTGGAAAATGTAATGAAATTCCCAGAGCCTCCTGGTGCACTACCAAGGTATTCTTGCCAGCTTTCCAGCCCGAGATGTTGGTGCAGCTGTAGGGGCCAGCTCCGAAGATAGAGCTGATTGCAGATTAACCCCCACCGTGGCAGGAGGATTACTGAGAGAGGTGTTTTCTTCACCTGTGAAATAGCACACACTATAGCCACGGTTGCCTTTGGGGTAAAATGAGCTGAATAAAGGGCTCACAGTAGATCAAGCTCTTTTCAAACTGCCTTTCTTTTTTGAAAGCTCATTTGTTTATTCTGGGTCACAAACTGAGCAGTACAAACAGCAGTAAAAATGTGATGCATCCCAAATTCTAGCTGTGAGGATGGGTTTCATGACCACTGCAGTCTGCACAAGGTCTTTTAGATCCAAACCATCTGTGGGGCTCAGAGTATGCAAACTATTCATGTTGTCTTAAAGATTTACCAGGGAGCAGGGCCTTAATGTGCCAGAATCTGTAAGAAAGCAGAGACCTGCACCACTGACAGTCCTGAGGGTCTTGTTTTAAGCTTCTATTGAATAGATTTATTATTGTCCTGCAGCATTTAGTGATGGAGAAAAAAGCAGGAAGGGGGTTTAACAAGTGTCTCATATGGTTTGTGTTGTCTCTGCTATGCTGAACCTTTCTTTCTGCTCACACAGCAGGGTTTTTCTTTGCCTCTGTTTCCTTTGTGCAGATGGTAGCAATAGGTTTCGTTTCCCCCCCAGCCGTCAAATTAACAGCCTTGGCGAGCTTTCATTTGCTGGCTAGTTTTGGGTGGTGCTGGAGGATTGCTCCACTCAGTATATTTCCAAGACTGGCTTTTTAACCCAAGCTCTATAAAAACAAACTTTTTTTTTTGTTTATTTGTTTGAGAGAAGGGACCTTGGGAAAGCAGATACGAAATTTGCTCTGACTGTATTTTGTCCGCTGAAGGAGTTGGCTTTGTGTTGCATTAGAATAGCAGATTGGCTTCTTGCACAAATCTCCCACAATGGGCTGAATTGGGAAAAGCTGGTGGGCAGAGGTACTGGAAACAATCTTCTGCTGTGTTAAAGCATCCGCAGGAGGGACTAATGAAAACTCTGGCCTCATATCTCCAAACTCCACAGCAAAGCTTTCCAATCCATCTAGTTGCACAGATCAGCTTCAGAATATGATATCCTAAGCTTGTGAATTTGCAACATGATTTTCTCTTCTTTCCCCGGTCACAGTAATCCAATACGATATCAAAGAGCAATTGTAGAATGGCAACCCCTCCCCCATTCTCCAGCGGCACTAGTAGCAATATTTAGCTTACAGAGAAATTAGTGGTCTGAACTGCTCCATTGATATAGATGCTGATGCAAGTGGATTCTAACCAGAAACAGGTGAAGAATTACCATTTTTGTTTTATAAATGTAACAACTCAACCCAAAGGAAGAGATGGGCACTAGGTTTCCTAAACCTTTACAGAGAGCCTATGGGAGGGATGTAAAGTGAGCCAAGTGCTTCTGAGTCCCAGTCCTTGTGCCTTTACTATTCTATATTTTTTATATATATATGTATTTATATATATTTAAAATATATAATAATATAATATAATAATATAATTTTATATTTTATTATATTTATATTATATTTATATTTATATAATATTTTTAATATAGTGTGTGTGTGTATATATATATGTACAACATATACCGTTTATATGCTAAGGGAACCTAGCACAAATTTAAAGTTCTTTCATTGCCTGCCTGCATGTCTTTCTAACTCAAAAAGCTCTGCTCTTGGCATCTTTTTGTAGTACAGCAGCATGTGTGGGCACATCTAGATTGGCAGCTTTGTGCATACTTGGTGCATCTTCACCTTTTGGGGTTTACTTTGTGGCAGAGACCTGTAACATACCAGCGACTGTAGGACCCAGGCTTTTGGCTGTCTATCTCCTCTATCTTGAGGATGTAGTTTGAAATATTCGCTCATCAGGTGTTTCATTTAAACTTCGTTCTACTTGAAAAAGAACCTGTATATCCAACATACTGCCATGCCAGGAACAACAAAAGAGACAGAGCCACTGCTCAGCCTTGCATTTGTTGCTCACGTGTGTTCCAGGACTGTTCTCCTCAAACCTCCTCACTGGTTGTTTTCATCTGTTGCTAGAGCCGTATGTCTCTGAAGGAAGGACCAGCTCTGCCATTTGAACAATCCTCCATCTGCTGCTACTGCTCCGATTACTGTAGCTGTGTGTGAAGTGGCAACGCAGTGACGCCAGGCTTGCAGACACTTCATCAGTCTATCTGTCATTGCTTGTGTGTTTCCAATAACCCGTGCTAGGTGAGGTCATCACAAACTTGCATTTTAGTGCTGGGCTTCAATGGTTTAAGTTTGTTAGGAATAAGACCACTGCCATCGGCAATTAGGCTAGCTAGGATAAAAATTCACTGGGCATTCAGACCCACTATTCTTGGGGAAACAGCAAACTGCTGTTGCTGTGAGTTAGCTCCCAAATGTGGTCTTTACAAGCCTGCCCTCACCATGGGGGATGAGACCATGGACAAAGACTAGTCAGATCTATTCCATAGTTTCAGTTCTCTGTAGGCTAAACCTACACTCTAGGTTTAGTTCCCACCTCCAGCTAGACTTTTATTTCAGTGGAAGCTGTAGTTTGCACAGCTAGCCTCAGATTTCCTGGGGGGGTAAGCAAAAAGGAGTCAGAGACGCTTCTGAAGTTTTCTATCCTTATCAACGTGCAATACTAAGGGTAAAACCAGGCTTCTCATGGAGCATCGGAGAGGCCAGAAGGTCTCTGTTGCTCTGTGTGGGGTTTTATTGAGATGGATGTGGACTGCACAGCCTGGAACACAAATTGATTGTTTTAATTTACAAATTAAAAATAAAACCATGTTTATTTGCATCAGTTGAGGGGTCTTTTTCTCACAGCTGCTTGAAAAGTGAGCTCTAGCTGCCAAGTAAAATAAGGTTTAATGTTCCAACGTGCTCTGGGAAGGGCAGAGCTGGTGATTACTCTGCAGGCAGCAGGACACTAGTAGGTACAACGTATAGAAATCCATGTGAGGCGCAGAACTCGGCTGTGGCTTGTGGCAGGTACGGCACTGAGCTGCAGGAAGGTGTTGCAAAGTGGCAGCCACCTACAGCGAGTAACCCCCGTGCCTGTGTAGGTGAGGAAGCTGTGTCCTCAGGGAGGCTCTTAGGAGCAGTTCTTTCTTGCCACGCACCAGCTGCCAACCCATGTCTGGCATTCCTGTGATGGAAAGCTAGTCGGGAGGCAGCTAGGATCCCTGATTTCCTTATAGTTCTCTCTTGTCAAGCTTTGTGCTCTGGCGAACACTGGAAAACATGCTTGTTATGTAGGGCAGTGGTTTGCTCCTAAAAATTGATGAGGAGAAAACTCCTCTTCCCAGGTCTGCTTTCTCCTTTTGCTGTGTGGACGTGTACAGTCTCTGTGAGGTCTGCGTGGGCTTGGTGTTGGGGACCGCTCTTTGCCTGCGAGATACCCACAAGCCCACAGGGAGGACAGTTGTCAGATGGGGATCTGGTTTTTTTCATCTCTCTTCAATGCTGATGAAGCGGTTTGCAGGGCAGTGATGGCTGGTGTGGTCTCAGCTGTGTTTCATCTGACTCATCTGGTACAGTGGAATAAATGACCAGGATCTAAATGTTGTTTTACTGTGGCTGAATCTGAAAGCCCAAATATCAGTACAAACAGTGTGGTGCTAGGTACCGTATTTATTTACAGACAGAGACTTCCCCTGCCTTTAGGGGATAAATGCAGGAAAAAGAGAGCAGGCAACGCAGCGGAGGCTCAGAGAGGCTGGACTGCTTGACAGCTACATGCAGAGGGTAGAAATTCAAGTCAGATCTTTTGACGCTTACTGTCTTTCCTCTTGTTAATGGCAAGGAAACATGGAGGAGTCTGATAGCCCAGACCACATGGAGACAGTGTCTTCTCAAGCTGCCGGAGGGTCTCAGGCTGGTTGTATTGACTGGACTGAATGGGAGAGGTTGTCTGCAGAGCAGCTTGCAGTTATTACCTGCATCTTGTAGCATGACAAGGCATACGCCTGCTCTGTGTTGGTGCAGCCAGAAGCGTTCTGTTGCTGGCCCTCCTCAGCTCTGGATTGCTTTGTGACCAGAATTTAACAAGGGAGTTTACAATGGCTTTGACACCATTTGGGTAGACGAAGCTGGCTCAAAAAGCATCCACCCACTTGCTAAACAATGCCTCAGGCTCTGAACGCGTTAAACTGTTGCTCTGCTCTGCTGCCTACATGCAGCTTTCCAGGTGGAGTTTGTTTTTAATGTTATTCATCCCCCTTGATGGCTTGGGAGCAGGCTAACTCTGACTCCACCTCCCATCTCTCCTGTCTATAATTTGTATTATAATTTTTTGGGAGCCTGCTTGTTGCAAAGTCTTGCACAGACAAAGAACGGTCTTTGTTTCAGAAAGTGTCTCTGCCCTTTCAATTGGTCAGTGAGCCAAAAACCAGGAGCAAGACTTCAATAAAAAACCAAAGGATACTGTACATATTTGTTGGAAAACTTTGAGTCCAGTTAAGCACTCATCTCACAGGGATGCTAAGATGGCCAGGGTTATTGCAAATTCTATCCCTGTTTTGTTTAAGAATTGGTGATTTGGTGCTGGATTTGACTCACTGGAATTGCAGAGACATGAAATTTTGGAGAAACCTTGATTTAAGTCCAGTTTGATGCGACAGAGATTCCAATTCTGAGTCAAGCTTTAAAAAAAAAAAACAAAAAAAACACCAAAAAAACCCACACCACCCAACAATCATCCCAACAACAACTACTTTCTTTTTTTAACCTGGAGCATATAATCTTCCTTGGAACTCTTCTTAAGCACCAGAAGGGCAAAGAGGTGGATATTGTGAGCTAGCACAATTGGTGGCAAGGATCGTGGTTTTTTAGGCTTTACTAATGCAGATCAACATGTATATATGTTGAAACGTACAGTGAGTAAAGAACCAACAGCTGTCTGCCATACTGCCACAGTTAGCTGGGAAATGGCCCAAACACAGAAAAGGTTTTTTTTTTTTAAAAAAAAAAAAAAAAAGGAGAAAAAAGCTGTCTTCAAGTATGTTTGAAATAAAGAAAAGAACTGATGTGCAAAGTGATGAAGAGATCTTTGAGGATCAAAAGCCTTGATTCAGTTTTGCCAATGGAACAAAACTTTTCATCTTTCTTATGTGGACCTTAAAGTAGGGCAGAAGGGTGTAGTTTTAAAATTATTTCATTTCAAAATTTACTTTGGGCAGGGGGAAAGGGTTCTTTCTGTTTGTTCTTGCTCTTGTTATTCAGTGTCCTTAACAGAAAACGCCAGCCTGGCTCTGAAATGAAGAGCAGGGTCGTTCTATGAACTGGTGGTTCGTTAGTCTCCTTTTGATATGTCAGAACAGTAAGGGACCCTTTTATTTTTTTTCCCCTTTCTAGTAATGTCTGTGTTCTTAAATCCTCATCATGCTGCAGTGGCTGAATCTTTTTCAGAGATTTCCTAAGTGGGTTGTACCAATAACCTTAATCTTGTCCAGACAGAACGTACAGTCAAAGTTAGATGCATAAGGAAGCCAAATCCAAAGGTTTTCAATGCTCCATTGAAAGTAAATCCTACTTCCCAGCTTTGTGTTTATTTGGAGCTGGATGCCCCCCACCAGGGTAAATCTGTGTTTGTTTTCCCTGGTAGCTTCTTGCCAGCAGGGACCATAGAGCAAGTGTAGCCTTGGGAAGGTTCGGTAAGGGAGGCTCCGCAGTGCAAACTGCTGGATTCCAGTACTGCGAGCTCATGAGCCATGTGCCTTTTCTTGGGGAGTGGGTGATGGAAGTAGCAACAGAAGAAGGTGAGAGAGCACCTGCGAGAGCAAAGACAAGAGATTGGGAAGGAGAGGACAAAACTCAGGAATGTCCTTGTCTTTGGGTTTCTGCAGGGCACAGTGGAAGAGCTCCCTCTTCCTGTTTCAGCCTGCTCTAACCATTGCAGAAAAAGAGCTTTCCTTGCAGGCTGGAGTGTTTCAGTGGTCCCAGCATCCACAAGGCAGTATATTTCTTTCAGCAGGGATCTGCATACTGGAGGATCCACAGGACAGCATGGATTTGCTCTATAGGTTCGCCAGACCAGCTCTGCTGCTTCATACACCGCCACTAAACGGTTAGTTTTCAGAGCATTCATGGCTGAGTTGCAGGTTTGTTGGGTTTAATGCCAGAAATCGCCTCGATGGTGGAAGTTGTGTGTTGATCCTGTCTCGTTGCAAAAGAATTGGTGACAGGAGAGAGGTTATGTGTTGCTGTTGCCATTGCAGATACTTTATTAGTAGGCATCTGGTGCCACAGCAGCACAGGTGCTTCCTGTGGCCTGGAGCTAATGTTCTTCGGGTGTGCGGTTTCCCGATCTGTCCTAACTCAGGTCAGATGGTAGGTGTACTTGAACCTATTCAGTAGGGCATTTGTGATATACTGGTTTAAAGCCTGTTCTCTCCTCTAAAATTGAAGTACAAGTCATATTTTGTCACCACATGTGCAGCAGAGATGGCAACTCCCATTTATGCTGTTAAGGGAACCACATCCGTATCCTACACAAACTCTGTCATGCTCTAATGACCTACCAATAGTGGAAACCTGAAAACATCATCAGCAAAAGCTGAAAACTGTATATTCCCATGACAGAGCAACGTTGTCAGTTGCAGGCTGGAAAAGTTTTGCTGGTGACGAAAATTTCTAGCAAGCTGCGGACTGCAAAGTGAATTAATCTGCTTACTTCTTTGATGTGTTTCTAGATTAGCTCTTTCTCTCTGTTCCTAGCGCTCCTATGTCCGTATCAGTGGCAGGAATGGAATGTTACCATTGATACAAGCCTAGTGTAAAAGTTTGTAATCACAAGCGATTTTGCGAGCAATATGATGGGTGAAAAAATTATCTCCTATGGGCTGGTGATCTCCACCCTCTTGGACTTGAAAGCAAGCATACATAAACTTACTGCATAATTTTTATACTGCTCTAACATCATCATAAGCATGTGTTATTTCAGCATGTTATCAATTCTAATACAGTTGTGAGCAGAAGAAAAGAGTAAAGACAGTCCTCGTGCCTGCCTTTGGGGTTGAGGGTTGGAGATTAGATTGTCCATGTATTATGTTCTGACAGTAGCTTCTCTCCTGGTGTTCACGTAAATAGTTATTTTTAGGAAGATCATATATTTCCCAGTAATTGTTTTGAATGCATCCAAGAGCTCACTGATATAAAGCCTGTGATTTATGGGTTCCCGCTACTTTTTAATAGCTGAATTTAAATCCTGGATTCACTGGAGCCATTTGGAAAATTGGGATTATTCCAAGCTGGAGCAAAGGGAGGGAGACTGGTATTTTGCCAAGATCAGCAGTGATTCATTCCCGCATTCATGCTTAGCATCCAGTGAAGGGCAGAAGCTGGGAATGCTGTAAGGAGAGCTAGCAAGAGATTATCATGTTGAAGGTGAATCTGCCCTACTCACTCCCTCTGCTGCTAGATAAGGTCTTTTGAATGAAGAGGACCAAGTTCTGTCATGTTTTTCTTTCATCCCCTCTAAAAGCTGATTTATTCATAGAAGCCCCAAGCCAACTAACTTGCCTCCTGTCTGTAAGGCATAGAGAGAACTGAATATTGGCTGTCCTGAAGAAAATGTCCCTGTAGGGGTGAAGGACTGGAGAACACCTCAGGATAAACATACTTTGGAAATCCCTTACAAAGAGATGTTTTAGTGACTGCTTGGAATGAAGCAATGTCTGTATCAGGTTAGCCCAGCAGTCTCTGGCAGTGTAAGTAGGAGCCCTGAGGGACCTGTAAAGGGACAGGATGGACCCAGCACTCATTGCTGGCACATTCTGTCACGCTCCAGTAATATTTGGCCCCTGGACACCCTGAGTGAGAGGTGATCGCAGAATAAATTAGATTGGTGATAGTATAATTTAGATTAGGTGATAAATCTTGGAGTAATACAAAAAGTGGAAACTTGCTCTGGCCTAAGATTTACTTGGTTTTGCTTAGCCTGAGGACATTTATGCTTTCAGTGCCTGCACCAGGGTTCAGACTTCATCTCCTAGGACAAACAGCTAGACAAATAGTCACTAATGCATGGGCATGAGGAATGAAAGGGGCTGTCTGTCCATCTAGGAGCCCGTCCTCGCTCTGTCCCTCCCTTGTCGGTGCAGCTCGCAGGGGCTGTGCTCCAGCTGCACGTCCAGTAGCCGCAGCCGTGCTTATGGGGAGAGCGAAGTTTTTACAGCAGGGCAGCTGAAATACTTCTTAGTTGTGAGTCCCTTGGGAACTGTCTTTCCTCAGAGAGATCTGTCCTCCTTGTCCTCGGGCCAGCTGACAGCGCAGGAAAATTTCTCATCGTGTTTCAGTTCTCCCAGCCCTGGGAGAGAAGCGCAGGGAGATGGTAAAGCAAATGGAGCCAAGTATCCCAGCGTGGTTCAGTCTTAGCAGAAAGGAAAGGACTTTTTTTACCTCTTTTGCAGAGCAGGGGCACAGCCAAAACAGTGTTTTCTTCTTTTCCTGACATGATCATCCCTGTTGCGTACGTTTGAAATATAATAATTCTGAGAGCACTGCTGTCGTGATCAGGAGGCAAAAATAAGGAAATTTATATTTGCGGATAAGAGACAGTAATAAACCCCTGAATTTCCAAACACATAGAGGAGCATTGACTTCTAAATACCAGAAATTCTAAGCCCTTACCTTGCTAATTCATGTGGCATTTGGAGGGGCTGTGGACTTTTATTTCATCCTGGTATTTGTGGTATTTCCTGCCATTAGTATAGGAAAACCCTTGTGTGGTAAATGCCGGCTTTTTCCTCCGTTGGTGGCAGCCACTGAGACTTGGGTTCATGAAAGGCAAACCATCCATTTCAATACTGAAGGATCTCAGAGGTACCTGGGAAGGAAAATCTCATCGGGGTTGAATAAGGATTTTGGTACTGTGATTGAGTGCCAGCTGAATGGCTCTGAGCAGAATAAATCTGGTCTTGAGATCCAAGAGTCGGGGGTTTAAAATTCATTGGGTGGTTTCAGAAGCTGTAGCTTGGAAATACTATTGATAGTAATTTTATCACAACCTCTTAAAAGTAATCTGCTTATAAAGGTTTCAGGTACAAGTGTTGGCCCCGAGTCAGTAACCCAGCCTTCAGAAATTGCTGTTTTTATTGCAGATTAAACTGTAGATTGGGCCGTTTAGATTTGTAATGGAAAAATATTAGCCAACGTACTTTCTTCCCCTCCACCCTCTATCATCAGGGCATATATCAAATTGCACTATCTGGCAGGGAGTTCCAAATGTTACTTGAGATGAGAGAGGAATGCAAGCAATGTCAGCAGAAAACAGCTGAGTAGCGGTTAAATTTCTTTGGCCTGAACCTGCTCCACAGGGAAAAAGAAATGCAACAACTGGACTTGTTTCGTTTCACCCCAGCACAAACCATCCTTTGGAAACAGATGATGTTTGTGAGCAGAAGCTGGGGTTTTGGGATGCTGCTAGGTGGACAAATCCTGCTCTGCTGTAGACATGGCAGGTCGAGCTCAACAGGGCCAGCACTGGCTATGATCCCTCAGTGGACCTTGCAGGCACTGGCTATTACTGTTCCCTTGTGCAGCTGCAGCCTGTTCCTTTAGAGGGGCAGCTTTAGGTTGCATCTCTATGCCCTGTTAAACTTTTTATCTACATTGGCTTTAAAGATAAAAGCCTTAAGAGCTGGCTCAAGTGAACTTGCCCAGTGCTGCAAAAGAGCAGTGGAGGTGCGTGCAAGGATACGGTTAGCTGAGAAGTTGGACTGAATTAAATGGTACCCTTAATCCCCTTGATACTGGCAGAGTCAAGTTAAAAGGTCTTCCCCGCTTGGGGTGAAGGCTTTGCACGTGTAGATGCTGGTTCACTTAAGGGCAACACTGTCTCTGCAGTGAGAGAGCCCTCTTCTCTGCTGGCATTTGCTTTATTGCTGAGGGGAGAAGTCACTTCTGCAGTGTCTCATGTCACAGGCTGGGGGTGTGTGTTGAATTTTTGGTCCGTGGAGGCTTTTAAAATAACAATGGAGCCAGCAAATGGCTAGAAACAGAATGGCTGAACAGAAGAAGAAAACTAAAGTAAATATAGCCCTTGTTTTTCTTCTGCCAGTCAGTCTACAGCGTCATCTGAGTTCTTTGCCTTGCACCCCCCATTTTAGCTGGATTTCGCCTGGTTATTCACATACCAGAGATCCACATTTTTCTTCTCATCCTCACAGCTGTTGCAAGCAACAGGAGATTGCAGTCCCCTGATGTGATCCTTCTTGGGATTTGGGGTCCTTCTTGGGATCTTTCTTGTCTGACTGGGGTTTAGGGCCCCTTCCCTTGCTGTGTTCTTTAGTTTTCCCCATTTCCTGCCTCTGGATCACTCTGATGGGACAGCTTGGTCTCCTCTAGGACGAAAACCCAAGTGAGCAAGGGAACAGAAGCTGGCCTTTCTCTGATCCCTCCCCAGCTTTGTTAAGGCTCCCAGAGGGAGATTTTCAGCAACAGCTACACAACAGTCCTACTTAGATACCCGAGTCAGATTTTTTTTCTAGCCCCTGATCTTTAGGGTTGTCTCTAGCCTAAACCAGTGTCCGCGCTTCACAAATGTTTTGTATTGAAATATTTTCCAGGTGCATTGCCCAAAGTGATCAGGTACTTGGGCCTAATTCCCATTGACTTCAGTAAGAATTACGCAACTATCATTGCAGAAAGTGTGGACAGGTGTTAAGGTCAATTTTGGGAGATTTTGTAATTGAATGCAAGAGGAGCAAAACAGACCTAAGGAAGACATGGCTTCTGCAATCCTACTTCTATTGCAGTCATAGGAAAGTCCCAGATTAATTTCAATAAAAGAAGAAATAAAGTATAAATCAGGAAATCAGAGGAAAGTGAGAGAACTTGCCCATGCGTTTATTTTTCTGAGGGGTATGGAATAGTTTCATAAACTGAGGAAATATTCCTGATAGTAGAGATCTTCATTCTACACTAGAAATAGTGTGGCTGAATATTTTTGTATGTAAAATTAAATTCTTCAAAAAATTGTACGAATAGTTTTTCATAAGTGACAGCAGGAATGACACTATTGTATTGAAAAAAGTATATTCAAGATCCTAAACAAAATCCTATTTAGTGCTCTGAATATTTTGTCTTTGAATGTATTTCCCCTCTTCCTCAACCCAGTTGTTGGTGCGCTAGTTATATTGCCTAGTACGGCCTTCTAAAACAGATATATTTTTATTTGCATGCAAATTGGTAGGAGGCAGCTTGCCTGTAAATACTGTGCTAATCATTACAAGTTCCATGGTTCATCAGGACTCTGATGCCTAATTGGCTGCGGGATTGCCTGTAACTCTCGATAGCCTGATTCAGAGCAATAGGAATTGTCGAATCTACATAATAAAGCGAGTGTGATGAAAGGTGAGCGCACACCTACTTTATATGTGTGTTATCATTCTCATCAAGGTCAAAGCATTTTTTTTCCTTCCAGATATACATATTCATAGAGCCTGTGCACCACTAATGAGTCGGAAGATTAAATGGTTGTGGATTAAGAACAAACCCTACTGTTCTCCTAATTAGATTGAAAGTTACTTAGTTCATCTGATTAGAATTCTGAATTCAAACCAGCTAATGCACTGGCACAGCTCTCCTTAGCTTATTGCAAAATCTGAGCATAAGAGTCACTGGAACAGATTAACAGTCCGTTTCATCCAGTCCCCCCAAATCTCAGAGAGGCCAATGCCGCCTCCGAAGGATGCCTGGATTCCCCCCCCAAATCTCCACTGGGGGAGATTGACCCAGGGCAGAGGGGCCGTGCTGCCAGGGTTAGCTAGCACACAAGATCTCCAGCCAGGATCAATTTCATGTCAGATTTTTTTAATATTCTAGCAGGGACATTACTTCTAGTCCCTGGTAATAGGCACATTACCTAAGGTACTGAGATAAGTCCTTGCTCTTGCAACTGCCATGCATTAAAATGTCTGTCTTTTCAACACATACTAAGGTATATAATTAGCAGCCATGACTCAAAGCAGTCCTTGCCCTAAGACCCAAGTGTCACCGCTCTTCCCCTAAGCTTGGAAGCAGTTGTACTGGTCCCAGGGCTTTGAAAGGGCTGCAGCATCGTCAGGCTTAGAAAACCTTGGGAGACAACTGGCCAGGTCTAACAATAGGTGTGAGTCAGTCGCTTTGCAGTTAGGTGATTTGATTTCCTGTTGCTCTGCTGTCTGGGCTGCTTGTTTTGGGGAACAAATCCTTATTAATGCTTTATCTATAACATCCTCGCTTCCACCGAAAGGATCCCTCTGTGCATTATTTTCCTGACTTGTGCTGTGTATCACTTCCTCCTGCTCCCCAGCCGCGCAGCTGCTCCGGCTCCAGCTGCCTGCGCGAGGAGTTTTGGCAGAGCTCCTTAATGAATGCAGCTCCAAGATGCTTGGCTTAACTTCATGGCACCCATGAACATTTGTCCTTTCCCTCTCATCTTCTGAATTGCCGAAGTGTTCAGTATTTGGGCTTTAGATCCTTCCTGGTCTTATTCAGGTGTAGAAAAGGGGAGAAGGGAGGGTGTCAGAGAGTCTGTTTAAATATAAAGAAAAAAGTTAATGGTTTGGGGCTACGTTGTCCTAGTTCATTCGTTCTTTTTTTTTTTTGTGCATGCGTTTATTTTAACTTTTCTGTTTGAAGGGTGGGAAGGGACCACAGGGTCTGACCTGTGTATTTAACGAAAAGAGAGCACTGAATGAGAGAATTTCAAGAAGTTTTCACAGGTGTATTAAAATAGCACAGGATTCCTGTTTCCTTAATGAAAACGGGAGCAATGTGTATCTTTCCACAACAGATATGAAACAAAGAGAACTAAGAAATGTGTTGGCATTCAAAAGAGCAGGAAAGTAACACTGTTCCTGTCGCTGTTAGAAGGTTAAAATCCTGCCTGGCAGCCTATAAACTATTTAAACGATCCTACAGAAATTCCACTTACTGAATCATCTTTGGGATTTATAGCTAAATCCTTCACCCCAATTGAAGACCCAATGTACTCACCACCCTGCCCGAAAATACACCTTAATGAGGGGAAATTGTAAAACTGGACTGGGAAAAAAAGCCTTCTTCAGCAAAGAGAGGTCCTTGCTGCAGTCCTCGCTTCACATGGCCATTGAGATGATGGCAGCTGTGCTGCTGTGATCATATGTGACCTAGATTTTCCTCACAGTAGTCCTGTGCTCTCCCTGATCTTGTGTAGGCCTGAATGAATTGAATAGAAACATTTCTGGATGCTTTCAGAGAGCAGTGATATCCTTTTCTTTTCCTCTCTCTTTTTCTTCAAACCACAGCATCTGTTCCCCTTGTGGTTTTCTCCCTTTGCTCTCACGCAGTGGTTGTGAAAGAGGACGGGGCTGGCGTAGCTTTCATTTGGGTAATGGTGGATGGGGAAATCGGGGCAGGTGCGATTCCTCCTCGGTGTACTGCGACACAGCGGAGTGTAAAACTCCAGTCCGTGGATTTTAGCACTGAATGCGTACAAAGGAGGATAGGAGGGCTGTTGGGAAGATCGAGGGGTGAGACTTACAGCATCAGGAAGCCCTGAGTTTCTGCCCTGACCATGGGTCTGTGCCTGGTATCAACGCTGTTAGGTACCATTCATATTAAGCTCTCCTGCCTGGGCTCAGAAATTACCCTAGTGCAAGCTCCTAATTCTCTGTGGGAGAAGAGCTGGAGAGACTCAGCTCCTGAGTGCGTGCCCAAGCTCTTGTTAATGCTGTTTGGCTGGATTAGGTGTGGGCAGGAGTAAGCTGGTTACATGACAGCACCCAGCAGAAAGTCCGAGACCATCCCTGGCTGCCGGTATGGAGGCTGCCGGTCCTCTGACCCGCTCTCCTCCTGAACGTAGCTTTTGACTTCTCACTTCCCAGCTCTGACACCAATACTATCTGTGTACATGAACAAAAATCACTCCATTTGAGGGTCTTGGTTAAGGTACTTGGAGGAAACGAGGCAGATCTGGTTTGATTTCCCTAGGGGGGACAGCAAGGCCTTGCAGCAAAAAAGGCTGAAGCAATCTGTAGGGCAGACTGCTAGTATTTCCTTCCTTCCTTCCATGCAGATCCTGCCGAGTCTGTTGAAAATTCAAGTTCATAGGTTCGGATGCAAATTTTTTTAAACTTAAACCAAGCAACTAGCACTTACAGAGTCCAGTGGAGACTTTTAGATACTGTTCTGATAGGAACAAAAATAAGCACTTACTCTCTGCCTCAGTTCATATGTAGAATAAATTGTGATGATCCCATCATCTGCTTTGCAGAAGGCTGTGAGGATGACTTCTCTTTAGTGCTGTCTTCAGTTACAGAGCTATTCTGACAGTGGCGAGTGAGTGTTACAGGTGGTGGGTGGGGGTTCCTTCCGAAATTTTTATATAACTCCAATATTATCTGTTCCTGTGATTGACTTGACACATGAATTCAAAACAGTTGGAGCTTCTCTCCCACTCTGGTGTAGCAAACTCGATGTGAAAATGACACTTCCCCCTGGGAGCTGATAGTTTGCTGTTCGGTGCATGGTGTTGGGTTCCTTTGTTCGCTGAACGTAGCACTTGGCAAGTGGTTTTTGCCACTTCAGGGTTGTCAGTTCTGTCTGCTAAAGGCCAAGATAAAGCTTCACAAAAAGCCTTTCACTCCAAACAAATCTTCTCTGTAATGTACTGACTCAATGACAAAGGAACCAAGAGCTTAGAGGTGGTTTGGATTTTTTTCCGCCCCAAAGTGTGCACTCTTTCCTTGTCATGCTTATTTTAATGTGGTATTTCCTACCCTGCTGTAAACACCAGGGTGGTTTTTGTCTTGTGACTCGGCAGTGCTTTGCCATGACATTCCTTTCATAACGCGTTGCTGATAGCACTAGATGTGCTGCTGGCTGCTTCCAAGGCTTATCAGAGGGTTTGTACCAAGAGCACTTAGATAATCCCATGAGGGGATGCATTAGCAATAAGAAACCTGTATGAAGCACTGTTGTGATACATTTGTGACAAAACAGTATAAAATACATGGGAATGAATCTGTGTTCCTCTAGAAAGTTGTGATTTCAATACAGCGTGGTGAAGCAACATGTATAGAGTGTGCTGGTCCATCATGGCATTGTTTAAGCTGTAAAGTGACCTCAGTTACTTATGCACAGTATAGTGCCAAGGGTGCAAAGCTGGGCAGCGGCATCTGTCCTTCTGAAGCCCAGTGTGAAATGCACATTGGTCATTATAAATGTAAGTAACAGAAACGTGAGAAGTATTCATACCAATGAAACTCGCTTGGCTCTTGTTTTCAGTTGAAGAAAACAGGCTGAATTTGTCATAGAGTTCACAAAGGTGTCTGAATACTTCAGAGATCCTCAACAGCCATGACTTGATCCATCTTACTAGAATTTGCAGCTTTGCCTATTGAGGTGAAGCCTCACCGTTTTTCATTCAGTTTTATTCTGTTGTATTATTCCTTACACACCAACAGCGTAAGGAATCAGACATGATTTCAGAATTACTGTGCTTTCAAATTATATGCAAATGGTCTGACCGAAGTCATAAATTGGTATTTTGGCTTGTTTTAACTGGCTCCTATAACATAGAATACAAATCACAAGCCACCCAAAGATACTGGATCCTATTCTGTGCAGTTGTCTGAATGCTCAGCTCTTAATGGGGGAGGGGGGATGATAATACGTATAGGGACAAGGCAAAAGCCATAAGTCATGTATGAACAGGAATGAAAGGAAACTTTTGTACTGAAGGGACCTCTCCTGTGTATTGTCAGGACTGTTACAACCGCCAGCTGCCAGAACAACCTCTAGGGCAGTGGGATAAATATCTAAATATAGGAAGACAGCAGTGGTAGGCAATGAATGTGCAAAACTAGAGATAAAATACATGCAGTCCAACTGCAAATCCCATTATAATCAATGTAGGTTGTTTTAGGGACTTAGCAGAAACCAGGATTTGACTTCACAAGATGAAATGAGAAATTTAACAGGGATGGAGAAAGGCGTTACCACGCTATTCATAACACTCCTTGTTAGAAGCTGCCAGCTTCTTCCTGCATAAAATGAAGGAAGCTACAGGTGATGGAAAAATAAATTGGTCCCTGTGGGCACAGTGATTTTGACTATACATGTGTATTAGAGACGATGTCGATGTGCTGTGAACTGCAGGTGAAATGGTAACAGTGGTACGTGGAAACCTGGTATGTGTCAGTGATGCTGGAAAGCTGCTCAGAAATGGCCAGGGAGTAATGCCACATTTTGTTCAGGCTGAGGCTAAAATAAACCCTTCCAAGAACACAGGAATTGCTTGTTGGAAGAGTAAATGGCAGATTGTGTGAATGCTTCTGAATTTTCTGCCCCTTCTCACAGCTGTACCTTGCAATGTGGGGCTTGCCGACGCTAGAGGAGAACATTGTGGTACAATGAGGAATTGGATGTAGTTTCCTACAGGCCAAGCCAGCTCCTCATCGCTGGCTCATCTCCTTGCATACACTTTTGAAGCACTGAGTTGTACATGGTACTGAAATATGTCTGCAGCTTTTATAACCCCCCATACAGCTTTGGCTTCAGTCTGAAGCACAGTTATGTGGGCAGGGAGAAAATGTTCTCTGAATGAATCCATCATGAACATAGCGCCTGTCCTGTAATAGCTGGGATTGGAGAATAACAAACTAATAAACCAAAGTCTTCTATTTCTTCCCTTCTTGTAGATTGCACGCTGAAGGCTTCTGAAAAGTGCCTCTGTCTCTCAGCCACAAGCTAGTAGCAGAGATGATCTTGCAGCTTGCATTAGTCAGATGTGCTGACAAATATTTGCTGGGTTTGTCTGGAAGCTCACAGCTGAGGTAGGTTTTAAATCTAATTGGGTAGGGCCAAAGTTTTTCAGTAGCTTTGTCTGGTCTAGAATAGGGCTGTCTAGATCAGGATGCCTCTGACCACCCCACTGAGGCTCTCTAGTCTCATGAAAGCTTTCTGGTCTGTAGTTATGCCTGGATATTTAGCACCAGGTAACATTACAGAGCTACTGCCATGCCCACGTGGCCAC
This sequence comes from Calonectris borealis, assembly GCF_964195595.1. NCBI lineage: Eukaryota > Metazoa > Chordata > Aves > Procellariiformes > Procellariidae > Calonectris > Calonectris borealis. The sequence continues at coordinate 4,589,489 of NC_134322.1, read as the reverse complement.
AGAGAGCTGCTGTGACTGGGCTATGGGTGCTGCACTTGCATGGTTTTGTCTGGACTTGTATGAGGTGACTGAATGGTGACAGACAGAGAGGGAGCGGGCTTGTCTGGAGGACCTGGGTTTGCTTTCCAAGATGCGGAAGTCCAAGCAAAATCTGCGAGATCTGAAAGCTGCTTTCATCTCTGGCTGTGCTGCCCAGAAAGAACTGAGCGTGGCCAGATCTTGTTCACACTGCAAGTTTCCCAGCGGGCTCCAGGTGAAAGATAGCTTTCCTCAACCCTGTCCCACAAGGATTGTGTACGATGAGCCCAGTCCTGGAAAACACCAATGCTTGTTGATTCTACATGTATATATTGTTGATTCTATATAAAAATAGAAGGTGGTCTTGCTATCTAAGAGAACTTAGCACCTCTGTTCTCTGCCCCTTCAGATGGTGTCTTTTTATCTTTCCTGCAGGCAGTTTTGAGTTGGCAGTTTTACATCCAAGAGGTTTTTTGTTGTCCATGGAGAGTTTTGCGAAGCTTCTCTCAGCTCTATTACAAACGCGAAGGTTCTCTCTTACGATACAGGTGCACGAAGCTAATGACTAAATGGCAGAGGAGAATCGGCCTTAGGGGGTTAATTTAGTGCCTTCTTTTGAGATACAGCACATGATGCTCTTCTTTAGTAACAGGATTCTAAGCTCACCTAGTATAGTCTGTGCTCCTTCTGATGACAGTCTGTAGGCTCAAACCAAGGGCCTTCCAATGTCCCCTTCCAAGGGAGCTCAACATATATTCATGGTGCTAGAAATCACCTGGGTGCTAAAGCAGTGCTTGAATTATAACAAGACTAGAAATTTTGATCTGGGTATTGAGGTTCATATCAAAATCAAACAGGCCCCATTTCAACTATGGAAAAGAAGACTTTCCATGGCAGCCTGAAGGGCAATGAAATCACAAGAATAGCTATCCTTTTCTCCAGGCTGATATGGTTTTGTTGTTTGCATGTGCTCTACACCCCCAAATTAATGCCAAATTGACTATGCAATGAATTGCTGTTCCATTTATGAGATCCATGATTGTGTCGCATTCTGGCAGTACCAGTCTCTTCTTCTATGGCCTCTGAACTCCTGCCTGGCCTTCCCCAGTCTTTGTAAAATCACCCATTTGTCCTGCTGGCCATATCCAACAACTTGTTCGATCCCTAAGGAGCTGATATGTTCCCTTTAAGTTACACAGCTCTCCCATCTCTGTTCTATTCTCCTCCTCTTTTCCTCCTCACCACCTTTGCTCTGCACAAATTATATCCAGAATTGAGCAATAGGTTTTGCATAGAGGAGAGATCACACAGGGCATACCTACCAAGTTGTTGCTTCTCCCTCAAGTTGCTTCTTTCACTGTCACTCTCCTCCCCAAACTCTGTAGCCCAAACTCTCCCTGGCCTCCATAGATTGAGGACAGAGATAGCAGGAAAATGCTGCCTCAGATTAGTTTTTCTCTCCAGTCTTTTTCCTGTATCTCCACATTTTCGCTGTCTGGTTTATTGCATTTAGGGACAAAGATTTTTTGATACTGCGCAGATAATACGATGGTGAAATACAACATTTGGTAAGTGGACCACCTGTAATCTTGTCTTCACAGCTCTTTCTTACGCTTACATCTTTAATGTGAGATTTGGATTTGCACATTTTCCTTCCTCTGCAGCACAGCCACCCTGGTACAAAGCGTTGGCTTTATTGTATGTAACAGGTCCTAGAAAGTTGCTTAGATCTTTATTTCTGAGCTTGGCACAAATAATATGGCATGAGCATTTTCAATGCCGTTCTCATTATGAAGGTAGAACTTTTCTCTGGAACTCTACAATCTTTTTTAGAAAAGAATTGGGAGCAATAAGCGTGAGTGACAGCTCTCCCCTCAAACCTTTTCTATTAACTGACAAGAAAGGATGCCATTTGCTTCCTTTGCAAATAAAATGTATAAAATAGTACTAGTGATACATGAAAACATCACGTAAAAAGTGGTACTAAAAGGCAGTCCTGGTATCTGTTGAGAATGGACGTTGTTCTTATTCAGTCTCAGTCATGATGAGAAACTTACCTTCCAGGCCTGACTGCACGACAGGCTATTTTGGGGAGATAGTCTCCTTACATTGCTTGACTGTACAGGGCTTTTAAAAAATATATATTAGAAGTTGGCAAAAAGATTACATTAGCAAAAGTCATGCATGCAAATGAAAGCTCCTCCAATCCTTGAAGAATCTTCCTTAATATTATATAATAAGAAATACATAACTGTGCCTATTTTTACCATCATTTGCTTTCATTTGATGATATTCAATAGTAAGATTTATTATTACCCACATGGAAAATATCCTGCCTGGGGGTGGTTGAAATAGATCCTGCAGACAAGTCATCAATCAGCTCGTGTTTATCTCTTCAGAGATCAGTGATATCAATGACAGGAACAATTTCAACCAATCCAAGAGTATTTACTGATAATAAAAGGAAATGTTCATGTGGATTTATACTGCTTCTCTCAGCAGAGGTCACACAACATTTTTGCAGGAGGGCTGATTTATTGAGCTTCATTAAAGATGAGGCATGGAGGGCTCGGAGGTGCCTGAGCTCCCTGCTCAGCCAGGGGCAGTAGCCCTTACCCTGATGCATGCTCTGGCCATTGCTCTCTTTCTGGGAGAGGGTCTGACTTTCCTCGTAGAGGTGGCATGCAGAGGGCTTTAAGATAATACTGGTCTCCCTGTCCCCACTGCTAACGAGGTCAGCTAAAAGGATTTAAGACTAATGCAGACATCTTTTACCTCAGATGAATAACATGCAAAACGATTGTCTTACATTTCTAAGAAGTGAATTGTAGCTTCTAACTTAACTCTGCTATAGTTTTAAATTTGTGTCCCAGATAGAGAGGTTTTTCAAAATTTTATGACAACTTTCAGAATATTTATAGGTATTGACTGCAGGGTTCAGGACAAAGATCTGTTGTCCTTGAGGCAAAATAACAACCCTGACTTTACCTAGTATTTGCCTCTCAGTGTAATCAGTCAGGAACTAAGACTGCAGTTGTTATTTAACCCATGTATGATAGAGGTTTTCTTTCTCCCACTTTTGCTTTTTTTTCTTTGTAAAATTCAGAATTTATACTTACTGAAACAAAGAGCACTTTGAATCACAACATGAAGTGTATGTTTTTTAAAAAGTTATAAAGGGGTCTTTTTTGTTTGATTTTTATGTTTTTGTCTAAGGAAATTTACTGGAACATTCATTTCTGTTTGAGAGGAAACTTGCTCTATGTGGACAATAAAGATGTTAAGATCAGGATGAATGTCTATGGGAGATAATAATAGTGAATAAAAAAATGCACCAGTCCAGTACTCATATTTTCCAGGAACTGCAAGAACTCAGTTCTGGGTTGTGTTTTAAATCTAAGCCCCATTGTTCCTGACTGGGTTCTGAGTCTGTCAGAAAGACTTCTTCTTTGTTCCTTTGAACTGCTTCAATCTGAAGCATTTGGACCGATTTCATATTTTAAGCAAAATTTTTAGGATGTACATGTATTTTCATTCTTCCAGCTTTACAATGTAAAGCAAAGCATCTTTTTACTATTTCCTGTTGAACATGAGCAGAGTACGTTGACACCGGCAAAAGTAATTTGACCTACGATGAGCCTGTGTGTGGGATGGCCAGCAGTTATCAATGGTACGTGATACGTGCCATTAATATATTGCTCCTCTTATGCCAGGGAACATGCCTTGTGAGGCAGCACAGCCCTGGCGAGAGCTTCACCTCAGGCATCCTGATAGCCTGGCGTATGTGTTGTGGCGATGCTGACTGTACAGGCTGCCATGATTTGTTCTCCCAAGAGATACAAGGTGGGTGAGAACGTTTTTTTCCTGTTGACGCTGTTGCACTTGGTAGCAATAATCATAGACTTGCAGTGTCAGGACCAGAATTTAGTTGTGCCCTTTTACAGGTGAATACCCTAGGCTGGCGGTACAGAGTTCTTTTTCTTCCTTTCTTTTCTTTCTCAGTCAATATGGGTTTTTTTTTTTACAAAGCAAATGGTACTTCAGCCGTGAAGCACTGTGGGTGACCTACCCTCTGACGCTTTGGCATTCACCCTGGCCGCGTGCAGGAGCCTGGGAAGCTGTTTGCCGTTCACAGACAGGATTTGTTAGTGGGTAAAGTTAATCTCCTTGTAAGAAAAGTTATTTGGAAATGCTGTTGCTCACCCTTTTAACGCCCACCAGTTGAACTTCTTCCCTTTCAAAATGCCCACATAAGGTTTCCTGGCCCAGCCCAGCACCCAGCTCTCGCCTCTGTGGCTGTGCTTGTTCTCCAGTGTCACATCACGTGTGAAACAGTCTTTCATACCAAGAACTACAAGAGTCCTGGATTCCTGTGTCACACTGCATTTGTAACTTAACTCTGCTATTGACAGATTGCTGGTCTGTGAGACGGCTGTGACAATACAACCTGGCAAATATTAGCCTGGAAAATACTCAGGAGCTTGTTGCCATCAGCAAACCTGGGGTCCGTGAAAGGTCGTTGTCAGCAGTGTGCGGGGCGAAGCCATCCAGTACGATCGTGTTAGTGCTAGCACGGAGCATGAACTCCTGGGAGGGGACTTGGCACTGGCTTATTCTCCAGGGCAATTGTTGGAGCCGCTTGTGAACAGGCAGCTTGCCAGCTAGACGGGCATAGCTGTGGACAGCTAATAGACCGTGTGTGTGTGCAGGGAAGGCAAGATGCACAGCTGGGAAATGGGAAAGAGATTTCTATAAACTTCTGCTCTGAGGAGTAAGAGTACATTCAGGCAATGCCAATCCATGGAGGAGTAAAGAAATGATTTCTGGCAGCTAAGACAGGTTCTTGGTCCGGCTGAATCTGACAGAATGCTGTGGGGGAGAACTGGAGATGTCATGGTTAACGAGTATGGAAATTATATCAGTAGCTTGGCCATCTAGGTTTTAAATGTTGTCAATCTATAACATGCAATACTTCAGTCTAACATTTTCTGGCTGCCTAGTTTAAGGCATAAAAGCAGGCAGCCTCTCTGTAATGAGTATCTATAGACAGCGAGCTGTTGATAGCAAAGCAGAAATCTTGGCTTCTCATCTCAACAAGTTAAGTTTAAATTAATCAAAAAAGATGGTGAGCAGGAGAGGAAGAGGGGTTGTTTTCTTTTGTTTTCACATCTTTGACTCACCTGACAAACTGAATTCCCCTGATTTTTCTGTCTCCCTGCTAGGCCCACAGGAGCATTATCTTAACCCCTCTCTTCTCAGCTGTGGGCACGCCAGCTCATGAGCTATGCAGCGACCCTCTTGCCCAGCTCGTCTTTGCATCCTGGTGTGTATTTAGAATCTGCGCCACGAATGCTGGGATAAGACAAAACCTATTTACTGTAAACACATTGCCATCCAGCAAGGCATAATTACCAAAACTCCAAGACAAAGGTGGTGTGTATCTTTTAACTGGTGTATGGAAAGGATCCTCTTCAAGTCTAATGAGTCTGTGGCTGTTGCAGACATCCAAGTGGGCCTTGCTGTCTCCAGAAGAGACAGAAAGTGACTCTGGTAAGGCAGAGTGTGGAATCTGACACTACTGTGTAATTGAGGAAAAAGAGGCCATATGCATTATTTATGAGCAGAAGGCTGGGGTTAATGTTAACAAGAAGAAAGTGGCTTCAAAACACTGGCTTTCTGCTCTTCCCTGTAAGAAAGGCTTCTGTTTTAAATTGCTTGCATTTTAGAGCAGGAGGGAGACAGAGCTGTTACTTACACTGTGCCTTATTTCGTGTGCGTGGTGTTGTACAAGATTGAGGGAGAGGCAGGGATTGCCCCAAGGAGTGCACTCTCTGTTCACTCAATCTGTGGCGACGATGTGTCATGCACGCTGCCCTGTAACTAGCTAATCCCCATCAGCTCCAGGCAAAAGATTTCGCTGCAAGAGAGAAGCAAGCAGAATTGCTACCCGTTTGGCATTTCCACTGGGTAGGGACAGTTTTAAAAAGCTAAGGAATTTTCTCTGAATCACTCTATCCACCAGATGCCCTCTCCTTGCAACCACTGTCCAGGTTTTTTGGGGTTGGATGAGCTGATCTTGTGGCTTTTGTCCTCTTATGGATCCCCCACCAGCAGGGTCTGTCCTGTCTGGTGTTGGGGTACGCGCTGCAACTGGCACGAGCAGTCCAGCTCAGGCTGTCGCAAAGTCTCACTGCAAAGTCACACGAATGTGCTGGGGTTTTGCTTTATAGCTGTTTTCTGATGATTTTCTAGAGAAACCAGGCCTTGCTGGCTAATGTCAAGTTTTGCTCTTAATGATGGCAACGTGTGATTATTGCCAGCAAAAGTCATTACTGAGCAAATGTTGCAGTTGCTGTCTGCATGGCAGTCACACCTGGAGGTCCCAAGCAGAGCTTGAACTCTCGCTGGACCTCTTTCCAGATAAACACATCCATTAAAGACCCCACCACAAAGGGGTAAGGGCTCTTCCTCCCACTTGGCCCAGCAGATGTAAATGACACTTGTGGCTGGTGGCTGCTAACTGTAGCCCTGCTTGGGTTGGAGCCTGTGGTCGGCATGTTTGTGTTGCAAATCTGGCACCCAGCACTAATCCATGAGTTTGTATTTCCAAAAGTTGTTTCCTGTTATTTTCTGGAGGTCCCAAAAGTAAAAGGCATTTTCTTCCCTTTGTAAAGGCCACTAGCTTCTCCCGTCACTGTTTTTGCATTACAGCCGGTTGTCTCTCCTATGGCATAAAATCCAGGCGCTTTTTTGCTTCCTGGCTGCTTCCTGGTGTGATCCCGAGCAGCCAGTACTTTGTTTCCGGGAAGAAAACTAGCCCAGTGGGGTAAGATGAGAATAACTAGGCCTCTGTAAAAGTCAGGAAGCAATTGCACTAGAACTGATGGGGGGGAAAAAGTACTCTGTTCCTTGATTTCTAACACTGGCTCATTGATTCTTCTCTTGGTTCAATCAGCAGTTACAGCTTCTCCTTAATCCAGGTTCATAACTACTTAGTGGAGTGGGTTTGTAACAGAAATACCCCTGAGAAATCATAAAAACAGGCTGGGGGAGAGCTGAAGAACACTGGGATCCTACCTGTGGCCCAGAACAAATGTGTTAGAGCAGGGAATTGCTGTTTCTAATAGGCCTCACTTGACAGTCACTTTGCAGACAGGTTTGTGGCTGCACAGCTTGCGTGCATCTCCAGAGGGGCCAGGAGACATACACCTGAGCGGTGAAAATGAACAGCACTTTTTTCTAATATGAAAACAGGAGTATTGTTGAGTTTTCCCTATACTCAAGCTTATTATAGCGAAGAAGGTAATGGCAGGAAGGACTAATGAATAAGGATGATCTTTGTAAAGGTGGGATTGGAATAGGAGGGGCTGGAGGTGAGGCAGAGCGATGGGGGAGGCAGGCAGCCCATGTGGGACTGGTGAGTCATGCATCCTCCGGCAAGAAGCACTGACTCATTGGGAAGATGATCACTGCTGCTCCCTTTCTGCTAAGACTGAGGAATAGTCAATTGAGACTCACCTTCACTCTGCAAGCTCCACAGTTAGAGAGTGAGATGTAAAAGGGAAGAAGCTGGAGACCATGGAAAACTGAGTGAGAGGCAAAGGTGAACTCTGGCAATCGCAACCTGAGTGTCTGGCGTTTCTGCAGAGGATCCCTGCAGCAGCTGGAGGGGAGAATCCCCTGGTGCGTGGGCTGGATGTGGAGCAGCGGTTCAGCTCCCACAGCCAGGCTATGCACCAGAGTCTTCAATACCTGTTGGTGTTCCCTCTGCTGCAGGGTTGAGGCTCTGGTGCTCTCAGCACTGCTGCTCCCAACGAGGCACAGAAACTCCTTGGAGCCAGACTGCGTAGCATGCCACCTGGGAGAGGTGCCATCCACCTCCACTGTGGATTAAAGTTAAGTACAATCAATGGGGGTGTGGTTCTGATGCTGGTTATCTCCTGTCCAGCTCTGGACATCCTAACAGATGAGGAGAGCCATCACTTAATCTGCAGTACCTGCAGATTTCTAAAAGAAAACACATCTTTTTATTACTTGTGTACACATGAGAGTAATTCTGCATGGCTGAGGAAAGGGACCAGAGGGCCATGTGGTTTCTTCCTCCGAGAAAGGAGGAAAGAAAATGTCTAAAAAGAATCCAGATTGCACTCAGATTGTTACAGCTGGAAAGAGATTTCTTATGAGTAAAGTGTAAAAAGCCCTAATACACAATGTGGTGTTGTAATTATTTTCAAAGCAGCAAATGACTCTGAGTGTGTTTGTGCAGCGAGCGTTGAGGGCAGGGGCTGTAACTCCAGCGTACAGCCAGTCCCCGACTCTGGGATCAGAAAATGTAATAGCAATTGCAAGTCAGTGCTGCAATTTTCTTTTGCTTTACAAGTTTTATGTTGGTAATGTGAAGTAATTAATGAACCAGAGCAGTGCTGCAGAGGGGGAATAATTTTAATGCTCTTTTTAAAGACGCTACTAAATCAATGGGGCAGTTTAGAAAGGAATGATAGCCTGGAGATTAGGGAACTTAATACGAGAAATCAGGCAGGGTTTTGAGAGTGATTGAATCTCAAGTAGATAGGTACTTCGTGATCTGTTGTGTGGGCATTTGTATGTTTGGCATACACTGGCAAAGGCAGAACTTGCTGACTTTTAGGCCTAACTAGTCAGACTCTGCAATCTTGGTCAGAACTAAAGATCCCCAGGACTTGGAAACGGCACTGAGAGATTGTAAAGCACAAGCTGCGCTCCTGCTTTCCACTGTGCAGGAGCAGTATTTTTCCATTCCTGTCACAGGTCTTCTGACTACCAGCTACATAAGCGATGTCTACATGTTCTTTTGAAGGCAGATAGGAGCTTACTCTGGCTGCTGTCCAAGAGAACCAGAAGCCATGTAGCTGCAGCTAATGTGCTACATGCCCAAATTACTGTGGCCTGCTGAGAGGCAGGATATTAGCTTGGTCTTAGGGCTCTGGCCAGCTCAGACCATGAGTAAAGCAAGTTTTCGTCTGCATGCAGAAAAGCATGTAGACAACGATAGCCAACTTGCATAGGATTTGGAAAGCCATTTTTATTATCACTTAGGGCAGGTTAGCTGACCCCATGAAGATCAGGCAGACGCATCTTACGGTGCATGCTGCCCCAAGCACAAAGAGCAACACCACGCGGTTGGCCTCAGAGCCAGCCAGCTTCTCCGTGGCCAAAGACAACTGCTTTGTGGGCTTGATCCAAATTCTGAGGGCCTTCAGTTGGCTATCCCTGTTGTAGGCATACCCAGTGTTTCTCTTCTGTTTTGGATGGCAGTGACTCGTTATGGTCAGGGAGGGTTTGAATTCAGTCTTTGCTGGCTCTGTGTGTTTCTGCAGGAGCTGTATCATGTGACACCTGATTGTCCACATTGAATTCTGAGCCATGAACATGGACAATGTGGACATATAATGTGTTTGTGCAGTTCAACTCTTAACTAAGAAGAAAGGCTGTCTCCATTTTGGATGGATATCTTTGCTGTTTTTTTCTTCCTAAAATTTTTTATTGTCTTAATTTTGAAGACTGCTTTCCTTAAGAAATTTCACCATGTATTATTATTTAATGTTAATGAAGGAAGCACTGTGTGTGTGTGTACATATATGTGCATATGTACGCATGCTATGTGTAAATAAAAGAAAGCAGGTATGTTTTTGTGTAAGTACATACACAAAATTCAGTCTTGCTTATCTTAGAATGATACATAAAGATATTAAGGATCCACAGCAAAAACTAAGAATGCAGTATACTGTGTATATCATGGTGCAGTGAATCAGGGACCTTTTTTTCACTCAAAACATGTAGCCCCCTCTCCTGCTCTTATGTTCCCCCATCTGCAACATTTCTGGAACATTAAAGCATTTTAAAAGCAGGAATTTTAACTGTCTCAGTTACTGAGGATAGAACTACCATTTGAGCAGGAAGAAGCTTTAATTAAAACAGACCCATCAGGTAAAATCCTGGCCCCATTAGGGTCAATGGCACGACTCTCACTGGCCCTCCATGGAGTCAGGATTTTGCTCGTATCTTGTAACACTTGCCTTTTCTGAATTTGAGGCATTAGTCCTATAATGGAATAGATAAGCTAAAAATAGAAAACAGTCTGACCTAAAATAGTTTGACATCCATATCATAGCGCTTATTGTCTGAGAATACATCTAAATGACATGTTCATTAATCCTGAACTGAGGAAAATGTGATTCATTGGGATTGTACCAATAATTCAGTACCAGAAGCTACACAGACATCGACTCAGTGTGCAATGTTTCCAGTAAAACTTTATTTGCAAGCTGTCAGATTCATCTGCCATTTTCCCAGCTACTTGGGTTCACTTCTGAGTGGCCTGGTTGAAATATTCCAATCCAGTTCATGTGGGCTATCAGCTACTTTACTAAAGCAACTTTTTCCTCTGCCTTTTACTGAAAACAAAACAGTCACATCAAGTCAGGTTGTTGTGAGCGGCTTTTAAGAGAGATGTCGGTTGCACTTAGTGCACAGCTGGGGCCAAAGTGAAGCTGTGTAAGTGCCTGAGCTATTCAGCTGGAAATTACATCTTGTGCAGGAACCTAAATGTCAAGTTCCCCAGTCCCCCTCACAGCCAGAACTCCCAATAACTCCCCTTTTCCCATGACTCTTCTTCACTTTCCTACAGATGTAACTGTGCTTTCCTTCAGATACAATAAATCATACATGGGAATGCCACAATCTAAAGCAAAGCGAGCTGTCACCCAGGACTTCAGATGACACTTAGCCACATTAACGAGTAAACAGCCCACAGGAAAGATGCCTTTTGAAATGCACTGTTTGTGTCAGCAGTGCTAAAACTAACGAACCAAAACAATGAGGGGAAAAAAGGGAATCATCAGATGCACCTAAAGCTATAGGCTATAAAGTCAGATCGGTCGAGAAAAGCTCAAATACAAGCAAATCTTTGGGACAGTACATAAATTATATTTTCCATAAGCAGTAAGACAGCATATACTCCCAGCCTTGTGATGAGAGGAAAGCACTGAAAGAAAGAGTAAATGTAACCATGTGAAGAGAAGGGAGCAGGAGCGAATGTGTTTCTTATTTTGGAACCTTCTCATGGCAAACAAGCAAGACTCGAGCCAAAATCTTCAGGACACAGAAGGAAGTTGGAACAGTTACACTGCCGCATGGCTTACAAGCAAGCTGGCATGAAGAAAGGGATCAGCTATACATTGTTTAGAAGGAGCCACACAGAGCATGCAGTATAACATGCATCCCCAGGGCATTTGGAGGCAATGACTATCAACAGTCAGTGGAACTGGTCCAAATTTGTAGCAATGTAACTGAATGATAATTTCTCTCTTGATGATGGAGGAGCAAAAATGTGCACCAGAAAAAAAGAAACAACTGGTGGTAGGGTATAGAAATGGTGCTGGCGAAATGGCTTTGCTTTACTTGCTATTGCTAGTTGCCTCGATTCTGATTCCTGTAGTATACACTCTAATGCCAATTACTCTTCCATTGAACCACTTCTTAAATGATGATCCTCTGAAGGAACCTTTCAGATCACTAACACGATGAGAGGAAAACAGTATTAGCTACAGTTCTTATATTTGTGGTTACTTCATGTTGATACAAACTGAAGTGCTTGGTCTTGAATTAACAATAGCTGTGGTTTAGGTTTTCTTCTTTCAGTGATCCCCAAATTATGCTTGCATGCATAATTTGGTACTAGAGGCAGAATAAACATCAACTGTAATAGCTGAATTTTTAAGGATAATATTAAGGCTAAGTACATAACATTTATCTTCTTCTGAAGAAAGCATGTATACTCTGTTGAGGGGGAAGATGAAAACCATGTCTGTGAGAGCAATGGCTGATAGCTTAGTTCTGCATGATACAATAAATAACTTCGATTAAGATCAAGCTCCAGTACCTCAGATGTTTGTTGTCACAGAGCAGCAGCTTGGCTGATTGGCAGCTCTGGTTTAGTCGACATGTGTTAACAGAAATTGCTCAATTTACATGGAGTACTTCAATCTGCTGTTTTAGAAGTTTCTGTCCCACATAGACTAGCATTTCAGCTTTTGAATAAATGGAGGACTTGTAAGGGTCATTAAAGAAATTGCTAAAGTTTCTGCAAATGTTATAGGCCAGATTGCTGACTGAGATGCATAGCATGCATGTGTCACTGCAGATACTTGCCAGATAATGGTACTGATTGAGATTTTAATCTGGACAAAGTGCTGGAGGCAACTTTCTTTCCAACACTCAATTATCCTGATAATAATATGCTTATTTTTTTCCTGTGTTCAAAATGTGTGGTCTGCTGCAACTGTGCGTACTGTGCTGTTTGGAGTCAGGGGGAAAAAAACCAGTGAACAAAATTCATGCCGTGGCAAAGGGCACTGACAGCACAAGTGCCATAGCGTGGAGGACAATGTATTTTTACCTTGGATGGATGAGCCAAGTAACCACCATGAGAAAGGGCTGCATTTCTTCTTACAGGCTGCAGGATGACTCCTTACTGGTTCTCAACAGCCACATAGGAATAAACTTGAAGCACAGCCTGCTGCTAGGACTACGTAGTATGTTGTAGGGGCAAGACTATGTTTTATTGTGCATATGCATCTTGTATCCTCCCTAGTGGGATGCTGATCCATAACAGAGTCTTCTAAAATCTCACACAACTCAAAGAATTCAGGCTACTTTCCCACGGACATTCTCCATAAAAGAATTTTTTAGAAGAGATAATTCAGCCAGGAAATGGGAACTAGGGGGCCAAATTCCTTCATTCAAGTTAATCTCCTATTGGTAAAGGATTTAAAAATTGTCCCTATATGACTAATCCCAACTATGCTTCCCTAATTTCAGTAACAGTTTCTAGAGATGAAGGGTGAAGCCATTTGAGAAAATCAAGCTTTATTTGCTTTTTATTCATTAGGGATTTTTCTGCTAGATTGAATTACTAATAACATTTCGTTTATTAAAATTTATGAAACCTAGATTCACTTTTCCGTATCTATATCATCTTCTTGATCCTTAATACTTCTCACCAAGCTCAAGGAATGAAAACAAATTCAGCTGTTTCATGTTTGTTCACAATCGACTTTTACCAGGATCATGTTAGCACTGTTACATGCTTGTTATTAAATGATGACAGAGCGCACATTTGTGAGATAACTCAGGATACCCATTCTTACCTTCAGCAGTTTACAACTGAAAATGATAGTGTACCAATCTGCTAGGAGAGCCAGAGAAGGTATTGCTGCTTTCACAGCTACCTCTGTCCCTCTCTATATATTGCCTGCAGAGATACCTGTGAATTTGGCTCACTTTCTTTGTTTGTGTGTCCAATTGTATTTGTTGCTTGAAGTGAATGCACATGCCCTAGGCAGTGCACATAAGATCTTTGGCTTTTTATGGCTAGTTGAGTGTCTTTCCATTTATGTTAGATTAAGCTGTATTGGATTTAGTTAAGCTAGTGCTGGGTGGCCACTTCTATTCTGGACTAAGAGTGATTTGTGTCAATTTACCTTAAATCCATTCCTAATTGACTTGCACTGAACTGAACTAACACCTGATTTATGCCCTCAATTATCCCATTTTAACCAACAGCTCAGGCATGCTGTCCGGTTCCAGCAACTTAACGAGTTACCGCACATCAGTTGAGGCACGGTAACTGCAGCGTGCCTTTCTTTAGCCTGCAGCAAACGTGAGGTTCAATGTGTCAGCTCAACCTCAGGGCCAAGAAAAAGAAAAGTCTAAACTGGTTTCTTCCATTTGAGACCGCCACAGGCTAAGAGCAAACACACATGGTCAATTACTGCGGCTCAGTTGATGCATGGTAAGCTGTCAAGCATGTCAGTACGTGAATGAGATCACTCATTCATGTATTCAGACCCTGAAAGTATGATTTTAAACTGGTGTTACATAAATAAGTGCAACTATGGATATGGACACATGGACAAATTAGTGTAGGGATAACAAGTCTTTATGTGTCAGCTTTTTCCATATGCATACTTGCATGAAATGCTAGGTGATTTGAGGTAGCCTCGTCCTCTTTTACCCAGGGGGAAGGTATAGCTAAGGCATGGTAAATTCAGAGCCTGGCTTCCATTGCAGTAATGGTTTTAACCTAGTTTAGAACGGTTCAGTTTGGCTGAAGTGTAATAAAACAGATTTAAACCACTTCTACACCAGTTAAACTATACCTATTGCGTATTTTACTCTTTGCTTAGGTGGCGCAGTTTTGCAGGTCAAATCTTTGAATAAGTAAGAGACTTTCCATTGACTTTATAGAGCAGTATTTTATGGAGAAGTTTGAAGACCCTTCATTTTAGAGTCTAATTTAAAGATGAACTTGCATCTTCCTTAAAAACTATTGAAAAAACAAACCCCAAGACAAACAATAAAAGAAACCCAACAATCCCAAACTTTCAGCTTTCCTCCCAGATAACACTAGTTTTCTTACTCCACCCTGTGGGAGAGCTAAGAAGAAATTTGCTTCTTTCCACGAGGAACACAACAGGATTTGCTCATCTGAAATTAAAGATACAAAAGTTCCAAACCCAGGATGAGTGTGGACCCTTTCAAACTACAACTGGGGCCAATGAAACACAGGATCAAACACCAAAACTTTGGATGCTTTTCCTTTTTATTCAATAACTTGAACTCAATCTCACTTAATCTTTCTCTACTTCCATATAATGAAAGGAAAGACATTTGATTAGGTTATGTGAGATCATGTGAATTGGTTCAACGCATGGCTGCAGGACCAGGCATTATTATCTTGGCTAACATGGACACATTTTGAACATTGCTTCTCATTCTGCTATCAGCCACCACCACCTCTGCAGTAATGTGACAGCAAGAGAAAAAGGATGGGAAGGCAATAAAGTTTGCCCACGCAACTAGAAAAGAACTTTCTGTCCAAAGCCAGCTGGCTTGGCTTGGAAATGAAATGGCATTTTAGCGCGAGGTGACCTGCTTACATGTGTATCACAGCTTTGCCTCACTTGTCCTAGATGCAACAGCAGGGTCTGTGAAGTAGTTTATCATCAAGTAACCACAGAAAACAGGTGAGCTGTCTCAGTGCCAGTTTGTCTTCTAAACTGTTTGACAGATAAGAAACCATCCTCAGAGATTGCAACAAATGTGCTGCCGCATTTCATGGTTAGAACTGAGCATATTTTTAGTAAAGGGTTGAGAAAGTATGCAATAATCCTAAATCACAGCCAAGAAAACCATAAACCCCTTAGCAAATGCCTGTTCAGATACAGAACTCGGAAATGCACACCAGTTGATCCACGTTAACACTCTGGTTAAATTTTTAAGGCTTGTTTTCCAAACTAAAGCAAACTTCCAACAGAGGATCAATGGCATTTTTTGCCTTTACCTGGAAGGGCCAGAGGGAGCAGGGAAGCTGATGTCTGTTATTTATCCTGTGGGGGACAGACCAATCATCCTACGTGTACCCCCGACGAAATCAATGGGAAATACACCGACGACATATTTGTACTCAGGAATCTGGACACCATTATAAAAGACCCAAAATGTACCTTGTAAACTGCCCAAGTTTAGGAATTAAACTTTATTTCCTAAGTTAACTACTTTAAAAGTTTCTTTGTTATGCCTTGTACATTATGACAGATCATGCAGAGCCATTGTGGGCTCTGTATATGAAGCTCACAAGATCAGGGCAATAAAATGTGCCTTTTTGTATGTGCAATTGGTCAGTGGAGTTTACAGTGAAGCAGATAAAATGCAGGAAAAATAACGCTTAAACTTGCATTTTAAGAGCAGCGCTAGCTGATTGCAGTGGGAGCTGAGGGTGCTCTGCACAAGTCAGGAGCAACTCATCTGGCTTTTAAGAGTTCCACAAGTCTTTTGTCACTTGAAGAGGCCCCATCAACTTCAAATCTACTTTAAAAAGTAGTTCAAAGACTTTTCAGGTATTATGGTCTCCTATATCTATTTCTGTCCCTTTTGTTTCCTAACAGCATGGGATACTGACCACACATACTGCTGTCAAATATAGAAATTAAACTTAAGAAAAAAGGAGACATTTTCTCTTTAATCTCTTGGAAAATTTTCCAGACTAAAGCATAGTTCTTAAATTGATAATATCCCTTTAAGAATTTATTTGCCAGGTAATGTTAGAAGAAAAAAGACTTTAAGGTCAGTTTGAACATTAAAAAGACCCCCTTTTAAATCAATTTCAAATCTATATTAGAGATAATGGCAAGAAGTGTTTGAACAGGTCTCGAAATGATAAAATATATTCTACACCTTAAAAATGCAAATAACTTTAAAATCCTTTTAAGTGATTTCTAGCTCTTTGGAAAAAGGGCAAGATCTATCCTAAGAAAGACTTTGTTGCATAAAAATAATAAAAATAGTTTAGTGTTGCAATATATGACAGTCATAATATGTATAAAGCTACAAAATTATTAACAGATGAAGGCCTGCAGTTTTTGAATAATGTGGTAAATATGATTGTTATTTTGTGAAGGGTGAAATAATACAATACCATCAGAAAAGAAAAGTACATTTTAATAACGAAAATATTGAACATAACTATTTTTCTTTAGATCTGCTGAGCAATCTGTGTGTTCTCTGTAAGATGTCAAACTATACTGTGCATATGTACACTTTGCTCTCTCTATAAATATACATGTGCATGACACATTTCTAAAAGCAGTAAATGAGTGCTGGGGAAATACAGAAACAATGAAGTTCCTAAGAGAGGCTTATTTTTTCAAGTTATTAAAAGAAGGTGGCAAGCATTCATGAGGATATGAAAATTTAAAGCCGTCTGCAGGAAACTCTGAAAACCTCTGGTTAAGGCTGCTGCCAAAAAATCTCAGCTATGTTATGTCAGAATGTTTAATTGCAAGCTGCAATTTTAATGAATGGAAAGATATGGCAAAAGCAGGAAGTTTCTGAAGCAACATAGAGCAACCATGAAAATAAAATACCAAAGGTTGTAATCTTGAATGCTGTTGGAAGCAGGAATTTCCATCCATGCTCCGACTCCTTTTCCTACTGTGCAGAATTTGCCAGCTGTCTGGCTAAGGTAAGCTGTTCTGGATATAATCTCCTGGGCTCAAGGCAGCACTTGTTATGTCTATGTGAAGAAGGCAACTTCTTTGCATTTGTCATTATGGGTGTTTACAGAAATGTAGCTTAGGAATAAGGGGAGGAAAGGCAAATGTCAGAGTGCATTAAATAATGTATTTTCTTTACTTTCCAAGAAGCTTGCTCGCAGCATGATGTTACTATTTATATCACATCTCTTAAACCTAGCTGTTGGTTCATGTTAACATGCAGAATGGTGAGAAAATCCCAGCAGAAGAGCGTGAATCCCAGAGAGACTTGTGTTCTGTCATCGTGAGGACCTATAAAATATCACAAGTTTTGCTGAGGTATGGATCAGGCGTTCAATCAGTGAGGCATGCAATACAAATATTTCCCAGTATCCTCCAGTATTAGAAGGCCAACAGCAAAGCAAAACAAAAAGTGCCAAATGCTGCAACAGACAACTTCAGATAACTGAGCTCGGACCCCTGGCTGGAAAATTTTGAAAGAGAACTTTTACCTGTAACTCAAAACTAGCAAATATACTGTACACCCACATTACAGCCTTCTTAGACAAGCTGTGTCTGATCTAATCTTATGTACCTTGGCCACAAGTTCTGGAAAAACAAATATTCCCAAGGCAATCAGATTACTGAATGTACCATATAACGATGTGGAAATATTAGTGGTTTACAGAGAGCAGTTTATGAAATGAATTGAGTGAATTTAATTCATGCATTGTCCGGCAATTTGGACTTAACTAAAACAAGGAAATCTTTACTTGATTATATCTGACGTTAGTGGAACACCAGAGCCAAATAATAGTGTAACAGCAATAGTCCCAATCACAGACAGGGAGGTCAGGGCAGTTTGTTCCAAGCCAGCTTTCTGAGAAAGTCTCTGTCTGTACTGAAGTGGTCATTATGGGGTTAACAGGGTTACCCGAAGTGTAATGCAAAGGAACCATTATCTGCTCCTCTCCGATTTCCTGCTCCCTAGGTGGGAGTCCCCCCTGCTCCTATCCTTTGTTTCTAATGCAAGTTCCCATCCTGAAATGCTGGGAGTACAATTTGGTTTTGTTGCAGTAAGTAGTCCTTTACAAAATCTTCATTCATAGAGTATTTCCACCATTGTAAGTGAAACAATGTTAGGAATTAATCTGGCCTGTGATTTTAAGAAACCTTGTTCTTAAAAGCTTGTTCTTAGACCCTCCTTCCCTATGAAGGATAACTTAATTGTTTGGCAAATATGCAAAAGCTACGTAACATCCCCTACTCCTCTTATCTATAATTTTAAAAGCCCTGCATTTTGTTTTTATATAAAGTTCACCTTTAGAAGCATGAGACTAAGATTTTTCTCCAGGACACAAGATGAAAAAGCTGATTTCTGGAATATGAGGAACATTTGAAAGGAGGCCTGAGGAACAGCCATGGCTCCAGCCATCTCTGGAGCGTTTTGTAAGAAGGTCCTAAAATGTAAGTTAAAAGTTAGTGGAGATATGATTTTGGTGGTAGTACCTCCAAAACACCTTGAATGGGTGGGTGGGAATGCACTGGAATAGAGATGCAAGGGAAGGCTTTATTGCCATAACAACTGCTGGATGATGACTCTATTCAACTGTGAGGCTATTTAGTTAAAATTAAGAATACTGGTGTCTTTTTTTTCCCGTATTTTTCTTTGTATTTGCTATTTCTCTGCGTTTATTTCTCCTTGGATATCATGGAAATTACACTGCCTGCTATTTGGCCAAGGGAAGAGATTTCAGGTGTTTTTTTTAGTCTCTGGGTTGTATGTAAGATGGGCAGAAATGTGTTCAGCGGTTGTTCTCTTATATCTCAAGAGTGATCCTAGCAGATGCTTGTGATAATTTTTCACTTGTCATATTGACACTCAAGTGTGATGTTCTCTGGGGCTTTGTTATGTGGCTGCTTCCACGGTCTTATAAAGATTGTAATTTTTTTCTCTGTAGTGTGGATTTTTCTTAATCACCTACAGCTCTGCATCCTTTGGATTATCCAGGTGCATTTGGCCTTTGCAGTTGTCCTGGAAATTAAACCTAACGCAGAACGTGGCCATCAAGTCATGTAGTGATTTTAGTCATTTTGATATGTAAATTCTTCTATGATTTTATTCGTGTCACCCTAAGGGGTGATATTTTTCATTTATGCTACTGTGACATGTGAGAACATCTGTGACCTCCCCGCCACCCATTCTTTTTCACTAGCAGTCCCAAGAGGGGTCTGCAGAAGCAGATGTAACAGCACATCATCGCGTATGGAAAACAACATCTGTAATTTCAATTGGATGCCGTATTTTGCACTTCCTTTTCTCAATTGTTACATAGGGCAGTGTTTCAATTGAGGGAGGAATGCATTTCAGTGGGAAAGACGCTGCTCTATACCCCTTAACTATTGTTTGCAAGGCATATATAGAAATCTCTTGAGCAACACATGCTATGTTTATTCTTATAGTGCCACTGAAAAGGACAGATTATAAGCAATTATTTATCTCTTTGGCTTCCTGCTGTATTTTTGCCAGCTTAGAATAATGTGATTACATACTGAAAATAATTAATGAGTATATCCAGAAGTCCTTGCTCAGGCCTTGCTTCGGTGTCTTACTCAGACTCCCACTGACTTTTACAACTTAAATAAAGAATTCAGGATTTTATCAAACATCTTTTCAGCATATTACTGTCATGAAAGGATTTCATGGTATGAATCATTAGATTCTAGTAATAGACCTTACAGATATTATGGATGATAGGTATAGTGAGGAAGAAGAGAATAAATCATATTCATATAAAAATCAATGACATTTGGGCTGTTCATGTTGAGAATTGTAAGAGAACTGTATGTATTTAAATCTCTTCCTGATTATTATAGGTCAGTAACAATCAGCTTGGAAATATAATAGTAGATTGCAATTATTTGTATTTTGTTATTTGTCTTTCACACCTCTTACTAGCTTTTTCCTAGATCCACAGTAAGAAGTGCATACTCTTGCACTTCTGTTTTGAATGAAAGGTGAATGTTTCAGAAGTTGTTCAACTTATTTACTGGCCTTATATTTAAATCCCAAGTAAACTGTACATTATAAATACTGAACTTCAAAATTTCTGTGAGCTGTGAATTACTGCTTCCATTTGAGCTAAACATTTGGAAACAGACAACAGAAATTTACATTCATTTTTTGGGAATGATCTTGGAGGATCCACCTTTTTCCTTCCAATGGTGTGGTTATCACACTGTGTGTTGGGTGTTTCTGTCATCATTTCTTGCATCCTGTTTTCTAACCATTTGTGGAGCTACTTTTTTTACTCAATTAATGATATAGTCTTCTAAATATAAAGAACACCTTCCGATTTCCATTTTCCAGAGAAAGCAGCTTTGATTCTTGTGTCCTGAAGCAGAGATGTGCACTCTCCATCGGTGATTTAGTGCTTTGAAATGGCTCCCACCGTTTCACTCCGAGGCTGCGGGTATCTTGCAGGATAAATCTGGAGAAGCTGTAGAGCGCAGATGATTTTTGGCAAGTATCTTTTTATCATCAAAATTTTATTTTTGGGTCATTCTTCAGCTGCTGCCTTCTGTGAAGGAGAAAGACGCCAATTTTATGTCTTTTATTATGTATTCCCAAGTAGTCTTTTCTGCTTAAAGCAAAATTAATGGGAACTCTGTCAAGAGATAATGTGAGGTGGAGACGGATGGAGGAGGAACCAAGGTAGGCTGTCACCCTTGCCTGAAAGTGAAGACAGAGCTCGTGTCCTCGTAGCACACTGATTTTCACAGAAAGCCAGTCAGGGAAAAAAAAAATATATACATAGTGGGGAGGCAGTGGTGGTTTCTGAGAGGGTGACAGAGGTAGCTGGGCTGTTTGCGGGTGGTAACTGGTGTTGGTCTCCTGCTGCGCCTCCAGTGATCAGGTCTTGCAAGAGGATGAGAGACCACTTCTTGAGCCCTGTTTTAATTAACTCGAGGACGTGGTTTTGGACCCTAAGAGTTTTGCCTTGCCTAAGAGCTTTGCCTTGCCGGAGAGCTGAGAGCGGGGGGGAGCAGCTCTGCTGCCTGCGCGGCAGAAGCGGGGCCTTCCCCCTCCTGAGGAGAGAGGCGGGCCGCGGTAGGGGGCTGCGCGGCCCTGAGATGGCGGGCGGGTGCAGGAGGGATAGCGACCGGCTGGCACCGCGGTGGGCAGGGAGGGAGGCCGCGGGGTGGGGCGCGGAGCCACGGCCCGCCCGCAGGCCCCGCCGCAGCCGTTGCCCCCGGCAACCCCCCGGCACGTCGCCGCTGGGCTGGGGCGCGCGCGGCCCTGCCCTACCGGGGCAGGCGCGTTGGCGCATGCGCCGCTTCTTGGTGGGGCGGGCCTGGCTACGTGCGTCACTGGCGGCGAAGCGAGGGACGGGGCAGTCCGGAGAGCGACAGAACCTTTGTACGCATGCGCTGTCGCCAAGGTTGGGGAGGAGCGGGCACGGCCAAGGGCTTCCTTCGCGTTAGGCCCGCAGACGCTCGGCTTTGATTGGCTGCCGCTTTCCTCGCCGTCTCTCTGATTGAGCGCCCTCCTGTCACTCAAGGTCTCCACGTTTCATTACGCTCCGCCCACCAGCTGCTCTCCGGTTGGCGGGCGCCTCTGTTTCTTGCAGGCGCTGTGATTGGCGCTGCCGCCCCTTCACTCCGGCGCGCTGCCCTATCGGCTCGCGGCGCCGCAGGATTGGGTCGGCGGTGAAGAATGTAGACCCGGCCGCTCCCCATGGTAAAACAAAATAATCCGGCGATGCTGGATGTTCCAACCGGGGTGCTCCCAGCCCCGCCGCCGGGCGCAGGTTCACCTCGTATTTGCTCACGCTGCCCCCCTCGTCCCGCCCCTGCCTGGCTCGGGTGAGCGCCCTCAGCGACGTCCGAGCTGCCAGGAGAAAAGAGCGGAGGGATATCCTTGGGAGACGGATGCGGTGTCTGAGGGGAGAGTGTGACAGAAGAAGTAGTTCCGGCCCCGATTGGGCCTTGTTTCCCAAAAATAGCGCCCAGCGGGTATCCGTGCGCCGGTGTCAGTGTCTCCTGAGGAGCCTCAGCGGGGAGGAGGCAGGCGCGGCGGCGGCGGGGAGCGAGGGGAAGCGGGCGGGTGAGTGAGTGGTGGTGGTGGGGGATGTCCCTGCTTTTGGGGGCGAGCGGGAGGATGGGGGAGCGGTTCCTGAGCCCGGCGGCTCCGGACGGTGGCGAGGGTCGGAGGCGCGGAGCGGGGGGAGGCGAGCGAGCGGGGTCGGAGGCAGGGGCAGCGGGTGACGGGCGGGGGCAGTCGCCGAGGAGGGCGGCTCGAGCGGGGGGAGAAGGAGGGTCCCCCACACCATCCCCTTCCCGCTTTGCCGTACCGACCGCGGCGGAGCGGAGCGGAGCGGGGGGTGCAGGCGGGGAAGTTGGTGCGGGGGGCGGGCGGGGGAGGGGCGCGGGCCGGGGCGTCGCGGGGGCGGCGGGGTCCCGCGGGTGGGCAAGTTCCCCGCGCCCGGGGCCTCGCCAGAACTTCCTGCACCGCTCGCTGGAGGAGAGGATGGACATTTATGGACCAGGCCAGCGGAGTCTGCCCGAGGGCTGGTGCACCAGGGAGAGAGGGTGGGGTACGAGGCCCTGGCGTTCGGGGAGCACTGAGGTAAGGTCGTCTTCGCCTGGGTGGCCAACTTCTCTGCTCGGGGTGCGTGTGTCTGTAAAGGCGGGGAGGAAAAGTACCTTTTGTCCTGCTTCTCGGCAGCCACGTTGGGTAAGCAACATCACGTTTAAAAACAAACAAAAAACCCCCCCTCCTCGGAGTCTGTCTGCTAGCGAAAATGATCGGGGGTCGCGGAGGGAGGAGGTGAAGGTAAAAATTGTTAAAGTAGCTGTACACCGCATAAAGGTGTGTTGCGAATGGGAGGAGAAACTGTTCGCTAATGTGTAAACTAGAAGATGTTTTGTCCAGAGGAGGAAAAGATTGAAGGTACAGCTGTGTTGTATTGCAAGTGGGATTTTGTGTTCAGCAGCTCTATGCAGAATTCATGAGGATAAGAAAAGAGACTGTTCTATTTCTGACTGGAAAGACAGTAAATTCTTTGCGTTTATGGAGCTACATTTTCCAACAAATTTTTACCTGCTTTTGAGATGCTAGGAAGAGAATGGAATTGCTTAGAAAAACGAAGCCGTAGTGACTTGTTTGACAGGTGATTAATTTCAGAGTTGAGAAACTGGAGTTTTATAGAGGGGGGAAAAAGACAATTTAAGAGGAGGGATTTTTTAGTGCTAAGTGTAAAACCATTGTGTCCCATAGTCATAAAAGACTAAATTTATTATGAACAGTGGGACAAGGGGGTTCTGAGAAGTACAAAGGAACAACAAAAAGGAATAATTTGTAGACAGTAATAAGGAAAAAAATGTGGTTTGATATGGAATTGGTAATACACACAGTATTTATTTTAAACCTTTTTCACAGTCTGGTAATTTTTTATGTAGCATAAGGAAGGCTATAAGCTCTCAAACTCAATTATGTTAACTGTTTACACATAATTGTTCCTTATACAAGTCTTTTTTTTTCATTTTTAGGAATAGGTATCTATATTTTGCTAGATATTTCTATTGTCTTGTTATGGTTAGCTAGTGTTTAAACAACCTGCGCAAAAGGTGTCAGAGCAACATTCCTATAATCTATTCTGTCTGTTTTTAAAATTATTTAAAATGTTTATCTCTACCTCTTACATGTAAGAATGTAATCTTTGGTTTTTTTTTTCCTCCTCTCTAACAAGTGGTTTGCATTTGGGGGAGAAGTGTGAGGTTCCTCTTTTAAACTATTTTTAATTTAGGTGCTAGAATATGTGCAAAATTATGTGTCTTTCAATTACATAATTTAGAAGAATTGTAATAAAGTATGTAATTTTAACACTTTTGGTCACTAAAGGGCATAATTACAAAATGATATTTTAAAATTCTATATTTGTTTAGCTAGCAAAACAAAAATGAGGGAATGGAACGATTTGTCTTGATGTTTAAGCGATTGTAATAGTGCTGGCCAGTTGGAGATGAGCCTTGTTTGATTGAGGGCATTCAGTTTGGAATTTAGGAAGGGAAATTTAGGAAGGGAAATAACCCAGTGCCCTGGTTAGTTATTTTTCTCTTCCCCAATTCTTTTCTAAATCTGTAGTTGACGTAGTCCACCAGTAGTAGTAGAGGAGTATCATCAGTAAACGAGAAGAATCCTTCAATGAGAGGGACGGGATCTACTTCAGAACAATTTTAGCGTAGATGGCAGTCTCTCTCTCTGCCAGTGCAACTCATCTAAATCAGTTTTAATATTCTAGCATTTCTAATGGTTTATTTGTGAGAAGGCGTTTACAGATTGTAAGCTATGGTAGAAATATATTAGCCTTTAGCTTGTATGTATGCTTATTTTGCTTCATTTTTTAAGTGTGTATTTAAACCAGTGTGGTTACACCTCACCTCTATAATTGAGTGGGCCCACAGAATGCTTTGCATATGCCTAGATATCTGAATTTAGATTCTTATAATTTCACATAACGTTAGTTTCTTTCTCTGCAGAACAAGGGATGGAGAAATAAGTGAACATTGAATCGTATGAAGCTAGGTAAATTGATCTACAGAATTGAGTCATGTTGGACTAGTAAGATGAGAAGAACTTGGCTGAATTAAAACTTTAAATAATTCTGGAGAATAAAATGGCTTATTATGGCAGAAGACTTCTCTTATTTAGAAACCTTATTTGAGCTGAAGTGCATGTAGTTTACCTTAAACTGGTTTATGTGGGCAGCAAAACTTTCACGGGGTTTATTTTAGAACGTTAGCCAAGTTTCTCAGATAACTTGTTGATGTCATTCTGTGTATTTTGGGCCCAAGTGCTGCTTCAGAGACTAGAAGCACCATGCAGGTCTGTGAACAATGCCGCCCTACCTTGCCTGCTCTCAGTCATGCTGTGCATAACAAAACACAGCTGATTAATTCTCTAACAGTAATAAAAGTAGTGTAGTATAATGCTATGTAATGGGCAAATCTGTATTAGCTTGGGAACTAAGTTTTTTGCCTAAATAAGAAATATCTTGAATTTGTAGTAACTGTAGTTTGTTATGTCTTGCATGAGAGATGTCTGTGTTTCAGGTCAATTTTTTAAAAATGTTTTATAAAAATTGACATTAGCACATTTTATTCTTAATTTTTATTTTTAAAGGCCACAGGATTAAATACTCTGTGTAAAACTTAGATTTTGGGCCTATTCAGTCATGACAGCAGCCTGATGATGTGTGCAAAACACTGGGAAATACTTTTCCTTCTCATTGAAATAAAACTCACTTTGAATTAATTTGAACATCGTGTGGCGACGTATATGTGGCATAACTTCTTAATGCACAAAGTGGCTTTATTTAAGTTTTCACATTTCTTGTATTTGAAAGATATTATTTCACATGCGTAATAATGTGTTCTCCAGTTGATCAAATGGAACAAAAGTAAAAATCTCTGTCTGTGATTAATATGGGTGAATTTTGATGCCTGTTGTCTTGTGTTCAGATTTGATTCCTTGAGCTCTGGTAAAGTAAGCAGGGAAGATAAATGCACCATTCCTCTTTTTTACCTGTATGCTTTACTGCTAGTGTTGAAAGGCTAATGCAATAATTATTTGAATGGACTAGCCAATGTGTTACTGAAGTGATACTGAATGTGGGTTTGGCTTAACTTTTTTTCGTATCATGTGAAATAAATAAAGTCTCCGAAGCTGCAGTCAGATCCTGAAATAACTAAATATAGCTAAATATAGCTTTTTCCCTGAATGTTTACAAGGTGGTTTTGGTGACTTACGAAGTCTGTAAGATTACAGCAAGACATTCTTTTGATGTCTGTCCCCGTCCCCCCCCGTCCCCCCCCCCCCCCAGTTAATTTTGTTGACCTTTCAGTAAAAAGACTTCAGGAACTTTTTTGGCAAGCTAATCAAAATACATTTTAGGTCATTGATACAGTATCTAATGAATGAACAAAGTAGTATTACTGAGGCTTAAAAGCAGACTTCAACCGTGTAGTATGACAATTACCCTCCCCTCCCCCAGCATGTGTTCTGTGGTAGAATACTAGCTAATAAATAATGCCATGGAGGGTTAAGTTTGTAGCCCACAATAGTGTAGTTTGCTTTGTTTATTTTAAAGTAAGCATCTGATCTAGATTTCTACCCCTTACCACCCCCTTCATATGGTGCATTCTTATTTTAACGCTTGATCTTTCAAGTTATTGCTTATGGAGTTGAAAGGAAGGGATTTTTTTTCTTCCATATTAAGGGTTGTCTTAATTTTGTTTATCAAATATATTGTTAAGACTTATGTTTAATGATTCTGTGAGAATTTTTCTAGATTTCTTTATCCTTAGCTCAAATATGTTTTTCTTTCTTGTAGCATATAGTCTCATTTCCATTTGACACTAAAGAGGAATTAATATCTTGTAAGACAACTCTGTTCCCGAGATTTGAATTCCCCCCCTGCCAAAACAGTCACTGAGTTGGAATATTTAAAATGGTATATATGGTAATGTTCCTTTCTCCTTTGTTCCTTAATCTTGAGGCTGCAGTGAAGAATTAGGCAGGAATGACTGTTGGGTAAAGACAGCTAAAATTTGTGATCAGTCTCTTTTCAAAATTTTGATGCAGGGGAATGTAGAACCTTTTCTACAGAAAGCACTATGCTTTTTGTTCCCCATGTGTTGTAACAGTACAAGCATGCCCATATGATGAGAACAAAATACATCGCTCTTAATAAGAGTGTGATTAATTGAATTATTTTTCAGGGAATTAACTACTTTATATTCAAAATGTTAGTAATGCTTAATTAGGTAGGTCTCCCAGTTATATTTGTCTCTGTCCCTGAAGAGCTTTTGAATTCTGCTGAAGTCCTTATGGGCCAACCTAGAGACTTAAAAGTGCATTCTGTATTGCATTGTGCTCAGCTGTATTTCACTAGTAGTTACTAAGTATTGTTGCATGCCTATTTTAAGTACACTAAGATAAAAAGTGTTAGGAATTATCAGCCAAGCATAGTTGTGGAAGGTGCTTGCTTTGAGTTAAGTATCTGTGTACCAGGCATTGATGACAAAGCATTTCCTCTCCCCCCCTCCCCCCTTTTTTTTTAAAAAAAATAAAGAGCTAAATAACTGGGAGAAAAATGTGTTTGCCTTCATTGTGGTGGTCAGAGATCACCTAAAAGGGTGGGGTGTAGAACGGATGGGTTTGTGCTCATGATACTTTTATGATGATGATTAGGAGGGAAGAAGGATTTTTTTCCATTTACTTTAAATCCCTTCAAGTGTTTTTGAAACTCGGCTTCCTTTGAAAACCAGATTGCTTCCAACACTGTAATTTAGGATTGCATGGATTGGACTAATGTTATTTTTATTGTTTGAAAGCTAACCATAGACCTGTGAGAATAAGTAAAGCGGATATGTCATCTTGATACCTGCAGTAATGTTTGCAAGCTGTGGTCAGTATCAGTATTGAGTGCTGTACCAGTATACACAGGCCTGATCTTGTAATTTTCTGTGATCACTTACAATGTTTAGAAGGTCAAGGGGGATAAATTATTAAACTTTTAGCTATATAATTATGTAAGCACATCTATAACTGAGCTGTGCTGTGGCTATGCTGTTAAAACATTTATTTCTTGAAGGTATTGGCAGGCAGAGTTGAGAGAGAGAATTTGGAGGAGATCATTTTGGTATCCCTTATGATGCGTAGGAAGGTATTGTACGTGTTAAAAGGTGGAATATGGAAGAATTACAAACAGTTCTAAGAGAGGAGAGTAAGCAAGTAGTTGAACCTTGAGAGACTCACAGATAGACACACACGTACAAAAAGATGAGGGGTCATAAAAGGCAGAACAGACTTGCCTTGGCAGTATCCATTAAAGAAACCATTGAAAGGTGTCAGGATAAGGTGACTCCCCTCCCCCACATCACACAAAATCTGCAATACTTGAGTGTGGGAGGCTGAGGAAGAAGTTATAATAGTGTTCTTCAGATACGAAAAAAACTGGCAGTGTTCTTAAGCGGGCATCTTTCTCCAGATGTTTTGAATTGTGTTAATTGACCATCTTACTGTTGTAGAAACTTGTATAGTATAGCTCAGAAGCATTGTATGAGGTTATCAACATTAAGGACATCTTGTTTTTGGTATCATTCTTTCACAGCAACTGCCCTCTTCCTGATATGACTGCATGCATCCTGTTTTAAAAACTGTAAGCTGACAAGAATGACTGCTAATAAGTTGGTGAATATAGCCATTCAAAAATGTTGCTTTTTCCAGTGTGAGCTTTCAAAGCACTGAATCTTCTGAGAATATTTGAGAAAATGGGGTATTCCATCATCACTATACTTGTATTATGTTGTCATGCAGTGAGGATAATAAGCTAAATTTTTCAGTAACTGAATATTTTTATTTTTCCTTGAAGCTGTTAAAATTATTGTGTAACGATATACGAGGTTTTGTTTGCAATTCAGGTGTCTTAAATTTATGCTCAGA
This sequence comes from Calonectris borealis, assembly GCF_964195595.1. Classification (NCBI taxonomy): domain Eukaryota; kingdom Metazoa; phylum Chordata; class Aves; order Procellariiformes; family Procellariidae; genus Calonectris; species Calonectris borealis. The sequence goes on along the minus strand of NC_134322.1, from coordinate 4,560,890 downwards.
AGCCCGTTGGTTTCAGGGTAAAAGAGGGGAAAGTAAAAGGTATGGCAAGAGATACACATCAGGTGAAACAGTGCATAGAAAGGGAAAGCACTTTCTGATAAAATTTTTGAGCCTATAGGCTGTCAAATTGTGTTTGTTAGTCTGAATTTGATGATACACATATTAACTTGGCTAGTTGGCTTTTGGGATTTGAAGCTTTTGAGTGCAAAAGAAGGATTTCCTCTGAGAAACTTCCTTGATATCCTCCTGTGTTTCCTTTGGAGCGTTAGGGTTTTTGTGGTTTGTGTGTTGGTGTTGTTTTTGTTTTGTCCTCTTGTTCTCCTCATCTTTGTTCATAGCGTTCCAAGTGGTGGTGTCTCAACTTTTTGTCACTGAAACATATATGAAGATCTCTGCTGTGAGAGATGTTGGGCTTAACTGCGAAAAAAGTGCCAGCAGTAAAAGTATTAATGGTTTCCATTAGGAAGCATTAAATTAGAAGAACTCCTTCAGGAGAAGGAGACAAAATCCTGCATGGCTGAAGAGAGATGTGATCAGTATGTGGAGGCAGGTATTCACTGGATACACACTGGAGGTGTAGAATATGGGTATAGTTCCAGTTATTACCAGAAATACTCTAAAAATTCACAAGGGATATGTAGAGCATGTAATAACATTGTTGAATATCAAAGAATAATTTTCAATTTTAAGTAGCTGCTTGTTGTTTTCTTTCTCAAGAAACCTGAAGAGCCATCAAAAAAGTAATGGGAAACTTGCCAATTGAATTAACTGAAATTTAAAAAATACTTTATTTTACCAAATCTATATTACAAAATCAGATAGAAATACAGAACACTTGTTCTTAGTGAAGGACAGAAATTCAAAAAGCCCCAGACTTTGTTATGGGTATAATATGAGTTGAAATTTGAGGAGAGGGGGAAAACAACAAGAGTTATCATGAGATAATTTTCAAATTCTTTTTTTCTTTCAAAAAAAAAAAAACCTATTGGTCAGTGTTTCTGTTTATCACTGTTAATTCAGTAGCTTCAAGGAACTAGTAAAATATGGTGTTCAAATGATTGAAAGTTCTGGATTTTAAAACATAAGTGATTAATGTTCCTGAATACTGGAGTCATTTAGATAGTTCCTGCAAAATAGGAGGAAAGTACTTTAAAAGACTAATGATTTGTTCAGGAGATGAAATAGGATTATGAGAGAGTTGAAAATTTCAACTCCTATTACTGTCTTAGCATTCTGAAGGATGTTCCTAGTGACTCCTAGTTGAATTGCTTTTTACAGGCTTATCTATATAGGAGGCTTGGATTCACAGTAAGATGAAATATAACCTGATAGCCCACACTTATCCCACTAGCTGCTTTTCAGTAAATCCTCCTGCAGATACTTTTAGCATGCCCTATATATGAGACTTCTCTAGTTCAGTGGGTTGCAGTCTTTTTTTTCCTCTAGTTGTAGATTCCCCATATGTTTTGCTGAGGAGATGGACTCCTGTACTGTCAAGTTAAGCCTCGTGGTGACATGCTTGTTTTTATAGTTATCTTTTGAGGATGCCCTAGAATTAGTCCATGAACCCTGTTGTTGTCAAGTACATGCGAGTTTACAACAAACAGTGTGTTAGCACAAGGTGCTTATATAAAACTTGCACCAGATTCTGTCAGAAAATAAGTCATTCACTTCAGAAGAGGTGATTGGAGAGGGGATTGAAATGTTGTGACTACTAAGACACCCAAGTAAAAACCTCTTTTTTTTTTTTCTTTTTTTTTTTAAAAGCTGGGGAAAGGACTTGCCCCATGTTAGAAGGTTATGATCCAAGCCCAAATCTACTGTGTGGTCATGTTATGAGCCCCTGCAGCACCCTCTGGTGATCCAGACATGCTTGTGCAGCAGTTGGGGTCCTGACTGAGCTTCTGGATGAGCGTAACCATGAGGTCTTGCTGCAGGACTGAAGACATACTGTAGAACAAGCCTAGGCTGCAACCAACTTGATTTTACTAATGGGTGCTATTGGGTTTTGCTGCCACTTTTTTTTCTTTTCACCTTCTAATTTTTGTTTAAGAGGGGATGGAAGACATTTAAGGGATCTGTAGACTGTCCTGTTCATATTGGCTCTAGGCAAGCATAACCAGTGTGATTGCATGAGATAAAAGGATTCCAGCTTTATGGCTGCTTTGCTGAGGAGTAAATGAAGCATGGTATGGGGAAGAGGGAAGAACAAAGACAATGTGTATATGAAAATTTTTATTCTGAGTACTATAGCCCATTTCATTTATAATATTAAAATATGGCTTGGAGAAACAGTGGAAGTAAATTAAAAAATAGTCGAACAGTAATAGTAAAGTAGTGGTTTTGCAAGTAATAAAATTTACAGAACTTCCATTTCCCTTATTTTTTGACTCTTCTGTTATTCCCTGATCTTTCAGAGTATCCCCTCTATACAGTGTATTTCTTCTAAGTTCTTTAGATATCTTAAATGGCCTGCTAGCTGTGGCTAGTCTGAGTACAGGTGCCTGCTGACTGCCTGAGTGACCCAACAGAACCTGCTGCCTCTCTGGTCACTGCAGGTCTGATGCTTTGCCTGGGGGCTGTGTGCAACTGCCAGGTCAAAAATTCTACAGCGGTTTTTATAAAGTCTTCAAAATAATTGATACTTTTACTGTTGCACTTGGTTGAAACTGTTCAATTAAATCAGAAGCTGTTAATGAGGGAGAACAGGCTGTGATCACATAAACCTCGCTTTATTAGCAAAGCAGGTTTAGAAAGCTGTGGGTAATAGACAGTTCCATCTTCAAGATTTTAGTGCCATCATTGATAATGGCATAATCTTATATCAGTAAACAGTGTTATTTTCTTAAGTGTTTTTATTTAATTTTATGAAAATAAACTCTTAAAGATAGGACGATTTAAAACTGCATTCAGTTTCTTAATTTGCTTTGCTTTTAATGTATTTGATTTGATCTAAATGTCATATTAGACTGCGATTCATTTGTTCAGCAGAATAAAGTTAAATCTTAAATAGATCTTCATTTTGATGATGCCTGTTTGTAAGTATATGGGAAGATAGTTGTGTAGAACACTTGTGATTTCTTCTGACCCAGAGAGTCTGGTCAGGATGCTGTTTGCAAATTTCTGTAATGGTTTGGGGATTTTGTGCAGGGAATTGACCATGCAGCATTTGTACTCAGGATTTGACTCTTCTGATCTGGAATAGAAGCTCAATGGGTTGTGATTGCAACTGCCTGTCCTCTGCTTTTCCCTTGCCAGATTTTGGACCATAATTGTGTATAGCTTCGGACAGCAGTTTGCTTCTCTTACGCATATGTTCTGGAGGTGGGGGAGCAGGAGCTTATTTGCATCAAAGAAAGTCAGAAGACCTGTTTGTCTAGAAACCGTTCAGATTTTTCTGTTTTAACACCTTGTGTCTAATCTCCCCTGCATCCCTTACCTTCCCTCCCGCCCCCCCCCCCCCCCAAAAAAAAAAGGGAACAGAAGAGTGGAGGGAATATCTTGTTTTGTTCTTAAGAGATACTAATAAATTTCTTTAAAATCCTTCTCCCCACCCCCTGATGTGAGGCTCATATCTGTGTTTTATTGAGGACTTTCTGGATCCTGTTTTTTTTAAACATGGTATTTTTAAGACTGAATTGTTCAGCGATAAAACCTACCACAATATTCCTGAAGATACTGGCTGACTAGTTCTCAAGAGGTTTCAACCTGCTTTTCCATCATGGGTTCCTTTAATGAAATGTTAATGAGAAGATGATCTGATAAACTTCTTGAAAACTTTCTGTGCAACAAACTCGCTTGTAATCTGAGGATTTTTCTTCAGATCTATTTCTTTTAAGGCATCTATGTTTGTTTCTGTAGCTGTCTGTCTTGCATGCACGTAGATAGTGCCTATGAACAAGCCACAAAGATTTTGGTGTGTTGTTCTTCTAAAGGCTCGAATGACTAATTTTCTAAAGGTGTATGAAGTTTCTTTTATGCTTGTTAAAACTGCTAGAAGCAGGAGAAAGTAAGTACAGACTAAACTTCAGAGTTGCAATCTGACGAGGAATCCTCCAGGCTTTTTATCTTGAATAGTTGAGATCACAATTCTTGCTTCTGTCTTATCTGTACTTCACTGCTTTTAATTCTTCATGGTGTCTTCTGCTTAATCTTAATGGCTTATAAAATACTTCAGTGGCATAATTAGCTTATCTTAAAATAGTCTGATCTGTTAGCAGTGTTGGAACAGTAAAGGGACAGCCAGCCCAACAGTTACTGGGTTTCATGTAGTGCACCCACAGAGATGTGTCAGTGTTTGGGCCACAGAGGAGGAAGGAAGGAGTAGGTGAGAATTTTTCAAAGATATAGCTGGATCTTGAACAGGAATGCTTCAGTCCCCCTGTGTTAGGATTTACAGATGTATTCCTTCAGGAGTTTGACAACAGCCAGTTAAAGTAACTAGAAAGCAGTTTTGGTTTGGTTTTTTTTTTTACCAAGACACAAGTAAAGTAAAATGAAGATACAAAATTCAGTTCCGTGGGTGTTCCTTTGCTTAGGTTGTTTTTTATATTTGTAGCTTGAGTGTGTCTGGCTTGATTTACCAATTTTTATGCTTGAGAGAGAGTGACCCCATCTCATCTTACCTCAAACTCCTCCTTGTTTCAAACTTGTAAGTATTTCTGGTCTCAGACCTTTAAGCTTTGAAGTGTAATGTATCTGCTTTCTTGAGACTGTGTATCTGGGTTTGACGAATTTCTATAATTGTCTTGTATTTCTTTTCCATTTCTACCACTTCAGACACAAATACAAATTTGGTCAAGGAAGCAATTGCATGTATCAATGAAAAAGAGTGTTGTAGGTGTGTTAATTCTGAAGGGTAAGCTCTGCATTTGAAATATGTATTTTTGGAAGAGCTCGTGCTGCAGTTATTGTAGTTGCTACAATATTCAAGGGATTAGAATACTTTCTGTTTCTTGTTACTATGCAGGAGAAGGAACTTCATATGCAATATATTCAGGATGCTGCTTGTGATGTGATTTATTCCATATTTTCCGGAAGACATCTTTTTGTTTTTATTTCTGTAGAAGAGTAGATCTTTTTCTGAAGTTCAGAAAAAACAAAATTATGTGCCAACTTGCCATACTTTTTGTTGATTAAAAATGGATTTCAATGTTTAGTGTGTTATACTAGCCATTTGGTCAAGTGTTGAGATCCTCAGTAGCTGATGCTGGGTGTACAAATACTGGCTGCTCCTGACTAAGCAGAAAATGTAGTTCTATTATTTCAACATGTAAAATGCTTTTTAGGGAAAGTTTGTTCTATTTTTGGATTGATAACTCTGTTCATTATGGATTCTAAAAAAGCCATCTCCATTGACATTTTTAGGTCTTGTTTTTTGATCTCAAACCCTGCAAAAAAAAACTTACAGGAAGTGCTTTTATTATGTAGTGTTTGAGTTTGCAGACCATCATTGAGAGACTAACTTGGACTCTGTAAGATCTAGTTAAAAACAAATTCTCCTGATAATGTTTGAGTTCTACTTCCAGGTGGATTTTATATACTACCTCCATGCAGGAAGTGAGAAAACTAGTTTTAACTATATGTTAATGTCTTGCGTATGCTGCAAGATTTCTTGAGCTTTTCCTGTAAATGGCAGTAACTTGGCAAGTCCTATGAATAGTTTAATATTTAAACTAACTCTAGTTTTATTTTGCTGGTGTTGCTGGTGCTCTTATGTATACAGATAGAGTTGCAATATGACTGAAAATTGGGAGGTGGAACTTGCTTCTCTTCCTGTTGGAGCTATGCATCCCAAAAGCTTGGTATAGGCATCATTTTAGTATGGTTCAGTTTGTTACAGCAAAATTATTCTGGTGAAACTTCTAGACCAGATTAGCTTTCAACTGAATTTGGTACATTTCTTGTAACGCTTGGTTTTTTGTGTTGTGTGATGGTTTTGTTTTTTTCTTCATTTTTCCTTGTTTCTCCCACATTCATTAACTGTGCTTACAATGAGTTTTCAGTGAATTAGTTTCAATGTTCCAGCTGAATCCTTGGCTGTAGTGATGGTGTAAGTGGTGGAGATCTTACTCTGGTATTCTTTCTACCATGTTTCCTTGTGTCTGTTAGACCTATTTAAGTGAAAATGCTGTAAGCCGACGTTACCTGTGTGCTTGTTCCCTGTTATAGCATTAATGTTTACGTCTTAGAAGTATTAGTAGAGAGATTATTAGGAGACGAAGTCTAGCACAGAAGAGCTTCCTGTAGACTCCTTGGAATAGTGGTGAATTCTAACGGGGTTCCCATGGTAGTGAATGTGTTTTCTTTAATACACATTAGTCAGATCTTGCTATTGTCTTCTTTATAATACAGCATGTCGGCTGTATTATAGTCAGTACACAAGTTGCCTTAGCAAAACTTTCTAAAACACTATTAAAAAAAAATACATAAACCCATGTTTGGCGAAAAGTGCTAAAGGGTTCTAATGGTTCCTGAGTGTGTAGGGAACCGTCTTTTTGGCATTCACATAAGCTTTTTAATCCAAGTCTTTGTCTCTCTCCTCTGCTGTATTCCAGTACTAAATTAAATTATTTAACTTTTATTTTAGCAATAGGAGACAATTTGAGCATAATTAAAGTAATGTATCTGTCTAAATGAGTGATACCTAATTGGATTATCATTGTTTAGAGAATGTCTGCAATTATTCATTGCAAAACTGTGCATTTCTGTTTGAGAGCTACAATAAATATTGATGTCTCACTGTTCAATCTGGTGAATGTAGCTCTAGATCTGCACTTTCATTGCCACTCTTAGTTTCCAGAAGGCACCAGTGGGTTGAGATGCTGTTCTGGAATTCCAGGACTTTGGTGGAGGAAGTTCTGGCTATAGTTTAGTGGCAGAGAAGGGCACACACTGTTTGCTGCCCAACCTGGTCAGCATGTGGCCAGCCCTTCTCTCCTGCTTTGTCTGCTGTGCCTGTTACGGGAGGTTTCAGCCCTCTTACTGCCCAGGGTTCATACTCTGACCATGGGAATATGCATTGGATGATAGAGATACTCAAAGTCATTTGGATAATGAGGGAGGATAACGTCCATATTGTTTTTGTAATTTTTCTTGCAAAGGTGTTTCTGGGTTAAAGTGCTGTTTTGCTAGTCTCAGGCAATTAGTGTAAGAAATCTCTTAAACCCAGAACTTCTTCTCTGAGACCTTAGACCTGTGCATGCGATAGGTCTGTGCAGTATGCTTAGACATGTTACAAGCTTATAGGCCTTACCTGTATTTCCTATACAGCGACTTCCTTGGCTTCTCTTAATGCTCACATTTGAAAGACTTGCTGAGGTACCATACTAAACAACATATGATAGGAAGAATATTACTAATTAGATTTGTCTTCCAGATTAGAGACCAAATTCAGGAAAATAGTCTTTTAGTTTGTTTAGCTAGAATTCCTCAGATCCCCTCTTAGATCAAAGGTGAAGCTATATTGTGATAGCTGTGTGTGGATAGATGTATGCAGGCTACCTTTAAACTAGTTTAATGTAGTTGTGTGAGTCAATGGCACGTTAGGATACCCCCTCAGAGAAAGCATTTATTTTTTATCCCTACCACTTGAAAATCCATGGTGTCACAAAATGCTCTTTAATTGTAGTACCTAAATGGGGCAAACCTGTTTCTTAATGGAGAACATGTCTTAAGAGTCGTATTTGTCATCTATTAAGTTTTTGAGAAACTGAGTTAATATGTTCAGTTATGACTATTCACTAGCAAGATGTGGATGGCAATGCACCTGCATTTTGAGGTGGGTATGTCTTATCACATGGTCTCATGTGGTTTGTAGCTGTGAATTCCTGTTTCAGCTTTTCTTCATATCTTTAGCAGAAGAGTACTGAAACTATTTGATATGTTCCAGTAAAACAAATGACAGTCAGCACCCACCAACTTTTATTCTTTTTCCGTTTATTTCTTTATTAAATGTGGTTTGGTCATTTTTTTTATGTATTGTGAGAACGTATTAAGATTCTTTGATTTAGCAAGCCTTGCTGCATGAAATGCCTTCAAAAGTAGGCTTGAAATTCTTTGTAATTATTGTGTGACAAATTTAAATCAGTCATCCTTAAAAAAATAAAAATCTTATTTTTGTTTACATATTTCATTTGGATGATTAGACTACAATGAAGTTTGCGGCTTTCAGTAAAACTTGTAGTTCCAAAATTTGTCTGTGGTCTAGATTGATGCCTCTGTTCTAAGAAGAAAGTTTTGGCTCAGATGGCCTTTAATGAATCAGGAAGACTAGGGAGGTAAAAAATTTTGTTTCATTTTGATCTGTATGTATGACAGAGGCTTCAGAACTGTCCAGCATACAGATCTTGTGGTGTTGATAATGGTTGGATGGTGATGGTGGTAGTTTCTACTCTGTTGTAACTTCACCTCATCAAATGGATGCTTGACTCTGAGAAGCCTTAGCTTTAACTAAGGACTTTATTCTGCCAAATGAAACTTCCATCAGCTCTTGCTATTTACAAATATGGAAGATAAAAAATTAGAAATAATTTTCTAGTGAGACTGCTGCATTTTTGCATTTGCTATTGCTGATAGCTGTAGGTTAATTTAAAAGTTCAAATTGTGATCTGGAGGACTTCTGTGCCGCAAAGCTTGTCTGCTAATCTCTTGCTTTAGCTGCAAATGTTACTTTTATTGGCAAACCTTGCCTTGTTTTGAGTGTTTTGCCGTTGAGGAAATTTAAGATTGGTGCCTTGCCTTGCCTTTTGAAGTTCGTTGATTGCTTTTGACCGTGGCAGATTAAGGCAAATGCCTTAATCCTCATCTCCCTGCCTAGGTGCAATTTAACAATCTCTTGTCCTGTTGTTTGTCAGTGTGACAGGGCAGAACAGTATTTTGAAGAGGAGGTATGGCATGCGATGTGACTTGGCTAAAATGAAGTGGTGTAAACGATTGAAGCTATGTTGCATATGATTTTTGGTGTGAGGATCTGGAAGAATGACTATGTCAGACTTCAGCTGTTTATTCTTTACAATTTTTTTTTTGAGAGATAGCTGCAAGTAAACAAGAAGTATTTCCGTCACCCTCCCCCTCCCCCCCCCCCCCTTCTGTCTTTCTCTGCTATTTTTTGGAACTTTCATTCATTTCACTTCCCAGTGAGTAGATGATGAGTTTTCTGTCATATTTTTCTATTAAAGTGCTAGTGTTTTCTCCTGAGGAAGAACGAGAAAGTCTTGTGAATTCTACTCTCAGTAAGTGTCTCGTTTTTACTTATCTTAATATCTTCCCTTCCATTTTTGATTTGTCTTCCAATGTTCTCATGAATAAAGTTCCACATCAGTCAGCTGGGTATGTCACATGAACAGATTTTTGTTCCTTTTTTCCCCCTGGGGTCTTGAAAAGTAGATGCTCCAAAACTGACCAATTATGTACCAACACTCTTGGAAAAACAAAACAATTACTTACTATCTGATCTTAAAAACAGAGATCTGCATAGTTTTACATTATGCAAGCTATGCTTTTATTGATAATCATGTTAGTTAGGTTTTGATTTCTCTTGTTGTTGGGTTTTTGTTTGGTTCTGAAATAAGACTAACTTGTAATGCATCAAACAGTTGCAGATAATTTAATTCCAAGCCCTCCACCAAGGTCACCGTTTTTTTTAAATGCTTTGTATAATATTGAGCATTTATTGTTCTTAGTCAAAACATATTTCATATGAACTGTAAGACTGTAACCTTTCTCTGTAGGACCCTAATGTTATTTGCTTGCAGTAGAAACTCTTTTTTTTAGTTTTTACTGTATTGGTGAAATTTGGAAGCTACATTTTTAATGGTGCAGTCAAAAACATGCTAATTGGAAGGATAAAAACATGTTTTTTGTAGACAAGTTGTATTTGTTGATCCCATTTCCTAGTTTTGTCTTCATATTGAAGTTTACTGGTTCAGTTATTTCATTACTTTTGTGTTTTTTATCAGTGTAGCTCTTGGTTTTGGTTATGTGGTTTTTTTCTTTGCGAAAGGAATCTGGTATAAGACTGCTCTAAATGTGTTAACTGTTGTATACTTCTAATGTGCTGGTGCGTTTTTTTTGTGTGTTCTTCAATGCTGTGACTTTGCTAATAGCAGATCAGAATGGTATGTAACTCTTAAGTCATCAAGATGGAAAAAAATTTTCAAATAAGGTGTAATGAAAAAATGGGTTCAAGTCTGGTGCAGATGAAGTGACAGCTTAAATATTTGAGCAGTAACAAGTCAAATGCAAAGTTTAGCAGAAGTAAACAATTGGAACATTATAATTCAGCTAGGCTCACGTTTTTGACAGTTATGCAGAGGTGAAGCATGGTTCTTTAGGAGGCTTTTGATGTTGGTTTTGTTGTTGTTTGTTTTTTTGTTTTTTTTTTTTTCCTTTGCAATGACAGCTTCTGTGCTCCCATGGGTTGGGGGGTGGGGAATTCTTGCCAGCAGCTGCATAGAAACCTGTAAGTGCAAAGATGGCCCAGATTTGGTGTTAAAGCTATCACGCAGGGTACTGCTGTGTATTAGCACTTAGTCAATATGATGCTATTTGACCAGATAAAATATCTCAATCATGTGCTTGTGTGTGACAGTATATGAATACATATTCTGTGTGTAGCTAATGTAAGTGTTTCTCCTGGTTCATTAAAAAAAATTGCTCCTATAAGAGATGATTTGGTGCCTCCAACGTGGTCTCTTAGCGCAGAAGTTCTAATGACAAAATGAAACCTGGTCAATATATCAGGACCATACTGTAGACTTCAGATAGTTTGGTGCTTCACCTTTGAGGGATTAAAATTGCAAGTGTAATACTTTTCTTCTGTAAAAATGTGGTATTCTGTATCTTTCTGTCGGTGTATTATCTGATAAATGCTAGTGTTCTCTGCAGACTAATTACAGAATGATTCTGAATAATGAGCTAGTTTAAAGTATCATCTACTCAAAATCCAACCACTTATTACAGCATAACTGTACCTTTGCTTCTCTTTGTTCTCTTGATATGCCTATAGCATATCTTTCTTGTGGATAACGCAGTTACCCTTTGATAGTTCTATCTGGTTTCCAAGTGTTCCCATCCAGTGGAAAGGTAGGACCAGTAATGTATGAGCAATCTTGTGAAGTTTCTACTTAAGAGGAATGGTGTCAGGATGTGCTTATAGTATGCAGCAAACATGCAGTTGCAGCTTAAGTGGGTATAAGAGATTACTTTAAACTAGCCTCTGTGAATATGGTTTCACTAGAGTAGCAACAGTCTGAGATTTTTATGTGGGCTAGCTGCCTAAATATTTACCAAAGGTCTGTACGATTCCCCCTGCCTCCAATGTCAGTGCTGAAGCTTACTGTGATTACACTCTTACTGGTAAGTATTTGAGTTTGAGTTAGGCTTTCCTCTATGCTTACAAAAAGAAAAGGATTAATGTGTATTCTTCCAGCAGAATACAGATACTTTTCTAATCTTTCTTGACCTCTGTGATCGAGTCTATTCCCCTTTTATTTTAGCACTCTCCAAGGCAGCAGTCTGAAGCTATGAAACACGTTATCTGAAATGTCCCCCTGTGTTAGCTTTTAGAAGAGATTGCCTTCCTTTTCCCATTAGGCTGGCATTCTCTGTAGTGGTATCGTCTTTTGTGGTATGACATAGGAAGGCATTGTGACAGAGTTTGATAAAATATTTCTAGTGTGCTCCATTAATTTTGACAACTCAGATTTGTTTGTACTTTTTATGTGTCAGTGTGTGTATTTCTGGATATGTCAATATATGTAGAGACAACGTGTGTTTTTTTTAATATGTCAGTATCTTTTATAGAGAACATCTGCTATGAAATTGTTAGAACAGTATGTAGTGATACTTATTTAAAATGTGTTCTAGTAGTCACTGTGTACCCAGTTGGTTTAATAAACCGGTAAAACATTTCAAATGTAGTTGAATATCCTATCCAGTTAATAACATGTACTGTTTTGAATTTCATCAGTCTTGCATGTCACATATTATAATCTTGTCACCTTTTCCTCATATTTTCATTGGCAAGACAAACCAATTAGCTTTGGAGTTTTGAATCTTAAAAATTCATAATATAGATAACATAAATGCAAGGTTTACATGTGTGTTTTAAAGTAGCAAATGGGTTGAAGTACCACTGGTATACTTAGTTCTCTGTTGGCATAGTTTTTCCCTTCAGATGGTTGTTTGGAACGTGAGGCCTCTTCCTATATTTGCCGTAGCAGAGCTAAACTCTAATGTCACTTACAGGAGAAATTTAATACAAGCAGCTTGTGCAGAACAGACCTGCTGCCATGATAGCATGTAGTATATTTAGCGTGCATGTGTCTAGTAACCATGTGATCTTGTGCAAGTGAATAAAACAGTGAAACTCTCAAAAGTTATAATTTCTCTAAATGTTTTCAGAGTTCTGTTAATTAAATAAAATGTTATCAAACTATTTGAAGAGACTCAGTTTGTAACTGAGATGTAACAAACTGCAGAATTTGGAATGCTGCAGCATTGTGTTTGCATATCAGTGTAAGAGAGGACTGAGAATTCAAAAATAGTTGGATTTTTTTTAATCCACCATAATTTTTGGAGTATTTTGTTTGTTTTCTAGGCTGTTATGATTCAGTTTGCTGCCATGATGACTAAAGATTAATTTTTAAATTAAATCTGAAAATAGCAATCTGATTCTCAGGTACTTAATCTTTAAGAAAAGCTACAAATGTAAATTTTGGCAATGCTGTGATGTCAGAATTTCTTGGTCTCATCTGTGCTTAAAAGCTAATGTGAGAGTTACATGCCTTCTGCAGATTTAACAGGTCACCATTTGGGAGATGATATGCAGGGGAGAGTGGCATATGTAAGTCCTCTATCAAGACACTGTAACAAGGTTGATAATCTCTTTAATGGAATATAATCTCTTATGCAAAATCCTAATAAAGTTTAATGCCATTTTCTCTGCTGGTTTGGTGCTGAAAGTGTGGTGTTGGTTTACTGTTTAAGGTTTTCTGACTCCTTGTGCTGAGCAGAAAGAGCGAGATGGCTTGCTCATCGTCTCCTGTTTGTTGCATGATACCATTTATCGTGTGGTAGCAGGATTCTTCTTGCACTGCAGCTATGGACCCAGATGAATAAAAATGTCCTAGGTTGGATCTAAGCACCAGGGTGCAGCTTTAATACTGAATATGGGACAACATATTTCTAACAACTCATTGCTAAGGGATTTACTTAGTCTCAGACTTGGCATGATTGCATTCCTTAAGCTTGAAGATTCAAGTGAGTTCTGAATGCTTTGGGAGTTCCTTTCTTCTTCAGGTCCAGCGGTCACATGTCATGCTGGTGAGGCTTGGCTAAAAGCAGAGGAATGAAGGGTTCCACCTCCCCCAGCTGTGATTTAACTTGTACGTCTTCCAGCTGGTAACTTTTTCCACCTCTTCCTGTAGAGAAGACTATGTAGGCACTTTCCTCCAGATAATGGGTTGTTGGATTTTGTTTTCTGATGGTATTTCTCTGGACACACTGTCATTATGGACTAGTAAGCTCCTTCAAAGATTGAAGATACTTTCTGTTGAATTTTCTAATTTTGGTAGATACTGCATTTGCAGAAGAATTACAAGGAAGCCCAGTGGATTTTCTTTTGAGTACTTTAAGGACACACATAGTAAAGCAGCATTAAATTGTCTTAAACATAATAGAGAACTGAAATTATTCCATAAAGCATAATGATATTGTGCGGTCAGAGTTACATACCTTAGCATACATACTGTTTCCTAGCCCTGCAGAATATAATTGTGTTGGAAGCTATGGTTGGTCTTCTTAAGTGTTTCAAAATATCAATAATCCTCTTGCCCAAGCTCCTGAATTAATAGCATATGAAAACAACAAGGTCCCTTTAGAGTTCCCATTTTGTTTTTCTATAGCAGCCTGGATCTGAGGCACTGTAGAACCACCAGTGAAAACTCACATCTCTAGCAAAAGCTGTCACTTGTTTGTAGTGGATTTGTTAGTGCTATTGACAAATACTTATTTATTTCTGTTTGATGCTTTAGCTTGCTTTTTCCTCATGGCTCTTCTAAATAAATTTTTTCTACAAGAACTGAGTCTTGTGCTTAATTGATTCTGCTTTCAGAAGGCCAAAGAATACCATGTGCATCCTTGAAAGACCTTCCCTTAAGGTGAAATCCTTAAAAGTGAATGAGAACCAGTTTCTTTTTAATGTCTTTTGGAGTCTACTAAATTTAAAAAGCCATGTCTGTGCCTTTGTTCTATGCTTCGTGGCATCAGATTGGATAAATGCCACAGATAAAAATCCCTACAGATAAACTTATTGTTAACTCTTTCTCCTGCTGTCCTCCATCATGGTTTTTCCTCTGCTTTTGGGGACTTCCTCTTCTCTTTAATGCCCATCTTCACTGATGCAAACTTGGACTCATTCCAAAAAAGAACAAACAGTTGAGGCTTGAGAGCTATCTCACTTCCATATGGGAAGACTATAGGGAATACTACCATCCTGTTCAGGAATATTTTGGCTTCATTTCCACCTGCTGAAAGAATTAGGCAAGGGCACCCATTTGAATAAAACGAGATTTTGAGCCTGAGGATTCACCCGTTAGACTAAATACTTCTTCCTTTCCATGCCCAGACTGACATCTTGCAAATAATGCAAATGGACTGACTTGATAGCATTAAAAGGTAAGAGCAGAAATCTTAGTTTACTCTGTTTAAACCAAAGCTCAGCGCATTGTTGCTCTCTAGATGCTGTCAACCTAGGCAATAGACCTGGCTCACGCATGCTTATTTATTACTGAACTGTGCATTTATGGTAGTCTTAAGATTTTATGTGGTACTTTTTCTGATGCAGAGTACTAAAGGCTTTGCGTTTTTTTAAGTGATGCATACAAAGGGGAGTGCCTGCCATCTATAAAGGCTTGCTAATGTTGTTAATCAGATATTACTGTCAAAATTAAATATATTCAGTGGTAGACAAAGAGGAAGGAAAATCTACAAGAAGCTAGAAGGAAGAATCTCCACAAGTATTGGTTTACCTAACATGTTAAGAGTAGAGCCTGCTAGAAGTACAGGGTAGGCTTGTTTTGATTAGTATCTTCCTTTTGAAAGCAGGCAAATGTTTATAGTGTAGAGGATGTCTCCACCTCTCCCCCTGGTGAAGCTGTGTGCTGGAGAAATTGATGACACTGTATGTTGGTGAATTCTTACAAATCTAAACGTAGACAATCATAGGGGTGTCTGTGCAGGGGTAAAAATCTATTAGCTTCAGATGATATCATAAGCTGAAGTTTTGAGAACTAGGTCCGACTCAGTGGTCAACATTTTGGGTTATACTAAGAAGTCCTTGTTTCAAATCTCAGTTTAAAAATCTGTTTAGTTTGGCAGCAGGATGAAATCTGCTAAAAAGCAACTGTCAATCTGCACTTTGTCTGAACTGCAGAGTGAATTGCTGGAAAGATACCTTTCTTCCAGTGGGAAGATAGATAGAATTTTGTAGTATGAGTTTTGTTTTGTTTTTAATTTTCTTTCCTTTAAGCAAGTCTAAATGCATTTCCTTAAAGCTACTGTAATCCTGCCTCAAAGTAGAGGATATGAGATGAGAACTGAGAGAAAAGTAGAACTCAGTCACCAACGCAATTTCTTAATTAAAATCCACTTTACTAGTTCTTTTTTCCATTTCTTATGTGCTGTCAGGAATATCTCTTATTTTGGCATATAGCTTTTCCCGTGTTTGCTGTAAGTTGACTTTTTAGTTTTTGTTAAGAAATGTGTGGCCTCATATGCAAAACTTGCAAAGCATCAGTTAGGGCAGAAGGA
The DNA here is from genome assembly GCF_964195595.1 of Calonectris borealis. Lineage (NCBI taxonomy): Eukaryota > Metazoa > Chordata > Aves > Procellariiformes > Procellariidae > Calonectris > Calonectris borealis. The sequence goes on along the minus strand of NC_134322.1, from coordinate 4,545,077 downwards.
GCTGAGCCATGTAAGAGCATAAAAGGATGGAACAGGATGCTGGAAGTTTCTTGCACTGCGATTTGTAGCCAGAGTTAGAGCTTTGTTACTATATATTTGTATGTTGCAATGAGATTTAATAGATAATTGAAGTTTTCAGGGTGATATATGGAAGCAGGTATGTCCAAAGGTACACCAGTCTTTATTGAGGGGAAAACATGCTTTTAATACAGGCAAAAAAGCAGCTGTAATACAGATGAACATATTAGGCCCTAGTTATACTGTCCCTTCTAGGCTCTGTCTTTGCTGATGCAGGTGAAATTGGAGACTACGAGCTCTAGGCCAGCTAGCTGTCAGTACTTATTGCTTCAGCTGCTGCAAGGCTTCCAGTCAGCATGTAAAAGAAAGACAGTTTTAGTGTCCTGAAGGCCCGGAGTATTCAACAATAACTTTTTTTAAGAGGAGTTAAGATTTCTTGCAGGTGCAAGAATGCTTCTAAGCAGGTTCTTCAAAGTTGTTTATAAACTGCATGCCAGTTTGCTGTGGCTCAGTTTTTGTTCATAACTCCATATAATCATGTTCACTGATTATTTACTTAGAATGAATGAAATGAGATGCTGTAAAATAATTAAGCTAGCATTTGATTCTAATATACAGAATCCGCTTTTATGAATACATTTAATATGTGAGATTTTTTTTTTTTGCTCAGGGAAATAAGTATATATAGTGTTGCATGAAGACAAAATGCTTCATTGTCATACTAGAAAGGAATGGAAAAGAATGCATATTCTTCCTCGTGTACTCTAGTGATGCTGTTAGAATAATAAAATTCATTTCTATGTCTAAATAAGTCTATCCCTTCACATGCAGGAGTTTAACACTAGCTGTAACCACTTATTTCTCCAAGCTCAAAGATTGACTTGACGTGTCTGAACTTGCACATTGCACACTTTCATCTACCAGGGCTACAGGCAGTATCAAAATTTTGTAGTGGGATGCAACTGTTCTTAACAAAATAAGATATGCTGTTAAGTGCAGTAATTAGAACTAATACTTTCAAGGAGAAGTCATTCATGTCTGACTGCTCCGTATTTGCTTTACAACTGAAATATGGTTCCTAGGTCTCTTAGCTAGGTTTTTGTCAGAGATGAACAAACAGCATGGATGGAAGGGATCCAGCAGTGTTTGTGAAATGGGCACTGTTTTGTGTAATTTTCCTAGCAGGTTTAAATCATTGCTGCAATAATTAAATGCTGAGATGTCCACTTTGACCATCCAATAGTGCAAGAGACTGAGGCTGATCATGCAATCTTCCCTTCTGAAGTGGTTTCAGGGCTGCTTTTTGGCATTTCTGGCAGTTTCTTTGATAGTAAGGATAATTATTTTTTCCTTTTCCAAAATCAGTGTAGTAAGCTGTGTGTGACTGTACTTTTTTCTTTTTTTTCTTTTTTCTTTTTTTTTCTTTTTTATTTTTTATTTTTAATGCATAATTGCAGGTCTGGATGGCCAGCTATATTTATAGTCTCTGATTCCTGACCAATCCTGGTTATTGTCAGGTCTAGGCAGTCATTGCATCAGATAGTACTTGGCTGACTAAGTAGTAAAGATGGAGATGTCTGCCTTACAGTTTCAGAAAGCTTGCATTTGCATCTAATGTTTCATGTCAAAGTTAAATAAATATACTTGTTTAAGTGGAAGAGGTTTTCAGTAAGGGAAGTCTGCAATAATCTGAGCCTGTCTGAGCTTCTGCTTCAGATTCCTGGCTACTTAATGTAATTGAAAATAGGCCAGCTGCCTTTCAAATACATTAAGACCCAGCTTTTGCGATATCTTGCTTTTCTCAATATTCCTTGCTTTTGTTTAACTCTTCAGTGATGTAGTAGTTTATTCACATAGTAGTTTATCAGAAGGGCTTTGTATATTTAGATATGGATCACTTAATTGATTCTTGCTTGGGACCTCGATTAAATTTTTCTGGGCCTTCACTTAAACTTCTGTCACCTATATCTTCTCATTCAGACCTTTTTAGTGGCTCTATTCATGTAAGATGCTTGTCAGGATTTTTTGACAGGAAGAGAAATTGAGATATTTTCAAAGTTTAAGGATTTCTGTTTTTAATACACTGGTGTGAACAAATGGGTCAGACTGCTCTGTTTTATTTATAGTCATTGAGTATTTAAATCCAGAAGCTATTGCAACAGATACTTTAATACATTGTGCTATCCACCACTTGAATCATGTAGCTTTGCTGTGAAGCAGTAATGTTAGTTAGGGTCAAATGACTTAAGTTTTCTATTTGCAGCAATCTGCAAGAAAGGTGAAATAATTAGATTTTATCATTTGCTCTGCCTTGCAGGTATAGCAAGTAACAGAGTTACTGTAGCATCATGAATTTCCACTTGTCAACTAAACCATATTAACTGTGTATGCTGGTTTGTTACCATTGCTAAGGGAAAAATAGTTTCAAAGTTAGCTAGTTTTAGAATTAGGTTTCTATTCAGAGAACAGTTCTTATCTGAAGATTCAGTGTACTATAATCAGTGTAGTTTAGGTAACATTTTTGCAAGTGAATCAAAGTGGCTAGGTTCATGTTAATGACATATGAATGCCCAGACTACCAGACATCACCTGCCAATAAAGGAAAAGATTCATATGCAAGAGCAGAAAATATTCTGAATAGTATTCTCGCTTCTTTTCTTAGTAGAAACTGAGTTTACTACAGTATGTTCAGGTGTTGGGGTATGCATCTCAATGTAGTTAACTTTTGTTTTTAATGGCCTGCCTTTTACTTGATTTGGACAGTCTTAGCTTGTGATTGCCCTCCATTTGGATGTATATATTCTTAAAAGCAGTAACACTAGCCTAGGGGGTGGAAGGAGGGAGAGAAAAAGGATTATGAAGTACTTGGATCAAGAAAATATTTTACATAGTAAGGAATTCCATTCTAGGCTGCTTTTAAAAGTGGCTGCTGAAATTAGAGAGTTTGTGGGAATCAAACTGTTTCTTGACCGTGGGTGCCCAGCACCATCTTCTCGAGTTCATTGGTGTTACTTGTATTCTGCCTGTGTTTAATCTTTTTCCAGTATATCACTCCTGAGATGTATCTGAGTGGATTCATCTCACTTGTACGTTATTTTATTATTTGCTACCTGTCTGCCTCAGATTCTGAAACCTTTAGATTATAAAAAAACAGTCTCCATGCATGTTTGGAAAGGAGTTGCCCTATGATCTGCTGTAGCTCCCCCCTTCCCGCCCCCCCAGTAATGGTGTTTTATTTTAATTAAATATAAAATGACTATTTGCTTAAAAGCATGCAGGGGAGGGAATAATTCACTGAAATTTGGTTTTAATCTCTCTGGAGCATAGTGTAACTTTTTTAAAAAAAATTTTATTTAGAAGTCTGAACTGGTGGTGTATCTGAATTTTAAAAGAAGAGATTGAGTTTTGAACAAAGGCTATGGCAGCCACAGAAGAAGAACTTACCACTAATCTTTGTTAGAAACATGTAGGCGTCTTTATGGTTTACTGAATATCTTACTGAGGCATGCAGGCTGTTTGAAGCATTATGTTGTCGTGTCTGTCTGGTTTATAATTGTTGCACTTCAACAATATGACTGCATGCTGTCATTTAATCAGACATCAAATAAATTATCAAGAAAGCTTTCTCAACAATTGTTCAGTGATTTAAAGCTTCTTATAGATTCTTTGATGTGTGATATCTCTTCTATTTGTTCTCAGTTTTCCTTCCTGTTCCTTTTAAAAGGGGGGGTGCCTGTATGATGTTGGAATCCTCTGGAAGACTGGAAATGTGTATTTGGTAAGAGAGTATGCTCAAGAGGGAAATGGTTGTGAAGACTACCTGTCATAGCAGGTAAAAAACCAAAACAAAACCCACAAAAAACCAAACAACAAAAAAAAAAACACAAATGGGAGTTGGGCAAGAAGCTTGGAGCCTGCAGCTTGTGCAGGGCATGAAGAAAAGCTGATACATAGGATCAGGAAAAAGCAGATAGTTAAGAATGAGCTAACCTTGGGAGGAAGTTTTCCAAGTATAAAATGGGAGCATACGGTGCTCCACGTCACAAAGTCGCTGTTGACTGAAACCAAACTTGGAAATGACCTGTCTTGCAAGGGCACAATGTGCAAGGAAGAATCTTGTTTATAATCCTTCTATATTTCCATTCTCTCATCTACTCACATTTGTCTCTTGCTAAGAACTTTAATAAAATCTGGGATTTTTTAGTTTGAAGTCTGGTTTGAGGAGACTCTCTATAGGACAAGGTATAAGCAGAACCATGTAAAAGCTATGGCTGCCTTTGTATCCCATTACATTCCTGAAGTCAGCTGTAAATGTTTTTGATTGCCATAATGTTTGTTTAGTAATGTGTTGAAGTTGCTGTCATGTGGCTCTTTGTTGCATTACCTCAACAGTTTGTAGGCAGAGTGGACAGTTTTCCTCTTTGTGAAAAGTAAAAATGAATTACTAGGAGTTTAGTCGCTGATAAATGTTCAGAGCTTCACTGAGTTTTAGAAGTCCTGCTGCAAATCACAAAATCAGTTTGCTGAAGTACCAAGCTCGTACAGTTTTCTACGTTAGGTAAACTCAGCGTTAAATAAGATTACCTCATAATTTATCTTCTTTCTGTTTTCCAGTAGAAGAAACTAAAAAACAAAGGCAATCAAATGCCTTTTATATACATGCTTCCTAAGGAAAAATCTGCTATGGTTTCTACTCTTGCCTTGGGAAACTGTGCCAATTATACACCAGTCAGTTTTAATATACTGAGAACAGACACTGGTTTACTTAACTGGAGAATTGCTTATTTGGCATTTGCTACAAGGAAACTGAAGAGCAGCCTGCAAAATTTGAATACAATTTTAAAGAAAGTATTTGAAGGATAAGAGTAATAAATCTCATAACATTGCCCTACAGTACGTGCTGTGTTCTGAATATTTTTTCTGCCTGTCTTCATAAATTTTAAATCTTATGTCAGGATGGTGTTTGAGTTAGCTCAGTTGGCACCTTGTTTAATTTTGAACTATGTGTAAAAAGTAGTACACTGTATTTATGTTTTTCGATGTTGCTTTCAGGTGTTTATTTTTTTTCCAAATAATCTAGCTGTGAGATGTGGATATGATATATCAGAACTTACATAGAGGGATATTTTTGTCTAGCTTTTGGTTTATGAATGTTCTTTATATGTAGGTAAATTTGTTGAGGTTCTAAATGATTGTAAAATTAGCCCCCCCCCCCGCCTCCAAAAAAAGCACCCACTAAAAAATTCAGTACTCCTCAGAAGAGATAATCTACTTAAATCACACAGTTCTCAGAGGCAAAAGAAGGTCAATACTCCTTATGGATAAGGATGTCCAAATAGAAATGCCAGGAACCTGAATTTTTAAGGTTACTTTGACATGTTGTTGCTTACGTTGCTGCTCCCATTGAATTCAGCCTGGCACGGCCATGTTAAAAAATCTGAGCAAAGCTTTCAATTTAATTATCTATAAAATGATGAAAACAGTGAATGACCATATACACAAAAAAAACAGGTGATGCAGCTTGTCTAGAATTTCATAGAAATCTGACCAAATCAATTTAGTACTTTAGAACAGTATTCAGCTGTTGTAACTGTGAAAACATCTTCTGTCCACTTGCAGTCCCCAGTCTTACTCACTGTACATGAGTGAGTACTCTCTACGTACTCTGATTTGCTCTACTGATTTCCGTAGAGATAAATATAGATGTGACAAGTGGGGCAGAGCTATTGTGAGAAGGTCGAGATAGTGAGCTATACCTTTGCCAAATGCACGTTGTTAGGCAAAATATGTTTATTTGTATTCTCTGATCTATTGATAAACTTAAGTTGAGATGGGAAAAGTAATGAGCCAAGATAGCAGTAATTAAAGCTTGAGTGTCACTGTGGTAACTGATGAAATTCTGGAATTCCCAATGATAATACTTTTTCTTAAAGCCATGATTTAACTTAGCGGTATGTAACATGTTTTAAGTGTTATCTAAAGATGCATCAATGAGCCTGAAGAAGGTTGATGAAGTGTTAAGATGTTGCAAAACCAGAAGAAAGCTCCATTCTGGTTGGTAAATATATTAATTGGAAACCGAACAGTCCTGTGTATGTATTTTAATCTCTTTTATTGTGAGATGAAGAAAAACATTAAAATGGACCTTTTAATTGTCCACACTGTTAGGTGTTTGTTGTTTACTTAATTACCAATGCTTGTGAAGGTGTCTTTTCAGCTGATTCTTACTGAATCATCAGGTTAGCTTTAAAGAAAGGAAATTATTTTCCCAGCTGAGAATAGCAGCATGGTGATTTTCCCCCACTCCCACCACCCCAAGATGAATGTAAAAAGTTTATTTCACAGGGTTCTGTTTTGTCTTCTGTAACAGGAGAGCTCTTGTGTAGCAGCTTTTTGTTGTGGGTGAAATAGTGTATAATTTAAAGCCACCTCTAGTAGACATGTTCTTATCAGCATTTTGGAAGGTACATCCTTTGGAAGGTGGCTCCCTTCTTTTGAGGCAGAAAGGAGTTTTGATAAGACATCTGGCTCTGTGCCATTTTTTTTTTGCCACATGGTAGTTAGTTCCATAGCCATTACAGATTCATAATAACCTCGAGGCAGATGTTTTTGATCTTGAAAAATATTTATTTTATATGTATATTTTACTTCAGGAAAGAAACCTTCCTTCTGTGGCTTTTAGTTGCACTTTGAGCTTGTCAATGTGAAAGTTATGAAATCTGTAATGAGTTTTAAACTAATTAAATCCCTGCAAATGCTCTTCTATTTCATTATGGAGCAATCATATCTAAACTTAAGTTTAGATTTCTGCATCTAGTTCATTAATTTTCCAAGAGCTGTAAACGGAAAAAAAGGGAGGATTATCTAGTCAAAAAATTTAAAATTGTGATCAAACTGATGTGGTTGTTCTAAAAGCCATGGTGCATTCACTAGGAAATTAGTCTTTCTGGCCATAGCTTTTAAATACTGGGTTTTGTTTTGTTAACAGTGTCCAGAATCATCCTTCTTTGTGGATATTTTTGTATACCATGGAAAAGTCACATCTTTTGACAAATTATATGATAAATTAGGAACAAGTTTTTTGAGAAACTCTCTGGAGCATGTTTTCCAGATCGCTATTCAGTCATGCAGTTATTTTCTTAATTTCTGTTTGTAGAAGTCTGGCAACGGACTTCTTGTTGTTACTTAGTATTTTAAGTTCTGCTTCTATCTAAAATTGGATTTTAATCTGATATTGAAGGTTTAGTTCTTTTTCTGTGGTCTTCTTTCTCCACTGTTAGCTCATCAGTTTCCAGTTCTTATTTTCCAACTGCGTTCTAATGTGTTTTTGAGAATGCAAATACAAATTATTTTAGAAAATACCAAGACCAAATTTATGTATGGGAATAATAAAATAGAACTTAATGTCACTTGAAAATATGTGGCTGTTTTGCTTCTAGAGAGTATAAATGCTCAGAATAGGATGATACATATTTTGGGGGGGCTTAGGCAGTAGGCCAAGGAAAAAAGTTTATAGCAACATAACAGTGTGGAAAAATATTTGGGTATTGAGTTTAATTGAAATGTGAACCCATTTAATTTTAAATAACCAACTAGAGCAGAATTCCTGCTGTCCCTGATCCTGGACAAGGCCACATTTGTCATATTATCTAGGAGTACATGTATTGTTATAGGTGATGCTGATAGTTCCCGAAAACTGTTTGGTCCATCAACTCAGGAAAGACTCTTTTAAAAAAAAAGTGCATTCTAGGAGTAATAAAACTTGTTTTAAAAACAGGCATCTGAATCTTAGTTCATTTTTCATGCATCTTAGATTTCTGTAGTTCTCTTTGCTAGAAAATACAGTTATTCAGCTTCATCTTAGACAGGACTTACTGCATGGAAAAGAATGGCAGAAAAGACCTTTTAGAGCAACAGTATATTTAGATAGTATTCAGGAGTTGCAGTTCTTCAGTAAGACCATATTTTTTTGAAAGTACTTTGAGATCTTTTCTGATGTGCCTTCAACACTTAATTTGAAAAGCTGTGTAATTTAGAAATTAGAAGCTCTAAAATAGATTGATTTTAATGTGGAAATTGAGGGCCATGTTTAGTTGCAAAACTCCACAAATCCACTCTTAGAAGTACAGTTTACTTAAATGGTCTAATATCAAAGACATGTCTTGTTCTTCCTAGCTGAAAGAAACAAGTGTTTTATGATGCATAAAAAATAATATCAATAAAGAATTGTTTATGGCTTCCTGTTTTTTATGTTGTCCCACTTTTTAAAAAAAATTATTTTGGCTAAGGGTTGTATTATTGTTTTATAACAATGCTTGTGTATCACTTGCTAGCTGAGGACCTTGGAACTCTGAGGCCAGTCTCATTTACTGTAAGGCTCTACTTGGATGTAGAAGAATGGCTTCTAAACTGAGGATGGAAAAAAGATTTATTTCCTAATATTGTGGTACAGCAAGAAGTGTGAGATAAATGACAACATGTAATCTTGTTTTGAAGGGGTAGCCCGTGCTATTGTTTTACACTTATATTTTACATGACTTGCAGCAATGTATGATGACAGGGCTATAGAAATGTGGCTGTAAGAAACATTTTTGTTACTGTTTTTGCACACCTCTGGAAAAACCCCAGCAAGAATCTGAGCATGATCTCTGTTAAGTGCAAACATATAGGTAGATGGAGTCTTTTTGCTTGAAATCTTAATTTAAAAATCTAGCTTCAAAGTGGTAGCAATGAATTTTGGAGCAGGGCTGATAGAATGTCTAGAGCACAGTAATAACATCCCATGGCTCTCAACATGTTTCAGTGGAGATCCAAGTCTGAATGAATTTATTTTGTATAATTAGTTTGGGATTTAGAAAAAAAGGTGTCTAGAGTTGTATACTTTACATGGGTTTGCATTCTCTTTGAGGTTATGAAGAAGAAAATGTTCTTATCTCTTACTTCTGGACAGTGAAATGGAGTCTGAGAACCTTTTAATTAACCTTTTGATTAATTATTTTGGTGAAGACATGATTTGACTTAATTTTTTCTAGCTATTTCTACTCAGAGTTATGGGGCAGGGAGGGGAGGACACGTACATGTTTACAGGTACTATGCAAAAACAAGATACTCTGTTATCTGCCTTGTTAATGTAAAACAGTCAACACCTGGTGATGGGCCTTGTCTCTGTCTTGAGGTGTATGGGAATATTTATATTCTGGTCACATCCTTGGTAAGCATGCAAAGTGTTAAAATTACCAGTGAATTACCAGTTTGGCTGTGATTTGGTTGTGCAGTCTATGCCCATCAGTTCATGCTTAGGGGCCAAATCTACAAAATATCTGCACAGACTCCTTTAGAAAAAGACCTATTGACCTTGATTTAGTCAAAATTATTGTCTGCTATTTAGCAAGCCTTACCTAAGGCTTACAAGTGTAAGATGGATCTATACAGATCTGTGTTTTCATGCAGCTGTGGCTTTTGAGAGTTATCATGCAAATTATCTGGCGTCATGATACTCATTTCTTTGTGTGCATTGCAGTAAATGAGCTGTGATGAGATGGTTACTGTCAAATGTAACCTGCAACCGTGATGGCGAAATGGAAGTTCCAAGAAAACAAAGAGGCAGAGGGAAGTAAAAGGAAAATAAATGGAAGGAGTATAATTCTGACACAGTTTTTCCTAACCTGTTCTGCCAGAAGGCTTCAAGATCTTGTGGAGTTCTGCACAGATGTAATTTGTTTCCACTGAACCCTTGAAAGAATCTTTTAAAATACGTCAAATACAGTTTCCTTGCTTTAAAGTTGTATATTTCTCGCTATTTATGAAACTGGAAGCAACCTTGACAACAAACGAACTGATCTGAGTTGCTAAAAATATGCAATCATGAGGCTATATTTTTGCATATGGTTCTATTGTCTTTCAGTATTTAGTGTGGGGTTTTCACATGTGTCGGGGAAGGGAATAAATCCAGAAAATTTGGAATAAAGTTTACTTCTACACAATAATAGAGACTTTTACTTGGACAGCTGCAAATACCATTTTTCTTGCTATTATTACAAGCTGACATTATTTTCTGGTTGAAGCTCATCATGAAGCACGTGGGGGTTTTTTCCTTCTTTTTCTCTGCTTAATCGTATTGTTTTGTTTAATACATGCCTGAAATTCTTATTTTAAAAAAAAAAAAATTTGTTTCCATGTGCCCATGCAAGTAATGTAAGGCAGTTTTGGTGGTTGTAATTTGATTCTGTCACTTAAGGAAGTAGAACTTTACCTTCGTCAAGGTTATTTCACGTTAGTTTCACGTTTACTTTCAGAAATAAATGTGTGTTGATCTTCATATATGTCTGCTAATTTTCCTTTATTTGGGCAAAAATTTATTGATGATCTAGATGAAATGGCTTTGTGACTTAAGAATTTTACCTAAGTATGTTTGCAACGCAACTACGATTTAGCAAAATTAAAACTTTGCTAATTACATTTTTGATGTAACCATGTAGTGGACTCAGTCTTGTATCTTATCCTATATCATTTTGTTGCTAGTCAGTATGGAGAATAACACTGCAACTCTCATGTAATCAAGGATTAGAAAAAGGAAAAGTCATTGCTCCCGTGAGAAATTTAACGTGCGTTTGTCATTGGTGGTGACTTCCCATTTGGATGTTTTGAGCACGCATGAAAAGTGGCTTTTTACTGCACAATTTACTCTGATTTTGCAGTTGGTGTCAAGATCCTTTCTACCCTAGGCTCATGCCAAACTTATGTTTCAGTTCTTAGCTTTGAAATCATCTTGTACGTGACTTCAAAATGAAAGGGATGCTGTATTTCAGAGCTGGGTTGCCTTTGGCAAATGTGTTTCAAAGCCAGGTTTCTGGTGTCCATAGCAACCTGTGGAGAGGGAGGAGAGGCTGTCGCTGGCTGGACCCAGATGGGGACTGACATGCAAATAGGAATTTGGAATTTGCTAAGTGAGAAAAGCGTGTGAGGTTGAAGATGAGATGAGAGGCAATAGTGGACTGATTAAAGAGGGTGAAGCAGAGGTCGTAACTGGCAAACGGGTTGATGCATTTATGCCTAATAGAGCATACTAATTTTAAAAGACCTGAAATAACACCCCAAAACTGTAACAAAATGTTGGTGAAAATTACTGTCAGTTTTCCCATTTCCCTTTGTGTGGTGGTATGTGGAGCAGATAATAGTGTTTCCTTGCTGTTGTTTCTTCCATTAGCTCTTGGAAAACGTTTGTGCATCTCTCTTATTTTGTATCCTTAAGAATATGTATTGCATAATCTCACATCATATTTCTCTTCCTCTCTACCCTGTTCTCCCATGAGCTCCTTATTTTATTCACTACATAGACTTGCTTTTGAATATCTGTTGCAGAAGGTGGAAGAGCTGAGTGAATGAGACAGAACTGTATGAAGGAAGTGTGTGGTCCCACATAGGGGTTTTAAAATTGTGTTCTGGAGCATAGGTCAGTTTCCTTAGGAAAATTTTGAGAACTAGTAAATTTGCCTACATGTATGTCTAATGCAGTAGAACAGAAAATATTGTTATGCCACTGTATAAATTTATGGTAGATTATAATAAAATTTTATATACCTCATATCTTGTGTACTGTACACACTGTGTGTCCTTCTGTTTCAGAAAAAGAACAGTGTGTAACTGGAAAGGGTAGAGAGGAGGACAGGATAGCTGGCCAGAGAATGGCTTTTGTGTAAGAAATGGTTGATTGGAGTAGGATTCTTTAGTTTTGAGTAAAGGTAACTGACGGAAGATGTAATATAGGCATCAAAATCAGGACTAACATGAAAGGTGAAGATGACTGTGTACTGCCACGTATAATTAAAAATCTGTGGATACCAAATACAATTAGCAGGATCAGGCTTAAATGAAAGGATGTCTGTTCTACTCTGATGCATAACTAAGCTGTGGAACTCCTTTCTTCTAGGTGCTAAAAATTTACACAGATTCAAAACTGGTATTCATGGAAGGAGATTTGATGAACAGCTTTAAATCTGAGATTCCGTATATGACTTCAGAAGTTCCTGATTCAAAAATCACTAAATATCTGGAGAAAATGCTTTATAAATACTGCTTTGAAGTGATATATGTCTATTCTATTCCTGTGTCCCTCCTTTACCATCCTAGTGATATTTCTTAATAGCCATGGATAAAATGCTGGACCAGGTGGATCTTTGGTGTCACATGTGGTAGCTATTTGCATGTGCTAGTTAGGATAGTGAGTGCTTTTAAAAAGCAGAGGAAGTAATCTGGTAATTCTGTATTCAGAGAACTGTTTCAATAATGTATGGTATATTTAAAAAATGAAGCCACACATGAAGGAGAAATGAAATTTTAAGAGCTGCTTATAGAGACCCTTTTATTAGGTATGTTCAAGGAATGCAACCAGATTTTTGCAGAACTAAATTTAATGTGTGATCATAGCATGAGCTGAGGTGTGGTGGTGGTGGTGGTGTTTTTGTGTTTTGTTTTTGTGTTGTTTTTTTTTTTAAGAGAGTGAGGCAGCTGACTTAAGACTGAATGTTTTATGAATTAAAGCTTAGAGTCCAGTGCATATTCTTGATGGTTTTTTTTAACAAAAAAGGTATAAATTTATATGCCAGCTGTTGCTTTCCATGTAGAATATTTGCTGTGTGCTATTGGTTGTGTAGGGGCTTGTTCATCTGGCCTTAGCTAGCTATTAATACCTTTTTAGGAGCACCTTGGAAGAATTTTTTTTCTTGAAGAAAATAAAAGGAATGCAATGCTGATGCATGCTTTTAAGTGTTTTGATGTATAAACAATGTCTAGTGCATATCCTTTTGACCAATGGATGTCACATAATCTTAGTGTTGATTTGATCTTAAATTCCATGGAGTAGTATTTCTAAATACTGTTGGGCATTTTTGTGATGTTTTATGAAAGCAGTCCTTTGTTGGTATCAGGTAAATATAAAATGACATCCTTTCGTTTTGTGATGTTCCTCCACCTCTTTTTTTTTTTTTTCCTCCCCTCCCAAGCAGCATCAGAAAGTCATGGTTGTTTTCTCAGTGTAAATTGAATGTATTGTGAAGTGTAGCCTGTGACTAATTGCCTCTTACTGTCTCTACTTATTAGCTCTCTGATGGTGATGTGGTTGCACCACTTTCTACACATGGCCTCAAGGATATGGCATTGTGACACCCATATTAAAATATGCAAGGCTTGATTTCAAAAGACGTTTTGGGTCGGAAAGTTAGAGAGGATATAAGCTAATATTGTGGCTGGTTTTAGCCCTTTTATTTTAATGAGTATTAGGTGTAATAGAATAAGGTGTACCTGTTTCATGTTTATACTTTCTAGTATACAGTTGATGTTCTAGAGGCTATTTCTTTCCAATTGTTCTCCAGTTTTGTTGAATTAATGTTATCCTACAGTTCAAGCAGTATGTTTGGAATATGGCTTAGCAATTTTTTTTACTGAAAATGCATTTAAAGTCTGTTAAATATCAGTGTTTTACAAGTCAGTTTGGTGCATTAGTACCAGATTAAAATAATCATGATGGCACACTGGCTTTTCAAGTTGCATGTACCCTTATCTTTCTAAACAATTTACCGAAATGAAACAAGTGCTGACTGGTAATTGGTTATTGGCAAATGTGCATCTTACAGGTTATTGCAGAGGGAATAACTGAGTGAATGTCTTAATTATTCATTGGTGTCTTGGTAGCTGTGAAATAATTCTGTTGCAAAAATATTTTCTGTGGTCTTTATCCTTTTTAAGTAAAGATATTCCCTCTTTCTTTCTCCCTCCTGCTTTCCAATGAAACTCCAAATACTGTCTTATGAAATGAGATGTAATTTAGTTTAGGAACAGAAACTTGATATTCTCATGGCTTTGTTTTGTTATCATGATGATAATTTTACAAGACAAACAGGAAACACAAAGCAGTTTCTCTATAAGGTTTCCTAAAATAATGAATGGCGTTTACCAAGACTTTGTGGATAAACTTTTGAAACCTCAGATCACTCAAGGCCTAAAGCTTAGAGTGGTGAGCACCATCCCCTTTGACAGCTGTAAATTTTTAAGGCATCCAATTGAAAGTGTATGAAATTATTGGTCATTTACCTACAAACTACAGACTTAGAATCTAGCAAACTAGTTGGAGTTTATTTAATTGGAACAAAGTATGTAGTATAATACTTTACTCATGGAAATACTTGGTTCTTCACTGAAATTATTTTATGCATGCACATGTTTTATGACTATACAAGTGTTTAATGATGCTTCCTCTTTATTAATTTGTAAATTAATTTTTTTTTCAAAATTTTGTTTTTTAGGGGTTTGTAAGAAGAAATAGGAACCTTTTCTAAAGCTGAAGACAAAGTAAAAGAAAACTGTATCATGTGTTAGAATACTGAAGAGTGAAATTTCTTGGATTAGTATATTTCTGGATTGCAAAGCAAAAGAAAGAAGAGGCTGAAAATGGGGAGAAAGAAAATACAGATCACAAGAATAATGGATGAACGGAACAGACAGGTGAGAAACAAGGAGTCTGCATGAACAAGTTCATCAGTAATCCTAAAAATTAATGGAAACTTGGAATACATTCATCTTAATTCACTCTTCTAAAGCTGAGCTTTGTCTTCATGTATCTACAGACGGCGTTACCAGAATACAAATAAGAAATCTGTCTCAATGGTTTTACTACTGTTTTAGGGGAAATTGTTATTTATAAGTAATATCAATTACTATTTTAAATCAAATTCACTGTAAAACTACTATTCCTATTTAAATGGTACCGTAGCCTGTACTTCTGGTAGACTGGAGGATCGTGTTGAAACAGACACCTTACTTGATCTGATAGCTACTAGGAACACTTAGTAATGACGATGGAGAAAGGATGAGAAATTCAGAAAGGATGTAGTAAAAGTATTTGCTGCAGCATCTTTGACAGAGGAGTTTGACATAGCTGTGGACAACGATCTACAGTGGTTTGGATATAATAATGAATTTTGTTAACATGATTCTATTTAAAAGCATTGTTTTATATTCCTTGTAAAAGCTGTTTGCTACAACAGTCTTTAAAAATTGTTAGTCAAAAGGGAAGAGTACTCAAAGTTTTAGGGAAAGCTGGTTACTTGGTTGTTCTTGCCCTGATAAAGAGGTGTCCTTTGAACTTGAAAGGTACCAAAAGTTGATGACTCTGTGCAGAAGTAGTGTTTCCTCTTAACTTCTAAATTGCTACATTAGATACGAAATAAAATTTTAATTAGATATTGAAATGTATACCACTTTTAAGGAAAAGTATTGTAGGAATGACTTAGGATCTTTAAGAATAGTCATAGTGGGTCAGATCAAAGATGCCGCTAGGCCAGTATCTTTTGTCCAATGATGGTCATAAGCAAATAAGTGTAGGATAGAGATGCACATTACACTACTCTGTAATCCTCTTCCAGCTTCTAACTATTCTTAGCTCAGGGATTTCCTGAGCTGGATGTGGTTTCCATATATTTAGTAACCATTAATGGATTTTTTTGGTGGTTTTTTTTTTTGTTTGTTTGTTTTCCCTGCCCCCTGCCAATGAACTTGTTCAGTTATCCTTCGAGCCCTTATAAAGTTGCAGCATTTACATCATCTTTTGGCTAGGATTTTCTATAGGTCTATTAACTGTTGTTTCAAGAAACACCTTTTCATTTATGCTTAGTCATGGTTCTGCTAGTTATTTAGCTCTTGTATGAAAGAGGCAGCAGTCACTCCCTATCTAGTCTGTCCATTTTGCTTGTTATTCTGTGGACCTCTGCCATGTTTTCTTATTTTCTCTTTAGCTTTTTCAGGCTGAAGCACCCTAGCTTACTTAGTTGTTTTAATACAGAATTTATTCTACACCTTTGACCATTGTCACTACTTTTCCCTAAACCTTCTTGAGTATTGGTACATTATTTTTTGGTGGCAGGGGGACCCAGAACTGTGCAGTGTTCAAAATGCATGCAAAACATGGGCTTATATAGTGGTGTACTGATGTTTGTTCTCTGTTCCCTTCCTAGTATTTTATTTGCTTTTTTAACTTCTGAGCACCAACTTGACGTTGGGGTAGTGTAAGAATTCCATGAGACTGTCTTGCTGCTGATATATCAGCTCAGAGACCATTGTTTTGTTTCTGAAATCAGGATTGTTTTTCTCTCTGTATCACTTTAAAGCAATGTAAACTCTGAGAAGACTATATATAGCAATAAAAGTATTATTGGAGTTTGGGAGAAAGCCAAAGTATTGTGTTTGAACAGCTTTAATCACACAGTGACTGTATGTTTGATGTAGATAAATGTCTTAAGTACACGTAGTAAAAGTGGATGAATTAATAACTTCAGTTCTTTCAGGTCTTGCTTTAGAACTTCAGGCATGTTGAAGAGGTGGAAATTGGTCTCCCTCCCCTCTTTTTTTTAACTTGCTTGGAGTAAGTTGGACAACCATGTTTCTGTTCTGCTTGAAATACAATTACTGTTATACTATACCCTGACTTTGGTGTGGTGTTTTTTTTTTCAGGGGGAGTTGGTTTTTTTTGGATTTCCATCTCATTATTCAGATTGGAACAATGGAGAGGAGGAGAATGAGTGCATTTGTATCAAATTTTAGCCCACTTGTACCATTGCTCTGATTGAAGCAAAATATGGGGATTAAATTCTAAGTTTTGTTTCTGGCTGTTTTTTGGCTAGCACTTTTTTGGGCTTTTTAGTGACTAGGAAGAGGCTTTAAGCTCTAACTTAAAAATAGAATTAGGCTTGCCTTATCCTTTTTCTGTGGAAACTCAGAGGTGATAACATACTGTGTCTTGTTTTTAACAGGTTTTAAAGCAGTTACACGGCTTTTGTTAGCGGAGCCAAATTTTTTATGTGTAGAGGTATTGATGGTGTTCTTCAACTCCACTAGTGTCCTGTGGTTTTGGTAGCTAGTATATAGAGTTTTAACATACTAAAATGCCCTGATGCACAGGACATTTATTAGGTATTAATTTATTTTGACAATTTTTTCATTGACCCAGATAAGGAGGGCATTTAGGGGTTGTTTTGCCGAATGGAAAGTATAGTTCAGTTGTGTTCTGTCAGTTTTTCAATGGCATGCGTAGCTGATTAGTAGGTCACTCATGAACATGCATATGATGTCCTGTTTAGATGTTTGGTATGATGTGTAGTTTTTTTTGTTTTAAAATATGAGTAGAATGGGATAGAGCTTTGCCTGCAGAGCAAGTTCATATAACTTATGTGGGAAGAAAAGCTATTGTTTTATCAGAAGCATCTTATTTCTGATGGGATTGTATGTGAGCTCAAAACAGAATATATAGACCGTATACTCTGGGGGATTACAATTGTCATGAGCCTGTCATTGTATTATTAATTAAGCAGTCTTATCTGCTTGAATGAGCTGTAGGACATTTATCTTCATTAAGCTGAAGAGAATAAAGTACAGTAAATTAGATATCAAAGGAGCTCAATCTTGCTGCCTTTGCTCTCTCCTTCTCGCCCTTTTTTTGCTAAGCAATATTAGAATAGTGCTGAGGAAGCCATTGGCCTGCAACAAAGATGCATATTTTTGTTTTTAGTGGGGTCCTAAATGGCACACTAAATGGCAAGAAAAAAAAAAGAGGAATTTGCAGAACTAATATTCTGCTTTCTGTGTTCTTAAACGAAAAGTGAGTTTATAATAGTCTACATGCATTAAAGTAAGACTTGGACGCCAGTGGTAGTGGGGTTTGTGCTAAGCACTGTCCAAACACAAAGTGAGAAATCGACGCTAGCTGAGAATCTCACAAGTAAAATAGCTTTACAAGAGGTGAGAAAGATAACATTTCATTAGAGAAGTTAAGATCCCTTGCCCAGGATCATACGGGTCCTCAGTGGAACTAAGCCTTCAGTCTTTTCATTTAATGACTTCTCAGAGTAATATAGCGCACACACATCTTGTTTATGATGCCTTTTTCCTGACAAAAACTAAACAGTAGTATCTGTCTATACCTGCTCATGCTCGGGTAATAATCTCTTAAGTGTCTTGTAATTGAAGCATCTAGAAGAACAACAACAGCTATTTAAAAAAACCCACAGTTTCCCCAAATCCCTAGAGGAATCCAGACAAAGTAATTCTTAATTTCCCATCCAAGATAGGATAAATAAATCCCAAGTGTTCTGAAAGAAGGCATATGTAAAGTGACAGAACTGCTAGGAGACTTACACAAGATTTGTTTTTAAAAAGCGGCTGTATTGTATTATATGTGGATAGTAAAATTTCCACCTGCATTTGGGAAAAGTACAGCCCAGTAAAACCCACATTTGTACTTGGTCAGCTTGTTGAATTAATAACTGAAAATAAAATACTAGCAGAAGATGCATTAAGGTAAAGTCTGTCAGATTTTTTGGCACCTTGTCTCACTAACGTATTGTAATTGTTAAACAATAAGTAGGTAAAAAGATCTGCTTTCCCTAGTTGAACCTTGAATGTGTTACAGCGCTCTTACATAAAATTGTTGCAGAGATAGAGCTGTATCTTAATGGAGCTTCTCACCAAATGTGCTTTAAAAGGGTTGAATAAAAAAGTTACGGTAAGTACTCACTTTTCATCTGAACAGGGATTATTCAAGCCTCAGAAAAGGCTCTGTGATCAGTGGTCTTTAAACCTTAAGAAATTTCTAAGTTAGAAACACTGCACAGGAACTTAGGTGGAACTATGGTTATCGTAATATACCCGACAATCCATATTCTTATCTTTCTAGGTCTTCTGTTTATTATCTCCATTCCTACTAAGTGTTGGCTAAGTGTTAACAATCCAGTTTTTCAAAAATCATAAGCACAGTGCACTTTTGGATCAAGGTGGCACATGTTAAAACAGATATTTTTTTTTTTTTTAAATGGATGTGGATACTGTTTTATAGCTGGAGAGGAATCTCAGGTCCACAGTACCTTTGCAAACATTTGTGGTGGAAGAGCAAAGTGTGCATATACTGTTTTAATAATACAGTTATTGTCAGCATACTATGTACATAAAGTTGTTAGTATATATGTCTGCTTCCCTCTAAGACTATTTATGTGATGGGAACGATAGTATATATTTTGTATTATGGATAGTATTAAAAAAGTAATATGCATGAGATACTCATCTCTGGAAAAAATGCCTTGAGGTGTATATACACAGAATTTTCCCATCCATCTTCCAAAAACTTGGTATACACCTAGGTAATTAACATGTTAAACTATAGAAACCCATAAAACAGGTTTGATTGTTTCTTGTGTTTTAATTCATTCAGAATCTTGCAAAAGTATTCTCATGATTGTCTGTTAAACATGTAGGGCATGTAGGTCACTCACCTGTCACAGAGGCATCTACTTTGAATTGTAATATGGGGGTGTGAATATGGCCATAGACAGAGGTGTTCCCTTCAGCACTGAAGCTCAGATTGAAAGGCTAGATCCAAAACTAGCAGCTTTATTTAAAAGGTCTCAGAACATTAAGTTCAGAGTAGTAGATTAAGTGCCTTTCTGAGACATTTAAGAGGATGTTGAGTAAAAATATTGTGCTTTAAGAAAAGCTGGCCCTAGCATCAGACCTTGCTTGATTCAACTTGATGTCGAACACATTGATACTCGTATATCCTTAACTGACTGAAATCTTGTGAAAGGAATAATTTTTTTAAACTTTTTTTTTTCATAATTGATGGTGATTTTTATAACGAAGTGTCTTCCCCCTTCCCTGATGGGCTAATCCTCCTTTGTGATTGTGTGGTCTGTAATGGATTTATTTCCCCACAGTAGTTCTAATTGGACAGAATGATTGTTTCATGATGTTCCCAAGTGGCAGAAAACAGCTTAAAAGTATAAGTGAATCTGAATAGATGGTTTAATAGCAACAAAATAAGCATATTTCTTAGCTTTGCATAATTAGAAATCATAGAATCATAGTAACAGTATTGCTTCCATTGATATTGCTGTTTTCTTCGATTTTACTAGAGTTAAGGTTGTGAGTAACTTGTAAACTAGTTACAGAGTAACTGATAATCACAGAAGAAAATATTGTGATACCTGGAAACCCAATGTTGGTTGAACAGAGGGAAATATGGTTAGAGGATCCTACAAACTCTAACTGTCTTTGGTAGTTGTATATCCTCTCCTTGGTAGTAATATACCAGTGGAAGAGTTGGAGGGATGTAATTATTTAGCTTAGTCTAATATAGAGCATTGGCCCTAAAAGTGACACCCAAATATGATAGGCAGTTCTTCTTTTAAGCTTTGTACACATGTTCAGTTCTGTCGCTTGTTAGCAGGCATAAATAGTGTAGGCTCAATTGGTATATTCCTTGAATGCTTGATTATAGTCCTTCAAACCCTTGTCGTGTGTTAAAGAATAATGATTATTTTTTTTATTTCTTCTCTAGGTCACCTTTACAAAGAGGAAGTTCGGATTAATGAAGAAGGCATATGAGTTGAGTGTACTCTGTGACTGTGAAATAGCACTCATCATTTTTAACAGCTCTAACAAACTCTTTCAGTATGCCAGCACTGATATGGACAAAGTTCTACTTAAATATACAGAATACAACGAGCCCCATGAAAGCAGAACCAACTCAGATATTGTTGAGGTAACAATTTGAAAAGACACATCAGTTTTCTTATCTCCTTAATACTTTAAATATAGAGCAATGTAGAGTATTTTAAGATATTTTAACCAAATGTACTTAATAACTTGAAACCCTTGTCATAAAATGTAAACTACTGCTTTTAGTCTGGTTTCTCGAAGGCAATAAGTAGTCTTTACAGCCATGTTGTTTTCCCATCTGCCCTTCACCCCCTGCCAGTTTCTGGGAAACAACATGTTTGATTTCAAACACATCTGGCGATGGAAATAGAGGTGTGAAAGATGGTTTTTCTTGGGGAGGAAGGGGGAGAAGTGTTCAAGGTTTTCATGGGAAAAATTTGATGGAGAATAAGATCCAAAGAGTGCCCTCAGCCTAAAAGACAATTATGGTTGGCCCCTTTTTTCTTCTGAGGTAGTGGCCACTTTACCCGTCAAATGTTGCACATCAAATCAGCGACAGGCTGTGCTGCCCCTTGTTCAGCCAAAAAAAAAAAAAAAAAAAAAAAAAAAAAAAAGTGAATCTAAGGAGCAAATGAACTTAATTAAATTTGTTGTCCAGTCACTGTGTATGTCAGTTAAAACATAGCAGTAGAATGACTGCAGTTTCTGCAGTAATAGAATAGCATGAATATATTTACTCAAAGGTATTGGTTTCATCTACTTCTATTATGCTTGTGCTTTAAATAGAAACTCTTTCCAGTACATAATTTCTAAATTAGGTGCAGTAGAAATCCAAGGATTTTCTTGGCAATTGGAGCCTTTATGTACTGTAACTGCATTTCAGATAAGAGTCATGTCTCCAGTAGTCCTGTAAATAGACCAAAACAGGTGGCTGACTTAAGTGTTTCATTTAAATTCTGAAGTGTCTTCCGAACAAATGCCTTGCTTTTTAGGAATGATTTAGGAACAGTGATTAGCCTTGTATAGCTGAAGAGCGTATTGCCAAGGGAATCATAGAGTACAGAGAGGATAGTAGCTGATCTTGTAAATAAGTTTTCAACAAAAATCAGATTGACAAAACTGAGAAATAGACAAATGCCTTATTTCTTTCTGAGAAGATTCTCTGCTAATTTGTCAACCACCTTTTATGATCAGAAAGAAAACCTCCTCAACTTCTGTCTTCAGTGTTGAGTACTAATGAGGGGGATAATATAAGCTTTGAAGAGTTGGAAGAGTATTACTTAGTTACTGGATTAGTATAAATAAGGGATAGCCGCTGTAGAGGAAGGGAAAACCTAATTCTTTCAAGGTGAGCTTTTGACTGTGACAGATGTGAATTTGAGATAGGGATGCAAGCAAGTCATTTAGCCAGGCTGATTTTTGTTCTGCATCTAAGGCCTCTTTGTGTTATGACTTGTGGTAATAGTGCTTCTTCACATCATGAGGACTAAGAATCTCTTCCAAAATAATTTCTATGCAAGGCTGCCTGTATTTTTTTTTTGGGGGGGGGGGGCTGTTGGTGGTTTTTTTTACCAGTGTCAAGCGTTTGACCCCTGGCAATTACGTAAAAAGTGCAGTCAGTACCCAATATGGTTTCTGTTCTGGGGGAACATGCAAGGACTCATCTGCAGGTTCTTTCTAATTTTCCTCTGTAGGTTTTCTATATTATACTATTGTGGCATTTGGGACTTTACTCTCATTTTTCAAACATGGTATAATTCAGGAGTGCATCTCCCATTCTCTTCAGATTAGCCCTGTGTGCTCTTTAGTCTGCTTGAAATGTTTTTGGTGTGGTTTTTTGGTGTTTTTTTTGTGTTTTTTTTTCCTTTCTTAGTAAAAAGTTATTTAGCTGGAGAGGGGAGTGTATACTTTTTGCAGGGAAAATATGTTCTTTAAGTTTGTGACTGTGTTCTGGATGGGAAAGTTAAGTTGGTAGGATGAAATATTTACAAGCTCAATATATGTAAGGTAGAGTGCTGTTTTCTCTCTGTTGGATTCCAGGAAGAAAAATTGTGTGCGGTATTTCAGAGAGATACTCCACAGTTTCATTTTTTGCAACTGATTGCATTTCAGATTTGCTCTGCCTGTATGGTAACTTTGTAGTTTATTAGCTATTGTTCTTTAGGCAATTAAGAGATCATTCATGGTTGGGTTCGGATGGCTTGCTTCCCACTGTAAGTAAATAATGTCTTTAATGTAGAAAAACATTCCTTTTCAGTGGAAAATTCAGTTGGAAAATTATCTACTTTTTTGCTTTACAACAGAGCTGAATTGGTTCAATAAAGAATGTGATGTGCTTTGGAGCAGATGCAGTGACAGGTACAGCATAGGTAGGGAGGAACAAGGAAGAAGACATGAGATGGGGGAGGAGTAAGACTCCTGTATTTAAGCAGTAGCAAGTTGCCAGAAGCTCACTGTTCCATTTGACAGATGCTTGTGGCATGACAGAGGTGAAGTTACAGCATCAGCATTTTGGAAACGTTCTGAAAGAACAATGTAAAATGGCTTCTCTCTTATTGTGCCTATGTAGAAATACTATTTTAACAAATAAAAATTACACCCACCCCCCCCCTCCAAAATCTGTCAAATATGTACTAAATCAATTTAAGTAATTCCATTTTATGGAGTTATAGCTGGTGTATATATCTTAGTTAACATTTTAGTAATTCACTTGCCTCCTTGAATGTGACAGATGGTATTTATTGTTTCACGGTAGGCTCACCGTGAAACTAGTCTTGATCCTCTGTGTCCCTTACATGCATGACAGGAGGGTTTTTTTGCTGTGCTAGAAGGAAAGCTAATTCTACACAGCTCAGAAGCTGTGTAAGGGAAGAAACAAATCTACTGTTACTTCTTTTCAGTATTGGGTAGACGGTAATGTTGTAAATGATTAAGTGAAATTGATGAGACATCTTCGCCTTATAGTTGCCTCATGTTCAATTTTGGCATAGGAATTGCTTTTATATGCCCAGAGCTTGGTATCTTCTGTGGCTGCTGGAAGGTTTGTGTGAAAACATAGTAGGAGGGAGAGCACTGTCATCTTAAATGAATGCTAGAATTTTTTTTTATACGTGCCCTTATGTCTTTCACTGTACATGTTATTGTAGATGTGAATGCTCTGTTGCTGTCCTGTATCTATTCTTTTCTAATTTTTTGTCCCTTTTATGTGTTTTTGTTGGTCCCATTTTTCTTTTTAATTTCTGTTCATATTTCCTTGTGTCCCCCCCCCTTTTTTTTCCCATTCAATTTCTAAATAGTCTACCTATCAATAAATTGTTGGCTTCTTTACCTATTTCTTATCATGGGTTTTTGTCGTCATATTTTTTTCTTTTGTAGCTACTTGGTAACTAGTAACTGATATGGGTGTAAGGAATACGGTTTTTCAGCCATCTTGGCAGAATCACAGATTTTTGAATAGCTGGAATTGGAAATCACAGAATTTTGTTTAATGTAAGCTTAGTTTTCTAATATCAGTAGTATACTTGGGGATGGTCTATTCCCTGCCATTTGGCACTTTTAAAATTAAGCGAGAAGATCTTGTAACAGATGACCTGTAACCAGTTTTAAAGGATAATTTGTGTGGCATTTTTGAGCTGGGACTCAACCTCTGTGATCTTCAACTTCTTTGCTGTTTGAATCTGTTTTACAGCATTGGAAAAAAGAGGTGAATAGGGAAAACAGGATTGTTTGAAATACTCAAAATATTCAGAACATACACAGGTCTGTGAAAAAACTTCCTTGCTTATCAGGATCAGATACAATTCATCTAATGGGATTAGATTTAGATTAATTTCTGCATCCCTCTGAAATATGGAAGGGGAACACAGCTGATGTTGGTGAGGACGGTGAAACTTTGCTTGTGATTGCTGATCTCCTGACCTTTTAGTAAAAGGCATTTCTCAAGAGGTGGCGAGTGTAATGTTTTCTTTAAGCCTCATGAAAGGAAAAAATATATCTTCTGTTGAAATTCCAAAATAACCTTTTCATATGATTTCAGAAATATAAATTATCATTCAAAAAAATTCTTTGATGCTTCTTGCTCTTGGAGAATATGGTCATTTTCACATCAGATGAGAGAGGTTTTGTTCTGTGGTATAATAAGGTTTCGTTCATCGTATTTTTTCATAGTTATTTGAGTGAAAGCTAGTGCTCTTGCACAGGTTAGATGGACCATATATGGATATTGAAAAAAGTGAAATTTTCATTCAATATGTGCTTTGAATTCTTGAAATATTAGAATCATGTATTTAGTTTCACAAAGCCATTATGGCACAGTTGAAGATTGTTACACCAAAGTACTGCCTATGATTTGAAGGACTTGCCGTAGGTGTTAAAGCATTTGATGCTTTAATGTTCATGGACTTTTTTTCTGTAACACATTATTCTTGGCAAGTAATTATTTTTCCTGAAGAAAAGTAGAGTACTTCTGCAGAGTAAAATGGGAAGAATTTCAGGTTTATCAAGATTCTGTATCCATATGGTCGACAGAATGTTTTAATGTATAAAAGACAATTTGAGACCTTGAGCATTCATCCTTTTTTGATCCAAAGGAAAAGAGGGAAATGAACTGGCACTCATACTCAATCTTCTTTAGTGTAGGGGGTGTTAAGATTATTACAGATTCTCTACAAGGTAACACTTCCATGTTGGGTCCTTCTGTCCCTCAAGAGGGCCTCAGAAAGCAGCAGTCCTTACGTTGTTACCTCTCTTCCAGCCTCACTTTTTCTGGGAGTCAAGAGCTGAAGACAGGCTCTTCTTGCCTGTTTAGCTCGACTTTTTATCTCTTTTCCATGCTTTGATGTTCTGTGAGTGATACAGCAAAACAGGGTTTATTTAACTTACACTTGGTGGTGGGTGGGTGGGTTGTACACATTCCATCATATCACCTCATCAAACTGAGGTAATTTGATTTTTAGGAGCCTGTCTAAAATGTGACCTACTTTGCCAGCTGGCATCTGTGCCCATGAGAATTTTGGATAGGTCTCAGTTAATGAGCCTCTTCTGTGCTGTATAGTTTAATGCCATTTTCATACTGTGTTGTGTAAGGCTTAGGTTATACCCCAAATATTGACAGCTGTCCTTGAAATATGCAATAATCTGTAATAAAAATCATGACTAAAAAGTATAAAAAATCTGTCCTAAATGATATCATGTAATTACTGTAAACATACTCATTCTTGTGAAAAAACTGCTGTATTGGAATAATCATAATTGTTTCTTGGTTTAAGTTACAGCAGGTGATTTGGATGTTTGTATTAAAACTCTTAACATGGGAAACGATGATTCTAATAGGAAGTAATGTTTGTGATGGCTTGGTGTGATAGTGCTCATGTCATAGTTTTGACAGAAACAAGGCAGAAAGCAGGTAAATGTACCTGCTGCTACTTAACAGTAGTGTAAGTAAGCCAGTTTAATCTTACAGAAACTGTATTCAGTGCATCATCTTGCATTAAAATACCAAATGGGCACTCTATTTCTCTGCCTTTTCACAAAATTTTAATGAAGAGCTGTTATAGGAGCAATACGTGTTCTTTAGTCATAGACGTATATAGTGTCAGAGATGCGATTGTCAGATGATACCTTTGAGTAAGCACGTAGAGCTCATCTGCACATGTAGAGCCTGCAGCATAAAGAAGCAGATGCATCTCCACAGCCAGATGGAGCATATGCCAAGAGACAAGTGTAACAGTGTGGGGAGCATAAACAGAAAAGTTGGTGTTGAAACACTGTGTTTATAAACCAAAAGCTTTTTGGTTTTGTTTTTTATCCAGTTTTCTCCACCTCCTCAGCATTGCTTCTTTTCCAGGCTATGGATTACCGACATGTATTTTGAACTGTTACTGGTGTGTCGTACAGTATAGTAGTTTGTTAATCATGGGATATTACGGTATTTTAGTAGCACTTGTATTGGTTCATAGCTTCTTTTTTTCAATTTGGGTGAACTTCATGTGAAATTGAAGATCTGGGAATTGTATCTCGATATACATGGATGCACACATACAAAATTAGATGAGAAGGACATTCAGTTAATTGATCCTATTTCCTTCCTTGGTGGATACCTGGTGTATCCAATCTAGATATGCATTTGGCAAGCAATTTGGGCTTCCATATTTTGCTATTCAAAGCTAAAAAGTAAGATAGTGGAAATTGGATCACATCCTTCAAAAATATATTTCTTTGAAACGTTTCATAAGAGAAGTTACATGGTAAGTTTTCAAACATATTTTTAAAAAGGAAGAGACTGCTCTACAACGAACTTCAGTTGAAAATAAAAACTGATGCTTAATGTAGGTGACTAAAATCTCCAAATTTACATGAAATATCAACACAGTTTTATAGAACTGAGATAATGCTGAGAGGCAATACCATGAACGTTGATGGCTAGACACACACTAGAGATTGTAGGAAGGTTGACAATGCTTATCAGTTAACATTGTTTTGCATTCCTTCATATGTGATAGATGGAGAATTGCCAGAAGTGGGCTAGACTTGGCGGGGAGGGGGCGGGGAAAGAAAGAAAAAAGCAAAAAGCTTTTGGGCTGATAGAAGAATACGTATGAGTAGTATGAATAGTATTATCATGTGTTTTTGTTGTTTGGACCGCTTGCTTTGGTCTCCAAATAGCACGGACCACACTGGGGAAATAAGTGGTATATATTTAAAAGAAGGAAGAAGCTTAAAAATGGTTTCAGTGAAGTAAGGAAATAACTTCGTAATCTGCTCATGATGCTGAGAAAATGTAGGCATTATTGGACTTGATTTGCTAAATGATTATGTAAATGTAATTATACTGCATATAACATTTCAAATAATTTGAGATGGCACACAAATGCCTTTGAGACATTTTAAGGAGGTGATTGAGGAGGATTTATATATGGTTAAGGACTAAAATCTCACTTTTAGCTTACCTTAAAAAGAGAGAAAATGCATAAAAACTGCAGTCTGGAATATGATTCATCAGAAGCTTAGATATATATGTATAGTGGCTTGAGCCTCTTTTTTTTCTAGTAGAAGAGTTTACTATAAATCTGGCCTGTAAACAGGTTATGCTTTGGGGATTTATTTCCCACTCAGGGTTCAGGAAGAAACAGCTTCCTTGAGAAGTTTAAAATGTGGTCAAGGTAGCAAATATTTATTCTGAATACAGTGACAGAAAACACCTGCGTGTTTTGTACTGAGCAGAACAGTTACCACTCATAATGATGTCTGTCTCTTCTTTCTCTTCTTTTTTTTTTTTTTAATTTGGGAGATTAAGGTCAACAGTTAATCCCCAAAGTTGTTTTATTTGAACTGTTTACTGTTATCATTAATTTGTGCATTCTTTCATTTGGTAATATTGTTCTGCTTTAAAATATTCCTTTAATTCTTTGGCTATGCTGAAATTGCTTGGGGAAATTGATTAATGTTGACATGCTTTTTTTTTTTTTTTCTTTTTAAAATTACAGATTGTTGGTGACTTTAAGAAAGCTGACAGTGCTAGTTTTTGTTCCTAGTTAACGTTATTTTGCGTTCCTTCATTTCTGATATATAAAGGATTGCCAGAAGTAGGATAGACTTAATTTTTTTTTTTTAATAGCTTTGGCTTGCCTGCAAATAATCTAAAGCTACACTACTCTTTATACACTGGTGTATAAACCAGTGATTAAATTTAGTGTTTTAGGGTTAAGAACACTAGATTTCTTCTACCTTTTAAAACAGTGCTGGTGTCTTAAACTTACCATGCTATACTGGTATTCTGAATTTTGATGAGTTACAGCTTTGGTCACGCATTGAAGCATATGTAGATGTGAAGTTTGTGTAGAATGCATCTTAATATATAGTTTCTGAAGTCTCTTGCTAATGATGGTTGTGTTCAGCTGTTGTATTACCACTAGTAATTTTATGTAGTTCCAGTTCACATTGCTCTCTGTCCTGCGACAGTCCCTTAACAGTTGTACTAGTGACATTATCTTAAAGCTGTGAAATGAAATTCACTGTGATGTTTTCCTTATTTTTTTAATACACTAACAGAAAAAGCTAATCACTTGGTGAATGACAGCTTACTCTGGGCTGTGCATCAGTAGAATCTCAAATCGAATCAGATGGCTCTTCAGGAATCTGTGCTGCTGTGAGGACCAGAATCTCAAATCTATGTCAAATACCAGTAGAGGACCTTTGTACAGTACCTGTCTGCTGAAAACTCTGCAGAAGCAACTCTGTTGATAGGTGATGTGGATGTATTTTGAGAACCAAGATAACTTTGTATTTCATCTAGGAGACACACCAAGAGTTTGAGTTGGTCATAATAGTGTGTTTTTCTCTTTGAGAATTTCTTTTCCCCATTTATGTTTATCTCTCTTTAAAGGGGAATGGATGATATCATAGGTCCAAATATCAGTAGTAAAAAGAAAATACCTAAATCTTTTCTTTCCTCATTACAAGCTATCAGTGTTTTGACCTGGTTGTCTTAATGAAATAGTTAATTGTCCTGTGAGCTAGATGCTTGGCCAGTTGTTTTAAATTCTGTTCATGGACTAGAGATCATTTCTTCCCCTCTTCCTTTTCCACCACCTTCTTACAGTTACCTTATGAGAAAATGTAACTAATACATTAAACTTTCTCCCTTCTCCTTCCTGCCTCTATCAAATGCTGTTAACTTTTTTCCTGAATTTGACATGAAACCCAAAGTAACAGTAAATAGATTTAGCTTAATAGGTATAGTAAATGAATTGTTAACATCCTAGTCTGGAAGATGCAAGTTCTAAGCAGAGCTGGAGTAGTGCTAGTTGAGACACTTAGGTAGCAATTTTTCTGAGCACAGATAACACTTTTCTTTAAAACAACTTAAAGCATGGCTTGATTCAGTTCCCATCACTACCTACTTATATAGCTACAAGCTACTCATAATCAGTAAAGTTCCCAGAGATGTACTCTAGTTCTTAGAACGGTGAATGTGACAGACATGACTATGGGCGTGACTGTTCGGTGTCCTGTCCTGCCAGTCAGTGGTATAAGCCTGTCATTGTAATCCTAAAGTGTAGACTATATCTAAACAGAAAGTAGTACTATTTAAAGGTTCTTTCCTCAGTTTCTAGTGGTAACATGAGTTGTTAATATTTCGGTTTGAATGATGTAAGAATTTCATAAGTGTCTCATTGAAGTCCAGACATACTAACCATTAAAGATAGAAATAGCTAACAATGCTAATGAATATAATGAATATTTTGGATTCTAATTACATAATGCTAACTACTTTTAGTTTGTGTGATTTTGGGGCTTTCTTTTGCAGTGTGCAGTATCTAGATGTAATTGGAGTAAACCAAAATATTCAATAGTGAAAGCGGCAAGAGCAAAACTTTTTTCCACTGTACCTGTATAACTTACTAGGATGGGGTTTGTATAAAGAAAAATTTTGCTTTTGCTCATTTTGCTGTAGAAAACTTGGGCTGTTATGCTTTTGAATGAGGCCTTACGATGTAAAACTTGCCATTAGGTGGAATCTGTGTTGTTTTTTTAGGTTACGGCTATTGTAAGTATTTCTCATGTGTTTCCTATGAAAACTACCTTTGACTTTGGTTTATATTACAAATTAGCAGATAGTAGTACCATATTTACTCCACCCTTCCTCACAAATCTTTATTAAAATATAAACTTCGAACCGTAGAAGCTAAAATGTGTCAAATGTTCTAGACATTTGTAAAATAAAGATGCACTTTCAAGTGGAGTAACTAAGAGTGTTTTGAGAGATTCTTTAAGGATCCATCTTGCATCTGGGATTCTTTGGCCCATGAGGGTTTGTTGCAGTGATTCCTACATCCTCTACCTCTTACTTTCCATCCTCCTTTAGAAGCAAAGGGCGATTGAGGCTCCATGTTTATATATTAGTTTGTAGTACAGAGTTGGATAACACATTCCAAAGAATCAAAACTTAATGAAAGCAGCTATTTTCTTTTAATATTGCATATAGCTTCTATTCTCGGTGAGTAACACATACCTCTCATTTTCTTTGGGGACTGTTTTTAGTATTTATTTAAATAGGTGCTGCTGGTCAGCTACATAAAAACAGTGATTCTCCTCTGTTACGAAGTCAGGTATTTATTTCCCAGCTGTGCAAGTGATGTTTTTCTAACTGATTCTGCAGTGTGTTTGGAGAATGTTCTTATTTTTGAAATTTATAGGGCAGACACACAAAGTCCAGTTCTCACACCCACTGCTCGGGGAAACACATATCAAAGATCCGGTTCTGGATTTAGCTGTTCTGGAGACGTTGTGTTAAGTAGGATTGAAAATTGACTCCAAGAAACTCTCTAACAGCTCACTGCTTGTTAATGCTGGAGTTCAGGCAGGCAGTCACACAAAGACATAATTATTTACTTGTATTAACAAGTTCTTCAAGCTGTGCTGGTCTCATGTATTCTTCAGTCCTTGTGTTGCTGCAGAATTTGGTGCTTTTGAAATTATGTATTGACAGTTAGAAGAGTATATTTTTCCTTTGCAATTTCAAAGCGAGGACCATTGCATCTGTCAATCAAGAGTGAGTGACTTTACACAAGCTGTGCATGGAAAGAATAGACCCCAGAACAATGCATCTCCTGGAGCTACAGTAGGAAAATAACTGCTCTTTCTGATGATACTCTTGATTTCAGTGGAGAGTTAATGTAACCCCAGTTTTTGACTTTCAGGCTCATGGGTTTGGTAGTGTCTTCAGCTGTCAACCCTGCCAATATGCCAGGGATTAACCACTTTGCAGAAGGAACGGCAGAAGTGCTAGCTTCTTGATCATTGCTGTTCATCAACCAGTGTTTTAGCATAAATTATCAAAAAGGAGGGAAAGTGTCATCTATAGGAAGCTTCCTTCCTAGCTGCCTGTTGGACCTCGGCATGTTTACATGCTGTGTTTCTGTTGAGTAGTTTCTAATACTTTGCTTTTGAATAATCTTAATGTTTGGGCCTTAAACTGATGGTGCTTCTGCAGAAGAGGGCTGCAGGAGTCTCTAGCCTCCAAGAAAAAATGGCCTAGATCTTTATACTGTTATAAAACCTCCCAGTCATGTAACCAACATGTGGGTGTGATGAGATACTTCTGATCATGTGATGGAGATTGTGGTTTGTTCATTGCCAGTATTTTACTGCAGGTAGTGTGGCCCATCTAGGCCGTAACATTCTCAACACTCATCTGAACAAAGGACTTCATGTTGATCCTTTCACCTGCTGTGTTTTGCACAGTAACTGTTTTATCACCTGAATAAAGGAAGTATTTATGATGGTAGTTCTTGGGGTACAGACCTATGAACCTCCTAACAGCCCTTATTATATCATATCATATATCATTCTAGTTCTTCATAATACTTATAAATCAATACACATACCATGCTAATGTCTTTTTGTGACTTACCAGTGATAGTTATTACATCTTGTTAATGTCATATCAGTGATGTAATATTTCATGTGGGAGCTTACATGTCTGTAATTCATAGTATAGACTATGGAATGCTAGTTAAATTGGCAGTAGTGTGAATTTTAACATTTAAATTATGTTTTACTGGAATTATTCATCAGTTACTTTCAATAGGAAGTGAATAATACATTTTTAATTCAAAACTCCCAAATTCATTGGGAATATTGTAAAGATTTTTTAGATCAAAGCTCTTACACATTGCCCCACTGAAAGCTCTTCTAACTGTAACAAACCGATGCCATTTAAAGCCCTGCTCTTTTTTGCATTAACTTACAATTCAGTAATTGCTGAATAGAGTGACTTACTAAAAAGAAAAAAAATATCAAGCATGCCAGAGCCAGTCTTTATCCAATGTTGACATGAATTACACATGATAGAGTAAAGTTTACTCATATTTCCCTGTCCCTGATTCCTGTATAGTCTTTTCTCTCTACCTCTCTAGGTCCCACCTTTGATTTCCCCCCACCTTTGATTTCCAACCCTGTTTTCAGGTTAGGTAAGGACAGTCTTCAATGAGGTGCTTTGGCTTTTGAATAATTCACTCTAAGTGAAGGTTATGCAGGGAAAAACATATTAAGTGTATTCCTTTGACACATAACTGAGAATTTCAGTATTCAAAACATGAGTTGTGACATACTTATTACAGCTTTGTGTCTTGAAGTCCTACATTCTAATTATTTTAATTCAGTAAAAATAGAGATGTATCTGTTTGTACCTAATTTGTTTCTGGAGAGGCTCGCTGCTTCCTGTTGGTACATACTTACCTCAGTTTTCAAGTACCTGCTTTCAGTTGTCTTATTCAACTTGCTTATTTTTGGGTTTTGGTTTTTTTTGGTAAATATTCTGCAGAAATGTTATGAACTGGCAGAATGCTTGTATGTGTGTGCGCACGTGCACCACACCTGTTTAGAGCACACACATGTGCCCGCACATACTTTTAGCTATTTGTCTATACACTTGGACGCCTTTTTAGGTGAAACAAAATGGCAGTTCCATACCAATAGTAAAGGTAATTGAAACTTGTTCTAGTGGACGTTAGTGTAGCCAGTTCCCCTAGTCTTACATGTGAATGATATTTTAACAATTGTATAAATCCTTAATATCCACTAAACATTTTCTTTGGGAATAGTTGCTATTTGTGTTGTAATTACTGTTTTGATAATACTAATTTATCTTGAGTACCAAGACTTTGAAATAGTTTTTGTTATCCTTTCCAATTTTCAGGCTGTAAGGAGAAATTCAGGACAAGAAATGTTTGAAATAGCAATACTGCATAGGCAGGTGGACCAAAAGCAACCCATTCTTTTTATATCATTGAATTGTAATTGGAGTTTAGAAAATTTTTCTTGGCAAACTATGAGTAGGAGATAATATTTTTACTAAAGAACTTCTAAAAGATTATGAAGGATATTATGCAGATGGGTTGCTACACTTGGAAACTTTTCATGTTCCATATGGCTTATCCGCAATATACTGTTGCTGAAAGGAGGCATTCAGTCGGCTACTGCTGTAGCTGGTTTATATTTTAACTATTGCAAGTATGTGGAGAGGTATATATGGGAGGATGTGTATGTACGTATATATGTTGTCACTTGGGTGAGGACTGAAAAAAGCATTTATGTACCATAAAATATGTCTTTGAACATTCTAAGATAGAACTGTGTTTTGCTTGGGTTTACCATTAATTTTGTTTGTTGCAGACTGCATTCCCTGAAAAGACTATAAAAAGCATATTTAATTTGTATGCTAAGGAATAGTTTCTTCTTCTTGAAGATGAACATCGATCTACTTTGTTTTGTGGGTGTTTTTTTTTTTTAATAAAAAGATTATTAACTTAGACTGGCAGTTTAGTGCTCTTTAATGGAAAAATCTTGTTGATGGTACTTTCTATAAAACAGGTAAAATGAAAACCTGCTCAGCGATATAAAATTTAATATTCTAGTAAGTTGTATAGAAAGAGAAACCAATACAAACGCATCAAATATCAGACTTTGAGAGCTTGGCTTAGCTTTCACCATGGAAACAGTATTATCAATGCTAATGGATTACTAATGATTTTAAGTCTCAAGAAGCTCATTTAGGAATGAGCAATCCATCTTGTTTGTCGGTCAGCAGCTGCAGTGTAAAGTCCACAGTTTACAGATAGTGTTTCTCTAAAATCACAAATACAAGTAAGAGCTTCCCTTCCTATACCTTCTAGTCCAGAGCATTGTGTAATATTCTGGGGATGAAAAGAAGAGTGGATTTTATAGCCTGTAAAATTGTTATTTTTTAGTAATTGCTTGTGGTTTATCTATTTAAAATAATGTTTCACAGCAAAGATGCTTCAAGCTAGAATTTAAGCTTCATACCATATCATGTCTAAAAACCTTTTGTATGTGTTATTTTATATAAATAAGAGTTTGAATCCTGGGTGCCATCTTTATCATATCTTGGAGGAATTTGACAGCTAGCTTTCATGTTTGGCAAGCCAGGGATGCATGTTAAAATTTGCCAGATACTGGAAGTGCTCCAACATTGAAACAAGACCGTGTCTTTTCTTAGAGTGGTATATAACAGGGACACTGATAAAACTTCAAATCATGAACATTTTTCATCTCTAAATGATGAATACCTTTGCCTAAAACTGAACATAGTAGAGCATTGCTTAAAGGGCTGTTCCTTATATTTTTTGGCCTATTGCTAGGCAAGCTTATAATTTTTTTGTTTGTAAAACCCTGGAATAAGTAATTAATCCTAAACCTCCTTTTTTTCCTAACATGCTATAATATTTGGCCAAGAAATATAATCATTGTAGCAAACTTTGTTCAAGTACTGTACTCAGAATTTTTGATGTCTAGATATTTTTGCATAATATCAATTACTTCAGATACTTTTGAAATACCACTACTAATGGAGCACAAGTATGAAAAATACTATTTAAGTAAGCTAAAAGCAGAGTATGTCAATTTTACAGATTTTACGTAGTATACATTATTTTGGTTGGGGAGTCTACCAGAAATATTGGTGAGGCCTTGTTCTTAAAGAAGTTAAGCTCTTCAAGTTGCTTAGCTTGTGGAAATGTCTGTCATAATCTGATCTGACCTCGTATGCATTTCACTGAAGTTTTGAAAGCTGGGCACCACTCTTCTTTACTGTCCTGTTTTGGGATGTATGTATTTGTGGCTATAACTAGAATGTGAAATTCTAACTAATAGCATAGCAAAATGTAATTGAAAATGTGTCGGGGGTACTGAAAGGAATAGTATTAGGGCTAAACTTAAGTAGCCTCCTAACTCAAAGGAAAGGAAAACAGCTTCATAATGAAATTTGCAGATGCTTCAGTGGTTGAAGTTGAGAATATTAATAGAGCCTGAGGAAAATTTACAAAATTTGTAAACATTACATAGAATAATCCAGCACATCTAGCTATGAAAAAAGAAATTGAAGCCTACAGAAATAATGTTGATGAGCTTCAAACACCAAACACCATTACTGAGTTGAATTACATGGTTTTTCTCTGGCTGTTCACTTTTGATGTGTACGCTGCACTTAGGATTCACTCCTGCTTGTATTTTAGACAGTGGTAAAATTTTTGTACCCAGCACTGCAGGGTCAAGCTTCAACTTTGCAGAACCATGTTGTTACTTTAGAGAAAAGAAACAGAAATGATGATACTTCTGAAGGCAAAGTGACCTGCAGGAAGTTTAAAAACTATAAATAGCTTTCAGTGACTAAGAATACTCCTTGGATACTTGAATATGTTTTATACATAATAGGGGAGAAATGACGATACATGAAGGATGATACACCATAGTGTTGTTCAGGGTGGTGAAAGTGAAATATTTTGTGTTATAAAAGAAGAAAAATCCAGCCTGGTTTTAGGCTCATCTTCTTGGCAATAGTATGTAACAGGAAGCAAATAATAAAGCAATTGTCGTGCTTTCAGCATGACTTTTTGTTATATGTAAAGTCTGTGGTGATACATGTAGTTCTTGCCAGCTGAAGTCTCTCTCTGCTGTGGGAAGGGAGCTGAACTACATTAAAGGAATATGCCCTGTTTTCTCTCACTGATGTTTCACATAATAGGAGTGAAAACTGGGTGGGAGTCTGGTGCTGTCACTACTGTATTTGTCCTTCGTTTTGTGAATATCGCAGAAAAAAGGTGCGGCTTTTTAAGTAGGATGTGATTATCAGTGGTGGCTGAGGCAATGGTTTGCCGCTGCCAGAAAGGACAGGCCATTTCTTCTGCCTATTTTGTATCTGTGGTGTTCAGCCCATACATTGGAAAACCACCTGCTACAATTGAAAACAAACCCAACAAAAATAAGTTAAATAAAGAATGGCCAAGGAGAATTTTCTGTCATTTTGATGAAGAAAAAATGACTTATTGCAGGCTCGAGCAAACATGAGACTTGACGTAAGGATGGTCTTTAGGATCCTGCACTTTCTGTGGCAGTCAGCTTGTCAAACTGATCCCACAGACATTTCAGCAGTTCCCTTAAAGCATGGGGAGATAACCTTAAAGCATCGATCTCTCTAATCATCTGCAGAGATGGAACGTGAGACTGATCCTAAAGGCTACAGTATGGCTAAATAGCTCTCGGTTATCCTTGGATCTCTATTTCAGGAATTATTTTTCTTTGTTCCTGAACATTGATAGGAGAGGCACTGTTGCAACCTGGGCTAACGGTACTGGCTTTTGCATTTTATTGGTGTGACTGCAACTTCACAATCTTTTGCCTCAGCAATCTTACCGTTATTCCCGTGACGGATGACGGAGTGATGCTCAGTCCTGTCCTTCCTGCACAGAGCTGTGTGAGCACTTGGCAGCTACATTTGTGAGTGAGGAGCCTTTGGAATTTGGTGCAAGTGGCAGCAGTGTCCTCTCCCTCTCCACTATTGCATGGCAGCTCTCTAGAGCATGAGGAAACTGTTTAATTGGTTATCCTTTTGAGATAACCATGGTGTACGTGCCTACTGGAGCAGCAGTAATACTTGGCAGTACTAGTGGAGCCTTTCTGTTACGTCAGGCCTGAGGAATACTTAAGCTTTTTTAAATTACAATTTTTTAAAAAAGTGTTTACTCCAAATTTGTGCTGCTTCACAGCTTTTCCGTGCTCTGACTGCAACAGCAGAAACAGCAGAACTAGCCACACGTTTTTAAGTGAAAGATTTGCCTTTTCCAAGGGAAATCACTTTTCAATCTTAGTCAGATTTTGGAAATGTTTTTCCTTATGATTTGGGATGAAACACTAACAAAAATCCTGTTTGGCCAGCTCCAATAGTAAGTGCAAAACCAGAGCTGTTAATATGATACATAGTAGCATTGATAGCAACAACCATTTCCTTTTTGTGTAACAAGAAACCCAAGTCTGAAAATGCTTTGAATGAACTGACGCTTTTTTGCACTTCATAACACTTCTTACATATGAGGTCATCCTACTTTTTTGCTTTAAGGCAGAAAAATATTATTTCCTGAGGTGACAGTGAACATAATCAAGTTCTCTACAGTTTTGCCAGAGCTGGTAAGGAGCCCAGATCACTAATATCAGAAGTCTTGGCTTTTTAACCACACTCACTGAATCGGAGCACAAAGCATGCTGATTGTGCTCTTTTAACCATTAGCAACATGTCCTTTCAGGGTCGGATATTAAAAACAGGATCTTTCACGGGGAGGAGGACAGTTGGGGGTTGTCACTTAACTTCATCTCTGGTAGCAGTAATCTGTGTTTATTAGTTCAAAGTTTCTGGTTTCCAGAACTGCTGATGACCAGTATATTGAGCCAGTGTAAGTTTGTGCGAGAGAAGCTGTGTGCAGCTGGGCTGGAACAAGCCTTGGAGAAGGTGGTGACTTGATATCACGCTGTGGAGACTCAGTGGGCTTAAAGCTCCTGCATTTCATGTTTCTCTGTTGGGTTTTGTGGAAGGAAGCTTATGCTAAGATAATTACGCTGTGATGGTTGAATACCATCTTTGTTCCTCATGGATCATGCAATAAATAACTTTATTGTATTTTTGTACTCTTTGGTATCTGTATTACCGGTTTCAGTAAAATTTGTTGAATTGTAAAGACAAGCTAATTATTTTCTTGTTGTTGTTGTTTTGCAAGAAGCCCTTCTTCTGTTCCTTAGATGCTTCTTGCCAAGGCATGATTCTTTTCTTAAATTAGCAAAAATGCACTCCAGTTAAAAATTACTTTGCGTATGTATGGGGAAGTT
This sequence comes from Calonectris borealis, assembly GCF_964195595.1. Taxonomy (NCBI): domain Eukaryota; kingdom Metazoa; phylum Chordata; class Aves; order Procellariiformes; family Procellariidae; genus Calonectris; species Calonectris borealis. Next base: position 4,506,905 of record NC_134322.1, on the reverse strand, counting down.
CAGGAAAATATTGGGGCTCTTGTACCATGTGCTTGAATGTGATATTTAAACCTGTCATAGCTAGTCCAGCCGTTCTCATACAATGTTTTCTAAGCTCTGCCATTCAAAAAAATTAAAATAAATGAATATTAAACTAATAATTATAATATTTGCATATTTCAGTTTTACAAAAGCAGTTTAAAACTTCAGGGTCGTTCTGCAATATCAAGATGACCACAGCTGTCTGGAACACTTGTATAGCAACTTTGTATGTCACACAACTATGTCGTCGTGTTTGCTTGATTCTTTTAAAAAAAGATTTCATACCTGCCTTGGTTCCTCATAAATTCTTTGCATTATTTTCTGACAAAAATTAGTACTTTGCTCTCATCAGTTAGTTAATCCAGTCTAATATCAAAGCTGCACAATCTCAGTTACTAAAGGCACAATACAGTGCGTTGGCAAACATGTTGGAACAATTTCCAGTAATTTTGGCTAAGTCTTAGCGGAAGTGGAAAGTAATACAGATTAACTCAAAAGGCTACACATTCCCTTAGATGATCTGGAAAATAAGACTTAACGTCAGAAGGTAATTGCAGTGAGCATCCAATAGCAAAACTTGAAATTTAATGTTCTTTTTCCCTCTTGTTGTAGTAAGAAAATTTATGTTCTGTATTTATTAGCGTCAACTGCAAAAACTCTGATTTTATTCTAAACAAGCTTGTGTATCACAGCAGAGAAATAAAACTCTCTTCAAGCTGCACAAATATTATTTGGTCTCACTAATTGTTTTTTTTTTTTCTCCCTCCCATCCCCCTTATCTTCAGAGTTAATAAAATTTCAGCCTCCATGATAATATCTTGGAAATAGCTCAGGGAGGGTGAGTTATTTACATTAATCGGAGAAATAACAAATTTTAGCTATAGAGAATCTCGAGGGTGGAGTCAGCACTTGTTTATGGAGTTTGGTTTTCCTGCGTCCCCACAGAGCGATTCCCAGTAGTCATAGCCTTCCTTGTTTTCCCTTGAGCAAGGGCCTGTTATCGTGTCTCCCTCTGTAGCCTGTGAGAAAGCCGAGGCTGGGCTGTCTTGTGTAGGCTTCGCCTGGCCGTGTGAACAGATTACAGCATTCCACTTGTTAGTACGAGCCACGGAGCAGAAATGTTTTACTATTATGTTACTGGGCAATGATAAAGTTGGCAGTCTTTTTATGGTTAGGTCCTCAAAGTGGCAGTTCGTGTTTTAGCTGATAAGGAGACAGAGCTTTGGATATCAGACCCAGACTTATTATCTGTAACAGTGAAACGTGGCTTAAATCCTTCCACAATGACAGGAACCCCATCTGGAGTGAAGGTTTCCAGAATCTTAAACGGGAGATACTGAGGCATTTTCCTTCCTCATGAGTCAAAGCAGAGTTAACCCCATTGTTATCAAAAATAAAAATAACCAGTTGCCAAGGGGAAGGATGCATTTTTATATTTAACTAAATCTCTTCCTTTATATTAGAACTTTGAGTATCATTTTCAGACAGATGCGGGAGGATGAATCGGCAGCATTATGCTGAAAAGCTTTCACTTGATTGTTTTAGAATATTGAAAGGAGCACTAATGAAACTCCCATGCTGTGATACTTAAAATTGCTCTAATGTTTTTCTCAAAGGAGGTGAACTAGACAGTATGTGTATTTCTTGCAAGATCTTTCTTTAAAGTATCTAAATACAGCTTCTAGTTGTGTCTTGGGCACTGCGTATGCGTGTTGATGCTGAGCCCTATGTAAAGACATATTTGGATTCTATTTACAGAATTCTGTGGGTTGCAGGGGTTAAGTGTAATCCAGATTATACAGTGTTAACATTTTCCCTACTGATATCAAAGTGTAGAAGACTGGCAGGCTGACTTGTTAGGAAGGGCTGGGAGAGGGATAACAGGCTCCGACCTTGAGAGGCCAACAGCCAGCCCTTGTATGGCCAAGTCCATATACGTGTCCAGCTGATTGGTTAGAGGAGCAGGATCAGTGCCGTGACAGGTGTTGGAGGAAGCTACACCTGTTTTTCCCATATGCTGATTTAGTGATTACATTTTTGTGGGAGTTCCAGATACTGTGTGGGATACGTGGAGCAAGCCAAGAAACTTGAGAAGGAATTTATAGCTTATGGTGACCTGTGATATTAAAGAATTTCAGATGGCGTAATTGAATTTTCAAGTACTGCTTTAAAACTGAAGTAGAAATAGTCAATATTTTACATGTATATGAATAGTGAGCAAGTCTTGTGTACTTTTTATTGTACTAAAAATTAGTGATAGCACTTAAGAAAAAATGCTGATGAATATCATAGTCTAAACTGAAACTTTTTTTAATCAGAAATTCAGTGTTGTGGAAACACATAGCTTCTGTAGGAAAACAAATGCAATTTCTTTATGGTGCTGAGAACATCAGCATGCAGATTTCAAATCTTTGGGGTTTTTAGTGTAAAATTCGTAGAATATAAATAATTTCTCAAAAAAAGAAAACACGTGACTCCCTCATTCCTGTATAATCCTACTGCTGTCTTATGTACTGCTAATGTGTAGCTGTTTAAAAATTTATAATGCTTTCCTTTTGAAACTTTTTTAAAACATTAAAGATTTTTCCGTAGGTAGCATTTTAAATCTTGGTTTGTTATAAATGAGAACTTGCAAAGAAAGATTTCTGATTGTGTAATAGGGTGAAGAAGAAAAACAACAGGGAATACAAATATCTTTTAAAATCTGGTCACAAGACCTGTAGTTTCACATCCTTTTTTCAGTAGCTTATTGGAAATGCCTAGATGGTAGACAAGTTGTTGGTTGTTTTTTGGTTTGGTTTGGTTTTGTTTTGTTTTTTTTCGCCCCGGGGGATGTTGATGTGAGTGCTCCATCAGAAAACAGGAAGTAGCCCAATAAAGCAGTTGCATCAAGTTAGTCTAAAGGAGTCTGAAAAAACTTACATTTAGCAAACTAAGTCATTTTAAAGAGGGATTATGTAGTTTCTTTTTATAATTTTTGCAGCTCTTGTTATCATGCGGACTGACAGAAGTGCAGGAAAATCCTGCCTTTATAAACTGCTGAGACCAAGTGTTACATATATTAATGCACTTGTTGAATTCGACTGAAAATTTTAGCTGCTGTGTTTCTCAGAGTTTAACTTTATGCTCTTTAAAATGTGTATATTAAAATTGGGGTGCTAAAATCAATTTATTATAGATCCAGTAAACTGGCTTTTAATTACCAGTGGTGACTTTAACTCCTTTGCCATAGGCTTGAATGTTCCTTGTATATCAGGCAACTTTACTCCATCAGCCAGTATCTAAAAACGGTTTTTCATGGAACACTGGAGAGATGAAATGGGTGTAGGTTAAAGTTACCCATGAGATGGCTCTCGGGAGAGTCTGTGCCTCTGAATGAACCTTGTCTGTTTGTGTACTATGCCGCTATTTTGAAAGACTAAGCCTGTTTGTTGAACAGTGAGTTTTGTCTGTGAAAGTTTCATGTCATTTCAGTGGCTCTGAATGATTCAGTAGTATACAAAACTTCTTGGCAAGTTAGTATGATTTGTATGTGAATTTTCCAATTGTATTTCAGACCTTAAGAAAGAAAGGCCTTAATGGTTGTGAGAGCCCTGATGCTGACGATTACTTTGAGCACAGTCCACTATCGGAGGACAGATTCAGCAAACTAAATGAAGATAGTGATTTTATTTTCAAGCGAGGCCCTGTAAGTACTTTTATTTTATCTCTACTTTTTATTTGTTGATCCTTTTTATTAACTTCATTATTTAGGCTCTGAACAAGAAGGAACACAGAGGGTGCGACAGCCCGGACCCTGACACTTCATATGTGCTCACGCCACATACAGAAGAAAAATATAAAAAAATTAATGAAGAGTTTGATAATATGATGCGGAATCATAAAATCGCAGTGAGTACTAAAGTATGGTTTGTGCTTCTATTACATGCATGAGAATTTTCACAGTGTTTGCTTACCACTGAATACCACTGCAAGGACAAGAGGATGTAATGGTTTGAGAAGGGAATGTATGTTTTTGAGGAAAAATGAGATGCTGATACTTGATCTTGTTAAAATACATTTTACCTTAAAGAATAAGAAGATTTATCTCTGGCTTCTCTTCTGCACTCAGTTTTTCATACCTTATGAACATGAGGTAACATTTCTAAATTTCAGGAGCCTAGCTGTATTACCTAATTCTATCTAAAATATTTTTAAAAAGATAGATTTTGTCATGGGATGTAGGATAGTTTATTTACATCTTGTAGCTCTTTGTCTGTCTGTTGATCAAGATTTTACAATATATTACAAGCAGGCAAATAGGATTGGATTAATTCTGTCATCAAATCAGTGGAATTTATTTTGCTGAAGACTGGATGTAGAAAGGTATTTAGATCTTCAAAGATAAAGACGAGTGCACAATGTGAGCCTCAAAAGATTGGTGTCTTACTCCTATTGAAATTCTAACAGATACTTCCTTGGACACTGAAAGATCTTTGAAAATTTTGTCCGAAGTGCCTAACCCATTTGCAGCCATAAGTCACTTAATTGCTTTAGAACGATATGATCTATCCCATAGTGTGATCAGAGGATCATTTTTCATTTTAGTGTTATCTAATTCAAAAATGAAATTGTCATTGTCTGAACCCCGTATATTTACTGGGCAGATCATTCCTGTTCTCCTCAGTTTCATATATCCACTTCAATTTTTGGGTCTAAGGCAAAAAGATGTGCTGGAGAAGGACTCAACAAGTTTGGGGATAACATAGTGTAAATTTTGCATGTTTTTAATGTAGGTGTACATGATGACATTTAATTTCCATCTGCAAAAACCAATTAGTGTTGAGTATTACAGGGGAAGTATTTTCTAAGAAAACTAATACAGGGCTCTGCCACAGCCTTTGAATTTTTTAACATTGTGAATCTTGTAGCAATTAAAGTAAAGGGACTGGCTAGGTTAATCAGCACAGACCCTGGGGTAATTGAGTAGTGTGTCCCCAAATGACTTGCTGATACTAGAAATTATTTCATTGTTCAGAGCAATGAGGCCATCTCTGGGGACTTAATAGCAAACTGACAGTCATGACACCCAGCATCACTTCTTTTAGCAAGTTCTTTATACTTCAGTGAAGCCAATGTCTTTTGTTCCTGCTTTGTTTTGAAGTTTTTGATATCCAACATTTCTGTGTTGAGACATCTTCTTCAGGCCTCATCTCTCAGTATCATACAGCTAAATTGCTCTCACTTGATTTTTTGTGGTCTTCATGAACAGCCTAAATTGTCTGTATGGACATCAGTGTAAATAATAAAGGCAATATTATTCTTTAGCTCTATAGTTCTGTATTTATAGCTTAAATTGGACCTGTTATGGTTCTATTTCCAGTACTTATGGGTCTGTATAAGAACATAGTTTCTTTTGTTCTGGTGCACTCATTACTGTCAAAGGATAGGAATGAGGCAAAGCGTGAAGAATTCAGTCATAACCAAATGAGTACCATAGATGGGCAGAGGCAGTCTTTATTGTAAGGTGTGGGGGCAAACTGTCATTTATTAGTTCTATATTGAGAAACCTACAGCAAAAATGTTCCAACTGCTTCTACCTTCTAGCATTGTTTTAAGCATACTTCAGGTATTTCAAGTTCATTTTGAGTTACTTGACAGCATGCTGTTTAAAAACAACCTTTTTTTTTGTAGATATTGAATGATTTTCTTGAAGTAGTTTCCCATGAAAACAAATGCCAGTACAGCTTGTCATTAGTTAGATACTCTGAATGATTTGCTAGCATTACGTCGCTATGCTTCATTACTTTTTCCTTCCGTCCGTGCCAAAAATTGATAATTATTCTTATGAATGCTTCAGTAGGGACACTGTCATTGGCTCTCACTAGTAAGAGATTTTGTTTCTTGTAGAAAATGTATTATGCTCTTTTAATTAGTATACTTACTGTTGTATTTTTAATATTATCAAAATTGTTGTAAAGAAGTATCGTTCTGAGTAAATTTTAAGCTGCTCATGACAAAAGTGCATCTTTTCAAGTATACTTGCTAGGTTATGAATGTTTGTCATCTGCATTTGACCTCTAAATCAAAACTATTATCTCTCTATTCTGTCAACAAATACTACGGAATTTTTACCTTTAAATTGTACCTGTCATGGTTTTGTTTCTAGTAATTATGAGAGTTGTGAAAGAAAATAGTCCCTTTTGTTTCAGAAACTCGTCACTGTCAAAGGATAGGAATGAGACAAAGGCCGAAGAAGTTAGTCATAACCAAATGAGTACCATAGATGGGCAGGCATCTAAGCTTTTGATTCAAATAGTTGTTGAATAACAAACATATATGCTTCAGAAAAATAGTTGCCTTTTAAATAATGCTGTAAAAACTAGAATTTAAAAAAATAAGATTTGCAAAAAGGCAAGATGGAGTGGTTATTCAAGCAGGGTTTTGTGGAACACAGCTCAGAATAATGACAATTGAAATGTTTAAATTCAAATTACTGAACTTAGTGAATTTCTAAAGATCTGTTTACTTTTTTTAATCTATTGAAAAAGAGAAAGTTTGAGATTAGCAATATTTTGGCAAGGTTATTAATAGAAAATGTTATTACTAACTTTTTCTTTTTTGTGTAATAACTGACTATTTATTTTATAATGTGCATGTTTATGCTTACATTTTGAAGGTGCAGCAGTTCATTGATACGTAGACGTGTATAGCTTGTCATTGCTTTGTAATAATCCAAATTAACTGATAAATTTGTTGTATTTCCAAGCTTGCAAATTCATATGAATATCCTCAATTTCTTGTATTTGAGCTTTCAGTATTTTAGAGTTTTATGAGTAATTCTTTTGGAACTGTATTTATATGATGTATAAGACCTTAACACCATACTCTACAACAAATGTATGTTTTAAAATTGTATGCTTAATAGAGTTTAAAAACTAACATAATTAACTTTTTTTTTAACCTGAGTAATTCTTGGCAAACTTCAATGTGTATTTTTATAATGTGCTATTTCTGCAAACATAGTTAATGCTAATGTTGTTGTCTTGTGTGTATTCCTTGTTGTCTTTCCTCCAGCCTGGCTTGCCTGCTCAGAACTTCTCGATGTCGGTTACAGTTCCAGTGTCCAATCCCAACACTTTAACCTACAGTAACCCAGGGAGTTCCCTTGTATCCCCATCACTGGCAGCCAGTTCATCGTTAACGGACACGACCATGCTCTCCCCACCTCAGACCACCCTGCATCGGAACGTATCACCTGGGGCCCCTCAGAGACCACCGAGTACTGGCAACGCAGGTAAGATTTCAGTACTGTTGTGCTTTCCTTTTATATCCTCTTTTAATTTTTTTTATTTAAAAAAAAAACTACAAACAAACAAAAAAGTAACAAGTTCTTAATTATACCGGTGCATTTTTTTTTTTAACTACTTAAGTTTTGAAGCACAAAATGATACGATACTGTAATGAGAGCAAGTTAGTTTAATGCTCTGGCTTATTTTTACTAGGTGGAATGCTGGGGACAACTGACCTCACAGTGCCAAACGGAGCTGGTACCAGTCCAGTTGGTAAGTGCAGTATCACGTCTTTGTAGAAAAATAGTATTGTGGTTTTAGTTTCACAGTTACTCAAAAGCAATTTTTTATTTTGACTCTTGAAAAAGTCTTTGTGGAAGAACAAAAGTTGTAATTTTCTTCGTAATTGTCAAGTCTTGTAAATTCTTATCAGGCATTTAACTCTTTACTGCCATGCCCTTTCCACTTCAGTAATACTTGCATTTTTTATTTTAGTGGTTTTCAGTAGTAGCATGCTGCTCTTGCTTTTGTGTTTCTCTGCAGGTGTAATTACAGCACTCTAAAGAGATCTTATGTTCGTCAAATTTCTTACTTAGTAAGCGCAGTGAATTTCGTACAAAACTATTACACTAAAGACAACTCAGCTGTGTTCTCAACTTTAGTATTCATAAGACCTGGATGTTTGATACTGGTTGTGGTGCCAATCAAAATGAAGAAAATACAGACTGTATTGTTTGTATTGCCATGTGTATCTTGCTAATTATTTTCTAGCAGTTATACAAAGAAGGCAATAAATGTTGGAAGCTGATAGCTAGGTTCTGTCTTAATTTTGGAAGATGATCAGAATTTCTTTCAAAAACAAATTAGAGACCTTGCCAAAAATCAAATTCACAGTATTTTTAGTCTTCAGTAAAATGATATGATAGCACTTTTCTCATTTGAATAATGTTTTGTCTCCCCTAAACAAAATTTAGTACTCTTAGAGAGGGCAGGCAGCCATTGAAATTTATCACGCTACAGAAAGACAAAATAAATGACAGTTCACCCACTTTCTTCATGTTCCTTCCATTGCTTGAGATGTCTTGGTAACTGAAGGTCAATTTTGGAAATACACATAACTCTCCTTGGTATGTGTTCATAGCAAGGAATTAGAGAAGCAACTGTTGACCTTTCCGTATTTGCCCACTGGCTACTTAGTGTGGCAACTGGGAAAAAGTTCTTTGAAGATAAGGTCAGGCAGTTGAATTTTTGAATAAAAAAATGCTGGAACTACAACGCTGAAAGCACAGGATTGACTTTCTAGTCTTCATCCATTCTTTGGCTATGTGCAGCAAAGATATGAAATATTAAAGTGTGGTTTCCATCAGGTATGCAAGACTTTAAATGGAGTTGAAAAAAGATGACTATTTTTAGAAACTGTGGAGGTCAGATGTTGATTTCCATAGTATTTCTCAAGTCAGACTAAATAAGTTTATTATCAAGCTGTTTCAGGCCTCTTTTCCAAAATCAGGCTTTAGTAACAGCAGCCTCAGATTTAAGACTACTTTTTTCAATAAGCAAATAGAACAGTTGTGTACAGCACTTGCTATAGAATATTAAACGGTAGAAATACCCAATTACAGCAGCTTGGTGAACATATTTAATGCAGTAAAATGTTTTCCTTCTTGCATTTATTAATAGTTTATGTGAAAAGTCAAAATGCATCGCTTATCTCTTACTTTCCAGAACATTGCACCCAAAGTGTTGTACATATACCCACTCAATTCTAGAAAGATTTTTCATACAAGTAAGAGTTGTGGCTATACAGGAACAGTGGAACGTCTATAAGAAGTATCTCTAGCAAAACTCAAATACCTAGTTAACACCAGAATGGTAAGCCACATTGCTAATGGTAAGAGTACCCTAAGTTGTCAGAGCTCCACTTTCTACTAGGATGTGGCATGGCTTTTTTTAAATGCTATCAGGTGCACAGTAATCTTCTCAAGTGCAACCAAAACCAAGAAACCATACATAACCAGATAGAGTATATCTGCTAACTTGTCAATTTGAGCGTGACGGCTGCCATTGAAGTGTGTATATCAAGTTAATTATGTCTGCAGAGAACAATGGTTTTAGTTTCTTGCTACATTTATTGTAGAATTCACTTTAAAAAATACATTTTCTTCTTTTAGCTTTCAATCTTTTCTTTTAAACTTCTCAGGAATGGAGAATTCTCCTATGGATATAGTTGTGAAAGGTCATGTGTCAAATTTGCAGCTCACAATTTATAGGAGAGATGTCAAAGATAAAGATGGAGTACCATCATACCTACGTTCCCAGATATGCTCTTATAGACAGAGGAAAAACCCAAGTCTTACTTCACATTATGAAGTTTTGAGCATTTGAGATTTTGTTCTCATTTCTTTGAAATATACTTATACACCTTTATCTCTGAGTAAAAAGCAAGTAAAGGTTATCTTGCATAGTTGGGACCAAGTTCAAACAAAGATGTTGCATAAAGTGGCTCATATTTAGTTCACGAGTCTTTTCCTCAAGTCCTGTGTAACTTGATTGGAATAGATATGCTTTAGCAGTCAATCTGCCAACTTAACAGTTTTTCTGTGGAAAATAACTTTGAGTAAAAATATCTGCGTGTTGTAGCAAAGATTAGGTGGTTTTTTATGTCTAGAAGAGAAAATTTTGTGATCATTTGGTAATACTGAGAGCTTATTTCACATGCAGCTGTCATAACTCTGAAAAAGCATTTTTATTTTATAATATTTTTAAAATTTTACCCACCACGTAAAAAACATTTGCTGAAAATTTTTACTTGGCAAGTATGTCAGTGTTGAGAGGGGAAAAATGTCTGGCATTATAACAGTGTTTACTTTTGAGCTAATTTATTTTTTCTGTTAATTAGATCAAATGTTTTGGAGCTAGAATTTTCCTGGTGCTGTTGCCCATGGTCAGTGTTAAACCCTGTTCAGTTTGTGATGGGCATCTAATATGCTTCAAGAATTGCGTGTCACCAGGATGTGTGACAACTTACTATTTGTTGTCAACATCATCATGGCTTGAACACATGCTGCATGTCTATATTACTCCTTTCAAAAGGCTGTGGATTCTAATTAGGCAAAGTATAGCCTCACTTGCTTGGAGTACCCAAATACCGGGGAGAGTTTCTTTGGCTTTGAACTGAAAGGACTTGATGGATGGATGGATCACCTTCAAATTTGTCATGAGGTCTGCTTCACTATGTTCCAGTAGATTCGGTATTATACTTTGAATCATCCAGAGGTTGCCAATGAAGTGCACTTCCAGTGAAGTTGTCCCATCCTTGAGGACTCTGAGAATCAGAAAGGCTCAAAAGAAGTACCATTGTTACCCGATCTCTACTTTTTCTTCCATACATTTCACGTATGGCATTGAGCTAGAACCATGCAAAGGACCTGAGCTGGTTTTCATTGCCAAGGCTGCATGAAATGACTGGCTGAAATCAGCATGAAAAACATGCTGGTAGAAGAAAGCATTTGAGATGTGGTTTGGTGTTTGGTTTTTTGTTTTTGTTTTTAAATTGTAGCAAGCTCTCCTTGGAAACCACCCATCTACATGTGGTCAGTTCAGCCCCTGAACAACTATCCTTAGATTTTAGTTGAAATTTCGTACATTGTTATGTGTGTTCATTATCTTACCATAATTTCTGATTTACTAAGAGGTACGAGACAATTCTGGTTAGAATTTGCCACATGTATAACAAATTATTAATCTCCCAGCTAGATTAAAGTATTGCAGCATATCTGTTTGTGTGAAGTCTCAACATTTATATAATGTCACCTTGCGCAGGATACAACACCACACATACTCACATGTTCTAAACATATCACTTCTGTCGTCCATTCTTTACCATTCTTTACATTGGCTTTGTATAGATACGTAGAAATCAACAAGTTCAGAAAGTAGAACTCTGATTTCATTAGCTGTAAACTGTTTAGTTGACAAAAGACCCAAAAGGCATCCAATTGCCACTGCTAATGTTTCACACAATGTTGAATAACATTTAGATACAAAAGCAGTATGCCTTTGTTTTAGGTTTGCTGCTGCATTCTGAATAATAACCTTGGTCTTGAAGAAGGCCCATTTAAATTTTAAATATCCTTGAAAATTGTCTTTCCTTTTATGTAGCAAAAAAAATTTTCCAGTAACCTGGGAAATGAGGATTTTTTTTTTTTTAATTTTGTAACATGCGTAAGCATTCCCTTGACACTTAGTCATGTGTATTTCTTTTTGCTGCCCTAGAAGTATAAATCTTGCATGTCTAACATGTTTCAAAATCTTATGTTACTGTCAAAGGTATATTTTAATTCTAATCATAGTGTTATCTGAAGTATTGATTTGTAAAGATCAGTGGAAATACATTTATTTCAGCTTCCTTGATGTTATAGTAAATTCTTTCCAAAGCTAGTGGAAAACTTAGGCTTTTCGAAATGATGCTAGAATCAGCAGTGATTTCTGTGCAAAGCTGAAAATGATATGAATGGCATATGCTGTTTTGTGGTTTGTTTTTTTTTCTTTTTTTGATTTCCACTTAAAGCTGTCTACTACTAAAAAAAAAAAGTAAATTGAGCAACCAATGCACATAGAAATGCTATTGTATTTATTTGCAATACATTTCCCGCCCCTCCCCGCCAGGGTCCTACATGTGAATGTTTTTCTTCAATACAATTTATCCGGTCGTCTAGATGTATAGTGAATCGATGGCTTATTGCAACACGATTTTCACTTTACTTCTAATTATGTGACATTTATTGGGTTGTATGATGTCATTTGAGGCATAAATATTTATTTACTACTGTTCTTATTTTTGCTTAATCTTATATTGCTTAGCTGCTTGCCCACAATTATTTTCCAAAACTGTGTATAACTGTTCAGCTTCTCCAAAGGTGAACCAGCAAAAAAGATTAATGGCATCAATGACTATAATTTATTCCTTGAGTATAATAAGTACATGGAGTACTTTCCAGCCACGTGTGTTCATTGTTTCAGCTGATGTGATTTATATAGTGAAATATGAGTCTGGCTCATGTAATTGAATGCTACGTCTTGGGCTGCAGGACAATAAATGAGATTAAGCTGTATTATGTTTCTGAAGGCAGAATATACAGTTGTTAAAATGGACGGGTTTTAACATTTAGTTTCAGAAAAAAGTTGCTTCAAAAGTAAACATTTTCTGACTAAACAAGAAGGAGACTAATGTACATTGGCAACATTTGTTATCATAAAATCTAATTAAATTATGATTCATATAATTGAGAGCTTATCTTTGCATTGGTCTCTGTTTTCCAGAGAAGTGTTTTGAATATGCTCTCATAGTCTGTTTTAAAGAATTAGAGTTAAATAAGACTCTTCCAATGAAAGTAAAACCGGTAGTCTTATTTTACATTTACATAGGATTTGATATTCTGTTTCCATTTTTCAGTTTGATAGTGTTTTTAAATATAAAGTAATTGTCTTTGGGGAAGATCTATAGTGGGTGGGGTAGATACAATTTCTGTATTATACAAAATAGTAAGTAGAATTTATGGGGTTATTAAAGCCTCAGTTTGGCAAACTGCCGTATAGTTGCATCATCCTGTAATCATTATCCTTTTCTGGCTCCTGACCTTACTCGAAGAAATACCATGCTTTTAGTTATTCTTTCACTCTTAACTTGTAATTTGATTTTCTTATTAACAGGAAAAAAAAGACTTTAAGTTTCGTATTAAAAATGAATATTCTGCAGTCTTATTGCAGCCCCAGCATATGATTCTTCAAATAATCAATATAGATATTCCAGTGTTTGCTAAATGTTCAATGCTTGCTATTTATAACAAAGGGCTGCTATTGGATTAATACCCATAGTATTGCACACTTTCAGCATTTTTTTTCTCCTGTTCTTAATATATTTTTTCTGAACACTCATTGTAAGAAATGCTCAGCCTTTTGTCAGAACAAATGCTTTGACTCTGCCCTGCTGCTGAATGATACTGCACAGAGAAGGCAATGGCAAGGAGTTTGTTGTTTTTGACAGCACCACTAAAAGCATGAAATGTTTCTGAAGGATTGGCAGAGGCTTGTAATAAGGGCTGCAGGAAATGACTGTATTGGGTGTGGAAGAAAGACACTGTCCAGATTTAACACACAAGCTACCGAAATACTTGAAAACAGAGGACAGGAAATGGTATCATAGGGTAGACTAAAATGCTATACAGACCTCCATTGTTTATACAAAGTGTTATTGTTCTGAAGTTTAAATTCAACTCAGAACACTGCAGCTTTGGTGTATAAAAGGTAACACTGACAGCCTGGTGAGTAATAAAATGCTATTTATTATTAGATTAAAGCCCAGACTTTACTTTTTTATAACAGTAAGTTCTTTAAACGTTCTGGCATTTTTGCTGAAAATGGAAGATACTGTAACAATTTTTTAGATGTAATTTGGTGAAAGTTACGGTATTTTCTAATAATTTTCTTCCCTCACATCTGTTTCCAAATCCACTTAATTTTTACTCTGTCCATTGTGCAAGATTTCTCTTGCAATCTGATGCTTTATAGGCTGTCTATAACTAATGTTTACATTCATTTATAATGCATAGGTATTGATGCATAACCATTTAACAAAACCATGATTCTATGAAAACTGTCTCACAGGTTCAGGAACCGTAGGGATAGCACTGAACTTAATTTCTCTTTTTTGGCTGGTTGTTTTTTCTGTGTAACCTAGCTGTGGCCAGTTTTCTTCTAGCAGTCAAGAATATATTTAGCTCTAGTATGGATTCTCAGCTACTTTTCATCCACTTTAAATTTTATCGCTAACCTAGAAGTGTCCCAATAAATTCTGCTGTTTTCTGCTGAGGAATGTAGATGCTTTAATCATGAAATGAGTTTTTGCTGTGGTTTTTAATACAGAAGGAAAAATGCTGACATGAAAAGCTTTTTCTTTGCTGTCTGTGTTCCTTCTTTCCTCCATAACTTCTGAGTTAAATGGTAGGATTCTCAGAAAACGTATTCCCATACCCCCCATACAAATGCTTCAGGAAAGTACTAAATTAGAATAGCTCCTCCTTGCTCTGTTAACCTTGAAAAACTCAAGGGACTTATCGGATCACCCATGTATGGTCAGGCTTTTGGCACCACAAAGAAAGTAAATCCAGAATTTGAAATCCTGGCTTTAAAGTTGTGAATTTATTGCTCATCCATATATGAACAAGAATACTGTGGTTGCAAATTCCAGTAAGTTCTACTTACTTACAATTTTTTTTCTTTAAAAATATTTAGCAATAACTTTGTTTCCAAAAGACCTTTATAAAACTCAGTAGAATATCATCAGATCAGCACAAGAGCTTTGCTATAATTCTTACATTAATCTTTACTTTTTCCATTTCTAAATTGATAAAACAGTATGTAGGGTTCCATTTACGGTGGACAGGGAAGAGGTGAGGATTGCATTTGGCAGTTCCCCCACCATGTAACAAGGATCAGTAGTAACGGAGGAGGCTCCCTCACTAGCATCCTGGTGAATTCACACCTAGGTTCTCAACATGCACTAGCCAAGTATCTCAGCAGTACCACTCACCTTCATGAAGCACGCTGTGCTGTTACTGATACCTGTTATTGTTCTTCATTCTTGCTAAGCTTTTAAAGGCATGAAAAATTTTGCTAAAGAAGGTAGAACGTGACACTGACAACTTTCTTATTTTAATTGCTTTTAGATTAATATGTACTTAATGTAATAAGATTGGATTGGGCATAGGGGCCTATTCAAATTAGAATAATAATACAAAATTCATGCCAGTATGGCGCTACAGGCTATTATAAGAGAATTTCCCACACTGTGAACTTTGTGTAATAGACTTTTTCCTGAATTGTGATTATAAAGGCTGCTTTCAGAACTGCAGTGTTAGCATAAACATAATCTTACTATGAATTGTATTTATTTATACACACACACACACACAAGTTCTGTAGTCTGAACTATAGGGTTCCCTGTTGTGAAATTCCCCTTGCTTAACAACTTTTTTTTTCATTTGCAGCTGAATAAGGTGTGTGTATTTTGCGAATTGTTGCTATAAATATGATAAAATCATTGGAATGTGGCTTGAAAATTTTTCTGAGAAAAATATTTTGGTTAACGTGATTGGTGCTTTTGTCAGTACAGGAAAACAGAATAGGTAGGCACTTAACTGTTTTACAGTCGTCTTACTTTTTTTCTGATCCGTTTTAAGTGTAAGCTAAGGCCTGTATCTTGAGCGTATTCAGCTTTTGGAGATTTCAGTGCTGAAACCAGGCTTTGGCTTGTCTAATTCTACTTAGAATGAATATCAGGAGTCAGGTAGAGAAAGACCTGGGTAAAATAAATCGATGGGCATAAATGATGTGTATATCTGTGTCCAGAGCTTGGAATGAGTTTGAAGGGAAAGGATTTGTTCCCCTTACTGTTGCTAAATATAATAGTCAAACAGTATATATTTTTTGAGACTGAAATTAATTTTGTTAGAGAATAGATACTGGAGTCTGTAGATCTTGAAGACATTTGAAGAATACATTTCAGAAATAGAGACTTTAAGAGCTGATTTTTTTTATTCTCACAGGCAACAATTCAGTAGTTCATGTTCTGTGGGGGTGAGGATGAAGTGGGGTTGTGCAAAAGCACACAATTTTTTGCAAGCTCAGCCTGGAGGAACTTCAAAGGGCAAAATAAAAAAACCACAACAGATGTTATTAGAAATAGTTCTTTGGCAACGTGCTCTTCTCAGCGTTTAAGCTGCCATACGTGCCCTTGAGGTGATATTACCTTTACATATTGATCTTCTGGTGAAAGTGGTTTTTGTTTGTTCGATTATTCAATACTGCACCTCTTGTGATAAGTTTGTTATTGGAAGTTTTACGAAAGAAATATTTTGTAATTTGTACATGCACCCCAAAATTTTGTATTGCTACTTCTCTTCAGTCTTATATATTTGTTTTTCCTCTTTCAGGAAATGGGTTTGTGAATTCTCGAGCTTCACCAAGTCTACTTGGAACTACTGGTGGTGGGAATGGCTTAGGCAAAGTCATGCCTACAAAGTCTCCACCTCCACCTGGAGGAGGTAATCTTGGAATGAACAATCGCAAACCCGACCTCCGTGTTGTCATCCCACCCTCCAGCAAGGGTATGATGCCACCATTGGTAAGTTAAAACATTTGTTCTATGACTGGCTTTGTAAAAATGAAGTGTTCTGTCCACATGCCAGGGAGAAACTATCTCATCTGCTTGCCATGGGTTACAGTAATAGAAAGGTGTTTGTATTCTGAAATTTCACTAATGAAAATCTAAGTTATAAGTTGTTACCTTGGAAGAAGTTAAATTTGTAAGGAGTTTTTTTTTTTAAAGTGTAAAATAGCAGTCTGACCTAAATGCGGTTAAGAGTGCAATCCTAGAGACATAGATTGGGATTTTGTTGTTTTTATATGACATCTCACTGACTTGGTACCAAGAAATTTGTTGGTTTGGAGGATGTGGGTTTTAAAAAGGGCTATGCATTATTCTGTGAAGGAATGGCTGATCTTATTGGTGATGTGAACTGTATTAACATGCCCTAAAGCACACTTTGTACCTGTTTTTCCTGGGTTGTAATGGTTGTGGGATGTAAAATGTAGCTTCAGTGGTAATGATGGTCTGAGAGAAACGCTTGTTTGATGTGGTGTGCTGGAATGCAACCTTGTGTGTCCTGTGGTGGGTGTCATGTCTGCAATGAAGGCATAAAAGAGTAATGAGGATCAGGCTCAGTCCCTATTTGTGTACTTTCCAATACTACTGTGCAGTTTGGCATGTTGGTAGTAATGTTTGTTCAGCCTAGATTTGGAATAGCACACAAGTTTCGTGTCAGGCATGAGGCAACCACAGCATTGAGACCAGAACAGGTCTTTCAGGAAGAGTTACTCTATTTTTCCTTTAATTTGGTTGGCCAGATCCTTTGGTCTTAGTCTTTCACTGACATGTAGAAATTTTAAACATCTATGTGTACATTTTCTGTTTTCTGTGTATGGAAGAATGAACCATAACCAGGAGGTGCAGGATATAAACAATACGAGTACTCTCTGTATAATTCTTATTTGTTTTTAAGATACCACAAGTGCTTACATTTGTTACCGGTATTCATGATGAATAATACAAAATCAATCCAATAACAAAAGCTATAATTATCCTCAGAGTAATGATTCTTGAAGTTTTAGGTTTTTCTAGCAATACTGAAGTGTAGAAGAGATAGGAAATACACTGGCTGATTATTAAAGTGAAAATTACACTTTTAAATTAATTAGAAATAGATACAAGAAGAGGATCTTGTTAATGCAGTTGTTCTAATGTTAGTAGTGTACAGAATCTATTTACTGTTGTGTTAAGAACAACATAACATTCAGTTTGGGTTTTCTCTGTCTTTTTGAGGAAATTGGAAAGAGATTTCAGAGTAGAGATCCTGGGATGGTATGATGGTTGTATGTGAAAAATATTTTGTTATGGAGCGGCATGTTTGTTGGATCAGTCCAACTAGAAACTGCTGTGCTCCATATCTACATGGATCATTAATGTGTAGCTGTGTCCTTGTTTTACTAAGCTCTTTCTGCACTAATTTTGCCAAGGTGTGTGTTCTTTCAGTATGGTATTTTTTAATTGACCTGAATTACGTGAAGTATTATACCTCCTAGTAGTAGTATTTACAGAATCAGGTGGCAAATTCACATTATTAATTAAAATAAATAAAAATCCTGAAGCACAAACGTGACTTTTTCTTGCATTTTTGAAAGCAATGCTATTTTTAGTAACTGTGTTATCCCTCTTGTTTGCTGAGTACAGTCGGAGGAGGATGAATTGGAGTTGGTGAGTTTGGGCTACTGTTTGATGAGAGAGAGCAAGATGCTGAAAATGTCTTTTACTACAGTTTTTTAACTGTAGTTTCATTACATATTTTAAATAATTCCAGTGTTCCCTTGGTAGCACACAAAAATACATTTGTTTTATCAAACACAAAACCTGACCAATTCAAGTTGAAAACACATCCAAAGTCTAGTGCTTTCCATTTGTAAATGTCTATTTTTTTTTTTCCTGAAAATATTTCTGTTTTTCTTGGAGGGAACATTGGAAAAGAGCCTTACAGAGTAACTGTCCATGTGTATAGGATATTTACTGTCTTTTATGTAAAATATAAATAACCACTTATCATCCCCTAAATTATTAGAATATTTTTAGAAGGTGGCTTCACTCATGAAGTTGTTCGGATTGTAACACAAGCCCTGTATTACTTCTCTTATTTTCAAGGAGATTACATCATTGCTGGTGAGGTCACCTTTTTGGAGTTTAGAATTATTTCATCGTGCATGAGATTATCAAACCACAGGGGTGTTCCCTGTTTACCAAAAGGAATAGAGAATTGCAAATGAATAATTCTACCTTTTTCCAGTGGAAAGATATTCTGCTTTTGAAAGGAGACTCTTGGGATTTGTGTTTTCTCTATTTTTTTCAAAAGGTTTTAACATTTGGCATTCTGTCTGGAAAATAACGTAAGGCTAAAATAATTTGTAGCTTATTTTTAGAGCAATTTGCAATTTGTTTAGCTGCTGTAGCACAAACCATGCAGAAGATGCTGCATCAGTGTTCAATTGTAAAGATACACAAAGAAGTCTGCCTATTATGTACCTTGATTTGTTTTTGAACATGGACCTGTTGCTAATATGAGGCTCTAATTGCATGAAAGCATGGGAAAAGTAGTGATTTAGATAAATTTCTTGATGAATGCATGCTGTTGGTTGATTTTTTTTTTTTTTTTTTACCTTAAACATGAGCAATAGATTTACAAAAGTTAAGGAAGGGGAAGTGATTCTTGAAAGTCAGTATTTAAGTTTTTAAGGTTTATTGGAATGACTTGCAGTTATAAACAGCTGCCATGCATGTTCTTCTCACCTTCATAGAGGAGTGTCTGGTTTCCAGTTCAAGAAATAGAGCTTTGATTCAATGTAAAAACACTTAATCAAAATAGCATTGCAATTGGAATTATGCAAAAGCACTTGAGTTAAGATATTCCTACCTCCTAAAAATTGCTATGCTCTTTGCAGTGTGAAATAGTGCAACTGGCTGAGGGTGGGTTGGGTTATGGATACTGTATGGAGCGTGGGCCCTCTAGTGGTTTTAAAAACTGGGCTCATCTGTTAGGGGAAGAAAGCCCACACAAAGAAAATGTAGTAGTGTCTTCCTCAAACGTGGTAAAGAAATATGAAGTACACCTGCAGTGTTATGTCTCTTATTATGCTAATTTCTGATGCTAATTCCAGAAAGCAGCTCCAAATCATGTCTGTGAACGTTCATTCTATATGGTTGGAACTGAGCACTGAGCATGAAAAACAGATAGGAACGGTAGCATAGTGTGAAATAAAATTAATTTTTAATTAAAAAAATAATTTAAAAGTCCCTGAAAGTTGTCATAAATCTTTGGCTGAATCTCCAAGTACAACAAATATTAGACACATCTAAATATTTCTTAGTGTCTTTGTATGGCTGAGTGTTCAGGAATTATATTCAGAATAAATTACCTCAGAAAACCACCTTTATTAGCCACTCAAAAAAAAAAAAAAAAATCCCATGGGGAAATCCTTTGGTCTGGATTGTTTCCCAGTATACTCCTCTAACTTTTCCATTATACAGTAATCCCAACTTTATAGGCTGCCATCCAAGAAAGCTTTGGAAAAAGGTCAATTCCTGACAGACACAAAAATCTGCTCTAATAACATATCTTTATGCCAGATAAACTTGGTCTAGTGGAGATTTTCAGAAGTACATAAGTGATTTAAAGGGATAAATTACACAGAAAATCAGTGGGACTTTCTCTGTGACTTAGGGCTTTGAAATCTGGGAGCTCTGGAGCAGCGTGGGTACATCTGCTGCACAAATGCCAAAGAGCCTCCAAATTCTTACGAGGCTCAAAGGTGGGCTTTTGACAGCAGCCAGACAAAACAGAGATCAGAAGCTCGTAGCCAGTAGAAGATTGTAGCTAATTTTAATATGGCAGCTGTGGTATACTTTCTTCCTTAAACTGGAAAGATGCAAGCCAATGATTGATAGCCCTCAATTCATCTTCGCAAGTTTAAGCTTAAAATTGAATAGAGCCATGTTTCTGTACCTGCTCATTCCATTATTATAAGGGGAGTCATGCATTTTTAATACTGCTCACTCTCTCAAGGTCAGAGTGGAGAAAAATTAAGTTCTGCAGCTTCTGCAGTTGCTGAAATACTTGTATTCCTGTCCAAATTAAGGAAGAAGTAGTAGTAGCTTCAATCTTTCAAAGCTAGCAAATGGAACTCTACCAAAGAGGTGAAAAACTGCTACTGTTGTAGCAAATATTTCTTCAGAGGTAGAGGGAGGCTTGCTTTAAAAACATATTTTCAGCAGTTAGAAATCCAGCTCCCTTAATCAGGAATGGTTCTGTAAGAATGTAGAAATACAGGGTGTAGAGACTTCTACTACTACTAGTATTTCTGTATCTAAGACTTCTGTAGGTAAAACTAAGTATCTGTTGTTTAAAAATAAAAAATGTAGCATTTCCTGTTCTTCACAGTATTTGACATGGCTAAATGGTGTTGAACTACATATTTTGAAGAAAGATTTAAAGTTGCCACATGAAGAAGAGTACATTCTGTGACAGAGCAGCTTTGCTGTCTGGTGGTATTCACCACAGTGTTTAATACAAGAGTTTCTAAACAGCAAATTTGGTTAAAGAGCTTAATTTGTGATATGTTTGCTACAGATGTTCATTCCGGTATATGGGAAAGAAAGTCTCTTATTAAAGACCCACATTGTGCCTACAGTTAGAACAGATAATCTGAGACAATCTAGTTTAGCTATTTTTCCTGTCAAAAAGCACAGTTGCTCTGTGTGAACTCAAGTGTCGTTTGCTTTGAAACATATCTGCATTATAACAAGTACTCTCGCAGTTTCTCAGGAACCATGGGAACAGCAAGATTATTTTATCACTGAGGTCTTATCAACACAAATTTAGAAGATCTCTGTGTTCATTTCAGGACAGGTGTAGTCAGCACAGTGTCAAAACTGGCAACTAAAATTTTGGAAATTGGATAAACAGCTGGGAAGTAGGAGACTCTTTCTGGTGGAACTGCACCTCACCATCTGCACTAAAACCTCTTTAAAAAATAAAGACTAAAAACTCTTAAATCACTTAAGAACTTCTGAGAATTGTTGTGTATATCCCTATGAATTTGCATTTATTTTTATGTCCTACAACTCTAACACTATTGAAATCTGCATGCACGGGAAGCGGACCAGTGAGTCTTAATTTTTCATTTCAGTTTGCCAAGATCATTTTGGTTGTCTTGAAAGTTTTGGCTTGTTTAGAAAATCTATCCTGACAAAAAGGATGTGTTCGTAACTAAAAAATAAAGCAAAGAAACACGTTTTAATTGAATGCTATTTTTATATTAGCACTTGATTTTTCCATTGTTCTAACTGATATCACAAGACATGTTGTTATTTTTAATCATTTATAGAATACCCAAAGGATAAGTAGTTCTCAGTCTACACAGCCTCTTGCTACCCCTGTGGTGTCCGTGACAACTCCAAGCTTGCCTCCACAGGGATTGGTGTATTCGGCCATGCCTACTGCCTACAACACTGGTAAGCATTGTTTTTAATAAGTGGCTTGATTTGTCAGATGTACAAGGCTTTTGTGATTCATAAGCCCAGAAAATTTGCATTTCTGTGACACTTCACTTTATTTTCCTGCTCAGTTCAAATGAAGGCTCTTATTCATCAAGAATGAGCTTTTAGCTTGTAAAATGTGTAAATGTTGAGACATCAGGAAGAAGCTTTCAGTCAGTCAGGTTGCACACAGCTGAATACAGAGACATACAATCAAATGCTTTGCTTATAGCAGTAGCGTTCAGCCTTTCCATCTGGGAACTGAAAGGCCTCACGTTTAAGCAATAGTTGATACTTCAGAGCACACTGTCCCTTGCGTTCTGCTCTGCCCAGTTCCAGCAGCAGGAGGGAATTGAATTCTACTGGGGCTTTCACTTTACAAAAAAGCTGAGATATACAAAGCCCAGATAAGGCCTTCCCCTCTTCAGTTTTATTGAGAGTGAGGTGGGGACTCGCGGAAAGGCATTGTCAGCATTTCACCACTGCGAGTCTCTATTACTCAAAGGACCTTAAAACGGCTTTTTATCCAAAACGGGTGTAATGCAAGGAATTTGGTAATATAAGTGATAATTAGTTTGCTGGTTTGGCAAGTAGTTCGTGATGTGGTGCCTACTACTTTGTCTCAGTACCAACAGAGGTAATTTTGACTTCAATCTCAAGGTTCTCTCTTTGTTACAGACCCTGTATGTAATCAGTAAAGGAATTTTTGTAATCATTTCCTTGAAAGGCTGCAGCCTTGACAGTGTCAGGTTGATTATCATTGATCTGTGATGCATAGTTTAATTTTCAGATGCACCTGCAGAGAAACTACATTGCAGATAAGTGTCAATGAATTTTGTAAGTCAGAATTAAAATAGCTATTGGTTAAAACTAAAAAGGAAAACGAAGGAAATAATCCCCCAGTTCGCTGTTCTTTTTAGATGAAGTCTAGTTAAGACATTCAAATATAAGTGCTACAATTTGTTAAAACAGGAATTTCTGAATTGGGGACCACTGTGTTGGCAATATTTGTCTTATTTGGTAGACTCAAATTCTAAAAATATAAAACGTCTTGCTTCTCTCTTCTGCAACGATGGCTCTTAGAAACTGAGCTACACTAGAGAGCTTCCCTTTATAGCTGATCAGCTCTGGCTCTCTGGCTGGACAGAAGGGCTTGAGAGTATTATTGTCTTCTTTCTATGAATCTAGGAAGATCCACGTCTCCAGTAGGAAGGTTCCCCAGTAGCATGTCTTCCCTCAACCTGTATCGTCTTTGGCTGCACACAAGTAGCTGGCAGGCATGAGATGCTCAGGAAGCTGGGAGGCAGTGGAGGGCATACAAGGAAAAAATAAATCGCTTTTCCTTAAGGAGCCACTGTATTGGGTTTACATGGCAAGGCTTTGGTAGTGGTGGGGGGTGAAGGGGCACAAGGACACACATGTGATGCAAGGGTGGCTTCTCTAAGAATAGATCAGGAGCTGCCCCAATGTCAGACAAAGCATGTTTCAGCTGGCTCCAAAATGTACGTGCCGCTGCCTGAAGCTGAGCCCATCAGCAATGCTGGTGGCGCCTCTGTGATAATATATTTAAGAAAGGGTAAAAAACGCTGCGCTGGTCTATTGTCAGTGCCCTAATGTTCTTACTCTTGTGCAAAGGTCAGGACAAATCCAAAAAAGCCTTCAAGGCTTGTAGAAAATGGCTAAAACCTGAGTGATACAGAGGTTTTGTAATTTTCTTTGTTTTCTGCAAGGAGGGGCACCATCAAGAATGTATAATGTTAGAAGATGGAATAGATAAAGTAGCCATCCATTCATAATAATTTTCACAACAAAAAAGATGCAATTTTATACATTTTCTTCGCTTTCTTTAGCTTTGAAAGTCTTCACCACAGGTTTTCGTTTAGACTTGTAGCCAGCCAAACAACTCGCATGTTTTGGTATCTTTCTGTATTAACGTGCTCATTAACTGACGTTTACTGCCCCTCAGCCACTTTCTGCATTGGTTTGCCTCAGAGGCACTGCCCCCAAGCAGTGCATGGCATGCATGAGGTTTGCATTTTGAGAGGGACTGTTTAGTCATCAGCAACAGTAAATATTTATACTGCGGTAGCACCCAACTAAATTGTTGAACATTTATGCAAATAATCGCTACCCTCAGGGGGTTAAAGTTTAAAGAAATGAACGAAGGAGAAGATGGGGTTGCAGTAACAGTATAATGAGCACAGTGAAGAATTGTACTTGGTGACTTGTTTTGTATTATAAGTATGAATTTGCTGGACATACAGATCTTGGTTTGATACTTGCCACAAAGAATGTTTATATATTGCATTTAATGGCTGTTTAAAGTAAACAAATAGTTCTGGTCCCTGCTCAGAAGACCCACGTTGAGTTTTACCTGTCACCTAACAAATCCCTTCATTCTCTTGTGCAGTCTGACATTGTTTCGGGAAGCAGTGTTGTGTGCGTCCCTCATCCAGAATAACCCATAAGCTTGATGGCTAAAAGAGGCTTTTTTTGGGTGAGAGGGACTGTAGTCTGAATCTCAGGAAGCAGCAAAGGCAATTGAAACTGGTGTCCTACGCAGTGGACAAGTGCTGTTATCACTGGGATATGATTTCGAAACCCAGCCCATTTCCTTTGATAATGCAATAATTTGTGAAAAGCTTTTAGCCTTTAGTGTTTTTCAGACACTTTAAAATTGTTTCTATTAGATTGAGCCTTTCAGGGGATTTGCAAAAAGAAATTTGATGTTGAAACCAAATTGTCATCTGGGTATTCTCAGGGTAGTCACCACTTAAACGTAGCAATTTCAGTTTTGCCGTTCAAGGACTAAGATAAAATTTAGATACTTAAATTGTTTTTCTGGAACAATAGGGTTTTTTTCAAGGGCTGGAAAGGATAGATTCAGCTCTTAGATCCTTAATTAAAACGTTGGATATCAGTTTTGCACAAATACACTATTCTATATAATTTGTTTTGCTGGAGAAGTGTTCTTTCTGCAGATTGCTGGAGGAAGGGCCAGAAGGAACTGAGTTACTTGTTCTAAAACAGTCTAGGCATTTTTAAAAAATATTCAGAAACCACAGAGATCAGTTAAATAGTAACTTACACTTGACAGAGCATATCTAGCCATAAATTACATGACTGGCTTTAGGTCAGTTATTTTGCAAAGGCACAAACTTCAGAGGTATCTTGTTGTTAGGGTCACAGCAGTAATGGTTTCTGTCACGCATTCTTTTGTCTGAATGACTTTTTCATCTTGCACCAAGCCACTCGTATAGAAATTGGTGTCCTGCTTTTACTGCTCGCAGATATATCATCATTTAGGGAAATGGTAATGCAGCTAATTGTGTAGTGGCATATGTATTCTTTGGAAAAGTATCTCCTCAAACCCCTGTCATCAGACACGTTCTGTCTAAAGTACCAGAAGTTAATTGTCCATTATCATAAAAGCTGTAATTGCAGAGAAAAAATACGTAGAAACTGAATTCCTATAAACATTTTCTTCAGGTCTTACAGAAGTCCCATGGGCACACAATAGCATATCCAGCTCAAGTTTACTACATTTACTACATTTACTACACTTGCATGTTGCCATAGGTCTGGCTGCTTTGAAGGTTGAGTGCATGTCATAGGCGTTGGAGGGTTGGATTTTTTTGTTTTTAATTTAGTCTTACAAAAGGGCTTTGGATGGATCAGCTTGGGAAAAATCTTTCTGAATCTGTGCAGAAATACTTGTGAGGGTTTTTCAGAGTTCCAATAAAAATGTCAACTGAGAAGAAATGAAACAAAAAGGCAGGTTAAGTAGCTTCACTTGCTGGGGTGCAGCTGGGCTTCCCAAGGTCTTCAGGTAGATTCTTGCAGTGACACATAAGCGTCTCTGAAAAGGACAATACCCTGCTGGGCTCTCCTGCCTTGGAGGCTGTTAAAAGGGAAACCTAGAAGTTGTCCACAGCAAACAAGTTGGTGGATGGGAATGAGGAAATTGTTCAAGGAAGCTTATCTCAAGAGAGATAAATCGTAGTGGCGGTGTCATTTTAGGACAATACTAAAAAACCCCAAAATCCCCAGAAAACAAAACCAAGAAACCTAAAACAAAACACAAAACAAAACACAAACCCTACTTAAGAAGAATTTTTGGTTCATATGCTGGCAGAATAAAGTAAGTTTTTGCTAGCATTTTGCCTCATTCTCAAGAGGCTAGGAATTATTTTAAAGAAGCTATATTACAAAGTAATTAAAAACAGAGAAATATTTGCAGCTTTGTTTTAAAACCTGAAAGAAAAGTATAAGTGATAAAGTGAAAATAACTTCCCCTGTGTGAATGAAGTGAGAACTGTCTAAGCATTATAGCCGAGCCAAAACTAACAGCCAGTCTCACTGACTGTTGATTAGGAATATATTGTATTTCCTATTATCCATTTAAGTTGTATTTCTAAATAATTACATTTTTTTGTTCTAAATAAAGAGGTTTCTTTTGTTTATTTGATACAGAGATGACAGTTTAATCAGACATAAAGTAGCGAGTGAAGCTCCTGTGGGGAGAGGGAGAATGTGATGCGTTACAGTAGGACTGCGCAAAGGGAGCGGACAGAGGGGTCGCTGAGGCTCCCAGCTGCGGTGACTCGGGTCACTCCATCCCTCGGGCGTCCAGCCCCAGCCCTGCCTGTGCCTCCCCACCCAGCCCGCAGCTGCACGAGCACCAGTCCCTGCCTTTCAAGGGTCCCTTTGCCTGCCCTGGCAGCCAGGCGGGTAGCAGCCAGCGCTGTTCCGCTGGTTGGTTTTGGCTATAGGTGGTAGGACTATGGACTGCTTTGTAACGTGAGCCAGCCAAATGGGATCTGCGTCTCACCTGACTAGCTGCTGTCTCCCATCTGAGGCGGGATTTCTGTAGTAAGTTCAGTGCAAGAAACACCATTCCTTTCTAATAACTTGTATTGATTCTTCCCTTTTTGTTTCATTTTGAAATTTCCATGCAGACTAAAATCTTCAAAAATGCAAATACTTGTCTTGCTGCAAGATGCATATACGTATATAAAAATGCATAAATATGTTGTACCTGTGGGTTTAGAACAAGCTATATGAGATGGCAACATGTAGGAATTGAAAGCAGAATGCAAAAAAATTGTCATTTGGAGGTTTATTTCCTGTTAAGCTCCTTGTGAAGTTGGGAGGACTGCTCCCAGATGTTTGGACTCCTTTAGGTCACTTGCCTTTATTTGTTTTGGGCAGAAAGCCTTTATGTTTGTGTCTGTGCGTATCACATATTCTCACACTTTTTTTTAATGTATATATATAAAAAATAAATCTATAAATTACTTTCTTGTTTGTTTGTTTTTCCTTCTTAGATTACTCCTTGACTAGTGCAGACCTGTCTGCCTTGCAGGGATTTAACTCCCCAGGAATGCTGTCTTTAGGGCAGGTATCTGCCTGGCAACAGCACCATCTCGGTCCAGCAGCCCTCAGCTCTCTTGTGTAAGTACATCTGGTAACAGTACTGTACTGCGCCCGGGCGGGAACTTCTGCCGCTCCAGGCTGAATAATCTGCACTGGGGAATGTTTAGCACAAGACCGTTCTAATTTCTTGTCTGCTGGTGATGGGCATTGCCTTCCACGTGTGCTCCTCGGCTGCAAAAGCGTTCGTGTTTCATGTTGTTTGTCCCTTTTTTTCAGTTAGTTCAGTGCTCAAGCTGACAAGCTGTGTCCCTGCAGGCCCAGCCTCTTACAAAGGAGTCACCTGCATGATGAACTTAAATGTTTGGAAATATTTCTGTTTGTTTTTAACTTCTAAAATGCATTCAGACCCTTAATGAATGCTTTTTTCCAACTTTGTTTCTTCACTCCAGTAAGTTGCATTTATTTACATGCTCATTTTGAGGGTGTTGAACCACAAGACCACACCATCGCACAGAGACATGAATTGTCACTTTCTTTTCCTTTTTCGTGTTTTCTTATTTCTGCCTTTTGGTTTTCTTTTTCCCAGTACTGGCAGCCAGCTATCTCAGGGTTCAAATTTATCCATTAATACCAACCAAAACATCAACATAAAATCTGAACCAATTTCACCTCCCCGGGACCGTGTAACTCCCTCTGGGTTCCCGCAGCAGCAGCCACAACCGCAGCAGCAGCAGCAGCAGCAGCAGCAGCAGTCGCGGCAGGAGATGGGTCGCTCTCCTGTTGACAGTCTCAGCAGCTCCAGCAGCTCCTACGATGGCAGCGATCGGGAAGACCCGAGAAGCGATTTCCATTCGCCTGTCGTGCTGGGGAGGCCACCGAATTCCGAAGATAGAGAGAGTCCATCGGTAAAACGAATGAGGATGGACACATGGGTGACATAAACCTGCAGGGTTGCCTCTTCCGTTTTGTGTTCTCAGAATGAACTGTCCTGACATATCTAAATTTATAAATAAGGACATGAAATAAGTATATTTATATGTATATACATACATGCATATATATATCTTCACATGCATATATATGTGCTAGTGTGTGTAGCATACACAAAATCATCAGGCACTTATGACAAACTTCTTGTATAGCTGCAGATGTCCCATGGTAAAATGTAACAGAACAATCCTATAGGTATTGATCTAGTCTGGCACTTACCTGGACTTGTTGTTTTAATAATATAACCTGTTTTGCAAAGAAACATTGTACCCGCATTATAATCCTACCACACTAGATTGCAGAAACCAAGAGGGCTCGCCTGTAGTAATGTCCCTGTGTGTTTTATTCAAGCTGTATGGTTACTCGTAGTTAAGAAATAATGCTTTGTAGCAGCAGAGCAGTAGAAAAGCAGGAAGAAGAAAGCAATACTGTACATAAATGACCTTTATATTACCCAACCTGGCATGGGTCTCTATTGCAGAGGGTGCATGGAGAAGGGCTGATGCTATAAGAAATAAAAAAAAAAAAACCCTGTTTTGCACGTGCAAAAAAAAAATAGTGTATTGGGTCAAAGAAGTGATTTTTTTAATGAGTGAAAGAGAGACATAGAGAACTCGCATGAAATATTCAGAAAATATTAGCCTAGAAAATAGAACATTAACAAAATAAAATTAATATATTAAGTTATAATTGGAATATGTTTGACAAATTTGTTTTTACGTTCATACCTTTGAAAAATATAGAAACGGATTTTAGCTCATGTATATTTTATATTAAAGAAAACAATACCCTAATGAATTGAAGACTATATATAAAGTTATATACAGTACTTTTGAACACATTCTGCTATGAATTATTTATATAAGCCAAAGCTGTATGTTGTAGCTTTTTTGTAGAGTATAGTTTTATCTTATTTTGACTTTCTAGTTTTTGCTTTCAAAGATGAAAAGGAAAAACTTGCAGGCGGAACCTTGGGGGAAAAATAAGCCATGAACACTTATATGTAAATTTAAATTTGAGCCAAACTCTTTGTGTATATAGCATCCTAAATATATTATCACCTTTGGTGTAAGTACCTATGTATTGTACGTTCACCAGATTAAAAAGTATATTTTTGTGGATTGACGCCAACTTGAAAAAAGGCGAGGTCCTTATTAAGTAGAGTATTCACTGTTTAATATTTACTATTTTGTTAAATATACTGTACTTTCTTTGGATTTTAATTATTATTAATATTATTATCCAGATTTTTCAGAGGGTGTATAAAGGGGTTGTCCCCCTCACTGGTGGTGAATGTGTGCCGTTAAATTGTAATCTCTGTGCTGTATGGTTAAGCTTCATTATACATTTTATATATATGTATATAAATAGCAAAGTGGCAAAAAAAAAAATCCGGTGTTAAGTTCATCCTGCATAAATATAAAAAATCTGTTACAACACATTTTAAGGCATCATTTTAAAACTGCCTCTTCTGAGGAGGGGAAAAAAAAAAAACCAGTGGAAAAACTTGACCTAATTTCTCATGATAGGGAAATAACACATATCAGATGAGCACAAAAGGTTTTTTAAGTTGGTAAGTGGTTTGGGATAAAGCCTCAGCCTCAGAAATGAATTTGCTGTTCCCCTTTGCCGCTTCCATGAAGTGGAGTGAGGAGTCCGGAGGCTCGTCGTGTCCCGACGGCTGCCTGGGAGAAGGTTTCGTGCTTTGATTCGGTAGCTTGATCGTGCTTGCACAACCTGGCTGTGTCGTGACAGGGACAGCCAGGGCAGTGTTGCCCCTCCTGGTAACTTCTAGGCCCTGCCCAGACCAGTCTGTCGGAGGGGGCAGAGGCCGGGTTTGAGCAGCAAAACGTCTCGGGAGCCGAAAGCTCGGTGTAGGGGCTGGTGCCAGCCTGGCTTGGTGGGGCCGGTTTCGCCTTGTCGAAATCTGGTCTCTCTCCAGGTCCTTGCTGCGCACCTCCTCCCTGCACTGAGAAGCGTTCGTTGGGCTGGGAACCCAACTAATTGATACAAATAAATCTTCCTGCTGGTAGTTCTAGTTCTGGGGAAGAAACTACAGTGCTGTTTTATTGTCCAAACTCCTTTAAAGTTATCCCTGATATTTATTAAATTTTTGCTTGGGCTTTAATTTTTCTTTTTTGTCATTTAAAAAATCACTTACTTGATCCTGTAACTAAGAAGTGTGAGAAATGGAAATCCAAGGGGGACAGCGATCTCCTCGGCTGCTTGCTTTAGTGTGTGATTGAAGAACAAAGTCAGTACATACAGCTTCCAAAATGGGTCTCTTGTTGTCATGGTAACTTTAAAAAAATGTACAGGTTTCCATTTGTTTCAGCCACTTTCCTTTGGCAATTACTCTCCATTTACTGGCGTAGAGGAAAATGAGACCCATTCTAATGGCAACTCTGTTTCCAAAGTGACTGAATTCACTTACCACTTCAGAGAACCTTTTAATGCTCTGAGAAGTTGTGTGATTTTTTCATTATTTATGCACATATATGAACTTTGCTGTACATCTGAGTGGGAGTTCTGCATTCACATTTACTGTCTATTTTCTTGTGTGCCTTATAAGATGGCTTTGCTGACTGTATCTCAATAGTCTTTATTTCTATGCAGGTTTTTAAACAGTACTATTACTGTTTTCTTAAAGAAAAAAGCTACATAAGGGTTAGAGTTTGTATTGAAATTGCACCAATGAATTAAAAAAAAAAAAAATCAGTTCTTACGAACTGCTAAGGGGAGTGTTCAGGTGTTGCCCCAAGCCCTCCACCAGACTCCGCAGAACAAACAAGACCTCCCCTGTCCGGGGGAGAATCTCACGCCGTTAAATAAATGGGAATCCTGATTTTTAATAGGAAGTAACTGACTTTGGAACATACTTTTTTAGGAATTGTAAAAATGTTTTATAAAAAAAAAAAAGATGACATAGCACAGATATTTCAACAGGTAAAACATACTTTTTTAAATTAACTATATTGAATGAAGTTGCAGGTGGAGCCAATCCTAGTCTGAACCCATTCAAGACTGAATGATTCACGATTTTTATCTGCTATTGTGACAAATCACCTCTCCATCTTCGAGCTCTCACTGTAGTGTTTAAAAATACATGTTATCAGGGATTTGTCAGAGAAAAATGCTTTAGCCTTTCCTTTCACTTAACGGACACTAATGCATCAGAAACTTGCGAATTACTGTGCGCACAAGAAATACATAGTAAATAAGGAACAAAATAACTCCTAACAATTGATCATGGGAAGAAGTTAAATTAGAATGTGAAAGAAAGACTTAACAAATGTAAACATTTAAATCTTAGTAGAAACTTTCTTCACTTTGCTGTGCAAGAGAACACTGCTTTGCTATATTTAAAATGGCTTTTTTAAAAGAGATTTATGTATTTGGTAAATGTTTGTAGTCAACAGTTCACAAAGAAGCTGTTCACGGTTTAATGATGATAAGCCGTTTGGCGGCACAAGCTGGACTTTGTTGCCATCCTTGAGACGAATCTTTTAAGAAAAAAATAAGTTAATCTCAATTTTTTCCCTGAATGTGTTGTTTTTTCTTCAATATACAATAAATATTCTAGTGAACTTTTTATCAAATGGTTAAGAAAATGCTAGAGGTTGTTGTAAAATATTTGTATCCTGCATTCACTAAAGTAAAGATACTGGCTTTTACTGTGTACTCCAGCCTCTCTCGTATTTGCAGAGCACGTTCTTGTCTAGCGCATCTTTGCCCCCTCTCCAGGTACCTGAAACGCTCTTCTGGCTCAGTCTTGGTTTTAAACTGCAACAATGATTCTGTAAATCAGCTTCTGTAAATCAGTATGGATTTGGGGGGATGCATATACTTGTTATTACATTCAAGTTAAGAACTGATGCTCTGTAAGAACCTTGTTACAGAACGCTTACAGAAACTCGCAGCGAACCCGGGGGCCAGCCCTCCCCTCCGCCCCTCTCCAGCTGTTCATGTCTCCTGCTGCTGCTGCTGCGAGCCGGGCAGGCAGACGGGTGCAGGGAGGCTGGTGTGGTGGCTGTGGGCAGTTGCACCACGCAGCACGGCCCTGTCCCCATCGCTGCCCTGCCTCCGTGCACAGTTCTGCATGTTGGAAACAGCACGGGGTTCTGTGAAAGAAACAACTTTTGTGTGAGGAGAAACCCTGGCAGAGAAAGGCGTTCTGAATTCTTACTCTTTCCAGCGTCAGGTGGGGATGCTGCAGGGCACTTGTCTGTCTAATGAAAGCGCTCAGCTGTGTGACAGCAGAGTTGAGTGGTGACCAAAAAAAAACCACAACACCCATAAGCTGTCGGGTGGGTGGTACCCCTTGTGCTTTTATTTCATTTTGCTTTATTTAAAAATGTAATAATCCCCCCCCAGAACAGAGAGAGACATTTCCTTCACAGAAGAAAAAATACAAGGTTTTTTTTTCAGTATAAGATACTTTAGAGTCCTTGTTTATTTTTTCTGACGGTTGCAGGAAGCACAGGTTACCATTGCAACATCCTATGGTTCTGCTCGCTTGGCGTGGTGTTCCTCACCTTGCTGGGAAGCCTCAATTCCGGCTTCCCCTGCTCCATACAGATGCTGTCAGTCCACTCTGCCTCAGGCCAGGAAGAGCTTGCAGCTGTACAACACGCGCCTGTACCACAGCGCTCACCCAGCTTCACCTTCGCTCTGGGGGCTGTAGGCAGCAGTGTCCACTCAGGCTTCCAAAAAAAAAGACCCAAAAAAAACCAAACCGGCCTCTCACAGGTTCCCTTGCTGTGATGCCCTGCCAGGGTCGCTGGGGTCAGCATCGCCTACCACAAGGCAGCACTGGTCTGGCCTTGCAAGAGATGCTGCCCTCGCTCACACCCCAGCAGGTCTCGGTGGCAGCGGTGCCGCCGGTGAAAGGCTCCCGCCAGGCCGCTGTCCCACCAGCGGGGCAGGGCTGCGCTCTGCACCGCCGCTGCCTGCGCCGCTTAAGGGAACAGACCCCGGGGCAGGAGGGGGACACGAACACCTGCTCCATCCGCCTGCCCACCGGCTCTGCCCTCAGCCTCAGGAACGACAGCAGCTGCCAGCGCGGCAGCTGGAGACTAGCAAGTCCCCCGCACGCGGCCCAGGAAAGGGCTGGGACCCTGACTGAAACAGCGCGCCGCTTTCTGCTGGCTGCCGCTTACGTCATACATTACCCCATCCCAGGCCAGGTTTCATGCAACTGTGCTGCAAAATACTTTAGTGTTTGGTTCCAGGAGTTTACCTCTGCCTACAGTCGCTGAATTAAATTTTTGAGGCAAATTCTTCTCTGCAGCAGAGCTCCCCAAAGCCTCCTTTTCTGCTCGCTCCTCGCATGTTTTGTTTACTGACTCGTCCCGAACTTACCGAAGCTTCACTGGTGGTTCCTACACATGCAGAAGCTTTTTAATGCAAACATGCAGCAGCTCCACAAAGGATCCACCCTTCTTTCCGTGACTGCCTAAGGTAACGCAGTGCTTCTTTCCTGGACCTTGCAAATTAAATGCAGCTTAGCAACGCACTCTCACATGAAGACTACAAATAAGGAAACTCAAATCAATGACTGCAGTTGGGTGTTTGAGATGCACCATTATGGATTTTTTTTTCCCCAAAAAAGTAACACTGGCTAGACCCCCCTCCAACAACCCAGTCTTTGAGAAGCGCGCACTACGTACCACAGGCCTAACGCTACTCTCACGTCCTCCTCCAGTACCCTCTGGCCATCTGTGGTCATGCTGAAGTACTGGCTCTGGACGAGCAGCACCCTGGCGAAAGCACAGGCTCTGCAATGAGCTCTGCCTGCAGAGACACCGGATTTCAAGAGAAGTCGCTGAAGGATTTCATCGAGGAGAAGAGGTCTGGGCGCACCCTTCCCCATGGTGGGCTTGAAGCATCCTAATAATCACAACTTAAACATTTGCTCAAAAGGATGAAAAGGCGAGGTGCCGTGGCGCACCTCACTTAACACACCAGAAGTCAGCATTTTAGGGTTAAGTATGCCAATACTGCCATGGTCTGCAAGAGATGAAAACAGTTCGGAGAAAAGGAAGAGTCTCCGCTTCTACTCTAAGCAAAAAGTGTTTTCTTAAAATGCAAACAACCCTCAAACTTTCCGATCGCATTAATACTGCACTCTTTATCTCAGCAGCAAAGGATTTGCTTCTTAGACAAGGCATTAAGAAATACCCGAAGCAACCAAAATGAGTGAATTGCTACAAAATGCTTTCTCCCAACAGAGTTCACAAATGTTAAGCCAGCTGCCTGATGATCTTTATAAGTAATAACGCAACCTTATTCTTCCATAAAATCACATCACCTCACTTTCAGTCAAGTTCAGGATTACAACATCAGCTACTTAAAAAAATAAAAATAATCTGTATTGTTATCCCCCTGAACGCACTCGTGTCAGTCACCAGTGTACGGGCTTCGGTGCCGGGAGGAGAGGCTGTATTTGGCTGCCTCTCCCCCTTAGGATTTTTCTTCTACAACTGAGCTTTGTGGTAATTTCCCTTCCAATCCATCTGTTGAAATATTTGAGGTTAGTGTTGTGTTGGAGGTATGGGCCACCAGACCTTGTGTTTTAAAATAGATGATATAAAATACTGGCAGGACAATTCCTATCAGGAGCATAATAAAAACTGCGTTCCACCACTGGATTCCACAGTCCGCACCATTACTGGTCTCCTGCTTCCCTGACTGGGGCAGCGGCCTCTCCAGTGCTTCCATGCAATACTCTGCGTTCAGCTGGACCTCTGCCTGCACCACGTCCTGAATGCTCTTGTCAATCCCCTTGAAGTAGTCGCTCAGATGTCTGCCGTCAGCAGAGCTGCTCGCACCGTCATCAGGCTCCGGCAAGTCCACGAGCGTCAGGCCCGTCTGGGACGGCGCCGTCGGAAGCGGCCTTAGTTCTCTCCCGTTCTCCGTTAACAGCCCGTGGGTCTTCACGGGGATCTTGATGGACTTCAGCGCATACAAGTCCTGCTCCCGGATGAAGTTGTTGACGCGTTTGATATCTGCAACCTACAGAATCCAAAAAGGACACTAGTATTAGTGCAGGACAACCCAGCCTTTTACCTTCACTGAAGCAGGAAGTAGGTACAAAACCAGTGTACAAGCAGCAGCCAGAAAATAAAAGCAAGCCCTGGCAGCAAGTGGCTTAGTGTTTTCCAGAGACTGCCCAGCTGTTCCAGGGATGCTCCAGGTCCCGCAGGATAGAGACGGTCCCCCATTAAACCAGTCTATAACCTCCTCTAGTGCTCTTTTACCTCTTATAGGCTGTATTTTGCTTAATATTGTTTTCCCTTCCTTTTGCTTTCTTCACCCTTCTCTCACTTACTTTCTAATCCAAGTTAAGGCAAGAAGAGTCTTTATAACATCCTTTGAAAACAGTTTTCATACCTTAAACAATGCATGAGTTCAAGGTGAGAGGACAAGGTCAATACGAGCAGGGAAAACCCTCCCCCTGCTCAGAAAGCGATTTCAGAGAGAACAGAGCTCCACCTTTGGAGCATACTGCAGTTTTGAAAGCAAGACCACAGCCTGGCAGAGAGCAGGCGAGCCTCTCTCCCACACAGGCATGAGCACCTTTTGCCCATGCTCCCAAGCACCATCCCTCTTCTGCGCGACAGCGGCTCCACACAGCTCATTTCTCCGCAGTCGGTAAAAGCTCCTGCTGAAGGTTCGCTTATGGCAATAATCTCCGTGCATCCGTGATCTCCTTTGGCTGTTCGTGTGGGGGGTCTCATCTGTGACCGGTATTCCCACCCCGCTTGGTGATGCAAACAGCAGTAAGAAGAGCAAGAAAGAACAAACCACACATACAGCGTAAGTCACAAGGACAGCCGGTATCAAAAAAAAGACAAAGGCAAGGCAGCGTTTCTTTCTTTAATGTTAAATAAAGAGAAGACAGCTTAATACAGTGTGCATTGACAACCACCTAACAAGTAAGTACATGAACTTCTCAGCTGCCCTAAATCCTCTGTCAAAGAAAACAAACAGGACTGTCAACGTGTGCAAGGAACTCTCCAAAGCAGCCCAGGAGACACGAGAGAACCTGAAGGGAAAGGCTGGAGGATGCAAAACAAAGAAAACAGCAAGGCCCCAAACCAAAGAGAAAGGCAACACGAACAGGTTAACCACCTCCGATATCTCACACAGGAGAGAGACAGTATGAGGGCTGCACTTTCAGAGAAAGTTTGATTTTTCTTTCAGAAATCTCGTAAATTATTGTATGATGAACTGCATTCACGAGCTTGAGGCTACCAGTGAAACTGGGGAACTAAAACCAAGTGATTTACTTCCTAAGCAAATGTGTAAGTGCCATCAGCGCCAAAATCATGGATAGTTCAGGGCAAAGATCCCCTTTTAAAAGACAATACAGGAATACACCAGAAGGGAGCCTGAACATCTCCTTTGCCATCGCAACAAATGTTCGGGGCTACTTGCAGGCTGCTGCCCGGAGCGGGGACAGGCGGTGCCAAGGGGAAGGCAGTCCTCCCTCCCCGCAGGGAGCTCCCTCAGGCCGGAGGGCCACCGTGCGCTGGGCCACAGGAGAGAGGAGCTGCACGGCGCTGCCTCTCTCCCTGCATCTCCCCTCCAGCCCGTACAGGCTGTCACACATCAAGCTCACCTACCGTGCAGTCCCTGAAGGTGGCAAGTCTGCTACGTCACAGCCAGAAAGCAAGACTCTGCTGAAGGGCAGAGATGAGATGAATGCCTGAATCTCACGTTTACTCTGCAAAGCTTGAGAAATCTGAAAATGGGACGCTTAATCTAGACCCTAATCTGGTGCCCCTGAGGTGAAGGGAATCCTCAGTTGCTGGTTCAGATTCTCACAGCTTGCCCCAGCGTAACATCAGGACTTAAACCCCGCAAAATTATTTAGTTGTGAAATAATAATCTCACCCAAAGCCTCCTAACTGAGCGGGTACTTCAATTTTTTGTTTTGTTCCAATGAAAGCAAATTATTGGGACAGTAAATACCCCCTGCAGTGCCTGCAATCAAACACTGAAATGTTGTGCTAAGCCTCTAGAAACAGACAGTGGAGCAGCACTCGCGCAGAAACAACAAACAAAGCTGATGGGAAGCATGCAAGAGCACTCGGCTGCACAAGCCGTTTAGGCTTATTTTCTGTACTCATTTTTTTGGCTGCAGTGAGCTCCTCTTGTCCCAGCTAAGAACAATGCCAAAAGCAGGCCAGGACTATAAATGGTCAAGAGTAAAAATGAGAATTTTTAAGTGCTTTGCATCTCTGCCAAGCTATCTGTAGCACACACAAAGCTATTTGTTGCACTGTCTTAATACCCCCACTCCAAGTAGGCCCTGATGAT
Organism: Calonectris borealis; assembly: GCF_964195595.1. Taxonomy (NCBI): domain Eukaryota; kingdom Metazoa; phylum Chordata; class Aves; order Procellariiformes; family Procellariidae; genus Calonectris; species Calonectris borealis. The sequence continues at coordinate 4,469,225 of NC_134322.1, read as the reverse complement.
TCTGAAACCAATGACAAGTTCTCATTGATTCCAAGGAGAAGTTCATCCTGCACTTTTCAAACACAGTCACATATATTTGTGGCTACAGATCTTCCTCACTGATGTCCTGGTAGCCCTTCAGGAGTTGCTTAATTGTGCAAGTAAAACAAAATACATAAAAATTGATCAGTGCCGGTCTGTGAACAAACAAATACACAGATCTCCAATAATAAGGATTTCTGTACCTCTTCAATTTAACTGGAACAAGACAGAAGTGCCCTTTCTGGAAGGGAGGGAGGCAGTAGGACAGTTGTTTTCCTGTGGGAGGAGAACACTGACTACCTGGTCCCTCCCCATCAGCTTGCCTTCCCCACCAGACAAGCCCAGCAGCGTTCAGCAGGGCAGGCAGAGCAGATCTGCCTGCTCCGGCTGGGGCTGAAAGGCTCTGGGAGCAGGGTGGCAGGGGAGGCAGATGAGCAGCCATGGCAAGGACAGGACTGAGCCCTCCCGAGTTACAGTACAGGGGGCACAGCAGGCTTTTTCATGCCATAAACCGAAAGAGTTGTTCAGAATCTTCCTCCTTTGAGTTCACCAAACTGCTGTGATTTGGCCTAAGTGGCAACAACAAGGCAATTGCTACTGCTTAAAGATGAGCGTATAGTCATGACTACAAAGTCAACTGCTGTAGCTCGGAGCTCTCGTGCTCTACCGGTGCCAATCAAGGCCTATTCAAGTCCTACCAGACTCGCTTCTTCACACGCATCAGGCTCGTCAGCAGAACCTAGAAGGGTTTCTTTTTTGTTTTGTTTTGGTTTCTAAGGGAATGGGAGGGGAGGAATTGTCGCAATTCCTCTAAGCCCTCTTGCTTCAGCTGCACCACACAGCTGTGTTGTTAAGCAAGACAGACTGCAATAGTATTGCAGCAGTTGAGTACTGTATCATTATCCCCATCCAGGTCACTGTCCAATTGTTTGCATCATGGAACTTTTTAATCACAGTCTTGCTTGCAGATAAAGGAGGCTCTAAAAATACAGCTTTAACTGCTAAACAACAGGGTACTTCTAACATTCAGATCAGGTAATTAAACTTTTCAACAGTTTTTCTATAAAGCTCTCTGCTTTGGAACAAAGAAAATGTATTTTGTAGTATGTTCCAACTCCAGAGAAAATTCACCATGCACACGCGCTCCCTTCTGCCTGCAGACGGCTGAACCCCACACACTTCTGGGTACAACAGCAAACAATCAAAACCCACACGCACAGACAGAACCTGGACTCTGTGACCTGGGCTTTGGCATCGCGCCTTCTGCAAGCCCACCCCTGTTAGACTTAGACCTTCCTTGCAATATGTAAGCTCATACCTTTCAAAAAATAAACAAAAAAAACACCCAAACCAGATCGCATGAGAGTGGCATTTCTTTGTACTGTTCAGTTTGCTTCAAAAACTGTATGCTCCTTGAAAGCAGAGCTCTCACCCTCATTTCTGTACTCGGCTTCCTACTTTTTGCCCTCACTTAAATAACCAAGTACAAATCATGACTGCTACACTGCACTTACTCACCCAAATTAAACAGAAAAGCAGGTCACGCAGGGTGTGGGGTTGACAACATCTTCCTAGGCTGTTAGCTGAAGAACTCTGTTTGTTTGTTTGCTTGTTTTAGCTTTCCTCCAGCTCAGTTTTACCCAGATATTGACCATTCATGAAATACACGGGGCAAACACTTTTCAGTGTCAAAACTATCAGACAACAGCACACCTTCCTGTAATTCTGGAAACTAAGCTACATGTAAAATACCTCTGAAGTAATTAAAACCAACCAAACAGAGATAGCTCTTACTTTACAACCATACTGCAGGGCTAGCTTGTTAAGATTATCATCCTCTGTAATCTCTCGTTCCAGAAGTACCACATCTCCAACTCTGTCCCGAGAAGTGCTGCATCGCTGCTGCTCCTTGCCCCTCGGTCGCAATTCCATAACATTGAGTTCCTCCTCTGATGACTCTTCTGAATCAGATCGGCCATTGGGAAACACAAACACCTGCCTGCCCGGGTAATTATGGATGGTGACGGGAGCCTGGAAGGATCTCGTCCGGCTCTCATTCAGCCTCATCTTTTATACCAGCACCTGGAAAAAAAACCAGACATTTTTAATTTCCTTAATACCCGTGTTTATTTCTTAGCATGTAAGATATGGGAGAATGGACAAAAAGCACAGTAGTTGCACATGTGTGCACACACACAAAGCTTTCCGTCCATCCAGATCTTCTCAGGGGCAAACCCAAAAGATGCCACTCTAACAGCAATGACAGAAATACTAGAAACCTTATGTACACAAACTTCAACAATGGATTGATTATTTTCAAAGCTTTTTTTTTTGTCTGCTTATGGACCACTACATAGTACTACTTTGCTACACATCTTAAATACTACTTTCTATAATTGCATAAAAAAAAGCAGCAGAGTCACTTGAGCCAAGTGTCTTTAATTACAGTGAAAAAAAACCATGGAACTACCACATCAGATCTCCTACCAATACACATTAAAAACTGACCAAAATTATCCTTTATGTCACCCTTCCAGAAGTCCTTAGCTCTCTACGCTTTAAGAATCCACATTTTAATTTCATGGAAATGCACTTTTTTTTTTTTTTTAAAATAAGGACAGCTCAACCCACACTTAACTTCAACCTGAATAACAAGGTCATTTTGTTGTATAAAGACAAGAACCTGCCTGAGCACTTTGTTTTAATTATTGCTAGGCCTACAGCAGCAAGTTATTAGGAAGCTACTTTTTTTTTTCTTGAATCCTCAGCTTCACAAACAATTTGTTGTCAGGGTCAGGTATAGGTAAGAAAACCCCACAGAACTCCATTGACCTTCATGTTCTCAATCTACCCATAAGGGATTCTTATCGCTACGATTTTATGGCATTCCATTAGTATTGAGCACGGCACCCACAAGCTGGGTCACAGCTCTGCTAGAAGAGCTGAGGATCTACGGCCACGGCCTCCCTGGACGCTCCTGTGGACACCTCTGCCGTTTGACAAGCTGTAAGCCACGGGCCCTGCTCAGAGGGCGCTCTCCCCGGCACGTCACTTATCGTTTCTCCCCAGGGAGGGCCCAAACTCTTCCCCGGCCCGGCTCTGGCCGCCCCAACGCCCGCACCCCTGGGTCGGGCAGGCAGGGTGCCGGCCTGGCTCCTGCCCCGCACCAACACACGTGGCGAACCGGGTACCGGCAACCACAGGGAGGCAGAGGCCCGCCTCCCCGCGCCCCTCTCCCCGTTTCGGCAGGGCAGAGGGGCACCCCCACCCCGGGACCGGCGCTCCGCTCCCGACACGGCTCCCGGGGCCGACGGCGGCGCCTCCAAACGGCACAGCGAGGCGGCGGCCCGCCCGGAGCTCCCTCGGCCCCCGGGGAGTCGGCGCGTCGCTCGCCCCAGCCCCGCGCGAGGGCCCCGCGCCGATCCCCTCAACGCCTCAGGGGGCCCCGACCCCCTCAGCGCCTCAGGAGGGGCCGACCCCCGCAGAGTCCCGCTCCTCTCAGCACCGGAGGGACCCGGGCCCCTGGTCCGCGGCGGGCGGGCGGGCCCTGCCCCCCTCCCCTCCGCTCCGCGGCCCGAGGGGAGGCCGGGCCCTGTCCCGAGACCCCTGCACTGACCCGCCACTCGCCGGCCATCGGCCACACGCACCAACCTAGCCCCGACTCTCGCCCAGCTCTCTTCCCATTGGCTAGCAGCACCGGAAGGCGGGACCCACAGCGCCGTCTGGCCGATGGGCGGCGGAGAAGGGCGGTGGAGCGAGGTTGGTTGAGCGGTCAGCGCTGGAACTGTCGGCGGGAGGGAGGGCCCCACTTAAAGGGCCCGCGCCCTTCGACCCCGCCCGGGCGAGACCTGTGCCCGGAGCACTCGCAAGAGCGGGGAGACAGTATACAGCTGTACAGCCCTACGTATGGTATCATTGTAATGGTATACATTACACTGACTATACATACGGTTAGAATAAAATTTCGGTTATTACACTGTCAATCTATTGATATCACACACACACACACACACATCTATAGTAAACTTAGCCTAATTTTGGGAACAGCGAGGCATTGCTGGGAGGCTGGAGCGGTCAGTCCGGGCCTTGGACTGCCCTCCCCTGCTTGGCGAGGCTGGCAAGGGCACGTGGGCGCCGTTCCCACCCATGTGGGTGCCCACACCGATGCGTTTACCCCCAGCCAGCCAGGCTCACAAGCCGAGTCACCTCCAGGCGTGTGGCGATCTGCGATTTCCAAGAAGATCAGCCTTTTCCCTCTCATTTTGTGGCTAGCGTGAGGCACTGCCTCGCTGCGCCCCGGGTATGGCCACAGCTCCCGGCGCCGAGTCCCCCTTCCAGCCGCGTCGCCCCACGGACTCACTGCTCACGTTTGGCTCCAGCCGCGGCGAAGCCGGTGCCGGCGGAGCAGTTGGTGGAGCTGATGAGGTGTATTCTGCACTGGTATGTTTTCCTTGGCCCATCCTGACTTGTGGCTTATGTTTAAAAAACAAGCTCAGGGCAAATCTTTAACAAGTTCCACATGCAAAGCTTTTCTGGGGTGGGGGGGAGAGAAGAAATATTTCCTCGTAGCCTGTTGCAGGAATTAATCGGGCACCACTCGCCCCAAGGGCTAGCGTGAAGATCTCTTGCGAGGGACAGCCTTGGGGCTTTGCTCAGAGGCGTGAGGGGCTGCTGGATGCTCTTTGCCTAAAGGAGATGGACAAACCTACTTTTAAGTTAAATTAAAGCTGAGCACGGTTGCTGGCTATCCCTTTGCCTTCTCTCGTGCAATCCGGGTGCCAGAGGCAGGGAAGGCAAGAGGAGAGAGTATTTCCTCTCCAGCTCTTGCTACCACTAGGTTAGATGCAACATCAGTTGGCAAAGGTCACACACCGGAGAGGAAGGAAGGCTCCCCAACCATCGACATTATTTTTTTAAGCAACAGCCATTGCTTCCTCACGGCTCTTGCTTGCCGACACATCTTTGTGGGGCTGAGTGATTTCGGCAGGGCTGGAAGGGCGGTGGGAGAGTGGCCAGGCAGGACTGCGGCTGAGCCCAGCTCCTCTGAGCAGCCGGCCAGCACCCCATCTCCGAGCAGGTGTTATGATTTCCGTCCCTCCAGCCGTGGGCCAGCTTGTCTCATGAGCAGATGATTTTGGGGCTCAGCCAGCTTATGTACTTTTCTGACCCAACAGACCATGGATTTAGTGTGCTGGAGAGGGCTCTACAAGCATGGAGACTAGATGAGACGTGCCAAAATGCCTTCCCTGAGCCACTTATAATCTCTCTGTGACTATTGAGGTTCAAAAATTACGAGTAATAATCACGCTTTGTCAAACAAATACAGGTTACTCAGGGTAACCTGCTCAAACTCAAACCTGGGAAATACAACTGCTAAGGTAATCTGGAAACGTGGGGGAAACAACGAAACTTTGCTGACAGAGCTAAGTCTGGGTTGGCTTACTTCTCCTTAACTGTCATTTACTGCTTAGTTTTTCTAGCTTTTAAAACATCAGGAAGAATTATTCATTGATCTCATGGAAAGACACCAGGAAATGTAGATGGGAAATTGCTTCATCCTCCAGCTGAAAGATCCTTACAGAATCCTAATGAAAAGGTGGTTTTCTTCCAACTGTTGGGATGAAACAGCTGTTAAGAAAATGAAGCAAAAAAGCTTTTAATAATTGGACTCAAAATCACTTCCCCTCTCAGGATTTGTCTACACAAATCATAAACATGGAAACACAGAAGTACTCGACTGGCGTCAATTGATTGCAAATAATTCAAGCTCATTTGTGCATTTGTACAGGCTGAGCTGGACATTTGCTTGCAGTGCTGTCCTGGAAGAAGTGTGTGCAGTGTCCAGACTACCACGCGCAAGCGTGCCCTATAACACAAGGTAATGGTAATCTGTCACCGAGATTTAAACATCCCTGTGCAGACAAATCTGCAGGTTTCTCTACTGTCTCTGACACATACTGACCTCTTTTCTGTCTGTCCAGAAAGTCTTCCAGCGGCCCTAATGAAGAAAGAATTAAAGCCTTAGAACAAAACCTGCCAATTTAGAGCCCTTCAGCCTTCATTATCAAGTGGAAAGGACAGAAGAAAGGCCTGTATCCGTTCTTTTTTTGCCTTCCTAGGCACTTACACTGCCAATTTGCTTCCTGCCTTTTATGGGAAAAAACAGCTCAAGATTTTTTCATGTCTATGGAGGATTCTGCAGGGACCAACTCTGCGCTAGTTCACCTTTCTTACTTCCAGGAACCTGACATACAACTCTAGTGGTGCCTAAATAGGACCTGGATGGATCCTGACAAATTCACTTCAAGCAGGACATGGAGAAGCTCCCAGTCCATTTTCTGGTGGTTTTTAGACCTACAGGCATTAAACAGACATAAACCACCCCAGCACTGCGGCAGCTCTGTTTGCCTGTAGCAGCAGGACCCCAGGTACCTGCCGCCGTTGTGGTCTCATGAAATGACTCTGCTCTCCCTCCCAGCAGCCTGTCTGCAATAAATCTATGCTGCAAAAGGATCACAGTCCCTGCGAGAATTTACTTCTTCAAATATGTAGCCTTCTTGAGCTATAGGGCTTTACAAGATTCCTTTTCCCTTGGCCTAAAATTCAAACAGCCGATGTGGTATGTTTTACCAGGCCTGAATAGGGAAATGACAGGGAATTAGTGTCCATTTGCTGAGTTCAGCCCTGCCCCTTCTGCCCTCTGGGACCTTCAAACTATCATATTTTACCTTAAAATATTATACTTGTTCTCACTTCAGCAAGAAAGCTGCCTCTAGCAGAGTGGGATAATTTCACTATTAGGTAATTAATCCAACAAGGATTTATTACACTGAAAAAAGCACCATGACTGGAGGCTTTTCAAAATGTTTTAGATACCTATCTGCTTTTTCCAGGCCTTTTCAGTGTGAGCATCCTCTGCTGATCTTTCCATTTGCAACAGCTGAGGTTCAGCCTTGTGTCATTTCCCAGTAGCTTTTGCTGCCTCCCTGGCCTTTTCTGAACCGTTTCACTTCGCAGCAGAATAGCTCAACTCCGCACCTCAGAATGGCTTATCTTTCCTGGTCCTCCAAGCTCAACTGCTCCCCACTGCCTTTTGTGTAAGTCAGGTTTGTTCAAACCAAAGTAGAGAGACGCGGTGGCATGTAAGCCACCAGCAGAGACATCACTTCAGACCCGGTCGCCAAGTGAACTGAGGGATGCGTCTGCTCAGCGGCTTTGTCACTGCAAAAGTTTCTGCTTCCCAGTGGCCTCACCGTGCTGAACCTCAATTGATGCAAACCGTGGTCAGTACGAAGAATATGATAATTCTTAACAAGAAATAAGTGTCTGTTTTGTAGGAGTGCTGATGTTGGCTCTGGGCCAATTGCGTGGATGATGTCATCATTCCAAATAATTGGAATCTTTTTGTTGTAAGCAGATAGATTGTGAGAGCTGCAAACCCACAAACAAGCAAAGTCTGTCCAAGAGCTGAATGGTTCAGTCATTATACACATTCAAGCAACATAAAGGTCATATCTCCCCTGAATTTCAGGAAGAAATCCTCCTACCCCTGACTTATGTCAATGCAGAGGGCAAGAGAACTGAGAAAGTCTGCCCATTTTCGCTTAATCCAAAGTAGCAATGTGTCCATGATGCTGGGCACCACCAGCATTCACATCGATGCAAGCTCCTTCCCAGGGAACGTCAGAGTTAATCACTTTGTAATAAAGAATCAAAACTTTAATGAAGGTCTTGGCTGGGGCTTTCCCAAGAGAGCATAATCTAGAATAGGGCTCTCCTCTTTTGTCCCTGTGATTCCTGTAAGCTCTTGCTCAGATCCAGAATTGCTGTTCTCTTCATCTCTTTGGTTTTGTCCCTCTTTTTTTCAGGCTCACTTCAGAAGTGTCAGAAGCGTCAGACACATACTCCTTGTGTCTTCCTTTGCTTCTCTTTAAGCAGCCTTCTAAGCTCTGCAATAAAATCTATTATTTGGATTTCACTCAGTGATAGTCTGATGTCCACCCTTGGGAAACTAATAACTTAATGTGCAACTCTTAGCAAGCAGCTCCAGTCTCTCCTGCACTGGTATTCAATTAACTCACCTGCCCAGAGATGGGCCATTTCACACACCCATGCACACATTGCTCATCGGTGCTAACTGGTGCTCAGGCTACAGCTGCTCAGGCTGGCATCTGACGGTTTCCAACTGTCCAGGACTAATAGGAGTAAAAATTGCAATTCATAAATCACCAGGGCCATCATTAATTGTGACTTGATCCATAATTTGGTATTAATAAAAGCAAGACAGAGTGAAATCATTCACCCATTTCCTTCACCATATGGGCTATTAACAATAAAAATGTAGAATGTACAATCAATAAAAGATGAAGAAGGGGACCCTCACAAGTAGCGAACTACTGTCCTGTCACTACGTACAGCACAAGTTAAAGAAACACTTCTTGAGCATCTGCTTCTTAATATCAACCTATTACTCCTGTTTAGTTTAGCATATACAGGGGAAGGCGCCTATACAGCACTGTGAGGCAACAGGAATCTGCTGATATTTCTGATATTGCTGAATTAAAAAAAAAAAAAAAAAAGAGTATTCCTTTCTATCTTTATTTTGTTGTTTCCTAGTGGGAGACTGGGAAGGCAGCTGTAGCGAGCCACATCCATGATCAGAACATGGCATTAGAGGAATTATGATGCCTCTATTGCAAATAATTTATAAATGCTGGGCTTTGCTCTGTTTATGGACTCATGTAGCATAACTGATTTCAGTGAAGTTACACCCTGTGTTAAGGCAGAAGTATGAGCCAAATACAACAAAATAATACTCTCCCTGGTGTCTGGAGTGACTAAGCTTATGTGGGTACCGTATGTACATTTGATTGAATTATATACACAGCAATAAGTTTAAGAGGTTGATACAGTAGGCACACAACACAGAGAAGAAAATCTCAGTTAAATTAAATTAATTATAGGTATATGCTTAGTATAGTTAATTGATCTATGGAGGTTACTCTGAGTGCATGTTTGGTAACGTCGGGTTACACCTTGCCTCTTTTAATGGTTTCTCCTGTTGGAAGCGCTTGTCTAGCTTAGCAGGTTCCAAACTTAGCCATGGGCTACTCCGCATAGGAGCGCTACTGCTGTCGTTGACTGCCCTGGAAGGGTCCTGGGCTGAAACTTAACACTCTCAGGAACAAGCTGACGGTTTAGGTGGTCACATCTGGAAAGAAGCACAAAGCCTGTGTCTGTGCTGCTGCGCAGAAGCAGCCCTGAGACCTGGCTGACAGCCAGATTCACACCTTATCTGCAGGGGCATCCCTGGCTCAGGGGCGACCCAACCTGGATACAGCCTACGCCTTCCTTATTCAAGGGTACATCCAGCAGCAACGTGACACCAAGCCCAGCAGCCCCCGCCTAGCCCATGCCTCCGAATGGCCGCGGCATGTGGCAGACACTGGCCTGTGGCCCTCCCCAGGCAGGACCCTGCTGTTGCCGGCAATGAGAAGAGGGATTTGTCATCCCTCTGAGTCAGGGTGTGAGCTGCTGGGTGCCCTGTACGTCTGACTTCTTCCAGGGCAGAAGCACAGCTCTTGCCTCCACCCTCGCAAGCTTTTTCTCCTGTTTGTAACATAGCAGGTGTTATAATAAAGACCCAGCTTCATCATTTATCTCCAGCTCCGGCTTCAAATTACTCCCACCTACAAGGACTACATTTGCAACTCTCTCACATATGCTGTGACTCTTAGGAATGAGACTTTTATCTCGGGAACCAGAATGCAGATCTAAACAGCACTGCCGTCTCCTGGAGGAGATAACGTGTCTTTGCTCAGAGACCTAGTTCTGTGCTTGCCTTCTATCATGCAGCACCATTTGGCAGGGGCTGCCTGGTTTATGTGATAGCAGACACTGAATTACTTCAGAAAAACAGAGACTTATTCTCTATATAAAAACAAATGGCTAATTAAAAGTGGTTTTAATTTTGCAGTTCATATTTTCTTGGGATTGTGCCAAATTCTGGAGTCCATACTCCACATCCTGTCCTTCTGAGGGAATTTGGCTAGGAAAAGCACTGTAAGATTTGTTCCCTTTCCTCTCCCTTACTCTTAAAATCCCTCCCCCCCTTCTCCCTTCCTGCAACTGGTAAATTGTGAAGAACAGGAATGTTCCTGGGAAGAAACCCAGGCAGAATCACATTCAGAACAAGTCAAAGATTTCTTGCATAGCTGAAGCATGTGTTTGCAATCCCCAATTGCCGGAGCACATAAGCCCTGCCAGCGCGTGTTGTTCCCTTCAGATGTTCTCAGAGAGCTTCAGGCAGTGTCCAGGGCACTCTGTGGCCCATGTTTAGCTGAGGCGTTGCTCCTTGGCCCATCTGTTAATGGTGCCAGGGCCAAAAAGGCTCTTGGTGAAAGGATGGCAAACAGCCAACCCTACCTTTCCAAGAAGCTGTGTTAGCGATGGTCGAAGCCATTGGTCTGCATGACCCCCCCGAGCCACAAACTGGCTCCATTTGGGCCAGTGAGAGTTTGGCTGCTGCTAGCAACTTATCACCCCAGGCTTCAGGCAGCTTCCAGGATTGATGAACTCCAGAATAATTAGCATGTGCAGCCCCAACAAAGTACTGCCCAACAGAGAAGGACAAAACCATGAGATCCCTAAGGGATGTCCAAAAGGTAAATTATAACTGTTGGCAAGCAGCAGGTAGGTAGCAGTAATGACAGCCTGTTCTCCCGTCTGCCTGAGAGGTGCCACTGATCCCGAGGGAGTGTAACTCTTCCAAGAGGTGCCATTTAATGGTTCAAAACAGGAACCTGACAGGGCCAAGAAGAATGGGAGTTGGGGGCTGAGACACTGGTTGGAAAAACACAGCTTCAATGTATTTGTGAGGAAGCTTTTGTCCTTGGCACCATGCGGAGCACAGTATATTACAGGAGCACAAAGTGAGTCCCTGCTCAAGCTGGTGCTGATACTGGGGAAAGGCAGGTTGATGAAAGCATCATTTGTCTTTCCAATGACCTTATCATGTTAGCTCAGCCTGCCAAGGGCTGTCTCTTGCTTTGCACTCCTTGTGCTCTCAGCCAACAAGCCTGAACGCGCTGTGCTGATACCTGATACTGTTCGGTATTGCATGGCAGTCTGAGTGTTGCACATGCATCCTTTCAGAACGGCACGATGACACCTCTGTGCTTTGCTGCATATCGCGTGCCTCCGTTATGTCTCCAGCTTGTCTCACTTCCAAACATGTCCAATCTGAGCTTGCAATTTTTTGAATATAAGGTGCCCCAGGGAAGGCCCTGAGCTTGCGGGAGGAACATAGGAGCCAGAAGGGTCTTCCAATGCAAGATCTTTGACCTCAGTAGCTGAGAGGCTGTGCTGTGCTTATTCTGGCTCTCCTTCACTCCCAAATAGGGTTCCCGCATCTTTACTGGTGCATGGCAACAATAATGAGCAAGTAACACATGGGGGCAGCAGCAGGCTTTCCTTTCTTGTCAGTCTGGGAGTCTCTGGTTGTAGCATCCTTGCAAGGGTCTTGCAGAACTGAGGTGCTCCAAGATTTGAGGGCCATTGTGTTGGGCACAAGCCCAGAGTGACAGCTACAGCTGATCAAACTATGGGAAAAGCATGTCGTAGGAGAGAGGGGCTTTGTGGCCTCATGGGACAGGATGTCAGCACTGAAACCTGTGCTTTTGTCATTGCATCTGGTCCTTCTCCAGTTCCTGCAGGCCCAGCCTAAGCAGTTCTGTGCTCATGTTACAAAGAACATTAAACTGCCAGGCACTTACAGCATTGTCTGCAATGGCAAATATGGCTGGAGAGAAAATCCCAGGTGTCAGTTCAGATTCCACTGCATCCTACCGGACAAGCCTTGCTGAGCTTGTTGCACTACAGGCAGGATGGAGCCCAGCATGTCACTTTCAGTGAGGTGACATGAAAAAAGATGCTCTTCCCTGACCACACCATGAAGAAAGATGCAGGGTTCATCTGATACCACTTATTCTCTTGGAGACTCTGAATGTTCAGGTAATGGAGAAAAGCCTTGATCTTGGCTGTGAAGGTCTTAAAAGCCACGTTTTCAGAGTAGGAACACTTCCATCAGGGAAGTGGCCATAATTTACATAGCAAGGCTCTGGGATTTTCTAAGAGGGCTATTTCCAGAACAGAGCATCTTTTTTCCTGCTCTGGGTGAGCAGAACTTCAGGAGTTGCTCGTGCACCTGATATTTGCCTGCCCGCTCACATCAGTGCTCCCCATCGTGCGAGTAATATGGCGTCTGAGTGGTATTGGCCCAAACTGATGCTGGAAATGGCAAGAAATAAAAAAAAACTAGCAAAAGCCAGCCCAGTCACCAGAAATGTTGATGGATTAATTATAATAAGGGATGGGAAACAGAACAGCCCTGTGCTCCATAAGTAATTAAAAAAAAAAAGATCAGATAAATTCCCAGATAGGAAAAGCATTTTCTGTAACTGAGGCTGCGACTTTAATTGGAAAATGCTGTTAACACAACTGCCTGACCGAGGCGAGTGCAATAGCACAGCAGGGCTGTTGCAGATCTGCAAGTAAACAGCCGAATTGCATCTCTCAGCTTCAATCTGTGAATTTCTGAAGCCAAAAGAACAGCTTTAAATTTAAAACTTCTGTTGGAGCTCATGCTTCACTTGGGCTATGTGCCAGGACATGCAAAGACTTAGGGCATTAAGAGTCTCATGTAGATGAAAAGACAGTGGGGAGTCATTTGAGTTGGCTAGTAATATACTAAGCTATAGCAGGATCTGCCTTCATTCCCTTTAAACCAACTTGTGGGGAGGAAAATTGGGAAAACTAACATTTTATCACTTATAATTGTTACAGCAAAAGCTAAGGCTAAGCATGGCCCTGATACAACTCCTGTGTCCTGCACACAGCCCAACAGAGGGGTCCCAGCCCCACGCTGGCTCTGCCCTTTCAGTAACTGGGCTGTGAAGTAGCCCCTGAAAATGCCCAAAACCACTAACTGACCACCATTAAGGACATCCAAGTTGCTCTGTTGGCTGTTGTTTTCTATTCATTTCAAACCATAATCTCAGGCAACCTTTAACCATGGAGTAACGGGGCAGTTTGCATTTAACCTTGTTCTTCCAAAGAGCTCAAAGTGCTTCATAAAGCTGCAGCCAAGCAATGCTGCAATGGTACCTCTGCTATTGCATAGTGGTTCCCTGAGTTACAGGGAAGGGAGCTGATTCACCCAAGGCTGCACAACATGTTGGCATGTCAGCACAGCCCAGATCCCAGCTTTCTGGGAAGCTGGGATGAGCATGCATTAAGTGATGAAAGATGTGTCTGGCTGTCAATAAAGACTTAGAAAAGCTGCAACTGCAAACTGTGAACAGTAGCAAAGTGACACAAACACTAGCCGTGTGATCACCAGGTACCAAATAAAGAACAACTAGCCAAATCAGCTTCTTGTACGAAAAGGAAGAAGAGCAGAACAATGTCTTTTACTATGTGGGCTGTGTCCTTGCTGGTTAATGCTGCAGCTCCCTGCACAGGCAGGCCTTAGGTGGACAGGCTGAGAATAATTACCAGGAGTCTATGCAATCCTTTGCTGGGACTCTTCACTGCCAGAAGCTGCTTTACAGTATTCCCAGCCGTTTCCCTAAGTATCCAGCAGATTGGACAAAATTAAAGAAACATGGACTTTGGGCTTCAAGACCACTGGGAAGTCACTAATCGGGCTCCCAGCTGAACCGAACACAAGGAAGAACATTGTTAGCAATAAACACAGACAAATCGTCTCTAATTGGAGCCATGGAATGGGTATGAGCTTCTGGGGAAACCTTCGCCTTCCCTCTGGACCACGTTCACCACGAGGACAGGGGGCCCAGTGGGCAGTGGGGGCTTTTACCATAGTGCCAGGGACCTTCTCAGATGATAGGAGAAAAAAAAGTCACATCAAAAGCTTCATAAGCAGAAAAAAACCACTCATAGCCCTTGTTCTGGCATAGGGTTCTGGTGCAAAGTGGGAGGGCGGCGTTTCCACTTGTTTTGAGGCTAGTGCTAGGAAAGTCTCCTTAAAGTCAAGGGCCAAATGCTGATCTTTCTCTTCAAGGAACAGTCCCATGGAATGGGTCAAAGACAAAGCAGTTGCCAGCTGCAAGCATGGCCCCCATCTCACATATAACAGAAAGGCCCCATCCTGCAGCGATGCCTGCATACACCCCACTCTGCACAAGCCAGCAGCCCTCTGTACAGAGCTGAGCTGTATGCTGAGGGCTGTCCCACAGCCACTCTCCAGCCCAGGTACAGTGAGGGGACCCGGACAAAGGGCTCGAGGACAGAGTTGACCCTCCATGGCTGCGAGCCATCGCCCTTTGCATGCCCACACAGGGTTTGGGCAGGCAGCCCGGGGAGCTGTGGAGGTGGGGGCCAGGCTCACGGGCCCAGCGTCCCATCTCACCATAGACACCAACCTCGCAAGGAAGACTTTGTAGGTCCAAGGCCTGGATGCAAGAAGGGAGTTTCGCCATGGTCCCCTCCATGAGAAGTTGGCTCTGGGGTCGTGCCCACGAGGAGACCGTCAACGTCGTATGTGGGTGCATGGGAGCATGTTGGCCGTGATGCTTGGCCTTTAAATCTGCCAGGATCCTGGGGAAGCCGTGCCAGGACCCTGTGCTGCCTCTTGGGAGTGCTGAAATCAGAGCAAGTACAAGAGAAACAAAACAGAAGGGGGAAGAGGAACTATTATGAGAATTAAAGTGACAAATGAGCAGATTAAAGGTACAATGTGTCATCTTTCTTTTGTGCTCCCAGGTGGGACTTTACCAGCAACAGAATGAATACCACAGAGAACCAGGCGGCAGTGCGTCAAGTAAGCCCCCCTCGCCCCATTCCTTAAAATTCAAAACACACAAATGCTGAGGTCTTACTAAAAGCAAAGCACTGTCCCCACATCTCATCGTTATGTGTAACCCAGAGCCTGTGGATAGCAGCTACAGTGAATTAACATAAGCAAAAGTAGCTGGATTGAATTTGCTAACGGAGAAAAAAAATTACAGGCATGTTGTTAAGAAAGAATGAGCAGTAATTCTCTCTGTTTATTCTGATTCATTTTGTTTGATTGTGCTTGCCCTAGGAAACATGAGAGCTGGTGGGGATCATATTAGCAAAGAAAATAGAAGAGCAACAAGTTGATAGTTTAGACTTCATGAAAACATTGTGCCAGTCACTGAACCAGAAAAAAAAGTTGGCTCAGAGGCAGCCACTAAGTTGAGAAAGGATCTATTGATAAGATACTCTTTGGGGAACAATCTCAGAATGATGTGAAAGATAGATGGGAAATGGTGCTGCAGAGCTAAGCTAAGCAATCAGGAGAGAATACTGCATCATTTGGTTTTTTTCTTTGCCTCCTTCCCCATTCTTCCCCATTTATTACTAGAAGAAAGTATTTTTGCCTGTAAAAATCTTTGTGCCTAATGAGGTAACACTGGGGCGCGCTCCTGCATAAGTGCTGAACTTCTGGGTAGCTTTGCTTCAACTTGCTGGAGAAAATCATAGTAAAACTATTAGCTATGGATCTCTATATGATCTACATTACCTCGACTTTAAGCATCTACACTTACAAACTCCTTGCTTGTGGGGAAAAAATATATCACAATGGTTTCAACTTACCAGAAAGCTGCTCCTACCAGCTACTCTTTGTGGAAATGTCAAAGGAACAAGACCAAGTCCCAGATGGCAAGAGAACACAACCTATGGCTAGCCAGGAGGAGAAGATGTTGTTAAACATGTGGCATCTAGAGAGGTGAGGAAAGACGGGGCAGCTTCTTTGTCCAGGAGATAAACCCTCATGCCTTTTTTTATAGACGTGATGCATTTACAGATGTTCCCAGAAAGGGGCAGTAGAGACCAAACCCACACAATGAATAGAAAGATATATCCTGATCAGGAAGAAATATAAATAAAGAGCGAGAATTATTTGCAATGTTTCTTTTTTCTTGGCATACAGAGGCTCCACCGTGTGTCCATTCAAACAAAAACAACGAGACCTGTACAGGCCAAAATGGGGCTGCTTGGTATAATACAACAATCTCAATCCACTCTGAGATCGCTTCTTTCACTTGCTTTTCAAAGGAGGGCACTAACCCTGCCCAAACGTGGATGCTGTGTGGGCTGCAAGAGCTGGCACAAGGACGTGTAATCATTATATAGTGCACTATATAATGCACTACTTAACACTTATGTCACTACAGCAGTATGGCAACCTTTGAGTTGGCTTATTAGCAGGGGAAACAATAATAATTTGGGAAAAGTTTACTATCAGGCTCAGGAGTACCTATACCACGGCTCATCACTAACACAATTTGGCTTCCACCTAACCTTGAAAGAGAGGAGACAGGAGAAAAAGAGGTGCTTATAAAATCAAGATTCCCAACAGCTCATGTTGGTGTGAAGGTGTGAAGCGGGGAAGCCCATCCCTGGATCACCTTTACAATCTCTTCAGGCTCTCTTGAACCACACAGAGTTAATTCTAGAGCTAATTCAATCTGCTGCCTGAAGGAAAAGGCACAGTTATTTACCTGGAGCAAATCCCATGTGTCTTACTTCACTTAAGCCACTTATCCCAGCCCTGTGCTATTGCTTTATGCCATTCTCTTGCACTGTCCATAATCCACAATGGAGGGGGTGATTTTGCTCATGGGGATGTCCAGGAGCTCCAGTCATAGGACAATACAACAGCATAAACCATGAAGCCAGTCTCTTCCTCAAAGACTTTCTGGCCCAAGAATAAGATTTGAAAACATGAAAGCAAGCAGGGGGCAATGTGAGGCGAGAAACCAGCTATCTGCAGCAGAGAAGCTGAGGCAGTAACAGCTTTATCAGGAAACCAAGAACCCTTTCTGGTCCTGCTCTCAGCATAGCTCAACACACCAGCAAATCTGGCTGCAGACTGAAATCTTGGCTTCCCCTGAAGCCAATGGCAAACATCCCACTGGCTTCAATGGGAGCAGGACTTCATGCCAGATCTCGTGCTTCCCATTCCTTTGCCGTAGCCATGAGAGCAAGCTTCCCTTCCAAGGCTGTGTCTGCAGCTAGGGCCTTCAGGAGCAGAAGAATGGCTCTCCTTGCAACCTGAGAAGTATCAATGGGAAATGAGAGACTTCTTTTTAACAGAAATGGCGATTGCCCCAGAGGACAACTTGCTTAGAGTTATGGGGCTCTCTGGAGCCCCATTTCTTTCTCTCCGGAATTTTTCCCTTAGGCTTTAACTGCCTACAGCGTGCACAGCAGCTCAGCTTTTGGCTGTGATGAAACCACTAGTGAGAGAGATGGTATGAGCTGGGTTATGCAGCTAGCAACAATCATCTCTCCCGGTCTTAACAACCCTCATTCCATACCTGCTGACACAGCAGTACCTATACATAGTGTGACCTACAGCAACACAGTAAACAGGCAAGGGAAGACTAAGTTGGCCCACGTCTGCTTTTATCACAATAGAGTTGACGCCTATTGGAGGAGTTAAAGAAAGGGATGCTGGAAGAGCTGTGCACTGACCGCACAGGGCTCTACGTTTGCTCTGGCACAAGCATCTCTCCGCTGAGATGAGCATCTTGAGATCTCCAAGCTATTTGTGAGGTGGCAAGGTCACAGCTCTCATTCCCTGCAAATCTTTGCTTTCCTTGGCAAAAATCAAGAATTTTGTTAAGGAAATCTTGGTGGGTGTTTTGTGATCAGTCAAGCACAGCAGATTACATTACTGGAGGGTGTATACAGGACCTCCCGTCTTCTAGACATAGTGAAATGAGTTTGTTTGCTCCAGAAATTCAGGAGTCACCAGCATGGTGCTGACCACCTGTATTATTTCTTAGGTCACGCGGCATGTCGACTGGACAGATTGATGTCTGTACAGCTGACTGTTTGCATATCAATTCTAGAGTCAAAGGAAATTCTTCAAATCCCAGAGCACAAATGTGCACTGCTACAGAAAAGCAGGTGGAGATGTGCCAAGTTACAGCTCCTCAGTTGCTACCCCTGTAATGAATGCCCTGCAAGGAAAACTGGAAAATATTTCATGAAAGAGCAAAGATAACACAAGACTATCTGGCAAAGGGTAGAATTTAATATTAATGGCTTTCCTTTAGTCACTGTATTTCCTGTTCCTAACTTAACCCTCTAAAATCAGCAATGGCCAGAGAAGGGCTATAAACTTTTGCACATCTAAAAGGTCTTTCCCTGAAAGATCTCAGAGCACTTCGCAAACATTAGGGACCGCTGAGGGATGGCTGTCCCCTGAGGAGACTGCCCATGTAGCCAATGGGTAGATGCTCCCTTGGCTGCAGAGGCCAAACACTGAAATTTGGCTTCTGCCCCTCCTCTGCAAGAACATCTTCCTTCTTTGTCTCCCAGTTCATCACAGGAACTCGGGAAATGAGAGGAACTGGGCTCCCCTTGAATTCACACTCCAGATTCAGTGTGAAAAACTCCTTCCCCGTGGACTGATGGGTAATAGATACACAGCAATGATGTGTGGTGTCATTTCAGCCCATCAGCCACTTTAGGATCTTGTCCCTGGAGGTCCTCAGGGTTACATGGAGACCGCACATGGAGACTGTGCGTGACTCAGCTGCTGGTGTCTCTGAACAGCTCCGTTAAACAACAGCAAACTAAAGCTTGCTTTGAAAGTGAGCTGGACTAGGCCCCGCCTCCCCACCCCATACCTTCTGCCAACTGGTATTTGCCTGGAGGGGTCCAAATATTAGTCAACGCGGATAAGAGATGCACCACATGGCTCCTCTGAGTCCTGTGGTCCTTTGGTCAGAGGAGATCCTTCTGTGCCACCCACATCTTCCTTTAACCTGGCAAAGTACCTGAATTACTGAGCGGACTTGCCAAGAGAGATTTAGGCTGGAAACATCTCTAGAAAGATGGCTCTCATTAAGGGCCGAGGCCTGCAAACGAGCACAATGCTGGCTGGGGCACAGAGCTGGGGAGAGCAGCATTAGTCATCGCTGCCTCGTGTTCGGCCCTTCGGACAGTCTCCTCTCCTGGAAGATGCACTGTTTTGCCTGCATGACTGTTGGCAGAAACTAATGAGCAGAGCTGGTTGAAAATTTTCCATCAAAACAGTATTTCTGTTTTGCCAGAAGATAGTTTAAAAATTAAGTGCAAAAATTAGAGAAAAGAGCTTGGGTTTTGGCTGACATTGTTGGTCAAAAAAATCCCAAACTTGAGATTTTTTAGCCAAAAAGGGAAATATTTGGGGTGAGGCAAGGGAGGAAAGGGGAGGAGCCTGGCAGGTCTTAGCGATACCCTGAAAAACATCTAAGAAAATGTTGACAAATATGAGGATGTTTTTGTCAATTTTTTCCATTCTGAAAGATACTTCTGCTTTTAGAAACATTCTATGGGGAGGCTGGAAAACAAACAAGCAAATATGCTTTTTCTTTCTTATACCTATGGCTAAAGATACTTCATCCCTTATAGTATAAGCATAGGCAGCAATTCCTTTAGAGATATACATAAGAAAGACCAGATCTCTCATAGGAGCTGCCCAAGAGCCTACTACCCAAAAACTGTAATTCTCAGAAAGGGACACACAGAGAGATGATTCTGCGATGGGTTTGTACAGCTGATGGAAAGCCTCGATAACCTCACAGTTGCCTTGCATACAAATAAACCGAGCCATGGGGACAGCCAGGGAAAAGGCACTGCTTGCGAAGGAAGGTACTGTGCACACAGCTGTTGCAAAACCATCCGTACTTAATAGTCAGCCAGCCACAGGCAATGTTGTTGCTAATAACGTTGCAGAGAGAATGGCACATAAATACCTGGGAACCCGCAGAAAGCTGTTTTCCATCTTGCTTACACAATAATGTGGTTTTTCTTTTTTCCCTTTAAAATTGTTTCTTCAGCAAAACATCGTTGGGAAAAAAAAAAGGCTGGAATCTTCTTTACCCTCTGGGAAATGTGACTGACAGCATTTCTTGGGCTCAGTGTCAGTCCCCTCCTCAAGGTATTGTTGGCCAATGTTGTGAAACGATGGGGGGGAAGAAGTTGCGAGCGAGAGCGGCTGAAGAGACCAGCAGTCCGGTAGTTCAGGAGTGCCCTCCTTCCTCGACGCAAACCTGGGCGTAAAGCAGAGGTGACGGTGCTGAAGCCAACGCAGCGCAAGTGGCACAGAAGGTGAATCAGCTCTGTGAGAAAACCAAGATGTGACATGTTGTTATTAGGCAGTGGGGAGCAGGGGAGGTTCGATTTATAGTGATTTCCTGAGGAATTAGACCATGATTCTGGACAGGATTTATATTTTAAACAACACTTAATTTTTTTAAAGGACTAATTCAATCTAGATGTGGATTTCATACCTTTTCCTTAACGAGAGCAGCACCGGGGGAAGCACGCTCAGAAGTACTGACGTGTCCTGGCAGGGGCTCCGACTGCTGCAACTCGCCTTGCTGACAGCCCGAGCTTGACTCTCGTCCCACGACAGCCTGGGGTTACACTCCCGGCGACTTCCACCACAAGCAGCTCTGGCTCGGAGCCGCCGAAGTGATAAAAGACTTCTTGTATGATCATCTCAGGAGGAAAGTTTGGTGCCAAACAAAGCTGCAGTCTGGTTGGGTCTTTTTGCCATTAGAGACAAAATCAAGGGGAAAAATACAGAGCTGGGGAAATAAATGGAAGCTGCAAAATGTTCAAATAATGTCTTTTCCAAGAAAATGAAAAAAAAAAAAAACCAAGAATGGCTTGTCTGGCTTTGCTGGCCAGGCCGTGGTTGCACTGATCCTGTTAGAGGATACCCCTTTTTCTCTGATTCATCGACAGTCTGAATAGTTTCACTGCCTGTCTTCAGGATGGCTGCACAATGATGTTGTAGTATGCAGTGACCTTACAGAAAACTATCAGTGATCTTTCAACAGCTGATGCTTTTTGGGGTAGCGGAGCCAGCCGTTCAGACTGGCGTGCTACCAGCGCTCTCCTCCTGCTGAACAAATGAGCATTTCCCTCTCTGCCAGCCCACGTTTTGAGCAGTATCCAGGCTTTGGGCTGGATCTTGCAGCCCAGTTTCTGTAAGGGGCATCTCTGTAGAGATGTGAATTTTACCCTTTGCTACTTCCAATAACAAAAAATGTGTCTGAGAATATAAAACCAGTGGGGAGTATCCCTTTCCCTCCCCTGCCAGTGCAGTAACCGCAGTACAGGCTCACTTACTCGATTCAGAAGCGGCCTATGCTCATCTCCATGCCTTTTCAGATTGCTGCTGCCAATAATCCCAGCTAGCTGCTTTGGGAATCTGCCTTTTCTCCAGGACCACCTGCGGTCTGCAAGCTCTTGAGAGAAGGACCATTTCTTTAGGCACAGCCTTCCAGCATCCACGTCTGGTTGTAGCTTCTTAGTGCCACTGCACAAAGAACATTGAATCATTATAAAAACCTCAGAACAAAAACCATCCACAAAGCAACAGTGAGGGGAGACATAAGGCTACTACAGGAGTACGATGGGAAAAATATTTTTCTTCAGAGGGCTGAGGGAGGAGATTAAATGCACTTGAGCAGATGAGGGAAGGTATTTTGTAGAGACTGCAAAGGTGGCAAAGTTTCTGGCGAGTGCAAAGCAAGTTTGTGGGAGACAAAGCAGCTGCAAGCAGAACAAGAGGGGAAAGAGACAACAATCATGGAGGGAGGGCAAGGCCACGAAGCGTGTCTGTGGGGAAGAGAGGAGGAAGGACAAGGCAAGCATATCTGGAGTTGCACTGAGACTGGTATAAGCCCCTGAGGCTCAGGAGAGGCTGGAGATGCTGAGGATGCAAGGGTTCACCTGGAGACTGAGTTGTACCAGGAGCCGGCCCCACACGCAGACGTCCTGCGGGCTCCACCATGGCGAGCGTGCAGAGTCGCTCTCTCCCGAGGTTGAGGAGGATGCCAAGGCCTGTGGCATGACCCAGGCAAGTCACACTGGAGGCTCCAGCTCCACCCAGGCCACAGAGGGATGAAAGGATGAAACACCCCAACAGGAGTCTTTCACAGCCAAACAAGAGGAGCCGAGGGAAACCACAACTTTCAAGAAAGCCCAGCTGCTTCTCTCCAGCCCAGCGGCCGAGGCAGATACTTACCCCAGGCCATGTGGACCCGGCCAGCGTCTCGGCTGTGGTAATGCACAGGGAACACATATGCAAGCCCCAGACATCAGCTGCAGGACTCTGCTAATTGGGAAAGTCTGTCTGAGTGTCTGGCCACCATTTGGCAGACACGGCAGCTCTGACAAAGTAATAAATTGGTACAGTGCAGCCTCCAGGCATTCTTCGTGGGGTCTGTCACATGAAAGTGGCATGAAAGGAGACAAGGCGATGCAAGACACATGGAGGTCAGCTTTGGAGACTCTCCAATTACCTTCTGGGGTAGTTACTGCTAAGGGGAGTTTGTGGTCCCTCTCTGCTTATATACTCTTGTTTAAACTTTCCTTTTATAAACAGACAATTCTTCCCATCCAAAGTGAAGATGCTTCAGTCCTGCTTGTCCAAGGCAGTTATGCTGTTGGAAAGAGTGTGAAGAGAAGCCAGAGACACGATAAAAGGACAAAAAAAATGCACACAGAAAAGATAACTGGTCTTTGTGCATTAGTAGTGTTTGAGGAACTCCTGTCTTCCTACCGACCTGCCTCCAAATCAAGATAAACAGAAGGATGCTGAAGTGCAAGTTGTATTATCAAGCATGTTCAGCACAGGTCCAAGTACTTGAAGAAGAAATGCTGTTGAGGAGCAGTTCCCACAGCCTGCCTGTTTCTGGGTGCACTATATTCATACAGCAGCAGGACAACAAGTGAGGCAAATAACTTGCCAGCAAGTAGGTTACCAGGGCTTCTTTTCTTACACCGTCAGAAGTGTGAGTGCATTGAACGTGAGTTCATCTGGCAGAGTTCTTCTCTGCCTGGAACTCTATAGCATATTGGTGTTTGTGCCGACACTCTTCAATAAGAAGAAAACATACCTTTCCCAACGGACCATGTGGTGTTGGGGAAAGCACAAAGGAACATGCGGTTTTCACTCTACCAACAGTCCTCCAACTGTAGTACTCTGGGTGATGCATGGGGCTGATGCGGGGGTAAGGTGATCCATATTGAGCTTTTTGGAAATAAATTTCCTTCCAGAGAAAGCAGGGTCCCGCTAGCTTGCTGTAAGGGACCAAGAGGCTGCTGTGTACACCAGGACTTGCAAGAGAGTGAAGGAAGCAGGTGGAGTTGGTGGAGGCAGAACTGAGCTCCAAGAAGCTGAAGAGAGATTATACTTTCCTCCCCGTACTTTGATGCCAGAGCACCAGAGCCATCTGACCCCACCTGCCTTTAATGATCTTGGCTGAGGTGTCTTAAATAAAAAGACAACTGAGATCACAGGGAAGGACAATGGCTTCAAATCATCTGGTTTCTTGGTTAGAAGATGGGAATTAGGAATAAGAGAAAAACAGCAAACTGCTACATGCAAAATAGGCAAACTAAGTATATAAGCCTACTGGATTTATAGAATAGATACTGGCACATACCAGGAAAATTTCAAGCCAAATGTATGACAGCATTCCTTACACCCCTCCCGCCCATTGCCATATCCCAGCTTAATGTAAAGCCTTTTGGCTTCCAAAGGCTTATAGCTATTTTTTATTGTTTAAACAGGTCAACAATTGCAATCATATGTTGACTCCAGGCAATACACAAACACGATGATGTGTTAATATACAGCAACACTTGGATGGAGTTTCTACAATTTTGCTGCTGTTAACAGTTGTATGTATGATCACAGCTGGGCTGGTATCTCCTAAGGCTACCTCTGAAAACTAGGAAGCCTATCAGTGTTGTACCATTACCAAGAAGCCAGTGTGAGATCAGTAAATGAGCTCTATTTTTAATATAAGTATAAACTCCATTTCTGGAAGTCATTTTGGGAGGAGGACTCTCACACCAACTGTACTTCAGCTTGTTTTTAAGGCTGCTTTAGAAAGCTGCTGCTCCCATCTCCAAGAAGTGTCCTTTTAAAAAGAGTCGAACTGGAATGGGATATGGATGATGGCATCTTTGTAAGACAGGATGGGAGAGAATCCTACAGGCATATCTGCGTGCAGCTGTCTGCAAAAAACATCTTCACCATGCTGAGGGGGGAATTAAATAGTACAAAGATTCTGGCTAGTGCCTACAACAAAGACATCCAAAACGCTTGGCACTGAAGTAATTCTGTTTATTTCACACAGGGAAGTGTGCAGCTAGGTTATGTAGATACCTTTCCAACGGATGGGATAATTTTGCTCCAATATAAATTTCCACATGCTCAGTAGCCTTCATGATCAGGTTGCGCCTGTGGAGCAGCTACCATTAAACATACAGCAAGCTGCCACTTCATCTCAGCTCCAACATACATTGAAAGCAACCTTTCTCAAAAGCACTTGCAAAATGTCCCTCCCCCCCACGCATAAAGTTTAGCTTCCCCGCAGCCTGCTCAGGCATACACAGCAATACCCCAAATGGAGCCTGGCTCACTTTTTCCAGACAGGCATTTTCTACTGTTGTGTCACTGACCACAGACCTTGCAAGGCATTAATCAGGTACGAACATTCCCTGTGCTTTATTTTGCAACCTGACCGGGACAAGACCCATCATTTCTTGATTTGTTAGCACACTGGGAACTCTGAGATGCCAGAATTTTAGTGACAAATGACCTTTTACACCTACCACAGCTATCAAACAGTTGGCCTCGACTTAACCGAATCCCAGTCTCAATCCAGTATTAGACAGATGCATAATGTACTACTTACAGCTTCACTCCTTTCTCTTAATTTTCACGCTAGCTGTTTAGTTTGCTTTGTATTTTTTTCAAGTTCAGAAACCTTATTAAAGTTGTTATGGAAAAAATAAATTTATTATTCAACATACTCAATTTTTTCAAAATGGAATGATCCTCTTTTCTTTTTTTTTGGTTTTTCATTTACAACTGGTTCCATTCAGTTTGACTGTTTTTATCTTTTCTATTTATAACCAGCACCAAAAAGAAAATTACCATGGATACAGTACATATGCAAATTAGCTAATGGAAAAATATATACATTTCACTCTGTAATGTAAAACTTAAATGATATTATTGCCATGGAGAATATATCCCTGTATTATAATAAAACATCAAGCAATAATCGACTGCTAAGATTCTTTTCCACCAACAAAAAATAGCACCATACATGAGATAGTGAGAATCTACACTCAATAACACAATTGTGCAACTAGAAATGTACAGTACTTTAGTAACAGTACAGAGTATTGTTTACAATATGGAAATACCACCACTGTAATCAAAAGAGCGTCAATCTCTTACGAACAACTAAAAAAAGTATTGTCATAGATACACGGAAACAAACAGCTTTCTTTTCACCAGTATGTAGTAACGGAGGGCAGAGCATAAATGTAAATTCATAGTAAAGCTCCTATAAAATGATACAAAACAGAAGTGCAGGAGTATTGAACAGAATTAAACTTTTTTATTAGTATTATTTTTCTGGCTATTATAAAATGGGAAGGTTGTCACCATATGAAGTACGAGAATGTAGTAAAATGGAGCTGTGTTGTGCCATCAGTTTTTAATTAATGTTGGTTTCTGATTATAAAAAAAAAGGTTGATGCATGCTAATCTGTGGGCTGTGAGAGCAAGTGAGGTGGTTTTTTCAGTGCTCAGACATTCGAAAGAATTCCTTGTAAATTCATGTTTCCTTAGGTAGGACCCAGAATTTGGACCCAAACGTCCTTTGAAGTCCAGGACATAGCATACTGGGACCGGCCACAGGTCTAACTAGCCTAGTATCCTATTCTGGATAGTGGCCAGTAGTGAATTATTAGTGAAAAACATAAGAATTAAAATCCTTCCTTTCCTATGCACCTTTCTAGGAGGCCACATTTTGCCCAGAGAGGGTGACAGATCAGCACTGGAAGGAAAAACGACCCCTGCTATTTAAAAGCACCTTTGATTCCCATTGATAACAAATGCACTTACTATCCTTCCAAGATGACAGAGAAGCCCGGTGGCAAATCCTTCAACAGCCCAATGTGAGTACTAGTAATGCCAAAAATGATCAGCAAGGGGGTGGTGTTTCATCAGGCCAGGCCACTTCATGGGCAAATGTTGCCCGTTAAAAAGAAAAACAGCAAACTCCAAACCAAGTGAAGGATGTAAGGGGACCCATCTCAGTCAATCTGCTGTGAGGTGGCTGTGGTGGTAGGGAGGCAGCAAGGACTGTCGCAGCCTGCGCTACAGGCAGGGCTGTGTTACTGCAGGGTATGACAGCAGGCAAGTGGAAAAACTACCACTGTGAATTACCAATATAAATAAGGTCCTCTGGGCTCTGTCTGATCTCTTGGAACTTTCTCAGTAGCAGTTCATCTACCTATTAATTTGCCTAACTGAACATCACTGCGGTATTGCCTAAATCTTCCCTGTCACCCCTGCCAGCAACATTTTCCATTGATTACTTGCTAAGCAGTTACACAACCTTTGCGTTTGGGCTACAGGGTGGGAATACCAGAAGAAGGAGGTCTGATCCTGACTATAAGATGCCAAAAGAACATCCAGTATAACAAAAAACAAGTTGGAATCATTTCTCTGATGGAGAAAATCATCTGGGGCATTGGAAAGCAGATCTGTTTGAGACAGGCACTTGAGAAAAAATTGTGTGCAAATGTGCCTTTGTGCATACAGGCCAGCCCTTGTGTGCACACACGCTCATTTGCACTAATAAGCACAGATGCGAATGTGAAGCCCGCACAGTATTAGTCTGTTGATGAACATTAGCTCCCTGTGCTTGAAAAACTTAGCCCTTAATAAAATGCTAATGAGTTATTCCAGTGAGGTCCTGGACATTGAAAGGATTGTAATAAGGAAGAAAAAGTTGCTTTAAAGATATGTTAGGTACTAAGAGTCTTTATCCCTCCTTGCATTGAAAAAAAGAGACAACAGCAACAAAGACAACTTGAGGACAAGTGCGAGCTGCAATCCAGACTGGCCCAGGGGCTGGGGGGTAGTAGCTGGGCTTAGTTCTGCACTCATCTCCAAAGAATAAAACAGTAACACGCAGTTCTAGAGCGAGTACAAAGCTGCAATTCATCCAAATGGCTCTGTTCGTATCATGAAGCGTGGGCTGTAACTTAACCACTGCGCAACTGACCTTGGACCCTGGCAAGGGAAATGATACGTGTCGGAGCAAGATATGATAGAGAGACATTGATCTGTAGGACTAACGGAGGGGACAAACTCTGCCCTGGGTAGAGCTCCTGTTTCAAGTCTCACATCTCAGAGAGGAGTTTTGTTTAAAGTGCAGAGACATGGAAGAGAGTATCACATATGCAGCACTGGCTAAGTGCTCCGATAGCACCAATCTGATAGCACCACAAAAGACAGGAAGCATTAAAATACAGTGAGTAAAATCCCAACCCTTACTGAAGGCAATGGAAGTCTTAGCCTTATGGCTTCAACAAGCTCAAGATTTCACTTTGAATGTCTTGTATCACTGACTACTTTTGACTCAAAAGGCTACGTAACCTCAGATGTATACAGGAGCCAAGAGATGGGAAACACCTGTTCTGCTCTCCACTCCATCCTTCACACAAAGGGTGCTCCAAATCCTGTTTCTGTACCAACCCTATCCAGTTTCATGGTCCTCTTAAAAAAAACCATTCAGTCTCATTATCTGATTGACTTCTGAAAACTGGAGAGAGATTAGGCCAAGCAATCCCTCAGTGAGGTCTACTGGATGAAATGATTTCTGGCTTCTCCCAACTCATGTAAATTGTTCTTGCTTAAAAATAACTATCCACTGCTGTTAATAAGCTTCCATATCATTAAGCTCAGAGAAAAATTAGGTTTCATGAAAGAAACTATATTATTCTGGGGAAAAGAGAGAGGATTGTTTTTTAAAATTAGAAACAAGAGCAGTCCCTATTAGTTGCTCTAAAAAACATGACTTGGAATGTTGGATATAATTGTACTGAGTTTTCTGCAGGAATTTCAGAGATGTCCATCCTCTGCTATCAGTTTTCACAAGCTTTTACAGAAAATCCTCTCTTTAAATTAAGCCTTTCATTTATGTGTGTCCCTCCAAGCCCACTCCACGGTGGGATAACTGTTGGGAATTGAAAACATCAGACGAAAGCCAAGATTAAAAGATTAAGTAATGTCTCTGCCTTTGCTGAATTATTTTGCCAGAGGCCTTCCTCCATGGAGGTACCCATAACCTTAGTCAATGTAATCACTTTGCAACTCTTGTCCTTTTCTTTAATGGTAGCAAGCCATCCAGTGGCTGGTGATTTAATATATTAAAGTAAAAAGCATTAATGAAAAATGTAAAGATGTCAAAATACGATAAAATGATTGGCTCCTTGAGATGACTCTTTGTTTGTTTTTTTTAAGGTGGATGAGTGGATTGCTTTGGTATCCAGTCTGTAGAATTAGTTTCAAGTCTTATTAGGTATGCTTTGGAATCCACCACATTGTAGCAACTCATGAAGTTCCAGTACTCAGACCTACTAGTCCGTGATTTACATACAAATAGCTGTAATACTCTAAGAAGTAGCACAGGTTCATTAACTCTTCTGCTGCATCTTGTTTGCATAAAAGTCTCTGCAAGTCTGGCAACAGCGCTGATACCACCGCATGTCTTGGCACAGATTCTTCTCCCGGATCACCCTGCAGTACACTGTCCACTGGTCGCCTGTGCACTTGTACGTGAGAGCAGCTTTGGACAAGAAAAGAAAGGAGAAACTAGCAGATTAGCCAGAGAATAGCATTGCAGGTGTGATCAAAATCACTGCATATGAGGGATGAAAGGGCCAATCTCGCTGTCAGCACGGGAGATCAGTGTTCTTTCTACTGAAATACCAGGCTCTTGGAAGTGCTTACTGCAAGGGTGTAGCTGGACACGACTGTGGGAGCACAAGCCTCCTCACGTTGTACCTGTTTTGTCTCAGTGACAAATAGGCCTAGATGAACAACACGTCTAAAGCATCGGCCTAGATTTAAGCAGATGAACACCCTAGCAGTCAATGGGAAGCTGTGTGCTCCCAGGGAGAGTGCTTTGCTAAGGCACGCTTTCAGGAGTGGCCATCATCCTCTCGGTGGAAAACGTTTTTACAGAGGAGCAAAATCAAACTCAGTTTGATAGATGTAAAGCTAAATTAATAGGAAGAAAAAATAATATTTCTTCGTGTAGCAAAAACAGTAGGACAACGATTAGCTATTGGGAGGGGAAGCTGGATGGCCTAAACTCCCTCAGACTGACAAAAGGTTTGTGCAGGGGGAAGGCAGCACGAAGGCACTGTTGCTGAATCTGTTGACAATATCATTAAAGGGTCACATGTGCTTTTATAAAAAAAGTCATAGTAGCAAAACTGTACACTTGATAAAAATGCACACATATAGTGAGCGCTTTTTATGGTACGTGATTTATAAATTGTATGTAGCATTCTTACAAATGCCGTGATAATCGGCAAACCTTCTAAATGGATATTGTGGCCTCCGAGGTTGGGAAAAAATGGTTTAATTAAAGAACATCAAAAGGTGCTGACCCAGCAGCATCTTAGGTCCCTTGTTCCTCATCTCTGCCCGATGAAACTAGGAAAGGCTCTTACCCTGTATTTAGTCTCAGTGCCAAGCCCCAGAAAATGATGGCAGCAAAACTGGTAGGAATGTGTATCACTGACGCTTTGTTCAGTTGGACAAGAAGCAAAAGTTTGATAGAATCTGATGAAATGAAGTTGCACTGTCCCAGAAAAAAAGGAACATGAAGCCAATTTAAAAAAAAACTGATTCAAAAAAATTTGTGTGGAAGTGACCATCCTAAACGGGGGGAGGGTAGAGCTATTTCTGAGTCAGCCGGTAGTAGAGCGGCTTTTTGAGGGGGTTAGATCTGCAGCACTCCCCACTAGCTATGGTTCCAGCCAGGCACAGTGTTCAGAAAACGTGATGTAGCTGAATAAATTACTCATCTTGCAAGAACATCTGAGATAGACCTTATGAGTCTGAGATGAGAGACTTTATATAATAGGAAGATAAGCCACAAACAAGGCTAAGACTCTAATTTTAGAGGTCCAAGGTCCCTCATAGGTTGCAAAGTAAGACAGGAGGCATGTTTAGGAAGCAACATGGGTCAGGTGCCTGAGGAACAGAATAAACCCCCTCTGAATATGTCTTCACTGAGGGACACTGGACACAGATGTAAAAGTCAGGTGAGGTGAACTCCACACTTAGTACTTCTGAAAATGTTACCCGGGATGAAAAACATTCTGGAGTGGGGACAAGGCAGCATGGGTTTTGTAGACTCCTGGAATTTTTTTCTGTATAACTTTTTTTTGTGAGATTTCCATTGCAGAAAACAGAAAATTTTGTTTAAAGATAATCCAATGAGAATTTGTTCAAAGAGCAAAACACTCAATGATATAACTTTCTGCTAATATCAAATATCATTGTTTCTGGTGATTCCGAGCCCGGTTTAGAGACAAAAGCATCCCAAATTACTTGCAGATTACTTTCAGCAGGGACTTGAGCCTCCTCAGTCTTCTAAACATGTGAGCTTTTTATTGCTTTGTCCTAAAATGTGAATTAGGATGGATTTTTTGTCTCATCAGTGTATCAAGGGCTTACTTCTCAAATGAAATGTTTTCCTTCCACTATGCTTTTAGTGCTAAAATATCTGGGAAATACTCTCATATGTTCTTAAATAAAAGAAGTTAGAAGTTCCTCAGTATGACTGCATTTGCAAGAATAAAATTTCCCATATTCTTTTAAACATCTGTTAGACTTTTGAGAAACAAATTTCAGTTCAGAAGCTTCAAGTCCAGTCCTAGTTCAAGTGTTATTTAGTACTGGACAGTGCTATTAGAAAATGGTTCTCTATTACTCTGCCTTTTCATGTGTATTAGAGGCTTCTTAGCCTCCAAGACTGGCTCTGCTGAGAGGGTGGAGGCTGTTCTTTCTGGTAAGCTCTTAGCAGCGTTGTTTACAACCCAGCCTCTTGTACTGAAAAGTAATGGGAGGCACCGATGAGGCTGTGTCAGCTGTGTAGCTGATGGCTTAGTTTAGCTTCATCTTACTGGTGATGATGTGTGAAATGTAAAGAAACCAGCTTGGTTCTTGGAGCTGTGGCTGAACACACAGGGCTGATGTTTGGAAAAAAATATTTTTATCCCCTTATAAACTGAGCAAATATGACATGGAAAATCATGGATTCCCACAATTTTGTATTAACAGAAGCATTCTTAACTACAGCCATTTTTTTAAAACAGTGTTAAGGTGTTTGGGAAAACAGATGGCTTATCACCATATTCTCATCTCAGCCAGGTACACAGGGGATGCAGGGAGGCTGAGGAGAAGGACAGTGACAGAAAATCAAAGGGTTCACAGAAAGAGGCTGGATGCTGTCTTGCCCCCTGGGCAAATTAATTCATCAAACCACATTCTTGTGGCAGCAAATGAAAATGAAAAAAAAAACCAGTGATGCTCTGCTTGTCCAGGTCATGTACTTTTCTTGGAGCACAGATGAATAAATTACCATATTTTACACTCACCACAGTGAAAGCAGGGTGTGAAGGTGTTTGTGAGACAGAGAAAGATATGCCTGTCAGCTCCCTCACCTCCATGATTAATCAATCAATCACTCACCATTTGTGTGCTCCTATTGGTCTCTCAGGTCTATCCACTGCTGAGTGCTCCAGCTTGGGCAAAGTCTGAGGCAGGGATTGATGGATAAAAGAGGACCTAACCACACTAGACCTTTAGTCTAGAGTCTGACTGGGGGACCCTCTCCTAATTTCTGGCCCTGGGCAATCCTATGAAGCCCCACTTTTATCACACTGGGAACACTGGGACCCTGGGCTTTGTCTGGTCTTTCACAGGTGACATCTGCCCCCCCAACACCCCTCACTCACCAAGTCTGGGCGAGGTAATTGTGTTGACATTTATCTTCTCATTGCAGACCTCTTGGTGGCACTGCCTGTAGGCCGCTGGCTTGGACAGGACAGGGCACTCATTGCCGTGGCGCCCGGTGACTTTGTGCATACACTGGACCACGCGTGACTGGAGGCCCTTCCCACAGGTTGAGGAGCACTGGAGGAGAGAAGGCACTGAGACATGGTCCAAGCAGAGTAGCTTCAAAATCACATACACACATACACCAGAAAAAACACTGCCAGAGCTGAAGTGTGCAGCAGACTGGCAGCTCACTATGGCGCTGAGGACTCAACAACAGGGCCATCGTGTCAGCCAGGGACCCTTCATACAGCTGTTGCATCTGTCCATGGTGATTTCGCAGCTTCACAGGAGTGTTGTGAGCAGAGGAACTGTCGTGGCATAGGGAAGGAAGCTGTTGTCTTTCTGTCTCCTAGTCCACCTACACTGACTGTCCCAGTGGATGCCCATGAGGTTCAAGCAGGCACAGATGCAATTCCCTCCACCAGCCACAAAGAGGCAAAGCTGGAAAACGTATACTGCTTAATTATGGACAAGCAGCTTCCACCTCCCTCTCCATGAGTGACCCAGTGGTACTGGTTGCCTTGGTTTAAAAGCCTTCTCCAAGACTTGGATGGTCTAACAAGGCCTCCTCCACAGACAAGACGACCACTGATATAAGATAAAACCAAGGATTACAGCAGAGGCAGGCAGCTCCTACTGCATGCCCAGACCTCTAGAGAAGCTCTGTTCCAATATACGGGAGAACACATCAGGTATTCAAGTATTCACTCTCATCTATCCCTGCTAACCGTCTGGCACTTGTCTGTCCTCCTGGGAGCAACTGCAAATTGTACTCCACGAGTTTTGGCTTCTATTAGCCAGGAGGCCCAGCCTGTTTATATGCTCTCTTTGTTGTCATACAGTTGGAGTCCCTACCTCTCCCTCCCTCTTCCTCTGGCCCAGTCGCTTGTGATTTACAATGTCCTACTTGCACGCTGTTCAATTTTAATAAAGCAAACACAGTGCGCACAGTGAGGTGCACCAGCTGGAGTTAATAAAAGAACCTTGTATTTAAAATAAAGAAACAATGGGTTGCAGGACTTTGGTAAGATTCCTATTTCTGCTAAAGCCACACACAAGCTGTGTGTGGGGAGAGGAGGAGGTGGGGGAAAACTTAGGGGATATAATTAGGATGATGTAAAAAAGATCATGTTTTCTGTCCTCTGCTGTTTCTGATCGAAGTCAGGGCAGTGGAGCTCTCTCCCTGAAAAGCACTATTGCCTCAGAGTGGTACTTGTTAAAAACGGCATGCCAAACATTGAAGAGGCTCAAAAGGTGAGCAACGTTGAGGTTAGACTGAAGTCCATGTATGAAGGATGTGTATGCAGTATGGATGCTTGTAAGACTAGGACCCAGAGGCAAAAGAACTCATGAATGCACGTAGGCCTCCACCTCTCCCAGCTATGGGGGACAGCACAGCAAAGCTGTGGTCATTTTGTTCTGGAAGTATCACAAAAAACTCCTGCTGCTTCTCAAAGATCATCTGATACAAGAAGTATAGCTTTGTTCTGGGCTGCAGCACGGGGAGCTTTTCCTCCCGTGTGAATCACTGAAAGGCCTGACAAAAAATGGCCTCAGATTAACAGGACCATGTGGAATAGAGCTGATGGAGTCCTGCTTCAGACAACCCAGTGCAGAAATACATTTGCACAATGTGAACCCTTTATTCCTGGGTAGGAGGAGTTGTAAGATCAGTGAAGCCTGTTGTCAAAAATAACAAACACCACCCAATTTTCTTCTTTAGTCACTCACATTAATGACTGTTTATTAAACAGGTTTCTTGTATTTGGTGTACTCACTGAATCTGTATTCGCTTTTCTCTTAATTTCCCCCTATATTCCACCTGCTCTTTATTCCTATTCTTTCTCCCAGTGTCTTTCTCTAGGACTGAACTTCTCCATTCAGAACAATCTCTGGCTCAGATTCCTTTTGGACTTTGCCACTAAGCCATCCTGGTGTGCAGTTTATCTCTGTGTTTCCAGCTATGCAGCCCCCTCCAGGACCTGATTATTGTATTCTGAAGGTAGCAGTCATGCTACATTAACGTTTTACAAGTATTTTGGAACTTCTTTTTTTTAAATAAATAATTTTTTTTTTCCTTTACATCCTTCTTATTTCAATTTAGGGTCAACACACCAGTTTACGACAGATTTTTTGCACTTAGATTTTCAGATGTTGACTTTGCATCAAAATTTGGTCACTGTCTATTCATACCTCAACAACGGTTATGGTATTTAGGACTATGCTGAATGAGCCCTTCCCTTGTATGCCCTACAGTGAGCTATTCCAAAAAGCAATCGTTTAAGTCCCTTATTTAAAATCGCTTCATAACTTGAGCTTCTGCAGTGAGATGTAGGCATTTCATTAGTCTTGGATGTCGCTCTGCTCTTCCCCAGCACTGTGTGCCCTCAGTGACTTCTACCAGTTTGGAAGCCGGTCAGGCATGGCCATTACATTTGGATTTAAAGTTAACAATTTTTATCCTGATAAATGCAGCTATTAGGCCCTTCAACTTCACTAGTCATAAGCAACCTCTAATCCTCAGGATTTCAATGGCACTTTTAGTCTTCAGAATGCTTTACAAATCTTAATCCTCACAAAACTCTGCAAGGGGAGTGAATTGTTCATCCATTTTACAAACAGAATAGCTGTTATCACACAGGCATAAAATAACCCATTCAGGCCATGGGGTTCCTTCACGTGATTGTAATATAGTGAGTCTGAAACCTCTGTCTCTGGCTTTTAGGCACTCCCTGTGCTTATGAATGGTCTTAACAGAGGGGAAAAAATAAAAAAAAAAAAAGAAGGAAAGAAAGAAAAAAGCATTTTTCTCATAAGGTGAATAAGGTTTTCAGATACCAATATACAAACACTCACCTACCTTTGTCTGTGTTCCTGTCTCTGCATTTGTTAACCAGCAAGGAGGGCAAGCAATGAAACTTTTTCCACAGACACTGCCAACTCCAATCCTTAGACAAATAACAGCAGAGTTTTTGCCCGAAGCAGTTTTATTCCTTCTCCTGGGAGACTGGGATCATCACCTATGCTATGCAATTAGTTTTTCACAGCCAGGAAGACAGATTTTAACATCTTTCTTGAACTCTTTTGGGCTTGGCAGCTAAAGGAAGGTTGGACATCTGGCTTATTTTAAGACGAAATTTTCAACTCTGTACTTGGATAGTCTCTTTCCTAGGAATTTCAATAGGAAATAGGAATAGATACAAAATACATACAAAGGGGGAATTGTTACTCATGCTGCACTATGAAGAGAGGACATCATTAAAAGAGGCATAAAAATCAAACTCCAACTGAACAGCAAATTCCCATAAATACCTTCCCTCCTACTCTGGACAGCTAAATGCATTGCTACAGTCTCTCTGTTCCCAAATATTTATGGAGCAAGCAAGCATATCCACAGAACAATTTTCAGGGCTAGATTCACTCTGTGCCCTCTGATACAGGACCCTCAGGCTTGGACTCACTTTATAAGGAGTTTGAGGAAGGAAAGGTGCTGTGGCCTTCTTGCAAACAGAGGAAATTCCAGGCAGCCAACAGCTGCCAGAGAGAGCGTACCGCTTGTGGCAGAGTGTGGCCTGGGCTGCAGGGGCAAAATTACCCTTACAGCCCAGCACCTGAGCCAGCTTCTGTATAGCTGGTACAGTTCCACTGTGCAGAACGTTGGGAGGCTCCACTGCTGCACAGTGGAACTGCACTGATCATATTTAAAATGCTGTTGACGGACACTGGACTTTTGGGTAAATATTGGGTTCTTACACCGCTATTAACAAACATACTCTGAAAATCGGAAAAGTCTTTACAAGCATTGATGTAACTCTCAAGATACGCACATGTTTTGATGCCATGATGGAGTGAAGTGACCTGTGAATGTGGAAGACCAGTTTTGGAACCTGGTTCGGATATGTGTGGATCTCTGCCTGCCACCTGAGCTGCTATGCAAGTACTGAGAAAAAACTCACAAGCAACTTGCCTACTCTGGGAAGCTGGGGACTCGGACAAGCGGTT
Organism: Calonectris borealis; assembly: GCF_964195595.1. NCBI lineage: Eukaryota > Metazoa > Chordata > Aves > Procellariiformes > Procellariidae > Calonectris > Calonectris borealis. Next base: position 4,433,191 of record NC_134322.1, on the reverse strand, counting down.
GAACAGAGACACCGGTGTCAAACAAAGAAGTGTTTTTTTCTTTCCACCAGGTATTGCCTTTGATATCACTATCAGAAAAATGCATATTGCAAAATTCATGTAGTTTAACCATAATGCACTAAACTGACAATAGCCATTGTAAATGGGAAATCCATCCACACGCAAAGATCAAAGGATTGTTCAACACTGTAAAAAAGAGGGGGTTAATGAACAGTTACAAAAAGTGAACCTAATGAGAGCCCTTGTAACTCCCCGTTCAAACACTGCTTGAGAAGGCAAAAGGAATACAAAAATGCCTCCATTCACATTCTTTGGCAGTAACATGCAAGCCAGTGGGGATATCCAGAAGGAAATAAACTCACAAATTGTCAAAGCAGCAGCTGCATTCATCAGCTTAAAGAAGATTTACTCACTGAAAAACTCCAACCTTAAGACCAAGCTATGATTTTTCAACTGGAATGCTATTTCCACCTTAGGATACTGATATGAAAGCTACCAAAGGTGCTGACAGATGTCTAATTGCTTTGAAAGCAAATGCCTCAGGAGAATATCAGGTATTAAAATAGAATGAATTTACAGTAAGTGCTGAGCTATGTCAGGGACTTCATCAACTCCTGATCTACAAAAGATAGCCAGAGAAAGAGAGAGGAATAAGAACAAACGAAGCCAGGGCAGGGCTGCCGTTGGGCAGCTGGAGGAACGCATAAGAGAGACCAGTCCGAAGAAGCCCTGTGTTGAGGCTTAATGGGGACAGGAAAAGGTACAGATTTACCACTGTAGAGGACAGGCTGTGATCTGTTCAGGATTGAACGGGATAATGAAGCATTGCTTATGCCCTAGCTGAGGGCTGCTGGCTAGGCAGGGATGCATTCAGACCATGTGTCACCTTTAAAAATGTCACTTTTCTAACTTCCAAGAGATGTTAGTCTCTTTTGTAAGAGACTTGCTTTTTCCAGCAGAAGGTCACAGCATCGCTTCAGCCAATCCTGAACGTACTCCAATATTTAGAAGGCTGATCTGTTGGAGGGAGATATAGTTCAAGATGACTGTCATAACTAAGCTGAAGGCAAGATGTTTTTTTTCTTTAATCATCAGTCTGCAGTCATCTGATGTTTAAAGATACTGGTTTGTCCCCAATTTGCTGAAAGTTGTTGAAGCCAAGGATAACACTATGGCTAAAGCTCCAATATTCAGAGATAGAGTCATGCTTTCCTGACTTCAGAGTTCAAATATTTCAAGGCGTTAGGATAGGGTAGAGCGTTTTTCCCCCCAGGGGTCTTATTTCTTGCTTCTATGAAAGTCAGAAAGAAAGCAAGACAAGTTCCTATTAATAACATTCTAACACGGCATTGGAGATGAATGACAAATGTCCTGTAATTGCCCCATTCCTGAGACCTTAATAGTATGCATGTGTGTGCTCTGAAAGTCAGTGCTCCACACTCCTTAACATCAGGCTTTTTATGAGTATCACTAATTTAAACTCTGTAGTTCTAGCTGAAAAGCAGCATGCAATATGCTTTCATAAACACCAGGTCAACTTTTACCATGGCATCATGCTAAAGAAAGAAATTTCTGACTTTTCACTGATAAGATCTAATTAGCCCAAAGCAAACTGTAAAGCTGTTTTTCAGGCTCTCTTGTTCTTTCTTTCTTTTTTCTTCTTTTTGAACCCCAGATCTGTAAAGAGAACATATCTGGTCTTGCTTACAACAATCTTTCATTTGGAAACTTTTGTGAAATGACTGATTTGTTTAATTTAGCCAAGAAAAAATGCATACCCTTCTGACTCAGTATGGGAAGAAACAATAAATTATAGCAGAAAATGCTCGTGGCTGATGTGACAGTATCTTAGAAGGAAAAGAGAGAAGCAATCTTCGCAAACTGCCTACAGCTGTGCTTTCAAACTGCATGACCCTAAGGAACAAGACCTGACCAGTACATCCAGCATGTCTCACTGCATAATTAAGCTTGACTTTGCTCTTCTGAAAAGTTCCATTGTGTACAGAGAGTTCAGAGATTACGAGTTGAATGCATGAATATTCTGGGTAGTGACAGTGCCCCTAAGTACCTGTGCAATGCAGCCCAGGTGGATGCTAATGAGGAAATGTCATTTAATTCATTATACCAATCAGGCAGAATTTACTTCTCATAAGCTTTCAAACTGGATTTCAAGAACAGGATCAAGCAGAGATGTGAAATGATACAGTATTGCCTATAAGGTGCCATATTCTAGCATGCCACCTATAGCGCATGTGCAATGTTTAGATCTGTGGCAGGTACAAAGTGAAAATACTCCATAGCTTATTCCACCTGAAAAACTGCAAGGAAATGATGCTGAAAAACACCTTATGTAAAAGGTATAATCAAAGTAATTTTAAGTAAACTAGATAGTAATGGACAACTACGTAACCATGGCATCACATAACTCAACTCAGGCTGACTGCTTCAGAATTCACCCTGCTTCTACAGCAGTGTGCTTTGCTTATGCTGAGCAATGTTTTTATGGGCTACATGAGCTATAGTCCCACACTGACTCCTGTCGCAGATGTTAGCCTGAAAGAATATCTTGCGAACTGAAGCTCTACTGAACACATATTTTAGTTATTCATCAGTTAATGATCAATGCTACCTAAATGCAATTTATTAAAAAAAGTAATTAAACTAAGGACTCCATTAGGATTACTCAACTTCAGCAAGAGGCTGCTCATCTCTGTCATCTCAGTCCTGCCTGAGCATTCTCTAGACAGGGAGCCACTCAGCTTTGAAATGTATGATGCTGAACTAACACTGCACTTCATCTCTTTGCACAGTCAAACAAGGGATCACCAGCAGGCTGATACTAATTGCTCTTTAAAGATGTTCTGGAAGATTGTCACCTTAATGCCTCAGTAGTCATTATAAATCTCAAAAGGCTATTGGAAAGACTGCAGAAGTATAGCAGTCCCTGCTAATGATACGTATTGCGTGCTGTAAGGATTCAAGGAGCAAAAACCTCTTCAGAGGAGTAGTACAAACTTTAAATAGTGAATTAACTACTGTTCATATTTTTAAAAACATGATCCTAGACACTGTAACATCTCCGAGTAACTCAGAGAAAATGAATGCCAATATTTGAACAGCTTGTCTTTCATGCTTTTTTCTTTTTCGTATTTAAAAAAAAGACTAAAATAGTCACGATGGAATTCCATTTCCAATCCACTGATCTTGGTGGGAGGCTTTAATTCTCCATCAAAAAAAATGCACTTAATGAACTAGGCTTTTAAATAAAAAATATCAAAAAGGAAAAGTTATTCTTCCAATTAATAGGCTCACTGGAGGCTGTATTGGAACATGAGACAGTAACACTGACAGAACGTGCTCCACTTCAAACAAAACACTGATGAATATGGTCTTTTTGCAGCACATTCTCCTTTACTAAGGAACCATCAAAATAATTTGTACTATGGATGTTCCCAGAAACTCCAGCAGAGATGAGCTGTGCAAATTGTTGTGCAAACAAGGAGCAGTCATTGCCTCAAAGGCATGAGCAGGACTTGGTTTCTGTAGCTTACAGTCCCCAGAGGAATGAAATGGCCAGCCAGCATTGTAGTCAGCATCTCTTCACTTTCCATGCCTAGGTTTCCAACTGCAGCTGCATCGACTGGGGCTGGCAGTTAGCGCAAGTCTAGATAGAGGCTCAACTTTGTTTTAGTGCCATTATACAATATTCACACCTCTGACCATAGCTAAAGACATTTCACAGATGGGGGGACAGAAAATCAAAGAGCAAAAGGGCGGGATTCATCTTACCGAACTAGCTCGGTTTACATTCTCTTTGCAGTCAGCAGAGAGAGATGACCACTTCAAGGGGCAATTCAGCCTTTACTAAGGAATGGCGATAAGGACCAGAGAAGCAGAGGGTTTGAATACTAAAGCTTGTTGGGTCCTCTCCTGTCAAATCCAGCTCTATCACCTTATGGAGAACAACTGATTTGCATCAGCGAGGCCTGCAGACAATCTTCCAACATCAGTTTCTAGCTATGGTGCTGAATGCACATGAGCAGCCATAAATCATGAAGTTGTTTGCTGAGCCAAAGTGACGAAGCGGCAGGAAAGGGTCTGTCAGCTGTGATGTGCGACTGCAGTTTTAAGCGACCATCCCTCCTGCGGAGTTTCCTCTGGATTCAACAAGAAAAGTTATTTTCTCCAAGGTAGAAGAAGATGAACTTAGTTATGACCTTTATGAAGAATTAACAAGTTGTCCATAGTTTATCATAAACAGATGGCGGGTCAAGCCATGAATTTGTAATGAATGTTAGAACAAAGGACAGTTTGCTTCTATATTTACAACAGCTTTGAATATACCTCTCAAACCACAGCTGTCCTTGATTTGCTCTTCTTATCATGTAATGTGAATTAATCATTAAAAGTGAGGCATATAGAGGATTTCGTTGATGTTCCCAAACATTTGGAACTCGGAAAACATGCCTTCCTGGCACTGGAAGATTGTAGAATATTTTTTGGGAAAAAAACCCCAAAAACAAAAAAAACAACTCCAACATGTTTTTTGGTGTACTGCAAGGCTAGAGGTTTTATCTCTTAGAGAATACAATCTACTGCAATCCTGCCAAAACGATTAATTTGCAATTACAAAATCCTTGTTACCACCCATTGTGATGAACGACTGCTGATCTTCAGTATGAAACACCTCTATGTCTGGCACAAACCCAGTATTTTTCTTATAGAAAATTAGATTTTTTTTCCTCCCTATTGTTAATATTCTCCTGGGATAAGAGCCTGTAGCCAGCATTTCATAGGCTGAGCAAAATACTGTAAAGAAATTGGCAACTATTGATGTCCAGGGAGGGCAGGTGGCTATAGGTAATTTTTCAGATGTGCTTTATCACTACTGACACTATTTGGCAACAAGAATATTATTTAACATCACGCTTTGCCAAGCTGATCCTTACAAGTGCCTTCCAGTTTCTGGAGTGTACAATCTTTCTGAATCCAGTGGAAGTTGTGCCAGGTGGTTATACAAGATGTAAAGTGGTAGAAAAAGATTTCTCCTCTACTTTCTCTCCTAACTGAAGCCCAGCTTGACATGTTACATATTTCTGTTTTCACCTGAGAGCATGAATCTGTGATGGTTCCTACACAAGATCTTGCACAGTCCGTCAGGTCAGATTCTGATCTGCATGACCTTGGCATAAGCCTGCATTAACTTAAGTGGCTGAATTAGTCTGGATTTACACTAATGTAAGAGAGACTGATATCTGACCCACTGTGCTGAGTGAGATCCTTGGCTTGTGGCCAATGAGTTGTAGGGAAGAATGAAAGTCAGATACCCTGGATTTATATTGGGTTATCCGAGATTAATATAGGCTTTAGTATTTACAGAGCATCTACTGTAACTGCAAAGAAAAAATATGGCAAAGCCAATATATTACAAGGCTTCTATGTATCTCCCTTTTCCCAAAAATCTTTTCATTGGGCTATGTAATATAATAGGTTAATGAGCTAAATTGTTGCCTGAGGGACAGAAGTTGCATGTTTAAACTTCTGCCCACAAAGCTGAAAATGCACGCTTGTGAAAGTCAGAACTAACGATGGAGCTCGTGTATCTTGCTTGTAATTCTACCTTCCTTGATATAATATCAGATAAAAGGAGAATAGCCAAAAAATTGAAACTGGGAACCCTGAACCATTCTGTGCTATTGGCTCGAAATACAATACTTCAGTCACAGGACAGAAATAGAGTATGTTGAGGCATATAAAATAGTGAAACAATTAAGTAAAAACTGGAAATGAAGAAAAATCCGTAAAAGTCTTCTGGAGAATTGCTCCCGCTATATAATCTTGCCTCTTCAGTTATACCCTAGAAGAGTTGAAAAGTCAGCTGGAGAAAAGGAACTCAGAAAATACAGCCTTGGCCTGTGCATTTGTACCTGAGTGCTCTCCCTGCTACATTATTTCTAGAGCAGAAGGGGAGAGAGCTGAGGACACAGAGGGGGGAACCTTGGGTAGCTAGAAACTAGTCCCTAGTGCTGTTCACCTTGCAGCATAACTGGTCTTTGTCACCACCACAGCCAGCCAATACATCAAGCCTGCGTCTCCTTGCAGCAGGCCAGCAGTGCACCTCCACATCATTTGGGACATATGTTTTCAACTGCGTGAGTCGAGGTAGACTCCAACGCAAAGTCAGAGTCCCGCAGCTGATCCATTCAAGCGCAGCCTGGGGCGGGTGACTGGTACAGACCCAGGCTGTGCGTCCTGCTAAGCTTCCCCGAGAGCCACATACATAAAGACACATTCTGTTCACTAGCTTCTTCACAGGAATGTAATCCTTGACATAAAGTTTGTCAGCAAAATACAATTCATCATGAAAGAATGAACTACTGTCTTGCTAAAGCATCAAGAGGCATGTTTTCAGCAGTCTAGGAGTCTGAGGCAAGTGTTGGGAAACTGAGCAATTTGTTCTTTCGACTAGCACAACTACAACAAAAATGTAAAAACGTTTCCAGTGCTAGAACATTTAACAGCTCAGATTTCAAACAAGGAGGAGCTATTTCGAAGTAGAAAGAGTGTATGAGATGTTTGTTTCTTTAACTGAAAGCAAACTGGATGTGGAATTTCCTTTTGGAAGAAATGATTGAATGGGAGATGGCTTGGATTCCCATTTGTATATTGCATCATATATAAAAAAGGATGATATAATGAATTGCAATTCTGAAGAATCCAGGCAACAATAAATAAATTATTTCAGGATAACACCTTCAGTGGGTCTCTCACTGTGCAATCTATCTTTCTACTGTGTTCAAAGACTCTCGGGCCAGGAACAGTTTAGTTATGTAGCTCATAATACAATGCTGCGTTTGTGTCACATGCTAAAAATAATAATTATATCCCTTTAATATAAGAGGTTTCAGAGAAAAGTTGCAGTAGTGCAGAGAAGTTGGAAGTTTAATAGCAATTGTAATGGAGGTTATACATGGTTACTAGTAGCAGAACAATACTCTTTAGAGTTACAGTAGTCAGTCTGTTAATCTCAAGCACTGCACTAATAAAGGTAATTTCAAAGACATTTAAGATAACTTTAAAGACCTGGACCTATGTGTTTGTAAAGTGAACTAGATGTATCGGTTCCTCATGCAACACTTGAAATACGCTGCAAATACACTGGACATATACAAATATCACAGCCAAGACCGCTTGCTAAATCTGCTCGATTAGTTCCAAATGCTTTCCACAGCTATAATACGTAGTAAGAACCATCTGCAAATAAACCTGACAAAAAATGGAAAAAAATTCCTCTTCAGAGCGTGGACAGGCAATGGCTGCAGAGCCGTTACTAAGGCCAGTGGACAAGGTTTTGGCTGGTAGGTGCAGGTTAAAGACCAGCATGCCCATGCCTGCAGCCCTCACCTCTTCCACACAGAAGTGGATCCAGGGTCTAAGAACATAAAACCACAACGTGTCTGGCATAGATTTGGAGCTTTTACTGCTGCCCACTCTTGCACCTTCTGAATGCAACAGGATCTAAGACCGTATATAAGATAACTATGTCCATTGCTATCAGACACAAGTTACTTATATAGGGCTGGGAGCTCCTTAGGGAAGTGATCAGTCTTCTCATGCACAGAGTCCATGTATTCTATAAATACTACTACTACTAATATAAAAATAACAGTCTGCCATTACCATCCAAACAGCCTGTTCTATTTACAAGTTGTATCTGGACTTGACTTTGTAAATGAGGTTTTGCCTCTCTCTTACATGACTTCCTGGTATCTTGGAAGTTTATCAAACAATCTTGGTTTGAGAAATTGATGATTGAAGGCCAAGACACCATGCAAGTTGTTTGCACATAAAGCATCAAAGCCCCTTATTTTAATCTGTGATAATTACTGCTGTTAGTTAAATCTTGCTTCCCTGATGATTAACAATATGTAACAAATGCACAATGCATTAATTGCAAAAAGTTGTTGCTTGTTCTGAGATCAATTTGTATTAATAGAAAAAGTTTCCATCTTAGTCAGCACAAAGGTCTCTCACAGCGATTTTTACAGCACCGGCAACAAATGTTTTACAATGGAATTTTACCCTGGAAGTATGAATTTTAAAGAGTTCACTATAATCTAACTGCCACAGACTTTGTGTTTCTCCTTAAAGGACGAACTGTTTAAAGCCGGACAACACCAAAGAGGAGCTGCTGATAGCTGTAAAGGCTCTCCCCCTAAGTGTGAGCCCTGCATTAAAGCTTCTGGATCCTCAGGATGAAAATTGCTCACTCAGGATTTGCGAAGAATTGAATTCCACACCAAACATTTCAGCTATATGGGTTTCTGGGAAAATACATTTTCTTCAAAGAATAGTATCTACCCATACCCTTTTCTAGCAATCCAGTGGTGCCTTTTGTTTACCCCTCTACTCAGAGAATAAGAATCTAATTGTGTGATCTAAGTGTCCAGTCAGAATTAACCAATATGTCTAGAACTTAAAATGCTCATTACAAACCAAATCTAAGTCCAAGAACATCCTGCTGGACCCACACAGGGTGAAATTCCTGGGAAGCAGAGAGCTGGCACAAGCTCTCTGCAGACAGAAGCAGGCCACATATGCAGCACATAAGCTTTTGTGCCCTTCTGCATAGGGAGGATCCTGATCCTGAGTTAAGAATTGCAAATAACAATAGATTTTGCACTGATCCTGTTCTGCTCACATGCAGACACTAAATCCATCAACAACACTATTTACTGTGACCAATGTATGATTGCAGCCTTTCTAGCAGTGAGCCAACATCTTTATCAGATTGGAACCGTTCATACAATACTGAACTTTCAATCCATGTAATCAGTGAATACACAATTATTTCATATTCCTCCCTATAAAGAGAATCTGGGTCAATTTGCAAGCCAAAATCTTTTAAAATTCCACAAATAAATAAATAATGTTATTCCACCTGTTAACACACGGGAACTGTTTGTTTTGGCCAGCTTGCATGGACTCTGTGTGCCAGGTTATGAATAAAATAATGTTCAATACTCTAAACATTCTGTGATACAAATTCCTGGCTCAGCATAAATACAGACCTTTTGTATGTGGCAGGTTCTTAATGCATTCTCCAGCACTGACACCATTAAATTCATGTATCTATGACAGAGTATATCTATAAATATTTGTAATTCCTAATCACAATGTAAAAAAAAATGCAATCACAGATAAGCCAATTTGCCCATCATGGGCCTCTATTTCACTGGATTTTGCTTGCTGGAGTTTGGGTTTTTGGAAAGCAAAATGCAACTACTGTATCCCAGTGGTTTCTGCACATGCCGTACATTCCAGAACACAAAGTAGGCTTTCTGTTTAAAGAACAGTACAGTTACAAAGATAAGATAAAACCAAACTGGAATATAATATTCCTGGGAAATTTTAGTTCTTCATGCAAACATGAAGTCAGTAACGTAAAGGATGCTTTATGAACAACACTGGCAAAGGCTGAGTTCCTCACGCTGCCAGGCCTCCTTCCCAAGCAAAACTACCTGTTACTTTAGGATCAGAATGCAAATACAGAGCAGACCTGCTCTGCTTTAATCCACTGCATTTGGGAATTAATTCCACTGATGTCACTGGAGGAACTAAGTTCAGACAGGCCTAAGGGAAGGTAAAATCCAGCCCTGAGGAAGGGACTGATGGTTTTGGCTCTGCCTTTAAATTCATGGCTTGCTTTCATCTCACGTGGTTGGAACAAGTCTAGGACTGGACTATGCTGTGTAGGTCCCAGACTAGCATGAAATTCAGCCACACAGCTCTAGTCTTGCATCTGTGGTAATAAAATAGTGTACTGTCTGAGTCTGCATGCAGGACCTGCATGAGGCAGAGGAACAGAATTCAGCTGTGAGTGTTCTCAGTTACCCTCTGTTTCTGTGAGAGTCTGCTAGGGCTTCCCCATGCCTCCCCCCGGTAGTACTCAGTTTAACAACAGTTCTCCCAAACCTTCAGGTTTATCACTTGTGGGATAAGAAGACTAAGGTCCAGCTCTCTTCTCAGTTCCATACTGATGCTTTGAGGGAGATAGAACTCTCACCACAGCCCCCTTGTGAGATTTCCCTTTTTTTCAGAGACTAGGTTCCTAACTCAAAGTGCAAATTTTTAACACGTATTTACACTCAAGGAAACCAACCTTCTGCTATTTTCTTTTTAGCTTGCCCAGGCTGGGCATGGGACACCTCCTTAGTTCCCTGCACTCCTGAAAGATACTGCTAACGAACTCTTCTGTAGAATTCAATCTGCTAGCCAGAACTGTTCAGAGTTTGCTTTTTGAAATATGGAAAGCAGTTTCAGCATCATTTATAAAGTAGCTTTTTGACAAGAGTCCACCTGTGGTGGGAATCTTGTGTAGGTTTTGCCTTTGGACGGTTAAGCTGTCAATTAATACTAATTTCTATCCTATTTGGAATACGCTTCTCTAAAACTTGCTGGGTCATATCCATAAGCCTGTGCTGCAATGTTTGGGTTATAATTGGCATAAGGGGAAAGTTTAAATCCCAGCAAAACCTCCAATCAAAACCAGTTAAACCTTTCCAAATATTTAAACTGCAAATAAATGCAGACAGCACACAGAAGCATAGCACTCTGAACATCTTTGCGTTTAGAAAGAAAATACCATGTAGTGTTCACTGTTACCTTAGACCAATCGCCTGTTTTCCATTCGTAACAGCCTGTGTGATCCTCACACTCTTCCTCATCTCTTGGCCTGGTGGCTGCATCACATTTTCCTTGAGAATTTGTGCACGTCACTGTTCTTTTCTGAATCCCCTTGCCACAGTCTGCTGAGCACTGCAAAGCAACAGATATTTGTCTTCTGTTACATGATGCCTAGAAATGATAACTTTTATCTTGGTAACATAGCTAAAAGGAAAAGCTGGTTTTATGAACACAGAGGAAAACTGATAACCCGTAAGATTTTCTCCCAATAATCTAAGCCCCTTTCAAACATAAAAGAGTAGTTTGAAAAGCATGATATCTGCTTGTGAAATATTTTACTTATGAAAAATGGCAATTCTGAAAATCAACCTTCTTTGAAAAACATCAGCTGGCATTTTGCTAGAATTGGTGTTACCGATGAAAAAAACACTAAATCTTGTGTTTAAGAGCTCATCATTCATACTGAAAAAGGACACGCTGAGATTTACAATACAGAACTGCCACATCCCCTGATGTATCATGGGAGTAAAATGAGGGTGATAAATGCATTTTTAAATCACAGTAGCATGAGACCACTGTTACAAACACATTTCTGCTGTGCAATTTTTACATACCATGGCAAAGTCACAGTTCTCACACGTTCTCATGTGAAGTACATACATGACCTTCACTCTTTGATTTGTCATATGCTCATCACTATGTTAGTTCCAAAGAACTTCAAATGTACAAAGGGGATAGCTCAGGAGGGGCACTATTCAGTGAGCCACAGCGTTGTGATCAGCTTCCAACCATGGCCAGCAAGTTAGCCACAGACATCAGCAAGGATGAAAGACAGACTTCTCAACACCAAAAGCTAAGCAGGGACTGTCTGAAGTCCTCTGAGAAAGCAGCAGGCTACTAGAGCTGCTAGAATCAGTTGCTGAAGGAAGACTTGATTCAAGTATTTGGGCACTCCACAAACACTCATGCGAGTGAGCACAAATCATCCACAAATGTTTTTGTGCCTGGGCACTATGAAGGTAGCTTCTAAAGAGCAGGGATATCTGCTCACTCATTTGTTATCTCTGCCAATGGTTGGCTGGAAATTCTGTTTTACTGGAGAATTTGTCTTGATTTCATTGACTGTACTAGGTGGGAAAAGGACACTGGCATGAACTGAAACAGAATTTCTGTTTTAAATAAGCAGTTCAGTAATAGAGTAACAGATCTGCTGATGCTGTCGCAGCCATCTAAGTGCATGCCACTACACAACAGCATAGCTAGTCTCTCTGCTCTTCATTTTCATGCCACTGCAGTGGTTAAGAGTGAGAAATTTTCTTGAAGAGCCACTGGGGACAGGTGGGTGGAAAAATGATATCTGTACCAACTGAGACAAAAACTAACCTCCTCCAGCATGTCAAGTTCTCCCCTTCAGGGGATCAGCATGGAAAAGACAGTTGATTTGACACTGAATAAATAGTGAAGATATGAGATATTCTGTGAGGTCTTTTGAACATATTCCAAGAAGCTTCTCCATCCAGGGGGTCTATGCTGGAAACAAGCGTCAGCTTGATATAAATTACATCAAATGGACAAATCTCAGCATGCCTGTCTAACCGTCTTAAAAATACAATCCAGGCAGTTCTGACCTGCTGGCCTTGTTAAGGACATGAATGACAAGCGTTTATGAGCTGGCAAGCAAACAGACATGCTTTTAAATACTTCAGAGCACTACAAAGTGACTTCTTGAAAATCTGGGAAGCCTTCCACTTAATTTACTATGTGCTGCTCATGGCGTGACCTCCTTACGGATGTAACATCTTTGTAACAAGCACAATTGTATAATTCTGCTAGATAGGGGGATGAATTCTTCCAGGCTTTGCAGAATTCCAGAAACTGCTTTGCTGGACTCCTCAGAGCTCAAGACTTGCCAGAGATCCCAGGCTGGAGCTCCCTATATGGTACCTTAAAGCCATGAATTTGCCCCAAGTTGTATAGACTTTCCCAAATTATATATCATTTTCCTCAGTCCTCAGGGTGGACTCCTCAGGGTTGTGCTCGTTCATCTCAAACTACAAAGCACAATATATAAAATCTTTCAAATGGTCCAATTTACTCGAAGTAAATCAAACTGAAGTGGGAGTATTTTTCACAGTAGGAGAAATCTCTAGGTGGGTTTTACAAGCAAGTCTGGGAAAAACACCAACTGTTTGTTCTTCCCACAAGCTTTTAAGTCATTCACAGATTAATACTGCATATACTTTCCTAGACAAAACAGCATTTGCAAAAGGTTTCCAACAGATCTTTGGTGGTCACATATAAATCACCCTCTTTAAGAGTTTTTTTCTTTCCTCAAGTCCTCTGTTTTCCTAAAGAATTTCTTAACATACAGATTTTACAGAGATTCCATAACAGAACAGTCTACAAATTAATATGCGCTGTCCCTGAGTGTCCAGCTGAGATCATTAGGTCTTATTTTATTAACAAATTACTTAGTCAAATCCCACAAGGATTTGTAAAGGAGCAACACAAATTTGCAGTTAAGACACAGACCTTTATTTGAAGGGAATATTTTTTTCTACTCTAGTTCCCTAACAGTAGAAACATTCACCTTTTTCTGACAGTCTCTATTTTTGTCACTAAAAACGGGTTGAGCAGTACTTTGTCCAAAACAATCTCAAGTGTTTGGCAATAAAAGGGGAACTTAATTTTTTCCAAAATGAAGATTGCATTGGAATTTGCTTTGAAAACACACATTTTTGATTGGGGACCAGACATCAGTGTGGTCAACTGTTTTTTGTTGTATAACCAAAAAGTTCAAAAACATACATGAGAAAATTGATTTATAAAGTGATATCACTACTGTGATATTTACTCCACAACATCAGATTAAAATGTTAAGGATTAAAGTGATTACCACTGAAGGAAGTCCTAGTCATGAGAAGTGTTCAAACTGGCAGAGCATCAAATGTGTCCTGGAGTCAACTGTGCTACATAATAGCAGAAATGTGCCAGAACAAGAATGAATTTAAAATCACAAGTGGGCAATTACAGACATGACAAAAGGTAAATAAATTTATCAAAGGAAAAGTAAACCAGTTATTGAAAAAATGATCTAAAAATATCATGTATTTGCAAATGAGTTACGTGGTCACAAATACAGAAAATTTCCACTCTGGAAAAAGTCTTCTGTAACTTGACTTACTCCATTTCATAAAAAGCAGAGAGAAGTACCTGGGGTTGTTAACAAAAGAGCCAAGAAAAATTCCCCATGTAAAACAGGTAGGAACTGCACCACAAGAATAGTCTCAGCTATAAACAGTTTAGCCGGTTCAGCTATAAGAAATAAAGAGGGCGTCGTCTGAAAGGGTTACTTCTGTAACACACAAAAGACCTATCAGACAACTTACTAAAATTTTGGTGTGTTTCTCCACATCTTTTGAAATGAAAGAACACAGAAAGAAAACGAATCTCATGCATTAATGAACAGATACAGCATCCTACTGAAAGGAAACACTACTCTCACTTAACTATCATCTCCCTTGCCAAACAAAGATTTCCTGTTCAAAAGGTGGACAACGGAATCACATTGTGTTTGTTAAGAGACACTGTTCCTCAGCGCAAGATCCCTGGTATCCTGAGCTTCTGTGACTTTTAAGCACATTTCTAACAATAATATTTTGCAAAAGCTCTTTGACAATGTTTTGAACAGGAGCTCGCTGTTTCAAAATAGAGATGAATAACAAGGAAAGATCATTCCCACAGAAATGACTGTTGCTGGACAGCCCCATAACACAGCCAGTCTGGAATGAGACTGGTAGAGCTATAAGCACTGCACCAAGAGTGAAAGGATCTTCTCATCATTCAGATGAGCCTAACAGGTACAATATCAAAACTAACATGGACATCCTATTAGGTCTGTTACTGACAAGGTACAGACAAAGTTGCCCTGTATTAGCTGAGTCCTGGTCATGAACTGTAGGCGTACTCCCAGTTCACTCTGTTGCTAACACAGGCTAACTGTCTAGACCATCATTTATATCTGAAATGCATTTATAATACCTGAGAATAATTTCTTAACTCTGCAACTATGTGGAGATGCACTTTTTATACAAAGTATAACCAGCTTTTCCATGTTTCTGGAATTACACAAAAGAAGGTTGGATAAAGCCCAAAGATTGTACATTCTCTGTAACATGCAGATGCTTGATAAATCTGGTATTTGTTTCATACTGCATTTAAATGGAGCCAGAAGCCCTGGTGGGTTACTACACTTCTGGCCTCAGGTCAGTGAAATGTTTTTCCTTGCTGGTCAGAGTTTTCAGATGGAAAGATATAGGTACTATAGCATGATATCTAAAACCTGCCTTAATAACTATCTGGTATGGAATACAAACCTCAGCTCCAAATTGATCATCTCAACAAATGATAGTCCTAGCCAGTGCCCCAATACTGTGAGGCACTGAGTATGCTGACCGTGAGAACATGCTTAATTTTAAGCACTTAGCTGGATTAGGGCCAGTGTATCCAGAGCTGTGTGCAGTCTGGCTCCTTTCTTGAATCCATTTCCTACCTTTGACCACTCTGATGCTTCCCAGATAGAAAGGCAGTCCCGTCCTTCACAGCTTTGTATTGTTGTTGGTTTGTTGCCAAGGCAGTAAAGGTCTCTCGTGTTAACGTAGGTGCCATTTTGCAACTGATAAACACAAGTCACTTCCCGGTGCTGGACACCTTTCTCACAAGTAGCAGAGCAGGGACTCCAATGGCCAGTCACCCACCTGGGAAGGAGCCAGAGAAGGAATGTTAAAAAACTGGTGGGATAAAACATTATGCTTCACTTAAAAACAATGAGAAATGGGCAACTCTTCCTAGATTTGTGGGTTCTTCGATGGTGCTGTATTGCCATCACACCAAGATCACCTGATCACCTTTGGGAGCTGAAGTGTGTAAAGCAGAAAAGTGCCAGTATACAAGTGAATATCCACCCCTGTCTCCATGCTAGACAGAAACACAAACTCTGCATAGCTCCCTTTAACCCCCAGTCTCTACAATGTGGCTGCATTTTTCCCCCAGATAAAGACTGACTTGTCTGCAGACCATCCTATCCCACAAATATTGCTGCCTTTGAGAGGTACCTGGGAAAACCACTGCTACATCTGCGTGCACATCTTCACCGTGCAGTGGAACTGTGCAGAGAACCTATACTTACTGTGTACAAACTGGGATAGTGCTATGGCCAGACACCTAGCCCAACACGGCTTTCCTGCATCCAGGACCAGAGTCAGCTTCTCTAGCCCGACATTATATGACCTCAAAGCATACAAATCCTCTACACCCCAGACTATTAGAATGCAAAGATATCTCCTGCCTCACTTTCCATTCACCCTCTCACAGCTGCTGGTGAGATTTTACTTCTCATAGTTGGGCTTTCCAGGACGATTAATTGGAATCTCATCTGTTCGAAGTTCATGGCATTAGGGGCCTCAAAAATGGAGAATAACTGGCCATGTTTATTCTTAGAAAATCTGAATTGCATTTAACTGTCAAGGCTCAAGAAGTACTTAAAAAGACAAGATTTTCGCTATAGAAAGGATCTTACAAAGTTGTTTCAAAGCTGCCGTAGCTCACAAGGATGTGCCATAACCCAGTCTGGATGGGGGCGGGGGATACTTCCCTATACCCATCATTTTTCTGAGCCTTTGGGATTCATTTACTTTGTAAGCACATTTCAGTTGCTATTTCCTTCCCCTTTGATCAAAGTGTGCTGGGAACAAATACATGGCTTTTTTTTTTGTTGTTTGCTTTGTTATGTCTTTAAAGGCTCTTTGGCAAACATCCAGCACAATGTTGTGAGGTGTTTGAGTTCCTCCAAAGTAAGGAACGCATTGCTGCTGTCAGCATGCAAGGGAAATGAGGCATCCTCACCCCTCCGTCTTCCAGCTCAGCGTAAAGCCAACTGAAAGACTCCCACTGACTCCAGCAAGTACTGGAAGCACCACTGTGGTTAGAGCTGGGCTACAAGGCAGTGAATAAAATGCCTAAGAAGAATCTGAATTAGGAGGTATATGGGGAAGGACAATTTTTTTCCTAAAGACAAGCAGCATCGATCTTTACGCTTCCTGCAATCTGTCAATGAGGAACATGTTCTCTGTAATTACAGGCATTCCTGTACGAAGTGAAAGACTGAAACAATAACTTTGTAGGCACTGTGCACCAGAAGGCTATCATGCCTTTCTCACCAGGTAATTGACCTTCTAGCCTGTTATTTAGGACTGTCGTCTAGATTAGTATCCTTATACCATGAATCTTTTACTTGTCACCCCATCCTGGGTTGTCTATTATGATAAGTGGCTCAAATAAGACTTCTCAAAAACAAGTCTGCTCAGAAATACTATTTCATTTTGCTGAAGGCTCCCATTGTCCAGCTAGAGCACCATACGTGCCAACTTATTAACCACACTTCTTTTGAAGTTGCCGTGTAACTTCTCCTAAATGAATCAAACAACTCTTTCCCATCTTCCCATTCCTGAATGGGAAAAAATCAGCACAATTTTAGAAACATCTTCACTTGGTGCGATTGTCATGAATTCATTTGCCAAATGCTATGACTGATGACCTGGCGTGACAGCACTGATGACTGCGTTGACAGTGAAGGCAGAAGCCATTTGGTTTGAGCAGGACGGGATCAGGCAGCTGGCCACCTGTCTTTTGTGGAACAGGGGCCCGCTCAAATGTTTCTGTGCATTAAAGCAGTTGACGCTTTAATCTGCGAATTTCTGTTGGCTAAAACAGCTGGCAAGACACCAAACGTGTTTCTCTAGTTTTGGTGCATCTCTGTGGCTGAGTGCTTGGTATTTTGCTTATGGAATGGGAAAATGCCAGCTGGGTAATTGAATACTGGGGCTGAAAGACTGACAAAAATAGCCTTGAAGTGCAGAAATCAGTGTTCATGAAAATTAATAGCCACGCTCCCTTGATATCAGCTGGGCTCTGCCCTGTCAGAGCAAATGTGGAGGGAGTTATCTATCTGGGTGAAGGAACCGCTCAACAAGGGCATGGAGGGGGAAAGAGTGACTTTGCTTTATGAGCTGAATGTGAGTCACAGGGCTGGGAACAGTTTCTGTACAGGCTCCACTGAACTAATATTCACTTCAGCACTGTACTCTCACTGTGATCTACAGCTACTGGCAAAAGAAAAAGGGAAAGGGCCTGAAAGCAAAGGAGAAAGATAAAAATACATTCTTGGCAGAGGCTGTCTGTGAGCTTGCATTTAGGATGGGCAGCACGCAGCATGCCAACTATTTCCAAGAGGCCTTAAGAAGCAAGGTTATGACTTTCCTTTCAGGAAGGAAAATTCCTTTTTTTTTTTTTTTTGTTTTGCTGTTGCTCTTGCGGAGGGGAGAGACCACCTCGTTTCTGCCCTGTTCAGTGGTCTCTAGTTAGTGCCGCTCTAGCACAGATACGACAGAGTGTAATTGGAAAACTGGCACAAAAAAACCCAAATATTATCATCATCATGAGAAGAATGATTGCACAGGGCATGATCCAAACTCCAGGGAATCACTACAAAGCTGTGCCTGTGGTGAAAATGCAGTCTCCAGCTTTTTTGTCAGAGTGGCATCTGTATGGCCAGCTTCAGCTACCGATCCACTACACCCATCCCTGATCCGAAACCAATGGTTGCAAATAAGGTGGGGCTATACTGTAAGGGATCTCTGAAACCTCACAGCCCACTCTGTCCTACTTGTGACAACTGCTGCTAACATGGAAGCAAAATACTTAGAAATTAAAGGCTATTTTTAAGTGGTGGGTTTAGTTTCATATCCAAGAGAAAAGTGACAGATTAAATGTTGGAATAACAATAATATCAGTAAAGTACACTGTTTTCAAAGGCATTGAGGAGATGATCACTTTGACCACAAAACTTCATCCTCTTTGTGAAATCTCTGCTTGTTTCAATGTATTATTAACTAAGCCAATTAAGTGTTGTACACTAAGCCCTGTGGATATCATATAGAGCATTTGGCTTTCAGTTATGTTTTAAGCCTGTAAACTGATCTTAGGGATTTCTTGACACCACAGTTCTTTTCAGTTGTCTCTTTCCCTCCCAGGTTATAACCTATCTTCTGTTGGACCATGTGAGTCCCTGGAGAGCCTCTCATTTTTCCAACAAGCACTGATTTATGTGACAAACACACTCATCTTTCTCACAACTACAGGGATGGCTTTATCCATGGTATTATTTTTTGTAATCTTACCTCTATAGAAGATTCAAGAGCTAGACGATCCCTGCTGGTGGTTAGATTTAGGAAGAAAGTGATGAGCTTTTAAGCACAGATTTTTTAACCCAGTCAGTGGCTGTCTTTCTAGCTGAAAAATGCCCAGAAGGGTGTGTTTTTCTATAGCCTCAAAAAGCTGGGATGGGCAGGACATGCAATCTGAGAGGGCTGTTTTAAATCTTTGTCTTCTGAGTCTTCCTCAACCTCTGACCTCTCAGTATCTCTGCTGAGGAATCGGGAGTTCTTCTTCTAATCTGCTTTGGCAACACTCATCTGGCAGGCCCCTGGAGCAAAGTTGAAATATCTTTTGGAGGTTCAGTTCATCATTTGATCTTTCTATGGTCTGGATTAGTCATTAACCTTGAATTATCCACTCTACCTACTGGCCTAAGACTCCCACATTTTCTAGGAAAAAAATTGTCTACAGCACTATGTACATAAACCTAGGGGAGATGCATGTCTGCAAATGAAGACTTGTAGCTAAGGATTTGGGAAAAAATGCTATGAAGATAAAATGGGTCAAGGCTGAAGGATGGAGTGGAGGAGTGCAATCAAAAGACATGAGGTCACTTTTCAGAGATTTGTAGCCTCTTATAACATAAAGCCATTACATGTTCTAGGGTAAATATTGCAGCCCATTAAATTTCACCTGGTTATTTCTGCCTCGAGCCCTGCAGAAGACTGGTGCCTGCAGGTTGGTTCTGTTCCACTAACTAAACATCCATGACATACTTGCACATGCACTCACTATCTACAGGGATTGCGTTGCTTTTGTTCCCTCCCCAATGCTACAGTGAAATTAATTTCCCTGCTTTCACAATAATAGCTTGGATGTGACCAAAGACACATTTGCAATAACACAAATTTTTCTGTTTTTTTTGGAACTGGCTCTTAATTACAACTAGTTAAGAGTCTGTATTAGTGCTGAATAAAGTATCAGAGGAAATTTGCTACAAAACAAGACATAGCTAGTCTGAAAAAGCACTTGTGACAGAAACTAATCTAAAGCAGTGTAATCTGAGGGTTCTATTTCCAATAGATTTCATTGTGTACCTTTTAGTTTAACATACATTGTTGTACTACTGTGCAGTGAGGATAACTCCATGTCTAGTGAGCACTGGTTGTCTTTAGCACCAGTTTGTGATGCTAAATCATGTCGAAGTTGCTCTTGGTTTTCTGAGGCACCTAGGTGAAACTGTGGCTCTACTGATGTTAGGCAGAACTCAGACCAACTTGCAGTGGGGCCAGGATCTCACACTGGATAATTTTAGCAAGGAGAATTGGAAAAGATTTCTGAGAATCAGTCATGTGGAATTGACAGTCAGATATTTTTTGCTTACAGCTATTAAACTAAGTTCATGCTTGAATATGTAGAAGCAAGAAAACACTGTTTACAAATGGACTCATGATTTCCATGAAATATGCACACTCTGCTATTGTGTCTTTCTCTCCCTACACACTTCTGAAACTCTCTGCCATATCTCGCTATACTGGGGTCAAAATAATCAGGTGAATCTTGACTTTTGGGAACAGGTTGTGCCACACCCAGTCACTAGAAGGTTTTTTTTTTTTTGGAAAAAAGTACAAGGAATCTAGTAGAATAATACAGCTGCTGATGTCGAAAGTAGGACTCCAAGACTAACATTCCTGTCTGATTGCCTTTATAAACAGTGCTCAGTAATTTTCCAGTACAGTAGTCATTCTGCTAACAGACTTGCCAACTTTCACTCACACAGGTTTCTTTTTTTCTTTAGTGATTATCATTTTGACAGCTTTATTTTTTTTTTAATTTCCCACCAATTATAAGATCAGCCATAGGACAATGTTTTATAATTTACATGCACCTTGGGAAGTTCTTTTTAAATGGAAGACATTGCATTCTCCCTCCTCCCTCCCCCAAATCAAGCAGACTACTCAGTTTCTGAGGACTCAGTGTGGCGTTGGTGTGAATAGGGGTCGTTCTTGCTGGCAGCTGCCTCACTACACTAAGGCACAGAATATCAGCACTCTCAGAGCCCTTTTGCAGCGAGTTACCCCTACCCTGATCCATGGTATCTTTGATGGGGCAACTGGTGTCCGAGCTCCATTCCCTGCCTTTCAAGGAAGGCAGCGCCTTTTCCTCAGCTCACACCACAGGATGCGAACAGTGTGAAGAGCATTAGAGCAGGCAGCAGTATTTCACAATTAAATATTTTGCTAGATTATCCTGCTAATCCTTCTTTGTGGGTGAAGACTGCACTTGGCCTGAAGAGCCTCAAACCAAAGAAGCACAGATCATTTAACATTTTAAAACAAGGAAATGTTCAACCATAAGGTCGTTGAGTCAAACATTATAATGGGAAAAACTGTGATGTAAGCCAGCCTGGGGGTTTACACCAAAGCTAAGAAACCTGTCTCATGACTCCATGTGAAAACTAATGCCAAATTAACTTCTGTTCTAGCAAGTCATCCTGAATTATTTGGTGTAAATGCATTTAGCAGTAGCCAATAAGCCCTCCTCACTCCACTCTCTGTCTGTTCCCAAGCCTTCTCTTCCTTCTCTTCCAGAATTGCTTCATTGAGTTGAGCTGCTGGATTTGCTTGAAAATATCTTTTTGTCTTTCAGTAGCTAATTAACTACTGATTGTTGCTGTACTTGATGAACTACCTACAACCTAGAACGCATATGATTTTGTCTCCTTCTAGTGGATGGTGATAACCAGACATGCCACAACAGGACATCAGCTACCCACTCACAAAGGTGCCCAGAAGAGTCTCGGGCTTTCTGGTCTACAGCATTTGGCTTCTACTCCTGCCAGACCTGCCAGAGACCTGCTGCAGCTGCCCACCGCTGGCAGCCCAGGATGGTTTCCCTGAAGAGCAGCCACCAGGGCGCAGCATTGCCCGCTTGCTCAGCCGCCTGCAGCCACCGTGTCTTGCATAGTGTCCAGCACAGTCCTGGCAAATTCATTAAGCTCAAACTGATTCTAGAGATCCCAACTCCAGTTTTGGGAAGCACTTCAAAATGAGCTCTTACGTGGTGCCTCCTTGGATCAGAGGGTGCTAACATTACTATTTATGCCAGATTTCCAGGCTAAAATGATTTGAAACCCTCCCCATGGCTGTTCCTTCTTTTCTTTTTTTCATGTAACCAAATTCAAAACACACCAAAGGAGATGTTTCTTAGCACAAGGCACAGATAAGGTTTTGAACTCATTGCCATTGAACCTTATGGATTATAAACATTTGTACATGTTCCAAAAGAGTCTGACTGCATTAATGAAAGAACATACCCATTTGGAACCATTAAATGTCTAGCTCAGTCCCTTCAGTTAACAGACACTCCCAATATGTCCCTCCAGTTTAGTATAATTTCCACACAGCCCTGCAAGTAATCTGCTAACATTCTCAAGAAGTTTTCCATCATACTGCTCCCCCCAAATTCTACTATTTGCAAGACTTTCACCTCACAAAATAAATTCAAAACTGTTCTGCTCCCCATCTACCTGTGATGATAACATAAATAAACATGGTGCAAACAGATCAGAATCAAAGAGACAGACTGATTTCTGTATTCTTGGACTGTTAAACAGAGCACTGCCACAAGTATATTGTGGAGTCTAAAGGGAGAAGTGGACTCTCAGACAGCAAGGGTCATACAGATAAGCACCATGAGCTTAAATCAGACCAGGAATCAAAGCAACAGGCACTATCAACCATCGCACCCTGAGGCACCATGCTTTGAGCAGTCACTAGCTTTTTGGGCAAGTCGGCGAGGTGCTGAGCCAGCTGGGGCCTTGGCTGACTCTTGTAACTGGCTTCATTTTTTCCCCAGCGGGCATCACTGCAGTGCGTGAGCCCTTGGAGAGCACGGTGTTGAATTCCAGTCCACGGAGGAAAAGTGAAAGGGGAATAGAAGAAAGAAAGAAAGAAATGATCCATGTAACCACAGACGTGACCTCAGCAGCGTGCCAGTTTTTAGAGCGGATTTGGAGGGAAACAATAATCAAGGACATAGTTGTAAATGGATGCAACATAGGTTTCCTCCAGGCAAAACTCATTGGCTGTATTTCTTTGATTAAAATAACTGCTTTTCCAGACAAAGGAAATGTGGTAGATTTAATCTATTTGGTTATCAGTAAAGAACTCCTTTTGCTGCACTGGAAATGCTTATGTACATTGAAGAAACTGGTGATATGCTGGGAAACATGGATATCAATGCGTAATTCATATGGTAGGTGAGAGCTGGCCACAGTGTAGTGCTGTAAAGCAATATGAGGTATGAAAGGAATTTAGATTAGTTACCAGTGGACTTCCTGAAAGATCTGTCTTGCATTTGATCTAATTTAGTATGTTCATTTATGACCTTGGCACAAAAAGAAGAAAACTGATGAAAAATTGGGGAAAATGCTGACAATACAAAGTCTAGAAGCATTGTCAATACAACAGAGGATTAGGATGTCATACAGGAAGAACTGAATAACCTTGAGTACTGCAATAACAGAGATAGGATGAAAATTAATAGCATACGGTGCAAGATTGTGTGCTTAGGGACTAATCACAAGTATTTCTGTGTTAAAGTAGGATTAATATGTTGAAACAAATGAGGAGGAAAACATCTAGAATGACTGTAAGCCACAAATATGATGCAGCCATGGAAAAAGCAAAGCACATAGCAGGAGAGTTACTGCCAGTGAAGACAGGAGAGTATGAATGCAACTGTGTAAGGGCTAGATTGGACTGAGACTGGGATTATGCATACAATTCTGGTAACCCATGCACTCAAATTACAAATTTAAACAACGTAAATTAGAGCACTAGTAGAGAAGGTGACCAAGGTGACCAAGGGAATGAAGAATTGATGCACAGTTTCTGATCCAATAAGAAGTTAAAGAAAAGTAATGGATTTAGCCCAGCAAAATGATGGAAGGAGGAGATACACTGGTTTTCTGTATCACAGCCTAAGGCAAAGAGCTAGGGAGGGAGAATACTGTATAAGCAAAGGAACAGAGCTGATGCAAGAACAAATGACTGAAAAATGACAATGAATTATTAAAGCTGGAAATAAAAGATCCTGACCCACACGAACAGCAAGGTCACAGGAGAGCCTTCCAGTGAGGGAAGGAGACTGTGGAGCAAAATCAGTTAATGGAAAGGAGTCTATGACACGCTGCTGGTAGTAGCAGAAAACTAACCCTTGGACTCAAGAGATACTTTCAAATCCTAAACAGTGAAAATAAGGGCTCAGGTCTCCTGTGGTTTTCTGTAGATGAAGGCAGGGATTTCTGGCTTTTATGCTGCTGTTAAGCATCTGTGTAGGAACACCACATATTCAGCAGGTCCCTGAAAGAACTCAACCTCTATTAAAATCTATTACAGCAAAGAGGAGGAAAAGTAACAGTGTTTGCATACAGGCCATTACAAGTCTAACAGTTGGGAAATTTCATGTGTTTTTGGTTCTTTTCCTGCATTAGAGAGAAGCAGTTTCGTATTCATAGACCCAACCATGCATGTTGAAGTGTGTGGCCACTGGCCGACCTATGTTTTCAGTAATAACAGCTGATGTGATCTGTGATTTCTGAGTCTTGTGCCAGCATGAGTGCTGGGTTTGCCTATATATTTGGGTTGGTGTTCAGTGTGCTGGAAACAACCCATACGCACTGTATGCAAGAATCCAGATTCCATCTGGTTACAGCAGGGTTTTGTAAAAAATATCTAAAGAGCTAGGCAAAGGATTAGAATAAAGAGGTGCTAATAGGGTGCAGTTGGGACAGGAAAGGAAGCTGTAAAGAATTTAATGGAAAAAGAGGGTCAAGGAACATAAAAAATAAAATAGGAAGAAAAAGAGGCATTTTTTAAAAGGTGAAAGAGTAACAATAATAAAGAATGAAAGATTCTTTTATTTTGGCCAGTTTCAACAAAACCCTTAAGAAAATTCTCTTCTCTGACGTTTAATTTTAAAACATGTCAGTGCATCCAATGCTTTTTTCAATCCTGCTTTGTTTTTTTCAGATGCTGGGTTGCCGTTGCAGAGTTCTAATCTTCTCCTTGGCCTCATGAAACTACTGTCCCCTGCCCCACGTTATTTGGCTCTCCCAAGAGGTGGCTGAAGTTCAAAGGGATATATAATTTGCAAAGCACTTTGGGATCGTGCTGGAAGAAAGACACTGTTATTAATATCATACCCTTTTTTTCTCCAGATCACTTTATATATATAATGTGGGTTATTATTTTTTTATTTTTATTACAATCTCAAGAGCAACAGCCTTCTCCTCCTCTTCCATTTATACAACATGATCTCACCCCATCCCAAAGAGTTTGTAATCCAGATTATACATGGATTGAGAGAGGAAACAAAGGGACAGTGTGGGATAGTGAATTAAAGTCACACAGCACATCCAGAAGAGAACCAGACTGAGTGTCCTATGACCCAGTCCTGTGGTGGCCACAAGACCCTTCTCTAGAGATAAATTCTCTGGAAGGTGATTCTCTTAAATTTTGAGTAAAAGTGTAAATGTAGTTCAAAATGCACAAAACAGAGCAGGTTTACTACAGAAAGGAAAGCATTGTTCCTTCTTCTGAACTCAGGTGAAGGGCTTAGGTCTGAGTGGAAACGGGAAAGGACCTTATTGTAACAAGATGCTACAATAATTTTACTTGAAACCCTAAAACAAATTCAGGGCTCATAAAAAAAGCATTGACATGGTGAAAGAGAATGGTTTCTTTAAGATGTTCTTGGTCAGAGAATATGCTAAGCATGCATTTCTAATATCTGGGTGGGCAAACGCAAGTGGAAATTTAAATTCTACAGAGGCACAGAGAATGTGCTTCTGAAAATGTTTCCAGTCAAAAGCATGTTAAGTGTGAAAGTGTGGTCTACACGGAGGGAGTGAGGGAGTGTGGTCTATCAGATCATCAGCAAGGATTTTGTGGCCTTTCCGGGTACTAAGCACATTTGGTGTTTGCTGTCATTGCTCTGAAAAAAATGGACCAACAAGAGTGTCACTGTGCCGGTGCTAATTGCCCCTGGGGAGGACTGTGCTAAATTGTGGCTATAAATTGCCTGGTAATTCCATACAGAAGAAGAGATACCCTGGAATAACGTTAAGGGCTGGACCTGAATCCCCAAAGGAACACAATCTGGATATAGGAACAGAGTATTCCTTTCTCAGGAGGTTTTGTGTGATTTAACCTAACCCACTGTCACTGCCCTGGACAGGCAGCAATGTCATGGTGAAAGTGTGCAACAAAGAGGAGACTTCACCAAGGGCTCAGGGTCATGGAGATCCCATTGAGAAACAGCACTGTGGGTCTTACGGCTCTAAGAACCTGATGGCCAAAACCTCCCTTTGTTGCTCTCAGCTAGTAGAGGCAGAAGCTGCCCACTTCTTCCAGAGCTTTGTAAGTTGCTTTTCTTCATCTCTACCACCTGGAACCAACCCCTCCATATACCTGCCTGGGCTCACTCCAGTCTCCTTCCAATGACTTCACAAAAGGTCTAGAAGAAATATTTCACGCCAGGGCAGAAACACAAGCAGATGCTCCCTGTTTCTGTCTTTCTGAGAGAATGACATGACAGAAATCCCAACATCACTGAATTTAGGAAGCTTCCTCATGGAAACGACAGTTGTTTCCTTGAAGTCATTGGGAATTTGGCTCTCCTTACACACCTAGAAGCATATGGGGTATCTCACTATACCTTTCAGTACCACTGAAAGCAGTAGGGCCACAATATTGTACAACAGCAATAATAGGCAGTGCAGACAGAAAACAAAACCTGAAAGAGCCTAGCCTTATTGATGGATTACCTGACACTGGATTTCCCTGCTTCAGGGCACTTTAATCAAAGTGCAGGTCTAATTAGAAGGAAGTGTCCTGTTTCTCATTTTCCCTATTGTTTCTGCCAGCTTTGAGGTACATTCCCCTGGCTTGTCTGATTATACAAGATGCAACAGCTAGCAGGTTGTTTTGAATATGCCTTTTTAGATATTGTTGAGCTTTATCCTAAATTGATTTTATGTTCTAACTACTATCAAAAGTGGAGCGTCTACATTACTCCACAATGCTAAATATTACTGCAGAGCAAGAGTGAACTTTTTCATTAGCAAACAAACTGAACAAATTAATTTGCCTTCCTGTGTTTTGTCATTTTGGTCAGAAACGTCTTTTTTTATACAATGCAGATCAAAATTAATTCAGCTAAAAGTGCTTGCCAAATTAAAAAGAGCACTTTTTATTATTTTTAGAACTTATTACTATTAGACCTCTAATTACTCCTACTGATGCAGAAAAGCATCCTTACTGAGGAAAGCATCTAAAATGTGTTTCATTATAATTTCTTGACTTCAGCAAGATTCAGGTATGTTTCCAAAACTATCCAGGTGTTGCTAGACACTGTGCAAACTTCAGATGAAGAAGAGACACTTCTCGCCTAGAGACTCCCAGTCTGAACTATGCTAATACAGATCAGGCATGCAATACAGCAGGTCAGCTGTAGTAGCTTAAAGGCTGTGGGTTGTTTGCGAGTTTTTTGTAGCAGTTTGACAATTAATCAGACCCTACTCTCTGCTGATTCAATAAAAAAAAAAGGTTAGATATCCAGTCACTGCACTTTTGTCTAGCTTTATACTGCAAGTTGCTCTGTCACCCAGGAGGCAGCCAATGGGAAAAGAAAACCATCTCCAAACAATGCATGAAGGCAGCTTGCACGGAATCTGGCCTTACTGGCCACAAATTAAATGGACTCTGAGGTAATGAAAATCTGACCTGCTCAACAGAAGGAAATGAATATTACAGCTGGTTACTATGGCTAACAATGTGTCCCAATACTTTTAGACATTTTCACCACGTTCACCAGATGGAGGCTTTGGAAATGGGCGATTTGTGAAGGAAAAGGATATTGGGTTTTATTATTTTTTAACTCCTTACCGTGACTGGCAGGGGTGTGTGTTACATTTCCTGACCTGGGGCTCGGGGCGATTCACTCGTTGGCAGTCACTGTCATTCACCAGTGTCATGGTCTTGTTGATAATTCGAGTACAGGACACAACGGTTTTCCGTTCACCTACAAGTCAAATAAAAAACAACTCTGAAAAAGGAAACCAGTGGCTAAGAAGAAAACCATGTCAACTCATTAACCAAGACTCAAAAGCCAGGAGCTCCATACTATCTCTACAAGATGTAATCTACACAGACCTATCACCTCTGCGAGCAATCTTATTTCCCACTTCTGTCTTAACTTTGTACTGTTCTGTTTTTTTTCAGGAAAGCTACAAATCTTTCCCCAATAATTGTGAAATTAACTGCCTTACAGGAACAACACGCTGGGCTTTCTCTTTTTTGTGTTTAATGTGAAAACGATCTTGAAAACAATTTGCTTTCATTTCTGGTTCCTCCTCCACATGTAGCTGTGCCCTGTAATCACCTGGGACAGATGCTCCAGCTATGTAACCTGAAGCCACACAACCACCCACCCCTCAGTGACTGATAATGACAGGACAGCTGCCTCTTGCTGTTCCCCATGCAGGAAGAGTCAGGTTGAAAAGGAGTGACTGGGGTTCAAGAGCGATAAACTGGCCTTGTTTGTATTTCACCAAGAAGTGAAATTAAGCCACCAAAATAAATTATTTCTCATCTTCCGGTCCCCCAGGTTTAAAAACCCTGTCAGTAGGAGATGTCTCAGGAGTAGTCAGCATTTCTCACATAAACTGTCTGTGCATCAGCAGTTTCACCAAGACACAGCAGTGCGGCCCTCAGGGTTCAACCTTCCACTGTGTGACATCAGGAAAGCTGTGCCACAGGGCAGCGTGACAATGACCAGATGTGACAAGGAAAATGTCATCCCTGCACCTGTGACTTTGCCTTACTGCTAATTATTTTGGTTTCTCAGATCCTCTTCTTAACCCTGAGTCTGCATCAAATCGAGTTTATTCATCATCTGCAGCAGATAATAAAAAATAACTTAAATTCTGTTAATAAAAAATTTGTGAAAGTCTGTATGGAAGGGAAAAGGCTCTTCCCAGCTTGGATAAGTAGTAAAAGCATCTGACAACCAAAATATGAGAGACCAATTGCCATCCAAGCTACTACTGGTGGGAGCCATGTTGCCAGGTACTGATTTGATTCAAATATGTGGCAGGCTTGCAACACAAATCAAAAGAGCCATGAACAAACTTCCTACTCATTCATATGAGGGTTTAATGGCTCTAAGAAATTATTGTTTTAAAACATGACTAAAAGTAAGTGTCTGTTTTAAAATGAGATCTATTTATAGAAAAAAATAAATTCATGATTTCAGTACATTGAGGGCAGCGAGTCTTCAAATGTGAAGATGAGCACTCTTTCTTTGTGTCATATAATACGGTAAATAATTGGGTCTGCTGGTAAAGAAAGACTGGCCAAAATGCATGGAAATGATCCATTTTCCTCAGGAAAAAACCTACTTCTTCCAGCACTGAAAATTCAGTGGACACTGGCTGACAAACCAGTCTCTGGTTTCACAGGCATCAATTCCCCCCAGGGTTTCAGCAAATCTGTCTCAGCACATCCTAGGAATGATCTGAAAAGTGTGATTTGCAATGTGCTCATGTAGTCCCAGAAAGTCCACCCCACATTAAGAGCGTCTGACGCAATCTCCAGGAGTTGTCACAGCAGCACTGCCCCTGTTTCATCCCTGGGGAAGGAAGTGCCTTTCAGTGAACATGCCTGAACACCTGTGAAAACTCTGCTCCAAGAATGTGACGGAGGCTTGAGATATGGGGCTGCACACGGCGCCTTGAGCCATCCGTGGAGCACTAATCCAGGTGCAGTTCCAGCCTACAGTAACGAGCCGACAAAGCAGTGTCCCTGCCAAAATGCTGGGTGAAAATTAACTGTGGGGCTGTGGATGATAGCTGGGAGAGCTGGTGAGAATGAGTTCTCATTTGAATTCATTATGGCAACATCCATTCCCATGGCCGGTTTCCTTCATGCTTTGGCAACACTGTCTTCTGCAGGCACCTCCCTAATGGCTGGTGTCTGCAAACACCGTACAGCAAGTCCCACCAAGCGTCCAAATGGCCTTACCTCCTCCACACTGCACACTGCACCCTTCCCATCCGCTGTGCGTCCAGATGTACAAAGAATCCTGTTGCTTTTCTGGCTCGCTTCTGTTTTCAGCAGTATAGTTTACAGGAATGGTGTATTCATAATGAATTCCATAATTCTGGTCATGAAATAACAGCACCTGGTTCAGCAGGAAAAGAAAGACTGTTACAACACACTGTGTACTGGGAAAGCCAACAGACTGCAGAGACAGTAATGCTGGAAATGCTGTCTCAGGCCAATATTTCTAAAATGTAAGTACCTCATGAAAGGCAACCAAATCTTTATCTAGAAACCTGAAATTACAGTATTGGTAAAACAGGGCATCTGCAGGAGCAATAACTGCTCATGATTTGTGAATATTTAAAACAGTCATGGAGATGTCTAAACCTGGAATTCGATGCCTAGCTTTGTTTAAGTCTCAAATGCGATCAGCAGGCCATGGCTATCTAAAGAGAAATAGCAAGACAACAGGAAGCATTAAATCAGCATTTTTCATATAACAACTATTTTAATGAGCATCTAGAGTTAAAAAGTCTCTCATCATACCTGACCTACCTTTGTTTTCTAGAAAGCAAGTTGTCTGCAAGCCTCATGCAGAGACTCAGGCTTATGGCTGGGGACCTTTGTAGAGAATGGGGCAGTTCTGGCTTAACACTGTACTGTTTATGGACCACGGTCCTGGGCAGCCTGCTCTACACTACCCTGCTCGAGCAGGGGGTTTGGATGAGACAACATCCAGAGGTCCCTTTCAACTTCAGCCACTGTGTGATTCTGTGAGCTGCAGCATTTACTGTTGCATTTGAGTCGGGCTGCAGCAGTCCATAGTTTGAAGGTAGAAATGTTTATTAACACATCTGAAGGAACAAGGTGATCCTTCTCAAAGTAAAAACAACTAATGCAAAAAAAAAATCACATGCCTCCTGGGAAATGTGGCACTCAAAGTGAGCACGACTATTCCTGCTGACAAGCTGTAGGAGGAGGATTTTATTGTCTCGTTGAGGCATTGTCTCATTTTACTGTCTTATTGAGGTTGACAAGGAAGAGCCATATCATATAGCTGCTGGCAACATATATATTTTCATACCCTGCATATTGCTAGAGGAAGGTGAAACCTGTTTCCAACAGCAGGCTGATTATTTCCCATGGAGTCACATGTGATGTCTCTAGTGTTATTACTCAAAAACTCACTGACTCTTAAAAAAGGCAGAGGAACAGAGAAAAATGCTTAATTTTTCACCACAGGTAGATGACAATTCTGGTCCTGTTTTGATTTACATGTTGGGCTTCATTTGGCTCTCACTTTCACTGGCTTGAGTCAGAAGTGACTAGAAGACACCCAATGGAGTATGAGGCCCATGGGATCTGAGTTACCACACAATTAACAAATGCCATAGAAGTACTACTGTAATGCTGATGGTATGGCTTTAGACTGACTTACGCTTATTATCCCATAATCTCAGCAGCATTAGACAGGTGAATTCTGCTGGCTCTTGTCACCTACTGAAATAGGAGCAGCACCTTATCAAATAAGACATTTTAAGTGGGGCTATCATAAGTGAAGCAAGCAGCTGCCCGATTAAAAAAAGCAAATTTGCAAGTGCTATTTTCTCCCAGCAATAATTGTTTCCCATTCCGATTGGCAGAAATTACTCCTACTTAACCAATAATCTCACTAAAGCTGTCATAAGCTCATTTAACCAAAAAAATAACCGTATGTGCTGAAAGAAGGGGTCCAGCTTGCAGCCACTGATATCCTGGAGGTCGGTGCAGTGAACACTGTGGGACTACACAAACTCAGCACCCATAAGTTGCTCTGCACAGTGCATAACCCCGGGCAGAAAAGCATCTTCCAGAAGATGTGGGGAACACAGATATGATTTTGCTTCAGCTACAGAGGGAGCCTTACTACCAGAACTGAATATCAAGGTTGAAACTAGCCAGCCATCATTACAGTTTCAAAGATGAATGTTGGTTTTTTTTAAACACAGTTCAAAATACCAGGCAGTCAGAGGCAGAGAACTCAAGTTCTGCTCTGGCTTTCTTTAAGTGCATGAGATATGAACAGCTTGTTCTACAGAATTGATCAATCAGTCTTGTCTAAAGCATCTTTATGCTCTGGGAGTGTTTGGTTGTCCTCTGTTGCCAAGAGGAGGTCTAGCACAGGCCTAGTTACACAAACATTAATTTCTCCAAGAAATATACTTACAGCAATGCACTTGGAGAAATGCCTTAAGTATTAAAAACCAGCTCCTAAAAAGAAATCCTTATTATCTCAATATGGGTGCAAGACTAGTGAATCTAAAGGCCCATATGAAACCAATTTCATGCAATTTTGTAGCCATATATAATTGGGGTGTGTGTGTATGTGTGTATAATTGGTTTCAAATGCAGGTCACAATGGATTGACTGAAGCTTCTGGCTCTTTGTCAGTCCAGTGTATTCCACCACTGTTTAAACAACAGTTTTCTATTTAGAGGTAACTGGTAACCATCCTGCCTTTCTTGCGTTGAAAGAATGAAACCCACTACCCTGTATCAAGGAAAAGATTAATATCTGATTTGAAGAAAAGACTTCACGTGTGCTTTGTTTACAACTGGCAGTGATTTTAAGCCACATGTTTTTTTTAATGGTCTGGTAACTTTTACTTTCCTCCTTTTTAATCATTTCGGGGGGGAAGGTGAAGAAGGAAAATTTCCTCTGCTCATATGTGCTGAAAATGCCACTCTGTACGTGAAAAGGATAGTCAGGGAGATACTCATAATCACTAGTTTCCTATGCTAGTCGCTTACTCCTTAATGAAGGGGAAATGAGTATTTCTTTAAAAACAAAGCTCTACTGATGCTGAATTTCACAAACTGTGGTACCGGTTTTTACTGCAGTACACCTCAACGAAGTAACACTGTGGAAGGTTCCAAGACTTGGCAGAGGAACCCTGCACAGCATCTTCACAAACGGTACCTGTGCAACTCATTTTTCTTACATGAGGTTAGGAAGACCTTGGCAGTACAAGATACTTTGTCAGAGTCTTGGTTTCAGGAGGGAAGACTTGCATTAAGACCAAAGTCAAGGAGAAGCTGACTTTTCTGATGATGAAGATGGCTCCTGTATACAGTTCCTTTGTGTGGGCAGACCTTGAATTACATGGCTGAGTCAGGAAGGTGCCCGTGTGCGCAAACCTGCACCACTATTTCAGTAATAACCTCTCTGATCCAGCTTTACACTGGTCTGTATGTGAACCAGGTAAACTCACTCATCTGTCTGAGAAACCAAAGACAAGCACCTCCTGTTCCTATGCAGCATATTTTGACACAGGGAAAGTGCTGATAAAGCGGAGTATTACTATTATTTTTTGTGTGCGTGTGAAAAGTTCAAGCAACTTTTGAGCTTTTCAAACTGGGCCATGAAATGTTGCACAATGAACACCAGCAAGCCAAAAAATTCAGGTCAGGAAAGGGAGAGACTTCTGATTTTAAAGACTTACAAATAGCCTTCAGTGAACAAATGTGGCAAAAAGTCACAAGGAAAAGAAACAGTACACAGAAAAATGTAATTGGATAAAAAAGTTACAGGAAACAATGCATACATTAAGATATTCTACGTTTGTATGCAAACCTCACTATAGAATCTGTACAGCTTTCTGCAGACTTTCAACTAGCAACACATATATTGGACAGGCATTATTACAGCTATCTTACAGGTAGGAACATTAATGTTACCACCAACATTAAGGGACTGGCCCATGAGTCACCCCATCCCCCATTAGTGACAGGACTGGGACTACAATCCTGTTCTTCTCACCCCTGTGGACTGCTCACTCATGTTCTCATATGACTGTTTATAAAATGATATGCCTGGTTAACAGAAGGACTATGTCGAACATTAGGAAAAACTTTCAAGAACACCTTAAAATACATAAAATTAAAAAAACAATATAAAGAAAACATGGAACATTTCTGTGTGCAACTAAGTCACTATAGAGGGTCAAATTCAAATGTGCATATCTTCTGTTAGAGCAACAGTGTATTTAAATACAGAGTATGTTCTGGCATCAGTTGAGAAGATATTTGGGCAAATATCCTTTTATGTGTGTGAGCAGGTACGTCCATGAAATAAAGAAGGCCCCTGGAAACCTATGTCCTCTAGAATGGACCTGTCACATTGTCTGCAATACGTTACAGGAGTATCCTTTACTGGGACACTGCATGTTCTCCCAGAATAGAGCATCGTTTATTTTTAAATAGGGAGCTGGGTTTCTTCAGCCCTTGTAATGCTGCAAAAGAATGCAAAGAGAGGTACTACAGCATACCTTTAAAAAACTCTGGTGAGGAAGCAAACAATCAAAATTTAACTTTCAGCTAGGATATAAACCCTTTATGTTGCATCACTTAAGAAACACAAACAAAGGATATAAAGTTACCATCAAGTGCAGTGGTATTTTAGTTGGTCCTTTGGCAGAGATTTTCTCCCACAGACCCCTTCGCACGTACCGGACAGTAGTGCCTGCGATCTGAAACTCACCAGGAAGCTCAATTTTCCAGTCGCTGTTAATGGATCTCTTACTGGAATCTTTTAAAGCTGTAATGAATCAAACACCATAGAATGAAATGTAAGTGAATTTCTAATTACAATAAAGACTATTGAGCTTCTGTCTCAGCCCACCTGAAGTAAAAGATGCAGTAGTCTTGTAATGGATGCGAATTTAAAACAAAAAAAAAGTATAATTTTAGCTGACTCATCATAATGTTTCTAACTTGGGCATATTCTTATTTCAATTGATGAAGGCATTTCTGATGATATTAAAATTGCTATTAAGTAACAATAAAGTCACATAAACTGGTCTTGCTAAGGTTTTACTACCTAAAATTATTACATTCTGCTTTCCGAATATGCAACATTCTCCAGTTTCAAAACTTCGAGGCATGCTCTGTGCAATCCACTGCCAGAAAATTTAAAGGGAAGAAAAAAGTGTGTGCAAAAGGAGTTACAAAGGAAATAAAAGGAAGGAAAGATAACTACCCACTGTCCTTGAAAAAATACTACTAATTTAGGACTAAATGGTAGAACTCTTCCACAGTTCGACCTATTTCAGGAGCATGTCCAAAAACCACACATACTTATGGCATATTGTTGAATTCAGTTACGTATACAGCTCTGCTTTTGCAAAGGAAAGCTTGCACAACTGAAATGTTTTTCTTTGGTTTTCAGTGAAGAGAGACTTAATTTGGATATAAAAGTAATACTAAAATACTACAGCGTTGTGCTAACAAGCAAGAACCACAAAGTAGAAGTGACTGACTAGAAAAGTGCAAAACTTGCTAGCTCATTTTCCTTATCCAAGCTGAGCGGAGTGCAGATTGTAAACAGAGAGCATAATCAGAGAACAATCAGTTAGAATCACAATTCTTCCTGGCATAATCTAAATACTATTTGTCTAAGGTTACACGGGAAACATACAGGCATGTATGTAAAATGAACATGCCTGGAATATCTCGTATATTGGAAATTAACACTTAGATTGCTTTAAGGATTATTCTCAAATCTAACTATTTAGATTTTAATCTTAGAAAAATGGATGGTACCATAAATTTGGACACATATAGCAAATTGGCAGACATGATATAAGAATCCAATACCACAGAGTAGCTGCTTGAGTATGACCTGAAGATACTTCTGATAGAACACGTACATACTTGTAGTGTTATACTCTTACAGCTGTTAAAACTGGTACTTAGGGTGAAATAGTATGAGAACAGTGGTGGCTGTAAACCGAAGTCTGGTTTGCAAGGCAAGATCTGCATATTTTTATGTAGACTGCCCATCCTAAGACTGACCAAAGTCTGGCAGCGTTTGGGTTCAAAGATTCTCGTTCAGATTGTATATAAGGAAACCTATTCTGATCTGAAAGAATTAACATAGAACTCATAGATCATTTATCTCTCAACTCTCGTTCAAATGTAGCAAGACAACTCTGCATTTTTTTTTTAGTTTCCAAGCAGAACCAGCTTTTGAAACTGTATTTTCTTAAACTTTCCTTGAGAAAAAGATCAATCAAATCTCTGTGTTGATACACACATGAGGATTTGCAAGTGCAAAATAAAACTTTGCCTGAGTTTGTGTGTGCTCCATAATGCAAACATTGAACAAGTTAACATTTAGCTTGTTCATAGTTGCAAAGAGAAGTCAAGTTACAAACCAGAGACTGGTCAGTGGACAGAATGTGAACTTGGCAGATCAGCTTAATACCCCCTTGTGCTCAAGCCTGGAGGGCAGAATACTCCAACCTGCAAGCACTACCTACAGGCACAATTTAGAGTGGCCCTTAGGTTGTTCTAAATTACTCCAGAGACTTTTTTGCGAGTTAAAAAACCAGACAGACATTATAAAGCTCCAGCATCAGAAATAAGCAGAGCTTATGGTCAGGATACTTCCTGATGCCCTTCTTTGCAGGTGAGATACGATCTACCCCTGGGTTTGATGGGAACCAGGCCACAAATAAAAAACATCAGCAGGCAAGGAACAGCCTGCCACACCACCCTCCTTTCAGAGTCCATGAGCTGGACACACACGCGTAAGGTCAGATACTCTGGGATCACATCCGTCCTGTCAGAAAGTGCCTCTATGCATCAGCAAGGACAACGAAGAAAGCTCTACTGCAGAAAGAAGCCCTGTAAGATGAATATTGAGAAGAAAAGCTACTCGGAGTAACATGTCCTTTCTTCCAGCATAACCTATTGCATCAGCATCACTGATACCCTTCAAACACTGACAGACAACTCCAGCCATAAGGATATCACATTACTCTTGACTCGTCAGTGCAAGTTGATTTAGGGATTTTGTGGTTTCTACACTAGAATGGAAGCACAGTATTCAGATGTCTGTGTGATGCATTGAGGGAAGAAAAAACTGGCAGACCCTGTTCTAACAGAGAGAAAGTCACAAGCCCCTTTGTGGAGATCCATGCACCATGATCAAATTTGCCCTGACATCAGACTGACAGAATAGCCCGTGTGTTACTGGCCTTCCTTAGTTCAAGGTTAACTGTGTCTTTTGGCTAAGCCTTTAACAAGATGTTTTCTTAACCTCCAGCATTTCCTGCCTATTTTACTCTCTCCCAGTAAAAAACACAACCTTGGCTTTCACTTAACTGAGTGTGTTGCAAGAAGGTAAGAGGAGCTGATTTAAAGCCTTTTCAAGTCGACAGGAAAATCTCCCATTGTCATGTCTTTGGATCAAGTCCCCATAGCCAGCAAACTCTTCTAGGTGTGCTTAGGCTATATATAATTGCCTAATAGGAGACAAGGAACTGGACTTCTTGTCAATTGCACAACACAGATGACTTACCAGTTGGGTCTAATGTACTGTGGGAGTGTTTGTAGTGATACCGGGCTATTCTACATAGACTTTTCTTTCATTCTAGTTGGCCATGTCTGACATCTTTTATATAGCTATTACAATGAAGGTTCCCTCAAGAAATGAGGGGCCAGCTCATCCCTTCCTCAAATGAGGTTTAAGAGGAAGGCAATCCCTGTTAGATTTCTCTTCAGGGGGTTTCCTGAAAAATTGATCTATTTGGCTCAACAGGACAAGTGCCTGGCTCCACAGATCCCAGAGGGTCTGCCGAAGGTAAGAGGAGATACCTGAAGTGATTCCAGCATAGGACACCGTCTCACAGTGGAAACCTATTTTTAGACTATTCCACGTACAATGCACAGACATGTTCCCAGGCACCTGGGAACCTCTATGTTGTTAAAGTGGTCCCTAGCATACCTTATGGCCCAGGTCAACTTGAATTCTCCCAAACAACTCCCAGCGTGGCTCAGGATCCAGGACTTTCCAGGATTCCTTCCCAAGAAGCAATATGCAGGCAGCCCCCCTTCACTGGGGCCTGAAAGCCCATACACAAGATGCTCCATGACCACTGGCCTCAGTGTCCAAGAATATTTCAGGGCACATTCAATTTACCAACTGAGCATCATTTGTAGTGTCTAACCTCTGGGGAAGTCTGGAGCAGGTGGAGGTCGCAATGTCCTCTGCGTTTGTGTGTGTCTTTCTGAGAATCTGCATCCTGGAGAGTTACTGGAGAAAGGTGAGACATCCTTCTGTCCTGCTGCACACAACCTTCCTGACAGCTCTCATGGTCCCATTAGAGGCTCCAAAATCAGGGTGAAGGGAAACTGTAGGTATGGTTTCCCCAGGAGGAGTGGGATGTATGTGGGGGAATGTTTTTTCTGAGGAAAGTTCTCTTTGGCACATAGACTAGGGGTATGGTGATGTCCTGGTATTTGCATGCTACAGCAATATAACTCTGTCTGCGCCTTAATTCTCTTCCTGCTTTGTTCCTCGATCTACAAAGTACCTTCTGCAAACTTCAGAGAGAATTCTGAAGCAGAATTGCTTTCCTCTGCCAAAGCCTAGTGGCTTCCAGGCAGATCAAAGCAGCCATCACACTGGCCTTGAGGAGCTGTGAACA
The DNA here is from genome assembly GCF_964195595.1 of Calonectris borealis. Lineage (NCBI taxonomy): Eukaryota > Metazoa > Chordata > Aves > Procellariiformes > Procellariidae > Calonectris > Calonectris borealis. Next base: position 4,394,713 of record NC_134322.1, on the reverse strand, counting down.
TGACTAATCAAAGCTGTGGATGAGATAAAACTATCTCCATGCAGTATGGCTGACTCGTAAAGATATCACGGCACATGCTCAAAACAGCATATAAGAGCTTGAATGACTAAAACTATGCTTTGGTTCCAGCCCATCATCAAAGGAAGATAGCTTGCTGAGGAAAAACAAAATGTTTAATCTTTGTGGACCTCTCTTCTGGGAAAGGTTTGATTCTGATTGCTGCAGGCATTGCTCTCTTAGTGGTTGAGGAGACGGAGAGTTTGGAAACAGCCCTGTTCCCAAAGGTGCTCCTTGAGAATTGCAGGAATTACACTGGAGACTCAGCAGAGTATTTGGGCCAAAGTGTTTTTGGTCTTCATTGCATGCAAGTGCCCCATCAGTAGGGATCAATGCTGCAGCTATAGAACCCCCATGTCTCTCAGACACTAGGTACTGCTTTTTCTCCAATGGCGTTTGTAACACACAACTCTTGCAGGCCTGGCTCTGCCTACGTGATAGTACTAAATTCAGGATGAATAGGGCCTTTTGCTCTTACTGAATGCTGTGCTTTTCATCCAAGCATTGAAGAAGCACTTTGCAAGACAGCAAGTATCTTTACTGCCATTTTAGAGAGTAAGCAAAGCATGCAACAAAGAACACTTTCCCAACCTCCCTGAGAGCTCAGTGGCAGGAGCTGAGGAGACCAGGATATACACAGTCTTCCCGGACAAAACGTGTCTGACTGTGGTGGAAAAGCCCAAACAGGAAAGCAGTTGTGCGCCCTTTTTGCCAAACAGTCCTCACTGATTTAAGCTAGCACCCACAGGATTTATTCTGCCTTGGACTGCTGGCTGCAGTTCTCCTGGGACCCTATGTCTCAAATAGGGCAACAAAGCACAGCCCTTTCTCTTCTCCCCATTGTGGGTGCATTTAGGCAGTAACAAGAATCCCCTGTTACATCTCTAAGCTTTTTCTGGCTCAAAGTTGTACAGTAGAAGAGCAAAAGAAAAAGGAACCCCAGCAACAACCCCGTAACTTCTTTTTTTCTTGTTGGCTGGAAGACAGGAACTGACCAATCTATTTCTAAACCTGGCATCTAGTCAGATCTTTATTTCCACCTTGGGTCCCTTCAGCTTGCTTCCCAGCCTGTGGACACAAACTGCCGAGGCATTTCCTGTTCAAGGTGGTTTTTAAGCGTTACAGCCAGCCAAGGCAGCCAGCGTGGGTTGCCTGTAGGTGGAGGGAAATTCTTCAGGCACTGCTCCCAGCACATGGAATAATGATTCCAAATTATGCTGGGCTCATTTCCAAAGTGCTGTACCCGGTTCTGAGTGGAAATAGGACCTGATTGGACTCAACTTTGTCAGTGTAATTGAAATAGAAAATCCTTCCATACTCAGACCTGGATTTACAATGCATTACGAGGCCTATCAGAGTGATTGGATTTTGTTTTCTTGGTCATCTTTTTTGTCCTATTGGAACACACCTGCTGCTGTTCTTCAACTTAGGTTAGCAAGGCATTGGGTATCTTTTCTTTGTGTCCAGCATTCCTTGAAAGAGAAAACCCTGGAAAGCTTAGAGAGGTTCTCCTGGCTCCTGACCATGAACCAAAGAGCTAAAAGCATTCAGAAGCTTTAAAATAGCCAGATTTTTATCTATCTTTATGTGATGTACACAGGGCCAAAGTTCTGCTCTCAAATATACACAATCCTAATCTTCACCACCCAGTGGGGAAATATCTGCTTTAGTCAAGGTTATGTGGTCACTATGAAGGGCAGTCACTAGCTCCACATAAGACTCTCAGTGCTGCAGCTATCTGCCAAAGCCCAAGCCCTGGACAAATACCCTGTGCAAATCCCACCAAGACAAACAAAAAGGATGGCTTCCAGAAGGCAGAGTATTTGCAAAACCAAAGGAAACACTGGCTTTCATTGTTCCACCAGTGCTTTGCTATGTCAAGCATCTTACGTGTAGGCGTAATCCTCTCCCAGCAAGCTGGCTGCAGCATTAGTGGAAATACTAGCAGTAGTGATATGTGCTTCCTACCAAGAAGTGGCACAAATGCCAATGCTTTTGACCTAAGGGCAGCTGAATGACATGATTTGCCCTCTTTCTTCCCCCTGAATCTGGAATGAAAGACAGAGAACAAAAGCATCTTTCCCAGTGATATTGCCAACTTTGGTAGCATCTCAAGACATAAAACCAATGGCACTAGACCTGAACTCATAAGACACAATCACTATGTAAATGTTTTCAGCGGCATCCTATATCCCAGTACTGGATATTAACGTCTCCTTTTGGCTGCGGAGATGGAGGATTATAAGCAAAAGACATGGAAATCAGAAACCAAGGGTCCTAGTCTGAGCTTTGCTACTGACTCTCTGCATAGCCACAAGCAAGTTGCAACACCTCAGTTTCCCCTTCCACAAAACAGAGAGCAACAAGCTTCATAATACTCTTAGAGTTCCTACCACAGGCTTGATATATCTCTGGAAGCAATTCCATCTTTCAGAGTGCTTTTCTACCTGAAAACCTTGCAGTGTCTCTGTTCTGAGAAGCTCAGTTTGAGAGAACCAGAACATGCACAAGTGAAAACAGTACCTAATACTTCCCAGGCTAAGGGACAGCTGGAACATGCATCTGCTCTAACCACTGCAATGAGGATATCAGCGTGTGGAAGGGCTGAAACACTGTTTGATATGGAAGGACAAAAATCGTGTTAATAAGCTCATCAACAGCAAGAAGAGCTTAGGTTGACAATGCAGGGACCTACAAGCTGTAAAAGTTCACTGAACAAAGGAGGAAGTTTGGAATTTTCTCTTATCCTTTTGTTTTCCCACACAGCATAAAGAACTTAAGAAAAACAGAAGAATTCCCCCCATTTATGTGTGGCCATGCAGCTCTGAGTGTGCAAAGGATGTTTCAATGTGCTAGGTGTTCTTTTGGGCTTTGGACAATTTTCCTTCAACTCCCTGCTCTGCCACAGGCTTCCTGTGTGAATTCAGGACTATGGGGCATTAGCATTTCTATGACTTGGTCTCCCTAGAAGTAGATGGGAGATAAAGCCCTTCATCTATTGCACAGTAATGACACAAAAAGAAACACCCCTAACATTGGAGAGAAGAGGCAGAAGACCAGACTGACAGATATATATTGTAGCTGACTGGTTGCATCTTACAAATACTCTTCTAATCTTTAATCTAAGCGATTAGTAACTGGACAACAAATTCGCTGACAGGCTCTGCCCTACAACAACCTCATATACAAATCTGACCCATCACTTATGTCTAAAACTTTGTTTCCAACAGGGAAAAGAGGAGAGGAAGGCTGTTCCCCTCAAAAGGAATGCAGAAATAGAAATGAGAAGAGGATTAAACAAATTGTTTGGCCTGAGAAAATAGAGGCAAATGGACTAGGGGCTGCAGCTAACCCATCTCAGAGTGCAGTATCAGGTCTTGGATATAGCATCAAGTGACAACCTGCTGCTGCAGGAAATGGTGCAGGCAACCTCATGGTCAGGTTATTGGGGGATATCAGCTGCCCTGTCCTTCCTCTGCTCCAGTCTGAACTGGGCGCCTTCCTATCTGTATCTCTGCCATTCCTTTCTCTAAAAGCACTGTTCTCCTTCCCACTCCCTCTCAAAGTGTTGTGTGCTCCTGGCAGCTATGTTAACCCAGTGCCAAGTTCTGTTCAGGAACTCTTCTGTCTATATAGAAGTATTCTGTAGCCCTTGCAGGTTGCACAGGGCCTGTAAGTGTCACATAATATCACATCAAGCAAACATTATGAAACCAAGCCACGAAAGCAGAGAGAGATTGCAGCAAGAATGAAATCAACAGCCACTTCCTGGCAACAACAAACCTGTCATCTTACAGGTCATTTAAAGAAGGGTCATTTTAACAGAAAACAGAGCTGAGTTTTGAATCAAAACATTTTTTTCTTTTGTCTTTTTACCCAGAAAACTGTGAGCAGGTTTATCCTCAACCACTCTGATCCGCCGGGCACCTGCAGGGATCACAGCTGCTTCGATGTAACCTATGGCAACAAAAGAGCAGACGGATGAGAGCATGCCACAGACAGCCAAGGCATCAATCATTCAGAATCTCACCATGAAAAAATCAACTCCTGCCCAGGTTGGCAGATCCCTGCATTGGCAGCCAAGTTTCACTGCTGTGAAATGCACGTGTGCTGCTTAGTTGTGACTTAAGGCTTGTGCTTGGGCCTAATTAGATTTGCTCCCTTTGAATCACCCTGGCTCTCCTGCAGTTCTGACAGGGATGCATGAGGACTGTTCCTGAGCTGATGCAAAGTGTCACTGTCAGGAGCAACACTGCACATCACAGAACAGACATCTGTGATTTGAGATGAAGTTTCCAATAGATGCTCCTGCTTCCCCCTCCAAAAAAAACCCTGCTCGAGGCTGTGATCAGTGTCAGAAAGGACTCACTTCCACAAAACACTTTGACGATGCTAAAACTGAACAGCACGAATTAGTGGGACAACGGGGGGGAAAGAATTTGTTTTCACTTACACTTCAGCTTTATACAAAAATTCTGGAGGATATAATGGAACGGTCTCCTTGCATCGGGCTGCTAAACAGAACTCCACAGCTCAGATTTAATGCAACAACAGAGCTGGAAGTTTCTCAAGGACTGACCACCAGTCACCTCTAAATGCTGCCAGCAGATGCATATGCCAAATTAGACCATCTGAGCATCTGACATGGTAGGGAAATTTTTACAGTGCCCCATCATATTCTTATAGAATTCTCTTGGTTTTTATCTTTCTGAAACTCTCTTGGCCTTTTCATGCTTCCTTCAACAACCAGCAATACGACACAATTACACCACTTTTGACTAACAGAATAACAGTAAGAATAATTAGGAGCTACAAGGAAATGTAGCCTATTTTCCCCCACCACGGAGCCATGTGGAGTTACGGACTTGTTCCATGGGGTGGAAGTGGTGCCTTTAAACTATAAAGCTGAGGAACATTATGGCCCATTTCAAAGGTCTGGGAGCCAGGCAGAGTTTTTCCACTGGCTTCATTGGACTCTGAATCAGGCCCCTGTAAATGACACTAATCTCATCACAACCATGACTTGATTCCTTCTAATTGGCCACCCAGTTTACTTTGCAGTGTATAACTTGGCACTGGTTTTTGGGTTATTGCTCTCCCCTTTCTTTTAGATGTTAAGTAGCTTATCCTGTATGTTCCCTCATCCCTTTTTTTGCTTTAAAGGGCTGTGTGAAACTGTTCTGTGTCAGTCCTGCCTTTATGGAAATCAAGGGCAGTCTAGAGCAATGGGTTGGAGAAGTGCTGGCATAAGGAATAGTGACTCCTCTAGCATTCAGCAATGTTTGGGGAGCTATTTTAGGGGTAAATGCAGCTCAATGGCCATGCTTCTGCTACACTGATACCGGGGGGCTCAAAGGAGGATGCTGACAGCCTTGTGCATCTCAGGACTAAGTGATTCTGTTACCGCTATGACATGGAGTGAGACCGGTGGGGATTTTGGGTCTCAGACTGTGGATTCATTTCTATCTGTCTGAACCAGCAGAGTGCCAACCCCCTTTGTTGTGCTATGAATACGGCTTGAGCTCTTGGGTTTCATGAGGTGCATTGGGTGGATAGCTGATCGGGGCTAGACACACTCCCTCTTTCCCTGATCATGGTATCTGAATGACACTTTCCATTTGACCCTTCAGCTCAGTTCTTTTTGCACTTGTTCCTCCTTACCTATTTCTCCCTTACTCAGGATATCTCAGAAACAGTCAGTCATCCCTTGCAGGAAAAACAGAAAGAGGGAGAGCAGAGCTGCAAACCATGGCTGTGTACAGAAGCCAGAGCAGTGGCTCTCCCATCCGCTATTACAGAGTGGGTTTCACTAGGAAAAATCATTATTTCCAGGTCAATTTTTTTAAGGCAATACTGAAATCTGTTATGAAATCAAAGCAAACAGATGTTGGATTTTATTCTAGACATTGCCAGGAGTTGGTTTTTCATCAGCTGAGATACCAAATCAGAGTCAAAACAGGGTGTTTCAGAAATCAAACATCCTCACCCCATGCATCTGCGTATAAACCCGACCAACAATTACCACCAGACATGAGCACACAGCAAAGGTGTGATTAATGACAGTCCGTCATGGGGAAATAGGCCCTATGACACACCTGAACATAGGAAGTCAGTTTGGAACATGCCCAAGTTTCAGGTAATTTAATGTACCTACTGGGGTACTATTTACTTTTTTTTTTTTTTTAAATCACATGCCAGATAGAAATGCCTAGAGCTAAATCATGCAGGGGTTGGATACAAAGTTACACAGAATTTAGTGGAAAGCCACTCACTAACTTCAGTGAACTTGGGATCCATCCCCTGACCTAGCAGCAGCCAGGAGTGTGTCACACTGCTTTAGAGGTGAGCAAGCTGTGGAGCCATGCTTGAGGTTCAGCTAGTGCCATAAATACGCTCTCGTTTCAACACTGTGCCATGAGAGAAACACCACGTGGAAAAGTTGACTTTTATGTTACTTTTCACAATGGTAAATAGTGGAGTGTAAGCTATTAATAGCGTATTAGTTCTGGAGACTGTTTAGTTTGGTCTTATACCAGATTTTTCTCCTCATGTAATTTCTAATCCTGATTGATGGCTTTGGGGGGTTGTATTCACAGCTCCTGAATAAGAAGAAACATACTGTGCTAACTCACTGAGATCATGTGGCACAAACCTGACTGCTGACCTTCAGACTTCTGTTAGTGAACTGCGAACCACGTTGCAGTTGTATGGATCTGACCTGTCCTTTCAGAGATGAAGCAGAATTCTTGGGCATGTCCCACCAGGAGTGTCTTGACACTCTCATTCATTATTTCCAGCAATATTGTTTGAGTTAGTGGTCAAATCCTATTGCAAACAGACTACAAAACATCCATGCAAATTTGCCACAGGTACAAACTCAGATCACTACCACCATATGTCTGATCTTTAAAGCTAATGTGAGGCTTCTGGTCACAGAATATTCCTGATCTTTGAGATAATTGCACCAGAAAACACCTCCATTGTTTTCCAGGCACATTTTATTAAGCAAACTGTAACTGCAGATTGCCAGAAAGATTATCAAGTGTCAGCTAGTAAGACCAAAAAAAGTCTCAGAGTTGGCCCCGAGTCAAGGACTCTCAAAGATCTGTTAGGTCTTAGGATAATTGTCTGCAATGCAGGGGTTTGCAAGGTTGGGCTTAAAGTTCTGCTTTAAATGAGGAACTGGTTAAAGACTGATGAGATTTGGCAACTATCAGGCAGTATTTCTAGTAATTTTATCCATAAATCAGCCTGTTAAGATGAAGCTTTGAAAGTACAACAGGAGAACTTCATTATTTGATAATTTATAGTGCTGTACGTAGTATACTCCACCTTGGGAACAGTTACTTTGGCACACACCAATCTTTCTGGATAATTTGCATTACATCAGTGTCTCAGGAATGTAAGACTGTGATTGAAGCAAATCCTAGATACAAATTATATGGTGTAATTCGTATTAGGAGAGACACCAGAACAAAGAGGTGGCTTTGTCATCAAGGAGATTAATATGTGAACAGTGGCTACTGTGTCTTCATTTAAATGCTGGAGAGATTTGCAAAAGGAAAGCAGCTCACACAGGAAAATCCATTGTTAGCCATTATTATTATTCCCAGAAAGAACAGAAAGTCTAGTATGAACTTCGGAATATCACTGATCTACTACAAAACTGTTCTTCTGGTTCACATTGCAATGAAAGACAGACTCCGAGGTAAAGGAAAAATTATCCCATGGCTGAAAGTACCGATCTTTGGGCACTTCATATCTTATCCCTGCACACACACGAAAATTAGGTGTGAGAAAGTCAACAGTGCTCATCCTATTATCAAACTTCCTAAAAGTGCTTTGAACAAAGACCTCAAGGTAGAAGCCAAGGAAATCAGACTGCCCTGCCTACCTGCTGGTCATGGCCAGTACAGCTTCCTTAATATTTTAGGGATAAGTACCAGCTGGGCATCTCAATTTCCATGACCCTTCCCACCTTGCAACTTTTGCTGAATGCTAGGTGTTGCAGTGGAGTGGAAATATGTCCAGTGGTAACTACATGTCCATTTTCTGAATAGTTGTGATGATTCTCACTTGCTACTAGCTTGAGACTAATTCCTCCATCGGCACCCGTCCACTTCCAGCCATGGGATAGCTCAATGGAAGAAAATCATTTCACTGGGGAGCCATGGATAGATTTCAAAGCCTCCTACTATTGCTGTGAAATTGGTTGCCAGGATTTCTAACTTGCATGTTCTGCTTAAACCCTTGTAAGACATCCCAGAGTCAGCCTTAGGGCTCTATTTTCTCATAATTTAGATGTACACCCTATCGACAAAAAGTTTCTTATGTTGGCTAAAGATGCTCTTAGCCAGCACTACAGCACCACTATTCAAATATCCTTTCTTTCTTTTACATACGTGCTGGACAAGTAACGTACACAATAAAAAGCCTGCTTTTTCACCATCTTAAAAAGAAAAATTGCTAGCAAAGATACACTCTTCATTTCCCAAAATGATAGTTACAACAATTGGCATATCTCACCTTATTATGCCATTAAAAAAATCCAAATATCTGTGACCCTTCTTTTGGATCACAAGCAAAAGGCAGCAATGAAAATCTTGATATGTCTGAGAAAAATCAAGAGAGACAGATGCAGGTCTCATTCTCAACTCAGGTCTCTGAACATTACAGGCACAGCCTTGGATTCTGGACAGAAGTCATCAGTGATAAATCAGCTACCCAACAGATAGGAGCCAAAGAGCTGGCCTTTATATCTAGGCCCCCTGTACAGTGGCAGGGAGATAGAGATGGTCTTCAGAACAAGTCTGTGTTTGTTTTTGAAAAATTATTTTGTAGAAATAGGTACAGGGCATGCTGCCAGTCAAAAGTAAACCTCAGTCTAAACAGTGCTTTCAGTTGGCCTATTGGAGGCAGCCAGCTGCACACAAATGTATGTGATGTTTAGCATCGCAAATAAAGGCTTTTGACCTCCTCCCCAAAAGAGAAATGGAATCCATTTACAGCTGGATCACAGGTGGCAAGATCTGAACTGCTGGACCTCCTATGAGGCACTTTGAATGTTTCACCATCATGCCCCACCAGGGTAGCAGAACCTCATCTGTGACATTAAGGTTGGAAAAAAAAGAAATAGGCCCAGTTCTTTTTACTTGGTTAATGAAAATTTGGCTTTCTTTCATGCAGATACGTTTTCTAAAAGGAAAGGATCTGTACTCGATACCTTTGACAAACCAAGCTAAATAGTAAAAGGGCTTGAAGTTTATCCATGGCTTTTGATACCAATCTCCCCATCTAATCCAACCAAAAGAAGACAAAGAACCAACACCAAAGGATGTCACCAACACCCACTGACACTGCAAACAGCATTCAAGTATCTTACACGAGAAACACTTGGGAATAGCCTTTGCCTTTGCCATCACACATGTCGAAACCTTCTTACAATGACTATTGGTTACTAAGAAACAGAAAGGAGTTGGCATGGATTTAGTTCAGTTAATAGGCCTTGACAACATAATTTGCAATCACAGGACATATGGGGACCAATCCCGCAGTCAAAGGAGTCCCACGTGCAGAGCAGCTGAGGATCTGGCCCAAAGGTTGCAGCTGCAATTCCCGAAACAGATACCACTCCAAAACAATCAATGTCTTGATGTTTGAAGTCTATTCTCTTCTGAAATAATAAATCAGCTTATTTGGCTCAGTGTGTTGGCCTTGACTTAGATCGCAGCAAGTTTGTGGGGATTTGCCACTGACCTGTGCAATCATTTACATATCCAAACCCTGAATCTGTTACTGTAGTCATGTTGTGTATTCTCCTTTGCCCCAACTTTTGTCAGATTTTTGTACATATTTGCTTAAATGTCAATTTAAAGAAAAAAGGCCAATTTTTTTCTTGAGTAATCTCATGTTCACTTGTGACACCTCAGACCCAATCCTGGAGCTTTGCCTACTGCATGAGATTCAGTAAGTTAACGTGAGGACCTGATTCTACATAACAGCAGTATATGAATAGAAATTGATGGGAGTAACTCACGATGCATAAAATGTTTGCAGAATCAGGCCTGGGAATCGTAAGTGAAACCAACAAGTCTGTTTTCAGTGTCTAACATAAAAAAAATCCAAAAGCAGGAAAACATGAACAGTGTATGATTAAAAGACTGTACATATTCTTTCCATTTTAGTAGGTTAGGATGCTCATTAAAGGAGCATAATTTAAAAAAAAAAGCAAAGATGATTTTGTTCGGCATATCATGGATGTAACTTTTTAAAACTATTCCCACATAAAATTTAATTCCCTTTAAACTTAATAAATCAAAACATCTAATAAATGTTTATGAGATTATAACTGTAAAAACAATTATCTTATAGATTACATGAGATGGGTAAAGGTGGAAACATTGCACTGACAAAGGAACATTTTGACAGGTTTGTGCTTCTGAGATGATCAGCAAAGAACAAGGATCAATAAATGCTTGAACACTGACCATGATTAGTCAGCCATCTCTTCTTATCAGGTTACAGGGCACTGCAGGTGAAAGCCTCCCGTAGTGTCCTGGCAGCCAGACAACCAGTTAAGGCTGAAACTGTTCTGTTCCTACAGCCTTGTAAAGTTACCACCCTCAAGCAGTCTGTCTAGTTGGAAACGGGTGCATCCTCCTGGCAGTGACCCAGAAATTTCTTATTTATCTGCACAAGATGTTTCGTAGTCTCATTGGAAAAGATAAAAGATAGTTACTCTTCAGGAGCAATTAAGAAGTTCATGAACAGCTGTAACATCCGCTACAGAAATGGAGAATAGTTTTTTTCAACGGAAATGAGAAACTTTTCCCACCATTTTCATCAAATGCAAATGCCTTGACATAAGTAGGTGGAAAATAACTGGGACAAAAGAGTCAAAGGCAATAATGCAGGAAATCATTCAACAGGTTGGCCTATCAATGCTACAGCACAAACGTGCTCCAGAAAGATGTGGTGGAGGTGGGAGATCCTACCTGCATCTCAGAAGAGGTGACAGAGGAGATCACAGCTGGCTCTACAGATAAGGAGGAGAGGGTGCAGAGGAAAAGGTCAATGAACAAAATCAGAGCCTCAGACTTCAGCGCTGAGAGCTTGATTCAAGGAAGTGGCTATGCACTGGTGCTGCTTTAGTAACTAAACAGAATTGAAGTGTGTGCTTAAAAGGAATCTTTATGTACTTTGCTGAACTCAGTCCTGGAGTAGCACATGTTGAATGTATTTCTCCATACAAAAATGGCAATTCTGTATTCCCTGAACGTGAAATAATTTTTTCTGGACAATTCCTTCCTCTTGGAGCAGCTTACAAGTCCTGAATCTGGCTTTCCCTCCCTTTGCCTGATTAGGACGTGTGATAACAGGTTTCTCAGAAGCGCAATACAGAAACTCTGGAACAAAGACTAATTCAAACACCAAGCTGTATATACATTAATGTTTAACAAGAGAGGGGAAAGTCTTAAGTCTGACTGGAAGTTCTTGTATGCTATACTGGATACTATTGCTGGCAGGGAATCAGTAAAAATATTCAGAGGGGAGTGCTCTTTCATTTAGCTAAGATATCCTGATTACAACATGAATCATCTGCAACATGCAACATGCATCATTCTGAGCTCTCAAAGAGGTCAAAGATGGTGCTGAAATCAGACTTCCCTCCCACTGGAAAAGATACTGTGATTTTGTCTCTTATTTAAAATCAACAGCACTGGTAGCATTCAAAATGAGAAACACAACTTCATTCTGAATTTCAGACAGAGGCAATGGCTGGTATGTGGGCAACTGAATAAGAAGCAGACAGAATATCACATTTGAATTGAGTTGGGTTTTGTTCTGTGTTTCTTATGTGTTTACTAGAGCAGATGAGTCCAATGCTATCCAAGAAGAAGAGCTATGACTACCACTCTTTAACTCTCCTCAAGTAGTTAAGAGAACCTCCAGTCCCCTAAAATGCTGCTGAGGGTTACTCACCCATCCCCTTGGTGTGGTTGAAGTCGCCTTTCACCACTTTACAGGTTTTGCCATCACCACTGCAGATTCCACAGCGATCCTCTTTGGCAGCTGAGCCAATGATTCCATCGCAGCCAATTTTCTAATGACAACAACCAGAGGTCCCCATTATTTTGTTTGCAAAGTTAAAATATCTCTAAACATTGAGGTCAAGACTAAAATAGACATCTGACTGAAAGCCTGATCGGGAAGAGAACACTGTGAATCAGGGGAACAGTGTTGAGTTGGTTATTCAGCAACCCCCTTCTCTAACACTAAGAGTGTGAACTTTGATTCAGAAGATTTAACTGAAGAAAGTTTCACAAACACTAATTATTCCAGATATCACCATAGATTTCATACTAATCCACTCTAACTTCCTTCAAACACAACAGATTAAAACAATGTTTCATGTTTGTATAGCAATTTCCATCTGAGGAGCTCAAAGACATCTCAGAAAAATGGACCACTACTGTGATACTTAGTTTAGAGAAGAGAAAAATGTGACTTCCTAAAAGAAAATTAACCCAAGTAACCAGAATCCTGGTCATAGCCCTTCACCACACAAAAATTCAGAGTGCTGTTACAAGTTCCAGTTCTGCTCACTGAATGAGCTCAGCTTTGGATTTGGATCTTAACAGGGAGTGTAACATTCAGTTCTGATGACACTTTTGCAATACCTGAAAAAGACCTCATTAATCAAATAGCTCAAGACACCTGCAATGCAAAAGTACTTCAGTGGAAGCAGGTCAGGTTCATATTTGGCCAATCCGTACCATAAGATGGCTTACACAAATACGAAATTTTCCATATGCTTGCACTGAATTAAGCTTAGACATTCAATTGTAAAAAAAAAAAAAAAAATCTAACAATTTCACCTAAAGCTTCATTTTAAATGGTATTTGCATGATTTTCTATACCTACCTAAACTTTTTCCAATAAAAATCTGCAGCTTTGCTTGCACAGACAGGTATTACTAGAATAGTTACAGTACTCCCTGTAGCTATAGAGGTTGTCATGGTAATCTTCCTTATTCACAAACCATTTACAGGTTATGATGGTGACCACTGCACATTTGTAGATCTTGAGATTGATAAGACTTCTTGTCATTAGTTGATGTAAATTGTTTTCTGTCCATGTAAGACCCTCAAAATGATCAGCAATTCACTCTTAAAACATAAATTTCTACTGAAATAAGAGTTGTCATTATGCAAGTTATTAGCAGAGATTCTACTATTAAAAATAGGTTCAAGATTTATTCTCTGTAGATAAACAGTTTCTTGGCAAATGAGTTAGCAGGACTGTCACTAATAACACTTATTTGAATAAGGCTGTTGGGTCTCTCCATTCTTTGCCTTCATATAATAAAGCCAGAGGAAAGTTGGAGAGATATCTTAGGGAACAATCAAAACAACAAACATTTTGAAAAATAGGATAAGCAGGGAAATATTAAGAGAACTTGGGCTGTTTATCTGAGACTGTCTGCGTGTAAGCAATGTGATTTGGACCTGAACTCAAACGTTCCCCTTGTTTCAGAAGACACTGGCCACTGCCTAAGTCCAGATGTATTACAGGGATCAAAGACTGCCAGCATTCAGACGTGTTCTGATGCAGTGTTTGTCTCGGTAAATCATCAGAGACAGACACATGCTGAGAAAGAATGATCATCCTAAACACATACAAGGGAAATGCTGCTCATTAACTAGAACAGCATGTAAGTTGGTGGATGAGAACGACAGGAAAAAACCCGTATAAATGGGAGTTAAAGGAAGGTAGGAGGAAGACCATGGAGTTCCTCAGTTGCAATTCTCAAGTCTGAACTTCACACCCATGTCCAACAAATAATTTTGGGATATTGAATGTGATTCTGCCCCCAAAACAGAAGGATGTCCCAGCAGTTCTCCTTCAGGAAAATAAATATGATTTATTAATGGGGTTGCTGAAAGGCAGCTGGAAATATATGCCTGCCTGCCACCCTGCTGAGATACTGGAAAGGCTGCATTTAATTTAAGACTCTAGTGCTATCTTTTATTGTACTGCATTGTTATTAGCACTATGTGAGCACACAAATGAATAAAGGGAATATAATGAGTGTTGAACCACACTTATTCCCAGCGCTACATGAGGAGTCTGTAGGACTATAATGGAGGCAGGCAAAGAATGGGGAGTTAGCAATCACATGCTTTGCATTTATGCTGTAGTTTCCCAGATAATGTAAACCACTGCAAGCCAGCAAAGCCTCTGAAAGAATAAGACCCCTGTCTTCTGACACTGGGGTTCCAGACAAGCCATTTTCTCCCACATTTACTAGGTCACTGACACACTTTGACTTGAGAGACCCCTTCTGAAGGCATGGAAAGAGCACCCACTGAAATCACAAATATACCTCCCAAAACCTTTGCTGTTTTTTACCTTTCATCTTCACCCTAATTCCCTGTGAGTGGAGGAACTGGGAATGGCCCTTGCAGCCTTCCCTTCAATGGCACCATCCCTCCCATCCACAGGGCAGACTTTCGCTTCAATCCAGGGCTTGGGGATTAAAGCCCCCATCAGATTTGGGCCGGAAAATGGCTTCTTAAAAAGAAAAATCTTTAAGAGAACAAAACAGTTTTCTTTCTTGGCTTCAAGATGAAAATTGGTGCGTTCTTGCTACTTTATGGGGGAAAAAAACCTTGGAAGCACAATACTCTTGTCTACATAAACATTAGAGCCCATTTCCCCCTCCCCAAGTCTTCCAATCATTTCCCAAGTAGAACTGTATTTAATAACAGTACATAATGAAACAGCTTTTGTTAAGATTTGACAGTGGATTCCAAAAGCTGCAAAGTCACTTAGAAACACATTGCAGTGACCACCTTGGTCACTCAGACTCTTTGAAAACTCCCCACATTGAGAATACTGCCACTCTTAAAACAAGTGCAAAGGGGAAGAGACAAGGCTGGAAGGGTGAGGAAGCAAATCACAGTGAGCATCACCCTTCCTGGGAGGAAAGAATCTGCCAGCAGTCCTTGGACTGTTAATTGAGAGATATGTCCAGCTTTTTCCAAGGTGAGAAAGCCCCCGAGATTCCAGAATGGGGGCCAGAGGCTTATGCCTGAGCCCCACCAGACCGGGGGGAAGATCTATTGAGTCTGTACATCACCAGTTTCCCACTGACATTATGCTGTATGCTATATGTATTATACTGTCAATTGTTAAAATAGATAGACCTGTCCTCAACCTGCAGAAAGCTTTCAAAAAAGTGAGGGCTTAATTAACTATATGCAAAGGGAAAATCCCATGCTCAGAAGTCAAGTCTTCATAGTGCAGAAACAATCCGTTAAAACCCAAATAGTTCAAGGGAGTTATTTGATCTTTACCGTCTCTAACTTGTTTTGCGCTGCTTCCTGTATAGTCCAGCACACCAACCAAGGTAAGGTGATTTTTTTAATTAAGAAGCAGAAAGGGGAAGCTCTACATTTTGAAGAAAGACCTTATAAATAACATTCTGTGTGTTTTCTGACCCAAGAGTTATCCTGCAGGTGAGCAGACTGAGTCCATGGACCAGTCCATCCAGCAATAGCTGGATACTTTCAATTCCATCAGTCTTGAATGGACTGGTGAGAAGGGAAGCAGCGTTCTGTTCTTACCAAGATGATCCATTAAGGAGTGAGCAGGGCGCTTGGAGCTCGTCTGTGTTCAGAAGGAAGAATAAAAAGTAAAAAGCCAGCCTGGTGTAACCACCATCTGTTTAGTAGTCTGTGGGAGCATTCGCCACTGTCAGCCCTGTTCTTGGATTCTTGGAGCTTCCCTGTACCATTCAACATGGACTTGGACAGTGATATCCATAACTTTGGCAAAGGGACTGATGTTGACACCACCCAGGAGCTCCACCTCCTGCCTGTACTAGCTGTTGAAAGCCTGCAGTGCTGCAGTACTGCTATTAACAGCATCAATTGGACACGGAGGAAGCAAATTTTAACCAAAGCCAAAGTCCCTTGCCCATATTAAAACATGGGAGTGCTGGCAAGAAACTTAAAGATAGTCTTTCAGGGCTTCAAGTCCTCAGATGGACAGTGACAACTATATCCACAGGTTTCTTAATGATCTTCAACCCAGGCAGGTTCTGACACCATGTTTTGGAACTATCCATTGACCTTTAAATTGGCAGGTAGCTGCACGTTTGCTGAGCCAAAGGCCTGAAATTCATTCTCTCTGAGCTGATATCTCAGTCCACCCTTCCTTCTCTCCCTCCCACTTCTTCTCATTTTTATAATTAAAAATCTGAAAATACTGCTTGTTGGGTGGTATTTCCATCTTCAGTCATTGCTGGCTCCAGCGTAGGAAAAGTCCTCTTCTCTTCTGAATACACATCATTTGGATTCTTCTGTGTGAACTATTTTCTGTATTGCTTGGATATTTTTTAATGATATTTCTATTTGTATTTTCAATGGCTGTGCTCAATTGATACAGCCTGCGTGAGTATGTTTTGCTACATAAACACAATTATTTTTGTTATATACACCCACCCTGTGTAAGAAATGACATTGTAGGCTCACAAAATTGTAATGCTTCCCATATGCTGAACTAACTAGCTGTCTCAATGGATCAAATATAAATATTGATGCAACATGTGCCATTTTACAAATTAATCATGTACAGAGCATGCTGGTTATGACAGATTCATCTACACTGCCAATTTTTTGTCCATAATATCCAATGTCCATTGATACCTCCAGGGATGGACCACATGAAACAAGAATGTACATATGTGAGCAACTGACACTCAGATCTGAGGGTAAGAGAATTCTTATTTCTTTGTTTTAAACACGACTGCCCTTGTGGAGTGTTATGGGTATCTGTCAGGATTTGTACAGGAGGGTGAGCCTAGATCCCTAATCAAGCAGTTCATCTGTAAGTTACTTCTATTTCTGTTCCACAACAAATTTTGTGTGATGGATTGGAGTCCATGTAGAAGTTAATTCAGCAAATATCCTCCTGTCATTTCCCGAGCCTTCAGATTTTATCTGAATCAGAGCAGCTCTGCTGGAATAGGAGATATGCACTGCCTATTTTAAATTAGCATTATCTTATCTGCATTAGATACGCAACTACACTTGCCCACTGACTTTGTGTTTAGATCCCTTAGCAGTTCATGGGGATGCTAGATACAATTATTCTTGATAACCACTTCTTCACATATAGGTTATGTGTCAAAACCCATGTGTTCTGGCAGCAGAGCAGGCGATATGAGCGGACATGCAAATAATAAAAAGCCTTTTCCCATCCCAGGAACTCCTTTGCTTCTGTTCTTTGGTCGCTTTCTGTAGCTACCCCTTTCTGATTCTTCCAAACCAGCTTCATCTGAATTGACACCTCTGATCTGATTCCACCCTGCCTCTGCCCTGGTTTGTACAAATGCCAACAGGCTGCAGATACCAGAGGATTTTATATCAAGTGCCTATTTTTTAAAAAACGCATCTATCATGTCAGTTCTGGATTTGAAAATAATATATATTTATCAGTATATGATATACCTGTAGCTTCCCTTCTGGTTGATTCTTGGCTGCTCAAGCCACAAGCAAAATCTAAAGCCTCCAAGACAGGTAACACCATGAATTGTGTATTATAATATTGTATATTATATTATAATTGTCTATATATATTGTCTACATATATAATAGACATATGTTAACCCATATAACCTCCATGGGTTAACACAGAAGAAAAATAGGGGGAAATAGCATGATTTTTTTTTTTCATATCCAACTCTAAAGTTCATTAAAAACATAGTAAGATATCAACAAAGTCTTGTTTTTTGTCAGTATGCCTTACTCTCAGAAGCCCCGATACTCTTTTTAGGCTTCAAATTACATTGCTACAGACCCAGAAATTTAAAAAAAGGCAATAATACAACAGGCTTCTGTAGTTCAAACAATCCTTCTGGATTTTGTGCACATACACTAAATAATTTATCAAAGTACAGTGCTAAGCCAAGTTGTTGTATGGAGACAAGCTACCCAGTCTGGAACATCTTGTACCACAGTTTGTAATGCAGGAATATGAATAATACATGGAAAATACTCAAGTGAGGAGGCAAAGCCAGAACTGTACGCATCAATCAAATGCAAAAAGTGGGTACTGAGTAGGCAGAAAACTGTTTGCCAGCACAGGTCCAGTAGACAACTGCAATTTATCCTCTGCCTATCCAATTTGCAACAACTATTTTTGAAAATGTGTCCATTTTCAAATTTGTGCTCCCGTTTCATACTATATGACAATTGCTTTTGGAAGAAAGGCGTTCTATAATATTTTTGTTGTGCCAGGACAGCCTAATGTGTGGCTTGTCATCACTGAATGTACTGTGGATTCACCAGCAAGTTAAAAGTAGACGTGACGTGACAAAACGTTCATGAGAAAACTGCAGATAGAGCCAAAACATCTTCACCTCTTAAATTGTTAAATCCCAGCAAAGACTGCCTTTGATCTCTAGCCCGGTTCCACTATACAGGAGGTCTCTCTTTTCAAAGAGACCTTAGATTACACCCTGAAGTACAATTTGTAGTCCCCACTAGAAAGTTCTCATGCTACCACAAGTCTCAGACTAATCCTCCTTTGAGAAAAGCCAGCTCAAAGTCATGTGCATCATAACAGTCAGCTGAGCAGCTTGTCTTCTCCCCACACCACTGCTGTGTGACATCTGACACCTTTTTTAGCTCTACCTTCTGCCAGCAGTTTTCTATTAACATCAACAGCACAAACAGAGTGAAGAACTATAAGAGGTTAGAAAGTGCACTGCTTCCATGAACGTTGACTCATGAAACATACACCCAACAGTCTTGAGGAAGAACAAAACCCTCAAGGAATCCTCTCTCTGAAAGCCACTTGTCACTTGAAGAGAAATATAAGAAGATAAAAGCAATCTGAGCTGCAGGTTGCACTGCCTTACCCCATCTTCACTATGACTGCAACGTCCATGCTAGAGAAAGCAAACTGTGGAAGCAGGCAAGAGAGAGAGGCTGCAAAGCCCAGATGAGTCCTCCTCCTCAGATGCATCAGACTGCTTTTTTTCTCCAACCTGCTACAGATTTTCTGTCTACGAAAAATCTCAGGAGAAAAGAAATTCTCCTTGCTAGAAGACTGTGTGCATTTCAAGAAGAAAAAGTCGAAGACCTATACACACATTGAACAAGGCATCTAGTTTGCTCAGAGGATGGTAAGGATAAGTGCATTTGTCATTACTCTACAATGTTTCTTCTATAGGCACAACTTTATAGCACTCCCTTCAGTTTTTGAGACCAACTCCTGAAGCTCTTACATAGCTTTTATTTTGTCCTCATTCTGGCAAACTTCTATTGCTATTAAGAAGGAAATGTTCAGCCTCAAAAACAACTCTAATAAACAAGGACAGGAGAAAATTGAATGAAGACCTTATGATTTGTCTCAAAGATAAGGAGTAAGATTATAAAAAGTCTAGGTGACTTAGGAACCCCTATGCTAAATTTAGGGCTGAGTTTGCTCTATGGTGCTTCTATGCATGACCAAGGTATTAACCAAGTTTACTTACTCCAGCTGCCTTCAGGTGTAAGTGATAAATACAGGGATGCTGCTGCTTATAATGATTTTCCTTCAGGGATAGTGAGGCTGACACCAAAAGGCTTAATTCACACTGTTTAGATTGGAGCTTAGCTCACGGCTTTAAAATGAAACTGTAATAAGTTCACAAAGTACAATTGAAGGAAAACTCTCCTCCCTTAGTGCCAAAATGCAGTTAGAGTATTTTGAGGCTTTAAAGAATCTGTTCTGCTTCCCTTCTCAAAACCCCCTTCTCCTTGCAAGAACAGGTTTTTTTCTTTGCCATGTTCATCTACATTCATTCATCATGCAACAACGATGCATGAGTTTCATTTAGGAGCATCTACTGCTGAAGGGAAAAGAGCTATTACATTTCCTGGACTAGATGTTCACAGGCAATGGTTACTGCTAATTTGTCTGTTACACTGGCAATGTGTCATTCCCGCCTTTGAGAGCCTTTAACTAGAAGGATTACACAAGAAAATAAATAACAGTAATACCACCCTCTGATTTCAGCACTTATTCTCTTCTCCAGGCCCCCTGCAATGCTTGTTGCCAGGCTTTGTCTACACTGGGTAAAGAAATAAGGAGAAGAGTAATTAAATAAATATGCCCATTAAATTGGTTTAATAGGCAGCAAGTTAGACAAGTATCTGCGGCAAATGGGGTACACAGTCACATATGGCAATTCTCAGTGCTGAACTGCATATAAGGCAGAAGAGTATTATAAATGAGTTCACAAGGCTTTCAAATCTGCTCGGCTTGAATTGATCATTTTGCATTTTCTCTCAGCCAGATGCAAATGGACTGAATGTTCTGCAGCTGTCATCACCTCTCTGCACAGTTAAAGGCAGTTGCCCCTGACTTAGAGTGCAATTTGCTTTTCATGATGTACCTCCAAAGCTCTGTGCTCATAAAGGTTTTCATTTGGAGGGGAGCTGGCTACTGCTCCTCACTGGAAGAAGAAAACGTACATTGCCATAATGTCTGATTTACCATTTGTGGCTGATCTGAATGTTTGGAGCAGTAAAGCTGGCCAGCCCAGCGTAATGGTCAATGGCACACAGCTGGAGGTGCACAGCTGGCCTTACTATAAAAGGTTATTAACGGATTTTTTAGTTTTTTCAGATACAGCTGAAAACAGGGAAAAATTAAGTAACTTGGGATGCATCATGAACCTGGCTCTATGCAAAGCACTTTGCATTAAAGAGCATATAAAGAATCAAACTCGTGCTGGCTCCCCAGCAACGTGCTGTTCAGATTCTTCATCTGAATAAATTAGAAGGACTGAATTAAACACGCCTTTTCAGCAGCATTTGGCAGCAAAGAGTGGGAAGTGTCTCCTGCAGCAGTGCAAAATTCAATCCAGACAAAGATTTTTCACTTATCTCACACTGCTATTAGTAAAGATGCATTATGTCCCCAAAACCTCTCTTATACCCAGGTGAATATCGTGTTCATCTGTCTCCCTGCCTGGAAGGCTCAAAGCAATAAAAATTGGTAGTTCTTAATCACTGCTCACAGAAATCAGAAATAATGCCAAATTTGGTGTGCCTTGTGCTCCCAGGGCAAACCAGCATATCTCCAGTGAAGTTAGTGGAAGTAAAGGGTGATGCTAGAAAGCTGTTCTGGTGGATACAACAGGCTGGTTAATACTGAAAAGACAAACTCCTAGCACAGGATACAAATCTAGATGAGGATAAACGCAGAGGAAGAACTGCCAGGAAGAATCCAGCACTGGCAAGGTTGCAGTAGCCATCTCAACTGTCTTTCACATCACTAACGTGTGTGCAGCAAACTTTGAACACATGCTACATGATTAGGAGAGAGAAAAACCACTAAGTGTCTGCCCTGTCATAGTGTCTGTGACAAATGACTTGAATCCAACTGCAACACATTGCTAGGAGCATCCATTCCGCATGACTTCCTGCAATTTATGATCTTTAAATAAACATTTTCTTCTCCCCCTTCCCTTGTCCAAACTTTAAGTCTCCAGTTAGTATGGGTCTACACAACTCCACTAAATTTTCGAGAAATCTGAAATACCAGCTCTAAGGGATGGCCTCCCTAAGCATTCAGTGTGCTGCGTTACAAACTGCCTTACTGCCCAGCAAACCATGAAGAGTTGTATTACAAAGATCTCCCACATCTAGTCTTGGTTCCATATGTAATTTGGCTAGAGAGAAATAATCCTCACTGCAATGGTTATAGGCCACCACACCTTCACTCCAGGAAAAGGGAATCAAATCTGAAGACTCTTGAACAGAGTCCTCTTCATTTCCATTCTTGACTTGTCTGACCAAAGACAGAAGGACAAGCATGTTCAGGGTTTGGCCAGTCCCTCCAGGGACAACCAAGGGGACATTGGTTGTTCCATTGTGGTACAGCAGAAGGAAGCCTACCCTACCTTCTCTCTGGTTTACTCTTTGTGTGACCCAAGCAAGACAATGCAGATGAGAGGCAAAAGAAAACTGGCTTGGGTTGTGCTCTGGGCTGCAGGATCTGCTCCTTTAAACCTATATTCTCTATTGCATGGAGCTTTAAAACCTAGTTTGTGGGAGGAAGCGAACCTTTTTCTTACTGCAAGGGAAACAGGCCTTTCAAACAGTTTTGATGGGCCCCTACAGTAACTCACCTTGGCATTATACAGTAATAGAGTCAACAAAAATCACACAGGGGAAGCTACTGGCTCATGCAGCTGCAGGAGCCAAGAAGCAACTGGTATTGAAAAGCCTCCTCAATATTTCTAGGCAGGAACCAGGTAGGCCTGAAAAGCATCATGACGTTGGCAATGTAACACTTGTAACAGGCTAGTGACAGTTTGTAATTCAGTTTGCAGCATCAGTGTTTTTTTCAGTGATTCCTCTAATAGCCAAAATGGAGCAGTTAAGCGAGCCAGATTTCCACTCCCATCTGCTCCCCTCACAGAAGTCCCTTCCCACCCAAGCCATCTGATGACTGCACATAAGCAAATGCGATCATTGAGCATTCCCAGCTGTTCAGTAATAATCTCATACCTCGGGCATTTATCATAATTCTCAGACCAAGACACAGGGCTGTGGAGCGCTTGCAACGGGTCTTATAAAATAGGGTTGCCCTCTCACCTCAGAGCAGCCTCCCAGCCACCCACACAGATGCCTGTTCTTCTAGGATATACACAGCTGCCCCAGACTACACATAACACTAGAAATAAAACAAGAGAAAGTTACTCCACCTGGCACTTGCCATGTACACAGAGGTCGGTCTCGTAAGGCCCACATGGAGTACCATCGAGGACTCTGTCTGTCACCAGCACAGGGGAATCCTTCCCCAACGGAGAGCAGAAGAGCTCACATGGCTTATCTGGAAAAAGAAATACAGCACAAACAAGTGTTTGAGGCAATGGTGATGCAATCTCTACATGAACAGATTTGGAAAGGTATCTGTTGATATTTTCATCTTTGAAGGAACATGAGCCTTTCAATTTAGGCCTGTCACTCCCTCACTTTAAAATATCAATATTCAAAGGGTTACATTGATGAGATCGGTCTTCTAAGACACAGAAAACCATTTAGTCAGTACACTTCTATGTATGTTTGTGAACGGAAGATGTTTGTTACAGGGAACATTCAGCAGCCTGATATGAATGACCAAATCATTGTGTGAGCGTCTCAGACAAAATTCAGGCTACAGCCAGTGATTTAAGAACAACAAGTTCTCCATTTCTACTCTTGCATCACTTTGCCAATAAGAACACTTGTATACATAAATTTAAAGCATTCTTGCATACATGTCACCTACTATTTCCTTAAACTGATATTTGTGGTCCTACAAACATTTCTGTCAGTGAACTATGCTGCTAGAATATATAGAGAAAGAACCCCCAAATTAATTTGAAATACATCAGTAGAGAAAAGTTGCATTTTTCATCCATGCTAATGGAAATTGTTATATTATATACTTAGACCTCACTTTGGAAAAGCTACTATTGTGTTTAGCTAGAGAAGGAGTTAAGTAAAAAAGCTTTTTCAAAGATTTGTGTTATTAACTGGCAGCATACAGCAGACGTCAGGGTTTGCTGACTGCATTTGCCATATGTTTAAGTAACAGATATTTAGGCAATGTAATGTTTTTCCTTTGGAGCTGACTCTGCTACTCACGGACTTCATCCAAGGAAGAACCTATAGACATTCAAATGGAAACATGTTTTGTTCTGCATAGTCAAGTACCTCCACTCATCAGACATAAGCGAGAAGGTTTGCCAATACATTAAGCTAAGTGGCATAGGCCTTTTCTAAGTTTCCAATGCAATCAATAACCTGCAACCAGCTCCCACCTCACTAATGCATATAAGTAGAGTTCAAGCACAGTGGAGATTAGCTCAAGGTTGGTTTGGATCTGTGTCTGTTTAAATGCTTCTCAGTGTGGTGCTTTGATATGCTGAAAAAAGGTACTGGAGAACATTGCATGGGTGCTCTAACATGCTTCAAGAAACAGTGACACTGATATGTGAAGCTGAGCTGCCCTCTGTCCATCTGTCTTGCTTGACAGAGGAACTACAGGCATATCCTGTGGATGTTCAAACTCCCTGCCTTGTGCCTGATACAAAGCAAATTCGCAGAGGCTGGATTTTGATTTCACTTGCAGAGTGAACAGAGGAGCTGGGAAAGCTGTTGAAAGAGCAGCTTGTGCAGGAAACCGCTAGTCTGACCGCCTCTGGACAGCCTCTCTTTCTGCAGCTGTGAGATCTGCAACAGGGCAGGAGAGGTTTCTAATTTGCATTCACAGAAACTGAGGCATCACGGCTCAGGTGAGCGAGGCGTTGCTAGATAGCAGGAACAACGTTGGCTATTATATTTTAGCAATAGCTTGTTCAATCTTCAGGTGGCCAAAAAATGGCATATTCCCCTTCTGTGGCTCAATGAAGTTCCCACTGCAATATGCTACTAATTCTGGCAGCGCTGATCAGAGAAGATCACTGAATCATCCGTTTTCTTTTCTTTTCTCTCCTATTTACAGGACCCTCAGCAACCTGTTCCTGATCGGTTCCTGATTGGAAATGGAGAAAGGAGTGAACAGCTCACCCCTGGAAAAAACTGGGAGAGTTTTCTGTGGCTGAAATTAGTCAGGGAAGTAGCTCTGCATTATGCGTTCACCCAGCAAAACTATTTGGGGAGGGGGCAGAGCAGAACAACAAGCAAAACCAGCCTGTCTCCTGGGGCATCTGAAGGAATTGTGCTCTTGGAGGGTCTGCTATGGGAAGTGAAATGCTGTCTGTACGCTTGTCCTGGCGTCAGACCTAATTTGTCAGTGCTAGCACAGGAAAGGGCTTATCCAATGTCTGGTCTTCTGGTATCAGTTCCAACACCACCCTCCTCTGTTCAAGCATGTCTTTAAGGTGACCAAATGAAACTAGCCTTGTCTGTTTTTCAGCAGAGTGCAGCGAAAAGATGTTTGTTCCTGCAGAAAGGACATTATTACGATCCTTTTTCATATCCCCCCAACATCTGGTTGCATAGTAGATGAACAGCAAGATCCAGCCAAGGAAGCATTAAAGGAATGTAAGTAGGATAGGCAATCATGCTGAAATGCCCAGAATTGACACACATCAAAAATGTCCCAGGGAATCCTTCTTTATTTTCAGTTCCATATTAATTTGAACTTTCTAATGTTTAAACTCCCATTCCCAAATACCTGCCTGTTTAGGCTGGGAATCAAGTTAAGGCATCTCTCCCCCAGCATTACAAAAAGATGAGTAAAGAACTGACAGCTCTGTATCTTCTGTTAAGAAGGCTAAAAGAACAGCAGGGCAGCACCAAGAAGAACTAATTGTAATTGGTCTTTCAGCTGTAGGTAAGAGGAAC
Source organism: Calonectris borealis (assembly GCF_964195595.1). Classification (NCBI taxonomy): domain Eukaryota; kingdom Metazoa; phylum Chordata; class Aves; order Procellariiformes; family Procellariidae; genus Calonectris; species Calonectris borealis. Next base: position 4,369,259 of record NC_134322.1, on the reverse strand, counting down.
ATACTATAGCCTTCTCACCAACAAATGAGAGTCTTGCAGGTGAAATCAAGATGGGTTGAGAAGCTGCAGTGAAAGAACAGCAAGGAATTACAGAGTAAGATGAAAAAATTTACCATCAATGATGACAGCTGTCAGGAGGCTTTTCTTCTTGTTGGTGTATCTGTCATGGGCTTGGCACTGTTGGTCCCTGAAGCTTGGCACACCTTTAGGGCAGGGTAAGTTCTCACACACAGTGTGCTCCACGCTGGCTCCCCGGCAGTTCTTCCCACCTGGCCCCGGGCTATCACGGGAAAGACAAACCAGGGTCAGCTTCTCACAGGCACACCTTCGCCTAATTTTCCCTGTCCAAGGCAACTCTTGAAATAGCAGGAAGGATCCTTCCTCTCAGATGTTCCTTGCTGGAGGGCAAATCCTGCTCTCAGTGGCTCTGACAGAAAATTATTCACGCTCCATTCTGGATCTATAATTGGCTTATCATAACAGTTGCTCTGGCATACTTCAGAAGCACGTTCTTTTGTGTCCCATACACAGATCAATAAATAGGAGCTGCCTACACATTGCACACCTCAGATAAGAGGTAATCCAAAATGCTATTCACTTGTGGGCACTCAGCAGCCTTCTTAGAAGATACAGAGTTTTTAACTGTGTGAATTCTGGTCAAGAACCAAGGGATGTGACTAATTTTGCACTGCTGACCTAAATTTCTGTTTTAACTTCAACAGAAATTCATTGCTGTCCTAACCTATTTTCAGATGGAGCAGGCAAATGACTGAGAACGAGTGGAGAGAGAGAGAGTGAGTGTGTGTGTGTGCGCGCGCACATGTGTACCAGCAGTTTCAGAACAGGACTTGAAGTAAGGCACTCCCAAACTTTGGGTTCTGCCATGACATCAGGCCTGAGCTCTGACTAACTTTTCCTGTGACCTGGGACAAGTTTCTTAACTGATGGTGACTTGTGAGGGTTAGGCTTTGGAAGGTGCACTGAGCATGACACCTAAAGACTAAGTATTATTTATATTTGCACAGTCAGGCAGTTCAGAAGATAATTTGTGGTTCCATCACAAATACCAAAGTTAAGTATTTGTATTCTTAATGGGGAACCTAGAGGCACCACGGTGACGTTACTGTGCCCAGGATCACACCAAATACGCAAGGGAGAGGCAGGCAACCCGGAATGTTTCACCTTTCTCTTCCCACCATTTGCTTTGCCCTCTGCCTCAAACACTCTTAACAATGGGGACACAGCAAACGCCTCTTCAGCACATGTCCTTAAGGTTCTGTCTTCAGCAGTTTGAAATGAAAATAACATATAACCTGTACTGTAAGTAGGGTGTCCAGAAAGAAATCTGTGCAGCAGATAATCTCCATCCATGAAAACCATGCCATTTTACACATTTGTTTTTTCAACATGCAGGAAAGGCCACTAATCCAAGACCAGGATTAAGCACCTGCAAAATCTATTTATTCTTACTTATGATTCCCCAGAGAAGAAGGAAAACTCAAACTCTCAACAATAGCCTATATTTTCTTTGCAAAACAAAACGAAAAAAAACACAAACAAAAAAACCAAGTAAGCAAAAGACTTAGCCATCCTAACAGATAATTTCTTTAGCTACTTACTGATACTCTCCTGAATTTGTCACATACCCATCTCCCCAACTGTAATCAGCAAAGATGGATAAAGTCATGTTCTTACTTTTCTTTAACAGATGGCTATAAAAAGCAACTCCAGCCAAATTCCAGTTTTTAGCAGTGTGGTAGTTCATTCCAAAAGCTTTTCCCCCCCCTCCCTCCCAGAAGAGCAAAGAACATCAGGTTATATCACTCAGCTAATTAGAAACCAAGGCCCTCACTGTATATCGTTTATTTGTGTCAGTGGTCCCAGCAAGAGTTGCCCTGTTCATTTACATGCTGGCTATAGGACTGGGTCTTTGATTTCCTAGCTGTGCTGAACTTGATGAATTCAGCATTCGGTGCAACAGAAACATTTGATTCTGCACAGAAGAGCTTTATGCCAAATTTCAGCCTAGATCAAATTTTTACAGTAGCTCCGTTAATCCCAGAAAGAGTGTTTTGGGTTTTTTTTAATGGAAATGCTGATCTCCAATGACACTGTAACATCACAGAGAGTCACTAGAAAAACAGCCTAAACAAATGCCTGCTCGCACTGCTAACACCTCTTTTCTGCCACGGACACGTGCAAGGCAGCAGATGTGCTGAGACTGATGCAGAAATCTTCTGGGAGGATTGTGTCTGCTGCCTTAGACTGGATGAGACAGACACTCAGTCCAGATGACTAGAAGCATGACGCAAGCTTCTTCCCACATGAACCCTGCACTCACATAAAGACATCAGATACGCGAACTTTGGTTTCAGCACCATCTCTTCAGCTACAGCAAAAGAGATGTAGCCATTGAACATAAGTGACTCTGTGCACGTTTGTGTGTACATGCACAGGAAAAAAAAAAAACCAAACAAAAAAGAAAGCAGTCAGAATACCCAAAGAGTAACAGAGCTCTCTCTCGAGAGCAGGGTATCAAGCTGATGGCCATGGAACAGGAGACACAGCAGGACTGCTATTTACTGTGCTCATCAGCAGTTGCTTTGGCTTTAATCTTAAGATGTCATTAACTTGTGAGGGACTTTCTATGAGCTTGCCAATGCAGACTGGAGGCAAGCAGTTCTCACTGTTGGTAATAATGGTCACTGGCAATACTGAAGTAATAGCCAAATCCATTAGGACACAGAGACTTCCTGAGCACCCACCACTCCCGGTCAGTGGGAGCTGCAGGAACGTAGTACTTTTTGGCCTGCACTCCTCTGCTTGGCCCTTCAGCAGCCTGACCTGTCTTCCCTTTCTAATTAAGGAGTAAAATGAACTGCCTCCTCCTGATGCAGTTTCTCCCAAAATTAGAGTCGGATGCACTCATCTCATCAGCCACAAAAAAACAGAGCATCCTACAGATTTGGGGGATGTTTCTTCTCCCAGTAATCCAACAAAAAATAATACATCCAACAAGACCTTCCCACCTCAGCCCCCCTCTGTCCAGCACCATCATCCTTTATTTGGTAGTATGTTGCTGCTTTCTACTAGACTAACTCTAGTAAAACACTAGTAGAATATACAGCATCAAGGGGTTCAGGAACGAGCAGATAAACAGACATGGATAGACAGTCAGAGCAATGGACAAGACATAGCTCTGCCATGCTGATTATTTTCTGCTCTGTTACTGTTTGGGTAGGGAATGCAGAATTACTGACAGTAATCTTTTACTTAACTGACCTCTATAATAGTATTTCAGTATCACAGGCCTCTTGGCACGTTCAGACAGGATACTGAGGGTTTTCATCATGCAAGATGAAGAAAACCAACGACAGTCACTCTCTCTGGTCTCCCACAAACGGTTACCTAGCACTTGTTCATATACCTTTCTTTTCCTACTTCACTCCATTTTTGTGGCTTCATGCTTTTGTCCCTTCCACTGTTCCAAATGCTGAGGCCAAGACTTTGGGCATCATCTCTATCAGATTCTGCAAAAGAATCTGTAGGGAAAGATCTCTGTAATCCCAGGTCCCAAGCCCTGTATGGGGATTTCCAATAAACAGTATAATTCAAGCCCACCCTGACACATGCCTGAAACAGTGACTGTGCGGGAGCTCCTGGTAGACAACTTCACAGCCACCTTCCCCTGTATTTATGCCAAGAGAATCTACCCACTAATGGAACTGAAGAAATCAAAGCCCATTTATACTACTGTGACCCTTTTACATGACAAGAGGGGACTGGAGAAGGGGTGGAGATCTCATTCTGATGTTGTCTTTAAGCCAGTGGTATTCTCTTCAATCCCACTGAACAACAATAGTCCAAAGCCTAGTCAAGAACACAAGGCAGCACAACTCAAAAGTCTGCACATGCAAACTGGCTCATGACGCACTGCCTTACAACCTTTTGGAGGCAATGCATGCAAATACTCAGAGAAATTACAGAGAGGAAAAACCAAATCAAACAGTGAAGCAACTGGTTTAAAAATACTAATAGTCCCACAGGCTCAAAAGTCAGCTGGCAGGAGTAGAGATTCCAGTTAAAAAAAAAAGTCCCAAGACCAAATATATATAAAATAAAAGATAAATCCCTTAGCCAATATTTTTGGACAGTGAATAAACCAGCTGCAGAAGTGGGCTGACGCCAGGAATTTGAAGCAAAAGAAGATCACGTGTGTATCCCCAGCCAAGAATGTATATGAGCAAGAGAATTTTAAAATCAGTGTGCAATCTTGGAGGGAGCATTTCCTGTAATTTAAGGAACGATGATGAATGGATTTAGGTTTGGTCAGCACTGTGGTTAAAGAGGCTTTTTGTAGCTGACAGCAAAGAAACCAGCTCAGTCCCTTGTTCAGGAAAATAAGCTGGTAAAAATCAAGCTTGGACATTATAGACATGCAATTGCAGTTCAGCGTTATTTAAGGAGAGGGATAAACAAAAATATCCCTTTCGCATTAATACAGCTCAGCAGCAGCCAGTGTGTGCCTATCCATCATCTAGGCATGTCTTCAAAGTGACTATGTTGCTAGCCAGAATTTCAGTCCCTATTTAAAAAGTTTCCTGTGCTTTGTCTGCGGAGAAAATCTTAAAATATGAATAAAGTTAGAGATACACAACTTGTAGGGCTGCTTTCAAGATTGTGAGCACCCTCACTCATCTCAGAAGTTATAATGCACAAAACCAGGGGTGGTCAGTTAAATGGCCACCATGGTAACCTGTTCAGGCCTCCCATAAGAAGAAAAGACTTTCAGATGTGCCTCAGTTGACCTGAGGGATGAAGGATGGCACATGGGAGATAACAACACTTAGATTTCTTCCTGAATCAGAAAAAAATCCAAGCCCAAGCAGAGAGCATAGGCTTATTTGTAGTCACTGTGCAGGTGCTAAACAGCACCCCTGCACTCTGTGTGCAGGAAAACTTTCCTTTTCATATGTACATCCTGATGTACAGAATGTCTCAAGGTGCTTTACCAGCACAGCTATATGACACTATGGCCACTGTTAGCCACTCTATTGCTTCCCAAGCCCAGAGCAGCACTCCCTGCAAAACTGATCTCTAAGACATATTGGCTCAGTTTGGTCTGTAGATCCAGATCAACCCCTCCTCATTCACTGCAGTGCTGGAGAAGAAACACAGCATCATTTTTTTCTGCCAAACTGCATGTTTTTAATTCAATTGTTTCTATGTTTGAATCATTGCAATGGGCCACTTCCAATGGTAACCCTTCAAGCCACTTCCACAGAACCTACTTCACTCTGAGTCACTCCAGGATTTTGACCTGGTCCTTGCTGCTTATGAACAATAAATCTCTCATGTCCTCTGCACAGCTCTGCCGCCCATTTCTTCCCTGTACTCTTGCAGCAAGGATTGTCTAAGTGCTACATGCAAAAAGAAACCAGCATGACGTGAAGACTTACGGGGGATTGTCGCATTTCCGCTGTCTGAATCGCACTCCTGTGCCACAAGTCCGGCTGCACATGCTCCACTGACTCCACATGCTCCAGTCTCCGTCAACATGTTCAGGGATGGGAGTTTTACTGACACACTCCCCAGCTCGGCACCACTGAAACGCAATTGTGTTAGCACAGGCTGGAAAGAAGCCCTGATCTTGCAAACATTCCTGCAGAGGTGGACTTAAAGGGATGTCTGAGAGATTACAAGAAGCCCATGTTTAAGTTTCTAGAGATTCAAGGCTTCAGTGAGATGGAGGTGGGAGGAGGAGAAAGGGAGGAGGCAAAACACAGAAATTTAAGTGTCACCCTCAATGAACCCCTGAAGGGAGTTCTGTCATTAAAGAAAAAAAAAAAATCACAGAATTGAGCCCCTTGCTTTATAAAGCAGATAATTATCTAAGTGCTAAGACTTAAAGCCACACTCTTCACAGAAACCGAGTCCAAGAAATTATACCCCAAAGCAATGTCTTCATCAGCAGTATTCCCAGTATATACAAAATAATTGAGGTATTTTGGACCTAACTTGGCTAAAGCCCCAAACAACCTTTCATTCTAATAGGTTGCTCTGGCCCTTGACCAAGCAGCAAACTTGGCCTGTTCTCCTGCTCTGTCCAGGATATGATACAGTAAGCACTGCTAAGCAATCTTACGAAAGAATCACCAGGACTCCTGTAGTTAGAAAAACATATATCTAAAAATCTTTTGTCTCAGCTTTTCTTGTCATTGTTTATTTGCAAGCAAAGAAAAGGTCTCTAATCTTTGATTTTAACAACAAACTTTTAAATTTTACCCTTTCTTACCTCCCCAACCATACAACATTCAAAAAATACTAGAATCCAAAATCAGTGAGTAGAGGGCTGGCAGTTACCAAACCAGTCACGTTCCTTTGTAATCTAACAAGTTACCAGCCGCACTGGGAGAATCAACCACATTTATGAACGACATCCCACCGAGCACAGCCCGTCTCAGAGGTTGAACGTGTTCACTTAAGTCAACTTCTGTTAGCGCAGTAGATCAGCTGGAAGGCAGCAGCTGAGCCTCAGTAACTCCCACCCTTATGGCACTGAAGCCAGTTACTGGAGTGGTGATTTTCACTGGAGGGAGATCCACTAATCTGAGTGTTTACTTTGTGTTTCTTTTAACAATTTTCTACATCGACCTGGATTCTGGAAAGTCCATATAAGCCTTAGTCATCTGAGGATATGCAGACAGTACAGCAAACGATACTTCAAAAATAACTGAACATAACTGAATTTGAGCTCAACACATTTTGAGCTACTTTTAGAAACGATAGTTTTTAAGTAGCCTCTTTTTCTTTCCCCATCTTTTTCCAGTCCCCAAATGTCAGTCTAAATGCTCTCCACACTTTCTACCTCAAATATAGCCAAGAACACCACTACCTTCGCTTACACTGAAAAACCACCTCACTCGTGAAACACCACTGACAGCAACGAACAGAAGTGGCAGGAGCGAGCTACTACCTAACACGACTCGCAGGGCACTCAGCCTGTGCACTCAGCAGAGTGAGGCATGGGGTTTTCCTGCAGTGATTGTAGAATGCCTAGACCACAAGAACTTGACTACTGAGATCTCCAGAGGCTACTGAAATACACGTAACATAAAATCAGAAAGACTTAACCCAATCCAGCTGTTAATTGAGCAGTTTCTGTAACAGAATCAGTAAAAAATATGGGTTTATGGTAAATACTGAACATCTTGGAAACATTATTCCACAGACAATGCTGGAAAAAACAAACTGACTGCTACTGAGCATTTTGATTACCTTGTCTGCGCCACATTCAGTGCCATCCAGAGGGGGGTCCAACTTTGTTTTACAGGATGTATCTCCTTCCACCAGGCACCAGAGCCCAGCACACATCAAATGCTGTAATCACAAAGCAACAAGGTGCAGTTATTACTTTTGGAGATGTCAGCTATCATTATGGGATACACTGCAAAGCTCAGGCAGTCTTTCTCAAGTGAATCCAGAGGCATCTCGTTGGTTTGGGAGCAATTATTTTTTAAGGATAGATTGGCATTCAGTGGTGGGGCTGAGAACGTAAAAGAGATTGATGGATGCCTTTGTCAGGAACAAAACCCACCCAAAACAAGAAGTATGTTATTTAAATAGATTTCTTTTCACAAGAATAAATCTGGTCCATTATAAAAGAAAGGCCAAGATGGGGGCTTTGGAACCATGCCACATACTTACATGTCCGAGCTGCTTAATTACTTGTATTTTTTAAAAAGATACGCAAGTAACTAAGCATGATGAAACGCAGTCAGCCCTGCTGGATCTGGTGGATGCTATAATCAGCCAGCAATCCCCCTTGGGAGAAGAAGATCTTAAGGTGGAATGAGAAAGAAGAAAGGATTTCATGGTGTGCCATGCAGCAGAGTAGGAGCTTGGTGACAGGCAGGCGCAAAGTTAGTAAAGGTTTGATGGTGAGAAGTAGCTGCTAGAGACCAATGTGCTAGAGAAGGTGAAAAGTGAGATCTGAGGGCAAGAGCAGCAAGAGGCACAGCAGATCTCGCTACCAGACTTGAAACACATTCTGGGTATCATTACTCAACATTGCTGCTCTGCTCAGCCAATGTGTGTTGCAGGGATATTAATGCTGACCACGCTTGCGTGATCTGTCAGATCAATAATGTTTTCAAAATTTGAGAAAAAGAACCAGGAAAAGGGGCCTTTACATTGTTAACATTTTCCACAGCATCCACCGTGCTTTGCATTCCATGAAAGTGGACGATTTCAATACAGTGCTACAGATCTGAGTACCAAAAAAAGAAAAAGAAGAGTTACATTTCTTTCCACTATTGTTCACGTTTCAATGTAATGGTAAAAAGATGAGAAGCCTGACTCAAGTGCCAGCTGGTCTTGTCAAGATTTATTGCACCTCATTAAATAGTTGAGTCAACACGCTTCAACCTTATGGTTCTTTCACAATGTAATGTAAGAGACTGTGGGTGCATGTGTGTTTTGTGTACATGCATGTTGGTATGTCTATATAAAATAGATCTGTACGCCAGAGGGTGCAAACGAGATAAATCCCAATACCAAGAGTGATGATGTAGAACATACTGAAACAAAATAGTTATCACAGCAGTATCTGCATCCTGTTTTATTTCTACATTTCTTTCTGGAAAGAGGATTTTGCACTATTTAAACCAAAAGAACATTCACAAAAACTAGAAGCAGACGGCACAATTCAGCAACATCTGTATTAACCACAACACAGAAAGTCATCATCAAACAAACAAACAACAGCAAATACACCAGGGAAGCCTAAATCAATGAATTTTGAAGACATTTTCCCCAAACTAATAGAGCATATGGGAAAATATCAGACTTTAGTAATTTTGACTAAATGACTGTAACTAATTAGTGGTTTAGCCACAGCTCTGAAAGCACTTAAGCACCAATTAGCCATAAGGACATCACATACTGTTTTACAGATAGGTACACTGAGGCAGAAGAATTGACACGCCAGAGATTTCAGAGCTTACTGAGAAGTCAATTGTTCCACACCGCAACTCCCAGATTCTCAAAACCCCGCCTTCCCTGGAGAGGGCTAAAATCAAAAAGTACATCAATTAACTGTCCACAAGTGTTACAGAAAGAACACCAATCTAGGCAATAAACCGTTTAAATTGAAAAAGCTTCTCCCCAAATGCCAAACTTACAGCTCTAAGAGGATGCTTGTTTTCCTAGTTGTAAAGCTACAGCACCCTTGCACCTGATTTAACTCACTGGGATCTAAAGGTGATGATTCTTTATGTTAAGATTACACATATGAATGATTAAAAAGGATTCAACAGTTAAGGTATGTTAAAAGCACGTCACAGACCTAAGTGGAAGGTATCATAGGAGGTTCTAGACACAGTGGCAGGACGTGCTACATGTAGCTACAGGACACAATTAAATGCAGTCTATGAACGCGATAGACTTGCTAAACTCTAACAGTTTCTTTGCCATTACAAATAATTGTATTGATGACCTATAAATGTTGTTACTGTTAAGCCAAGGTCGGGAATTAATTGACAATCTGGACTGTCTCTTCTCCCTTGATGACTGTGGACAGTGATCTTGTGAGAGCACCATCTATCAGCAATGCCTCCTTTCAAACCGTGGTTGGGGAATACTGGTTTGTAAAATGAAGGGAAGCTTCAAAGATGAAGGGCGGAGATAGCACGTATTTTCACTTTTCTAGGCTTCAGCCCCTCTCTTGCATATAACCACAAAGCTTCAGAGCAGAATGTGATGAGAAACGCTCCAGCCTGATCTCTTGAATGACCCAGACAGAAATTTTGCCCCATGGTTCCAGAAGGAAATCCTCTGCCTCTGCTTTCTGTCAGAAAGACATCCTGGCTGAAGATATAATGGAATTCACTACAGCCTTAAAGAAGTTGTTCTAGACACGAGCACCATTGCTAAATATCTGTGCATTATGCAAGGCCAGTATTTGTTAAGCTTCAGCTTCAAGTCCCTGGATCATAAGCTGCATACAAATTAGTTAGGGTTAAAGTCTCCTCTTTGATGTAAAACTGGGAGGAGGAAGGGGGTGGTGGAAACAGAGAGTCATAAAAATGAAACAGCTTTTTGTACAATTTTGGTTGCCAACCAGAATTCCTCCACAGCCCACAAGAACGTGGAAGGTGATAAAGCCAGCTAACATGCCCAGGTATGAGCCACGGCCTGGGGGAAGCAATGGGCACAGATAACCTCAAACAGGTGTGTCTGTACCAGCAGAACTACAGAACTGAGCCCAGCCTATGGATAAAGCGGGTGCAAATATTCACATACATGTGTGTATATAAATGTATATGTTTGTGCACATATATACATGTATACACACACATGCACATACACATATATTTATAGGGAGATAAATAAAGGAAAAATCTCTCTTAGCAATACCAATCTTTCTGAAATTTCCCATCTTTGAGGTATGGAAAACATAGGATTTTTATAGTATCCCTGTGTTTGATTCCGAACACTAAATGCAAAGCATATTTCAGGAAACAGTTACAGAAAAATCTGGTAACTGCGCTTCAGCTCTGTGTTCTAGTGCCATACCACTACAAAGCTCAAACACTCGTTAGTGCCGTCCCCTGTATTTAATACAGCATTCAGATACCCCAGCAAAGATTAAACCATCAGCTTTGGTATTGTATGTTCCCAAGATGTTTTATCATGTTAATAGCTCATTTCAAAAGAGATCATATATCAATATGAAACCCAAACAAAAATCCCCATTAAACAGTCCTACAGCTAACCAGTCGCAGTGACTGACTTTTTAATAGTTAAATAGCCAGCTTTGTGGAGAAATATCAAAGTGAGAAATGGCAGGACTTGAAAGGAAGTTGCTTGTATATGAGTGGCAGTTCAGAGCTTACACTGATATAGAAGAAGCCATCAAAAGAGCTGTATTACTGCTAATTGTAAATTCAGCAATCAGCTTTTAGAAGGCAGGTCTCTGCCTGCAAAGTCTTCCCTACAGCATTCAAAAAGTGCCAGTTAGGATTTTCCAATGACAGATATTTTTCACCGGAAAAATATTGATTTGTTGAAACTGTTTGTGGGGAAAAGTCCTCTTTGGATCAGCTCCCAGCTTGAAATATTTCCAAGAGCAAAATAAAATTAAAAAAAGTGAGATGGTTGTTGAAAAGTAAGATTTCAATAAAAAATTAAATTTCCTTTTTTTTTTTTAAATTGAAATGCTTGTTCAACTGAACTGAATAAATTAAGGAATTTATACAGACAGAAAATAAAATTAAAAAGTTGAAATAAAAATGGACTTTTTATAAAGGTGCAAATTTTAGACTCTCAAAAACGCCTGGAAGATAGTAAAACTTGTCTGCACAGCTGTTAGAAACGAATCCTGAGAGAGGTCACAGTCCGGAAACTCCCAAGCTAGGTGATATCTGCTCGGCAGGTGAACGACGCTTCCGATTACAGGTATTATAATGGGCATCTATTTGAGAAAGGGGCCTTACTGTGCCAGGTGTTTTCTCTTCCTCAAAGAACTTGCAATCTAAACAGACTCCTGGGAGCTTGGAGATAAAGGAAGCTTTATCCCTCTGTTATAGGTGGGAAGATGAGGAAAGGAACGGAATTAAATGTTTTGCTGAAAGTCTGCTGGGAGACAAGCAAAAACGCTGCTCAGAGCTCTGCAGTCCTCTGCTCAGTGTCACAGCCACAGGCTCACACTGCCGGCTCTGGCTAAACTTCAGGGTAAAACCAGAAACAATTCCTGGGATACTCCCAGGAACACATCTGGCTGTGGGCCTTCCCACCTTTCACAGCTTTTCATACTTTTCCACAAGACATACTGTTTCTGAAGACGGTGTTTACCTTACATGTAACTCCATCCCACACCTGCGCCAGCACAGACTCGCAGCGTGTGAAGCGCTACGACCACTCACATGCAGCTCTAGGGAAGTAATCTATTTTAGGTTCTTTAATGCAGTGCTGCAGCTGGAGATGAAGAGAAGCCAAAATTAATTCAGCCAGCTCTTTGCCCACAGGCAGTAAGTCTAGAGTCTGCTAGTTTCTGGGTTAGGTATTGCATCACCACTGTTACTAAAATCAGCGTAATTCTGCCCAATGACCTCATATGGTCTCAGTGACAAGAGAGGGCTCGCAATGCTCCTCTGTTTCAAAGCCTCAGATTATTACCTACAAGGGGCGCTTACAAATCTCCAAAGCATAAAGTGAATCCAATGAATAAAGATATCCTTCCCACCAGGGAACAACTCTACAGAAGCTAATTCCTTCCCTACATATTCACTCCCTCACCTTGGGTTCACCCAATAAAAGAAACACTTATTTCTCCTGAGAATGAATTTGTTCCTGCTGCCTATTGCCCACTGGAAAGAGGAACCTCTTATTTCTAGCAGCAGAATTAAACCACCATGAAACCAATTTTGCTGTCAAAATGAGGGGATTATGAAAAAGGACTTAGAAAGTGTAAATATCCTTAAGGAAGAGGAGCAAGAGACCACATAACACACAGGCATGCTTATAAATAGGCTGGCTTTCAACGAAGTATCAGATCTCTTTTATTTTGCCAAGGTTTTGGCTTGGCGTATAGCTAACCGTGAGAGAAAACACGCTTATAAACAGAATCCTAATTAACATATATTAAGTACAATAAACACACAATTTACACACGCTTTCCTGTTCAAAACACTGTGTATACATTCTTGAAGTCTCACAGCATGCTACTGAGGAAGAATTCTTTACGCAACAAGGTGAGAAAAACAATGCCCCCAATTTCTACACTGTCAGTGTCTTTAATTTTGGGTGCATAAACAACTGACCATCTACAATAGATCACAAGGGAGGCGAGCACTGTTGTTTGCCACTGCTATTAGATGGAGCTTCTTGCTGTTGAAAACTAGATGGAAAGTGCTCAAAATCAGAATCCTGTAAAATTGGAAGGCACTTTTGAAAAGGAGGCATGTGCTGCCCCAGACAAGATAGCTGTGAAGCTTGGACACACGTATCAGTGGCCAGCTGTTGACCTTTCTCTAGAGCTGATATTCCAAGGAACAAGTGGTAGGTCCAATAGTGGAAGAATCTGTCTATCTGTCCAAATGACAGACCTGATCCAAAAGTCAAGGGAAGGCTTGATAAAGAATCAGAAGGACTATCCTAGATATTCAGGCAATGGTTGATATCCACTACTCATTTTAACAAAATTGGGCAACAATCCCACAAATTTATAATGGGTAATTTTATTCATTAATGACAAAGTAGAATGGATCCCTTTACTGGTGGGCAGAAAGCATATTAGCTTGTATTATAAAAAACAATCCTACAATCTTCTTAGATGCAACTAGAAAACGTTTCTTAAAAAAATATTTCCCTGTTTTCACTACCTGGTAATCACCTTGTTTCCTCAGAACATAGAGAAACACATGTGGCCATTATGCTTTTTAGATGAGCAGGACCAATAACCTGCCTGCTTGGAGCCAACAAACAAATTTAGAGTTGATTCCCCTTTATTTTAGTTTTTTTAATCAATGTAAGTCCATTAACTCAATGAACGGCCTCTTCATCAAAACTTGTGTGAGTGTAAAGTCACCAACATCAGACACAAGTGTATAAAATCAACAAGATTGTTTTAACTCTTGAGGAAATGGCCCTTGACAGCTAAAGAACTCTTAAGGAAATGGTCCTTGAGAATTAACTGCTTTCTGGTGCTACTTTTTTCCTTGTAGAACATTACAAAAAATTCAACATAGTCATTTCCGAGATTTGTTAATGTTCTGTATCAGAGAAAACAAAACAAACTGAACCCAGCAAACATGAAGGATGTCACGCTGGGTTTGGTTCTCTGAGTTAGACAGCTTGATATGCATTACTCCAACTACCAACACATGGATCCCATATGAAATGTACCCTTATATACATATGGAGTGATACCAAGAGCTTTTCTGATATACAATTAAAACATAAGAATGCTTCCCCTTCGTCTTTCAGGGAGAAAGATAAAATATCTGTCAGCTTCCAAAACAGTAACTTACCATGACACACTGCTCACCACAGACAGATTTGGATGTCTAAGGTCTGAATGAAATTAACTGGTTATAATCTTCAGTCAAATAGCCTTTCTAACAGCAGACGAAAGCCAAAGGATTAGAAAAATCCAGAGCTCTCATGTTATGACAATATCAACAAAAGCAAAACCAGGCTATTCAAGAGCTGCCCAAAACACACTTACAGACAGGAAGAGGAGCCCTGACCTCTCTGGAGCGGATGCACCAGGGATCTTTTGCCAAGTGTGCCATCATCTCTCATAGTAAAACTGCTCCTAGGGCTCTGTGAATGGCTCTTGGGGATAGATGGTAAGAGACAGAGAAACGTAAAAATTCTTCTTTTGAGAGGGTTTTGGCCTATTGCAAGCTCTTCACCCTTTCCTGTGAGGAAGTTAAACTGGAATTAATTACTTTTATACCGAAAATGTGCAATGCAGTATCTGGAAATTGTTCCAATCTGAGGGAGATACAAGAAACCAGTATTTTAGAAGTGAAGAGTGGTTTGGAATGCCTGACTGGAAATACTTCAAGGAGGGCAACCTTTCAAAGCTGGTAGAAGCTCAGGGCTTCTGGAAAACCACGCAGCTTCCCAGAGACTCAAAATCAGATGCTAAAAAATGGACACATTCAAACCCAATTACTTCATTTGAAAATTTAGGCCATGATTGAACCTCCTGAACATGCATCAGGATGAAAGAAAAACTGACAAAAGCAGCAATGGCAGGGACACTGCACAGAAATGCAATTGTGAAAGGCTAGTAATGATCTCAAGGAGTTCAATAAACAAGAATGGATCCTGCCAGACAAGCAGTGGAAGACTCCCATACTGCCAGAGAAGGCACAAGTGAGTAGAAACACTTTTTTTTTTTTAACTGTACATTGGGAAGCAAACAATGAAATAGAAAAACACTGTCTCTAGTTTTAGCAATTTCTGGTGCTCTCAAAGCAAACTAAATGCCTTCTCCACTGTCTACAGTATTTCTTTGCAAAGCACCAGTTCTATTTCATTTTTTCATGTACCTGGAATTAAAGTAATAGTCAAAAGAAAGAGATTGGAAAGATAGCATTAATGAGATCACTAATTTTACGGCAAAGCAGCCTATGCTAAATACTAATCTTTTCAGTGCCTTTAGGGCATTCATGAAACTAGCTTCTGCAGGTCTATGATTCATAGACACATAGAAATTCAAGTAGAAAAAGATAAGCTTTATCCACTTTCCTACCAACACACAGTTCTTTCCCGCTGTATGTGCTCTTCAGCTTTGCTGAGCCCAGCTTTCAGCATCTTAAATGAGAGAACACAACCATACATGTTATATCAATTGCAGAAATCATGGAAGTATCTTTACGTGGTCAAACCTGGAAGAAGTAGAGACATGTGGTACAAGACACTGGAACAGAGTCACTCCTTTGAATTAAACATTAGAAATTTTGTACTTTGACTTATTACCAATTTCTACCTCGGTATGCTTAAAAGAGCCATAGCTAATCAACTATGTCACAACCACAGCAGCTATATTAGCATCGTATTGTACATGCCATGTGTTAAGTGCTGCTCTGAGGTTCATACTAGACGTACCCCACCAAGAAAAGGCTTAGGAGTTCACAGTATTATGCTGTAATCTAGCTCAGGAGGAGACATCTGCCCATGATGAAGGTAGGGCAAGAGCTTCAGGCAAGTTTCATCATCAACCTGATCACTCCCATCTAATATTGTCTTTGCGACTTAGAGCATAAATTCTGACCTTGCACTTTGCAACACCCATCTCGTATTGTCTTCACTAAGAGTAATGTTCACTCAATAACTCCCAGTAAACTCCTCAGGCCTTAACACCTGATTGTAGGGTACGAAAAGTATTGATTTTTTAAACAACAGGCAGTGTTGTCCATTAAAAAAAACCAAACAAAAAACTGGGAAATTAAAAGAATGAAATCACGGATAGTGTTTTTTGGCCATGGGAAAAGAGAAGAAAGGGACAGTAAAATAAATATAGATGTGTACACACACTGTTCAGATGTGGTTGTGAAGATTATGGGAGTTTTCTCTTGAAGTGTTTTACAGATGGGAAGTTCCCAGAAGGCCAATGGGAGAGGTCTGAATGCCCTTCAAGCTTGTTATACACTATTTTCAGGCTGATACTCAATCGTATTTTGGCTAATTTTGTTAAGTTCAAGCTTCAGCTGTAGATGCCACATCACAAGGCTACACTAATTCTTTCCCCTCCCCTTGTGTCTTAATAAGAAATGTCAGATTGCCAAGCTCAAGTGCTTGATTCTTAATAGGTACTCTGTATTATTTTTAAGAGTTTATTATTTTTATATTCTTAAATTTCCACATTGTATTTTTATAATTTTATTTTGGTTCCCCTCTCTCTTTTTATTTTTCTTTAAACCACTGCACCAGAATGTGTTTTGACCATCTTCCAAACTGAAACACGTACAAAAATTTCTGAAGCATTCCAATAATTGTAAACTGGGCTGTGCTGCCCAGGCAGGAACTCTGCTTCTCTCTCTTTCTTTCTCTCTCTTAAACAAAAAGTATTTCCACTGAAAATAAAGAGAAAAAGGTCTTTTTGCAACATACAGAAGCAGTGAAATAGGACACTTCAGTTTCATATGAAACAGGCAATGTGAAAATAGTTTGAATTTTAACAACCTACATTAGGAAAACTATAAAATATAGTATGGCAATTAAGTAAATTGTTACCTTTACTTCTAAAAAAGAAAATCTTCTCATTTTATTTTAGAATTGCCAGACTTCTATCCTGCAAGCCTCAGGAAAACCAAACCCATCCTCTTCCAGATTTATTATTATTATTATTAAATTCACACAGAAGCTAAAGTGTGTAATGGAAAATTATGTAGACAAAGTCCCTGGTTGTACAGAAAATGACAATGCAACCTATTATTTTCAGGATAAATCAGCTCTCAATCTAATTACCATGTTCTTGTAAATATTCTATACATTGCTAAATAATAGGGCTTACTATCGTTGTCTGGATCTTGCAAATGACCCTGCAAAGAAAAAACAGACAGAGGCCCACTGATTCCCATGCATGGAGTCCAAGAGTCCATTCTGCCAGTCTCTTTGCTAGATCAAGACCACAGAGACACCCACAATTGCTTAATTATATTCACCACCATATCATCAAATAATAAAACTGAAGGGATACGTAAAATCCACTTGATTATTGCAATTGTTGCCCTTCCTTTACTTTGTTTTTTGCTTCTTCTCCTTTTCCATTTTAGCCCAGAAATCTAGTCAGCCTCCTTTGGCTTACAATCAGCTTTGCCCTCTTGTTCTGTGCTGCTGCTCCGTAGCTTATAGATACTGGGAGATACCTATATTTGTTAAAAAACAACCTGAATTTAAGAAAAAACAGTAGAGCCAATTCTAGCTGTTTTAATTTTTCTAAAAACAGTGTCATGTCAAAATTCACATTCCCTGTTACATCTGAGTTGACAGTGTCACTTTTTCAGAAAAAAATCTCTTTGTAGCAATGCTAATCTCTTTCCACATGCCATTTTAGCCTAAGCACAGTTTTGACTCAAAACAATACTGAAAGATAATGGTTATGTAAAAACCCGCAAAAATGTGTTAATAATAAATAAGCCAAAAGGCATATAAAACAAAAAGCCAAACACTGGATACAAGAGATAGAAATCACATTTTTTCCATAAATATAATTTCAGTGCAAAAGCCTCTCTTCGTAGGCATGCCAGTCTGAAAAATAAACCCAATGTTCTGATTAAACACACAGCATATTTTCATGTGAGGTTATGAACAATGCGTTTTTACGCACTTCTGGTGGAGAAACACCATCTCTGCTCTGTGAGAGATTCACCATAAACCATCTCTGCTATTCCTCTCACTGCCAGCACTGCTAAATAAAGGGGACAGCAAAGAGTTAAAGTCTGCTCTCTGCAGAAGCCTTCATCGCTTGAGTGGGGTTGAAGCTTTTTGCTTCCTCTTGCGTAGGGGTCAAATGAATTCACAATACTTGATTCATAGCGCAGTGTGGATCTGAAGAACAGAGGTCAGACAGGTTGAACTTCCTGTTATTTGCACAACCTAGCATGTTAGCCCTGGACTCACGTCAACATTTAGCAACCAGAATCCCAAAAGATCTTTGTAATTGGGGTACAGTGATAATGCACTATGCTGTGTCAAAGGTGTATTGCTGTTTAGTTTTTTCTGCAACTCATATCATGATTTTGCTGAGAGCTTGAGAATGACACGGTCATCCAATTAATTTCTGCTAAAAGCAACTTATCTCCCTCAAAATAAAGATCACTGTGCAATCTCTTAGGTGGGCCAAAAGCTCTTCTAGCACTGCAAGGGGCATGCCTGTACAGCCTCTCACCTGGTATGGTAGAAGCACATTTGTATGTCCTGCTAGGTAAGCATTCTCATTGATCAGACAATGCCTAACGTCTGCAATGGGAAAGATTAACAGAAAGCACCATATGAAAGCACTTTTGATCCCTTTGCATATTACGGGAGGAAACTATGTAACTCAGATGTGAAGGGAGAACTACTGAAGGGTCTTGAGATATTCATTATCATCTGTGAAATCATCTCACTTGGGAACTGCCCAACTTCTATTCTCTTATTCAGTTCCTCAAATCAAAACTAATTCTTCCACGGAGCCATGAAAACATTTACTTTCCTGATGATGAGCAAGGACTCACCCATCTAATACTCAGGTTAAGTTAATCCAAAACCAGCCACCTGGATGTATCTTAAAACAATAAAATTATGAGCAGAGCACGCACCAAAATGGACTTGCATTCCCTCAAGGGGCTGGCAGGTAATCTTGCCATTTATTATTCATACAGTATTATAATAGAAGTGGTGCTTTTCAAATAAATAGAAATTGATTGTTCCCTGCCTAACAAACGTTCAGCCTAAAAGCCTGATTCCACAGCTCCTTCAATAGGTGCATGCACTAGTAAATCTTACCTAACATTGATGTTACGGAACCAGATCATAAATTGTACACCTTGGAGGTCATAGATTACAACAATAGGCTATGATTAAGCTGATTATTATATACTCATGCTGTTAGTTCACTTTTTTAAATTTTAGTATATTAAAATGTAGACGTGCTGTCCAAGCAAATTAAAAAGGAACGTCAAGAGGTATAGTTTATGTAAAGCTGAGCCTACCTCATACGTTTTCATTTTTGTTCTGCAAATTTGGAGCAGAATAGCTGCGGGATAGCTGGTTTGGCAAACTTATAATTCTGAGGGCTACTATTTTGTACTAGGTCATCTCAATTATCATTAAAAACAAATATGGAGGAAGAATTTTGGAGATGCAATCTGAAATATCCTGATAAGGTTGAATAATCACGGATTAACTATCTAGTTGGACCAGTGTCCGAGGTCCAGACACTGCCAAGCATTTAGGCACCTGACTATCTGCGAAGGCAAAGGAGATGACATTCCTTTAAAAATTTGGGCCTTGATGCCTTTGAAGGAAAGAGCTTACTGCACAGAAAGTTTCTGCAGTTTCTCAAAAATGTTGAAATTTTGGATTCATCTGATCTCTGAAATTTGCTCTACAACCAGATTGTATGGCATTTTTTAATATAGGTCCACTAGTTTGCCTGATATAATTATGTAGCTCAACTATCTCCAATGAAATGTTATAATGTAACTCTTTTATTAAATAAGAAAATAGACAGTAGACATATGTAACCATAAAAAGATTGAGGAGCCTCATTTCCTGAAGTTTATTTCCTTTTTGTAACAAATATTTACTGTCAAATGTTTATTACTTTTACATTTGGATTTTTTTAATACTTTATTGAATTAAAAATACCACATTACCATTGGCTAAAAGAGGAGACAGCTATATTTGCCAGTAATTTCTACAGCTAATGCCAATGACTAGTGCCAATTTTTTTTTGGTTCATATTTTTGTAGACAGCTTTGAGACTTACGATACAAGCATTCTGCAGATGAGGCATGAGAAACACAAAGGTAAAAAGAACACAGACTTCGAAGGTTTAAAAATTAAAGCTGATCATTTCCTCTAAAGAATTTCTTTTCATTACCTTCAAATGCCAATTCAGAGTAGCATAACAGGATGCAAATATTTACTTAAAATAATGACATGTGACATAATTAATCCAAAGCTTCACAGTGTGAATGCTAACGCTTAACACATATCTGTAACAGAAAAATACTTCTAAATAAGTGATTGCAAATTGTTTTTAATCTGCTGAAGTTCTACAAGGCTTTTCATTAGAAAGTACTAAAGTCCTTACAAAATATGCTTTTTTTTGGGAGACACTAAAGGAGTGATGGAGGAAAAGAGCAGAGTTTTCATTGTGTTCTAAAGATGTCAAATAATAAGACTGGTGAAAAATCCTGGGAGACACAAACACTTGCTGTCTGTATCTTACAGAGAAGAACAGTGCCTGTTGGCTTGTTATTCTGGCAAGCAACTTGTCCCTGAAGCAATTCCAGACTGGACATGCAATTTCTGCATGAGAAATGCTGACCACCTACCAGTAGGCTGACATTCTCATTAGGCACTGGACTATCCAGAAACAGAATGTTTTTTATCGCAACAAGGGAAATAGCCAATATCTATTCCAACAGCAGTCAAGCTGGGTGACACCCACACAAGTGGAAGAACTTGAATCATCCTGGGTAGATCTGGGGTTTTCTTTATAGACCTATATTCTAATACTTTGCTTCCAGTACAGTAGTCCTGGTGGTCTGCATTTTCTTGATGGAGCTGGAAAATACAACCTACCCAGATTCTTTTCTTATTGTTTTATATTAGCTAGTTTCCAAATCCAAAATAAATAAAACAGCAAATGTGAAACTAAGAGCATGTTCCCAGGACTTGCAACAGCTTTAGTAATTTGGCACTTAGAAACCTCAGTTATCACTGATTATTATTCTCTTTGTTAACGCTGATTTAAGATCCCAAGCTTGTTCAGAATGGGAATAAGGGACAAATAAAAAATACAAATGGCTAGTTAATGACAGCAAGAAACCTGGCTGCTTCATGCCTGTCTATATTGGACAGAATGCTGCCAGCTGGTGCTGGTGACAGGACACAGTGCTTCATGACTTTCTTCTGGATATCTCCGAGGCCACACTGGAAGTAAGCATTTCTCCAGTCCCTATCTAAAGTGGGATGCAGACAAGCTCTGGTCAGAATGAAGACATCTAATTATGTGCAAGACCTTAGGAAAAGTTTAGCTGTCTGAATTCCAGTGGACATGTCGGACAGCCTCAAATACGACCTACTTCCAGAGACACTAAAAATCAGCGTTTCCATTTTGCCAACCAACCCTGTGATATAAGCCATGTTGCACCCAAATCCTGACTAAACATCATGTTGCTTAGAAAATACACAGGCAGGGGCCTCATTCTGCACAAATCTCTAAATGGCCTCATCAAACAAGCGGTCATTAATATTTCCTTGGCATAGAGTTAGAGTCAGCTCCTAAGAACATTGTAACGGTCTGAAGGTGAGGTTTACTGAAAGATCCAGACAGTCATCTAAGCTGAGTCTGTGGAAGCAGGCAAGCACTCTTGTGAGAAGAGACTTTCATCTCAGCTGAGCAGCAAAACAATCTCTACTGAGCACTTCAGCAAAACAGTATCAAAAATTGGTCCCTAAATGTCCCTAAATTAAGACCGACTACAAACAAAAGTTTTTCTGGGTCTGCTCTAGGAGATTAACATGATGAATGCGAGGAAAGGAGGAGGACTGCAGAAGTATATGCTGTTGACATGAAGGTCATGGGAGTTTGACTACTGGTTTTGTATCAGCAGTGCTGAACATGCTGAAAATCCCATTAAGTAGTTCCGAGGAAAGTACAGACTCCTTTTCTTGCCCAATGCTTGACAGCTTTATTTCCACTTCCCACCTTGTTTCCAGGTACGCCCCATGAGCTCTTACCTCCATATTTTTACAGAATGTAGCATTGGTCCCAAAAAGTATCTGGCACTGTTCATCAGCACTGTAGTGCATTCCAGGCAGCTTGTGAGGGAGCCGCACTGCGTATTGGCTTCGGGGGTCTGTTACCAGCAAACAGGTGCTGACCTTGGACCTGTGGAGTGTAAGAATTAAATATGCCTTTAAGGGAAAGCACCTTTGAACTGGAGTGCTAGATCGCTGCTGTAGAGAAGCTGTTGTCCTCTCTAACAGGGAATCTGATGACCTCATATGAAACAGTGGTGATTTTTCCCAGTATATATCTGGAAGCCTTCTAAATCATTGAAAACTATGGATAGAAAAGTCCTTGGGAACTCATCCCTGGCTAGGCCTTGAGGCAGAATCGACTATATTCACATTATTTGAGTTAAACATTTGTCTAAGCTATTCCTAAAAAACTGATGGAGATTCAATTCTGCCCTCAGGCTATCTAGTCCAAAGCTTCACGAACCTTAAAATGACAGCTAGAAAGTCTTCTATCATGTCTCACCTGAATCCCCCTGGCTGAATTTTAAGCCCTTGACTTCCTTCTTTTTCAATCACGGACATAAAAAAAAGATTTTTCCCTTTGCCTTCACAACAATCTTTTACAAATTGGAATATCGCTTTGTCACCTCCCCTCTATCAGGGACCAGTGATCAGTGAGTTCAGATGCAACTTCTTTTCCAACTTCATGCCCTTAATGTAACAGTAGATTTCCCATTTTCTTTCATTATTTTCCTTTCTCTCCCACCTCTAATCCCCAGAGTGGGGAATTTTCCATGCTGAACCCATTTCTAGCAACAAAAGCACTGGCCACTGCGCCAGACACTGTTTGTCAGAGAGCTGCATTGTAGGTCTAAGACCACAATTAGAGAGTTCAGACAATTCCAGTGCTTGCTATAGTACGTGTGAGTTAACAAGCAGCAGGACAGAAATCATTCCTGCACTGTTGAACATGAACTGAAATATGGATGCAGTGGGAAAGTTCATAGTGAACTGTTTAAGACCAACACTCACTAAGGGGTGAGAAAACACATCAGAATTACCTCCAGGCAAAATAAAGTTTCCATAAAATAAAAGCTATTTAATAATAATAATGACAGCAAAAGCCACAGCACAAAGCTGGCAGCATCCTTCAATGGAGAATATTTTTTCAGGCCATCTACACACAGACTTCTGTCATCGCAAACATGAATGGCATTTTTTGTAAAATGAAGGTTATCTGGGACTGTTTTTAAGAAGCTATCAGTACCTTGACAACTGCACATAATTTTTCTGCCTCTCTGCAAACCTCAGTTTCAAAGGGGCTACTGTAATGGAGACAGATTCAAACTTGCACAGCCTAATGACACACGTGCACACTTTTTTTTAAGGAAAATTGTTTAGACTTTCACTTTCAAATAACACATTGGATTCTTGCCTGATAGTATTTTTGATAATCAGCACAATCCTTACTTTAGGAAGTTTTCAAGGTCATCGCGGCTGCATGAAGACCAGGAAAGGTCACTTGGGTTCCTGCCCTTCACCCATTCTCCAGACATAATATGAGACCTCCCTGCGCAGGGTTGATGATCATCATCATGGCTCATTCCCATGCTGTTTGATTAAAACAAAACAAGACAAAAAAACTATCAAGTTATGATGTGGGTTTCTCATTTCCCATTGGACTTAGTAATGACACTCTTAGCAATTAACAAGTTGAAAACAGGCTGCACAAATAACACGGAATAATTCACCTACTGCTCTGGACACCTGTTCAATGAATAAATATAGGTTCCTTGAATTTATCCATTGCCTTAATTTTACAAAGGTTTTAGTATTTGTCTGTTTGAAACTTTTAAATGTGCTTCCTATGGACTTTCCTAACCAGGAAATGTAACTGTTTGAGGGTTCATGAGAAGTGAACCTGAGGAAGTGATCACAGGGTATCTGCTAGGCTATCAAAGGTAGTATTTACTGAAAATTTTGGATTGCTTTCCCAAATCTAGTGGATATGGTCCCTATAATCATACTGAGAGAATGGTCAACAAATTAATAGTAGAGATGGGCCAATTTTGTTGTTGCGTCAGTGTGAATTTGGAACAACTCCGCTGTTAGGAAAAACATTTCTCTAAATTTGTGGTATTGTAAAATCTCTCTCTCATCTAACTTTGAAGCTGATCCTTCTTTGAGTGGTGGGTTGGATCAGACGACCTCCAGTGGCCCTTCCAATCTAAATTAGTCTATAACAGAGACTTTATAACAGCAATGCTCAGATAGGAGCCTGAGGCAGAATCAAGCCCCCATTTCTGCAAGCGCTGTCCAAACAAGCACCAAGACTGGCCCATGCCAGTTCAGCAAGAGCAGCATGTGACCTACTCAGCAAAACAAACCATCTAAACAAACAGCAGATTGTGTAGTATAAACATACATGGAGGAATTCAAATACATTCAGTGAGGATTTCAAAAAGTATTCAGAAATAGAAAAGTATTACTTTAACCTCCATCCAACTTCCCACTCAGGACTCTTCCATCATTAGTGGAGTCTCTACCATTGGGCTGCGACAATAAATCACTGTGCAGAGTAAATCTCTGTTGCCACTACAGGAAGGTCAGAGTCCTCTGCTGGAGGTAAGCCTTTGTGAACAGCCCTCATGGTGGCAAAGAAGGGATAAATGATGTGACCAAGTTCACCTGCTACACCAGCGAAATGTCAGAAGTCCTGACTGGCAGTCCTACACTCAGCCCACGGTACCATGCTGCCTGGCAGCAAAGGTGAGTTAAGGGTTTTCCACCCTACTTTGAAATGATCATTAAAACATTTCTTTAAAATCATACGGAATAATAACATTCTGAAAGGTTAACATTCTTCCTTCCACTCCAACATGAAATGGAAAATGGCTTTCAGACAAAAGGTGCCTCGTATGGCCAGTGTCACTTTATAGCAAAATAAGAGTCACCAATTTGGGGCTGAAAACACAGATTAATAGGAACTCACTAGGTCTCCAGCTGGCTGGGCTAAGCAAGCCAGGAGCAGTCCCTTTAAATATGGTGTTGGACTCTTTAATCCATGCTATTTCTCCGCAAATCAGAGGCTCCTGTTTGCTTTCTTACTATGCTCTTGGCTTTGCTTCTCTCCAGTTTTGGGACTCAACTGTTCAAAGCCTAAACACGACATACATTTCTTGTTGCAATGAACCAAACCAGCTTCAGCAGTTTGATAATTATGGCTTAGATTAAACCGCCATCTATGCTATTTTTAGCTTAAAGTGAAGATTATATGGTGGAGTCTATTATTTTAGGTTTATCTCCAGGGACATTATTATTTCTAGCAAAACTACATTTAACATAATTTTTAGACTCAGAAGTTCATAGTTATTCTTGTTTTTAAACTTTTGTGGGTTTTGAACACAGCAGAAACATTAACATCATGCACATTTTGTTTGATGCACGCAGGAATAATTTAACAGTCTATTAGTAACTCTAACTTCAAAACAGTACAGAGTGAAATTCCTGCTCCACTGAAGTGAATGGGAGTTTTGCCATTGACTTCAATGGAGCCTGGATTTCACTCCAAATATTTTACCCATGTTGTTTCTACACACAGAGAAAACTCTTCACATGCTAGGAAGAAAGTTCCAGCAGTATTCCTCCAATGCAAATAACTCCATCTAAAGTTCGTATTCCTAAAAGTCAGGAAAGGAAGAGCTAAGTACCATGAAGCAAGGTATGTAAGCTTGCCGGAAATCTTCCAGAGGAAAGTTTGCCTGCCCAAAAATGCCAGTTTAGAAGGCTTGTGGGCATGCAGCAATCGTGTTAATTTTTCTAATGGAAACGAGGCAGGTTTCCAAGGTTTCTGTCAGCTTGCCTGCCTTGTGACTGCCACAGTGCTGAGACTCAATGTTGGGTCCTTCAGGTTTCTACTCTGTCAGGGCTTCTGTGGGATGGGACTTGGCAGCACTCCCATTCCGGCAGCTTCCTGAATGGCCTCCTAGTCAGCACCTCAGCTGTTCCACTTGATAAAGGTGAAAACAAACCATCTTCCTGACTTCCCAAAGTGTTTTAGGCTCCCTGATTTTATCTCTTCCACAAAAGACTAGTGTTTGGTCTAGAGTTCCTTCATTAAGATTAATGCCTTAGCTTTCTGATTAACTTCATTTATTCTTTGTTAAATTTGTTGAAAGTGGAATTTTTTGCTGGCAAACAACAAGGGCAACAGTTACTAATTAGTACATTCCTGTCCTTAACTTTATTTTAAACCTGACCTCATGAAAGATGTCTGCCTAAGAGAAATGCTGAGGCTAACATTCATTACGCAGCTTTGATTTTGCAGGGGTGTTTGAGGCAGATAGAACATATTCGGTATAAAGACTGAGTCAGAACTCACATCTCAGAGTTATTTACAGGCTTCTTCTGAAATTCGTTCAATTCTTACATGTGTGGAAATGGACACCTTTCTGAATCATTCCTGATTTCTTAAGAGAAATTCTTTAAAAAGTTGTAAGCATAAAGGAATTGAGCCTGAGCTATTGGTATAAAGCAAAGGAGCTCTGCTAAGTCAAAAGAACCATGCCAGTTTATATTAGCTTGGGATCTGGCCTCGAGGTACATAGGCAACCTCTACTGGCCTCTCTGTGATGAGTTTCTGGTAGAATGAAACCAGCAACACCTTTGGAGCCTGTTTTAATTGGCAGTACAGAACTTTTCCCAGCATCTACTTTACCTTACAATGACTCACTTGAGGAAAGGATTAAATGACCTGCAGGACTAAGGCATACCCTAGCATGCTAACACATTCTTTTCTGAAGTTCAAGAGTCTCCAGCTACATCAAAGGGATCAATTTTTCCTAAACACATAGTAAATGTAATGCCATGCTGATTCTTTTCACTAATGAATAGTCCCCCTCCTTTTAACAGAAATAAATCGGACAGAGCATTATGCATTTGTACTAAACAGCACTGCAAGTGCTGATTCAGTACTTTGCATTTTCTTTGTGATCATCTAATCTTACCTGCTATTCAGAAGTTCACATGGAATTAGAAGCAGATAATCAGTCTCTTGAAATATTCTGCCATGGGTAAGAGTTCTATTCTTACATGAACAGATCTTGAAAAAAGAGCTGGTAAGAATGGCTCTTAGATTAGAAGTAGGAATGTCAAAATGGCACCACATTACCCTATAAAACCACTGCCCTCTGTGCTCTCTGAGTCATAACTGTCCATTTTATCAGGAGCAGCAAACACACACTGCATGTTATCCATTACACAGCAAAGCCAGCAGAGCCATTACAAAGGAGCAGGACTCGATTCCCCTTTGTGCTGTTACTACTACAGCCACTAGCTCCGTTCTAAGCACAGGGTAAATTTCAGCCTTTGGTTCATCGCATTCTCCTCCTGAAGACAATGAGTTTCCACAAAGGCAAGTAAGAACAGCTTAGACTATCAGCCCTTAAACTCCTTTCATTCTATGTTTATTCAGAGAAAGCACAACGGGACTCTGGTTTCACACTCCAGCTTCTTTTCTAATATAAATAATGCATTGGTCATCAGTCAAAGACACTAAGGTGTCACTGAAGGAGTCCTGCAGCATATTATTGTTGCTTATCATCTGTGAATCCAGAAACAAGCTGACTGACCAGTTTGAGTTCTGACTGTTAACACAATCACAGCAAGGCAAATTTTATCAGGTGTCACAGGGAGGCAGCGACAACTGATCTCTTTGATGCTGTTTTTTGTAGAACGACACTTTAAAGTAGCATTGCTAGGAATAAAAAATAGTATGCAGTCTCTCAAAGCCCTGGCCTCTCTGAAGTCTGCGCTCCCTTCCAGAACACTATTCTCCATCAGAGTCTACGCAGCAATCAGAACTGGGTCAGGATGCCAGAACTACACTCTGGGCCTGAGCCGGCCAATTTCTTGTGTAACCCTTTTTAGCTAAATGCAATTAACAGCCATTTGTTTTCCCACAGCAATGCTAAATAAATGCACTTGTTTTGTTTGTTTCAGTCATTAGTGGAGCTTCTCCTCTAGACAGTTAATGTAACTAAACTGCTCTGTTTACCCTTGGTGTGTTTTCCAATGTTTCCTGTTATTCTTTAAAAGCCTGAGCCAAAGCGCACCAAAGCCTGTAGTAAGCCTCCTACTGCCTTCAATGCACTGTGCGTTGCACCTCCAAGTTCTTAAGGTCATGTATACAAATCTTCATCAGAACCACTATGACTCTCAATAGGTTTCCTATTAAAAGCGCCAAATCTGAGTTATAACGCCAAGGGCTGGGGGAAACTGATTTAGGAGATGCTTTAAATGTTTTCAACAGCTGCAACGTCGTGGCTGGTAACAGACCACTTGAGAAATCCCCAGGATTATCATCATAAACTCCCCCTCTGGTGGAGATAGATTATGAAGTAGGGGCAAGAGGCAAGTTTGATAGAAAATATCATCAGCAGTAAAAGAAGAGCTTTTCTTCAAAAAAAGGCAGAAAGAGGGTAGCAAGTAAAAGAAAGAATTATGCATAAGGGAAGCCTGAAAAAAACACACCCAGAAGTGGAAACACCATGAGCTTCTACAATCCTTCTGTTTCAAATAAGCACTTCAGCTGGCTGTTAATAAGAGCTTCTCCATAGCCTCCCTTGTGAAAGCCAAACCATTCCATTTGTCTGCAAATAATTGAGGGTGAGTCAAATGCTGGTTCACTTTAGAAACGAGTGACACTCAGGACTAGCAAGGCTACCCAAGGTGACCTGGCTGTCAGCCCAGCTGCTTATTAAACTTCTGCACGACACACGATTGATTGATCTCCATGCAATCGGCACTAACCTCAAAGTCACCGTTTCTCCAAAGGACAGTGAGGCTGTCCAGCTACCAAGAATGAAATGAGGACAGTGGTCTGTCTCTCACTTTCTCAGACAGAGAAATCCAAGGAAGAGTCTTCCTTAAGAACCAACTCACAAACTGCTGCAACTGTGTAAGCTCGGCAAGACATTAAAAAGGAGGAGCTCCTTGGGTCCACTTGCCTGGCAGACCAACATGGACACAAAGAATTGAGCAAAGGGCCTGCTACAGCAATGTCCCCAGTACAGAGGGGACAGAAGATAGTGATATCTCTTGCTCCTTAGTGGCACCACTAAGGTTTTTACATTCTTGGCTGATCTTTGTTTGCTGGAAAGCAAAGCATGTTTTCTCTACCTGTGTTTATAACAGGAGGCTCTTAGCCTGCAGATGTTCTCTAAAAGGCTCTGTTTCTGCAACGGAACAGTGAATTGCTAAGAGCTATATACCAGGAGCTGCATGTTACAGCAGGGTAAGGTCACTACTGACCTTCTCAAAAGAGCATATGAGAGAAGTCATTCCCTGTGACCCAGCTTGCCATGACTCACCCAGAGGTAATCCAGCATTAACTGCAGAGCCAGGATTAAGCACAAGATTTCTTTCCAAACCCTATTGGAGGAATACAAATGCAAAGGGACGGCAGAATGGACAACATCCTCGCATAGTGTGAGAGGGAAGGGAGAAGGGGAGCTGTAATTTATCCGCTCTGGCATTTCAGTGTGGGCAGGATGACAGTGCCCCATGGAAAGCTTGCTATTTAGACACGCTGTGGGCACAAATGCCATATGAAGAACATAACTGAAGGACAAAATTCCTCTCCCTTCCCACTTCCTATCGGGTCTTCATGAGTGGTTGAGAAGGGAGTCCCGTCTCTATAGTCCATCCAACCTCAACCACAAAGGAAGATGTTGGTATGGAAGGAGGTTATACAGGGTGCGCGGCTGACAGCTGAGAACATTAAACATGGCCATTAAACTCAAATCAAGATAGGTCACTAAGCAGAGAATGTACGTCAACAGTTCTCAGCAGCTACTGACTTGGGCTGGATTTGAACCAGCAACTTAGAAGTGGGAGACAGTATATCACATAATCAAGCCTGTGAGCCGTCCAGTCCCAAATCGACTTCAATGTTAGGAATTTTTATTAACGTTTGAAATTGAAGCTGCATCACTGGAAAGATGCCTACTTCTGAACTGGTTCAACATGTTTAACATTTCAATATAAAATGCTGATATCTTGCAAGTTATGAGGTTTCCAACCAGTTGAGAATAAAGGCATAACAGAGGCAGAAGTGAAATGGGGTTGCTCATTAGAGCTGGAATTATAATAGGAGCTGCAGTGCAAAATGAGGACAGTAAGTTTAAGAGAGAGACCTAGGAAGGTGATGCATCTGCAAAACAAGCGAAGAGAAGCAGAGACAGCCAGAGGGGTCAGAAGGGAGTCCAAGTGAGGCTTGGATGGAGGGCAAACTAACAAATGCTGGGGAAACATGCTGAGGTGAGCCGAGCTGGGGAGGAGGCAATGAAACAGCTTGCGTAACCTTCTTACAAAAACAACCGTCACTAAGACTGTTGGCTTAATGGAAAACAGGCTTTTTCACCTTGTGCTTTTCAAACATGTAAACACAGTTGCTTAAATATAACTCAACTATTTCAGAAGCTGTCAGGAGGTACTTTGGGGAGCTGTGATGAAGAGGGGGAGATGACCCTACTTAAAGCATTTGAAGTAATTAAAGACGATCATTATGTACATAATGTTATCTAGAAGAGGGATGTTCAGGATGGGTGCTGAGCTATTGGTTTTTGTTTTTTATCAAGAGAGACAACATTTAAAGGGAGCCATGACTACTGGACTCTTGTTTTCATAACCAAGTTTATGTCACTCTCCAATAATGAAGTAACCAGATATTTTATATGGTTATCTACTCATCAAACAGCCAAGAAGTCAACAACAGCGAGTGAGAACACACGAACGCCTATGGTGAATAATACTGTGGAAAGCTGTGGTTTATTCAGCTGCATAACAGATCCAGCCCTTTATGATATGGTTTTCATTTAAAAAGGATTAGTTCTTTTGCCATGGAATCTGGAAGGCAGCAAGTATGAGCTTGTGTCGCAAGGGACAGATAGCACACGAAAGACTGACATGGCAGGAACAGGCAGTGTGGCCTTTTAATCGCCCAAACATTTAATCTAAAAGCTTGCTGCCCACGTGGTCCTAGACACCTGTAACAGAGCTGGCCAAACCCCACTGACATCAATGACAGTCCTTTCATATGGTTTGATAGAAGTTAGACCAGAGCCATGAAGAACAGGGTGAATCATCTTATGATCTCTACAGCAATAATATCACATACCCACACTATTGACTACTTTTTCCAGCGGACATTCGCTCATGCGATTCTCTCTCGAGAATCCTTGCCTCTTTTGCAGAGTGGCTGATTCACAGAAGGGCAGGTATTGCCTGATGTATTCCAAGACTTTTGGTAAGATGCAGGAATCCAGTTGCAATGCAACTGAACACTCACCGTTACAATGGCCTGTCTCCACTGCATGTAATTTGTAGGACGTGGTCCCAGCATAGCAACCTTTTCCTGAAAAAGCTTCACAGTGTTTCCGGTAAGAATCAGCAGGTTCTGAGAATGCAGAGGGTAGTGTACCATGTGGCAGAAAAAGGAGTGCTCCACCAAACACAAAGTCCTAGAAAAAGCTAAAGTTGATCAATATATGCACAAATAAACTCGGTGGAAACTCCACATTGAAGAGGTAGCGTTACCTCAAGAAAACATCCTTCTTCTTTCTGATCTTAATGCTCACTCTTTTCCAAGTCCCATGTAGCATCTAACACAAACCTCTAAATGTGAAAGCTGTCAACCAGAGTGGCTCCAGCAGTATGCATTCAGACTCAGAAAGAACTGTGATTACACAGCATGGTGTAAATCATTCAGTTCCAACTCTCTCAGCACAGGTGGGGTCCTGTCCTATTCAGAATCCTGTCTCTCTGAAGGAAGACTTTTAAAGATGCAAAGTAAGCTACAAATCCCAGCTATCAGGGGTGACCACGTAATGGCTGTAACAGCCCGTTCCCCTACTGCATAAGGACTCAAAAGTGGCCATAGTGATTCAGTCTGATCATGCTGATGCAGAAGGGACTCACCTGAACCTACATACGCAATGGAGGCATGGGAAAGGCTCATGCAATGAATCCAATCACATGCCCAGGGCTAAACGTGCTCCTTCTCTGCCCTCGCACCCTCCCAACAGGATCAGGAGCTCAGCATGCTTACGCTTATAGTAACAATTGCACTGTCTTTTGTGTTGATGAGAGCTCACGATGGCTTCCACACCAGCCTTTCTTTATTGGCCCTATGGGCCTTAACATCACGCAGCATGTAGATTCCTGGCCACTTTCCATTCCTAGAGCACTACCCCATCTTCACGTCAGTCATGCACCCAGATGCTCAGTATTTCTAAACCCTTTCACATGCTTTCATACATGCCAACACCACGCAGAGGCAATAGGTTCCTGACACAACAGTATTGGTAAGAGTCAAGGATTGCTTTAACAGTCCAACTCCTCTTGAAGGAGTGAACACAGATATATCAAAAAACACTCATTGTAAAACATGCGTCAGTGACTCTCTACTGGGAATCACTTCTTTCAAGCTATCAATGAAGAAACACTGGCTACTTGTCATGATCACCCTAGAGCAAGCATAAAGTTACCTGAGGGCCAAAGGGCAATGTCCCCATGAAAATGTATGCACTGAGCTGTTTCCTTCCCTCCACAAGATTTAATCCACTTCTTGGACATAAAAAATGCTCACTCTCTCACTTGCTTCAGTCTGGTTTCAGAAAGCAGGGAATTGTTGCAGAAGGAGCACTGTGACTATGAATGAAACAGTGGTGGGCAGAGAAAGACTCTGCTCATTTCTCTTTTCTGGTGAGCAGAGGCTGCTGTGCTCCATCTGTAGCTCCTTGTGTGCAGAAAGCACCCTGGTGCATCGCAGAAGTAACATGCTGAAGGGTAACAAGCTGTTTGCTTTCAGCACTGCCTGAAGTGGGTGAGAATGAGACCTCAGAAAATGTGACATGCATTTCCTCAGAAGATGAAAAGGGAATATAAATTGTAGGGTGGAAAAAAGACAAAACCCTGGGATAGCTGGGTGGGATTTCCCACCCACTAGGAAAGAAAGACAAAAGCTCAGTAAGAGCGGCTGACGGGTCTGTCACTCAAAGTTACCAACCTAAGGGGAAGCTCTTGCATGCAATCACTTGAGTGCACTTTCCTAAAACTCCTGTGAAACCAGTGAAAGCCTCCAGTCAACTACATTAATGACTGAGGGTCAAACCTGAACAAAGAGATGCGACATGAGACATCCTTTAAAAGAAAATGCAAGGAGAAGGGAGAGACAGTGGAGCATATTTGCCAAATATGTGCAACACAAGTAACCACAAATCTCCCACACTCTACCCCATCAGGAAGCCACCCACTGCTGAGCACTGGGGGAAGCAGGGCAGCCTGGGGAATGCACTATAGGAGTCAGGAATGCTGGCTACCTTCCCCACACTGGGGGATGAATTCTCCATTCCTGGAGGTGGGAATGAGGAGATGGCCAACATCAAAAGACAAAGAGGTGTGAAGTAACTGTAATATATATAATTCTACCAGCATCAAGTCTTCTGAAGTCTCCAAACAAGCCAGTGGATACATGCTTTATGGTTCCCAGAGCAGCAGAAGTCTTTTTCACAGAAATAAATATTTTTCAGCCTTTTTCTTTTATTCTTTTTTCTTGGTCTACGTTGCCAATCACTGTGGGCTTGCAGATTCAATGCAAGAAGAAATCCATCCTATCTGACCTCTTACACTGATTCACCAAAATGACAGGTGACTATAGCGGACAGTAACAAACCTGCGTGCTCTCTTTGGCTTGCAAGAATGAAAAAAAACCCAACTGTCTAGAAAAAGAGTTGCACAGGAAATGCATGATCCAATTTTATTAGTTGCAGTTATAATCTAGCAATGGATCAGTCTGCAGTAGTTCAGCTGAAGACATTTACTATACGGGCATGGTATTTTCAGTGGTATCCTTGTCACAGCCACTTCCATCACTCAGGAGTGCTCCTCATCCTTACGGAAACTTTGTTTCCAGTAATGCTCCTCCTATATACCAGCTCCCTAAACTCTTGGGATTTTTCATAATGATACAGCTGGGAAAATTCGTAATCCCAGAACCATTTGGCCTTGGCTGTTCATAAATGATTTTAAAAGCTCAGCACGCTATCTCACTTAGTCTCACTCATTTGATCAGCAGGGAGAGACTCAATATCAAACAGGAATGTTGCAAATTATGGCTTGGTATCAAAGCAATTTGGAAATGATATGTTCAGACCAATACTGAAGTGGAATTCTCTGGGTAGTGGGCATGCCCGGTTGCCTACAAACCTCAGGCTAATGAAGCCAAGTTTGCTTTCATATTGTCTAAGAATGCCACATGAAGAAAGTAAACAGCAACTTGAAAAGAGACACTCTTGCTTTGAATAACTTTGGCTTGAACGTGTTAATGTGAAGACAAATTACAGAGGAACAAAAAAGCCTGTTATCTTCAGAAGAAGATATGTCTTTAGAGGGTCTTTAGCTGATAGAAGGTACGGCATGCATGATGACAGCTTTTTGCAGACCGCGTAGGAGTTTTTCTCATATGATTCTGTTCATTATACTCAGAGGTGCTGCCTGCAATAACACATTTGGGAAAAAATTTCAGAATGAGCTGCAGGTATGTATTGTAGTACTTAAGATATAAAAAGAAAACATGAATACATTTTTCTAAACAAAAAAGTTGATTTTTTTTTCTTTGAATGGAGAGATCATATCTGGATTAGTATTGAAAAGGTGTCAATAACAGAGTGAAATAATGGAGAAAGAGGTAAAAAATACACCCAATGGAAAGGATGACACTTAAAATGAGTAGATGGGAGTTGATGCTTGTGCACACAAGCAGAAAAGCAGAAAACAAAGTCATTATTATAATGCTCCTGTAGAAAAACTCAGTTAGCCACATTACTTCAAAGCTAAACCAAAGCAATCTGCATTTTTATCAAAAATTGACCATTGATGACCATGGTGGCTCATGATGGATACTAAGG
Organism: Calonectris borealis; assembly: GCF_964195595.1. Classification (NCBI taxonomy): domain Eukaryota; kingdom Metazoa; phylum Chordata; class Aves; order Procellariiformes; family Procellariidae; genus Calonectris; species Calonectris borealis. The sequence goes on along the minus strand of NC_134322.1, from coordinate 4,334,316 downwards.
AAGAGTTCTGCCCTCTTGGGCTAAATCTATCCCATGTTACATAGCAAGCAGCTTTACTTGAGATAAAGGAGGTGCTAGACAGGAAAGAATTTACCCATTGAAAGGTCTAGTGGTTGCGTTTTTGAGAGGAAGAAAAGAAGCTGTGCTTTTCCTTTGAAGGACAGATACTTTTCCTAAGTATAAAGACTACCTAAACTAAGAAGCAAACTGTTTCTAGGGAGCATTTCTTTATCCTGTCTATAGTTTAAATGTGTATAATTAAAATGAATATTTAAAATTTGTTAATTTTAATTAAATGTTTTAATTATTGTTAATTATTAATTAAAATGCTAGAGCAGAAACCTGCCACTTCATTAGCTATCTCCGGACTGATGCCAGCAAACAGCAGGGTGGTAGGAAGGAAGCACAACTGGTAGCAGGTGGAAGAGACAGGCAGGCTTTGGACTCTCACTGGCAGGTGACAGTCAGCTACCAGAGGATGGACATCAGAAATTTCTGAAATGTCAAACTGTCCCGTATGTGGATGAGTGTCTCAGTGGACTTTGGAGCAGAGAAAGAAGGTATAGTAAAAAATACTCATTTTTAAGGCTGAACACCCTAAGCTAATTAGAGCCCAGCAGGAAGGAATCTTTTCAAGCAAGTGAGAACAAACAATTATGACCAGGCTCCTTTTGCTCTGATTTGTTTTACCTAAACAAGAACAAAAGCAGAAAACTGAGAAAACTGTGGGTCATTCTTCTCTTTTTTGGAAACTGGGGTTCAAGTAAAGACATAGATGACAAAACTCCCTGCTGTGTTGGATCCAGCAAGGGAAAGAGGCCCAGCATCTGATGTAGGGAGGATTTTGCAAATGGAAAGGGATCAGTGAGAACAAAGAAGGCCTGTTTATTTCGTTTGTCTAATAAACTCTTTTTGCTGAATTTTATTCCCAAACACAACTGTTGGCCAAGAGGCAGCCAACCTTGTTCCACTACAGTGCAGCCTTCCACTGACATAACAGTAAAGGGAACCACATTTTTAGAAGCAACAACATTTCCACTGGCGTTGCTGCTGCTGAGTTACTACCGAAGTTTTTTTCCAAGTGACAGTCTGGGATTTATCACCTTCCCCAGCTCTGCAGTCATTTTCACCTGGAACCTGTTGAACTCAGCAGGCCAGGCAGACAGCATGGGTTACAGGCTATTGGAACCCAACTGCTAGTGGAAAAGTAAATATTTCAGCTAGATTGCTGCCCTTGTATAAAAACAAATGATTATTTGGTAAATGGCACTTGCAAACCTAATATTTCCTGTGTTGGTGTGTACTGTAGAGGTTGCACAATGGGGACTTGTACTGTCCCTATGTTTTGGGTCACTGGGTGCACAAGGCTGTTGCCAGCAAAGCCAATGAAGTATGAAACCAGAACCCTTGTAGCAGGAAGCATATGCAAGATTTGCCAAATCATTACGCCCCAGCTATTTAACATGACCTTGGCTTAGTCAGCAGAATAAGCCTTCAAAGAGAAAGACATAGCCGGCAAAGCCACAAAGCTATTGATTAAACGAAAATTGTGTTGTCTGGGAATTTCAAAATCACTGTCATTTGCCTGTTTGGTGCAGTTTTATTATGTTAAGTAAAGCTGTACAAGATGCTCAAAAACAAAGAAATTAGTGGGACTGCAAGAGAATGTTGCTTCACTAGGGATTACACAGACATCCCTCACAAAGCGTAGAGTAAAACCATAGAAACCCTTGCCCAGAACCACACTAATGCTTGCCACAAGAGTCCAGAAAGCAATGGGAGGTGGACATTCCCACACCCAGTTCCAATGTGGTTACATTCCAATACTGTAAATAAACTATCAAACTTGGAAGATACAAGGGTGAGAAAAGATACGCATGATAGAGGGAAGGTACCTCGCCACCATGCTAGGATTAGCAGGTTCAGTAACCACACCTGTAAATATCTTGCAGTTTTACATAAAACTAAAAAAACCCACCCAAAACTAAGCCTATTATCCAGAGTCTGGCACATGATACTACTCAAATCTCTCCATTTCTCCTTCCCAATCTTCTTTTTCTCTATGTGATTTCTGTATGTGATTTTCTTTATGTGATTTTTCTCTATGTGATATCCTACTGTCATTGCAAAAACAACTAGCCCAGACAAGGTTAATACCACAGGGATATTCTACTTCTGGGATTCAAATTAACTTACTCAGGTTTCATGTACTGTATTATATTGGGCAAACACACCTCCTGTTTAGTGGTGCTCCATCACTACCTCTTCCTCAGGTCAAACCATCCATGCTTGCAGAATTCTCCACTGATTTTTTTTATTTACATACGTTTGGATCTATATCTGTCTTTGATCTCCACTTCCTCTTGACTTAGGACACAGTTTTCAGAAAGCTATTATCAAGGTACTTACGTACATAATAATTTTTTTTGTCTAAAACAGACCCCTCATTGTGTTACCAAAAGTGGAAGAAGCATCTCCTGAAATGTGAGGCTATACCTAGTTCTCTCTCAAAACCAGAATATGTTATTAAGTAATCGCTTTTACTAGATCATACCGATTCTGATGTACAAACATATATGATGAAGTAGGCAGTGTTCCATTATGTCCTTTTGGAGTTGCACAGAGAAGGGCAACTTAACTGTGAAAATGTGCTTGCAATTATCTGTGGAGGAAGAATGAAACCTGGGAGGAGGGGAACAAGAAAAGGGAGCCTGGGAACAGAGAGAGACATTCCACAACAGATTTACAACACAAATGGCAGAAAATAAAATTAGCAACTCCAGGGTGGGTACGGACTGCTGCCAGCATTTTTGGCCAGCCTCAGGGTATGTCTACACGGCAGTCAGTCACTCCCAGTAATCCTGAGACTGCAATATACTGGAACAGCGACATACTCCTGTGAGATTTAAAATGGAGAGTGCTGGCACTAGTAGAATATAGCTGGGGCAGTAACTGCCTGAATTAAACTACCCAGCTACTCAGGAAGTCTTGGTGCAGCAACACAGTGACTAGTACCTGAGCTTGCTAGAGTAAAGCTTGCATGGGATTGCCTCTGGCTCCAGTCGTCCTTGGGATCCAACTGACCTTGATTTTCAACCCCTACAAATGCAGACGTGAGTTCCAACACATTGTCTTTTGCAGCAATGGTCAAAACAGCCACACAGGGTTTTACAAAGGCACAGAGGGAACTGCGCCACGGCTCTCCAACACAAGACAGAATCTACATCCCAACTGCCAGCAGTGCCATTGGAGAGGTTTATCCAGTCACAAGACAGATCCTGTAAGCCACAGGAGCATCCCTGAGCCATCACATAAATGGATACTACCCTACAGACTCACAAGATGGGCACCTCTTTGCAAGGTCTCTCTCTGGTGAAACATTCACGCAGGAGTGAATAAGATACCTGTGGGCATGTGTTAAGCTAGAGTCTTTAACTACATGCTGAAATACCACCCTATGCATAGAAGTTTGGCCTCATTGGCAGGACAGAGGGACTAGAGTTAAAATTGAAGTTGTCCAGATAACCCTGAGACTGAGACTTCGGTGCTTCTATGTGTTTGATTCTACAACTTTAGTAATGTTGGTTTTAATGCCTTTTGGGAGGTAAGAAGTAATCTGGGGACAGATTGCTTCCTGGCAATTAATTGGTGTACTTTTGCAATAGCAATGAAGAAAAATGTTCCACAGAAATTCAGGTCAGGCAGAACCTGCCTAAGAAATGCGGGACTAACTCATGCCTCTGCTACACTTCAAACAGCAGTTGCAAGGTCTGCTGCCTTCTCTGTGACTGATCTCGCTGTCAGCACTATAACACACAAGGATCCTACTGGCTGCTTTGCTCATACTTCTAAAAACCAGCTCTTTACAAATGTTATGAAGAAATCTTTCATTGCCATCATTACAATGCAAATGGTCAAAAGAGCAATACAGAGCAGAAAAAGAAGTTCAGGTGGGAGCTTTTTTGAAAAATAGAGTTAATGTTTGAAGTCAGCCAGGATAGAAACTACACTCAGTTGCCTACATCGGCAGAGCCATGCGTTCAAGGCTAGACTACGGCGAGCTCTAAAAAAGACAGAATTGTTTCTTTCCTAACAGCTTCTCGACTCCCACATCCTGCACCTAAATGTTATAATCCCAGGATAAAATGAGAGAATTTGTAGCAAAAGTCCCTCCATTTTTATATAATTTCCAGAACCACTCCCCTTGCACCTCCACCATGATTTGGCTGGCTGGCTCCATTGCTGCCGGCACCGCACTGACTGTAATCACAAAAGAGACTGCTTAAGAAAAAGAAACAGTTTTATATCAGCACAGTGTGCACTCTGCAGCATTACCTGACTGCTCAGATCTGTCATAGTATCATAGAATCATTAAGGTTGGAAAACACCTCTAAGATCATCGAGTCCAACCGTCAACCCAACACCACCATGGCCACTACACCATGTCCCTAAGCACCACATCTACACGTCTTTTAAATACTTCCAGGGATGGTGACTCCACCACTTCCCTGGGCAACCTGTTCCAAGGCCTGACCACTCTTTCAGTAAAGAAATTTCTCCTAATGTCCAATCTAAACCTCCCTTGGCACAACTTGAGGCCATTTCCTCTCGTCCTACTGCTGTTACTTGGGAGAAGAGACCAACACCCACCTCGCTACAACCTCCTTTCAGGTAGTTGTAGAGCACGATGAGGTCTCCCCTCAGCCTCCTCTTCTCCAGACTAAACAACCCCAGTTCCTCAGCCGCTCCCCATCAGACTTGTGCTCCAGGCCCTTCACCAGCTTCGTTGCCCTCCTCTGGACACGCTCCAGCACCTTAATGTCCTTCTTGTACTGAGAGGCCCAAAACTGAACACAGGATTCGAGGTGCGGCCTCACCAGTGCCGAGTACAGGGGCACGATCACCTCCCTGCTCCTGCTGGCCATACTATTTCTGTACAGGCCAGGATGCCGTTGGCCTTCTTGGCCACCTGAGCACACGGCCGGCTCATGTTCAGCCGGCTGTCAACCAGCACCCCCAGGTCCTTTTCCTCCGGGCAGCTTTCCAGCCACTCTTCCCCAAGCCTGCAGCGTTGCCTGGGGTTGTTGTGGCCGAAGTGCAGGACCCAGCACAAGATGTCGCATTTACTGTGGTGGTCCTCAGCTTCCATGTGAAACTTTTCATTTTTAAAATGCATTATGACCAAATCTTTATAAATTGCAGGGTGGGGGAGAAGGGGGACTGTTAACTTCCTGTTTGGTTCTTAGGAATTAAGCTTGTATGCCTGCACCACACTGACCTGGCTTTGCCAGTGTAAGTTGTCACAGGGCGTTATTCTGTACCTTTTGGATCTGCTCAAGACACATTCCCCTTCAGCCTGCGATATTTTCACATTCTGCCTTACAACTATTTGCATGACAGAATTTCTCTGCTGGGTGCTGCACTAGACAGATCAGGGAGGTAAGTTTATTCACAATTCTATTAGCATAAATATCAGGCCACAAAGGGAACATCCAGAGAGTACTTTTCCCTTACCAGCAACACCACTATTGCTTGAGACACACCACAGAGGCCATACTTAATTATGCAGCAAATAATTATGCACCCTAAAGCAATTTTAACCAAGCTACATCTATCAATTCTTAACATCTAAAGCAAATAATCATACTGGACAGAAACCTGCCGGTTCTAAAGTCTTCTCTTGTCTGATTCTAAATCCGGAGCTGTTTGGTTTGTGGACTATAGGCTTTTTACCTTTGGACTCGTTTTTGTCCTCATCTGTTTCAGCTTCAAGTTTGAGGCCACGCGGTTTCAGACTGTTGGCAATGGACTGCATCTTGCTTATTGTCAGTTGATTTTGATTCACGTTCTTAAGGGCATCTGACACAGCGTGGCTTCCAGCCATACCACCTCCGGCTATTCTCTCACCATCTAGGCAGTGCCAGGTTCCGCTAGCTCATGAATGGGAATCCTCCCTCCTCACCCAAGCCTGCCCCCCATCCCACAACAGGAAAGCCGAGGCTGTTGAAAGAAACAGGAATGGCAACAAAGCTGGCATTGTCGTCCTGAAAAACCACTGGCTACAGCCCACCCGCTTCATTTAGGGGATAACGGATATAAGGATGAATCCCAGCTTTTGTTTAAAAAACTTATTTGCCTTTTTCTTTGGAGAATGACTTGAAAATGGTAACAATGTCACTGCTGTAGGCAAAAAGGGAACCAGGGGAGGGGGAAGTGGCACTATTTTTCTAAAAGTCACAGTTGTTCAGGGTGGTCTTTGGGGTATGAATCTTAGATCAACTTCACACTGGTGCAGTTCATGGAAGAGGAGGGAAGCACCATTCAGGATCCTGTTGACAACAGTAGGGCATTTTCAAGCTCTTACTGATGGAGTTGCCCTTTTAGTCTGAGGAAAGATGAGTAAGAAAGCATTCAGCATATTAAGTTGTTTATAATATGAAGACCTTCGACTTACACTTTTTAAGACTTCAGAGACCACTGTGATCTCTGTCTTCTCTTTTGTCAGAACACAGTACTCCACCTGGATAAAAACTAACTAACTGTGGTTACATAGAAGTGTGTTATTTTAAAAGATACCCACTGTTGACCACACTGAATGAAGGAACGAGGTTTGCTGAGGGTCCTGTCTTGCATGGTAAGAAGTTTATGATATGCAGCCTCATCACATTTTCAGTGGTCTCCACCTTGCCTGTTACCTTTTTGTAACAGCAAAATTATTCTCCTGGACTCTTTGTAGGAAAAATTGTATCTAAATACAAATGGATGTTCCCTTTGTGTCCATGGACCAAAATTATCACTCCAAATTTGAAGACACAATTACAACAGCTAAAAGTTATATCACTCATCCCATCATCAAGCAACAACAACTCTGTAGGTTAAACCTGAAGATGAACTTTTATAGGACCTATAAGCATCACCCTAATGGACCTATTTAATGATGTCTCCATGTTTTCACAGTGCAGCTGTCCATAATAGTGTTTTTTGCAGTGAGTCCAAATGACATTAGTGGCAGATTAGGAATCTAACACATCAATTAGTAATCCATTCACTTTTTCCAAAGTCTACATCAGAAACTATCTGTGAATGCCAAACCGGGCTTGTGATCTCCACAGACATTTGTTAGTCTTAGGGAAAGAAGTAATAAACCTCAGCTTTTCTACACTCATAAGGAAATCAGCCTTCAATAAAGCTCACAATTATGGCTCTCCAAAATTGATATTTTTGCCAATATGCATGTAAGTTTTGATTGGATTTTTTTTTTTTAATTAAGAGACTTGCACCTAGTTTTCCTTCATTTTTAAACCTGAAGCTCACGTCAGCTTCGTTGTCTTCCTCTCTGCAATGCGTTTCCTTACATTTCACAGTCACTTAAAAACTACAAGTTTGTAGGTAAAGTGTGCAAACGATCCTTCTATTTGCACAAGACGTGCTGAAACAGGACTGCTCAGAGCATCCTGTTGCAGTTCAAAAACAGACAAATAAGGAGAGGTCTGACACCTCGGTAAGGTCAATGAAAAGATTCCTGTTGACTTCAATGCCAGAAAGGCACCAGTAAATTGACCGGACTTTGAAATAAGTAACTAGGCCACTGGTGGATGACAGGATAGAGGGATGATTTTGATGCTCATGTTGGGTGATGAGAGACAGATGGCATTTTTTCCCCTCTGTTTTGATTTGGCACAGTGGGTTTGATTATGCATGCTTATGGCTGGGCTTAAGCAAGGGAAGAGAGGGCAGAAGGGCTGGAGGGCTTGCTCCAGTGTGTGATAGAGAATTGCAACTCACTGTGAAACAGGCTAACCTGGAACACGTCCCCACAACACCTGTGGCAGCAGAATCCTGCCAACAGCTTCTCTAACCTAACCCAGCTAGCTCCTTACTGGCTGAGTTGCCTTCTCAGAGCTACATTCCCCAGACCCAGACACCTTAGGTCCCTAGACTGGCTCTTACAGACCCTCCAAGCCCCTCCAGTACTCAAGTACTCTTCCCAGTCTCTCTTGCCTGAGCCTGTTCTAGTCTCTTCTCTCTCAGTAAAGTGGCTCATAAGGCAGCTCTGTTAGAAAATGCAGTCTCCTTTATCATTTGTCCTTCTTCACCTGCAGTCTTCATTTAAGCTCTCCATCTCTCCCCGGAATTGGGTCTATGAATCTCCTGAAGAGAAGATTCTCTGCACAATAGCACACTCACTGTCCAAATCCTCCAGGGTACTGAACCCAAGCCACTCTCTGTCAACCCCTTTAGACATCTCATACCCACCTCTTGAAACAGTTTTCCAAGATGGAGGCAAAGAAAGAAAACCAGCAGAGAAAGGACATTATGGTCTTACCACCAAAATTGCACTCAGAAAAGAAAATGGAGTTTGCTATTTTCTGCAGAGACAGAGAACTGCATCCGAAAGCATTACATCCCCTATTTATGTTGTGGATTTTTTGCAAGGCATTATTAGAAGGAAGCTTGACAGCTCTGCTGGGAAACTTGGCAAATACGAGGACAGACCAGTCTCACTCTTTTACACAGCTGGATTTTGTGCAGCTCAAGTATTTTTCCCTCCTGCTTTTGGCCCATCCAAAGATGAGTGCTGAATTTCCCTTAACATTACCCATAGGTTAATTTGTTATTAAGTTTAGGCTCAGTTTAACATCTTGGCATGCAATTTAAATAAAACCAAAACCAAATGTCCTTCATTTCTGCTGAAACCACCCTCGGTTTGGCTCAGCTGCCTTTGGTGTCACTGAAGGGTGAACAAGAGATTAATTTTCGTCTTGTCATTTTTGGTAGCAACCTCAATATCCTCCATGCAACTTTGAAATACATTGCCATAAAATAATTATTTGTCATGGAATGAGATTGGCCAGAATCTGAACACGATACATTGGCTCTGACTTAGCTGTCAAATACTTGTTACTGTAGGAAAGGAAGATACAACAGACACATAAACAGTAGGAGTCCAGAAGGGCGCAGACAAAACTTACGCATGACTTCTTACTAAAGGAACAATGGTGGGATTTCCCACCTCCCATCCAGAGAGGCTAGAGGAAGGAGTAACTTGAAAATCCCATAGGTACAGCCCTTGCCCCTCTATAAATTTGTTCCTGGTCTAATTCTATACCTTACACAATCTAACTGTGACACAGTGCAACCACAGTGATGTCAATGGAAAGGGAAAAAAGCTTGTAAGTATTATGAGTAAGTGCATATTACACTTAGCCTGGAAAGCAGTGAATGTGGATGGTGACCTTTGGGTTAACTCATTAACTGCACTAAGACGATGCAGGTGACTCTTCTAGTCAATTTTGTTCTCTTCTGTCCATTGGATATTTACAGGCAGCTTTAAAAAAATCTTCAAAGTCACCTGCAGAAAGTACCCGGTAATTTCATTCTGCAAATTTCTGTCTGAGTAGGAATTATCACGTTCTTTGCCTTTTTTTTCCAGTCAGTGTTCAAAGTGTGTTAGTTAGCTGTGATTGAGCTGATAAATCAAGTTATATGATTTCTTTCTGTTGATCAAATAATACTGCTTAAGGGCATTTCCAAAATACTGATGCTTACAATTTCAGCCATAGTAGATTACTTCACACGCAGAGATGAAAACATTACCGAAGTATTTAACTACTAAAATCCTTGACATAGACACCTGAACTTCAGAGATAATTTAGCAAATTCAAAGATTTTTGAAGTTGATGTCATTTTTGTGGACAGTGTGCTACAGTGTAAACAAAAGCAGAATTTGTCTCTAACTACTACCATCAATCATTTAAGAGAATGAGGCATCTTTGCGCTACTCAAAATAGCACAGGAAGTGCTATAGCATAGAGTGGAAATAGCATAGAGAATATACATAGAGTGGAAAACACGGGAGGATCAAATAGAAAGATTTATGTGTGCTGAACTGTATATTTACATAAGTCTCCTAAAAATTAAGTTATTTATCAATCTGCTTGATTTACGAAATCATAATAAACATGCCACACTAGTAATTTCACTTGTATGGCTTTAAATAAAAGTATGCTATAGTGGCACCAGTAAAGAAAGAAACAGAAGGATAAGTTCTTACTTGTGCCCAAGTTCATGTGCAATTGTAAATGCCAGATTGAGACCGTTGTCTTCAGCAAGAACACACTTTCTCTTGGCACTGCAAACACCTCCCAGGTAAGCAATTCCTGCAACAGAAACACAGAGAATGTTCCCATCAGAATCAGTGAAACAGCTCATTCACTCAAAACATACAGCAGTAACTCAACCAAAATGATAAAAAATGTGCCCAGTATAAAAAATATTAGAGCAGTTTGCATACAAAATCATCTGAGTGTTTTGTTCATCATCCTATTGAAAAATCAATCTAGAATTTTGTCAGACAGGAAGCAAGTTAAACACACTCACCTTCACTGCTTTCATTGGAAAATATATTTCACTGTCGTCTCAAAAACGTATTTCACTGACTCAAAAATTCATCTAAGCTTATCTATATATGGGAAAATTTAAGATCTTTTCAGAGAGTCTCTGCTTTTATTGTTTTATTCCTTCTCCCCAACTTGATCCTGAAAATGGGGAGAACTCCATTTAAATGCTTGTTACGGCTACTTCGATATTAGAAGATGCAGTGAAGTAACCTTAACAAACATGCTGGAAAAAGGGGAAGTGTAAAGACCTTCCACAAATGCCTTTCATTTTTTTCACAGCAGATAGGTTTGCTTATATTTAACAGAAAACAAGAAATCTATTTCCTCGCTGTAATACTGTTCTCACAGAGGGGTAGCTAAGATCTAGCTGCTTTTAATGAGTAGACCACAACCATGCAGTGGAGACATGATCTCTTTTTTTTTTTTTCCTTCTGTCAGAGTTGACAAAGCTGTGTTTATCAGGGGGCAAACGGTGTAAAACTTTAGACCTGCAAGAAGTCCAGTTCCGGTTTTATGAGTTTTGACAACAACATGGACCTGGATATTTGTTGCCAGGGGGATTCTGGATGGAATGAAGGGATGGGCAATAGCCTTTTAATTCGGCACTAGCAGCAGAGAGTGAAGGCAGTGCAGAAATCAGACACTAACATTTGCTTACTTTAAAAGTGCTGACTGTGGAAGGCCAGATTCATACCACATGCAAAAAATTAAATCAAAATTTAATCTTTTTAAATCAATGACCATAGAAGGCTGGATTTCAGCATTCTTCTTAAACTGACTTGCTTTTTACTCGCAGAATAGTCATAAGGATGTCAAGAAATTGCTCAGGAAGTAACATGTTACTTTGAGAAAGAGATTGTAACCTCAGTCCACACACCTGACGGCCTAATGAATGGATCGTAGAACAGAATCTCAGCTGTAGGTGTCTGCAGTGTGTCTTGGGCTATGAACATGCCTTCTGTTTCTTTTAAAGATCACCAAAACATTTCTAGTTGATTTCTGAGAGGGAAGTAGATATTTCTCCTGATTTATATCTGCTACCATGCACCCTTATGGTGACTTACAAATAATAATACCCTCACCAATAACAGTCTTTTGCTTCCAACCTGGGAATCAGCAATTTCTGGGAATACTTCTGGCACAAGGAAAATACTGTTTGGGAAAATGTTAGTTTATTGTAAAGCCAATAGCAGAAGGTCTGACATTAAGAGGAACTGCCAGATTTTGGTTAAAGGGAAGCAAAATTGAATATTTGAGTCACAGAAGATGAAAAGAAACAATTAGATGACTCAGCCAATCCTCTGCTTCTTTAGATTTGTGCCTTTGTGCATTTTTTAGTTCTTAAATCCTCTCCCAGCGTGCACACATGAAACAGAATACTTGGGAGGAAGGACGCTTCACGCCAAATTGCTAATCTACTCCATAGCTGCCTCTCCACTGGAGCATACTGTGCTGTCACAGGAGACAAAACTGTGATGGCCCAGTGGCTGCTGGTAATCCTGATCCCCAGCTGTGAGAGAGGAACACTAGCGAGGGCTGTTGAGTTCACCTTTACTCATTAGCTTGCTTAGCCCCAGCTTTCCCACAATGATGTGCTATGACCCTGTGGCACAACTACCATCTACTCAAAAGTTGCTCCTGGAGATCCTTCTGCCTTTTGGGGATGAGGCAAACATAGCTCATAATAAACTGACCCAACTCAGCTGAAATACACTTTAACTAAATAGGGAGGGATATTTTGGTTACCTTTCAGCAGTTTTAGGTACAGCCAACAGCAATGACCAGAGCAGGATTCTTACTGAAAGCGTTTCATTCCTACTATTAAACCTGATTATTCCGCCTTTATCTTCCATTTAACCAGTGCCAATATATATCTCAGTTGTATCTGACACATGAGGTTTTAACTGAGAAGCAACAAAACAGTATCGCATCTTAAGCTCAGTGGTCAACCAGGCACGCCAGTTTAGCTTGAAATGATTCATGCTAATTTCCTTCTGATAAATTTCATAAAATGAGACTGAGTCAATGTTTGCTGTCACTTGGAGATGCAAGGGGGCAATAATTCCATGGTTGGGAGATGTGGTGTAGCAAAATAGTCTAGAGTTCTGTCAATATATTAAAAGAGGGTAAATATCAATTAAAATGTTAAATGCTTTACCTCAAGTGGTAATTCTTCTGATGTCTTTATTTAGTGGTTCTAATGCTCACTGAAACTGACTGGCAATAACACTGCTCTGTGCTAAAACGCTCATTGTTCAAAGGTGGAAAACTAATGATTGAGGACTTGTATACCCATCAGTGGCTGAAAAAGTTACTGTGGCTCAGTTACAGAACCTTAGTCACCTTATTTTTATTAGTTATTTTCCATACTTGATGTGAATCCTGTGTGGCCATTTTATAATATTTGCAATGACCAATTTAAAAATGTAGACATCTAAAATTAGATTATTATTACAATTATTACAGAATTCTGTTGCAGTGGAGCCCAGGGATCAGACAATATAGGAATAGAAGTGGACTGGGCAGGTAAACTCATAATCCTAGAAAAGCAGACTGCAGAAAGCTTTGCATTACATGAAATGAACTCAGTAAGAAGTCCAGCTCATGAACTGCTGAGTGCTTATTAATGAGAGTCATTCTGGAAGAGCAAGCCAGTTATAACAAATTGTTATAACATTTTAAGCAAGCTGAAAAAGCTTGCCTCAAAAATGTTTTTGAAATATGTATTTTCTATCAGACTGTTTCCTAAGACTATAATTTTCTTTTGGACCAATACATTCTACCGTTAATTCTTTCATTAGAACATAAATAGCAAATATTCTATTGATCTGCAAACATAATACAGTTCTTTAGTAAATATATCTGAACCATTAAGATAAATGCAACTTTTTTGTAACCCAAAACAATGATTGGGTTACATATAATTGATATGCAGAGAAAAATACACCTTTAACTGACAATGATAGTAGTACAATGCCTTGGTAGCTGCATTAATATGATTTATTTTCTTCATTGGGATGAATGGAAACTGTTGTTTGCCTCTTAAAATCCCAGATTTTTATCTGAGCCTTTCAAGTCTACAGAACTGGAACAGAAACTTCATGAATTCAGGTATGTTTGTGAAAATCCTGGCACGCTGTGGTTCTACTAGGCTGGGAATAATATAAGAGGAACTTCTCTTATTTGGTAATTTTGCTTCTGGCCCTGTCTGGGAGACAGGTGTGTGAAAATGAAAAATACAGAAGAAAGTTGAACTGGTTTTTTTGTTGTGTGTTTTTTTTTTTTAAAAAAAACCCCACACTTCTGTGCTCATGCAAATATACAGACAGTGGCTTTCTTCAGGGGAAAAAAGTCCTTATCTTTCCAGATACACTACAAACTGCCAGCAATTACCACAAATCTATTTTTAATATCAAAAAAGGTCAAGCAGGAACATCAGTGATAGAGGGAAAGGAAAGCCAATTACTATTTTTACTATTACCAAGTGTGAGGGTTTTTTCCTTTCTCTCATGAGGAATTGCATAATTACAGTCCATAACTTCTGTGCTTGGGTTTGAACATGCAAAGCTATCTACACTTCCACAGCAAACCTTAGGATGCAGGCAACTGTGTAAACTCAGATTTATCCAAAAAGTTGTCATACATAAACAGTTTGCAGCTGTTGGTCTTTCTGCCAGCTAATGAGCCCTCTGCTGCTAGCAACATCTCTAAGGGGAATGATTACATTTATCCTACCAGCTCAGCTAGGCATTAGGATATTACATACTTGCCACAGTGATAGCCAAAGCTGGAAGAAGACGAGCTCTGGTACGTGGGTTCACATTTCATCCTATTCGAAACACTCGGGGCTTCCTTCTGACGACTGTGGAATATTCACTCAGCAAGTGGTTTATCCAGGTATTCCAGCTTTCAACTCTCTAATGTCTTGTTTTCATTGCACTCCTAATACTTTAATCTCTTCTTTTGCCAGCCACCTCTGGATACAGAACTTTTACTTGATTAAAACTTGGCTAGCTTTCCTCTTCTCAATGTATTTGCTGTTGGGAAGGGGGCCAAAATTGAAGTCCTGAAGTCTGCTTGGCACAAATGGAGACTCACTGCATATCCACATGCACAAAGCAAACCTCCCATTCCCCACCATTACTAGTTTGGTGTTGAGCTGATGTTTTTCTCATCCTCCCACGATTTTCAATTTGTGCAGCTCACACATTGCCATCAATTACAGTCCTGTAGCCTCTCTTAACATCCTACATAAGTAAAATCAGGAAACCCTAGCAGTGATTCATGCTCTGCCTTTCGGTTCAATTGCAATGATATGTTTGACAGAGATGCCCTGCCTGTATTTACACATCAAGTCAGTCACCAAGGGAATCTTTCAGTGCTTATGATACTTAAAAATGAAAAAAACTTTTCCTTTCTATCAAGCCTACATATAAAAGGTTCCAAAATTTGAAAAACATTAAAGAAGAAGTACCCACTAAACTGCCTCCAAGATAGATAATAACACAATCCCTGTCCTACAGCTGAATAAACAGAGGTCCCAAGAAGACAGCGGTATCCAGGTGAAAAAAGAACAGTATCCATGGAAGGACCCTCTCCAGCATGTACAACACAGAGAGGCTAAGGTTGTTACCATCACTGTCCTACTGAGCCTCCAGTTCCAAGTTTGGTTTACAGGGATCATCCAGAAGAAACTAACAGGGTGAGCTGTTCCTTCATTTTATGAGAATGTGCTAATTCAAAGCCAGACATGCAATTTTAGTGGCACAGATTAATTTGGCTTAATGCTGGATAGTCATCTAGATGCCAATTTCTGTTAATCTTGCACTCACAACATGGTTTCCATTAGAGTTTAATATTCACGTATGGAAACTGTTTTCCTTAGCAATAATTTTCATTGTCACTGTATTTAATGAAAACCACGCTGGAAACAATACACTCATTATGAATCACAAGTAGAGGAATTATAGTACAACCATCCAATGCACGGGAGACAGCTATAGTCAGGTACGAAAACAAGTTAACAATCATGCCAAGTGCTGTACCCGATGCAAGTCACAATATTTTGAACTCAAGTATTTATACAGGAAGATTTTCTGATGCCATGGACCATCCAATGGAACTGGTTCCCAGACGCTGCAAGAAGTCAGCCATAGCCTATTTCAAATAGGTCTCCTCACAAGTATGCCTTTACTCTTAACGGGAATGTGAAATATGAAATAAGCTCAATCTCTAAGTGCCTGAGAAAGAAATCTGACAATAGGGACGCCATTTTTCCTCAGTTTGTACTTAATCAAAGGACAGAGAATATGACCCACTGTCTGTCTCATTCTCTTGGTGCCATACAAGAGACAAAAATGAGTCCAGGGAAGAAATTAGTTCAATTCACTTGACCTTGTTGAGTGGCAGAACATCCACTCCCTGTTGAGGGCTTAAATTCCCTCCAAGGTGGGAGGTGGTTGAACCGTATCGAGGAAACAAGGCAACATAGGACTGGTCCAAATACAACTCTCTACACAGGACTGGGAAGGTACTCAGGTAACAAAGGAATACTCAAAGTCTTCAAAAGGAGTTTGTAATTCTGCAGAATTTAAGCTGGAATACCATCCGGGCAGGTGTATTGTGTATACGACTCCCCTACTTTTAGCTCGTGGAGGAAAGCAGTGGAGGAAGTAGTTTCCAGCACTAATTTTTTTAAGCACTGGTAAACCCATGCCATTTCCACAGGCAGAAGATGATCTGGATTCCTGGGAATCCCAAGAAACCTCTAGCTAAGGGCACGTGAAGTTCACTCCTCCAACTCTACAGCACACGTTTGTTTTCATACAAGGTTTTCAAACTGGTATCCAAGTCCCCATATATATTCCTCCCTGCCTCACTGAGAAACCAGCAAGTACTACACCAACTTTACAGAAAAGTGAGCTAAGACACAACATTCAAATAACTGGTAAGATCACACAAGAAGTCACGACTACTTCTGAGAATACACATCAGACCCTGACTTTCTGTATCTAGCTAACTTGTTGCATCAGATCACCAGAATCCTCTTCTGACTTTGGAGAATCTACTTTATCCCAAAATTCAACATGACCTCTATAAAACTCTGTTCCTTGCCTCCAAACCAGCATGACCTGCAGAGATGTAGCACGCTTTCCCAGAACTCAGTGTACTCTGTGGCTGGACACCTCCCCTACGGGACTGTTGTCCTGTAGTGCCCAATAAAATCTCTTCTTCCTTGTAACTCTGAAAACACTGTCACTTCCAGGATACACAACTGCTGTCAGAATCCCAAAAGCCCAGCAAGAAAAATAAATAGCTGAAACACAAAGCGTAGTTACTTTCTGAATCTCTTGATTTTCATTACACATACCCCGAAAGACTAACAAAATCTATCCCTGATATTCACAATACTAGCTGTGATGTTTCTACAGCTGATAACGTAATACTCCTCAGAATACAAGGTCCTAACAGCACAAATGAATGAAATACACAATACCTTTTATAGGGGATACTTTTCTGACTGCTGGGAATACTTAAAGATATTTGGTACTGAAATACTACTGCGGTGCCCAACGGTCTAGCGACTGGCCCTGGATAACGTTTCATAAGACCAGGACTCTAATTGTGAAAGCAAGATTCAAGCACGTGCCTTAGTCTTTGTGAAATGACTGCCATTCATGCAGATACACCCAAATCTTAGCCATGGCACCACTGAAGCTCAACAGAACTTCTCAGTTGACTCTTGCAGCCCACGCTGAACTCTGTGCAGGAATGCGCTGCCCCTGTTTGCAAACAGATTAGCCGACATCTAACCGGGGTTTCTCTATGCAAGTTGCCCTACTCTATACCTTTCTGATAAAAAGGCCTTTGTGAGGCTAGACCTCTTCATGTCTGTAAACCTGCAAAGAAGGCAAGATTCTGCAAATCATTAGAGCTTAAAGGAGCACTTTTGCTATCTTCTTTTTCTCTTTAATTGCCCTGCAGGACGGCAATTAATGGAACATGTGGAATCCCTTCCCCAGCATGGCCAACTCTCAGCTTTAGCTTTCAGTCTTTCTGCAGGGCTTTTATGTTTCCTGGGAACCCTCCTGTGGTTTTCTAAGTTTAATGGATGAATCATTTATCTGCTCCTTTACTAACTTGCCCACACACAGACATTCCCCAAGATGTCAGGAGCCTTATTCTAATGCTACTTCCATTGGATTTACACTGCGCTAATTCACTGATTTAAGCAGAGCCTCTCACAGTGTACAAGGGGCTACCCAGCCAGTTGAAAAGCCCTAGAGATTGAGACCTCTCATGAATTTAGGGATAATTGTCCTCACCCAAGCTAGTGAAAGGTCGCTTCAGATACTGAATGTATTGAGATGAAGAAAGCTGACAGATATTCTAACACCTTTTTGGCCTAGAAGAGGCTTTAACCAAAGCCTACAAAAACATGCCAGACAGGCTATTAACACTGCATTATGCCAGCGAAGAGCAGACAACCTTCGGAAACCCCCACAGGTTTGGCATGGACATCTTTGAAAACCACATTCCTTTACAATGCCATTCAACAAAGATTTGTGATCACAAGTATAAATATTCACCACACTGACCATACCTGAGGAGAGGTACGGCATTCACAGTAACTCAAGGAAAGCTGGAAACAAGTATACTGGTTAGCTTCATAGAGCAGATATCCATCAGGAGTGACATGGGTATCACTGATCTTGCCTTGGAGCAAGGGAATGCATTAAAAGACCACCTGAAGTTCTTTCTAGCCCTAATTTTCTAAGCTTTTACGATAAAGCACTGGGATCTAAGACCTCAGCAAAGAAGGAGATAAAAAGAAATACCCTCTTTATTTGACATCTGCTCTTTGTTCAGCATGACATCCTCTATGCCATTAACATGGCTCCTCCCTTTCAGCAAACCATTGCTTCCCTAGATGACAGCACATTAATAAATCCTCTCCATCTAACGTGACATGAGGAGTGGCTTAATTAACTGGAGCAGAGGAAGCAGGGTATCATCTACATGTTTACTCTACTTTGATATGTTAACAGCCACATTCCAGAGAGCTTCTCCCACACACTCCCCTGTGACAGGAGCCCAGGCTGCTGCTGAATGCAGATCTCAAACAGGCAAAACCACAGTTCCTTTCTGCATTCCTGTTTCTCTAGTTAAATACAAAGTTTTGGATATTTAGTCCAAATCAAACCACCATTCCCGAATGTAGATTCACAAACCCTGGCAGCTAATTCACCATCTGTTTATAGACATCATTACACAGTGCTGAAAGTCTCCATGCTCATGCACACACATAGAAATACATGGGCTTAATTACCCAAAGTAAGACATATTACAACAGCTGTACTCCTGTTAAGAGGGAAGGCAGGGGAATAGCTGGCTAAGTGGATCTGAGAGAAGTACTCCAGTTGGGGAGGGATTGATCGACTGGATGAGTCAACACACAGTGCTGGGAAGTATACAGAAGCCTGGCATAATTCAAATTTAGTCAACAAGGGGGAAAGACAGATGGGAAGAGATTAGGGATTGAGAGGAGACGGGGACAGAAATGTAGCAAACGGAGATAATATGGGTTTTCCAGAAGTCTACAAGAAACATGACTTTGATCTCGTAAGCAGCAGGGAGTCACTTCTGTGGGAGGCAGGGGTCAAGGAGGGAGGAGATAAGATCAGAAGAGAAGATGAGCTCTCTCAGAACTTCTGTGTGTATTTACTGCTGGAGAAAAATGGATCTACAGCCCTGGGTCATATGTTTCTGGCATCATGGGTTCACTTGAGGAAAGGTAGGAGCTGGACTGCAACAAGGCCTGATGAGGACATTGAAGTATTCAGGTAGGGAGGCCTGTGCCTTAGTGTGGGCAAAAAAATGGCACATAGCATAAGGAAAGGACAGCTGTTAGAACTGGTACAGAAAAAAGCAACAGAAATCAGTGGGACACAAGCTATTGAAAGAAAAAGAGACAGGCACAGGGGACAAGGTTGTTCAAGTGTATCTTACATCAAAAAAGGAATCAGATCCAGCAGAAGTCAGGAGACATCTGATGCTTTTGAGAGACTACATGTGACTGTGAACTCAAAAAAACCATCACCAACAACTGTGAAGCCAAACTGTAAATCAGGATTTGGATTCTGGCCCTTGAAAGTCACCCCTGCCTGGGGCTCAAAGGTATTTGGATTTGAATGTCTTCTGTTGGCCTCATTTTGTTAACTGGATGTAGACTGCACTGCAGAGATCAACCTGCTGGTTCAACCTGTTGTAGAATTAAGCAGGATCTTCCCTTCTCACATGCATGCAAATATTGGCATGATCATATGCAAAAGACGGGCAACCTGCCAAGGCAACAGGAGGACTCAGCACTGGATTCAGCATTTGTGGAGCTGTGTAAATAACCATCTGTCACTTCAGTGGCTGAAGCAGAGAGACACAGGATAGAAATGAGTCTACATCTCTCATCTGCTGGATTGCTTGACAAGAGGAGAGAGCTCCACCTGTTCCTTCTCTAAACAGCCTTCATGAATCTCATCCTTCACTTTTTCAGATGTTATTAAAAATCAAAATTATTTCAACATTTCAGTATTTTCATTTTGACCTTTCCTATTTGGTGCAATAGGCCTGAACTCAAGAATTGCTTCAGTGCCCCTAGGCTACATTTTTCAGGAAATAATAACTCACCAAAAGAAAAAAAAACCAACTCTGCCATCAGAAAGGAAAGTGCTCAAGGGTTACCATGTCCCATGCTCACCACCCTGCCACATGCCTGTGTTAGTCTGCTAACACCCATCCTGTTCTCAGGATGAGTTCCCATCTGAAGGTTATAATCTTCCAAGAAATGGAAAAATAACCCTGGCATTGCCTGCAATAGCTGCAGCTTTGCAAACTGTGTAGGGTTCCAAGACCAGCTTTGCGGCTATTTTCATCTTGCTTTTTCAGATGAATTCTGTGAATTCCAGTTTTGAATTTGTCAGTTTGTTCCTGCAACTCATCTGAGCCATCTGCTTCAATAGCCCAAGTTCAGAGAGAATGAAGGGGAATGAAGAACAAGATCAAATCAGAGCTTTTAATGAGACTGCTAAACAAAGAGGAACAGGGAGTTCAGCAGCAGGGATCCTAGAGCCTTCAAATTCCTCAGTATCTCCCTTCCAGAATGAAGAGACAAGGTCAGACTTGGCAATAAATCAGAAAAAATATTTGGAGTCTCTGTACCAAACAGCATCTGCTTTAAGAGCTAACAGTCAGGGTCCAGCATTCAGTTCCAGTTGTTCTTTCTCGTAATTGCAAACACTAAAACTCATGAAGCTATTCAAATAAATTAAAAGATACTTTTAACAGTTTCGAGAGCTTTACTGAGCCATGCTTATCTCAGCCTTCCATGGTGTTGGTCAGGGGTGGGTTCATGAGCAAGGATCAGTCCTGCAATTGTTCAACAACATTCAGCAACGTATCGTGAACAACGTTTCAGTGCCTGGAGAGTTTCAGCGCAGTCTGCTGAACGGGACAGTTTTAGAGATGGCCGAACACCTGTGCTGCTGATGAATGGCATTCTTCCACAGCTCTCAATTAAATTCTTTCCATGTTCTTAAAGAATGACTAAGCAATCGTTACTCTCAAAAAGTGAATGAATCTATACTTTTGAAACATGTTAATATTTAAAGTGTATTTTATTTTTAGGCGCTGTATGCGTGTCAGGCTGTTCTCTTGGCAAAATAAGAGCAGCTCAGGCGACTAGCAAAGCAGGCCAGCAGAACAGGATGATTCACAGTAATCAAACTTTGAACAGATGCTTTTCCAAATTGCTTCTGTGATACTTCTCAATTACAGCTCCTACATCCTGACTTACAGGGCTGTCTAAGCTCCTGGCTTCACTTTGTCAAGCTGCCAGCCAACACACGCACTGATAAACTTATTTAGCAATTCCTGGTTCAGCCCTTCTGTTTTAATTCTTTGCTGAGTGCTGATTTAACCTCACAGCCTGCCTGACTTGAGAAAACTGACAAACCTGGGGTTTGTGCCTGATAATGTTAATAGGGTTGAGTTACTCTGTTGAAGTCAGAACTTGGGCTGAAAAGCTTGTATCATGCAAGAGAATGAAGCTGGTCCCTAATACCTCAGCACTGGCTACTACCTCTGCTGCCAAGAGTAGGGAGTGAAAATGATCCTTCCGTGTTGGCGGGCAGGAAGAGGAGACTAAGGCAGTGCCATAGCTCTGCTTCTCTCCTCACGCAGTACCACAGTCAGCACATTCGTTCTGGCAGAGCATGACAGTATGATGGAAGGGGAGGTGACAATAAAAAAAACAACCCTAAACTTACTGCAAAATTAATGGCTTGATTTCGTACACATTTGCACTTCCACTTGGGGTTTCTGATGTAAATGGGGGTGATGCAATCTTTCCCTCAGTGGCAGCATCAAAGGGAGAGGGCTTTGCCCTCTACTCAGTTTCCTAGTTTTCAGAAAACTTCCAAAAGCCTAATATTTCTGAGATCCATATCCTCAAATTTGACTCAAATTGGCCAATGGGTTAAAAGGCTATTAGGGAAAGACTGTCATTGGGGTAGACAGACATAAGCGCAAAGCACACACATCGCATACACTCACCAAATCAGCTTAAAATGACTATTAACCTAAAGGGCCCTCCTCTGCGTTCCCAGAGCTGTCCGTTCCGACTTCCACCCCACAGGAAGGGAAGGACCTGCATGGTACTTTACGCAGACATAAACACATCACAGCACCAGCCTGACAGAAGAGAAGTAACGGCTAATTTAAGAGGTAATGTAGCTGGAGATATTTTTAGTATGTCCTGAATCTACTTTCTTTAGTACCTCTTTCTTTAAATTACTCAAAAGTAAAATATCACCTTTAAAGTAACACAAGCTAGAGAGAAATTTTCACTAAGAAAAAGACCAGCATGAGCTTTTCTCACACTTAATAAAAAGAAATCTCTCATGTTCAAACTCGAGCTCCTGTGAAGGAAAACACAAATTTGGATGAATACTGCTGAGCTCCTTGCGATGACTGACAGCAACCAGAAGAGTCCCTGGTGCCTCACAGACACAAGTCAAGGCACAGTCCCAGTCCTGAGGCCTTTATAGTCTGAATTCAGAAATGACAGCACATGAGGCTCACAGGGGGACTGCACCTGCAGGCAGCACTAAGGAAACTTACTGCCACAGTATCCTGCAGAAGCCAGTGGGACACTTCCATGCACGCGTGTTCATGTTACTGCTCTAGGTCTTTGTGCTAAAGTATCAGGACCAACAAGTGGAGAACTGCCTCTTCTAGTCTCGCGTGCTTCTAAATAAAACATCCCTGGGAAGTGCAGAAGCTCCTATATACTTGTACGCTGTCTGGGTGACATGTCCAGTTCTGAATCAAATCTGTGTGTCCC
Source organism: Calonectris borealis (assembly GCF_964195595.1). Classification (NCBI taxonomy): domain Eukaryota; kingdom Metazoa; phylum Chordata; class Aves; order Procellariiformes; family Procellariidae; genus Calonectris; species Calonectris borealis. Next base: position 4,311,519 of record NC_134322.1, on the reverse strand, counting down.
TGATTGAAAACAACGTGCTGAGTCTGCACCACGGTTTGTAGGGGTTTTCTCAACTGTCAAGCCCCACTCAGCAGCTGGCTGGTGGAGAGAATTTGCAATGGTAACAGCTGTACTTTCCAGCTACGCAGATAGGATATTTTTGTACAAGCCTGCTTTGGTGCCCAGTGGCAGTGGCCTCCTGTCAGCTGCCATGAAATGAGATGCATTTCCCAGCAAAGCCACCTGATTAATGATAGCATAAACAGCTTCACGGCATTCACCGAAAACAAGCTGAATATGTATTACATCCGATCTAATTGTACCAGCTATCATAATCACCATGGGCTTGATCAAAATCTCACTGAGATCAATAGGAGTATTACCACTGGCTTTGGAAAAGGGGCATTAAGCCATTTCCTCGCTTCTTTTACTTAGTTCCCACCCCCAGAAGGCTGGTCTTTGTCTTTTTTACTTCAGTGTAAAGCCCAAAAGCTTTATTTACTTCAGTGTTTAGACCACGTTGTGGCTCACAGACACTGGTGCATGAGGGGGTATTCTGCATCTCTGTAAACACACCAGTTCATTGAACAAATATGGACTACAGTTTTCCCATGTTTAAAAATACAAGCGACATAGATAAAGATAAAAATAGAAAAAAGAGGGATTGTTCTGATACTCAGTCAAAAGTTATCATTTTTAAATCTGTCATTCAGACAAGAAAATCCCACGGATCTAACCATCACAGCAAACACACCTCTGCACTGCAACACAAACCGCAGCAGTCAAGAGTTGGGGCCCATCATGAAAAGGACCAAAAGCTCTCACAGTCCAGAACCTTTGCTCTGAGCCGAGAGCATCGCACCCTTCCCCATTCCTCAGTTTCAGAGAGACATCGCAGAGAATGCAAACATGGCAAAAGGGCTGTGCCAAGAACCTCTCCTCCTCACTTGTCCACAGAGGGACAAGGGAAATGGGAAGATCCAAGTGAGACAGATAAACACATAGAAAGAAATCTGGGGCAAATCAGAGAACATTATGGAAGAAGGAAGTGAGACACAGGGAGGAAGAGACAGGAAACTGAAACATAATTAAGTTATCAGACTCTCAGGAGGCAACTGACATCTCTGAAAGAAAACTACAAAGCTTAGGACTTCAGTAGTCCTACGCAATATTTTTATGTTGCAGGATCTGAGGCCCAGGTTCAGGAAAGCATCTCTACTTCAAATGCTGCTTAAGTATGTGTCCAGATTCAGACGGTCAGGCAAGAATCACAGGGAAAACCATCTGGAAGGACAGAGCAACTCCAGTGAACAATGCTGCTTTTCTGAAGTCTAAGTCAACAGACACTTGGGAGAGGTCATCAAAGGGATTAGAAGGAGGACCAGTACTTCCCCAGAACCGATCAGGAGTCAAGACATAGGGCGAGAGAGGTGTACTCAGGAATTTCATCCATACTTGGACCCAGACAAGACGGAGGTGGAGATAGTACTTTCTCTCTGACCAACAGACAGATAGAAAAGCAGACAAACTCGGGCATAGAAGATAGGAAACATAAGTCTACAGGTTTCTTAAACAGAGATATAAATTATAAACTCTAAATAGAAATCTAACTTTAATCTTTTATTTTTCTCTCATTTCAAGAACAACAAAGTCTGATTAGACTGATGGACTCATTTTAGAGCACCAGTTTAACTCTCCAATAAATAAAAACATCCACACAGAGTTTCCTAACTTACTGGACAGTTTTCTTATAAATAACTGCAGTGTTTACTCTGTCTACTACAGCGCAAATATTGCTGTACATGCTAGAGCTTGATGGATGACATTATTAAAACCAACAAGTAGATCCTCAGCAGAACATTAATGTGTACCCAGCAGTCTAATTATGGTCAGGCAGAACCTTAATGCAAACAGATCAGGCAAAATGGCTACACAAAAATGTATGACACAACTACACAAAACCACAAATATCTTCAACCTGCTGACTGCTCATGACCACTAACTAAAGTAGAAATACAAGGCTAATTCCAAGCTAAGCAAACACAGAAATCCTTAGCATTCTACAAATCATGCTGAAAGAGTACAGGAGAAAGATATTTGATGGGTTGGGTCTAGGATGGTTTTTTAAATTTTTTATTTTAATAAGTTCAACATATTTCTATCAGTTGATCTAAAAGATAAAAAGACTTGTCAAACTAATTCAGACAAACACCTTGCAGATTATAGGATTCTGAACCTGAAATTTAAAAGTGTATATAGCAGAATCCCTGTGTCTAAATAAAATTTCAGGGGTTCAAAGGACAGTTTATATACATACATACATATATACACACAGACCCTCCCCCCCCCTCAGTGAGAATTAGGCTAAAATTTCACCATCTCCTACAGTCACCTTCCTATCTAAATTGGCAAGAACTTGATAAGGAAACCCCAGTATTTTCTACAAGGAAGATCTGGTCAGATTCAGGTATGTAAAATTCAAAGTACTCTGCCATGCATTTAGAGACAGTAATTTTTTTCCATGGGCATCATCAAAATGGATATAGAAATAATATATCCATTCACATAAATGGATATAGAAATGCAAACACATGCACAGATATATTCACATATTTTTGCATTGATCTAACCAGGAAGCAGAAATAAACAAAGAGGACCAATTTCTCTCTAGTCTGTATCCCAACCCAGAGAATCATTATACCTCTTCAAAATAAATAATTGCTCAGAGGAAACAGAAAACTAAACGTTACACCTATCAGAGCCACTGATCACAAGTGCCACATTGTATTCACTCAGGGTTAATGAAGATTCGTGTAATTTCCCATCTAAAAACCCATACGATCTGCAAGACAGCTGAAAAGCCAAAAGATCCAACAGAATCTAAACCTTTCACTGTTTACCAGCAGTGTTGATTATTAATGCCTCCTCCCTCCCTAGGATGTGCACAAATGCAAAATCTTATTTTTGACCTCATCAGCCTATCCATTTCTCAAAAGACACAAGCCCAGAGGCAACCTTTGTTCCCTGCAGTATCTGGCTAAAAGTTTTGAATTGGCAGAAATACAATGGACCTTTTATCAGTACTTTTTCCTACTTACTCTTCAGGCCTCTGAAAGCAGTTATTTCTCATGTTCCATGACCACAAACATCAGACACTAACTACTGCAATGAAACTTCATCATAAGCTTTTAGCAAAAGCTAGGATGTGAAGCCCACTGCACCTCCCCCTTCTCCTTGTCTGTTCTGGCAGGAAGAGTCTTCAAGAATTCCAACAAGTCACTGAGCCACGATCTTGCTTCCTTTCCTAGAAACCATGTTGGCTTTCTTTTATCTCTTTTTATCTGTTAGGCCTGTTTGCTCACCTCTACTCGTTTAAACTTTCCCAAGAAATGAGGTTAAAAGAATTGTTCTGGATTTTCTGGACATCAAACAGAGAAATGTGATTTTGCTGATTCAGCAGACCAATCCTTAGTTAAGCATTGTCTCCATGCCAGATGTTCTAAGGTGAGGCCAAAAGATGACCGAAATTATCCCAAAGACATCAGTTCTGAGCAAATTATGAAGTTACCTTCTTATCTTTGGACAGAGTCTTCTGTGGAGTAAAAGAATCAGCTGTGATGGCTGATATGATTACTGCGTGTTTTCTGCATTGTCCCTCTCTAGAGTTTGCTGTTGGGTTGCAGCTAAGGCAGGCACTGCTCCAAAAGGGAAGGGGAGCTGAAGTTGAGCATGGTAAGGCAGGGAGAGGCAGTGGCCTCACCGACAAAGGCGCAGTCCCACTGCACCCAAGCAAGGTGAGCAGAAAGGTTCTTAGCAGAGCTTTCTTGAAGTGCTTTCCTCAAAGCTAGACACCTGAACCACTACCTAAGTTGGCCTAGGCAGCCAAATTCCCAAGAGGACTGGGGAAGCACTCAGGGCCCTGACATTTGCCATCCCTGTAATGCAAATTCATCCTGTATCCCTCTGAACTGCCACAGTTCACAATCCTACATGTTAATGCAAAATTATATGGTAAATCATCTTAGTCTTCTATAACTGCTTCATCGTCTTTCTCAACTTCCTAGGTGCTTCTCTAAATGTCTTTTCCACTTCCACGAGCAACAACTACTGAAGGAAGTTTAGCTCCTTGATCACTCACTTTTTATGAACTCCCATTTAATAAACCGCAGGATTCACAGTGTTGATACACAGAATCCTGGTCCAACAGTCAAATATAAAGGATTAAAAAGAGAGCATGCTGAAATATGTGGGATTTTTATTTACATGGCATGATTTTTCAGGTGTAGGGTATCCAGATAAATTTGCATTTAAAGTTTAAATTCATTTCCACAATGGGCAACAGAGCATTTATACCACTTCTAATGGCCTAGTTGTGACCTTCAAGTAGGCGAAATTTACTCACTTTTTCATTTACAACTATAGTTCAAAACAGTCACAGCTTGGAGTCAGGAAACTATTAAATACAATTATATCATTTATAGTTTGCTACATGGTAACCATTACTCAAGTGTGGGACAGAACCTCTAAAAATAAGACTGTATTTTTAGATGCTTAAATACAGCTGTGACCACAGATCATGAAGCAGTCATCTTCTTCAGCCCATCAATTTTGCTGAACTGTGAATACAGCGCAAATCTGACTATGAAGTGGGATGTCCCTGTAAAATACTGATTTTGTCAACAAAGTGGAGGTGCTTCTCTCTAACACGTGATGGCAAACCATGGTCTGTGCATTCTTGGGTCAGCTCAGAATTTCATCACCTCTCCCACAGCACCTGCCATTAACGTTTACAGCCATGAAGTGAGCTTGTACTGGATCATAGCTGGAGCACACTTCCTTCTGCATTTTCAGCATGCTGGTAAACACAGGGAAGATTTTCAGTGGTGCAAAGTCCTGTTACATGCCCAATTCCTATTTGCATTATGTGTAGCACAATCACAACCGAAAGGCTTGAGCTTGTGCTGAGGCAGTGAAGGTGGGAGAATTGTTAAATAAAACCCAACAACATTCCAATGACTTAAACTGACTTTCAATCTATTGAGTGCACTTGGTGTAACAAAATCCTTCCAGAACCAGACACCCTGCAAAATAGGCTAGGTATTATAATAGGTCATGTTTCCAGATGGTTAACCAAAGTTGAAAAAAAAAACCAAATGAAAATCAGTGCAGTTCAAGCTTCCTTCTTGGGGATGGGGAGGGAAAGTTTTATGCACACTTCCCAGTGCTGTTTTCTTGGTTATCACTAGTAAAATCTCATCTTTATGTTACTTAAAACTTGCTCTCAAAATTGCATTTAGTCTTGGCATCGGCAAGACAAAAGAAATGTAAAAGTACAGTAGGCAACTGTCCTTCATTTCCTTCCTTTACTCTTACATATCCTGTGTGCAACTGGAATGCTTCTATTTGATTATCTAATGGAGCAAATGCCACAATGAATGCAATCATGCCTTATTACCCTACATGTCCGTAGCCTATTGCACAGCTATGTACAGATGTTTTTACACAGCTTGGGTTTTTAGCTACAGGGTCTATAAAACAATAGAAACTATCTGAAATGTTTTCAAGCCAGCAAAGGATAAAGGCACTGTAAAACAGTCAACTGGATAAAAGCCATCTATGTCTGACAGGAGGAGAAGAAAAACCTCACAGGTTCTTAATTATAAATGCATCAGCTTTCTTAAACAATATGTGGCTGCAGTCCACAGCAAACTGACCAGGCTGGAACATGTAAAGAGAGGTAAAAATAAAGACCCAAGCAGTGGAAAGAAGAAACACAAACCTGTGGCCTGTTGAAGGGCTGAATCATTATTTTACTGACCTGAAGAACTGGCTGCTGCCCAAAGAAGCTGAGCTTCCACTGGGAAGGCCTGAGAAGAGGTAGCATTGCCTCCAGCTGAGGGGCCTGGACTGAGACTCAAGAGCTGTGGCTTAGCCCCCAGCCAGCTCTGTCCTTTGGCATGTCCCTTCACATCTCCAGGTTTCATTTCCTCACTCAGTACAATGGGGATAACAGTTCTGATCTCTTTGGTAAAGAGCTTTGAATTTTACTGAGGAAAAGCCCTATTTACAAATTCATTTCCTTCTCCTCTCAAGAAATTATTTTTTACAAATAAAATAAAATGCAAAAAACCCTCCATGTATTGTTAATGGCACAGGTCTGTCAGGGAGGCATCATGAATTAATGGGTAAGGCATTGGATTGGAAGTCAGGATGTGCAAAATCTGTTCCCTGCTCTTGGATAAGAAGCAATGAGCAAATGCTTTTATGACTCTCACGTTTTCCCTGTCTACCTGGTCTGAAGGGTGTCATAGCAGAAAATCCTGCTTTCTGCTGCAGAGAATCTTGGGTTGGCATTTCTAGCACAGATAACAATAGCAAGCGATGGGTTATTTATAGCGTACCGACAGCAGGTTTGACACTGTAGAAAACAAACATTATTTCTCTTTCCACAGCCTTATATTATAAAAGAGAAAGGAGGAAGCAGGATGAGCTATGAAAGCAGAAGAGATTATTTTATTTGTTTTATGTTCGTTCTTGCGAGAATCCCCCATAGAAACAAATTCTCAGCAAGGGGAAGTGATGGAACTGGGGTGTGAAGCTGGTGAAGCAGTGCAGAAAGCATGTAAAATCTGCAATCTGCAAGTCTCCATTTACATGGACGAGGAGAGAGACAACAGCAGAAATACTATAAACCCCAAAAGACAGAAATGGTCTGTCCACAGTCCTAATATAATGAGATTGTTATGCTCGTGTCTGCCTCAAAGGCTTCTCAGTTCACACACACAGTAGCAAGGAGCAGTTCCAGAGCTTTTCTTGACAGTTGTTTGGCAATGTGTGCTTAGCTGGACATCAATTAGGCTTCTGCCTTCAGCTTGTCTGTTTGCAAACACTATGACCACTTTCAGAGATAAGCAAAGATTTCTTTAAATCGTGATTAAATAGTATTTAACCATCAGCAAAGCCTTGATTCTTAGACAGTGTCCCACAAATCATCTCTAATATAGAAAATAATCAGGGCAGAAAACTGTCTAGGAGATAAAACTATAATTCAGAACTTCTAGCATAGTATATTCAGGTGAACCGAAAACATAAGAACTGCCTATCGCACAAAAGAAAAAGAAACATTAAAAAATTATGTTTCTGATTGTTTTTTACTCCATGCTAGGAGGAAAATTTACTGAATTGCTTCTGAGGGACACTATCACATAAATTCATTGGGAACTGTTAGTGCAAACAGTAATAACGAGTCCTTTTCCCCACAATTGATTGCATGTCAAAGCCCCAGATGTAGGAAGAGGGTGAGGGGTAAAAAGATGGGGAAGGGAACATCTTATGCAGGTATCTGCCCTTTAAGCTAGGAGACTGAAATTCCCAGGTGCTTTGTGTACATGTCTATATAATTTCACACAGACATAAATGGCCCTGGAGTGGAATGCAGTACATGTTTGTACCTGTACCAGTCAAACTGCACAATGATTTAGCGCATAAAATGAGTTATGACATGGAGCTGAAATGAAAGAATAAAGTCAGAGTATCAGAATAAATATCAACAAAGTCACGGCAAATATCTTCCCTCATGACATACCCCTTTTAATAAAGGCAACAGAAAGCAGCTTAGTTACACACCAATTTGACATTAGGCTAGGATTTGGTTTGGAGTCCTAGATGCCTGATGGGAAAGTACCATAACGCAATTCTTGTAGCCAGTGAGTTTTCTGAAGATATCTTTCATTCAAATAGTAATCATGCACCCACCTTGTACAACAATGAGATGTGATGGCTGAAGGATATTTACTCAGAAATAGGTTGCCTGGTAAAGGAATACTATGGTTCCTTTCCACAGCATGTTAGACAGTTGTTCTCTTGTATTTATCAAAACACATTATCACGAGCCATAAATAAAAGCATGGGAGAAGGTAAAGTTTTCAAGCTAAGATAAGCTTAAACGTCCTGCACCAACTTTGGGGCAAGTCACAGTAAGGAAGACAAAAGCTCTGGCACAAAGCCTGACTGAAGGGTTTGAGTGAGCAACAAGAAAAGCAAGATTTAAGATCTGCGAAGATACGCTAACAAACAAAAGCAGGGTGGTAAGCTGCTGAGAAGATTTTGGACATGCTGCCTTACAGTTAACGAAGACTATGTCTATAGCCAGCTTAAATATCTATAAGCATTAATTACCAATAGCAGTTTGATGGTGGACAAAATGAAAGGCCAGGTACAGAGGAGGAAGTGTGTTATTCCTCCCCACTGACAACGTTTAGGCTCCAAATTACTGAGAACAAGCTAGCTTCAAACATACACCACCACCGTGAGGCCTATTGCTTTGTCTTGTGGGATGAGTGCTTCCTAGGAAGACAGACAGATAAATAATTGGAAAATAAAAGTGCTTGAAACACATTTTGAGGCTACAAAGGGAGAATGATGTATGGAGGAAAACTAATAAGGAACTGCTGGAGGTTTACGAAGAATAAAGTGTAGTAAACGTAGGGAAATTCCATGATCTCAGTGGGCAAGCCATGCGGTTAGCGTGATGGAAGACAGACCATCCAGGCCTCTCCGGGGACAGCAGCCTCTTGGTGTCCAGGCCCAGCTGAACAAAGAGAAGATGAAGGAACAAAATTGAGCAAGAGCTTCTAAAAGCTCTGAACTACCACCAAAGAGAAATAGACCCTTGGCAAAAAGGCAAGGGAAGGAGGTTAATCATGAGAGCAACTGAGGGTCTGTGATATTTCAGAGCTAGGGATGGAAACACATGGAAGAAGGAACAATGACAAACGTACAGAAAATCTGTCACTAACCCTCCCTCTACTAAATGCTTTCATTTATTTTAATTATGCAAGTTAATTCTTGCCCCCAAGACATGAAACAACAGAGAGAAGATGAAGAAAAAAATTGAGATAACTAGAAATTCAGTTGATGGCACTCACAGATTAATAAATTTTAAGAACAGAACAGACTGACCAATCACCTCTTTTCTACAAAAAGACCTTGCAACAGGACCATATAAGCTCCAAACTAAGGACAGTATCTTGTGTTTGGCTACTGCCTCTCTTCCAGAAAGACAGTCATTTTTCAGCTAAGGAGACCAAGAATCCACCACTGTCCTTAGTACATAGAATGAATAAAGACAAACCTAAACAAGACTACTGAGCTGCAAAACAATACCAAAGGCAAATGAAATTCAAATGCTTTACTGTCCATAACAATAAAAACAGAAAATAAGTCTCTATAAAATAATATCAGCACTTCACTCAACCAACTACATTGCACACATTTTAAGTTTTCATATAAATCAATGAGAAAGTTGATGTATTTAACAATAAATATGTAGTCTGTTAAAACTGGCATGCCCAGCTTTTTTTATTTTTTACAGACTGGATGGAGAGGAATAGGTTGTGTATATACGGCTTTTGTTTGTATTTTCTGATTTACTTGTCCTTCCAAAAGCAGACTGGTCAGCTTCACTGTGGTTTCTGCTGGGTTTCATTTTCTGGCGCTCTCAGACTATTTTTTTCTTTGCCAGATTTTTAAATATTTCAGTGATTTTGAATGCTCAAATAGACAGCTTAATAGATATGTCAACTGATTTTCAGAGAGTACAAAGGACCATCCTCAGGATATCAGGCTTTCCAAAGATGTCTCAGCTACCCCAAACCAACTAGTCTCTCCAGAAAAAACCTCAGCCAGTTTTTTGACAGAGGCCCAAAGGAAGGTTGCATATCTCAGACAACATATAAGAGCAGGACCAGGATCCTGACCCCACTGAAACTGCTAACAAAACTCTCACTGAGTCCAATGTAAGCAGGATTGTCTTCTGGTCTTTAGCTGTAAGCCTGCAAACAGCTGTGCACATGTGAAGCAGCCTGGCTGAAGCCATGTCCCTGAAACAAGAAAGAAGGAAAAGCGCACACAGGACACCGAAGTGAGGAAGAGCAAGGGTTACGGCAGCAAGAATTCCTGATTACTTGAGTGGCTGTACTCATCCCAGTACTTCTATTAAAATTTATGCAATCTTATATTACACTCACTTGGCACATAAATTTTTAGTGGGAATTTGGAAGAGAGATTGCTAGCTGGTGAAAAGAAATTGGAAGGCCGTTGTGGGTAGGGTGGGGCCTGAGAGATGGTAGTGATGAATATGCCCAATAGCACAGTTCTGCACTGTCTGGGTTGTGCAGCCGAGCATTTATTCCCTAGCAACCAAAAGGCAAGGGAAAAAGTCTTCCACTGCACTGTACCATGGCTCCCTTTGGTTTCATAAAGCCAGCAGCCTGGCTCTCCATTGCCCTACACAGCCACAAGTGACACAAAAATTTGCAATGCTGCGAGGTCCCTTTCTTTCACAAACACCAAATCAACTTGACAGTGTTTCTTTAAGGGACATTTTAACCTACAGTATGTTCATTTCAATGCATTAAAGTGTGTTTGATTTTTAGTCCGAAGGACAGTCCCAGTAAGGCTTTTGCTAAAGCCAGGCACTGCTTCTCTAATGAATTGTTTTAAGCAGCAGGTATTTCTATTTATTCTGGCATCAAATAAAAACCCGCCCTGGAATATACAGAAACATTCAACACGAACCACTATGGAAAATGTTTTTAATGTGAGAATTCCTTTTCTTTTCCACTCACAGCAAACCAGCTAGTCTTTTCCCTTTCCTTGGGGATTAATTCTCTGTTGTGACACTGTTAGGGGACTGGAATCAGTATTACATAGGGAAGAAGATTTAAATGAACAGTACACAGTACAGGCAGGACCGACCAGAACTGTTACTTGCTGTGGACAGGAAGCCACCCGACTGCGCAAGCAAACAGCCAAGAAAAAGGTAAAAATGTGCAATCCTTTATTCAGGTGTTTTACATGGAAAAAAAAAAAAAAGGATGAAATCTACTTGGAGACATAGACCAAATGTGTTGTTTGCAAAACCTGGGCATATTTTGAAACACTTTACTGTAATAAACTCATATGAAGAAGCAGGGTGTAGCTACAAAGGGAGGGAAATTGGCTAACAGCACCATAATATGCAGCTCTCTATGACAGCACTTTTCACCCACAGCTCTCTACACACTTTTGAAAGAAGGAAAGGACTGAGATATGAACACACTGGTACAGCAGAAGGATGTCATCTGTGCAGTCACCCAGCAGGGCAGTGGCAAAACCAAAACCCGATTTCCCCATTCACATATCAGTGTTTGGAAGACTTAAGAAAAAGGACACAAATTATGGAAGGATTTATAATCTTCAGGGCTCTCAGTAAGTTATCTTTGAGCCCTTTAATTAAAGCCAGCCAGGAGATGGGAATGTTTTTCACAAAACACTGATTCACTTGTGGAAACAGTCTGGAAAACTATGTTTCTCAATCACCTCCGCTCTGATGCTTGGTTTTCTCCAGGCAGCTATTCCTTCAACTAAACCTGCCCATCTGCAGTATATACGCTATACTCTGCTTTCTTTTCCCCGACATCAAGCCACAGAAAAGCACATGTGACTACAGCAGAGGTAAAGACATTTTTAACCAGGGCAATTTAAGGATATTTAAGACACATTCTCATTTTCCATTTCCCAATTCCACACTGCCCCCACTTTTATTATTAGCTGAATACAGGGAAGCTTCAGCTTGGATCTGGGGTAACATGTACACTGAGGAATCAAGGCCAGGCTTTGCCTTGAAATATGCAGGATCATTCCTAACTAACCGTAAAGCTGCTTATTTGGCACTAGCAGTGGAAATATTGAACGAAAGGGGCATTCTCAATCTGCTTATGTCACAGAAAGGTTGGATTCTGACAACGTGCAAGGCTCCAAGCTGCAGCCTGATATTAATAGCTAGACATTAAACTCTCAATTTGGCTGGCTTAGAGGCAGCTCAATTGGAACAAAGATTTTTCTGCAGGAAACGGCAGATCTGGTTAGAGTCACATCACGAGAGATGAGTCTGAAGCAGCAGCAGACTGCAAATTTTTGACTGGTGTGTGACAAGGCTGTGTCGCACAAAGCGAACCTTCTCTGCTCAAATTGCAGAGCGTATCGGAAGTCCCGCAACTGAGGCTGTTGAAACATAGTTGTTGCAAATGTATTGCACACAGGCACATTGTTTTCCTTCTGTCCACCTCCTTTTGAATTCATTCGTTCTCAGGGCTAACTTACACAACCAAGTGGGGCAATGAGCATTAACAAACTATTTCTTAAACAAACGTGGTTCTGTTTCTTCACACAGCCAGTGGGGTATCACCCCACAAAGACATACCTACATATTTTCACCATTTTTGAGCTTGTTTCAGCCATTATGTAACCTTCCACACTACCTTGGCAGCTGGGCCAAGAAAATTTGAACGAAGTCCCCAGAGCAACTGGTTTCAGTGAGGGGCCCCTGCCAGAATACAAATACAAACCTCCTGCTGCTGTTTTCTCTCTGTGTCTGCATGGCAGGCAAAGATTCCAGACAGGTTTTTCAATATGGATCTTTTTGAGCACAAATGAACACCTCTTATAAGCCATTTAAGCTTCATAATCCGACTTCCGAACAACAGCTGGGCCTCAATACTTCCATCAGGGAAAGCTTTGCTTCCATATTTCTCACAATGTAAAGAAAATCAAGGCACTGTCACTAAAAAACCCGTTACCTACAGCACTCTGAATCCTCTTATTTTAGTACACATAATCTAACAGATTCTTTATAGTCTCTTAAACATGACTAAGCAACATTAGATTCTGGACTTGTATTGCATCATCTACTCAATGACATCACACTGCTTTATATGAGAACTTCTTAAGCCATGCAATCTCCTGTAGCTTTGCACTCAAAATCCTTATTTCATAGAGGTAGACAGAAGCATTCAGCATATAAGTGACTTGCCAAATGTCACACAATGAGTCAATGCCAGAGCTGGGAATAGAAATCAGGAGTCTAGAGTCCTGATTCTCTGCCTTATATAGAGCAGTAGTCTCAGTCTCCTAGTTTAGGAGAGTGCCCGCTCACCAGAAAGATGTTTCTTCCTTTACAGGATGTCAGTATACCACATTGCAATGGCCAACTTCATCCATAAGCAGGTATAAAAACACATATGCATCTGCTGAGACCATGTTCTTCATACAGAAAAGCTAAGTATAAGGCAAGAAACGAAAGCAAGTTGCCGTTCTATTCTAGAGAACTTTGGGGAGTGCTATAACCTCAGCATCACCGCCAAGACCAAATGCGACGTCACTCTTTGGACTAGCTTCTTGCTTTCGCAGGCAGTCTTGCTGATTTGGAGGGGACTATCTGGGAGCTGGAGTGAGGAATAGGAATCTGGCAACCATAGAGACAGCTGAAACATCAACATAATTCTTCATAAGCCAGCACGGTATACCAGTGGGCATCAGCCTACTTTGATTGTTGCACTCATATTCAGCCCAAGTAAATGCCATGCTACATTGCTACTTATATGTATATATACATGGCACGGAATTGTGGCTATTAAAAACCTACTTCTCTACAACTAACCCCTATTTTTCCCTATTCTGACTAAGGAGGAAAACTGGAGAATCTTTCACACAGTTAAAATTTAGTATTACCTACACTAACCACTTTCTCAAACCACTTGCATGCCATGGAAGTGCATTCCTTAATTTATTCTTCCTCTGCTGTGACACATATGCAAATGACACAACAGGGCCAAATTCCGTTCTGGTCTAACATCTGTAATATGAATGGATTACATATGGCTTAACTTTCATGAGTAAAGAAAAATCACATAGTTATATCACCAATACAATACCTTTGGCAGAGAAAGGGGAATGAAGCTAATACAGTGCTATATCCATCCACAGAAGGCAAAGACAATGATCTCTATAAAAATCACAAGTATATGATATATTCAGGGCACCAGACACATTGTCCATAATTACCAGATACTATCCTATGGGTTTAGGATACACATAAGGACTCAGAAACATGAAATATCTGTTTTATGGATAGGAATCCATCAAAATCCAGCATTCCAATTTCATATTGCACCATTGCATTACTCATTAGCAAGCTGATGACCAGAGGAATTGATTATCATCTTCAGGCTCTACCTCCAGCCACTAAGCATAAGAAGTATTTCTCAAGGCAGGGACAGATGAGATATCAGAGTGCGGTATAACTTGGGCAGTTTTGAAGAAAACTCAAAATATGCTGCCAGTCTATACAATACAGAGATAAGGGCCTAAATTGTAGATGATCTGAAACAACTGCAGTAACTCACCAATTTGGGTACAGGCAATAATGCTTGAAAATTTATGTTATCAAAATATTTACTTATTTCAACAGTATTTAAGAAAAGATGGTATTATATGATGGGGGATTTCATCTGTACTCAGGGATAAGGCACACTGCCTCTGGGTTCAGACAACAGAAACAGTGGGGCATAGAAAATGCCTAAGTGAAGATGCTAGTGCTTTGCTGCCACATGATGAAACTGTCAGGGGAGAAGGAAGGAAAAGTAGGATTGAGGAGGGCAAGGAGGCCAGACTGGTTCTGTCCCAGGAACATTCACCTTCTAAATATTTTGGAAAAACTATGCTGGAAAGAATAACAAATGAGTTTAATCTTTATCGCTCTGGTCTTCCACTTTCTCCACTGCAGCCACAGCCTGCAGCAAGTCACAGCACAAGAAAGTACTTGCATATTGTAGAACAGAAAAGAAGTAATAAAAATATTTCCTTAGTAAGAAAACTTGGACGTAGAGGCCAGTCCTTGTCATGTTTGAAAAGAAAATGTATATTTTTTTCAGCTCTGTATTTCCTCCTTTCACCTGATCAGTCTCCACAACACACAGAGAGAAGGATCTGCATTCTGAGATGAGACTTCTATAGGTAATTTCAGAGCTCCTGCTGAAGGCGCTTTCACCCACACTCTTCATCACCTATGCTCTATTGTCAGCATAGCAACCCCTAGTCTGCCAGTGTCTCTCTGAACACTGGAGTGTAAGATCAACTGAAAATCAGGACCCATTCCAAGTTTACACAGAATGTAGGATAAGGGGCCACTTGACTTTCAGGCAAATCTAAAAAAACCATGCAATCATCATGGAGAGGATGTTGAGCTATGCCTCCAAACACTGCTGCTACTGTGGTGATTAAAAAAAAATACCAGGAGAACAGATACAGTGAAGGTTACTGCTGCCTAAGTTAAATAAATAAATAAACAAACAAAGTATTTAATGTGCGGGATGTAAGGACCCTGTGTATCCAGGGTTTGGATAAGATTAAAGGCAGTTAGGAAGTAGGAGGAGTAGGAGGCAGAAAAGAAGATTTAACTTGGCTTTCCTACAACGAAGTATTCTTCTCTGGTGTCTGAGTGCCAGTTTGATCTGGGAGTGTTACACAAGTTCTTACAATTGGAAATACATTCATTAGTTAACAAATTCTTGTTTTAGGTTAGAGAGAGCACTGCAAGGAGCATTATGCAGACACACCAAAAGACAGTTTCCTAATCTCCAATTATCTAATTCTACATCCGCTCCAAAGGAGTAGAAATACTTAAGATTACTTCCTGAACTCGGAGACCTCTAGTGCTTGGAAGGAGTTAATATTTAATGGCTTATTAATAGTTCATACCCTGCTCAACTAACCTATATTTGCATCACAAAAGTATACAGAATAGCAAAAGCAACATTACAGCAAATAAAAAAATGAAAGATTGCCCAGAAAGCTCCTCTTAGCATAGAGGTGGCTATCAAAATACTCTCCCCTACTTCTTTGACTTACCCACAGTGTCACAAGGCTCGTCTTTGTGTACGCAGAAATCTGTCCTAGAAAGAAAAACAGAACAGAAGTGAAATGTATCCTGTGCCTCCAGACTTCAGGCTAGGAAAAAGCAGTGATGCATGACTCACATATCATGGGTGTTGAGGTTTGCGGTTTTTTTAAAACTGCTGTGCAGTCTACACGATGACAACACAGATAGCAGCATTGATTGCTACTGCAAGATTACAAGCAATTATGTGAATCAGCTCCATATACTACAGTCCAATTTAATAGACTTAAGATTTAGCATGTGAAAGAGTACTGCCCCAGTCTATGATGTCAGACTTCTTCAGCAACTGGATTAAAATTGAATCTCTTATTTTCACAAGAGAACTGTAACAAAAAGGTGCAGACACCCTGTAATGCAACAGCACCATCAAAAGTGGGAGGAGGAGATATGTGGGGACACTGCCTGGAGACACAGAACTGATCATGTATACCCAGAAATTATCAGTTCTTCAATTTTCTTCTTCTTCCACTGGAATAGAAAAGGACAAGAAAGAAGCAGGACTAAACAGAGAAAGACAGATGTTGACAAGGAAGGAGGAAGAGAATTTCAGGATTTGCCAGGTAACAGCTAGGTAAATTGGCTTCAGCTAAACTTATTACAGTCAGATTTGCCATTTTATGATTTGAATCCAACACAGAGAGGTTCAAGAGACTTCATTTGATCTCTATTACTCCCCTCATATCTCATCCAGTCTCCTCAGTTCTCATCAAGGCAGGAAGAAATACTACATATGCCACTGGCACCCACAAATCAACCAAGGGATCCATGGAGCTGTATTAAACACGAACAGAATAAAAAGTCTTGAAGCTCACCATCTAAGTGATGGCACTTCATGTGAGAAGATTTTGCAAATGAGATACCTCATGACAGAAAAACAAGTGTGGGAGGAAAAGTATTTTATAATTAAATTAATGGTTTGAATACATTGCAATAAGCACTTAGATCTAAACTTTAGCAGCTATCTTCACCAGACCTGCTTTGCAGTGCTATCTGCTATGAAGAGGAGCTGGAGAAAAGCATCACAAGTGCTGAAACATTTCAGAAGTTCCTTAACCCAAGGGAAGCCAAGGAACCACAATCTCTATCATTATGGCTTTCCTCACCCTGTGGGGAGCCTAGTAAGAGAATCATATTAGTACATTTCGAGTGTGTCATTTGAAATGCCTGAGTCCCTGGTGGGATTTTGAGTTTAAGAGTTTGGCAGGGGGAAGATTAAAAATACTTAGAGAAAGAGAATACTTAGAGAAAGACAAATAGTTAGAAAATGAAAATACTGAAGATAAAAGTAGAGAAAGATTAAAAATACTTTTTTCTTGAAGAAAAGTATGAAACTAGAGTTTATAGGATAAGGGATTTAAGGCCCAGGACTGTGGCTGATGAACCCAAATCCTTCACACCAAATACCTTTGAAAGTCACAAATCAAGTTGTCAAGGACTTGGAAGGAGAGAAACAACAGCTATTACCAGCTCTTGTTAAGTAGACATTGAAAACTAACCATGCTTCAATGCAGAAAAACCATAACAACCATCAAAGTGTTAAAAAAATCAGATAGGAACAAAACAAAATCGGAAGCTACGACCACACACCGGCCCCAGCTTTCATTTTTCACTGCAGCCTTACTGTGTCTCGACACCTTGGCATTCCAGCCTTTCCAAAGAAGACTAATGACAGTCTCCTGACGGAGCTGGCACAAGCGCGCCTGCTTGAGTTCCCAGAGCCAAGTTGACGGAGGTTTATTTAAGGACTTATTATGTTATATAAACTGGTAAATCAAACAGATGCTTTTCTTGTGACAACAGATAGCTGAACTATTAGTAGATGGCAAGAGGCCATTGCTAGAAAAGCATCTCTCTTCAGGGGCTGGCCAGCTCTGCAAATAAAGCACAGCAATTTTGCTCCTTGCACTCTGTGTTCTGCACTGAAAGGTGTCTGGCACTTTCAGGCAGCTGCCTGGAGAAATTACCACCATGCCATAAAACGAGGGGTCTCGTAAGTGATCCAGCACAACTCGCCGACTCTCCTACAGAGGTAAGATCAATCCTTGTCTGTAAAGAGAGTGCTGTGATGCTGTCTGGTCAGGGAAGGACTCGAAACAGGTCAGCAAAAAGAACTGAACATAGCTGCCCAATTCACTGCATGTGGGCCTGCAAGTATGAAACCTCCTCAGACCATCCTTTAAACTGTCATAAACACAAGCCCAAGAGACGCCATTCTTCTGTTCAAAGATCTTGTACCAAAATGCTGGGCTTTAAATCATCTGGACCTATTGTAAACATTTTACCCCAAAACTCTGTGGCCAAACAGAAAAGCACATCCAAACCTTTAGTCACAAATGAACTTGGTAGGTCTCAGTCTTCTTCCAAAGGCAAGTAGCCACCCCATCACAAAACCTATATACTGAAACTCCTGCAGTCCTTTCCTGGCAACCAGAGGGGAGCCAAAGACTGAAAAGCCATTAAGAAAGATCTATCTCACCTTTGGATCAGTCACACCAGTGAGGTAAGATGGCCCCATCATGGCACTGAAACCGATGTGCTTTTAAAAAGGTTACAAACACAGGTCTCTCTCTGGAGCACTTTTGAGCTTGACTGCATCTATACTTTTGAAGTGAGAGCTTGACATGAATGATACTATAATGATACTCCAAGGATATAAAAAAGATATCTTAATATTCATTGCATGTGCAGAGGTCTCTTATCACAGAGATACAGTTTTGTTAGCAGAATCTTTCATAGAGCTATTTTGGAATAAAACTCTTACTCCAGGAGCTGCAGTTCAAATCCAAGATCTGACCTTATCACACTAAGTCTTGGATAATATATTGAAATCACAGGCTGTAGCTGTGAAGCAAATTTACTCTTCACTTTTAGCCACTGACTGAATCAAGCAGGCCATGTGTTCTCATCTTCTAGGGACCTGTGAAATTCTCAGTCATTATCACTTTGGTACTGCACAGAGTGTTTCCATTAGCAGACTTAAACAATTCTTCTAAAAAAATGACAACAAGTCAGTTGTTTTGTTCAATAAAAATAGCCAGAAAAGAAGAGCTCAGAACTCCTCCTACAGTCACTCTTCCATCTGGCTCACACAAACTGGAAAAAAATACCTAACTGTGCTAAGCTAAATTCTGCAATTCAAGTTCTTCCTGTAAGAAAGAAGGACAGTAGTTGAACTGTGCAACATGAATAAGAAGTATTCTGTTTAATGGCCACTTCCCAGCACCCTTCAAATGACATCTTTTGACCACTTTAACCCTGCAGGGTCATAAAGCTAAAGGACAGAGGAAACTGGTACAGTCAAAAACCGTCCAAAAAAAACTTTGCACATCCATATATACATTTAGTAGCACTATGTGCCCAGTTTCCTTGATGCACATGGAATTGCTTCATTTGCCCATTTAATGGGAAGGCAAAGGGCTGGAGAAACGTGGAAGGAAAGAGCAGGCTGCAAATGGAATAACTACAGCAGTATGTCGGGAAAAAAACAAGTCTTTGCTTAATGACAGCTCTGAATTCTGTTCCTATCAGTGTTGTGTCGTTCTTCGCTCTGCTATCACATCACCTATAGTCTAATAAGTGACCCAAACACCTACAGCCAGGAGGTGGGGAGAACATCAGAATGTCTGAGGATTTCCTGGGGAATGCAAAAGACAGAAGATCAAGAAGGGGAATGTGTTTCAAATGAGACATGCTTCTAAGATCACTAAGATACAGATTCTGCAGACAGAAGTTATTCTGGTCAGCTGCCCATTAAAATATGAAGTACATTATCCATAGATGCCGGAGATATGAATTTCTGCAAGTTCAAAAACAGAATTTGAACAAAAAAAGTCTCATGATTATAGAGACCACAACACTAGACCTTCAGGGCTATAACAGATTATTCCCACTGTCTCATTTATTTACTGAACTGGACAATGGTACATCTTATTTCACAGACATAGTATGCCTCTTACGTGGAACTCAATCAGGATACTATTAAAATCCCACAGGAGGGGTATTTGCCACCTAGGCAATCTACTTTTGCATACAAATGACTGTATGGGGAACATCAGTTAGAGGTGAGGTTTCAAAAGGCAAGCGTGCCTTGGTGTTTCAAATGAACACAGTCAGATTGGAACCAGAGGGATTTCTTCAGAGGTTGACCCCAAAGAATCTGTTTCTAGTCCTAAAGCAGCTGCAGCTGCTGAAAATTCAGCTTCTGCTTTTTCTGGCACAATTGCTTGTGCTGGACATGATGTTGCTCCCATATCCTCTACCACTGGTCCATCTGTACAGTCTGGGGAGGGTCCAGGGACACACACACACATGCTTCCAAAGCCAAGAGTAGAAAACCTCATTTCCCTGATGCAGGAATCGGGCTGCTGGGCCAGAAGTCTTCGAGGCAATGCAGCATCCTCTATGCGGCAGAAGCAGGATGGGTTAAGGATGACAAGACACAGCAAGAAGGAAGGAAAAAGACTACAAGTACACACTGCTGGCCTATCAAACAGGAAAAATGCTGCTCTTATGCACAGCAGTGTGCTCCCTGGCCTAAACTGTCTCACAAAATCTGAATCTAGTTTCTAACCCAATCAAATCTGTACTTCTCCAGCTATTCTGACTGCAAAACCCTGCAATTTATTGAACAATTCTTCCTACAAATTCTTTCTACAATTCTTCCTCAGATGCCTAAGTCCAACTCATTTAGACCGATATTATGCATTCAGTTTTATAAGGTGCAGAGAGACTGCACAGATGAAATGCTCTGCTCATTCCCTCCGCCCCGTGCTTAGAGCACATCAGAAGAGATTCTGTATGCCTCACTTGTTGTGCAGGACAACTGGATGCCCAGATGAGTTTAACAAAAATGTTAGTTATTTATTTAGGCCCTGATCCAATGAAGCACATGCTTAACTATAACCAGGATGTGCAGCCCATTGACTTCAAAGGAACTATTCACCCTGTCTAAAATGTTAAGTATCTGCTTAAGTGCTTGGTTGGACTACACTGAATACAGAGAAGAGAGAAGGATTTGGGGAAACTGCACACGTCTGTGGAGGTGCATTCTTCGGAACTTTGCTGGCCCCATGCCCTGCTCACCAGCTATTTTTCTGAACACTCACCAAAATCCCATGGATAGTTTGCAATGTGACTATTAACACAAGAGATTGTAATAATCAGAATGGCAGTTTATGCAAAAACATGTATTTCTACTTACATTGTTGGCAGAGAAAAGAAGGTGAAAGAGGTGAGTAATACTGAACTGCAGTACAGACATTTCCTGTCTCAAACTGGGGAAGAAGGGGGTAGGAAGTAGTGTTTTTCTAGCACATACAGCATCCATCTTACACTACACTTTTGTATTCAGTTTAATTATTCAGAGATCATTTCTATAATAATGCATTTTTCATTTACATCTCAATGTATGCAATCAACTTAAAAGACCATGGATTTGCTACTCAAAATTTACAGTGACTGTGAGGAACATGGGACTTGCATTGTACTGTGAGATTGAGCTCAGGTAGTGAAGTTAGGGGGAAAAAGATTACAGGTTAATACGGACAACACCCTTCTTGCTTATTTTATCTATCTGGGCCATACTCTGATGTGTTTGATACATCAATAGGTACAGAGCTGCGGGCTGCAAGGAATTTTGGTCAAGTATTCATACACAGATTATTTCACGTCAAATAAATGCAGCAGTTTTCAAACATACAAACAAACAAACAATGACACCCTTCCTCTATCTCAGCTGTGACACAGGAGAGATGTTAAAGTGGTTATTTCCTAGGGCAAAGAGAGACAAAATTAATTTAGTTTATGGTATTCATCTCTCACTTTCTTTAGGAGGTAACTCCCTCACCACCTCCCCACTATTGACACACTGTCTGCTCCGCAGGTACCAACTGTCTCTCCTCTCCAACTGTTCAGTTGATTCATATCTAATTACACACAGAGCACTTGTTCTCAGTTGTGTTCTCAACTCCACAGCTTCTTTCTTCTAGGAAGAAGGGCTTATGCTCCAAAATCTCACCTATTTTTTCCACTTATACAAGCAGGTGTAAGAAAAAAAGTACTACACCTGTACTACAGCCATGTCTTGCCTGTATCCTGACTACGACAACGCTCTGATTCAGGAGGAGAGATGCTTTTGTGCAACCTTGCTAAGTATACACAGAAACAAGACAAATCACTTTCATCTGAGCCATCCAAGCCATCCGAACAGCAGGTAGGTAGCAAATGTATCATCATCAACACGTCTTTTTCTTAGATTCCTGTTAGACCAGATAACCCTATCATTGACTATAGGCCATTATTGGTTGAAGTAAACTGATAAACCAGACCTCACTATACCTGGTTACAAAAACAGCAGCATCCACAGGAGGGGTGTCATCCCTCGCGCCGGGAACCTGGTTGTTACCAAGGTATTTTGCCCCACCATATTCTTCATTTTGCCATTGACAAAAGCTCTCCAGAGACCTCTCTCCATGATGCCCGATAGACAACTTTGCCTTTTTGGGAAAAAAAAGGGATACAAAAGAAGAAATATCAGTCACAGTCTTTACATAAAGCATTAGACCTCTGATGAAATATCAGAGGCTCAAAGATATAGACGTGATAGAATGAAAAGTGCGAAACCAGCTTCATCTGAGCAGGTGAACTAGGGACTTTGGAATCTACACTGACTTCTGTCATTTGATCTACAGAACCATCAGCTGGCAGCAGTCATAAGCTTCTAATACAGCACTACACTCAAAAGTCTCGTAAGTCTGGAAGTTATATATTTGATACCAGAGCCATATAATTTTTAATCTTTGTTACAGTTAACTCCCAAGACTGGTTCGCAACTGTAAGTGGACAAAAATTTATCAGGAAGGATAAATAAAAGAACTGTAGCTCTCTCCACTCCCACAGCCCCCTATACTTCCCACCTTTAATACTGCCTGGTGTAGTGCGGCAGGCACTACTTACAATTTGTGATCATGTGGCCAGACATGCCCCATTTCCCTCCCGGCCCCAGCACAAGGATCCTGCTCTGCCTATGAGACTATCACAGCACAATTGTAACAGCAGGGTAAAAATGAGTTAGAACTCACAGGTCGGTTGCGGAGCAGGACTAGTTTGGTCACTCGAATGCTGACTTTAATTCCAAGACTTTGATGTTGAAACATGTTGTACACCTGTTAAAATGCAAAGAAAACATCCACAGCACATCAGTAACAATACCAAGACCTAGTAATAGTTGAAGGAACTAATTGTGACTGAAGTTAGACATTTGTCCGTCAAAAAACCCAAAACAAACCCAAATGGGTTGTGCTACTACACTCAATAAAATAAAGAATTTTTAAGAGCTACTGTGTTACCACTCTAACAGTTCCACATACTACAGTATAGCTAAAATGCTCGCAAAACCACAGTAGGTTTGCTCCTACCATACTGCATTTGGCTTCACCACCTGACCAATTTGTCACAGACTAATCTGAGCAAGATTCAGCATTCAAAGACAAAAAACATTAAAAAACAAAACAAAAAATACACAAGCTATTTGCAGAAAGAAAAATACTTTTAACTGGAATAAACAAGAGAAAAAGGGTTGCTGAGCAACAAAGGAAAGGAAAGAAATATTCCAAAGGAATTCTGAACATAAACCAAAGTCTCAGGAACATGGACATACATTATGAAGCATCCAACTAATATGGATCTTCAGCATTTAAATATCAGAGATATCTGAATGCAAGATGAAATAATGGTGTGTTTTAGACTTCAGGAAATAGAATGGAAAAGCAATTTCCCTCTGTTATTTTCATATCTTATATAAGAGAATAGTAATAAGACAGCACATAATGACACAAGCCTCAGGAAATACAAAAATAGCACCGGAAACTACCTTACTACTTTCTCCGGATTTTGCATTCCAGCTCAGATATGTTCTAACCTATCAAAATAAGGTGAAGTAAGATCTTAACTGATGCCAGAATTTTATTCCACTCATTTTTCCGTGTACAAATGCTTTAACTAGACTATACTAGACTATATCAAAAAAGGTGAGGGAGGGGTTTATTTTAAAAAGGTTTAAAAAACCCCATAACAACCTTTGGATGAATATTGTATTCCCTACGCAGTTAAAAAAAATAAAATCAAGACCACTGAAGACAGACTCTTGACTAATGGGAGGCAGGATTTGGCCTCAGGTAAGCTATATTCCTTACGTCTCGTTTGGCTAGAAATATCACACAGGCTCAGCTAACTTCCTACAACAAACCCAACACATGAACACATTTCGGATATTATGTTTTCAATGCTTGGTATTTTTCCTGTTTGTGCAAATACTCAGGAATGTGCTCAGTGTAAGAATGTTCTTAAGCTCTTTAGTGTTTGAGGTTGGATTTAAGCACACACATAAATGTTTCCTATAATTTAGGCACAGATTGCAAGACAGACGCTACTCAGTATTTGACCCACTGACCTTCAGTACGAGCACAATAAGCCATTTATCTTCCCTGCGGCTGGTATACAAATGCATACAAGTGCTGGTACTATTTACTTAGCTCGGGGGTGTGTTAGTAGAGTAGCTAAGGCCTCTCACTACAGACCCGGGGGGTAAACTTGACACTTGCAGAGAAGGGCTCTGACAGTTGACCTATGTGTAAATGGAGACCTGGACATTCAGCTGAGTGGGTCAATGGGGCATCATGCTGATCAAGTCAATCTCTCATGTACCACTACACAGACTAACAAACATTTGCTTGTGATGGATGCCTTTGATTTGCCTAGCTCACTGCTAGCTCTGACCATCCCATAAAGCTTCTACTCATAAAATGAGAGTACAGCAAATAGGTTCTTATTATTAAGCCTAATGGATGATGGTGCTTGCCTTTCCACCAAAGCAGACAAGCTGCCTGCCTCCAGACCCAGTACAGAGAGATCCAAACACCACTGACTTCAAAAGGTAGTTTTCACTGGCAAAACTTGCACAGCAAGAACAAGCTGCTGGAGAGTTGACCGTGTCATTTTGAAGGTTGTCAGCCCCTCTTCCTTTTCTCTTGTGCTCTCCATCCTACGGATAACTTTGACTGCATTTGTATTTGCATCCATCAGTGATCTCAGAAGAGTCCAACCTAGCTAGCAGCAGCAACAATTGGATACTAAACCAAAAAGACACAAGGCATGCAAAAGAGGCTTTACTTTGCTTGTTTATTCAAGCTTTGTTTGCTTATTCTCTTAAATGGAGCCCAAAGAAGCCCCAGATTGATTGTAGTTTGTGTTGCCTAGTAGGAATAACCTTTCCCTCTGCTAAATAAGCCTGACTGGTACAAGTGGCTGTTCTACTTCAGCACAACTAAAGCATTCAAACACAATCCAGCTAGAGAAGAGACAGACCCTTTCTCATCAGAGATCTGCTCCAGCTAGCTCTGCTTCCATCCCCCACTGTGAATGCCTCAGAGGCTGAACCAGACTTTTCACTCCATGAGCTCTGACTGGATTAAAAGGGAGATGCTTGCTTCAATGCAGTCAGACTGGTTCCTTTGCACTGCAATCAGTACTTTAATGCGTGTACAGGTAAACATACTGCAACTTGCCTGACACCACAGTGCTGGCCTACCAGACTCTGATAATGACAGGATGCTGATTATCGCTGCGGCACAAATCCAGGTGTATTAGCAAGAAGTGTTTCTCCTGATGTTTTAGGATAGACAGTGTGCAGAATTTTGAAGATGTGTTGCAAACAAAAGTGGCAGTGCATATTCTGGCCATGCTTACAAGTTGTTTAACTACAAGGACGAATCTCTAAGTAGATGATTTATTACTGGCAAAAGGCAAGAAAGTACGATAGCTAACAATACCCACATGCTGGGGTAAATAATTTCTTAATGAAGTTTGAAGATTTTTTCTCAGAGATGGATAGACAGTTGCCAGAGGAAGAGTAATCCTTTTTTTTTTCTTTTTTGTTTCATACAACTCTGCACTGTTTCTCAGGATTTAGAATCATTATAGAATCATGGAATCATTAAGGTTGGAAAAGACCTCTAAGATCATCGAGTCCAACCATCAAAGTGTGATCATAATAGGCTCAGCTGAAGAAGACATTAGCACTGTGATTTAAGATTGTCCAGTTCCAGAGCTGCAGGACACTGTCAAAATATCACATTTACAATTTCCAATCTTCTTTCATGAACCAAGTTGAAGAGTGGGAGACATCTCCAGTTTCATCTGCCTTCGCCGATTCTTCTGTTTCTTTTCCAGTTAGCAAAAAGCCCCCTGTGAAGTTTTATACAGAAAGGTCTACATATATTTAGTTGGGAACTGTTCACACTCCACCCACAAATAAACTTGTCTTTCAAAATGAGCTAAGATCTGCAGGCAAATTAGCAAGAAAGCAGACCTAAAAGTGTGCCTGCAAATTGGTCTGCACAAGCAAACATCACCACCCAAACAGCTCTTATTCATTAACCAAGTGAGTACAGTATGTATACTCTCCATCACTGTACTGAGAGGACCTTCTCAATTAAAACAGAGTGCAAGACAGTTCTGCACAAGTGATTTGTCCTTGCATTTGGCCTGGACATAGGACTGTGAAATGGAGACATGGAGTTTGAGATTGAGAGGCAACCAGCCACATGGCAATTGAACTTCTCTGACTAGATACCCCACCCAGCTGCTCTCTCACAACCCCTCCTCAACAGGACAGGAGGACAAAATAAGATGAAAAAGCTCGTGGGTTGAGAATAAAAAGAGGGAGATCACTTGCCAATTACTGTCATAGGCAAAACACACTTGACTTGGGGAAAATTTAATTCATTGCCAATTAAAATAATTTGTATAGAAAGAAACAAAGATAAATGAAAACAACGCCTTCCCCTCAACCTCATCCCACCACGTTTTCCTAAGCTCAACTTCACTCCTCCATTCTTGACTCCTCTACCTCCTTCTCCCTTACCCCAAACTGTGCAGGGGGATGGGGAATAGAGATTGTGGTCAGTCCACAACAGCTCCTCTCCTGCTCCTTCCTCCTCACACTCTTCCCCTGCTGCAGGGTGAGTCCTCTCCATGGGCCGCAGTTCCTGTCAGGAGAACCTGCTCCAGTGTAGGCTCCTCTCCACAGGCCACAATATTCTTCAGGGAATACCCACCTGCCCCACCATGGTTTCTCCACAGGCTGCACAGCAACCTCTGCTCTGGCATCTGGAGCACCTCCTGCCCTCCTCCTGCTCTGATCTGGGTGCTAACACAGATTTTTCCTCACACTTTTTTCCTCACTGCCTATACAGCCTTTTGCCCTTTCCTAAATATGTTTTCACGGAGGCACCAACAGCTTTGCTGATGGGCTCTGCTGCCCTGTGGTGGGGCCAGAGCCGTCTGGAACCGGCTGTGTCCAGAACGGGGCAGCCCCGGGGTCTCTCCTCAGAGAGGCCCCTGCAGGCCCCCACTGCCTGCACCTTGCCAGCTGCGCCCAATACACTATCCTTTTAAATGAAAACCCAAACTGTCTCAAATCACAGTCTTTAAGGCTAGAAGGAATCCCAGTGAGAAGACAACCAGACCTTAAATGACTTGATGAAAAAATACGAGACCGAGTTCAACACAGGTTATTCACAGCCATTTTGGCAGCACACAGCCAGTGTTAAACCGGACTGTGCGAGGCAGGTTGTGCCCAAAGGAGGCGTTATCACAGAATCCAGCTGCCTTTAAAATAAAATAATTCAAATCCATAGGTCTTTCCTGCTAGGAATCGGATTCCATCATGGCAGCGACCACCTTCTGCCCTTCTCACCCAGCCTACAAGGAAACCATCACCCACAGACTTGGCGTGTCAAAGCTGTTCAGACACCACATCCAAGTGGCTACCATCGGCACATGAGCTAACAGTGCCAAGCGAGGTGGCTGAGATAATTGGTAGCAGGGGAGGAGAAATGGGATTTCCTAGTGCAGATGTTCTCAAGATTTCCTGCTGCACGGACAACATGCATTAATAGACTGACTCACAGACACCTCCCTTCCCACTCGCAATACCGTGGGCCACCCTCCCTCAAGCCTGCAATTGCCTCACACCCTTGAGGCTGCTATGACCACTTCCAACAGGGGAAAAGTAAAAGTATTTGGGGTATTTTAGAACCTTTTCATAAAATAAGGCAGCCGGGAACACAAGCGTCAGCTGCATGAAACCTGCTAACACACTGCCATAGAACAAAATGCAAAGGTTACTGTTTTAAGACATCACCACAGTGTCAGAAAGCAGCTTGGCTGGAAGAGCAATAGAGGTTTTTGGTCACTAGGCTGAAGGGAAGGGATGTGAAAAGCTGTCAATGTGGCTGAAGTGTGGTCATGATCACCAGTTGCCCTGTTGCAGATGAACTTCTACGCTATATTGACTTCCATTCTGTGAGGAGTCATCAAAAGTAGAGAGAGTGAGCTTTGGAAACAGAAAGAGGTGTGGTAAAGAGTCATATAAAACAGACAGAAAAATGGAAGGGGAAGTGCAGAAGAACAAGAAAAAGAATAAAGCCCGTCTCGGACATCTCCTTCCTTCATCTGCATTTCCCTGACAGAGCTTTACCGCACAGAATGCCCTAAAACAGAAAAGCTTGAAGCCTGAACCATCCTCCGTCTCCTCCGCTGTTTGCATTCCTCCTGCCTTCCTTTCTCCTTATAGCTTTGACATGGAAGGGACAGAATAAATGCAGCTTTGGCATGAGCTGTCCAGGCCTGCCCCAGCATGCATAAAGCACAACCTAAACATGAGGAATTGGGCTAAAAGAGGAATTAACTACATCAGTTTAATTTTTTTTAATTCTCAAGAGCTTCCTCTGCAGGTGGATGGTGGGAGGGAGACGTGTGTGTTTCAGATGTTTTGGAGTTCAGAACAGCAACCCTGAGGGTAAATTGACTTTTTTCTTTTTTCTTCCCTAAGCATTGCACTCAAGCAAGAGCCTCTCCATTGCCTTGGCTGCTGGACGACGTTTGGACAGCAGAAGCATTAGTCAGGTTACTGAGGTTGTCTTTCACTTGTTTTGAGAAGTGCTATAGAATTTCTAACACCCACCTAAAGCCAAGCTTTCAAATTACCCCTTTAAACATTATGAAAAAGAACATATTCATGGCTCTTTATAAGATACAGTTGACATAACTCTTTCTCCTGGGGCTGCTGGAGCGAAAAGAGAAATCTGTAGACAGTGATCAAATACTTATATCCTTTTCCCTTATGTCCCTGTTCCCATCATGAAAATTCCAGATCAGGGTAAGGGAGCCGATTATCAGTGGCAGCTCCTGAGTCTGTATGTGCCAGCCCCCAAGAGCCCAGAGATATAAATCCATCAATGCATGCATGATAAAAATGATTTTATCTGCTTCTTTAACATAGAAAAAACTCTCACAGGGGAAATCCAAAATGAAAAACGATCTGCAGAGTGTAAAATAAGGCTTCAGAGAATAAACCAGTATTATTCCTAAAGAACAACATAAAAATTTTCCCTCTTAATGACATCCAAAAGATCACTAACTTCAAGTTACTGCTTGCTGCTGCAAAGAGCTTCCACACTAATCGCATGGCTTAGCAACAGCTGCAGGAGAACTAACACATACTACAGTAACTTACCCCTGCATGCTGTAGTCTCAGAAAAAGGCAAGCTCAAAATCAAGCCACAGTTGTAATTTATTCCAAAATCCCCAAAAATGCACTTAGGGGAGAAAAAAAACAACTCTTTTTTTTTAGATTTTCAAACCCATAGAAAGCAGCTTTTAAATTACTATGTTATGGTCTTGGAAATTCAGACATCTCTGTCCCTAAATGCTCAGAGGGTCAGTCTGAGTGGGACTTGGTTTGCAAAGTAAGCTCTGCACAATTGCAAGCAGCCGACATTCACAACTTGCTGTTCAGGTATTAGCTGAAACCAGTCACTCCTCATCATTAAAACCACTATGGCCATGGACAGAACTTTCCAAAGGATCTCATACCTCATTTATCATATGTTTCAGAATCATTTGAATCAGAGTTTTCTCCAGGAAGCTGAAAGTATAAGTCATGAAGACCAGCCACAGTAGAGGCCAGTACAGTTTGCCTGTCTATGAGGACAGAGAATCTCCTTTTTGTCTTACTGGCCGTTTCTCTCAGATGAAAAGAAAACACAAGAGGAAACAAAAGCATAAAACTCCTGCAAGAAAGCAGTGCATGTCTCATGCTTGGGAACCTGCTCCTGAACTAAGCCCAAAATGGCAACTATCGTAAACAGATACACAGAAATGCAGGGGAGAGGAAAAGAGAAAGCCAATGCACTGGTCTTCTAGTTACTGGCTGAGAAACCTGAAGTTCAGTTTAGATGAAGCCATGAAGTGTCACAGGAGCAACACAGGACTTCATAAGAAACAGAACATCCATCCAAACAGCCTTCACATGGATGAAATGCAATGAGAAATTACAGTTGCCGGATGCAGACTAACAGAACGGGTGAACAAAATAAGCATATTTTACCACAAAGGCACTTTTTTTGGAACTTAGAGGAAGTTCTAAACATGGCGGCTACAGAAGAAGGGCATGAACAGGAGAGGCACTCAAGCCAAAGGATACAAAGGGGAGACAAGAACTGAAATGCAAACACTGCAACACCGTGCAAAAGCTCAATAAGAAGGGAGTTTAACTTAGAAAAATAAATCAGCACCTATATTTAAGTAGCTGGTTTTGCATTTCTATAATTCTGCTGATATCTCTCCCTGTCCATGTCCTTATACCCAGCACGCCTATAAACTCACTGCCTCGCTAAGGCTGCAGATGTACATGGTGGCATTTGACAACTTCTTTATCAGCTTTTTTTTTTTTTAACATTATCACAAAGCCATCAGGAATCGTCCATTAGGAAAATTGTGCTGAATCAAATACCTTGCCAGAAAACAAAAAAAGATTTCATTTTAGAGGTGGTGACTTAAAAAAAGTCAACTCAAAGCCCTGGAGCCATGCTTTTTCCTACTCATACATTACAGATCACCTTAGAAGGAAATTCTTCCATGACCTTGGAAAAAACTGTCTTACAACTTCGAATATTAGTTTGGTAAATGGAAGAGCTTGCACCTTTACAATCACATTCAGAAAAATCAAGTACCTTTAATGTGAATCTATTCTCTGTTCAGGGGGATGGTCAGAACTACAGAATTATCATTAAAAACAGAGCATTTACTATATGAAGTACTACCTGTTATTTCGGGTTGCAAAAGGGTTTTGCTGTGTTTCTTAACTGTTATTCTAGACGAGGGTGGTGGGATTTTTTTCCCCCTAAGATTCTCATTTACCAAGGGAGCAATAAAACAGTATTTTGTAATGCTGACTTTTTTCCCTTCAGAAATTCTTGTAACATAAATAGATATTAAATACTTTAAGGCAGATCACTTTATTTAAAATGTCTATAAATATAAAATGCATTAATAAGACCTCTTAATGCTTGTTTTGTGGTTTGACAGTAAACGTAATGGCTTACAGAGAGGAGTTAAGTTAATATACCCCTGACCAGTAATGTTCTATTTGCTTAAATGCAAGCATCCAAGCCAAAATTAACATTCTGGTTTCTTTTAGAGGCAGCCCGCCATCCTGCAGTGTAGCTGAATAAGCACTGCCTAATATCATGGCGCAAATCCTGTCCCCCAGCTAACAGTCACAGAAGGCTGACAGAAGTCGTATCAAGGCAGGCAGGAAACAAAGATCCCAAGCAGCCAGGAGGCCTTCATTTGTGTGGTTACATGGAGTTACAACTGATCCTGCACTAGAGAAGGATGTAACAGATGTTGCCCTAAGGAGTTAGGGTTGTGCTATTCCTCATACCACAGTTTTACAGATGAGAAACTGCCACACAAAGATTCACCGTGGCTGGTTCAGGCACTACCCAAAGAGTGCAGCTGAGAGAAGAGTTCAGCTAAGGCCTACCTAAACCACATGGCTACCCTCTCTCTCTTCCTGAGAATAATTTTCTGAATTATTCTTCAGCCTCTTTTGCTGGGATGAAGATCAGCTTTCATTATGGCAAATGGAATGTTAAAATCCCCTTCGATTTCACCTCATTTTATAGCCTCAGAATAAAGGATCGATGTCATTGTTGCATAAATGTGTTTGCCTATTATTATTCCTCAGTAACTTCTGATCTTGCCAGCCACTCACAACCAATTTCCTCAGGTAGGTAGAGGCCTGAAAGATACTACGTTCCTATAAGCGTGGGAATGTAGGTGGCCAGACAAAGTAGAGACACTCTATCAGTGCTCCTCTGAAGGCTGAAAAGCTGAAACACAAATTCAAATCCTATCAGACATCAGAAAAACCACATGGGTGAGCCCCTAGGAGCAATGACTTAACAGTGGGAAGCATTTCAGCTGGACTTTGCACCTTAGGAGATGTCAGATAAATGTGTTCCTCAGCCAAGACTCCTCTTCCATGTGCACTCTCTAGTGTCTAATAAAGGGGTGAGCTCACACTACAGCATCAGAACCTAGCTTAAAAGTCCATCAGCCAAATCCATTGGAAACTAAAGCTTCAATATTTGTTTAGTAAATGGGTTTAGAGAACCCAACCCATCTATCAGCACCTCTCTATACATATACATTCACACCTGGCAAGCTGATGTCGCTGACATGTTCTGCAGTACTCCTCAGCCTGGACAGACAACACTATTCATCTTTTGTTTAGGGCTTGGTCTATCAGTGTACTCAACCCTAACAATCTTGACAGGCTGATAAAGCTACACAACATAGAGATGCACTAGTGGCTACACTGAAATAATTGACCTTTAGGCACTCAGATCACCAAGACAGATGATTAGACACGTGTTTTAAAAGCTCTCACAGCCATAATGCCCTGTCCCAGCCCCAGCAGAACTGTGGGACACAATGGCAGATTTTTATTATCTCACTGATGAATCAGTGCAGAACAGATTTTAGGAGGACCCCTGGGCTGCCACTGCAAACAAAAAGCATCCATCACACCTCTCAAGGTCCCAAGCATCTGACATAAGGAAGAAACTCAGCCTTGACACATACATTACATCTGAATATGCATTTCTGTTAGTTCAAAAAGTGACTTGAGAAGCACATTTGTTCAGAGCTGAATACGACTTATGTTCTGCCTGCCCACTGCAGAGCTGGTATGTGAATTTAAAGGTGGAGGACCGTGACTTTGAGAAGAATAAGGCTTTTTTTGCCCTCAGCAAATACATCCTTAAACACAGAAAGCCAGTAAGTAGACCCTGAAGTGATGGTGGCATGAATGGATTTGTTGCAAGACGACATTTCCTACAAACCCATCCAAATAAATGTAGAGACACAATGAAGCCCTATTAAGTGACTATTGTCACAGCATGCTAGAAGGCAAAATAAAAGGTAGAGTAAGGGACACAGAAAACCAGCTTGTTAATGGAAAAGACTCCCTGCTTAATCAGCAAAGCATTTCACTACAGGAGGGCTCCCTCACACCAGTGCTTGATAAAGGAATACAAGACCTCTTAAAAAGCTGTTGCTCCATAGCCGGATTATGCACTGAGCATCCATCACTCAGCTCTTTACTGGGAAGCATGACCAGTCAATTACTATTAAGAACTGTTATTTTTTTGCAAGCCAATTTGCTGTTCATGAACAACAACAAAGCAGTAGTCAGGAGAATGAACTGTTCCTGGATGTTACAATAGCATGGGCAGAGAAATACAAGCTTCCTCCAAGACTTCCTTGTGCAAATGCCTCGAAGCAGAGTTTTCAGTGTCCACATCCAATTTAGCCATTATCTCTTT
The DNA here is from genome assembly GCF_964195595.1 of Calonectris borealis. Classification (NCBI taxonomy): domain Eukaryota; kingdom Metazoa; phylum Chordata; class Aves; order Procellariiformes; family Procellariidae; genus Calonectris; species Calonectris borealis. The sequence goes on along the minus strand of NC_134322.1, from coordinate 4,278,027 downwards.
ATTGGCACTGCCAACAAGTGAGTGAGCACTCATGGTGAGAGGCTTTGTGTTCCCTTATCAGCTGAGATGGAAGGCTTAACTACTAGGACAGCTAACAAATTAACACCCACATTTCATATGAGCTTGCAATTTCAAAAGGCTCTCCGCACTCCTGGCAGATTCTCTGCAAAATTTCTAGAGTGCTTCCAAAGCCCAACTTCATCAACTATTCAGAGGTATGATTAGCGCCACTTCATGCAGCACAAGAGGTCCTGGGGTAAAGAGAATGGGATCAGCTGGCAGTTTGGTGGTAAGTTTGCCATGTTTTCTACAGCAAGGGAGGCAGCCATTTTCATTATGTAAAAATCAGAGATAAAAAGTGTTTCTAATTGACTTAAAGCCAGGTTTTCTGCTGGAAATCAATATGACTGCTGTCTTCAATAACACTTTGACTGCCCGCTATGACAATGACCTACAGAGAAATATCTCTTATGAAACAGGTGTGCCATGCAAATCTTTAGGAACCCAAGAAACATCATATCAGACAAGACCTTCTATCCACTCCGGGATACTCTCGTCCAAGGTAAACCATAACAGTACAAAGAACATTGTAGAAAACACCACTCCTGAACAATTATGGAATATTTCCTAACCGAAAACTTGCAATTTCAGTTTCAAAAAAGTTTTTTATTGTGATGTCCTTAGGCAAATACAAGGAATCACACAGATGGGGGAGACGTGGCACATAACACAAGAAAACCAAAACCTCTCCTCATATCTCAGGTCAAAACAGTTACCCATTTCAGCTGTCAAGGAAGCCAGATTTAACCTACCCTGGATATGATCTGTTTACTCTTCTTTCTCCTTTTGAGAGTAAAGTGCCTACTTACCATATTCATAACTGTGAGGATGAATCTTTGGGCAGCCTCTGCACCATGGTATTGGACCATATCAGCATCTGCCACCACCAGAGTTTCTACTGTGTACTCGTTGGTAAGTCGAATGGCGTTTCTTCTCTCCCTCCAGTCACTAGTTGATTTCATTTTCTTTTGTCTCTTCTTTTCTAAAAGTCAAAATATTTATTAAGGCTAGCAGATCATAATAAAACATTTATACTCTTTTCAACATTCTTGTGCACATTCAGATTGCAATGACCTTTAATTAAAGTGTTCTTTGCTGATTAAAAGAAGCAACCAAGAGGTTCCATTGCAAGTACATCTGTACCTCTGTGTGCAGATTTGTATGAGACCAGGAGATGACATGCAAATAGGAGAGAGGATGGGAAAAGAGAAGTCGTCCAGAAAAGCAAAAGATTAACTGTAATTCAAACCAAGAAGTCATGTTCTTGCAAAGATTTCAGAAACTGGAAATCCTGCTTGTGAAAGGAGTAACATTCCACTATAATGGAACAAGTGCTAATTAAGGAAAAATCTTTTGAAGAAAACTTTAGGATAGGAAACCGTGTTTTGGGATGCAATGTACACTGTAGACTCTCCAGGTTCTCCTTAGCCAGGGAAGTTGTAAGATATTCCTGGAGTCACTATTTCCATCAGTTGCATTTTTACTTGCTACCAGCATTACTAGAGCAATGTAACAGAACACAAGATAGAGGCTCAAAATTTTAAATTAAGTCAGATTGTTTTGGAACATGCATTATTGGCCAACTGCAGAAGTCTCTGGATGAAACCCAGAAGTGCAGAAGGTCAGGCTAGATAAGACCTTCTCAAGCTTTCTTTGCTCATTTATTGCTATTGGCATGAGCGCCAGCACCAGCAGCTGCAGTCACTGGCCACCTACGTGCAGAGCTCACATGCCTCTTTATTGTGGTATGTGTACCAAAAGAAGGGACTCCCTAGACCAGCTGATCGTTAATGAACTTAAGTTACAAGAACCTGTGAAAAGGACCCATTCTAAGGACTAGAAAGTGAAGCAGTGATCAGCTACCATTAACACAAAAATTAAACCACAGAAGTTAAACCTCCCTTCCTCCAAACTAAGGGACTAATGTATTAGTAATTTGTTCTCTTCTAAACTGAAAGGTGAAATGTGTTTCACAGCTCAAAGGCAGATCTGCAAAGCACCTGAGGCATGACCAAAGGAGAAATTAAGTTCGTATCTGAACTTGAATCTACTCACTTCATTGCAGTCACAAAAAAATGTATTCATGTTTTCAATTGTAAAATGAAAGAAAAGCAAATGAAGTCATTAAAACAAATTTATTTTGCAATAAGAAACAAACTGCCAAGATTCACTGAAATTACATCTGCTTACTGCTCAGCCTGCAATATACTATGGATAAGATACTGACACTGGTATTAATGCTGATTTCTTCCAATGAAAAAGGGAGCAGAACACACAACAGGTCCTGAAACAGTACAAACACAACATTCAATGCAAAAGTGACACAGGATAGACCATAATGGATGATCAGAGATACCTCCCATGTCACACTACACATGCTGCTCATTTCCCAGAGCAGAGAATCGCTTTTTAATTTTCTGTAGATTTAACTTGAGACCTTCTCTTAGCAAAGAACCATTCTGCAGCAGGCAGATTTGAGTTAGTGTTCACTGATCCTGTTTTTCCACAGCCTGTTTACCAGCTCCCTTATATAATTCAGCTTGAATTTCCCTTCTTTCCCAGGCTGGTAAATGCACTTGCATCCAGATCATCAGTTTTCCCTGACTGACCCTCTTGTATTCAGGGTGATAAACTCCATTAACTGTAAGCCCCCCAAAGCCCACCTGAAATGGACTCCCTGCCTTTTGCTCATTCATACATTTTCTGTCTTGTCAATATGCACATTTGCACATGACCATCCCATATCCTATTCTGAGTTGTGTAGCAGTCATCCAGTATACCTCTGCACACGCTTTTCTGCCCAAGGCATCAACTGTCAACACTTGGTACGTATTTTAAACTCAGAAAGCCACCATGAAATTTGATTTGAGTATTTTTTTAAGAGAGTTTGGAAATATCCCCCTGGGTCTAAGACGACAGACAGGAGCCCATGGACAAGCAAAAAATGAGAACTTGGGGTGCTCATAAATAATGGAAGCTACATACCAGCAGCAAAGATTAAAATAACCAAGTTTTGAGGCTTGTTTTCACATAGACTGCAGGACAACTACAGAAAAGTGCGCAGTCATGACAAAGCTGCCACAGAGCAGGGGATCTGTATGTTTCTAAGTGCTTTAGAACAGTAGTAAAATAAAATGGAGTGACTGTACCAGAAAGAAGGAAAGATGAACGCACCTTTGATTTGCCAACTATGAAATGGAGATTACTTCACCAAACTTCTGTGAACAAGCTCCCATGTTTGTTTGTTTGTTTACTCGTTCCATTCCATTCATCCACCCATCCCTCCCTCTGCATAGCCACGCATCTTTAGCTGCACTACTTTCAAGGTTATCATTTAAATACCAGGGGAGAAATCAGAAAAAGGAAGAGAAGGCAAATTATTCCAGTTAGAACATCGACCTTTTGGGTCTTGCTGCTAGCAATCAGAACCTTCCGGGAAGTAACAGCACTTCCCCATCAAATTCTTATTTTGGTAATTCCCTAATAAATTAAAAGTTTTCAGCTGGTATAAATCTCCTACCTATAGAGAAGTTGCTTTTATAGGGGGCTAGGCCTAAACTCAAATAAGTCTGGGTCTGGCATTGAATGAGCTGGGGAAGAAAATAAATTCAGAGTACTCTGGGTTTTCACTTCACAAATCTCCTTTTTGGTGGAAAAGAAGCCACTTGTGTCAGAGGAGGAAGCCACTACGCTAGACTGTAGCTTGCACTCCGGGGAGAAGAGGTCATGCCATGGTCATTTACCATAGGGTTGCCTGGCATGGTCCCTCCTCCAGAAGCAGATGAAGGAATTGGCAAGGCTTTGCCGATTCCATTCAGCACCTCTTTGCAGAAGGCAGTTGTACAAAACTCTGAAAGGTGTGATTTCTGGAGAGCAGCAGCGTAAAGGGACTCCTGGCAAATTGCTGGGTAGTCCTGGTTCACACAAAGCCTCTGGCCCCCATTCCTCCATCAGTTTTACTTGAAGCTGTGGATTGGCTGCTTTCCACTGGGTGGTAGGGATTAGAGGTTGTGTGTGGAAAACTACCACCCCACAGGCTTGCCTAGAAACACAGCCAAAGTGACTTAACTTTGAGAATCCGGGCTCTTACTCTCATCCTCTCCCTCACATTCTCCAAGTGTAAGCTTACTGAGTGCTTAAAACAGGCAACATGTAATGGACTCAAGGGAGTCTACAAAGAGCTCAGGTGGTCACTGATGATACACTACAGAAGAGGTAAGGCAAAGCAACACAAACTACTTGAACAGAGGCGTCATGTGTCGTGTGTCCCCCCCCACCCTTTTTTTTAAGTTTGTAGCTCCTCTATAGGGTAACTTATCTTTATTCTTTTTGTCCTTGCAGAGGGCTACTTTCAGAGTGGCCCTTTCTATTTGCACCTTCCTGCCTACCACACATGCAAACAATTTTCCAGCATAATCAAGCACATGGAGAAAACACAACTATCATTTGCATGGATGACCCATCACAAACAGAACAAAAGAAATACACACATCCCATATCACAGACACTTGATGAAGGGGGGAAAAAGATCCAAAACCAATAGTAAAAATCCTCATTAAACGCATCTGCAACTCATACCTGAGGTGAGTCAACTTTATGGAGGTATCAAAAAAAAACCCATCTCTAGAGCCTCATTTTGGAAACAAGCCAGCACAGAGAAGTCTCACTTCTGCCCCGTGTGATTTATGGACTATGGGCAAAAAATCCCTCCATGAGTATGTGAAACCCCAAACTAAAATAAACATCAGCCATTAAAACAAGGATTAAATGCTTGGTGGATTCTTTATTTGAACAAACTGATGTTACAAATTTTGTGGTGCAGATGTTAAGTGTTAGTGTGAAGGCATGAGAGGCCATAAAACATGGGCAGGAGCCTGTCAGAGGAGTTTACATTGCGGGGAGCGTACATAACCAAACTGCACACTATTTTAGGAGTCAGGTGTTCCCCGCTTAAGAGGTCAGACAATTTCATGTGAAATATGAGCTGAAACAGTCAATCTACAACACAGCACATATATGCTGCGGGTGACTGTGCACAATGGACATTACTCTTTTGCCAGTCACTTTGACAGTGTGTTACACACTCTACGTGGCCAAAAATTCCACAAAATTCAGGGCTGTTAGGTGATGGGAGAAGGGCGGTACACCCCCAGATCCTTAGTATAAAATGGATGTAACATTGCATAAGCTCATTAGCTGACACTGATTTACAGGCTCTTACCTTTCCTTGGCTAGTCACCTGCAAAGCACCATGATCATATCACATTCTGCAGTCCAACAGTCGTTGAAATCTTCCTCAGAATGGCAAAAAAAACCATAGTCCCTACTGCAATCAGAAGCACAACAGAGCTCTTCTGAAGCCTCAGTAGAAAACTCCTTATATTCAGTGCTTTTTATGGCAGCCCAGCAGATGCACAATTCCAAAGCAACCACCCCAAATGAACTTTTCCTATTACACACCGAAAGCCCTGTCTAGCACCGTCTGGTTTTTGGCACATTCTGCTGTTACTGCAGAGTCCCTTCCTGCTCCTCCTACCTCCCTTCCAACAGTATTTCCCAGACTCATCTGAAAAGCAACCTCTTCTCCTATAGCCTTCCACTTTTTTTCTCCCTAATCTTCCTCTTTGTAGTTTTAGCTACCTCATTCTAGTTAAACGTACTGAAAGTTTCTGGATGCAGTTCAACAAAAGCCACAAATGAAAGCAAAATTGCAGAGTCCTTTCTGCAAGTCCTTTTCTATTGCTGCCTTAAAAAATCCTCTCCAGGATTTTTCTTCCTCAGGAAGCCCTCTAGTAACTTCCCTCCACCCATGACGCCTTTAACATCTCTATATACCCTCACACGGAGAGCTAGCTCTGTTTTCCTTTATGCTGTTACTTCAGCAGCATAAAAAGGAGGAGAGAGTATGCAAGTGGGGCAAAGAGCTAACATTAGTTTTCCCTATGCCTCAGGATTTTCTGGAGAATCTTTCACTGGTACTCACATTAGGCGGGTTTTATTACTTTAACTTAAAAGTAAAAATCATCACGTCTCCAAAGCAAAAGAGAGAGAAAAAGAAGGGAGATCCTGCACACAAACCAAGCCTAGAAATTAAAGAAAGGAAGTTCTTGAGGTATATACTTACTAGTTAACCTAAAACCATATGTCAATCAGAGGAAGGGCAAGTTTGCTGAATTATCAGAGTGACAGGATGCCACAAAGTTTCTCTGGTACCAGTAATAGGCTACAAACACCCTCTCAAAAGGCTATCAGTTTTGTGTTTAAATGATCATTATACTGCATCTATGTCTCTTAGACATTGCTATTTAATCTAGAAACTCATTGTTATTTAATCTAGAAATTGCACTAATTTCAAAGAAATTTTCAAATCTAGCATAATGACTTGATTTCATTTCCAATCAAGAAAGCAAGGTGTAAGGTGGAGCCCAGGAAGGAAATGAAACATTAAGTGGAATTCAGCAGCATCATTTACGTCCCAGGATCAGAGCAAAAGCAAAACCTAACCAGAATACAGGCAGGCTTCCTTCTTAGTTTGAATTAAGATCAAGGAGTGGTGGGTTGAAACACATAGTGTTTATTATTTAAAAACACATCAAAAGAAATACGCTACAGTTAAATCAATCTACTCCTCATGTTTGGATCTGACAGCAGAGCTGCTTCCAAACCATTTATTGAACAGCTTCTTCAAAAGACTGGCTGCACAGCAACACCACGGTGGATGCCCACAAGCTGTACAAGTCAGCAATCTTGTTTGCTTGGTCTGGGGATCAAGTTGCTCATGGTTAGAAGCAAGACAAATTTTAACAGGTTTAGAGACTTCCAGGATGACAAAACATTTGCTGCAGAAGTCAGCCCACAGAAGAATATGTGCTAACACAGCCTGAGCTAAAAGAGCAACCACAGATCATGGGACAGCTCAGAGCTGTGAGATCACCACAGGAACATAAAGGGTGCCAGTTCGAAATTCATGGACACCACCAGAAACATCCCTTCACTGCCTCCTGTGGGCTTTACATCCAAAGCTCTGTGCATTGGTTACCTTGCAGCTGCAGTTTTCATCCATACAACAACAGAGAGGTTCTTTTTCAAAACACTGATCTCCTGAAGGGGAAAAAAAAAAAAAAAAGAAACCACACTTCAGCTCCAGGGGCCTTGCTCCACACAGTTGCTACCTTGACACCTTTCCTATGGCATCCACCTCGGAGTAGATACAAGCAAGGATTGAAGGAGAAAACTAAGAACAGACACTATTGGAGTTGCTGCCACAGCCAGCACTCTCCAATCTATTTCTATTTCCAGACATGGGAACATGGAACCCCCTTCACCTCTGTCAGGACACAGCACAATATTGTCCCTGTACACTGGTCTTTTATATCTCCATTAAAAGCTTGGAATTTCAGATTTACCACAGCTAGCTGATGCCAGTGGGTACTCTGAAGTTCAGGAATTAAAAATGGTTGCTCATTCAAATAACAGCTGATTACAGACTGAGAGCTATCATCTCATTTTTAATACCTTGTCCTACAAAATGGTTATGCATCTCCAATTTCTTTCTGACTAGAATGGCAGACAAAATCATGCATCAACTGGTAGGAAAAAAATCATTGCATAGCAGAATGATTCATTGCTCCCTAATCCACCTCCCAAAAATTTTTGGTGGTGTTTTTGGGTTTTTGTTTGGGTTTTTTTGTTTTGTTTTAACACGGCCACTTTCATACCAAATCACAAGTTCATGACTATTTGTCTGGCACAGCAGCAAACAAGAATTTAAGACAGAAGTCATGAACTCTGTGCTGCATCTCAAAACACCACAGAGATTTTATTGCAAGAATTGTTATCCAAGTTAGTCTGTGGCTTGGACACATCAGTTAAAACCTTATTATTCTGCAAAACATACTCAGTTGTCAACATAACACATCAGGACTTCGTCTTTAATGGAAGGCCTGTAAGACAGCACAGGATAAGCACTATGATCTCCATCCACTCACTGGTTCAATTTGTCAGCAAGATTTCAAAGATCACCACCTCCTGAACTATGTGCACTCAATCTCCTTTTAAAAGGACAGCTTCATTGTAGTCTTTCCATCCAGCTAGAAACAAGGACTCACTCATGTAAGACATTCAGAGAAGACAATCTAATGGTACAGAACGCAGGCACAGTGGGCATGGCTTAGTGGTAAGACTATTAAAGTGGGAATGGAAATACCTGCTCTGCCCCTCCCTCTTAGCCTCTTGCCTCAGTTTCTCATCCTATTTTTTATTTGCTCTATTACTAGTTGTAAATTCTCTGAAGCTGAATTGATTTCCTTTGTGACAGACACACAAAGGTCCCAACTTGCTTGGGGCCCTGGGGGAAGATCCTGTAACACAAATATAATTAGGTCCTAGTGATAAGGAGTGATGTACATAAGACTGTGAACTCAGACTCCTCAGTTTTGATCACTTAACCTCAGCAGATCTGAGACCAATCACAAAGTACAGTCCTAATCCACTTCAGAGATTTAGAGACTACAAAACGCCTGGCTGCAATTACACTATGAAAAATGGCATCATTGGCCTCCAGGTTTATTTTATTTTAATGAGTCTTTAGCAAACGTGCTTAGTTTCCAAAGAATGTTTTTACAACAGCCAGCCTTACCCAGCCACCCTGGGCTTTGGCCGCTGAACTCCAATCACTTCTGCTGAGGTTGCAAGAGCTCAGGGACTCACCAAACCAGGGGCTCCCCACCTACAGTCTGGACTCACCATTACACGTTGTCCTGGTTTCGGCTGGGATAGAATTAATTTTCTTCCTAGTAGCTGATACAGTGCTGCGTTTTGGATTTAGTATGAGGATAACGTTGATAACACACTAACGTTTTAGTTGTTGCTAAGTAGTGCTTACACTCGTCAAGGACTTTTCAGCTTCCCATGCTCTGCCAGGTGCACAAGAAGTTGGGAGGGAGCATAGCCAGGACAGCTGACCCAAACTGGCCAAAGGGGTATTCCATACCGTATGACATCATGCTCAGTATATAAGCTGGGGAAAGAAGAAGGAAGGGGGGGACGTTCAGAGTCATGGCGTTTGTCTTCCCAAGTAACCATTAGACATGATAGAGCCCTGTTTTCCTGGAGATGGCTGAATACCTGCCTGCCGATGGGAAGCAATGAATGAATTCCTTGTTGCGCCTTGCTTGCCCGGGCGGCTCTTGCTTTTACCTATTAAACTGTCTTTATCTCAACCCACGAGTTTTCTCACTTTTACTCTTCTGATTTTCTCCCCCACCCCACCAGAGGGAAGTGAGCGAGAGGCTGTGTGGTGCTTAGTTGCCGGCTGGGATTAAACCACAATACACCTATATCTTGAGAGAGGTGGCACAGACCTCCTTGAAAGCCGAGCAATTTCCTTCTGGTGATTTGCAAAATCCAGTAAAGAATACAGGTTCATCTCCCACAACGGTGCTGGCTCAGCAGGTCAAAGTGAAGTAAAAAGTAGTGTAATGGTTATTTTTAATCCCTAATGTATACAGATCTGTCAAACTACCCAGGGAACAGATCAGCTGAGAAAGAAACTGTCAGTTTATAGAGCAACTTTCAGATCCAAAGGCTCTTGGTACCATTGCCAGCTCAGAGTTAGTAGCCCTAATTTGCAAATAAAGAAACTGCTTGAGAGTTAGAAGTTACAGTCTAAATGACCTCTAATTTTTTGTGCCTTCAGTCTTGGGTTCAGTTTGGGACATCTATGACTTAGGAAGCTCAGAGCTTTTGAACAGAGGCAAAACCTGTCCTAAAGTGTTCCCATCTTGGCCACACAAACATGTAGGTGCCCAACACTTGGTAACTTTTATAGGTAAGATCCCAAGGGATCTGCTGAAGGTCGAAGGTCAAACTACATTAGGAATTGATGCCAACAGAGTCCCGAGTCCCAACTCTTGGCTCTAATCCTGAGCTATGGTTTATGACAATATGGAAAAAACAAAGACAGCTAAAAGGTAAGCAATGTACCTTAGTCTCCTTGGAGCCACCTGTTTGCCTTTCTAGCCAGAATGACCACTGGAATACCTGTGAACATCCCAAGACAAGGACGGTGTACACTAGACAACCTAGCTCATTACCACCTGCCAGTTTAGATTTCATTAGGTTCCAATGGAAACTAGCGCTAAATTTTATTAGGAACCAAGTGAAGGAGCAGTACAGCTCTACTGTGTGCAGCTGCTCTGGAAGGGGAAGAAATCCATACACTATGCTTATTTGCATGTCCTCTTTTTTCATCTCTTTTGCACCTTGACAGTAGAGGAAGAAGAAACTGGAGTCCTCCTGCTCCACATTATCCGTGCTGCCCTCATGCTGAGGGCTCCATCCAGAACAGACCGGCAATAAAACTTCACTTGCCACATGTGATGGAAAAGGACACTTCCGAATGGTAGACTGCTCCAAAAGGCTGCTCTTTATCAGCCATAAGGAAACAATCACACACTTACAGGGAAAATCCAGACTCCCTGTTTGGAAGACCAGGGACCTGAAAAATCCAAGGGATTTATCCACACAAGTGAGACACACTCCCATGGGTAAAGTACTAAATTTCTGATACAGGGAATATTTCTATGCTTGCAAACACCTAATCACATTACATCTTCTGCACAGCCCATTGTTGAAATCCTTGCTTTAATTCTTCAACAGATGCTTCCTAATATGGACTAATACAGGTTGCATTACATCCCTCTATTTTTAGCACACATGTTTTTTGGCCATAACAACTGCTATTTCAGGCCAATTCAAACCTGCAGAGAAAACACAGCTAAGAGACAATGATTAAAGATGGGGAAATGCAATGTAGCAGTAACATGTGTTTAGGATTTATACCTGTTCAGGGAAAGCATTCCCTCCATTTGATACCTGCATACTAGCACTTTTTAAAATTATTACCAGCTTTGATCAATTGTTAAAACAGGTTAGAAGTAACTATACAGAGAAGCAACGCATTGTTATTTTGTGAATTAAAATGTTGATCTTCCTGTTTTTTCACTATATGCATCTCTCTATGCGGCACATTTGCATTAAATAAAAACTGGTTCATTTAAACTGACAAAAGGGTTTAAAGCAAACCCACATTTAAGAGTAATTTATGAGGTCTATATCATAAACATGAAATAACAACCTTCCCTCCAAAGACAAGCTGCTCTCTCTCATGCTCCTGGACTGTATTTTATATCAAATCCCTTCTATGTAAGGGGACTTTAATACATCACTGGAGACCTTTGGAAAAGTTATAACAGAACTTACTTTTCCCAAAGAAACAGAAAGTTTTATGACATGGTTAGAGGAGATTCCTATGCTTTCATAACATGGCTTGATTCTGACTTTAACATTGATATTTTCTCTCACCAAGAAAAACTGAAAAACTTTTCCCATCCATAGACTTTGATGGCATAAGAAACATGCAAAATACATGACCAGATCTCAGCAAATTAGCTAAACTACTGCTGTTCCATGATAGTTAACATAACTATACCCATTTACTGCAGCTGAGGGTGTTGTGGATATTGTCACGTGGAAACAGCTTTATTGTATATATTATAAGGTTGCAGGGAGACAGGGCAATGAAAGAAGCCCTGTCTCAGGTGTTTTCTACCCCCATTCTTAGCTACTGAGGGTTAATAAAGGAGATGGGCAGACCAGAGAGGACTACGGGGGAGCTGTACTATTTCCTCTCGGTCAAGAGCTCTTCTTATGGGGTCAGAGATTGGTGGGAATCACAGATACTGTTAAAACACAGATTAGCCCTGCAGCTACCTCTTGTCCCCACAAATAAATTGAGAAGTCCATTCATGGATGTCTAGGCCAAACCTGAGGGCACTGCAAAAAATCATGTATGATGCATTAAGAGAGACCTCTTTCTCTCCCCACTTGGCTCACCCGTAGAGAAATTCTTACTTATGTGTATTAAAACCAACAAATAAAACTCCCTATGACTCCATTCCCTCTTCAGAAAGACCTCTAGTCCAGGACCTTTGACAAGAAAGTCGCCAGACTAGTTCTTTAAAATCAGAACAGTGTGTGATAGCAGGTTTGTACCCCATATGGAGCCCAGTGTCTAGAGATGAGAACCGAAGAAGTGTTTCACATCACTGGTGTGAAGCTATTTCCCATGTTCCTAATGACGCCATGCTTCAGAGCAAATGAAACCCAACCTTTCCTTCCTTCCCCCTCACAGCATATGCACCTGGAAACCTTTTAATAGGTTTTCTGTTTGCCTCACAGGGGCTCGTGTTCATTCCTGAGCAGAAATGTGCATTGTGACTTGAACTCTTTCTCCTGCTGGATGACAGGTGATAAAAATAATACGTATACACATATCATATGACTAACAATAGCACCTGGCCCATGGTGATGGGATCCGTCCTTTGCTGCTGCAGCACTTCAGAATTTAAACAAAGGAATTAAAACATCAGCCCTGAATCTACAGACCTGGGATTTTTTTTTAGCCCATTCGTAGGCACTTTCAGATTCAAATCTCAAAGATCCAGTCATGCAAGACCCTAAGTACTTTCCCACTCCTGACTGCAGCCAGATTAATCCTCTTATACAGATTATTCCAGGAGAAATTTGGCTCCCCAAAGTTCTCCTGCAGCTCTAAAAATAATTTCAAGTGCTGTAGGACATGTTACGCCACTTAGACTAAAAGAGTTGTTTTAGAGGTTTTGACAACCCCTTATCAAACCAGACTGCTAGCATTACCTAGCCCCAAGGAAATGTTCAGCTCAGTTTCCCTCTCCCATGGCTGGGGTCTGTGAGGAAAGTACTGCACTTCTGGGTGGAACACAAGAGGAATGCTCTTGGAAAGCTGTGCTCTCTATCCCCTCAGTAGCGCTGACACATGGCACTTCCTAATTAAGTTCATTTTGCTTTCTTAAAATGCTTTCCTCCTCCCCCTACAAATACTCACACAAGTCATTACATCACCATGCATGTTTTTTTAACAATCAATTAAGTTCATATATCACAGGACCATTGCTGCAAATAGAAATTTGCCATTGAACAATTTAGCCCTGTTTAAATTCTTGTGACATGATCAATAACTAACATTAAAAATTCAGCGTCTGATACTTTGTAATTTATTTGAATCCCAAATAACCCCACACCATGCCAGGTACCGCTGAATTATAAAATTTTACGAAGAAAATATCTTTAAAGGTGATTCTTGTCTGTTAAGAAAATACAAGAACAACAGCAAAGGACTGAAAAATGCCCAAGCGTGGCGATTTTGTGGCTTTGAAAAATACTGGTTTTATATTGTATTTACACAAATATGTATTTTTCTGTCTATATTGTTCCACAATACAGGATGTGTATCTAAAATGTCTAGCATGTGAATATTTCCTAAGTATTTACAACCTCCATTCTTTCCTGCCAAGTTTTAGCCTGGGTGAGCCAAATTACAAGCCAGTGAAAAACAACCTCTAGTACAAATATGATCAGTCCTTCACTCTGCCGATGTTGGTGAGTACCATAGTAAAGAGAACTTCTCCCAGAAGAAACTCTGGAAGCATGCCCCTAGATCATCATTTCCACACAATTTCATTAGGAATGGACCTTTTGTGTGTCAGAGAGGATTAATTTTTTTGTTTCTAAACCCCTTGTGCACAAAAGTTAATCCAAACCAGACAGGAGTCAATTAGGTCGTTAACGTGCTAAGCCTATTAACAGCCATGACTTACATTTCTTTCCCGCAACAATGAAAAACATTCAGGAGTCTGCCTTTAAGTGGCAAAGCCCATGAGCAATTTCATTATTTTATGACACAGCTACTTGAAGCAGTGGCTGTTTGCATGAGCAAGCAGCACTCCCCACTGTGCAGCAGTCGGGTGCTTTGCTCTCCCCAAATCCAGTCCTAGCTTAGCCCCGCAATTAGCATCAGGTAGGAGAAAAATCCAGTCACAGAACAAGATCCATAGCCTTAAATAAATTTTACATCACACTGTTAATCTCCCTCTGCCTCCAAGCTCAGATACACACTCAGCCCATGTGGCCTGGCCACCACCTTTGCATGACCTGAGCTATGGTAGTAGTGTGTGCATGCATGCCCAACAAATATGAAGAACTTCAACAACTTTGCTTGCAGTAGGGAATTCTTGTTCCTCAAGCTGTGTATGGATTAGGAACCTAACAGATATATAATTAATTTTGCTGACACACAGAGTTAAGTGAGATCACATCATGTCAGACCAAGGGTTCACCTAGCCCATGCCATGAGGTCCCCCCCAGGCTCAGGACCTGCCTGTCAATCACCTCTGGGCCAACCTGAGGAGGACAAAGCTTGTAGGGAGGATCCCAGCAACTGTGGGGTCTATTCACATTCGCTTTTGGACACAGCAGAGAAAAGCAGCATGTAGTGGGTCCCCAGAAGCCTTCAGGAAGAAGGAGGTGCTACTGGGAACACTTTTTTTCAGCGTCCCCTTTTAGTGTCTTATTTTTACAGTTCTGATACCTTGGTACTCACTCACCTCCTCTTTCCATTTGTGATCCCATGTAATTACCCAGTCTCTCCCCCATTTCCTTTCCTTTAGTCCCTCTTCTCAGGGAGGGAATTTCTGCTCCTAGACAGAAGGTCAAAAGGTTCAGTGGCAAAAGGATGAGGCAGATTTCCTGGGCTGATTTTGGTTCAGTTCAGCTTTTAACTAATAGCTGTCTTATTTTACAGTGTAAGAATTTTGTAATGCATTTTCTATGAACACAGTGCTGCAGCACCTACGGTACTTGGCTAGGAAATCAGAGTGGTGATGAATTCTGATGCTTCCTCTAAAAAGAGACATAGGGGATCTGTAACTCTAACCAGAACTAAGATTTCATACTCAGAGAATCAAAAAGAAGATTGGCTTAGTCTGAACCCATGAGAATGATAAACCTGCTGAACTACTAAGAGTTCAACTCCACACAAGAGAAAATAAAGTTCCTGGCTACAGGATTTACCAACAAGCAGTGCCAGCTAGGAGGCAACCTTATGAGCAAGCAAAGGTCATCCCTGCTGGTACACCAGCTTGCTTAAACAAAAAAACCAAGAGATACAGGCAAACTTTAAGTTCATGGCTGCCTATTCCAGTCAGTTCCTTCAGACCTCTGCTTCCACTGCTGTTCCCAATAAGGAAGCCTTTTGTGCCTCCGGCTGCTGCCATGTCCCTTTATGTCCAACAGCAGCACTTGTTCCTGATCACTCAACTGTTCCCATACTGGTGGGTCTTACTCTTGTACCCATTAAACCTGCCAGTCCTGCTTCCCATTTTGTCCCATTGGCAGCCCAGTAGAAGACAGCATAGATGCCTTGACCCGCTGCCTCCATTTAGTATGCAGTCCATCCAGTAGAAGGCAGAAGCTGGAATACTGATGGGGTAGTGGGGCAGGAGAGGAATAAAAGGAACAGAATATATAGGCACACTGAAACCTAAAGAAGAGATTTCGCGGAGTTCATAAAAAATACTCTCTACACAATGCATCCATACAGATTTCCAGAAAGGATAAAACTCAACTGCTCCAAAGAAGCCAAAAACTAGACCAGTTTATACTAGCTGATAATCTGACTGGCTTTAAAAATGGGAGAAGACAGGATATGATCAGTGAATAGAGTTAGACATTTTCTCTTGAAAAATGATAGGAAATAATAATATCAACAGCTGTTTTATTATTAACACCAAACAAAAAACTCACCCCAAAATGAAAAGGGTGCGAGACAGCTGCGTTTTTTTCAGGGTTTCAGCTGCTAAGCATTAGAACACCAGCAAGGTTTGCAGCAGCTCACAGGCACACACTGTAAGTGCAAAAATATAGTAAACCTACTGACCTTCTGTGGACTGGAGAAAGGTGAAAGACAGGAGAAAAATATCGACAGGAGGACTGTCACCAAAGAACTGGATCTCCTTACTATTAGTCTCCCATTCCAATGGGGACTCTAGGGCATAAAATCAGATCCACGATTACAACAGTTTAAAAAACAACTTTAACAGGCTGGGTCACAACTGAAGACTGACAATTTGGAACATGCCATCACCACCTCACATACCCACGGAGACCCACAGGATTTAAGTCCAGGACCCTAACACTGGCATGGTGTGTCAGCATGACACTGGAAACTGAATCCAGAGCATTAGAGAATGTCTACTATTAACTGCCAGACACATAATTAAAATCTAAATCATTGCCATTTCTCAGGAAGCTGGTTCACCTCTCAACTCTTGTTATACTACAGAAACCCCACTGAAACAATGCACCTCATATTGCTAAACTATTTAAGCAGAAAAGCACTAGAAATTGCTTGAGAGGTTGTTGTTTGGTCCAGAACAGCTTCACACACGAAGCACACCTGCATTTCAGCTGCTACTCTATCCACAGCCAGGGTAACAGGATGGCAGACAAAAACTGCTCAAGCACTCCGCCACCTAACTCACATAGGCTTCCTGCTCTCACAGCTGTAGCTCCTTCAGTGTCCAATCTAACTAGATTAAAGTTAGCCTAGGGATATCTATATGAGTTGATATCACATTTTGGACTCTCAGACCTCCAACATGGATTCACAGATCTCCAAGGAAAACTAAAGATCTGAAAAGTTTCTTTGCTATCTCTGTGAGCTCATTCCCTCCAACACAAGGCAAGAGGAAAAAAAAAAGTTCCATTTATCTCACAAAACCTTAAAGCAAACAATTTAAAAGTTGCCACTCAAAGAAACAAAAAGTCCTATAGCATGAGAGCTAGAGCTTAAGTTTGACAAGTCAAACTCCAGAAAGAAAAAGCAAAATCAAGTTCCTAGTTAAAAAAATTACCTTGCTCAACTACATCTGGCAGTTTCAAATGCACTTAAGCCTATACAAAAGCAATAAAAAAAAAAAAACCCAAAACAACGAAGTCTGCCCAGTAGACCGCATACCCTGATATACTCTATTATGGATGGTGTGGTCTGCTAGACAGAAGTAAAAATGATGACATGCGAGAAGCTGAAAAAGAAAGTAGATTGTTTTACAAGAGAAACTGTGCATCTCTTGCCCTCTCCAGATATCTTTTCATCCTGTTATGAGCTGGACCCTACAGATGATACTTCTGATTGATATGAAAATATATGAAGTGACACTTTCCACATTCTGAAATGCAAGGATCACCATTCTATCCATGCCTACTTGGCACAACTCTAGTGGAAAGGTGAGATGAAAAGAGCACCCCTCACCACTGACTTCAGTTTCAAAATTTGGGCCTTTGCTAAAAGCATCATGAATACCTTCCTGAGCAGCAGTCACATTGCATGGTTAAAAGAGAAGTTTACTCTGACCCATCACAAAGTTTATCTTCTCACAAATTGAATGCTACAGCATACGTCCTAACAATTTTTATATTTGTGATGTGGCTCCTTCTGCCTGAAGTAGCAGAAGGATTCATTAATGCATGCCGTTTTTCACTAGCTCCAGCTGCCCGAACACTTGAATTACAAAATACAGACATATCTGGCAGAACAACAGTTAAAAATGTAATTGCATACTCATGGCTGTTCTCTTGAGCCACTTCAAGCTCACCTGCTACAACCTTGCAGTGCTCATCAGGAATGTGCGACTTCATGGGATGGCTTGGTTTTGTGGATCGTCTACGCCTGATGAAGTGTTCTTTTCCACTAAATGAGGTCTCTGATGTATTCACTGGTTGTATTAGCATGTGCTCTGATCCAATTTGGATATAGCCAACCTGTCCACAAAAGAGAACAAAAAAACCCCATCAGACAGTTTGGTCTCCTAACCTTGTCTGTCCAACCCAGTCTGAACCTAGACCATTTCACTGCAATCATTATTGACAGTGTGAGGAAATGAA
This sequence comes from Calonectris borealis, assembly GCF_964195595.1. Classification (NCBI taxonomy): domain Eukaryota; kingdom Metazoa; phylum Chordata; class Aves; order Procellariiformes; family Procellariidae; genus Calonectris; species Calonectris borealis. The sequence goes on along the minus strand of NC_134322.1, from coordinate 4,260,147 downwards.
AAGTGATTATGATCGTGTTCAGTCTGCATAATACAGACTAAAGAACTTCATCTGCTTCTCATTTATTTTTTATATCACTGAGCACTATTTAGAAACATCATTGTGCAAGGCACTCTACATGTACAAAAAAAAGGTGGGGGGTTCTTGTCAACACCTTTCCTTTCCCTTCTTCCTCTCCCTCCAGTGAAAGCACCCCTCTAGCTGGAAGCATAAATATGTATGTTTTATGAGATGCTCAGCTCACATGAGGACAAATAAATCCTATTAACAGAAATCCTTTCATGATCAGCTTTCTAATTGCCAGCTAGAATTGCGTTGTTATTAAATGGCATTTACCATCTCAGTAGAGAAAAGAGGTAAGATTGCCCGCAAACACGAGACCGCCTATGTGTGTCACTCTTGCGGACAACGCTAAGTGAATTGAAGTGATGTTGTAAGTATGACTTGCAGAGCCACCCACATTTTTTTGTATGGGGACCAAATACCTCTTCTTGACTACAACAGGGGCCACATAGCACTGCTCTCCCTGCAAGCCATGGGTTGGGTTTCAGGGGTCAAGCCGAGAAAGGACTGTTGTACCTTCCCAGTTACGAGCTTTTCCACCATCTCTGGAATAAGTAACACAAGGATGGCAAAGACCCTGTCTAATTAACAGTAGACTCCATAGGCTACAGGTCAGAGCACTAAACTCCTGCCTTTCTTGCACCAAGTCCACCCCTTACACCAGGGCTGGCAAGAATATCTTTGGAAGGCAGCTTCTGCCCCAGGAGAGCCCTCCTTTGCTTGCAACCCAGAGTTTTTAAGGTTCTTTTATGCCTTTTCCACTCCTTTTCAGGCAGGAATGGAAGAGAGTGAAAGCAAAGATATCACCTTAAAACTTAACAAAGCTTCCAGGTTCAGTAATCAACTCTGAGGTTATAACGCATTGGAGAAAGTGAATATGTACAATGAGGGTTTCTTACTTACTTTTCATTGTACTAATCCAATGATTATTTGTATTGCAATTAAAAGCCTCGAAACAAAGCTCTTTCCCATATACCCCCTTGGGAGAACTCTCTAGGCCTGATCCACCTTCTTCTGCTAGCAACAGAAGGCCTCATCTGGCCTGCCAGGAGGCATCAGATTGTGCCTATGGTACACCTTATAGGTACAGGAACTTACAAAGGGGTCCTGCTAGGTTGCATACCTATAACACCCATCCTATACATATAAAGAGAGACCAGACTTTTTTTTGCCCCCCTCCCGCCCCCCCCCCCCAGCACTGCGTTCTGTGCCAGCCAGGCAACCATCCAAATAAATGCTCTGCACGTACATGCAAATACTATATATTCAACAGCTGACTGTACTAATATGATTTATAATATACATTACATACATACTGTATATTGTACATTTCCACACCTCCCTGCCAAATTCAGTCCTCACGTACACCCAGGAAATCCCTTTGGCCTAGTATTTCCAGCAAGAGGAATTTCTGCTAACAGAAATGAGAGCTCTCTTCTTTTGACAGCCGTACTAACTGAACAGCATTCAGGGGAAACCAGGATCTCTCAGAAAGGGTCACTAATTTTGAAAGTGTACTTGGGGAAAAAAAAAAAAAAAATCAGTGTCTTTATTTGCCATGGCTGCAAAGCACGGTGTTAACAATTAGTCCCCTGTCTCAAAAGAGACAAGAGACACCTCTTTTGAGGTCTTTCAAAAGAGAACTTGACCTTGGGGCAAGGTCACTGATTAAGCATAAAATGCCTTGACACCTCCCAGAAGGGCTCCCATTTACAAAGAAAAATTGACATTATTTCTTGGCCCTACAGAATGCATACCAGTTTACAAGACCCACTCTGCCCTGGAGTTTGCAAAAGGGCTGCCTCTTCATTTAAATTAAAAGTTGGGCTTTGTCAGAATTCTTTCAGAGACAGCAAAAGCTCTAGTGACTTATTCTTCCAGCCTCCTTTACGATGTTCTCCACTACTTCCCCTCCTTGTTCCAATCTTCCAGCTGGGAGGTAGCCCCAGCCCCCTTTTTTAATATAGGTTTTAATTATTTAGAAGAAGGGTTGTAAATCTGGTGCCATGGTACTAAAAGCCACACCAGAGCTCCTGAAACACTGCCAACCATTTTTGTTGGTGCCAAAAATATGTAAGAAGTCAGTTTCATCACCACCCGACGTTATCCCAACTTTCTGGCATCAAGTGTGAAAATAATTTAAACCATTGGAAAGGACTTATGTTTCACATTTGCTTTGGAATTGTGAAACCTATGGAGGGAAAGAGCCATGCGTCTTCACCCTGGAATAGGTTAAGAAGCAATCTCAAGTTTAATCTGACAAGCCAAGTAGAGTTTCAAGCAGGAAGGATTTGCAGGATCGGGCCTGTAAAGTACTCCTAGGGAGTTAAAATTTTCCCCAAACTTGCCAGTTGGGTTCTAAAGAGTCCTCAAACCTGTTGGCCCAGATGAGATCTTTTGGACCTGGCAACTTCAATACTCCGGTCATTATTTTGCTTTTTCCTTAAGAAATGCATTCCTCATGTTGCGTCCCTCAAATCCTCCAACTACCAGACACCTACTGTGCTAATCCCAGCATGAGGTATCAGACATGAGCACTAGACAAATACTCTACGCTTTTCTTCTCCAGTCTGCGTGGTGTTCAGGGACAGCAGAAAGCTGGATTTTGAAGATAAAAAAGTAAAACAGAAGACCATGTAACTGTCAGAGCTACTTTTCTCACATCTCTGGAAATTATTCCAATTGAATAAAATGCTTTGGATCTGCCAATTCATATTTGCCTGGGGAGATGCATATCAAAAGCTGGGATACTCCCTCTTGTCCTTCTTTCACTGTGAGAGCCCGTACGAACAGGACCTGCCACTGTGCCAGACCCCAATATTGCGTAGTGTCCGTGAAAGCAGCTGCTGCCCAGCCCCACCGTCCCAGAGCACCTGAGACACAGGAGTCATCAGGAGCCCAAAAAATTCAGAGGGGCGTAGAAGTTCATCGTCATCTGCATTATTAATCTAACCTGGATTTTACACTTAGTATGACAGGACCATATAGCTGACAGCATCATGCAGCTCAGCTAACAGGAAAGGCTGGAATGATTTCAGCCTCAAAAAGGCAGGCAACCAAACTGACAAGTTGATTAAAATAAACAATCCACACTTCCCACTACAGCCCCACTCACCACTGTGCTTAACCATGGCTATATCTTTCATATTAAGGATATTTCATAGCCTTAATTTAAAAGTCAGCTCAACATTGCTCACTAGCAAAAAAGGCCCTTTTCTCTAAACCACCAAAATATTCTCACATGCTCTTATCCAGAGTTTTATATATACATTGGTCACTCGAGCAATCTGCTCACTCTCTAATCTACTCTTGTACCACCAGTAGTTCACTCTTCTTCTACACATTATCTTCCTTGCCACTGGAGCTTTCCTCAGGCTAAATGACAGCAGGGAAAGGAGGAAGGTCCTCACATGTATCACTGAAATTACAACAGTAACAAGGGAACTGATAGTGCTGGCGCTCAAGTAGCATTCGTAATCACATCGTCCTGCTTCGCTGGCTTCACTATTCTGTCTCTGTGCCCTGGTAGTACTGGTGGAGCTACAACAGCTCGAGGGCTAACCCGGGACAGGAATACAGTTCTTGAATGTTCTCTGCACATGGTTCTGGACCTTCCCACACATTAATACTCTCCAACAGTTACACTGTTTTTCCAGCCCTTTTTATTTTCACAACATCTTTGAACGAGATCTGTGAAATGCTGAATCTTTAACAGATTTTTCTTTTGCTCCTAAGTGTTCATTAGTTACATACATATGAACACGCTGAAAAGAGAACAGTTTTAAACATCTGACAAATTCCAACCCCTTCTCAATTTCTCAACTGTTACACTGTAAATCTTAGTTTAACCATTTCCTCAAAGTTAAAAGGAAGTTAATATTTAAAGTGAAGAACAAAAAACAACACAAATACATTTTAATAAACTTCACATGGCTTTTAGTCCTGTCCTTATTAACCATGCTTCAGCTTTAAGTTAGTTATTATTTACAAGTGCAATTCAAGCAAATTTAAAACCAGAGCTTGAAATTAGGTCTTGCTCCAGTGTCATTTCAGGTTTATACTCAGTTACGACAGCAGATCATACCCAAGAATATCTAACTGCACCTCTGTTCCAGCCAGCCCCAGCCTCTGAGTCTGCTAAACAAGGAAACCACAACGTGCTCTCCCTTTTGTCCACTGTGGAAGGGGAAAGAAAATGCCAGCACAAAGAAACCCAACATGGTAATTTTAAGAGGTTTAACTTTTCAGCTTGTGGACCAGCTATGGATGAATGCCAGACAGCTCCTCTTGCAGACAAGAGAATTCACCAGAGCTGAAGGTTTCCTCAGGGGAAATCGTATCATCTTATAAGGCTAGCATGCCTGCACTGCCCTGCTTCCCTTAAGGAGCAGAGGCTTTTGCAGTCACCGGAAGGGCAGCACTGCCCTGTTCCACACAGAAAACACTCACTACCACTGGCCAGGGATTGAGCTCACAGAGCTTCAGACATCTGCTCGAAGCCAGGCATCATGTCCCTCTATAGGCAATGAAGAAAGGCAAACACCTCCAAAGGGATAATTCACCAATCTAAAGAACCTAAGAAACAGGACAAACCGTCAGAGGAAGTGCTCTTTGGAAGTGCCCATCTTTCTCACTCTCTCTCCCCTTTATAACCAGAGTCAGGCTTAAAACCAAGCCTCTTCTGTATTCTTCTTCCTCTTTTTCACAAGGATAGAGATGATTTACCATTTCACTAGGAGTCCTTTGAGTTATTGCTCATTCCCTGGAGCCTGCAGTCCAACCTACTCAGTTCTCTTTGCTCTGACTGGCCTTCCATATTGGATCCAAAATCACACAGAGATGTCCAGTTCCTGCGTAGACACTTACACCCACCTGGAAACCAGTGGGAGATCAGAGACCCTAGAAGAAGCTATGCATCCAAACAGTGTTTGTATCTGGTCCCACAACATCATTGATGAACAGCAATATGGGCAATAGCAGGGACAGAATTTCCCAGGTACTGCAGCTAACCGGAAAATACATTTCTGGCATTTAACCTTGTTTAGTACCGAAATGCACAGTCATGACTTTATAATAGTCAGTATTTTCCCTTATCACCTCCACCAGACTCTCTGCTCACCAGAGCATCTCTGCCCAACCTTCCTGAAAAAAGGAAACACCTGGCTGACACAAAGTCCAGAAGGATGCTCTATCATCTCTCCTTGCCCATACTTGCCAAAGCTTGACTACATCTACACCTTCACAAAATTAGTGGATGGTATCAAACTGGGAAGTGCAGGGGATATACCAGAACAAGGAGCCACCATTCAGAAATATTTTAACAGGCTGGAAGATCTGTCCACCAGGAGTTGCATAAGGTTTAACAAAGGTAAACGTACATGAAGCTTGGAAGAAAAGAAGCCCTTTTCTTCTCTGTCTAGACTGTATGAGACAATACTGCAAAATGTTTAAGGTTTCCCAACTTCCAGCATGTATTTCTTAGGGTGCAGCTTCAATTACTCTATTCCATCCTATAACGAGAAAATCACCGTTCTCATTCCATGAGCCCTTGTAATGCACACCATCTACTTCCACTGATCCAGTCTGCACAAGGAGTCTCACTGAACTCAAAGGAGACAAAAATGTGGTGTGAAAAAGTTAAATGAACGAGCCTGAACAGGAGGGGGCCACAATCTCTTATCTCATTGGAGAAGGACGATCCACTTTAACTAGAGACAGGCCAAAGAGCAGTCCTGAACCCAAAGCCAGAGACTGCAGATTTCAAAATGAAAAAGAGAAGTTACTTAGAGTTAAACCTCTGCCTCTAAATGCATCCCAGTGATTTTCAGCTGTCAAATAAGGTTCCTGAACAGACAAGAGTTTTCAAGTTCATTTCTAAGTCAAATCTAACGCTCATTTTAACATGCACCCATGACCCTCTTAAAACTGTAACTGCTTCAAAAATTTAGGTACAAGAAATAAGAAAAGCCTACTCCAGTTGTAAGGTACTGACACTGCAGTCCAACAGACTGCATAGCAGTCCAGCACTTCAGCATGTGAGAGTGACTCTAGCACGAAAAAAAAGTAAAAAATTAATACATCAAACAAAGTATTTGGGAATCCCACATTTTGCAGACAGCTTGAGGCAGCATTCTGCAATGTACAGCTGGGGAAGAAGTCTCCCCAAAGAGCACAGGATCCTGCCTCTCTCTCTTATCTTGGGTCCGCAGGACAGATAAGCCCTGCTAGTACGCAACAAAAGAATCGTTGCGATCACAGCACAAATACGCGGTGCTGAAAGGGCCTCCTCTTACTGTGCTCTCCGGGCTTCAATCGAAAAAAGCTCTACAGAAGGTAACATTCTCTGCCAAACTTTGCTAGAGAGGGTGAGGGCAGCACACAGAGAGCAACAGTCAAAACCTAACTGTGAAATTGCACCTTAAAGCAATGGATGAGTAGTTCTGAGAGGTATCAAACAAACTGGAATTTCCTTTCTGCAGAGAGACCTAAAATATGTCATCTAGGAACTGATCTCAGACTTAGAAGAAGAGACCTTGGTCCACTGCACAACTCAACTCAAGGTAACACACACTGTGGCCTTACAAAGCTGGAACTTTCCAAAAGACAGGCAATTTCCCGTACTGCTTACTGTCCTCCAGTGTTGGTCAGACAAGTTGCAGAACTTTGCTCCTGCCTGTGTCTCCCCAGCACCAGGAAAGGACAGTTCAGTCCTGCAGTGTGGTCAGAATCCAAGTGTTTACACAACTGCAATCCCCAGACGGGATACAGTCCTGCCAAGTTGAAATGCTTTTCAGGAATATAGTACCTCTTGTCTACGCTGCAATTCCCAGGTTGTCAAGAGGGACAGGAGGGTTGGAATATCCTCACATGCGGTACTTTAAATGTGCAGATGAGACCTTAGGTACACCAGTCCTAAACGTGCCGTGGCCTGATGTAGCTACAAGAGCGTGGCCACCCTTCTCAATGCAATTGCAAGCTGTAGCAGGAAACTACAACAGACCACATACTGGTTAACAGCAGCATCTGCAAGCAGAGTTTAAAAAACAAAACACAGCCTTTAGATGCCACACAGGGAATCTGATATCATTACCAGGAAGCAATTGCTCAGTCTGGTTGTAGCTCAGTTTTCATGCCACTGTGTCAGGGATTTTGTTTTTATTAGAACTTCACTTGCCCTGATCATTTTGTATCACTTTTTGTGTGATTTATGGCATGGTTGAGGAATACAATTACAACAAAGTCTGAGCCAGCTGGAGATCAGGATACAGTATTATTAACTACCCTACTTCTTAGCAACCAGCTTTTCTGAATGAGATGTCCTGATCATCCAGTTCGAGTCCAATGAGCGCTCCCACACTGGAGTTTTCAGGAAATCTTCCACTGCAGCATTAGTGCTGCTCGGGAGACAAATGCCAGGAAAAACAGGCTGCAAGGTTTCCACTACCAAGGTCTTTCTTCTAGCCCAGCATGCAGGCCTTGTCCATATCCCCAGCTGTGAAGCTGTGCTGCTGACAAGGGCAAAGCCTTATTCTTTCTGCTGCAAAACAAGGCTTAAGGAAGTGACTGGAAGAGTCAAAACCTACTGTAGTGCTGGTCTTGGTAATTTAAATCTCTAGACTAGGAGGCAAAAAATTTGGGCTCTGGAGTCACCCGATTTCAGTTCCACTCATGGCAGATTCAAGACTTCCTAGATAATTTGAGGCAAACTCTTAATTCCTCTGATCCCAGAAAACATCTTACCACTAAATTACACAGCTTTCACTACAAGTATGCTGATTTAGTGTGGCCACTGCAAGAGGCTGCATAAATACTGAAAGCTGGGTAAAATCTGATATGTTTCACCTTTAAGAATAGACTTAAGAAGCCAAAAGGTCAATTTAGCTAGAATAAGAAGGTCTGTCTACATGGTGATATGATCAATTTAATGAAACCATTTCAAAAGTTAATGAAGTTCATCTTAAGTTTAGGTTCATCCTAAAGACACTTCAATTTTCTGTTCTCTGAGTTTTCAGTTCACAAGGGTGTTATAAACCTTACTCAGTCATATGTAGCATGCATCTGCTTTGACCCCTTTTTCCCATTCCTGGTGATTATCTGAATGAAGAGTAAGTTAACAGATTCCTCGGATAGGAAAGGAGTATCCCAAAACGCAGAAACACATCCCTCTCGACACATCTGCGCACACCACTCTCAGCACTCCCAGGACCAGATCCACAGGCAAAGGCAAGCAGAGCTTTACCAACACTGCCTCTTACATGTGGCAGTATTGGTTTTGGTCCCCAAAAGGTGCCACAAATGAACAGCTTTGACACTGATTGCTTTTTGATCCCAAGTTTATCTAGCTCAGTTACGTCAACTTAGTCATTGCTTAGAATTCATGTGATACAAACAGATATTGCAATATTATGGCTCATATTTGCAGAGTAATGAACAAAGACTAACTAGTCTTGTTTCTTTTCCAACTTTTCTACTGGGAATATCGCCAATCTTTTTCACTCCCCCTCCTCCATTCCCTGATCTCAGGCAGTTAATACTGTGCCTACAACTACATTCCTCTTTTTAAAAAGGTTCCTTCTCTGCCTGTTTGTGCTTTTCAGCTCTGCTGGAGAAGGTAGCTTTGGAAGCCCAGCACTTCATGAATGGGATTAACAAAATGTGCCTGGTGACAATAGAGCTGTTAGTGATTTAAAGCTTGAACTAAAGATATCAGTTTTAAACTCTGAGGAAGCTCTCAGTGGTATACAGCTCAATTTACAGTGCCACTCAAACACACAGCTTCTCAGAGCCACTGGGCTTTTTTTGTTTGTTTGTTTTTTAAACCTGAGGCACAGCGCCCTCAAATGGTTCAGGAATGAAGGCCCAAGCCCCAAGTGCGGAGCACATGAAGTGCTTCTTACCACAAAGTTTAAAACGAAATCTCCATCAACAGGTCTGTACCGAGAAGTTAAGCACACATCCCAGGACTATGTACTGGGAGTCTATGCTTAACGCCCCAGTGACTTTCTGAAGTACTTCCAAGTTATCAACCGTAATTACAAACCACCCATCATCTTAAGCATCTAAGTCTTCACCACTGAGAAACACAAAGGCTGTCCCACACAAGATCCCCCCTTCTTATCAGGGCACCTGGTGGAGATCCCAGGCCCTGAGGAGCCACCTGAAAACGCTACAACCTCAGGTAGAGAAATCTTGACACCTGAGGTGAGAAAAGCATCCCCAAGCAGGATGGTTCCTCGGACCACTCCAAAGGTGTCCCTACACCACAGCTCCCACGAAACGCCCTCACACACCAACACGGATTGCACCAGCTGGGAGGAAAGGGCCTGCTGAAGACCTGAGGAGCCCGCTGCTCCAGGCTTTACTGCTGAGGCCATGCACAGCTGCTGGAGGAGGGAGCCAGGCAGGCAGGTGATCAAGTCCCCGCAATGGGACCCAGCCACCAGCCAAATGGCATGGGTATAGTGACAAGAGAAGGGTCAATCAGCCAGGACGCTCCTTTACAGCATCCTCAGGCCCCATCGCCCATCCACAGCCGACATGCTGCGGCTGAGGCCCTCGGACCCTCAGGCATGGCCGAGGCTGGGGCAGCTCCCACAGCAGAGAGCGGGGATGGACGGAAAACCCACACGGGGGAGAGGGAGACGAGGGGACGGGCAGGACAGCGCGGGAGCGGGCAGGGAGGCGCCCCGCGCTGAGGTGAGGCGAGCACTGCCCGACGGCCGCTTCCCGCCTCCACGGGGCAGGGCGGCTGCGGGCAGCTCCCAGGGCGAGGAGCCGGGGCTGACAGGAAAATCTTCACGGGGGACACCGGAGACGCTCGCCAGGGCCCGGGGAGGCGAGGGGACGGGCGGCACAGCGGGGGAGCGAGCGGGAGGTGCAACCGCGCTGAGGTGAGGTGCGGGCACGGCTCAACGGCCGCTTCCCGCCTCCGCCGGGCTGGGAGTGGGGCGGCGGGGTCGGGCAGCTCCCGGGGCCGGGGCTGACAGGAAAAGCCTCGCGGGGACGGCGGAGGGGCTCGCCGCAGCCCGGGGGGGGGCGGTCGGGGAGGCGGCCCGCGCTGAGGGGAGGCGGGTCGGGGTGGCAGTACCAGCCCGGCGCAGGTGCTGAGGGAGGCGAAGGAGTCGCTGCGGTTCAGCACGTGTCCCGTGTAGAAGCAGAGCCGCTCCTCCGGGGGCCGCCGGGGACTGGGCGTCCGCCGCGCCTCCCCGCGCCGCTGCTCCACCACGAAGCCCCGGGCGAGGAAGCGCAGGTCGCGGCGGAGGTGCAGGTAGAGCTCGGCGCCGGCGGCGGGCAGGCGGAGCAGCAGGGCCTCCGCCGCCGCCCGCTGCCGCGGCAGCGCCCGCCGGCGCCGGGGGCCGCTGCGATCCCCTCGCACGGCGGGCGGCAGCAGGTGGATCTTCTCCAACGCCACTCGCTCCGGGATCACCACTTCCAGCTCCGCTCCGCCAGCTGCAGGCGAGAAGGAGAGAGGCTCAGGCGCTCGCACCCCCGCCGGCCGGTCCCGCGGCCCGACGGGGCGGCCGGGGGCTCTGTGCCCCGTCAGCCCCCCCTCCCCCTCCCCGCGGGGACGCCCCGTCCTGCCGGGGCGAGGACAGCCCTGCGCTCGGATTCCGGCGCTGATACTCATGCACTGGAAATTGTGAACAGGCTGCAGAGACAATGGAGCCAGCGGAGGAAAGGGATTTATTTATCTATCTCTCTGTCTATATACACACATATATGAGAGACAAAAATGTGCAGGGAAGAGAGGAATAAAGCAAATGCTAAAGCTACTTGTATCATTAAAAAAAAAATATAGCTCAGACACAAGCATCGCATTTCACCAACCCCAATAAAAATCTGCAGGGAGAAGGGGAAAAGCAGAGCAAGCCGAAGCCGCAGCCAAGGACAGTCAGCAGCTTTCCACATGAAACGTTACAGCAGCAGCAGCGAGAGGACAGGAAAAGAAAATACAAAACCCTGGAGCAATTCATCCTGTAGACTGGGACCGCGGCCACGCAGGGGATCCGGTGCATGCCCTGCGGTCTGCGCCTGCATGCTGCCGCCCGGGGCCGGCGCCCACCGCCCGTCCCGCCGGACCCGCGGCGCGGGGCTGCCCGCGGCGAGGGCTGTCAGCGCCGCCGGGGAAGGGGATGCCGGCGCGGGGAGCCAGGGGAGGGAAGCTCTACCTGTGCCGGCGTCCAGTCCCCAAAGCAGCAGGCAGGGAAACACGAGAGGCAGGAGGCAGCCGTCAAACATTTTATGGCAGCAGCGGGGCCCAGCGCGGAGCGGCGGCGGCGGCGGGAGCCCGGGCCGGAGTGAGCCCTCCCCGCCCTCGGAAAAAGTAATCAGCGCCGCCGACAGCCCCGGCGTGGTGGGCGCCCGGCCACGCCCCTCCCCGCAGCCCCGCGCGCTCATTGGCGCGGGCGCCCACCGGGCCACTCCCTGCGCTCCCCCATTGGCTGCGAGCTCAACTGGCTGGGCGGAGGGCTGGGCTGCGCGGGGAGGGGTGCACGTGGGTGGGGGCGGCCGGCAGGGGGCGCCCTCCCCTGCCCCGCGCCCGGGCAGGCGGGCAGGGCCCGGGCAGGGCCGGTGCCCCCCCGTGCCCTGCGGTGGCCTTTCTGCAGCCAGTTCTCCGAGACCGGAGACCGGTTTGGTGCCCATGAAGCCGCTGGAAATACCCTAGCGAGAGGCATGGGAGGGCTGACAAAAAGCAGCCGGCTGGTCGTCTCCTCCATCATGTTTTCTGCATATCCTTTTCTTCATTACTAAAACAGTTTAGACACTGCTATAGAAGCTCGCTTGAAAAATTCACCCATTCCTTCATTTCCTGCAGCCTTTTCCACCGCCATCTGAAGTATTGATTCCAGGACTCAGAAGACCGGGAAAAAATGAGGCTGGCAATAGTGCACAAAGATTTTAGGCAATGACCTTACAGTACTCATCACAAGGATGAAAACAAGAAACAAGTTCATAAAGCTCAGGAGATATAAAAACTGATTTTTACAGTGGTGGACAAGGGACATTAATTTCAATCAGGGAGGACAGGTTGTTCAAGCTAGTTAAGAGGGCAGTTTGGGAGAGGAAGAGGAGGAAGCTACCTGCCAGCTCCCTTTCCCTTGCCACTCCGTGTGCAGAGGACACACACATCCTCACCCAGGTGCAACAAATTCCCATTTTCACCGAGATCCTACAGCCACAAGAGCTCCTTCCTGCCTGATGGTTGCGGCATGTCCTGCGTGTCCTCAGCTGCCCAGGGGTCAGGAGAAGTCAGCTTGGTCCAGGGGCTGCTGAAAGCAGTAGGGTGATTTCCAAGAGTAGAAAGATTTCCGTTGGATTCAGTGGGCTTTGGATCGGGTCCTGCGCTCCTGGTGTGGCTGAATGGTGGAAAACAGTAAAGACCCAATGTGTTAGCAGATTTAAACTGCTGTGGCCCAGCAGAGCAGTGTCCTGAAGTTTAAACTTCTGCAAAAATCTGCAACTTTGTTACTGAAATTGTAGAAGAATTCAAAGGAAGACCCATAAAAGAGTGTGAATGACTCTGGCAGATCGCAGTGCAGCACTTACACAAGAATTGTCCAGAGTTGTACTGACACTGGTAATGGCTCTGAGTTGCAAGCAAGGGGAATTAGATTTGGATGCTCATGCCTGCGAGGGCAGGCAACTGGGGTAGTGCTAAGAAAAGGACCGTTTGAGTCTAGGAAAAGGACTGGTAAGAGAGATGAGTGGGTTAACACCATTTTCTTTCTGTCAGGCATTGGACAGGCAACAAGAACCATTTTTTCTTTGAGATCTGCTCCTGTGACAAGCAGAGAGGCTGTTTGAGAGCCGGAACCCTAGAGCTGCCTCTAGCCCTTCAGCTGTGCTTTTCCCGGGCGATGAGGGACACCCTGCGGCACACGGCGGGCTGGTGTAGCGCCTCGGCAAGACCTACCCTGCGCAGGGCCTCTGCAGCACCATACGGGCATGAGTGCACGCAGACGTCCCACCTCCTACTGTGGTCTCAGGGAAGCTCCTCGTCTCTCCAGTGCGGTGGCACTTGGAGGACGTTACCAGCAGTCAGCAACAAGAGCAAAACTGAGGACCTGCAACCAGCTCCCAGCAGACAAAATCTGAGCGAAGCCAAGACCCATGGCTCAAATTCACTTTCTTAATATGAGATCAGGTGAGATTTAATAGGTCTGTGTTTTCCTGTCTCTTTCAAGGCTCAGTCTGCTCTCTAACGAGAAGTAAGTTACCAAAGCAAAAGGACTGGCTCAGAACCCATTCAAGTTAGACAAAAACTCAGTTTGGGACTGCCTTGCTGTACGTCAATAGTGTAATGTAACACAGTTTAAACAAAACCTCAGAGCCTGAATTTCTCTCCTGACCTGTTGTGAACCAACAATTTCAGTGCCTCCCTCCAAGACCAGGCTGGCACAGCAGCTCTGGGCAGCAGCTCCCCCACAGCTCTTCCACCCGTGGCAATCGTCCACTCCTGAGAACCAAGAGGCAGTTTGATTTGTGAGCTGCCAAATCTGGCCTGAGCCCCGAACAGTCATGTTTAAGCCCAGACCACCAGCCGTCTTCATTTGCTAAGGGACCAAAGCCGGTGCCTCATCTCTTCCTTCAAAAGGGTTTGACGAGGGGGCTTAGATTTGCTTAACTTTTTAGTAGATCCTTTCTCCCACCTTCCAAAGTCCTCTGCCAAAAAAATAATAACAATACAGAGAAAGAATAAATTTAATAGTGTGGGGGAAGAGGGGCACTAATAAAGAGAAGTCTGTAACTTACTGCATGGAAGGACTGGCTCAGTGGCTGGGCTGGCCGGCGCAGACTGCGTTGGGGTAGGGCTAGTCCCTGCTGAGCATCGCAGAGTTGCAGAGCATCTGGGCAGGGCCCCAAGAGCTTCAACGCCCCACAACAGGGGCAACATCACAGGCAGGCCTTGGTGTTGGCAAGGGCTGGAGCCAGGAGCAAGGGACAAGCCCCCACAGAGGTACCCACATAACAAAAGAGGAAACTGCCTTAGAAGCAGCAGTATTTTTATTGAATCTAAATCCCAAAGCTCCAGTGAGACACAGACTTTCTTTATTAATTTAACACCAGGGACTTTTCAGAAATGTCTTGAAATTGTTACTGATAAGGATAACGCGTGTGGCAGGAGGGGGCTGTGGTCCTGTTGTGGTGATTGCATTTCTTCCCTGCCCCCAGCCTGGAGGAGTGGTGGTGGTGTTTCTCCTCCTCTCACCATCACAGAGAGAGTGGATTTAGCCCCACAGTTTCTAGGAAACAAGCCCTCTCCCCCTCTGAAACTCGTGTTTTATTTTTTTGCAATTTTAAATGTACGTCAAGGAAGCCAAGTTTCATGGCCATTATTGCACAGTTAATAACCCTTTGGAGACTGCAGACATGTGTTATATACATCTTCCCAAGCAGTCATTTGGCTCACCGCCTGGAAAATGCCAGCATGCAAAGAGTTAACTTGGCCATTACTCAACCTTCTCCCTTCTCTCCAGCCACCCCTCTCCAAACCGTTCCTGTCCTGGTCCTAAGCGGGCAGTCCCAACCTCACAGGTGACGCTCTCCTGCCCGGGACGCTCTGATGCCTTCCCCGCTCTCCCTGCAGCTCTTTGCCTTGCTGCAGTTTTTGGGCAGCGGGGATTTCCTTCCCTGCTGCAGGCTGCACCTGCCTTAATGCTGCAGAATTTGGCCAGGCTGGTTGGGTGCAGACCTGGCGGGTGCTGCTGTTACCCGTGCAAATGCCCCTACAAAGAAGCCAGAGGGAGTTTAATGACAAGTAGGGTCCAAGAAAAGCTCTTTTGTCATTTAAAACAATCAATTAAAACAACAATTTAATTGTCATTAAAAACAAAAAAATAAATACAAGTAGTTCTATAGGTGCCAGCAATGGGTTTCCTACAGATCGTTTTTTCACAGTGAGTCAGAGGTTCGATTAAAGCGTCTTTCCTAGATAGAGGGTGTTTAAGGCTGTGCTGCTTCTTCATGTTGGACTCACTTCTTATGGTTGGACGCGATGATCCAACGTAAATGATTCTATGATTCTATGTGGAGTGTCTGCCCTCAGCAGAGGCATTTATGAGATTTTTCCTTCCAGCAGCCTGAATTATCCCGAGCCTGCAAGAGAAAAACTCCCTCTGGGACATCTCTGTCAAGTCTAGCTGAAAATGGGCAGCCTGTTCCTGAGCTCCTGGGTATAACGAGCAGAAAGAAAAGCAACTGTGATACTGGAGGTGTCCAGGGACAGAGCTAAGCCACTGGCACCTGTGTCCTCATGGGAGCACGCAGCCTGCTTCAGTTAAGGTAAGTCCATGACCAGAGACCTATCCCTTTCTTTCCCGTAGCAGGAAGATTCACAGGCTGACAAGGATTCCCTTTTGTCAGAGGGAGTTTGCTTTCATTGAGATGCATCTGTCTCACAAACAGCAAGTGGTTTTTCCCTGGATATCTTCCCTCCAAACACTTCCCCTCTCTGCCTGTCTCCAGGGGTCTCACAGCTTCACCCAGCTGCAATGGGGAAAAACATCCTATTTCCATGGAATACAGAGAAAAGAGAAGAAAAATACTCCTGTGGGATAGAGGCTGAGGAATGGACTCCTGAAATTCCAGGTCGCTCCACGCCTGCCCCCATGAGAGTGGAGATCTGGCTACATCCTCGCACTGGTGCCACTACTGTCTGCACAGAACCTCCCAGGGTATCTTGCTACCTTGGTGCAGATGTTTGGAGGGATCAGGGTGTAACACTGTCGGGAGCAAAAAATGGCATTGCACACATGCCACTGTGGGTGAGAAAAGCCAGGAATATAAAAGAACATGCTCCCAACTGAGTAACACAGCTGCAGGGTGCCGGGAGAATCCGCTCCCTTCAGTGCAGGCAACACTTTGTGTAGAGAGATCGGAAATGAAAGTGTACCACCACCTCCATCCAGACTATGCTGGGATTTTTTAACACAGACAAGGCTAGTCCAGGGTCTGTTTGGTATCTGAGAGCTGCGCATAGATAGCCATCACCCAGGCAATAATAATCAGCCACACGTCACTCCCCAGGCATGCAGGAACAAATGGACAAAGGGAAGAGCTGTCGTTGTTCGAGGCTGACCCTAAAGTTCAGCGAGGCTTTTTATGAAGTCCAGTATTGCCACCTCTGATGATGTTATCAGGAACCTGGGAATAGCTGGCACTTTCTTTTGTTCTGTTTTATGGTTTGTTTGGGTTTTTCCTCTCCAGGCCTTGGCTCCTGCAATCATGAGACCGATTTCTCATTTAACTCCATCACTCCATGTTTGACCCCATGACAGGCTGGGAAATGTGAGCTGCGGCAAGCCTAGAGCCTTATTGCCCAGGAGCAAACGAAGAGGTTCCCAACCAGAGGATTGTTTAAAATAATCCTTTCTCAAAAAATGGTGCCATTGATTTCTTTTTTGGTATGGAGGCAGATTTTCTGAATGCTTGGAGTTGACAACAGCAGAGCCCTTCATGCAGGCACCACCTTCCTCTTTCCTTGGCACTGTCCTTCAGCTGGTCATATCCCACATTTTTGGTGTTCCCCTTCTCTTCTCAAACATCTCCCTTTGTATGCCACGCCTGCCTTGGAGGAGGGTCATCCGCCTAAAGCGAATATTTCATATAAGGCTCCTCCTTCTCTACATATTCCTTGCAGCAGGGCACGAGAAGCCAGAGGAGATTTGTAAGCCACGAAGGCACTGAATGTCTTGGAAGAGAGATAGAGGTGATGCCGAGGGGATGCACAAGACAGCAGAGCCTTCTGCGTGGATGTCTACAGGGGCCTGGACGTGGTGGCCCAGTGCAATTGCACAGGCCTAAAGTGGCTTCTTTCCATCATGAAAGTACTAATAAGGGAAACTGTTGACTTAGAACACTCTTAATAATGTTTTCCTATTTCTTTAACACCTCTCCCTTGAGCACTCTCTCCTCCCTTCACAGCGTCTTGGCCAATTACACTCGCAAAGCAAACAGAAAACTCAATATTCCCACAAGCAGGGATTACTGGGGGTCAGGGGCCCTCGTCAAGCGGGGGCTCCGAGGTGGGTCACGGCACAGAAGCCTGCTCTCCTCCAGCCAGCAAAGCATTTTCCCATCCCCGGAGAGGGGGGCCCACAACCAGGCACTGCAGGGCTGGGGTGCCCCTTCTCACAGCCCACTGGAGCTGCAGGGCCATGAATTGGGGGGATGCACCAAGGTGGAAGGGGCTGTCCTCCAAGCACAAGCACCACTGGATGGTGGCACAGAGCTGAAGGACTGTGTCCCGAGGCCCCCAGCCCTGCTGGCCCCCCAGCCTGGGTCTGCAAAACACCCCTATTCTCTTGTAGAAGTGAAACAGTCCCAAGCCCATGTGCTCGGGTTATCATTGCTCTGGACTTCTGTTGTCTAACCCTTCTTCTTTTGTCTCATATTCATGCTGCTCCCAAGCTGCCCTCAAAGCTCTGTTAAGCCATTTGAACTAATTTTCACACAAATTCATCAATGAAAAGCCTCCACCTTTTATCCATGAGCAGTGATAGGGCCAACAACGCAACAGCATTCAGAGTTACTTTTCCCCACAGAACCAATCCTTTACCCAAGTTTGTGCAAATTTGCCTAGTTGCTCCCATTTTGGATGCAGAGCTGTGCAGAAGCATTATTGTAACGCTACTGTCAGAAGCAGTGCAGAGTTCACAGCCCAAAACCTCTGACTGCCTGGAGCTTTAAAAAATTAACAATACAGTTTTGCTAGCCTTCTCCCCAGACTTGGCTGCTCTGCAGTTCCCCCCCTCTGGACCACTCAGTCTTCGTGCTCCCTCTCCATCACCTCCAACTGAGTCAGCAAATTCCCCAGCGCTGTCCCAGGAGGACAAACACCCCCAGCAGGGAGGGAGCTGTGGGCAGTAAGCCTCCAGCACATGCTGTCCCACAGCCTTTAGTATGAGCTCCATAGCCTGGAGATGCGAACAGGGACATTTGGTCAACCGATGTAGCGTATCTATGTTAGTTGTCTAGCCTAGGGGTCACTTGGAGCACCTACTTGGGGAAACAGCCCCACATTTTGGGCTCTTGAGCTGACCTGAAGCAGCAAAAGCATCTTTGTTCTCACAGGAGAAAGGAGCAGGGCAGGCAGGATGTGCTGTGACCATTGCACGGCCACATCTGTAGCGCTGTGCGCTTTGATAGAGTTTGTGCAAGTCACATTCTTCTAAGAGACAGCAAGGACTGCCTTTTCCGCCACAGCCAGCAAAGAAACCTGGCTGCCCACGCCAGCAAATCTGCTCGGAGTCACTAGGTAAGAACCGGCCAGATGGAGGGCCAGTGCGAGGTCTGGAGGGAGCAACCCTTCTGAGTCTGAAACACATCCTGCTCTTTAATCAACAACAGCCACCAATACCTCATCCCAGTCCATTTGGGGCCAATATTGTCATTATTTGCAAGGTCATATGGTGAACCAAGAACAGAATCAGGATCATCCTCTGATGCTAGATCCTTTCTCCCAACAGAGCTGGCAATTGACTTTGGCTTGGTTGCAAGTATTTGTTCATAAAAGCAAAATATTAGCGTCACTCTAGGACTCTTATAACTGCCTGCTTTCAGGCTTTCTGGGCTGGACACCCAGAAGAAATGAGAGGAGATGCCTTTCAGTTAACCTGCTGGCAGTAAGGAGCCCCACCGGCACCGTCTGTGAGCTGTGATGGAGGAAACTGCGCCAACAGCTGGGTACCAGTCCATGGCAAACCCCAGGCACAGCGAGTGCCAGACAGACAACCTCGAAGCTTCAATCTCTGCTGGGACAGTCAAGTCAAATCCAGCTGCTTCCTGGCTCTGAAAGAGAAACCTAGAGAAGAGCTGGGGTCAGATGGGAACCACAGAGGTTGCCACCCACAGTCTACAGCTTCCGAGCGCCTCCTGTTCATCCACAGCCGTGCATGGAGAGAGCTCAAGGAAACACTTCATCCCGCTATCAGAGCAAATCTGTTCTCAGCTCTCTACACAGTCATAGCTGAGCGCAGCCTGACAACAAGGGTTGTGCCAAATGGGATTAAAGAAGCTTTTTTAGATCAACAGATCCCTTTTTCCTACTGACACTCGAGGGGAGTGTGGGAGTGCGCAGGCTGTTTGCTTGGCTCAGTGGGCCATTTCAGCCAGGGTTTAGCACAGCTATGGAGCCGCTGGGTTCCTCAGCACACCTTTCATGGAACACGAGCCCAGACTTCCTCCCGGCAGGAACCAGCCACAGCAGCAGTAAGGGAGGAGGTATGCACTGTGCCCCCCACTGGACCCTGAGATGTCCCTGGGGGAAAACTCCTAGAACTGCTAGATTTGGGTCTTAATTTTTTGTCTCTCTGCTCTGCATTTATAAAAAGCCCAGTTTGTCCAGCATTTAACATTGCTTAATGAGTGCTTCAACCTGGGGCTGCAGTGACCACTACTTATTTGCATTAAAGAAGTTTGGGAACAGCTTTCTATAGGGAGCACTTTTCAGTGGTGCCTCCTGCCAGTGCGCTGTGGTAGTTTTGGAGGTGTTTTAGGGCAATGTCCTTGGGGAAGCACAAAACCCAAAGCTCAGTCTGTGCCCCTGCACATCGTACCTGTCAGGGCGATGCAGCCCCCATTCACTGAGCAGCTTGCCTTGTACCTCGTCTTTTCCAGCACATAGCCAGCACCCAATTAATTCATCCTTCTGCCCTTGTAAAAGTTGTTGGTAGGGGGATGTTGCCAGGTGATGCAAGGTGGGCTGTTCACAGCCCTCAGCCCACGAGCGCAGGTGTTCCTCCTCTCTCTGGTCGACCTAATCAGCAGTACGGTGGTGGACCGTGTTCTGGGGACCGGCTGTCCTCGGGCAGCTCCCGTCCCCCCTTGATAACAGCACCAGGCAGGCAGGCTGAACACAACTAGGGTTAGTGCGTGGGGTAGGGTGCCCTCCCAGTGCATGCTCACAGGTTTTTTTCCTTACACAAAGCCACTTCTTGGCATTCTCAAATCTTTGGGTTGCTCTGGCCATAATGCTCAGCCCCTGTTGGATTTAAGGGATTTGAGATGCAACTGCTCCTCAGTCTCCATCTCCTTTTGTGTTTGGGACGTGATGTCCCACTGCTCCCTCCCTTGCACACGCACACACTGAGCCTGGCCCAAACCCTTCTACCCTTAGAGCTTTGCTTTATTGTTGGCAATGGTGTAAAACAGAGCAGCTCATATGCTTGGGGTGGAGAGTCAGTCTCCTAAGGTGGGATGACAGTGTAACCCTCATTGTTCTGAGAGTTTTATCATCCTTATTTGCATTACAGACACTAAAGATCTAGGTGAGAATGGGGCTTCACTTACTAGCAGCTGCAGACTCTCTGGCTTGATAAATACATGGTTTAAATAGTCAGTACAAAAAAGCAGTAAAGCTGAGCCAGAGAAGATTTAACATCCTTTCTTCCCCAGCTCTTACCCAGGTACACCAGGTACAGCTCTGGTACCAGGGCAGTCAGCAGGAGAGTGCTGCACCTCCGGGGAAAGGGTCACTGGTGACACCCAGGTAGATACCAACCATTGGGACACTGACACGCCGGTCCTCTGGACTGGTACCAAACGCTCGCTCTCAGTAAAATCTGTAGTGCTTTTTTACCGGCGATGTACCAGACACTTGTTTCACAGTTAGAGACCGACAAAGTGGAAATTACCAGTTGCAAGCAACACTTTTGCACCCCAGTCTTCAATAGAATCTTTTTGTTTTAAAGGGCGAAAAAATGGACACAAATGCTGCATGGGAGCCGTGTCCGAGCAGGGAGCAGTGTCCTGCTATTGCCACCTCGTGGGCCCTTGCAGCAATAACCAGGTAACTAATGCACCCGTTTTTAATGGCATAGGTACTCGAGCTTTCTCATCACTGCATGCAGCACGTACAGACCAGCAGTGCTGCTCCGGGCTTTCTGAGGGCAGCTGTCAGCCAGAATTGGGGGGAAGGCCCGAGGCACATTTACTTCCCGTACGTGAGACATTTCCGCCGTGCCCGGTGCCGGCTGCCTTGGTCCGGAGACCAATAGCACTATTTGCTGCGCGTTCCCACTGGCACCCACGGTTCTACCGTGCAACAGGACAGAGGAGCATCCATTCCCTCGGCAGTCAGTAAAATCCTCTCTGATGTGTAAAATGGAGAAACCTAGAGGTTTCTCTGTTCTCAACATTGTGTAACAGAGCAGGAATTTGTCTTCCTCTCACTAACATTCAGTGAAAGGAGTGTGGCTCCTTTCCACGGCCCAGAACAAGGATGCTCAGCTGCAGGCTGGCAGCTCCACTGCCTTGTGGAGCTGCTGGGACCCCACATCCGTCAGGATGCAGGACTAACCTCACAAGCCGTGGCTAAGCTCTGACATTTGCTTTGGGTAAGTCTCTAAACGTTTAAAAAAAAAAAAAATTGCCCACAAGAGATGGAGCAGCCGTATTTGCAATCCGCAGCATAGAGATGTGGCGGTGCTGGTTTACGGTTTTCCTCATGTCGGCCATGAGTGCCAAGGCAGGGGAAGGGGTAAGCATCCCGGCTTCCCTCTTGCTTGGATTTTATGTCAGAGCAGAATCACAACTGCGTGCAGGAGGGAAAACTGCAGCACAAAAGTGGATGTAGGGGCAATTCCCAAGCTCAATAAATGCTGTGCATGCCCTGCAGTATGGTATGGATTACAGGATAGTCCTCACTTCAGGCAAAAGGGACTATTGCTACAGTGTCCTGTTCTCTGCCCAAGTGCTATCCTTGCAGGATTCAAAGGATTCGAAGGGAAAAACAAAGCTCCAAACATACAACCGCTCTGACCTCACTGCTCCTTGCAATAGGGAAATGTATGAAACATTCTTTGGTTGCTGAATAATTCCTCCTTTAAAATAGCAAAGGAACTAGGTAGGATTTGCATAGCCTGATAAGATTTAGCACAACCTGATAAGATTTAGCTCCTGCTTCCCATAGATTCTTCTCCTGAAATACTAGGACTTCTCCTGCATTGTATGCAGCCCATGACATAACCAAGAAACTTACCCATACGTGCTAGCACTAGAAAGGCCTTTTAGCAGCTTTCTTCTGCTCTTTGTTGTAGAAAGCAAACACACAGATCTTCCAGGAGCTCTTCTGGGACTCTTGGGGAGTCTCAGTCAGCCAGGAAAAGCACAAAACCAACGCTGAAATTCAAGGGGGAGTCAGGCTTGCCCAGCAACTGGAGGTGAACCACAGGGTCATTGCCACAGCTGCAGGTCTGCTGGCCTCCACTTGTGGCTACCCTGGCCCGGCCCAGCTGAGTCTCTCCCTGTCCCCTCACTCGCATACTGGGAGCTTTCTAAAGGAAGGTTTCCCAGATCCTGCCGCCTTTGCTCCTGCCTTGGGAACTCATCTGCTGGGCTCAATCTGAAACTGCTGGTGCTCAGGGAAAAGGAGTTGTCCTGGCTACAGAGTTCATCTCAGAGTCCAGGCAAAGCTGGCTTCTGCTGCTTGGAAAGGGCTGATCCCCAGTATTACTGAACTACCGTCTTTTTCCTCCTCCTTGTTCCCTTGGGGCTTTTTTCTTCCTAGCCTTGTTACTGCTTTGCTTTGTGATTCTTGGTGATGTTAGTTTTGTGTTTAGACGGTTGCTGTGTTGCCCCAGCCATTTTGCTCCAGTTTCTCTCTCTGCTCCCTTTTCTCCTCTGGCTCAGCAGCCCTCTCATGCACTCACACACTAAGGTGATTGTGATAACCACAGCTCGTCATTTGCCTCTTCCTGGTAAAGTTGGCCTTGGATCGCAGGCTTTAGCATCCACAACCCAGTCTTTGCTGAGATTTTGAACAGTGCAGAGGACAGGAGGCAGACTGCTTGCTGAAAGTGAAGTTTCTGGCTTGAGAGGGGAGGGACGGCGTTCCCAGGGATTTTCAACGGATACATGCCCAGTAAGAGCAGAGGCAAAGGCAGAACTGCATTCAGGCGAGTGTCCTGCAGACAGAAGATCTCATTTTCTGGGGAAGATTTTGCCCTGGGCTATAGGAGGAGGAAACACTGGGGCTGTGCCCTGCTCCTGATGGCTGGAGAATGCAGTGCCATACTGTCCTTATCATTTTATCTGGTCGCTTGAGGTCTGGATCCAGTTCTCATCAGCACCATGGGAAAAGCTCCCCTGAATTTCAGTGGGAATTTAATCATCTATTTCACTGCTCAACTCTAACTTTTTTTAGACCAGCTTCTTTTGTGGTAGGAAAAATATGGACTTTTCACCACCTGAAACAACTGCCTGGGAGCTGTTTCTTCCCACCCCGGCTCAAAGCAGAGTAATATTCTATGGCTACAAGGACATGCTTCTTGCACTTCAAAGTCCCTGTGGATAGGGTTTATACTTGTTATTCCACTTAATGTTTCTGACTTTGAAATGATTATGGGGTCTCCTCTGAATGCTTTATGGGGTAACAAAACTCCAGAAGAGCAGGGCTCTTTCCAGCTGAGTAAATAGAAGATATTTTCATAAATCTTCGGACTATTGGAACATCAACAACATTATCCTACATGGGTTGTTATGACTTTGTATTTGCAGAGTCGTATGTTGAAGCTTAGACCTGTGCTTTCAGCCTTGTCTTCTATTAAGCTAGAAACCTCAAGTAATCCCACAGAGGGTACTTCCGTTAAATAAACTCTCAGAGCCCTACTTGAAGTTCTCTGTAGTCAGCTAGGGTGAAGATTACATTGCTTTGATCACCTCCGTTTCCTGATTGGGAATCCCGTTCTTTGACAAGGGATTAATGTCAGGGCTTTACCTTCTCTCTTCTGCTTAAGATCTTAACACACTGTGGATGACAGGACAGAAAGTGAAACTATTTTTTTTTCTGCAGGAGTCCTAGTTTTCTGGCCAATGATTTCCCCTCTCCCCCGTTATGTCCCAGGACTCTGTGAAATTTCCCCCTCTCGTGTGTGATGTACCAAATAGCTTACACTTCAGTAGGCAAGGGTGCTACCTTGGGATTACGTGCAAACACGCTGCTACTACAGGTTGGAGCAGAGACAGGGCATGGAGAAATCTCTGCTGGTGAGGTTAAGCAGCAATGCAGGTGACCAAAAACCTGAGTGGCAGGATGGCAAACATAAGCTGAGCAATGGGAATTCAAAGAAAAGAACCTAAGGTTGAACTCAAGGGTCCTCACTCAAGGTGTGCTCAACCCCTGCAGCACAGAGCAGCTGGTTGTGGTACACGAGTGGCAAGAACGTCTAGAGCTGCAACCGCTCATGGTAAAACCCTTCCTCCCCCAAAACACGTTTCAGAGCTTGAACCTACCTCTGCCTCGTGCCAGAGTGGGAGAGGGATTACCCTGGGCTGCTGGTTTGGTATCCACCTCTCAGGCTTTTGGTGCTGGCTGCTCTCAGAAGTGAGTGATGACTGCTCTGACCTTGTTTGGCAACTTCTATAAACCAAGTAGCATCATACAGAAATATGGAGACAGAGTGAAGAGAAAACACTCCCCACTAAAGAGCCGGAGAAAGCAGCCTTTAAATGAGTCTTTCACACTTACATCTCTAAGAAAAACCTGTGCGATGAGTTGGCCAAGCCCTCTGCTGACTTTTCTTCTCCTTATTCACGAAGCTCTGCTCAGGAAAGGTCAGCTCCCTCTCTGTGATGCTGGTCACTCACAGTCCCACCTTGCTGTCTGACACACGCTGGTTACTCTCTGTCTCTAAAGCATGAGCTTCAAGCAGATGTCATAAATTTTGTAAGCAGAAATCACATTCTCAGTGGGAATACAGGTGTCCTGTGTGACCTTCAACAAGTCAGAGGTGTTTATCCTCCTCAAGGTCCACACCTTGGGCAGCCAAAGCTCAAACTCTATAGGCAAGAAGCAAAACCCTGGCTCCATATGGGAGAGCGGGATGGAGCCCATAAAACTGACTGGGAAACGGGAACATTTTCAGTGATTTTGAACATGACCAATGAAATCAGCTGAGAGGTACATTCTCGGCTCATTTGCTGCTCCATACGGAAAGGCTCCCCAGCTCTCGGGCAGCTGACAGCCATCAAACCAACTCTTTTTGGCATTTTCACAACTGGGCTATGTTCTTATTCTCAGCGTGGACTTTTATTTCTGCCCACTGGTTATCTGTTGTTCTTCAAATCCACAGCTGGGGGAAGTGCCTGTGGAGATGGTGTTTTTCTTTCTAAATCAGCAAGTTTTTTTTTTTTCACAGTTTGCAAGTTGTTTGTAGCCAAAACTCACATATCCCTGTTCGATTTGCTTTCCGTCTACTTTATTCTTACTCATAGGCTTAAAAAAATGAATTCAGATAATAAAACAAAAGTATTCTGCTACAGTTCATTATTTGGGCTGAAACACCTTCTCTTATGTTTGTTTGCCCATGGGGAGAGATGGTAAGTCAGAACCTCTGTGATCTTCCCGACTAGGGAGGCAGAAATGGAAAGAATAAGAAATATGGAACGGCTTTTCAGCCGATACCTATCGGCACAGCTCCCTGGTTTTCAGCAGAGCTTTCCTGCTTTTGCCAGCTTAGGAGCCACGTCCAGGTTGCCTCAAACGTGCTTTTATGACGAGACATTTAGGTAACAATCCCATGGCAATCTAACTGGGCAATAGCACCTCAGACTATGTATGAACATAAGCACTCTCAGGGAAAAAATAATTATCTCTGTATTTGCATATTATTCTAACATTCCTCAAATACACATAACTTCATAACAAACCCTAACATGCACAACAAAAACCAACTGAGTAAAGATACAAAAATGTGTTGGCGTTCTACAGTGAGTAGTCCCCAGCGTACGTAGGACTACTTTCAAGCACTTTAGTCAAAGCATAAATCTTGAAAAATACAAATGATGGATGATGCACCCATTAATTTTGCTTCCGCTCCATTCATGAATTGTCCAGGAAAAAAAAGAAAAGTTCATTTACAGCAATCGCTGTTACCTCTTAAGAAGGGGGTGGGTCATCCAGCCTTTTCCAGGCAAGGGAAAAACTTGGAAGAATAAGGAATTAGTTCCTGAACGGGCCCTCACTGGAAAGCTGGGAGGGAATGGAAAGCAGAGAGGAGGACACTGCAAGGCAGGGAAAACAAGGAAATCCTTACATAGATACCTATTTTTAAAAAATATTTATTTATAGTGTGTAGCATAACTGACCAGACAAATTCAGTGGCATTAAGAACAAAAAAAGATAATTGCACTGAATGATACGAATTGACAAAATGAGTTCTGTGGAGTAAAGGAGATCTGTAAATCAAATCCAGAGTAGATTGGTAAATCTACGTAGTAAACAAGTAGAGAGGCAGCATAGTATACAGGGACAGGAGGACCTCACCAAAATTCAGAGCAATTAAATGGAACAGAAGAGTTTCCGCCGATTCCAATGGACTAAGATTTCATTTCCATTCTATAATTCTATCATAAATACTTTGGCATGGTCCGAGTGACATAGCAAAACCAGATGCACAGTGTCCAAGCATTAAACCAGGACCCATTTTGTGAAATGGTCAAAATAATGCATTGAAGTGTCATCTGTGCTCATACACGACTTGCAATTGTTCTGCACTCGCATTTTCAGACTCTTTTCATGATAACATTAAAAAAAAGTTAAGGGCTTTGAACAGACTGAAAATCTTGAAGCACCGTGACATTAATTTCTTTAGCATGACTTTTGTTCCCCATGACCTCAGCTTCTCGTTTCTGAGTTTCTATCGGTAAAAAGTGGAAAATGAAACACATGTAACTTCAGGAATGACAAATCTGATGTTAACACAGGACATGTGTCCAGTCCCACTGTAAGAATCTGTTCCCACTTCTTTCTGTGCTGTGGGTATTTATCCCCAGTACCTAGTGGTTTACGTTCAGAATTTTTAGGTCTCACCACTTTGGTTGGCCATGACAGTAACCCCCTGGAAAGGCCTTCCTTGGCCTGCCTTCCTTCCATCCCCTGACTGCAATGTGATGTAGTTATTTGGTTGTTTACTGTGCTTAGGCTTAATCTTCACCTTCAGGATGTTATTTTCTTCCACATTCTTCTGCACTCACCCAAAATTTGTCTCAACATTTTATGTTTGAATGTACTTATCTACCTCTTACTCTTCTTTAGGACCCTAGTTTCACATCAATTTAAAACAACAGGTCTTGTAATTAGGTTGGATAACTGCAATCCAAAATTTTTCCTAGGCAAAACTCCAACAAAGTTAATTGGCTTCAGTGGGAGACTTCTCTGAGTAGGAAGGGCAAGATTTGGCCTCAACGAGACTATAAATTCCAGTTTAAAACTCAGTAGTTGTTCAGAGGCTCGCTCCTGTGACAACATCATTCTTCGTGTTTCCTTCCCTGAATTCCTTTCCCAGTCATAGCAGGAAAGCTTTCTGGCACCAAAATCAAATGATAACGCCCTGGCCGACTCCCAAAACGCCGTTATGTCTTGTAGAAAGCATCGTTGTCTCCTCTGCCCTCAAAGGGAGTGTAAAGCCTTCAGGACGCCGGGTTTCTATGTTTTGTTAGGAAAGGCCAGCTCTTTTCATGTAGGCAATAAACAGACCCCGATAAGCAACTGTGACCCTGCCAAACTCACCAATTCCTTTAGATGATGTAATAAGTACTTACAGTTCCAATAAATCCACACTGCAGTATTTAAGGTATTCTCTACAGCTATGTAAGGAAACACACTGCTACACAACAACTACCGAGGGAATTCTGCCCGCTCAGCCCGAGCAGCACTACTGAACTGCAACCATGGGTTCAGGAGTCCTGTCCCGCCACTGTACGTTTCCCATCCTTCTCGGAAGCTGTAGGCCATACTCCTTTCTCAGTGTAACTCTCTTTCTGGTAAAACATAAACATTTGGGGTATTACATGGTCCAAAATATAAGTAAAAAATTAAACACAGCCAGCCTAGTTCAACAAATCATATGTAGATATTTTCATGCTACCAGCCTCTGTAACAAAGTACTCCTACACTTTCTTGTAACTGCAGAGAAAACACTTCTTTCTTCATATCTGAGCTCCCAAACATTTCCCATTCGTTCAAACGCTTCAGTCGCTGAATGATATCCCCCTTTGCCAAGGAAATCCTGAGAAAACAAGTCAGCCGTATAGTGCTTCCTGTAGGTCACCAAGTTCCTGCCTGAGCAGCCTTAAGGGGAAAAGAGCCTTTCCGAACCAAAAGCTCTGCACTGAGGCTGTTTTAGCAGTGGTCTCCCTGGTCTCTGTGAAGCTACTGCATTTAGTTCACCAGATGATCTCAGCTACTGTAGAACCACATGGAGAGCTTCTCACCTCTAAAACTTATGACACAAATCATTTATGACCTTGTGAGCTAAATGCATCTGGAAATGAGACTGGTACCACCCTGTTTAAAAGGCCCAGCCTCTCCTTGGAAAGCCCTGGGGCTAAAAATGCTGCTGCACTCTGCACTAGCGTTAGAACAAAAGTGCATCCTTAAGATAGAGGCAATTTTGGTAAGAGGCGCTGATGAAACATCCACTGTTCCTCCACTTCTTACAGCGCAAACAACGGTATGTGGCCTAAGTCACATACTCACATCCAAGTTTGGCTCTAGCCGATGTGATTCCCGATTTTCAAAAGGAGCAGAGATGGAAATACAGATCCTGACACCAAAGGAATACACAGCACTGACGATGTGACATTCCTTGCTAGTCCCATGCTCCCCCAATGCCCAGATACATGCAGGGAACACAGAGGAGCCCCAAAACAGAATTTAGCAGACTCGCTCCTGAGGGAGCAGGACAGCCATCCAACGCTGCTGTGTGAGACAAGCTCACAAGAACAGAATGGATGAGATCTGTTTTTAATCTTCTGGGCTGTAGATGTGTCAGGAGCAGGGGGTGTTCAGCAGTTTTGAAGACAAATAAGAAGTGCAAAAGAACCTGTGAGAAGACCCAATTTTCATTCACTGTCTTCCCTCCCCACTGCACCTTCTGTTCTAACACTGGGCCAAAATGACTGAGATGAAAGACATTTGTGAAACCTGGAGCTCAATGCAGAATCGGGACTGAGTTTTGCTATTTTAGCAGTGACTTCCTTGACAGGTAAATCTTCGAACACAATATTTGATCTATCTATCATACAGCGTATTTTGGAGAAAGACTATATTTCTGCAGTGAAGCCAGGTCTTCACAGGCAAGTAATTTGACTTCCTCCATGTTAGCTTCCACTGGTCTCCAGGAAATGAAATCTAACTCACAAAAAATAGCCATTCTGATGAGGGTTTAAACTGAAAAGTAAAGACTAAAATGCTAGTCACTGTACACCACTGTCAAATTTTTCCCACATTGAGTAATTTTAATTCCTATTGGAGTTCACACTACCTACCTACCACAAAACATCTGTGAATTAAACTGTTTGGTGAAACATATCTTATATCAGATTGAAAAACAACGTTAGAATCAATGGGACACTAAATGATCTGACGCTCTTGAGCTTTGACCTTGATGAACACTGTCAGTCAGTGTGTCCAAACGTCTTTCCAAACACTTAGCAACGATTCAGAAAGTGGGTCAATAACACATTTTGTCATGTTATGCAATTTTCCCCTCCCCTCTAAACTGGGCTTTTTTCCAGGTCCAGTAGCCAACAATAAATCAATCAGAGTCTCTCATAAGCCTTTTGACTTAAATTCTATCCTGTAGGTTGGGTTAAAAACAGAGCAGAAATCACTGCAGGAGGTGAGGCAGGAGGGGGCTAGTGGTGACTGCTGTTTAGGAGATGTTTGCTTGACCCACAGCCATTCTTGTTGCCATTCTTTGTGGACTCCTCTTCATTATCTGTAACAGAATCTTCCTCCTCTTCATCGCTCCGGTCATCTTTCAAGTCCTAGGGAGAAGAAAGCACCGTAAGCATATTCTATACTTGCAGTATTTACTGTCAGATAAGTTACCGGATTGCTATTATCAGTACAGACCTTTCAAAAAGGCCTACGGGTGCTAGACAAGCAAGTCTTTTATTTTTAAAGCGAACTGGGTATCTGGATCTTTGCAATGACTTTGAAAAAATAACCAATTAATTTCATTAGTCAGGTGCCCCCATTTGTAATTGCAAAATGAAAAGATGGTGCATAAAAGTTCCAGAACATGAGACATTCTCCCTTCTTGGAAATTCCCCATCGTCCTCTGGAGATAAAACTCCTCTGTCCTCCATTTGCCTTAGAAAAAAAATGTGCTAAAGGGAACAAATGAAAGGGGAGCTCTAAATACACTAGACAATATCATAATTGCCCTCCAGAAACACCCCAAAATGGAGGCTGACATCCAAGGACAGACCAGTTAACAACACTTTAATCTTGCAGAACGTAATGTTCTTTAGACAAAATTTCTTCCAGGACCTTGGCCCAGTCATTTGACCTCCTCTTGCTTGTTTCCGCTTTCCCTTGTAAAGCGTTACTAGTAATCCCTGAGTGCCGTGGGATTAATTAACAATTGTGAAGTGCAGGGAAGATGAAAAGAATATTGTATAAAAGCTAATATGATAAGTACACTTGCCCAAACATAGGAGTTGAGAGGCTGCCTGCTTCTGACAGGTGTAAACTAAACAGTGACTAGTTGTGCCAACATCTTCCAGTATTCCCTTTGCTTAAAGAGACTTACTGACCCTGAAATATTCTTCCCTACTTGATGGTGTATACATCACGTCAACATTTGCAAAGGGGAGGCCATGTCTATACAGCTATCATATACACCTTGCGTATATCATCCTGCTAAGGGAACTGCCAGGGGGGAGGGGATGGCTGCTCCATTAGCAGGGATGGAAGGGGTCAGCGAGACAGTCTGCCCTTACGAAAATCCCTTCCCAGTTCTATAGGAACAGCTTCTAACATTTGGCAATCATGCTTCAGCCCCAGACAGTCAAACATGGCACTTGCTAATGAATGTTTCCACCACACAGAGAAAAGACATTGTGTCTACCCAGTATTTCACAGCAAAGCTTAGGGAGAGGTAAGACAATTCTGTGCTATTTGTCATGGCACATAAAATATACCATTAGTCTCTTATTTCTCAACTCCTACCATAATCCAAGACCCTACAATGTGTTCAGAAGTTTGGTTCAAACAATCGAGGCTTTGGCATTAAAACCAATTTTCCCTTTTAGTGCAACAAGCTTACAAGAGCAGTACCTGCCTCCCTGGAAGGACTTTCCATACCAACTGATGACCTGCCCTGCAGACTCCGGGTAGGATGCTCTAGTTAAAGGCGCAGTAAATCAAGTAAACACTTCCTTCTGCCTAAGCGGTGGCTGAGATCGGAAATGAGATCAAAGCAGGCACCTAAGAAACTTCTTCACCTCCAGCAGTTTCCTGTATGATCAGCAGCCGCCACTGGTTGTCTCTTCCCGTTACTTGGAAGGTGCCTGGTAGACCAGATGCCACCTTGATAGACTCACCTGACACCCTCTAGTTCTTGTGTTGGAAGAGATGGGCAATAGTCATTCCCTCTCCAGCACCTCATGCTTTAGTAGACCACCTCTCACTTCAAACCAGGAGTTTCCCTGTAGCTGAGGGTCAAAACCTGGGCCCTCACACTGTGGCTGACCATTTACCCATTAGCACCGGAGTCTCTTGTTTGTTAATGGCAACTCCCAAAATTTAACAGCCAGATAGTTGGTGGTGTCAATGATCAGGTACTGAGGACTGCAGGTGTCCTGGTGTCTTTTCGTAATGCAGGGGTGTTTGGCCTGCAGGAGTGTCTGCTGAGGGAGGCCTGAGGCTTCTCTTCACAACAGAGTACGTTGCCTCCAGAGCTGTGTGCTGGCTGGCAGGCGTGTTAGCCCCGGTGCAGACGATCTGCTGCCTGTACAGCCACACCGGGGACCGCTCCATCGCGGATAAATTTGTTCTCCTTGTCACCCGTCTGGACCTCAACTAAGCAGGCAGAGACTGCACGTTCTTCCTGCTCCTGGAGTGAAGTGCCAAGGTCAGAGATGAGATGCAGAAAGCAGAAATCAGTGTTTGTTCCTGCCCATCCGCTATCTGCTCTCGGAATGAACTAACACTTTCACTTTCTTAGCCTGCTGGTCTGAGGTCTTTCTTAAGCACCAAATTCATACAGAGAAAATAAATGACAGTTCAGTAATAAGTCACCCAATTGCAACATCATATCCGTTTATGTATTACACTTCTAGTAAAATCTATAGGACTAGAAAGAAAATTAAAGCCTAAACTCTGTCTCATCAGAAACTATAAACTTGCTGGAGATTTTCTTTTGCCTTTTCCCTAACAACGTACAAAGGGTATCAAAACAAACAAATCTTACTGTAAATACTGTAAAATAAACTTGGCATGCAATCAGTTAGAGAAAAGGAAAGACCGCCTTTCCCCTACAAACAATTTATGAGGTTCTGCCTCTTTCAGATCACCTCTCTTGCTCCTGGTAGTTTTGCAATTTGTATTTGCAGTAAAAGACAAATGTTGAGGGTGTGGGGGGAGGCTTGTTACTTTTTTGCCACCAGAAATGTTTCAGAAAACAAATGCAAGCTAAACCTAAGCACAGTGTCTGATGCAGAATCTGCTAGATTCACTGGAAGTACCCTCATCTTCCTGAGCAGACTCCGGCTGAGGCTGCAAACGTGGGGAGCGACAGGGGAGGAGTGCTTTTGTGCTGACTGTGAATAGACTTGAGTCAGTCAAGTTCGTCAGTGCGTATTTCACTTTGAGTACCTCATTGTGGGCCACAGAAGTTGCTGGTACTCAAGCATATGCTTAAGAATAGCTGGCAATCTGCTTTGCTTCGAATGATAGCTGATACGTGACAGATTCCTGTTTCCTATAGGAATAAGCTGGCATTTCCAGCATGGAACTGGAAACTTGGATAGGATTTGCTTCCCAGTTTTAATGCTGTCAAGCTGGATGCTCTGATTAAAGGCATAATATGTAGTAATTAAAAAACATGTAAATGTTTTTTCCAGCACACTGGAAATCCCTGCATTTGAGATAATGTCTTGCATATTTCAAAGCAGAGGAATTAAATTTCTTTGTATTCTGATGCAACCGTTGCAAATTTGCTTAATTCTGGGAAAGAGTACTACTTCCGAAATTGTAATATTAATCAAGAAAAAATGCTGCTAAATCAAATCTACAAATACTTGCTTTAGAAGAGTCTGGCCATTTTTGTCTAGCTTGTTTAAGTGACAGAACAGAACTTTAAATAGCAATAGCTTCATCTGTAACTAGAAAACCAAACAAACCTGTCTTTGCAAACGGTTTAAGAGACCATTATAAATATATCAAGATATCGTAAGTGAAGTTTGTGCCTCTTAACTTTGACCTTCTAAGAATAACAAAAAACGTAACATTTCTAGGATTTTCCCTGCTTTAATACCAAGATGTTTTCTCTGAGCCCCTCACATCATATATCTTAGTTGTGTTTTCCAACTCAAAGACTCTGCTCTTACTGTCCCTGAGCAACAACAGATGAATATACTATCAGAAACACAAGAGCTGGCAAACTGTAAATACCACAACTGAGGCCATCATTAATACTCAATGCTTTGGTTTAATGGCATCAACTACATTTATTATACTTCAGATGGTTTAGGGTAACAGACAAAATGGATGTGTATATTTTATGTTCTGGATGACTAACCAATTTAATCTTTATAAATGGATGAATGGTTTCAAGGTTTATGAGAAGCAACACTAATGCTATAAAGTCTGCAAGAGAGCCATTTGTAGTGAAGCCAAAGCCGCAAACTTTTATAATCTTTTTTCCTTTGTTTAACCCTTCCACCTGCTGCTCAGTCTGCCTCTTTTAGTTAAATGAACCGTATTTGTTAAGGTAGTTTTGGCTTCTTGCATTTCACTGCTGTTAGAACGTGTATCATTCAAGTCATTAGCACCACATCTTATTAAATGAACAGTAAAGGACCTTCCAAGAGATTTTACCAAGGAAAAAGACTTCTTGAAATTAAGAGATGAGCAAACTTCATAGGCCACTTCCCAGCCTCTTGTAAGCAGAAAAACATTGGTCAAATCCCCATCTAAACCAACAGAGAATTTACTCCTAATTGTGCAAGTTTGTCTCTCAATAAAGCACTCGGAAATCACTTCCCTCTTGACAAGCTCTTGGCACTGCGCTCTTTCTGCTGCAGCTGATGACAGCATCAGGAGAAGGACACGGCTGTGCTGGAAGACAGATGGAAGTGTGGGTTTCCTCCTCCCATGTGCTGGTGGAGAAGCACAGGAGAAGCGGGACTGGGCAGACACCGCCCGCCTCTCCTGGGCACATGGCATCTTTGTCCACGCGCATGTTGAGGTCCCAATGCAGCCACG
The DNA here is from genome assembly GCF_964195595.1 of Calonectris borealis. Lineage (NCBI taxonomy): Eukaryota > Metazoa > Chordata > Aves > Procellariiformes > Procellariidae > Calonectris > Calonectris borealis. The sequence continues at coordinate 4,225,868 of NC_134322.1, read as the reverse complement.
GCTTTGTATCTGCTACGCAGCAGTTAAAGTGGAAAGTGTAAGAGCAGAGGGAAAGACAGTGCCAAGCAGCATAAAAAAGAGGCAAAGATGTATTGTAGCAACGTGGATTGATCCTATAAACAGTGAGGAAGCCTTAGCAACATGCCTCCTGCTTTCTCAGAAGGGGAAGGGCACTTGGTAGCAAACGCACCATCGGGTCAGCGTGGCTTACTGCAGATTGTCAAGTCGAGGTCTCAGAATGTAAGCTGTTACTATAATGACATGCTCCGAAACAGAAATAGCCACTGAGGCAGCACGGAGAAAAAGAGAAAGAATCTGGCTGAGAGACATCTGAGCAGAAGATGTTTCTGCAGTGAAGTTCAGTTGCTACAAGATTTTTTTTCATGAATCGGCTTCCGATCCAGCTTCTCCCTGACATACTTTTTAAGAGGCATGCAATAACTTCAGCTGGCATTATGAAGGCAATGGTGTAGTGTCTGCTTCACAAATTCATGGTGTGAGTTTGGGAGTACAGTCGTGGGGGGATGTTTGTTTGTTTGCTTTTTCAGCTAACCAGCTGAATGAAAGAGAGGATGAGACAGGCTTGCTGTGCCTTACCACAGGCAAAAGCAGGCAGGATCAGTCCATATCAGTTCAAGCTCTTTCTCACTGGGGTGGGAGATGTACCAGGCCTCACTCAGCTAGGGGGATCAACACCGACTCGAGCTTCTCAGCAGCATAAGGAGATTTCAATTTTGCCCCTGCCTGGACAAGACTAAAACCAATTAATCTTTTAGGTTAAGCATAATTTACGTCCACACAGTTAGCTGGATTTCTTCTACCAGGTACAGATATATAAAAGCAATTCACAGCTGATTCTGGAACTTTAATTATGTGTTTTCTGATTTGGTGAAATTTAGATTTTTGGATTTTCAAATATTTATTCTTATCCTTCACTGGAATTTCCTGACTCTTAAATGTATCTTATATTAAAATCAGAATGTCCTAAATCTTATACCTTAATTCTACCTTAAGAATATTTTCATTTAAATATCTACAAACATATTGACTAGATCTTGATTTTTCAATGTCAAGACAATAAATTCCACAGCACCTGCACATATGGAAACAGCTTACAGTACAAAGATGAAAGCTATTAGTCAGGTCAGCAACCACTGACTCAAATAAAAGAGATAATAAACAAGAGAGATAATAAAAAGTCAGTCCAAATAGATAGAAGGGGGTACTTTTCTAACAAATAATACTATAAAGTTGATGAATCTCTGAGTTCAACATGTTTAATTCAACATCAATAATTCAACTCAGCTGACATATGACTTAATACGTCTTTACTTTCCTGTGGAGACTAAGCAATATACATTTGGATTCAAGCAAACTGTTCTATATTTCCAGCCTGGAAGATTTTATTGGAAAAATATATTTCCCTTTTCAGCTTATACACACTAGGCAACATAAATAATGTTCATCTTACATGGAAGATGCGCTGTTGGACTCTGCTTTCTGCCGTTTTTAAATGAAGATGCAGACTTTCTAGATTAATTGTATTGGACATCTTGTGGCCAAAACTCCTCTTATTTAATCTCTCTTCTATATAATACCCATTCCCCAAGCTTTCCACTGAGAGTTTTCAGATGGAACTCAAAGATGATGTGTGAAAAACAAATTAAAAGAAAAGTTACACTAATTCCACTAATATTGAAAAGAATAGTCTCATAAAACTATATGTTACTATTAGAACATGTCCCTGATTTTGATTGAAGGAATAAATTTAACCTCAAAAAAAATCACTTGTGTTGTCACTCAGCATAACACACCTGTAACTGGAGCTATAATACCCTGACTGTTCAGAAGAAATAAATCGTTTACAGTTAAACAGGTACTCTGTGGTCTCAATAAAGTCTGCTAGCTGTGTTATTGAAATCCACTAACTAAACCTTGCACTCAAGTGCATGTGGCTTTACGATAATGTCAAAAGCCCAGGAGGTACCGAGTGAGTCATAATGTCCCACTGCTTTTTGAATTATTCCAATTTTAAATCCTCAGTTGGCAAAGAAACAAAGAACAATATAATAGGCATTTGGTGCTGTTCTCTATAGTGAGCTTCTTTTTACCCTAGGACAGAACTTGCATTAAGCCAAGGAGTTCAGTGGTATGAACTTTTATCAGAACATGCACTTTTATTCCTTATAAATGCTTTTTTGGCAACAAAACAGCTGATCAGACACTCGTGCTTTTCTCAGTGAGGTACGATACTGCACTTAAGATGAATGTTTTGAAACAACACAGCTGCTAAAAAATATTCCTACAGAAGCCTTATAGCACTATTAAACTAACCTGAAACCACAAGGTATACAGCCATGTAAATGATAGGCACTTCTATGTAATGCGTCCATTAAGGTGCTCGTTTCTCTGTTGTCATTGTTAGGAGGCATTCCATTCCTTTTGTGATGTATGTAAAGGTTAAACATTATCAATCTAATTTTCAAGTCACATACCTAACAAGTAATGTCTTTTCGTTTAACATTCGTATCGCAATACCTAAAATCATTTCAATACAGTGTTTCTGAACACCTTGATATTGAGGCTGGATATAGAATGCTTTAAGTAGCACCTAATGAAGAAAGTTTCTTAAATAGCATTAGAAGTCCCTGATATTTGTATGCTTAAGTCACTTGGTGGGGGATTTACTTCACTGAAGTTCAGCATTCTGAAAGTCAGGTATCTACTCACAGATGGTTATCTAGGACTGCTCTATAACCAACAGAAACGGGTCTCCCCAGAGGGTCACCTGCCCCAGCACTGCTGGGGTGACAACACGGGACACAGTGCATTGCCCACTGCAGACACCACTCTTCCTCCGCTCAGTGAAAGTAACCACAAAATCTCCAGTGAAAGCTTTTCCACAACTTCCCAGTCCCACAGAGTCATGAAATTGTAACTAACTAGATTATCATTATCCTCTAAAATATATTACTGCTTTTAAAAGGACTACTTGGAATTAAGGCAAAATATATTACTGCTTTTAAAAGGACTACTTGGAATTAAGGCAAGCACACCTCTCGGTCCGTTTTATCAGCATCGTGATAGCCATTGGCACAGTACAGGCTTAACAAAACACTTAAGTAAAAGAGGGATCCTTGAACTTGAGCTAGGCACAGCTGAAGTTAGACAAGACAAATCCTGCCCTCACGTGCTTCACACCCAGCACTGCCTGATTTAGACTGACGGACTGATCAGGTTGGTTGGTTTGCTTGCTGATGATGTGAACTCTGCAGCGTGCTGCGCCCGGTCAAAAGTTATTAGACTTTTGTTATGGAGGGGAGACCGGTCCTTTTAAGATTTCCTCCCTTCTTCTCATGTAACAAGGATCATGGAGCGCTCCTAAGTCCTCCTAGGGAAACATATTTTCTTTAAATACAAGATAGGAAATTTTCCTTTCTCAATTGATATTAATCCATCATTAACTAGCTTTATTTCAAGCTTTTTTTTTTAAAAAAATCAATTCAGCAGATTGAATTGAAACGTATGAGAATTACTCGCCTCATAACAAAGTCACAATTGAAACCTCTGCAGCATATATTAAAAATAGTAAATGAAGGCATCAGAAGTTCTATAGAAGGCCTAGGGTTTGCTCTGTGAATTGATTTTTGGCAATTGAAAAAATAAATACATACGCACACTATTATATGTATAGTTTTTATATAGGTGCATATATATATAAAACTAGCAACAAATGGAACATTTCATAAGTATCCTGCTAGAAAATTAAGAGATATGAGCAGTTAACAAGGGAAGCCAGAAAAACTGTCAGCAAATGCCCTTCTGTGAACAGCAAGGTAAATCAATTAATTTTAAAGCAAAAACTTTACCAACATTTGTCTTTTATCGGAATTAGGAACTTTCACATAAAAAGAGTCATTTAGACCAGGGATTTACTGAAAGTAGAGTTGCCTTGTGCCAGACATACACGCAGAGAGAGGGGCGGGGGTGCTTGTTTAGCCAGATCCATTGCTGGTGAAAACTAACACAACCCCATTGACTTGAAGTCGAGCCGTGCTCATTTATACCAGCTGAGAACCTGGCCCTGTATCAACACTGCAGACTTCGGCTGAACTGGCCAGGGCAGGAAGCTTTGCTTGCAGAATTACATATAGTTTTGATTTTCTATTCTTGGAGGCAGTGGTCATCTGCAGCTCCTACTGAAGTCAAACTCGGCAACTTTGGGAACAGTAGACTTTTACTGCAGCACATAAGACACCTGCACAGCCCCATTTATGGCACAGCTAACATAAGGGAGGCAAAGGGAGCATCCACACACCCAATTTATTGGACTATGGTGAGAGGACCGAGTCTGCTCTTGCATAGTTGTGTGTGCATAACAGGGCTGTGAAAGGGTACTTTGTCCTAATGCTCCTCCCCCAGCGTACCCTCACAAGCCCATCTATTCCAGTCAACTGCTCAGAAATTATCTTCTTTAGTTTCTTATTAGTTCATTCCTCCATAATGGTCATAACAGTCCTTAACTTAAGTTCTCTAAACAGAGTTTGTTTAAAAAAAAAAATTAAAATCAAAATTCCAGCAAAGAGCATTGTTGCTGTTTTGAAATCTGAGTATATTTTAGCATATAGTATAACATACCTCCCTGGAAGTCATTGCTCAGCTGCTGACCCCTTTCATGATCTGGAGTAAAAAGTAAAGATTTAAACAGCAATCTGCCTTTTAACTCACAGTGCCAGGAAATGAACTAGTTGAGGCAAAGGAGACCAGACAGCGCTCTTGGATTGGCACGCAACGTTTGTGCAGTAGAGAAGAACTGGGGGCTTTCCTCTTTCACAGACCCTGCTGAGCTACACACCTTGACAATACACGTTACTGAGGTCAGCCTTGACGTCGCATCCCCAGTAAGGGCAGGGCTCCAGAGCTCCCCAGTAAGGGTAGGACAGCAGCTTTTCTCCTTTTTGCCTATCGTTGTAAATACCAGCCAGCAAACCTCTTACTCTTTTACGCTTTCTTCTGCCTGCCTCTCACCCCTCCTCCCTCAGATGAATTTGGCAGCATAAAGTGAGACGTAGCCAGGCTCTGGGTTTAACTAGATTGCTGTAGCAGAATGGGAAATATGCAGATGAAAGAAAGTCATAACAGGAAGTAATTTCCCTTTACTAGGGCATGAGAGCCTTCACGCTGCTGACCTGGCTGGCTAGCTCCCATCTCCAGGCTATTAAAAAGCTCATGTCCCAAAGGCAATAATTTGAATCAACTGGGAAGGCTCCCAGATAGACTGGTTTTCATCTCTAAGAGGGAAAACTTCCATTTGTCCTATTTTGTTCTCCTAATAAGCTATCCTCACGAGTAAATCTGCTATAAATATTTATCTGTTGAGAACCAACAAATTCAACTTCTCCATAATCCATTTTCCTTTAAAATGGGGAAAAGGCAACCCCTACTAATCTAGCAATCTGTCTTGTGTTTATTTTAAACCTTCACTCAGAGAACTCAAACTCCAAAGCGGGACATCAGTGGGTACTGGCCCTTCCCAGTCTAGAAAGTAACCACAAAATCTCCAGTGAAAGCTTTTCCACAACTTCCCAGTCCCACAGAGTCATGAAATTGTAACTAACTAGATTATCATTATCCTCTAAAATATATTACTGCTTTTAAAAGGACTACTTGGAATTAAGGCAAGCACACCTCTCGGTCCGTTTTATCAGCACCGTGATAGCCATTGGCACAGTACAGGCTTAACAAAACACTTAAGTAAAAGAAAACAAAACTTACGTGCCTCTAGTTTAGAAAACTAAACCTTGTCCTCTTGTTTAACTCCTGTAGAATGACATTTTTATGAAATGGAGGACTTCTCACTGAATGTGTTAATACTCATTAAATTTCATTTTCTGATTATAAATGTCCTGAAAACAGATTTTTTTACTGCTTCAGAAAGAAGAAAAAAAAAATCAACTGGAAGTCTGACTTTTTAGGAGTCCAATAAACTGCTGCACATGCCAAAACTGAATATACATTTCATTTCGTGCTTCATTTTCACATCCCAGTAATTGCACAGCGTACAGAAGTGCAGCACTGTTGTGCGTGATCAGGGCCACGTGATGACCCTTCACAGCTCAAGTTAAAAGTCAGAGTTTGTTAGCTGGGAGCGATCAGGCTCAGCTCACCTATGGCATGTCCAGCGCACACCGAACAGCACACAGCTCAAGCACATGAACATTGGATCCAATTCTATTTGCCACAAAAGAGATTTAAAATGTAATCTTAGGCCATTCTACTTCCATGTTACATAGAGCTTTTTTCCCCTCTGTAGTTTTAAAAATAAGATTTCTGTTTAGGATTAAATATCTCAAATTATTGCACAGTTCAATGATAAAGTCAGTGCTGCCTCAGCTGTCAGAACAGCTAAGTGTTCGCAGTCACAGCACTCCTGGGTGAACGGAGGCTGAAGAGTGACTCGTATTTAATAAAGGTAAACCAGTAGATTTTAACCACTTTGGATCCATGGTCTTATTCTAAAGGATATAGGTCTGATTCTAAAGGCAACTAAGGAAAGCAAAGCAAGTGCTAGGGGCTTAAATTTGTCATACAGAAGTCTCTGCTTCCATGGGGAAATATTTAAGGACCTGCAAACCAAAAAAACCCCATTGCTTTAAACAACGTGCTGTGGGCCTGTGTTTCATGAACAAGAAAATTCTCACCCAAGTTCAGCACCGAAATTCCATACTCCCAGGACCCATGTGATTACAAAATAAATATAAGATTCAAATGAATTATTAAAAATAAAAGCTCTGCTTGATGCAAACAGATCAAGCACAAAAAAGTAAGAGGAAAAATAATAAAAGGATCCCAGGGAAGGAAAGTTCTGCAGAAGCTGAGGCGAGTCTGAATAGCCTCAGACTAAACTCAACTAAAGGCATCTGTCAGGAGCAGGTAGTATGGCCTCTGGGAACTGTGTAACTTAATTTAAAAACTTACACAAAGGGTTATAGCAAGTCTCTAAAGAGATAAATTCACAACAAGAAAGATAGAAAGTAACAGAGTCCAACACCTCTGCAGGTGTAAAGTATCATTATTCTTCAATATAAGTAGTGAGGGCATGTTTTATTAGAGCATATTATGTCTGTGTTCCAAAGGACTTTCAGGCTTTGCCTATACATTAATAAGAAAACGTATCAAGTATTCTAGTCCATGGGCACACTTTTAGGGATACAGTTTTAGTAGTATATCTTCTTTTGATACAGAAAAGGGAGTAACTGATTTAAGGAGTCTTTATATGGCTAACCACTTTTCATGGCAAGGACTCTACTGGCATCCCCGTATCAGTATATAAGAAAGAATGAAGGAAGAAAAGTTAACTTGAACTGGCAGAGATTTCTCAGTGCGAGAGCAATCCTCAGACAGGACAAAATGCTGAAGTAGAAGAATGATTGCTGAAAACAGCAGAAGTATCATAAGTATTTCACGGCTCTCATTTCAACCCCAAAATAGTATTTTCTTACCGTTTTCAGCTACCCCTACTCTGTCATTAGTCATTCTTTGAACGCTAACTCTCACTGTTCCCTTAGGAATTTGGACCAAATAAGGAATGAACAAACCATGGACAAGGATACGCCCAACCAAAATCTTTAAAAAGCCTACTTACTCAGTACAAAATACCAAAGGGATATTGAAGATACATAGGTGGCACCAGCTAATTTTTTTTAAAGAGTGACAAGTCCAAAAGCCTGCTTTACAGCCTTGCAGGGTCTTTTCTGCTTCAGGAAGAGGAAAGAACCACAGTGAATCAAATAAAACTGCAGCTGATGACTCCTAAATAATAGTGACCATTAGTAAGAAGCTCATTGCCTTACCTGAAGGCAGTCTGACGGTGACAAAACAATTAAAAGAGGAAGAAAACATATTTCTGGTCACATTACAGTCCATTAAAAACCTGCCATTACCTTCTGCCATTGATGGACTTTGCATCAGCCCTGAAGTATCTGAGTCATGTGGACATCATGCCCATTTCCTACAACTTACACATATTTTTCAAGATTTAAAGCACTGTAGTCTCAAATCCTTAACTCAGTGTGTAATGGTTTTAACATATATTTTACATCTTAATTTGCCATAATAATATGGCTATAAGCTGCTGTCATTCGCTCCCTTTTTCTGACCTTGGAAATAAAATGTTTAATCTCCATAGGATTTTCCTGGCGAGATATTTTAAATCAGTGCATATGTACATACTTCTCTATATGTTTTTTCAATTTTCCTAAAATATTCTCATATGTGCAGACATGATGACTAGACATGTTTCAATGGTGCTTGAAACTTGATACAAGTGGGTAATTTAACCATGTAATTGAACAATATTACAGAAACACACGGAGTTTCCTAGCAACCAAAGGCCTTGGACATCAAGATGGCAGCCAGCAGCTAACATTGCAATTGCCTGACCTAACTTGAAAAGAAATTACGCTGAAGAATGTCCTTCTTCCTCTCGCAGCAGAACTGATCTAAGATACATGGCTACAGGTCTGACCTTGAAGGGCTTTTCTTACATGCATATGCCTTACTCAAATACAGGGTCACAAAGGAGAAAGGACATTTGGGTTCCTTTTTGAGTATTTTTATATTTTCCAGAAGTAAGAACAATCTTCGATTTGAAAAATTTGATACTCCTGTCCCCTCAGGTTCATCCCCGTAGAAAATAAAAAGCTTCTTAAAGCAAAGTAGCTGAGCACAGCTTAGCTTGTTGATGCAGATTTCCCCCTTGTTAGGGCATTTCTGGAGGACTGGGCCAGGAGAAAGGAGGCACAAGTCCCGTGAGCCTGGAGACCAGTGCTGCTCTGTGCTACCAGCTCCGGTGCCAGAGACTCCCATGCCTAAGAAAATAGGACACAGAGGGACAGAGCAAGATCATCTCTTCCCTTCTTTCCTTCTTCCTCATTTTTATTCATCTCTGGCTGCAGTATTTGGGAGGAGGGAAATTGCAAGATTTTTAGTCCAAGTTCTTCTTTGCTGAAGCAAGTCAGTCAGCTGAGCAGTTACCCCAGAGGACTGAGGATAATTGTCCCCTTTATTAGTGCAGAGGGGAGGTGACATCTGAGATGAAGAGCTCCTGACCAGCCAGCCTCAAACAAAAGCCATCTCTTCCTGAGGGGGAAGAAGCTTCATGAGGCTGCAGTAGTCGATGTCATTTCTGTATTAATTCCTGCCTTTAACAAAGCCTCCTGCCACAATCTGAAGATAAGAGTACTGAATCTAGACCCACAGCTCTAAGCAAGATGTGACAAGCTCTGTATAACCCTTTGAATAACAGCAGAGGGGACTTGGTGGGTACGTGACATCCTGGAGACTTGGGTCCTCCTGTTTACATTCCCCACCGAGTCCCACCTTTCATGTCTGATGCAGACAAGTCCTCTAACCTGTCCTTCGACAAGGGACAACAGCACTTCCCACTGAGAATAAATATATTCAAGCCCATTGACTTTCAGAGAGTGCGATGACATGGTCCAGAAGGATACAGCCAGGGGAGACACCTGCCCCTGGATGGATGCTAGGAGCTGTTAACTGCTGCACTATGGTGGTTTTCACTGGTGACCCCAACAACCCAGGGTGGCTCAAGGCACAGAGGGTACTGAAAAATTTCCTTACACCCTTGCTATGCTCAGAGCTTCCTTCCGTTAAACAACAACATCAGTCCCTATTCCCAGTTACATCATGACTTCATTTTTCCATCTGAAGTAGCTAACTGTTGCTTCAAGAAAAATGTCAAAAATTGCCTGTTTTCTGAATGAAAACTTAAAAGTCTTGGGCAGAGAAACAAAATCCTTCTAATACAAGGATGATGGTTTGCTGGTATTTCACTAAAATAGCAACAGCTATTTGTGTGGAGTCTTGTCTATAACAAGTATGTTGGTATAAAAATGCTGCCTTGCAAACACCATTCTTTTCAACGTTGCCTTTACAGCTTTGGAGGCGCTGGCTGCTTTCACAGCCAAGTTTGCCACCGCTATGGAAAACAGGCTGCACATGCAAGCCAGCTGAAGTCATGCAGACTGAAAAGGGCTAGGGCTGCTGCTGCTACCACTGTAAAAATGTTGTTTGGAAACCGCCTTCTCAGAGAGCTGTATAAGGAATCAAAAATCCATGGTAGGGATGCAGGCTTGATGCTTTTCCATTTTTTAGCAATGACTAAAACAAAAAAACTCTTATCTCAAAATAAAGCATTTCTGCCCCTTACAAAGGCATGTAAGCAGGCAGGGCAGAATGGCCTTATATAGCTGGCCTAGTAACGTCCTCTTCACCACTGTATCTGAAGACCTTCTTGCATTGTAGTCCCATAACCTCAACCAATGCGGATGGAGAAGCCTTCCTCTTACTCGGCTGGAAGGCAGAGGGATGTCCCTCTTGATTTCATCAGAAGAATTGTGCTTGTGCGAGAACAGCGCAGAGACAAGGCCAAAATCAAAAGAGAAAATGAGAAGTAAACCATTTTAACGCTCAATAAGCCAGGCCAGAAATAGTTTTGTAATTAATCTAACAGAGGAAAGTAACGTGCAAGAACTACAAGCTTTTCAGTGTCTAAGGGAACATAGGAGCATGTTTTAGAAGTTGTTTCTTCTACAGATTTGTCCCTTACGTACAGCTGTTTGCTGTCTATCAAGGGTTGCGTTTGTAACTGCAGTTTTCTTCTAGAGAAGACATTGGGTCTCCCTATGATATCCAGACGTCTATTTGCATAAGATTTGAAGGAATCCAATAATCCAAGAATTATAGGATGGTTTCTATTATCAGTCAAGCAACAGTTAATAAGGGTAGAAAGGAATACTTCTGTTTCCTGAAGATGCTTCACAGCATTAACTGCTTTAGATAAAAGGACAGAGTCAGCTCAATTAAGTTTTTGCATCTTGATTCCCCCCAAAATACCATTTTTCAATAGCACAACTTAAGTTTCACCTTAACTAGCAAAATACACCTGTCAATGCTTACGCCAAATCTTAAGAGACATTCTCCAAAGTCCTTTTCTAAATGCTTTTTGCTAAATGTTTTATCTGCAATCCACCACACGGCACACTTCATGACAAGAGACCTTGTGAAAATGTTACTGCTTCAGGCAATCAAACAAGACCTAAATGGCAGCAAAGTTGTCTTTATAGCTTTTTCCCACATGAGTTTTCTCTACAAGGTAAAAGCAGATTATGGCAGCACCAGACTTGCACTGTTTCTCTACTCCAGTTGAGTATGACAGTATTTCATTGTGTCATAATATAACACCAGATCAGCTTCATATGGTTTTCTTAACCCAAAACCAGTGTTCAAGTATAGCTGACCACAGATTTAGACAAACCTGAGGAACTCTGACTACAAGTTTTCTGCAGTATTTAAAGATCTCATCACTCACCTCTCCTCTCTTTTTTTGGTATGTCCCTACAAAGTCCAGTGAGAAAAGATTACTTTCACTCTGAACACAGAAATTTCTAAAGAGTTCTGCACCATCTCAGGGCTTCAGTTTTTGGGAGAGCTCACTTCTCATTTACTATCAGAACAAAACATCAGATACAGGCAAAAAAAGGCTCTAGCTGAAGTTTTGATATATTGATCTATGACCTTAGGCGTGACAATGAGAGGCAGAAAGCATATTTAAACATCTCTATACTTTGTAGATCCCTATCAAAAATGCTGACACGAAAGTTCAGGAAAACAATAATAAATTCCGAGTAAATCTATTGGAGGTATTAGCATCTGTTCGATACTTCACACATCTTTCTGCAGAAGTAAAATTGCTTACCTTTAAGAAAATGAACCTTCTCAAAATCTTGAAAATTAAGTAGCCCCAATATAAATGCAAGCCTTGAAGGATCAATAGCTGCCCATTGAATAAAAAATATGCTATGACAGGAGTCGTGGAGTAGTATGTAGGCTGATACAACGTGGCACGAAGAATCCTAAAAAACAAAGTCACTGTTATGGTGCAAGAATCCTTCTCTATGCTTAATTTCACATTCCAAACCAATTAACTATTTCCATAAAAGCTCTTCAAAGAAGAAAGATTAATTAACAAGTCCTGTCTTAACTAGATTATGCATCTCTATTCAAATACAGACTTCAGAAGATGAGAAACTTGAGTCTTGCATGAAAGCATTCTAAATAAGTGTGTCAGGTGAGATGGAGTTAATTTTCCCATAGCAGCCCTCATAGTGCTGTGCTTTGTACTGGTAGCTAGAAGGGTGTTGATAACACACCGGTGTTTTGGCTACTGCTGAGCAGTGCTCACCAGTGGGCTGGGGGTGGGCAAGATCTTGGGAGGGGACATAGCCAGGACAGCTGACCCAAACTGACCAAAGGGATATTCCATACCACGTGACGTCTGCTCAGCAATAAAGCTAAGAGAAAGGAGGAGGAGGGGGGGCATTCGTTATTACATTTGTCTTCCAGAGCAACCGCTAAGCATACTGAAGCCCTACTTTGAGTCCCTTTAATCTCATCATGTTTTGCTTCCAAGCTCAAGAACTCAAGAACAAGAAACTCAGTGAAGCAAAAATGATTGGAGATCACTCGTATAGTTAATCAAAAAATAACAAGAAAGTAAAAGACATCAGCATTTCTGAAAGAAAATACTACAGGAAATTAAAACCTTGTGTTGATCAATGTTCAGAACTATTAATTTAACCAGCTTGAGTCTCTAAGGGTTTGTCCACATGCAGGGAGGGGCATGAAGGCAAACTAGAGCAAGTCAGCAAAACCGTGAATGTGAAACATATTAAACACTTTTTAAAAGCTAAACATTTTAAGCATTAAGCACACTAAGCACCCGTGTGGATACCTCAAAGCAGATTAAATCATAGCACTCCAAAGTCATGCAAGTATTTAGCAAGTTATGATTTATTTGCATTGACTTCATAAATTAATTGGTTCATCTTAACTTTTCTGAATGCTCCTCATGTAAGTGAGTGAGGTGAGGCACTGCCCAAGAACTAGGTAGCGAAAAGAAGGCTCTACAAAAAATTAACTACAATCATATAGGAATTACACTGTACTCTGACCTTGCAGCTACAGCAGGAGGGTTGGAATGAAAGGGAAAATGATTTCTCCTAGTTAAGTAGCTCAATCACCTCAAAAATGCAGGAGCTCATAGCATTTAACTAAAATTTATAAAAATAAGTTAAATAATACATAAAAGCCCTTATTTAGGTTAGAATATTTTCAAGAGGGTCATTTAAAAACTATTTTTACTTAAATTAAATTTTTAAACAAAATGACAGTTTTTGTCAACTCTTCTCACTGGCCTTTAGTAGCCAACAGTAATGAAAGTTCTGTTTCTGCTCTTTAAAGTACAATCCATTCCTTTCCTTTTCCCATCACAACCAATACTAACCCCTCAATGGAAATTAAATAAAAGCCTGTGACTACATTAAATATTGCTTACCAGAAGGGGAACAGGATGATTCTTGTGATGAAGAATGCGATAGAAAAGATGACAAAGAGCATATTGCAGGTTTTCTCCCAGTGAGCGTAATTAAACATTTTGGCTGCCTGCATTGAATAAAAACCATCAAACATATTACAAATATTCTCTGAAATAAGTTCCTTTCTGCATTTTCATAAACAAGGACTCATCTTCCACCTAAGCAGGAAGAAAATGTCCTCCCTGTTTGACATGTAAAGCAATCATACAACTGACACCTAATAAAGCAGTATCAAAACAGATTCTTTGTTTATATTTCTCCTTTCATCTTAAAGGAAAGGACTCTGTATCAAAAGCCTAAAGAACAGCTCTCCGATCAGAATATAAAAGTGTCACGAAAACAAAAAGTGCTCTTGAAAACAGAGGTAATCCCTCATTTCTGTACCAGATTCAAAACGGGCTGAGTCAAAGAGAAGCTGCTGGCCACATCTGCACGCTCAGGAGCGGCAGTGACCCCATATACACAGGCATTCTGGTGCATGCACGTTACTGACCCTTCTCTGTGCCTAATTCAGCTTCAGTTTTCTCCTTTTTGAGAGCTGGAGATCCTAGCATTGGTCTCTATTCCGCTAATAAAGATTACAATTACTGCTTCTCCCCTAGCTGAACTGTACAACTCTCCATGCTTCATTTAGGAATCACCCTGGGCACTGCTGAATGAAACAGCTGTTCTCAAGAGTGAACAAAGCTTCAGGTGCCAAGCCTAAGTTTTAAACAGCAGTTTGATGAACTTTTGAGTGGCAGGGCTGAATTAGTTATTCTGGTACCCAACTTCAGTTTCCATCTGAGTGCTGTCCTACCAGTTGTCAGCTCAACTATTTGTAAGGCCACACAGTTAATTGGACCACAGAGCAGTTCAGGATTAAAAGTAACCCAGCAAAATCTGTATGTATGCGTTTAATCTGGACCAGTTCCAACTGCATGACGCCCAATTAGTTGTTCCAATACAACGGAGAGAGTATCAGGAGCAGAAATTAACAGCAACAGACAACAGCCTACAAGGGCTGTTTACACGGGCACTGCCACCAAAAGAGGTGATGAAACTATGCTCTTCATCTTGGTGTTATAAAACCAGGATAACTCTATTGAAGGAAACACAGTGTGCATTTGTCTTCCAAGAAACCCAGCAGCAAGTCTATGACCACAGTGCTGTGTGCAGAATAGGACACTTCTTCATCTTAAACATTTCTAAACATTGATATTTAGTTCAGGGAAGGGACTTCCCCTTCAGTCCAGGGGAAGAAACTTTTATTCTGCCAGTAGATACCGGTGATATCTTGTTCAGGGACAGCTTGAGTGTCTCCAGCAGAAGTGTATAATGTAGATGTACCCCTTGGGTCAACACAGGGATGTGAATGCTGACAAAATTAAGCCAGTTTGGAGAAGTGGCCAAAATTTTGGCTGCTAAATTTGCTTGAGAATCGGTACCATGACAAGCTGTTCACAGGCTAGCCGACTGGGTCTGATTTAAAGTGAAACAAGAACAATCCAGGGAGGCAGTTGTATTTCCAGTCCCTGTTCTGTACTGAAGAACTTCTCTTTCTCATAATGGATTCTCATAACAGAGTATCAGCTTAAATTATCTAGAAGCTCTTTTTTATCTTACAATTTATGAATCTGTGAAGCCGTGTCTCTGTGGGGATAGGAAGGGATCGTATGAAACTTGTGGCAAAAAGATTAAAACGTCACTGAACATAACCTGGGCAACCACCAAAAAAACCCCCAAAAAACACTGACAAAAAACCCAAAACAAAAACAAAAAAAAGATGGAGGGCAGGGTTACCTCGAGCCAGAAATCTGCAGTATCGTGTACAAACATCACCAGTGTTCCAAGACGCACGTAATTGCCACACCAAGAGCCACTCATCAGCCCAATGGCTGCCAAGTGATGAACGACATGAGCCAGAAAATCCTGTGAAGGAGAGAAGAAAAAAGGTAGAGCCAAGCAAGTCCAGCCCTTGAGGGTCTCCGTGCGGATGAAGTGACAAGCAAGACTCCTCACACACAGAGAGATGCCCTGGCAGCCAGGAGAGCGCGGTGCGCGCAGGTGTGCCAGGGATGGACTGATGCTGCCCTCATGCGGCTGCACCAAATCCAGCATCAGGACAGTGCTTTTCCTCGTAAACGTTTTTCCCCTCCCTCACAGAAACGGAGGTTCTGGCTACAAACAAGCACGGCCACTTGCCTTCCTCTTGTTGTCAATCCCAAGTGTAAATAAGAGAGACCAGTAAAAACTAATCTCAGCCATGTAGTACCAATATTGGGATGGCAGTAGAGTCTGTAATGAAGAAAAACACAGTTAACTCTGAGAATAGCAAACGGTGAATGCCAAGTGAAATTACTTCTTTTTTCCTTTCCCCACTTCTTTTGCTCCTCTGCTGAGTCTTGCTTAAAAAATTAAACTAAACTAAATCCCTGTTCTGGGCTTCATTAAGAAGGGTGTTCTGGGAGCCAAATATTTTAACCTTTACTCAGACCAAACTCTCAGTTTCTGCTGTTCCTCCCCCAACTCTGAATTTTAGCATGCTTTTTTCTATGGTTTTGTCAGGGAACTACACGCAGAGTGCTTCTGCATTTAATTACAAAGAACTTCAAATAAACGAAGCCCTCCATTTTGGTGAACAATTAACATTTTAAACATTTGCACATCCCATGACTAAAATGTCAGCTATTTATGCTAAAATCCTATGCATCTGCTTAGGGCTAGATGCTGAGCTTGGCCGCTCCCTTGGTTCAATACGTTTCCAGGTGGCAGGAAGAAGGCTTGGTTATCAGGTCCCACGGGTAAAAGAAGCTGGGAAAACTCAGCTGGGAGGCAGGATTCTTTTTATTACTGGCCCCTGCCTAGGACAGGAATAAGAAGGCAGTGTGATGGGCCACAGATTTATAAAAATAGGAGGGGGAGGCACACGAGAACCTCTGGTGGGCAAGAAGGCAGTTTGCTTGGAGTCATCTGTTACCGGACTGTTAATAAAATATTTTAGGAAGAAACGAGAGCCTTGTGACCCGTGGGAACAACCAGAGTATTGAGCAGAGATCCCCAGAGCAGGGACTCATATTATGCCAAACCAAATCACTGCAGCACTCCCTCCACCCACACTACCGAGCAATAGGGCCCAGCAGGCACACAGCAGTCTGGCTGCTCGGCATAACCCCCTGCGCAACGCTATTCTGCCCTCGAAGCATCGTCAGGACTGGTGCAACCTTAGAGGTTCTGCACTGAAACCCATAATACAGATAGCATCTACTGTGTGCAACTGGTAACCTGGGATGGGTGGAAATAACAGTGGTCTGGCTGGAGGGCTGCGTTGCAGCACAGGCAGATCATGGAAGAGTCCTGCAACAGTCAGCAGGAGGTACAAAAGAAGGGCAAAAGGCTTTGGTGCCACACCTCTCTAGGTGGCGCCCATTGGGAGGGAGAAGCGCTTCTGCGGATTAGCCTTTCCAATGGGGAAATACCTGGAACTCCTCGAGGCCAAGGGCCCAATGCCAAAAAGCTCACCTGAAACGGATAGCCAACCCACGTCTGCCATATGTCGTAAAACCACGGTTTCTGAGGAAGACAGATGATTCAGAGACTGATCAGCTGAGCAACAATAAGTCGTCTTAACTCAAAATCTTCAATATTAAAACTTCTCTAAGTGGAGCAGGCTAAGAAGCTATAGTCTTGATAACTGTTCTGCACCAATTTCTAAAGGGATCTTACGTCTCAGATTTATTATATTGGTCCCAGCTTTTTGGCTTCTTTTCAGGACACCTGAAATGTTCCAGTTCATCATTTCATCATCCAAAGCAGTGGGTGTGTGTTTTATTACTGCAATTACTCAAGATATGTTGCCACAGTGATTAGATTTTGCTGTGTTTACCAGCCGCACACATCACTGGTTCATGATGATAAACAGTGTTTGGGGAGAAGAGCCAGAGGAACGTAGACACGCTCAGAACTGTTCTGTTGCTCAGGAGAAGCATTAATGACACCCCAGGCAGTGCTCACAGTTACAAGCAGCACTCTCGCTGTTATTCCCAACTTCTGACTCAGCAGCAACACCTCAATAAATAGCTGTGAAATACACCATTGTTGTGACCCCCAAAAGTGCTGCCAGAAAAGGTTTATGGCCTCCATGGAGAAAAACATGGCCATGTGATGCATTTGTAGGTGTTAACAAGACATGTTGTAAAACCATCTGTGTGACTTCTTAAAACTTGCCTTAAAAATACTGATTATTCATAAATTACTGTAGCATAACAGTTCAAAAGATAATTTAAAAATTAAGTAAAACCTCAGTGCATATTGCAGCCTACCATCTAGATTACATACATCAAAGATCTGAACCCAAAGAGCCACTGAAACCAGTGAGTCTTTCAATGGACTTCAAGAAGATCTAGAAATCCGTCCTCATTTTGTTAAAAATAAGAATATCAATCCTTCAAAAAATTAACTTACATCATACAGAAATATAAATCCAGCAATGGAGGATGTAAGATAGAATGAAAATCGCCAGCTGCAAAATTAAAATGAAAAAATAAGAACAAAGCATTATGATTTTTATAGGTATAAAAATTCTGTCCTCAGCCAGAATTACTACTGCAAATCATGGTATATCACAATCTTCACACAAGATGCCCTCACACTCTACATCAAGGGTTGTCACATATGAACTATCTCTGAATTATTAATATTTAATATCTGTGAAATATTGACTACAATTTAGCAATTGACTAATTGCTGAAGTAGTAACTTATTTTACATTATCACAATACAGATATCTTGATTGTGATTACAGCAGTCATTTTCCAGCCAGGCATGAACTGATCAAGGGAACAGTCACAGCAAATGTAATAAATACTGTAAAATTAATGTTTGATAACACCAACCTTTACCACTGTATCAATCCCTCCAGAATATTCACGCTGGACTAAGAACATCTCACAGTTCCCTGACTCGACGTCTTTCAGCCACGTGGCACATACTTCCCAATCTGATCAAACACTGTGAAAGCTGTGAGCGCCAACAGTGACTTGTTTCAACTGCTGTGTTAATTTCTTCTGATCTCTCTTAACACCGATTGTTGAAAACAGGGGAGCCCTAAGAAACTTCAACATCAACTACTGTTAGTTTATGTCTTACTACAGAGGTCTGAATTAACTATAAACCTCAATCTTTGACTAGGTTTGCCAGCATTTAGCCTGATCTAAGCTTTTTTGTGGCTTAAATGGATATCCATCAAGATAGATAAAACTTTCAGGTTTTCACCACCAATCTGGTAAGTCAGCAAAAGGAAGAAAGTTCTTGTGTATCTTAGCGAACCGAAACTGTCTTGTTGCTTACATATGTCAGAGCAGGATGCTGTGATTTGGAGCCAGCAATCAGCGTTGTAATGACTCTGGAGCCTGTGTGGGAGGTATTGTCCTTGGGACTGGGTGCGGCTGGAGACTCAGCCAGAGCTTTCCCACTCCCACCTCTACAGGTGATGGAAAACTTCTTCCTTTTCACTCTTCTCCTTGGCAGGAACAAGCCTGACCTTTCCCAGAACAGCTCTTCAAAAACACTGAGGGATTTCACATGCTAAGAAAGGTCGTGATCACAGAGAGAGGCACATGGCCCCAAACCCGGCGAGAACATTCTATAGAACAAGAGGTGTCCCGGAGGAGAGCAGCACACGGCCTCCCAGAAAACCTAAATTTGCTAAAAAGAAGGAGAGAGCGCCTCAAGAAGAACACTTTACTAATGGGTTGAGAGATGTATAAAAATGAGATTGTGGTCTTTGGCAAACATTAATGAAGTGCCATATGAGAGATGATGATGAGAACCTGCCTGGCAAAAGCAGCCCCTCCTTTCTGGAGGCTGGAGGCTGATATCCCAGGTGAAAGAATGAGATGTTCAAAGACTGAGCCAGCGTTTTACAAGAAAAACAAACAAACAAAAGATGAGGACGTGGAATGACGGAGGCTAGACAAGATAATATGTCTCACGCCTGCAGAAGAAGTCAAGAAAACAATTATAAAATTGCCACTTGATACACTGGTAATAAACAATCGTTTTACTTCTCAACTTTAAAGCATCTTCAGGTGATTTGAAAATAACACTTCAGAACACCCACTGCGCAGACAGAAAAATTCAAAGGTACATGGTGGAAATTAGGAGAGCAAATGGAAGGGGAGAGTGGAACCCACAAGTAATACTTGACTCAGGGTTAACCAAGAGACGCTATGAAAAACAACCCCACGACATGGGGCAGACTTTTTACACAAGGGCTGATTCTGCCCTCACGCCTCCTATTTCAAGCAAGGGAGGTGTGAGTAGTCCAGTGGATACAGCAGGACTGATTCTGTATTGATTGTAAAGTGTAAGTGGTTTTCTGAATCGGATCCAAAGCACAGAGCACCTAACAAGACTGTGCCATTAGTCCCCAGCCCTACAAATATATATTGAACACACTTGGCAATAAACGCACAGTGCTTCAGATGAACTCATTATATGTGCAAGACTGCCAGAGCACTACCTCATTTTGCATTTAGCCAAGCTTCCTTATGAATTTGGTGAACAAAACCTAAAGTAAAACTCATCCAAATTCACCAAATTTTGCCCAAGTGCCTTTTAAGCTCTGAACCTGGCCACCTGGGAGAGCACCAAACAACAGCTATGCAGAAGGATTTTCTTATTTAACTTCAGGAATCTTTTCTCTCCAATCGAGTCTAACAAAAAAGAATTCAGTAAGTGAAGTTAAAGGCTGGTAAGTCTTTTAAGGCAGGGAAGGTTTCATGCAAAGGGCTTTCCAAACCCCAGTGTTGCTTAACTGGAAGCACTAATAGCTTAAGTATGGGTTAGATCTGGCTCATCAGATTTTCCTTGTGATTCAGAAAAATGATCCTGGAGATTGCAGGCTTTCAAAAATTTCATAATGCTTGTAACATTGACTACTAGTGTGGAATAACTCTGTTCCTCATTTGTTGCCTTAAGAATTATATCCAATTAAATTCACTGACAGAGAGCAGAGCAAGGTTCACAAAATTGCACAAGAGAAACCTGTTTGCTTCATTCTCACTCGAGCTGCCAAGCATGTTTTGATTTCAGTCTTTGGCTGTGTATTACTAGAGACATGCATCCATGGCAGGTAGGTCTTTTATCAAGAGCAGGAAATCTCATTGTCACCTGTAAAACAAAGTTAACTGATCCACAACAGCAGAAATAAATCATGGATGTCGGTTTGTCAGGACGCTTTACTCAACTCAGCGAGGCTTCAGAGCGACGCATCTATGTCTATCAACTGGATTTATGCCCAACAGAGGACATCATCAAATCATTATCATATTGGTTCACACTGAAAATAATCTTGATAAAGTATTCAACTTTGAGCTTTGTAGCTGTACTTTTAACCCTGATTCCTTAAGCTAATCTACACTAAAAGAGGTTAAATATTATAATCATGTGAATTTTTGCCAATGTAATTATGCTCGTCAAAAATCCAAATACACAGGACGTTAGTAAAGCTTTTTACACTGGCACAGTTAATTTCAGTATCGAAAAGGGACGAGCTATGTAAGTAAAGCCATGCCCATTTTAGGATTTGCAATTTGTATGAGATTTTGGATAACACTGGAATAGTTAAATAGCAAAATGTTTAGGTATGGGGAAGTTCTCATGCATTTATGAAAAATCAGATTCTTGAACGCTGTTCCAGTTTTCAATCATATGCAGGAGGTTTTGAAACTTTTTACATATTAATTATTATCACTCAAAATTGTTCAATGGCCCGCTCTCATCAGCGTATTTGAGTTCATGTTTTGCACAGTACCCCACGTTCAAGCTGTGACACCTATCATTTAGTTAGGATGCCACGACTCCTGCTCTTGAACTGACTTCTGCACACATAATAGCATCCCAAGATGACAGTATGGATACATACATAAAAAAGAGTGAGTAAGCATTTTTGTTCCCCTATGATTACTGGCAGACAGAAAAATATTTTCTTATTCTCTGCATGTTTTCATTAAGCAGGAGCCTACAAATAAGTCCATTATTACACAATGAAGAAAACTGTAAAATATTTTTGGTGGTTTTTTTCAGGAGAAACTGTTAACCTAATCTTTTAAAGTCATACCATTTGGACAAATGCTACTAGATCCTTTCAATTTCTTTGTGTACGCACAAACCAAAACCCTCGTCAGACAGACCCAGCTTTCTGGAAATGCGTCCCCCTTAAGAGGCACCTAAGAACCTCAATCATTTTTTTCAAAACAGTAAAATACATAATAATCAAAAGCATTGTCTTTTCTTACAAAGCTTCCTGGAATTTCCGAAGCACTGTTGGGATCTCAAGGTTTCGCCGTCTCCTAAACCACTTTTCCACCAAGCGGACTGTACAGTTGCACTTTTTGGCAAGGCCTTGAATCTCTGACTGCAAAAAATGGAATAGTGTTAGCAACAAGATGTACACCAACGTAACTTTCATTTATTTTGTAGTTCATAGATCAGTTTCCCACCGTTGTAAGGTCTTCATTTAAAAATATTACTAATATTAGCTATCACAGGGGTTTACCTTGCAGGCTTCCTGGTTTAATTTTTGAGTGACACCCACAGAAACCCTGGATTTTATATAAATAAAGCAGGCATGAAATGTACAGCTCCACAAACTGTGCTATTGTCTTTCTGGTGGCTTCTGGTAATTTCAGAGATGCAACTTCTACTGCTAAGCAAGAGGTTGGTCTGGAGGGGGGAAGTGCTATGTATCAACACATGTGGACATTGTATCTAATTATAATTAATTATTAGATCATATTTAAATGAGTCTCACAGGTGAGACGTGGGCCTGGAATTAAGGTGACCTGAGGTCTGTTCTCAAATCCAGTGTACTTCTGTGGCACAGGGCAAGGCAATTAATCTTACTGAGCAAAATCCAGACTGCCTTTTGACACCTAAAATAAATTAGGGCTACAGCATTGCCTAGAAATGCATCTAGCTATTCAAGCGCACAGCTGGGTGTCTCTGCTTTACGTGTGCTCTGCAGGTGAGGTGGCTCTGCCGTGCAGCCGTGTTAGCATGTGCTACGCGCAAGGCAGTGTGACTCTTGCACTTCTGGGCGTTCAGCGCCCCACGTGCAGCAGCCTGTAGGCTTCCTCCCTCTCCTCCATCCCAAGGTGCCCTGACCTCCCCTGGGGCTGCTGCAGGAGCAGAGGTAGTGTTCGACTCGCCCCTGGGGAAGCTCTTTCCCAGCAAGGCTAGCATGCAAATAGTGGGTGGCAGCAGCGCTGCCTCCGCCGAGTTAAGTCCAGTCCAGTTAGTCTCCTACCCTCAGAGAAAGCTCTGGTATGTGAGCAAAGGCACCTCAGCTGCTGGGGAGGGCAGGAGCGCAAACAGCCTCTGTGTTCAGCCCGTCCTGCTGGCTGGAGGGCTCTCTACGTGCCACGCAGGAATACCGACTTTGTTCTGACAGACATGTAGCCTAGATGCCCTCAATTGCCAGCCAGGCCTCTGCAGGCATTCTCAGGCACGCTGGTCCCCAAGCTGGACACCTAAAGGAGGACAGCCTGAATCTTTCCCATGTACTGACAAGTATAAAAATGCTGTGCTTCCTTTCAGAGATTAATTGTCAAACTGTACTCATGCAGAAAGAAGGTGTGAAACAGAGAGATCAGGATACTTGCCCAGATAGAGAAGAGCTCATATGTGAACACGAACACATCTATTCCTGATGATATCAGGCAAAAGACACAGTAAGAGAATAGCAGAGTTAGGGATAGAAAGCAAAAGTTCCACGTAACAGCAATTATCAATATCCCTTATTACTAGAAAGCACGTATTTCTTTTCAAAAACAGTGTAAGAACGCTGCAATTGTTTGGTATCTGTACTTAGGTAAGTGAACTTTTTGAGGCTGCATTCACAGCAACGTTTCCCATCAAAAATCAAGTTGCCTCATTTTTTGAGGTGGCAAACATTGGCTATTATTTTTTTCTTGTTCAAATTTAAAACAAGCAAGGTAATAGAAAGATGGCTTTTCTTTCTCATATAAGCCAGGATTAAGTTTGCAGCAATATAACGGATCAAAAGGCTTCCATGCCAGCGTTCCAATATTATTGCTTGCAATAAATATGATACCGCTTTCCAACAACAGATGTCAGCTGATGTTTTCTCCAGGCAGAATGAGTTAAAGATGGAACACTGATCTTCACTGGAAATAATATTAACAGTCTAACCTACAACAGCATGCCAGAAAATTAAACATCTTAAACATATTTTCTGTTTTGGATGCCATATACCCTTGTCAGCAGAACAGCAACAAAAACCCAAATAAATTAAGTCATCTGTCAATCAGCTGGAACTCATCCCATGATGTCATTGCTGATAGCTGATTGAAACAGTAAGACTTGGGATTTTCCAAAACCAAAACTAGTTTAAAAGAATGAGAATCCTTACTTGGGATGGATGTTTTGAGCACTCCCGGAAATAACTCTCTAAAACAGGATTAGGCTGTGGCTTCACACGTCTTACATTCTTTATACCTAAGGCTTTTGCTAGAGGTATAGCAACATATCTGAAAAGACATACCGTGAAAAACTTTAAAAATACAACACAGTTACAAGACCTTAGCTATTCTCATATGGATATGAAGAAAATAAATCTAAAGCAATTTACTTTGCCATAGGATTCAACAGTGCACTGTGAGAGAAAGGAATCTCCCCCTAGGTAATCCCAAGAGAGAACCATAGGATATTAGCAGTTATGCAAAAAAGCAGACCCAAGGACTCAAGTTTGTGGTCATGAAATGCTATAAAACTAAAGGAAAGATCCTGATTTTTGTGTCCTTGTGTTTTTCAGAGACATATTGGAGTTAAGAAACAATTAAGGGAGAGTGAAACAAGAACAGATGCTCTCTCCATGTGAGCTGAAAGATTGCTACCGGGATACTTTCTCCTAGAGGCAGATAGTCACTTAGCACATTGCTTCACCGGGCTACCACTGCCCAAGACACTGGATTCAGCTTGCAGCCTCTAGCTTGTGGCACACAGCAACTCCCGAGAGACTGAAGGCTTCTCTTTCTTTTCCTTTTTCCAATACAAATTGCTGCAGAGCATGCCAAATGCTTCGCTCTTCTACTTGGGCAGGCTTTTCTGCAAAAGCCCCCCTTCACTCCTGCTGATACCAGCAATTGATTCCTTATTACTCATAGCAGCGGTCAGTTTTCCTCATTCATGGGCAGATTCACTGCAGGCCAGATGTGTGGGCTAATTATTCACACGAGCGATTTCCAATAGCAGCGCAGTGAGACACAGTTGGGCAAGCATTTACTCAGGAGACACTGTGAATGGTTATAAAACATATGATCCAAATTACTTTTGATCTGTAACATGAATGATCTTATCTGGTTCTGTTTTAAGTTTGTCCAACTTAAGACATTCCAAATTTCCTCATTCTATCCTGAAATAATTATAAAAACCTACTAATCACATTCTTTAGAGCAAAAAAAGAAAGTCAAGCAAAAAATGCACAAATAAGTCAGTCAAAGCACTGCAAATCTTCATATTTTGTAGCTTTCTTCTGTGGAGCCAACCTCTGCCTGTCCCATAAGATTCCAGCTGCAGAAGCAATCCATCTTTCAGTGCCAAAGTGAGAAAAAAAAAAAAGAATCAGCATAACTAGATCTCCATAAAATGTTCACATGAAACTTTGAGATCCCTCCAGTCTGCCCAGTTTTGCTACAGCTAGACACCTGGGATCTATCAACCTCACACAAATGTCCTGGTGGAGGACCAAACGAAAGGAGAGGTTGGTTTGGAGGACAAATACCTCTACCCTTCCACCAAAGGAGAAACAGCAAAAGGAAACCCAAATGGCTTTGGATTAATTGTCTCTCTAGTGAAAGGAGATAATTAGAATTATCCAAACGCTGTTCTAGAAAAGCTAGATAGAAATATTTTCCTTCTAGACTGGACCACAGCCACACGTACCTAATAGGAAAAATATTTCCCAGTATTTCACCTGCCATATTATCTGTACTAGATCTTACTAGCAAACCACCAACTAATCCTCCTTTATAAAAACATAGGAATGTTGATCTAAAGATATTTTATTTTTAAAAAAAATTTAGCATTAGTGAGGATTAACATTAGCATAAAATTGCATTTCTTACCTTTCACTGAAGAATCGGATAATCAGCAATACAATAGCATATGGTATTGTGGCATATAATTGATGTGGTTTTGGAAAGACAAGTCCATCGCGGTCTACAAAATGTGCCCACGTGACATTGACAGGCATCCAGATATTCTCCCACCAGAACCAGCTGTTGAGTGTCTTTAATATGTGCGCCATGCTAAGCAAATAAAAAGAGAATTAAAAATTATTCCTAGCGTATTAAAAAGAAAATGCATGAAATAAAACATACTGAACGTTGCTGTGTAGAACAGCGGTTCCCAGCTGGCAAGACATTTCCTAAAGATAAGGTACAAGCAAATAGCAGATGAGGCTCGGGTCCCACAAGAACAAGCTGTCGTGGGCTGCATGGGTTGCACGGGCATTGCGGGTCCAACAGAGGCACTCTACAGGAACCTGCAGGCACTGTAGAGGTGCTCAGGTGTCCCAGACTAAATCAAGAGCAAACAGACCTTGCCAACGAAGTGTGCAATTGTGTCAGTTTTCTCAGAAAAAAAAGGAAAAAAAATCAGTTACAGGAAGTTGAAAACCCCTTGGTTTAGAGCATGCAGGTGGGATTATAATCCCACAGAAGATAATAATAAGATTATAATCCCAAAGCAGAAGATAAAATAATAGAGCTAAATTTTGAGCTGGTATAAACCAATGTAGAGCCTTTGAAATCTGCCGCAGGGGGTTAATCTACTGTCTCATTTCAATCATTCACACTGGACTGCTTAGTACCTGGTCAAATCTTTTACAATTATAATTTATAATCTATCATACCAATACACAAAAGATACTAAAGAGAACTGATCTTCCCTAGGCTGCCTTTGTAAATTAAATGTAAGTGGGTGGAGGGGTGGAAAAGAAATGAGAAAGTCCAGGGGGTGACTCACTTCCATAATAATGAAGACATTTCACTGCTAAATTACTGCTGCTTAATGCGCTAATGGCAATATACATCTTGACCCTGATTTTGCAAGCACCTCTGCACAGGACCAAGTATAAAAATTACAGTGCACAACAAGCTTTTTGGGGGATTTGCAAGAAATACTATGATTTAACTTCGACCAAATCCTCGATCAGAACAAAATGTCCAAAATCAGTCCTTGAAGGAAAAAAAAAATTCATTTAAATGAAAACATTTCATTCTTGTAAAAGTCTCATTTTCAAGCTTTGCATTCTATATTATATATTTAGAAATTTCTGTTATCCCTCATTTAGTTGTAATGGCTTTACAGTACAAACACTGTTATATATCCTGTAAAAATATTCTAAAATTGAATAAAAATAGAAGTTATTGTGATGTTTTCCGTAAGACTGAAATAAGTAATCTTTCTATAATTTCTAGGACTAATAAATTTAAATAACTTTTTCCATACTAAAATTTCCTGTAAACCAGAAAAAAAAAAGAAGAGGAAATAACTGATTTCACTGAACCATAGTTTCGATGAGGAAACAGTTGAGCTGGGAGAATTTCAACCAAGCCTCCTCATAGCGTCAGAAATCCCATCTGAAGATCCCGCAGTGATGCATTTATACAGGATCAAGTGATACTGTCAAAGCATGCTGAGGACAGATCGTAGCTCAGGCCCTTTCATGTTCCTCTATATTTGAGCAGGGGCCACAGAACTTCAGTTTTGCCTGCAGCCACACGTAGCTTCCACCCGTGCTGGATCAGGAGCTTAGTGCACTCAAACCGGCTTTCCAGATTTGTACACGGCTGGCTCTGATGCCCACTTTAATCAACAGCTAACGAACAATCCCTGCGATCCACACTGGGCTGTTTCCACTAAGTTGAAGCCTTGCAGGAGGTTTGTGAAACAGTGACTTGCATCCATCAAACAGAGCTGGGTTAACAGACACTGTGAATCAATTTACTGGCCATGCACAGTAGTCAGTATTGAAATATTAATAACCCAGCCATTTAATCTTTTTAAATGCCAAAAGGGGACAGTAAAAACCTACTGAATGAATTGTGTGTCTATAAGCAAATGCAAAAATAAAGGAGGGAGAAATCACAATTGTTCCTGCACCGAGATTTTATATGCCAAGTTTCAGCCTAGAGCAATTTTTTACTGCTGAATTATAAACTCCTGGAAGTAGGGATTTATAATGGGGCTGCTAACAGACCCTTAACTACAGCTAGCAGGCGCCATGATAATGAAGCAGGGCTTTGAAACATGACATTTTAGGTCAGACAGAAAGGCTTGCAGACGAACTGCCCTAGAAGACCAGGAGAGAGACTCATTACACAGTTCTGCTTCCGAATACACCTATATTTTTAAAATAGCCTGCGCATTGCAAACTATCACAAACTGTGATGCAATGAAAATAGGCCAGTCTATTAAAACACAGTGGAAAGAGCACTAACAGTCAGACTACGGTGAGATGGGTTGTGACCGAATATGCACCCAGAACACTTAAACCCTAGAAAAACACAGTAGTGCGTATTTTCATATTGGATTTTTGGGATTTCACTAATTCATGTTTTCCTTCCACACACGGATGCCTTACTGTATGACTACCTTTTCAGGTTTTAAATTAGTTAGTACATCTCTATTAAACTAAGCTCATAAGTACATGCTTAATCTAAAATCTAAGGGAATTCTGGGATTTGGAGTCTGACCCAGAGTCCACAGATTTTGGTAGGAATCCTCCTCACAAACACCAGATAGAGTCACAGAAAAGTGGGTTCTCTGAAACTCTTTCTTCTGTAATCCTCTGTATTTGTACCAGGGCTTGCCTTGCACACAGGGGAATAGACCATCCCTGATGAACGTTGTCCAAGTAATTCTTAGAAAACTGTTGATGAGATTCCACATCTGCCTGCAGCCTATTCTTATGTTTCATTACCCTTAGATTGGATGTTGACCCTACATCCAACCTATGTTTTCACTGCAGCAAATCAGGTCATTCCCCAGGCAATCTTGGAGATTTCCATCTTCATAATAGCAGCTCTTTAAGTAGTTGGGCTGTTTTCCTGTCTCCCTTCAGCTTCACTTCTTGTCATGAGATTTCAGGAGCACCTGGAAGGTGAGGAAGTCCTTCCAAACACACCTGGGCAGCAGTGACCTGAGCATTTTACAGTTTCTCTTTCTGCCCTCTTTGCTTTCAAATGGCTGACAGCTGTGGCTCTGTGGTTAAGTAGTTTTATCCCTCCTTAAATCATGGAAATCCTGAAACATATAGGAACTCCATAAATACTATTTTGTTGCATGCATCATATACAAGCAAGGCTTTCTTCTGTACTACAAACAAGCTGTGGCCCTTTCAGCTTGCTGAGAAATGTCTCATGAAACCCACAGGTACTTTGTATGTTTTTCTGTATGAAAAGGAAGATGATACCTGACAGAAGTCTCCATCTCAGGAAGCACTGCTCAAAGCAAACTAACTGGGAGTAACTCAGCGCTAGCTTTATTTATCACCTCCTTCTCCACAAATACTTACTTGCTACTTCCTGGAAACCTTGATTAAAGTTAGTATTGGAACTCAATTACACTTTTCAAGACGAACCCATCCCCTCTGCTAAAAAGGTTCTTTCAATGCTCCCACAGCATCAAGGATACAAATAGTCCAGCTCTATGGTTTACTCACCACATCTACAGCAACTGCTGTCCCAAATGCTAATCCTCATTATCAGCTTTCTGCACATTATGACTTGACCACTTCATTCTAAATTATTTACTTTGAATCCTTTTGACCCTAAACAATAGCTGTGTAAATCACGAAAGAAGCCAGAGGATGGAGAAAAGGAGACAGAGAGAAAGCACACAGGCCATTTGTCTCTAGTAGGCTTTGTCTGTTAGAAAAAACACAGCTGCCATTTGCTAATCTCTCCTCCTTCCGATTACCAGCTGCCCAGGACAACTGTGGCAGAGTGACTTCTCAGAACCCTTAATTCCACATCTGTGCCAACTCACCAGGCAGAGATTGAATGGCCAGAGAGAGCAAACTCTGCTTTCAGACCACAGCAGGTTAAAGGCACATTACCAGTGCCATAGGAGAGAAAAGAGAACATTTTCCAGTTATTGTTTGCATGCTACTTTTTCTGGAAAAAAGGTTTTGCCTCCACAAAGGCTATTGTTCTGGCATATTACATGTAGACCAACCTCAAGCACTTGCAAATATCTTAAATGATGTTGTCTGTACTGTTTAGTTTTGGTTTTAACCCAAAGATTTTTGGCAGCTTGTTAAATCCTAACAGGTTAGGAAGGCCAGTAACCCTTTGGCCATAGAATCTTACACTGAGAACATCTCTTCCAAGCACCCATAGCGTGAGTGGGAAACGGAAGGCATCCACCACAGGTCCTCCTGTGGAAGGGACTAATAAGTAGGTAGAAGTCTTTCAGCTGTCCCTTCTGCCACCCAGGGGCTATGAGCAGTGATGGTGAGGAAGACAGGTATTTCCTCATACAGGGCCCGAAATCTGGGTGGGTTATCGCTTGGGTGAGTGGAGTGTGTTTTGCAACAGGCTCATTTTATGCTGACAAATTTTCTCGTCTGAGAAGTGCTATGACTGCAGTCCTTGGGACCTGGGTTCATTTCCCTAGTACACCAGCGTAAAACTAGAGGACGCTTACTTTTGTCAGGAGCTGGTTACCACACAAAGGCAGGTGTTCCAGCGTAACCACAAGTGGTGGTAACCAGTTCCAGTGCTGTGATCAGGCTGTAGATACTGGATTTCAAAGGCAGCTGATCTTTTTAGTTTGCATAAATTGTCACAAGTTGTTATTCTCCACACACACACACACTGCTTCCAAAGAATAGGCAGCATATGCAAAGGCCCAGCTTGTCCTGGTTTGGAATCAGCTCTAACAACAAACTTGAAAGCCTACCCAGCCTGAACCTCCCATTGCTAAGAGTGCTGAGCGCAGAGCTTTTTTTTCCTTACCGCTCATAACAGCGCCAAGCAAGCAACAAGATGTGTCAAGTGAGAAACGACAAGCCGAGTGACCCATATTCCGCCCAACCTAGGGTGAAGAAAACCCTGCTTCTTCCCAGATTCTATCCATACACCAGCACCACCAATATTATTTCCATTGACAAAACTGGAATCATTACCCTTGTTCTAAAAGCGCCTAAAAGTCAATCTAACAATAAAATAAAGATATTTTAGAAAACTGGAAAGTTCCCCTGCATCTTGGAAATTAAATACTCCAAGTAAAGAAGTCTAATCACCTCTTTGCTAAGGAAGGATCTCCTCTGTAGCCTAATCTAGTTTTAAATGGGCTAGAGCAAAACAGGAAAGTCAGGAATGATTACTTCAGGAACTGCATCCTTTATAATTAAAGGAAAGCCTACACAGTTGGGAAGTACCAATGTGAGGTTTCTTTCAAAGCTCTGTTCCTTGGATCCTTGATGTATTCAATTAAAAAAAAAAAATCTTGTATTTTTAATGCCGTTAAGCAAAAAAGGGCAAATTTTGGTTTGACAAAAGCTACATGGCTACATTTTGAAAAACAAATTCAGGAGCTGCTTTGAAGTGGAAATTCTGGCTCCTGCAGTCTGGGAATGAATAAAAAGAAACAGAGCAAAGCTTTGATTGTGTTCTCCACACAAAAGCCCTTGCTTGCAAAAACTGCATTTCCAAAACCAGAACTAAGAGAAGCGATATCCAGGTTTGAAGGTTGTATTAGGAGGATTTCCTATCCTTATTTACTGAATAAATTAGAAAACCCAATGGATCACTAACACAAACATGCAAGTGAAAGGAGCCTTAATTTCTCTAAGCATCTTGTTAGACTGTCTACTCAGTGTGATTCCAGAGGTGTAACAGGGAAAGAATGAAATCAGCAAAAAGCAAGAGTAACATAATTCTATTTCTCTCATCATTTTGTAGAACTGGTAAAGCTGGTGCAGTGACTGTTGGGAAAAATCAAGTCTCCCAGATATCAAAAGAGATAGCAAAGCTGTTCCAGGCTGTTAATCATCAACATTAAAGTAAAGCGGTTTAAAAGAGTAAATAAAGATCAGATCCACCATATCACAGGTTTTGGTTTTGCTTAAGACTAAGCAATATATGCAAAAGTTAACACAGAAGTTTCAGCAGCTGATTTGTGTTCTGCTAAAAATAGATAGAACATTGTTTAAAGAATCCCAACTGCGATCACCACCATGGAACAGGTGAAAAAATATGGGACCTACACTTTCTTGCTAACAGTTATGCAACCTTTTTCATACTGAGGATAGCATGAGCACTACCTAAGAGATACCTTTAAAAAAAAAATCCCAATACTACAGAAAAATGAGTTTTAATAAAACTCAAAAAACCCCACATATACAAACCCTAACTTGTTAATGATTTAGTATTCCTGCAAGTGTTGACAGTTGATATTGCACCATACAGTCTTTCAAATGTACAACAGCTGCTTTATACATCTTCGCATGGACATACTCACAACTTGCAAGTTTGAGAAATCACAGGATGTGACACCAGATTAGCTTCTCCACTGATAATTTTTTATGCTAAAAAATTATTAGTCCCTAAGGCAGTAAGAGCAACCCTGACCTCCACTGTTTTCTTCCACACAAAGCCATTCATTCAGGCATGGGTTGTCAGTGGTAGGTATCTGCCAGTTGGAGACATTGCTTGTTCCTGCTTCTTGGCACTGCTTTTTGCATTTGATCGAGCAGTGTTTTGCACGGGTTTGAACTATGGTTTGTGGAGGAGAGAACTGAATGAAGGATATTGGATTGATGATACCATCTCTTTGCATCTTGTCTTTTCTCATCTGGTTTGTCCAAATGTGAAAACATGATTCCAGTTAAATTCCACACAACCTGAACCACAGTGTGAATGACATTTTACCAAGCCTACACATAGAACCAGTGGCAGCACAGAATAAAAGAGCTGTTGGACTTAAGAGGTTCTTATGATGAAACACTGAAATACTCCATACACATAAAACAGCTGAATTAAGATTGCTATGAGACCTTTAACTTCAAATTTACTCCCTAGCTTGTACAAATCTCAACTGTAAACAGTTTAAGTGCCTAGTTATAGGGCAATTAGAGTATTTTACTTCTTTTACTATTCTATCACATTACCTTGTAATTTGGTTACTATATTGTAGCAGGCTAAAATAACACTTTGAATAAATCTCAATTAAGGTGGCAAGTGAGTTTTATATTTTTCCCTGTTCTCTGGGGGGAAAAAAGAGAATCAGACCTGTTTGAAATAATTCATTTTCTGGGTGAAAGTTACCGTGCTCTCTTTCTTAAAGGTAAATAATTTCTGAGCAGCTAAAATGGTTTTAGCTGATCGCAGGCAGCTGAGGAAAATGAAATATAGTTCTCACACTGTACAGTTCCAGTGCAAACTGTCTGCTTTTAAGCTTTAAAAATCCATAACATTGATAGAGTTGGATAAAGAGCTATGAAATATCACAAATATCTGCAATAATTGAGGTTAAAAAAAAAATCATTCTTTGAATAAAAGCCCTATCCAAACTACAAGTTTTTAATAGATGCTTAATTCATAAAAAGTTTGAACAGACCTAGAGGGACACACCAGTTGCTTCAAGAACTTGTTAGTAACACTTGTCAGAATGTAAGGAAAAATCTTTTTAAGTATGACACTTTTCTTTAAATTATTACTATTGGGGAAAGATGCAAAAGTGATTATTTTTTGTAGCTTACCAAAATTATATTTGAAATAAAAACCTGAAGTCTAACTTAAAATGCTAAGTTATATAATGGAGATTTTACCAGAGTTGTGAGCTGCCTTGGTCACTTATTTAAGATAAGGGTTAAGGGCAGAGAAGAATAGAGCAGCATACAGGTACACAGTGGCCAGGATAAGCACATTATTAGAAATACAGCAGTGCCACAAAACATGCGAAGACAGCAGCGTAGTAAGGAACTAGACCTGAGGGTGCAGAGGCAAAGGTTGTTGGCTTCTCCACCTGCACAGTGGATGACTCAAGGTTTTAAATTAGCCCTTGGGAGGTAGGGAAAGGGACAGGGCTGGTACATTCGCGCTCTGGAAAACTGTCCTATTTGCAGCTTCCCGAAGTAGGGTCTTCAGCTATGATGCACACATAGTGGCTCAAGCTTGTACACTGACTTTAATGATCCCCATATACCACCCTGAACCAGCAATTAAACCAAGTCTGTTGTGCTCCACTGTTTTCAAGTCTTCTCCTGTTGGTTATCCCCTCCTTTGCAGTTTAACCTGCTCAGACATTCTCCACCCACAAAGACAACTAGAGGAGGAGCCGGAACATAACTGGTATTTCATTATTTCAGCCACTGTTTGGCGTCCTTTTCATGTCCTAACAAATGCAAGAGAGATCTTCAGCTACATGTGTACCAGCATAGCCTCTTCATCAACAGTGGCACCCCAGCTGAAGATTTGACCCAAGCTAGGAAGCTAGCTAAAAATAGGTATACATTACAAAAAGTAAGATGAAAAAATGAACAGGGTTCCCCCATTTGAATGTTATAGCATTATTATGAAAGAGCCCTTTCTGGCAGCTTGTTTAAATGTGTTATTTATAGCACTAGCTTCTTCAGTTCTTCAACAGGTAAGTCTTATAAAAAACTCTGTTAAACTGAATTTCTTACAGAACATTTTTTTCTTAGCATTTTACAGAAAATTAGAACTAGCTTTTCCAAGCAACTTAAATGCAAGGGTTTTTTTAATGCTATCACATTTACATCATTAGCTAACAATTTTCCTGTTAATAAATTTTCCTCCCTTCCAGTTCAGAAAGAAGTGCTCTTAAAAGCACTTAATAGAATAATGATACAAGAAGTAGAAAAGCAAAACTACTACTGTAACATGTACTACTTCTCTAAAATAAAAAGCAGTTCTCATAGGTTGGAATACTTAGTGGCAACATATAAAATCTCATTAACACCTATTCCACTCTTTATCCAAAGACTATTATAAGAGTTACTCTAATTTTCCCTTATAAAACAGACAATGTTAGAGACCAGCACATGCTAACGATTCAAACCATAATCTGATGGGGGGGGGAACCAAAACAGAAGAGAAAAAAAAGGAAAGAAAAAGAAATTCCTACCTTTATGATGTTGCAGTCAAAGAGAACATAAGCACATTAGCAGGGAAGAGGCATTAAGCTCACCACTTTGACAAAAGTAAACACGCCCTATCTACAGAACTCCTTCAAATTCTTCAGAGACCCACCCAGCAAAGCTGCACTTCAAGATTTCTGACTGAAGGCAATCCTGATGTCACATGTGTCTACTCGGTGAAACTCTGGAGTAGTAATGCCGAGTGCCTTCCCTTATGCTTGTTTCAACATAGTAGGTGAAGAAATGTTGGAAGTCACATGGTATTCTGTTGCACGATGAGAATTCATCTCAAATTATATTGCTCTATACATGCATGGGAGGATGCTGTGCCTGCTGATTGTGCAGAACAGTAAACCCCAAATGCATCACTTCACACTGACATTTTTAGATGCATTATTAGATGAAGTATGGGTTTTCAAATAAAGTTATAGAAAGGTTTCTTCTCCTATTGACCAGCCTCAGGAATACTTCCAGCCTCAATCAACTACATGTTTTACAGAAAGTGTTCCAGTTCCTCAGAAGATATAAAGTGGAATTTCTGAAATTCCTAAAGCAGAGGGAAACATACACTGAGTGTATGTTTGGTTAGAGATACCATACAAACATGTAAATTTTACTTAACCCTATGTGATTTTTTTTTTTTTTTTTAAAATTCCATGCCTAAGGAATAAGGTTGAAAGTCATTCCTCACCAGCTCTCCCCAGTTTCAAATAATAAGTAACAGCGTTCAGAAGTGCTGGCATTACTTAGCATTCTGGTGAGCAGGACACCTCAATGTTGTTGGAAGGGAAGAAGGAAACCTCACCGACAAGCCAGGAGCAGAGAACCTCTTATTAGCCCTTTCTTCCTGCTTGCAGTCAGCAAACAGCAACCATGCAATAGGAACAGACATGTCAAAGCTGGACCAAAGCTCCACCTCGCCCAGCATACTGCCTCTGAAGGAAGCTAATAGCGGATGGCTACGGAAGAGTACAAGAACTGAGTAATAGTAACTGATGATACCCCCAGCCTTCAGTAGTTTGGGGCTCATACACTTCCTAAACCACAGATGGTGTCTATGTAAATAACACTGGAGAGGTTTCCCCCCCGGCCTTGATTTCCACAACTCCCTTTTGAGCATATTGAAACTTTCATCATAATCCGTAAAACTGCAATAAAAGAAGATGTGACCAAGGCAATATTTGGATCCTGTTCATTTATTTCCCTCCAGAGAAAAGTTTGGGTTTGTTCATATAGCCTTTTTTTTTCCCTTTCTTTTTGAGGTATTATATTTTGCAGCTATTGCAAGTCTTCAGTCCTTCCATAAAACTATGAGCGGTATTCAATAAACTGATGCACCAGAGAAATATTAAACATGAAGGATTATTTCAGAAAGGTAGTATTATGGCTTTGCTCTTACTTTAAATTATCTCCATACTTTCCCACATCTGAACCACTAGTATGAACAAAGCAGAACATTTAGGAACACTTTGCCAATTAGGAAAGCCTAGAGCAAGCTGATTCATATATCACTTGGTTAATACTGTGCCAGTAATGTAATAGGTAATTGGCAGAAACACCTCTTATGCCTCAATCCACAATTTCTTCACTGCTACACTAAATTGCAAAAAACACTTTTGTTTGACTGGAGCAAATGTGGGGCTGCTACAAATAACAAAATGGGAAAAAATGTTTTTACATACTTTTTGAGAAGCATTTGCTAGGTAGCACTCACCACCTATGTAGGACTCTATTACAAGATTAAAGATATTGCAATAACAAGCTAACCATACTCTCTTGATCAAAGCTGCCCACTGACCTTTCAATTATTGCTGCACTTTCGTAGTACTTATCCTTCAGGTATCTTAACTTTGAATGCTGCAAAAAAGAAAACCAAACAAAAAAACCACCTTAGTCTGTACGTCTCACTGAGAGAAAAAAAAAACACAAAAACCAAAAAACTAAGTGTTACTACTCCTTACTTGCAGCATAATACCTACTCAATCATACAACAATTAAATATAACTAGATAATGGAGGCATGTATTTGACCCAAATAATTATTTCACATATCACTGGAAATTATGTATGTTTTCTGTGAAAAAAATATTAGAACAAACCACAAAAAATTCACAAAATTCAATTATTTCCACTTTCCAGCCAGTTAAATACATATATTAAATTACACTGAATCCATACATTGGATGTGAGCTTTCACCTGAGCTTCTAAGCAGTTACATAAGAAAGATTATAGTATTAGTTAACTTTCTCAGTAGAGAAAACATCTTGGCAAATCTTTGAGACTGTATTAAATCTTAAACTTCTAGAATCAGAGCTAGTGTGTATGATGGCACCTGCAGGGGAAGAAGGGGAAAAAAAAAAAACCACAAACAACCCCAAAACCTAAGGGTTTCTTTTGTTTTCCTTTATATAAAAAAAAAATTCATCTGGGGAACCCACAGACAAACTAATTAATAATGTTATATGCCATAATTGAAGACTAGATACCTGATTTTGAACAGAACAAGCATTAAGATAATAAATACTTATTGTCCACGAATGGCATTGCAGGACTAAGTCAGGAATACACACAATTTGAACACATAAGCTGAAGTCTTCAAAACACACAAATCTTTCTAAATTATTGTTTCAGAACTTGGTTCCTGTGAATTTTAATAAGAATTAGAAAACTCAATACTTTGAGAATCTGGGCCTTAAATAACAAGGAGGAAGATGACAATTGGATAGAAAGGGGATGTCAGTAGTAATACTGGAAGGATAAAGACAGTGGAGAGAAGTGAAAGAACACAAAACCACACCACTGCTGACCCAAGCCACCATCACTTCACTCAAATGCAGAGAACAGGATTATTAATAGACTTCAAATATGCCTTAGGAAAAAGGCTCCAGGAAGAGACATTGACATTACCTGGCGAGTGCTTTCTAACCAATTTCTCTCGCACACTTAACAATTGAGGGATATAAATACCACAATTATCCTATCTCTTTCAAGTTGTTACAAACTCTTGGCTGTATTTTATTTAAATACTGAACATACAGTGTATCAATAAGCCTCCAGGACAGCAATTAAGAATGCTCTCATACCCAGAAGCACAGAGATGTATGTCTGTTTTAGTGAAGAATTAATTTGGTTACAGTTTGGTCAGCATTCTTTATGCAAAAGCCTAGTTTGTTTTGTCTTTAAATTACCCTTGGTGAGATTTTTTTCTTTCCCCTTGATTTAGCATCACCTTGTCCATACTTGTCAAATTCACCTTTCTAATAGCCAGAAACACTAGAGCAATTCAAATATAACTGCATATCTATACGAGGTACTTTCACTAAGTACATTCTAATACGTTTGGAAAGGTAAATTTGGCAAGAAGAGTTACTTCGGTTGCTCATATTTATAGTAAGCAGTGTGTTAAAACTTGCGTGCTACTCACAAAATCTTAGCAAGAACAACTGTATCTAAGGACTGACTTCTATAGTTCACCCTTTCCACTCCAAATACAGCACTGCTAATTCACTCAAATAATACTCTCGTGTGCTATTACTATCTTAAGATGCAGGAGACTAGTACACAAAATCTTCTGGCTGCAACACTAGAGATATAACAATTAGTCCAACCAATTAATTCAGAGGGTTTTTAAATTCATTTCCAACAGTCCAAATAATACAGGATTAAAAAAAAGATGGCTTGTTAAACCAGTGCTTCCAGCTCCAAGGATCAACAGCCATATGAAAATAAACCTCAACAATTTGTAACACTTGCACATAAGACAACACTGCAAATGTTGTTTGATTACATTACTAGAAGACTCTTACAGCGTCAATCTTTATCCATCCACAGAGAACACAAGTGCAAGATACAAGCATTTGCTTGGTGAAACTGAAAGGCAATCCCTTTGATGCTTCACAGCCAGCAATTCCCCCCTCTGCATCAGGTCATAATTGAGAATTACAGAAAACACTGCCATCATACTGGTCAGTATTTTTAGCCTAGGTGAAGAAAAACTCCTTTAGAGGGACCAATATTCTGTTGAAGATGGCCAAGTACTAGATTATCCCTTGAGGAGATAAATAATTTTAAAAAAAGGAAAAAAATTGGTTGAGTTTTACATTTGCTGCATAATGGATCTTTGCCTAATTCTCACAGCAGCTGTAGTGGTGTCAGCAGAAAGAGAACACCATTTCATACATGATTTTCTTCACGAATATAAATACTGTCAAGAAAGCCAAGTACTGGAGGTAAGTTTCCAGAAAGCATTAATTTCTGCTTTAGTTAAACCCCTACATGAAATAGGTATAAAAGGTCCGTAGTTACAAAGTTACTCTAAGAGCTGACAAACTCAGAAAGATTACATTTGAAGATAAAGCTAGCAAGCAAAGAATGAACATTGTGAATGGAGAAACAAGCATACAGGATTTTGTCATTTGACAACAAATCTTTTTTACTTAACCAGTACCTGGTGTTTTGCAAGACAGGCTTCAAAATCTTATCTTTGTTTTCTATGTAGCTATTACTTCCTTCAAAGTAGCTATGGACATTTGGAAGCTCTTTGAAGCTCCACAGAAAATCTTTCAGGTTTCAACTCTAGCACCAGGATGAGATGGGGCAGATCCTTGGACAACTACGATTAGCAGCTAGAACTCCTGACATAGTTTCAGGATATCAACTTACAAACCTTCCCTACAACCTTTTAAGGAAGCCAACATTCAGCAGTACAATTACTTTTGAGGTTGTGTGTGCTACTTTTCCCAACATTTCACAATTTTTTTCAAATCTTCCCCCTGAAAGGACACCGCTGACTGACAAAACTTACGTTTTGCAGCACAGGTAAATAGGAACCAGAAATAACTAAGGACGTTGTAATTCTCCATGCAAGCTTTTTACCACAAAATATATTGTTGTATTCCTCCCTTCCTTGCTATGTGTAAACCAGCAGCAAGCCAGCTTATCTATTAAAGGGTGTCTCTGACAGTTATCAGCAATAAACTCATTTACACAACATTTAAAAAGACAATGACTTGGAAAAGCTTAAATCCCTGAGATGTTACTCAACCAAGTCCAGGTCCATGCCTGCTGTTGAGCTAGTGATAGTAAAAGACATCAGTATCATCCATTCTGACACAAAAAATTGGCTTCTAACAAAACTTCAGAGTGAACCAGGTAGCCTGAAAGGGTTGTACAAAGTATAACAAGAATTTACAAATCCATTTTGATAATTCTTTAAGGGAAAATACACAGAAGTAAAATTGTAATGACCACAGTATTTTCACTCCTACTGACACTAAAAGGCTGTGATAAATACTTGATACTACTTCAGACACCATCGCAGATTGACTTTGGAGGAAGTACAAACAATGCTTGTTTTGCAGTGGTAAACAGGGACACAACCAAGGCTCCTTATTCCCAGCTTTACAAGAGTATCGTAAGTATAGAAATTCTCAAGGTTGGTTTTTATTCTTGTATTACAGGATTA
Source organism: Calonectris borealis (assembly GCF_964195595.1). NCBI lineage: Eukaryota > Metazoa > Chordata > Aves > Procellariiformes > Procellariidae > Calonectris > Calonectris borealis. The sequence continues at coordinate 4,185,772 of NC_134322.1, read as the reverse complement.
AAACTTGTATTACAAGTCTTAAAACTAGAATGGAAAGCAGTCATAAAAATATTGGAGGAAATCCAGTTTGAAGAATCACAAGCATGGAACCACCTGGATTCAGCTGTAATTGCAATCAAGCTCTACAAATATTCAAGTTCAAAAATATTCCTTTTAAAAAGCACATCCTGCAAGCAACTTCTAGTGCTAACTGCTTATCTCATTAAAGCATAATTTATTCTATTGATGTTGAAGGTAAACTCCTCAAAACAACTGCATAGACATAAATGGAGACTGTGAACATTTCAGGGTAAGTCCTCAGATAGAAAACTGTCTCCAGACAGGTCACCTGATTTGTTCTATGTCTTGCTTTGACATAATACAAGAAAAGTTGTTAGATATCAATATCCAAAGGTAAGGCACATCAACCTCCTGGTAATAACTGACCTACTTCCTAAGTTCTAATTTAACATTGGTAATAGGTTCTGCAGCTGAGTTAATTTGCTCTAACAAATGAAATAACAGGTCTGCCTAAAAATGTTAGATAGTAAAAACTCAAGAAAAAAAAACAAAAAACAAAACCAAAACCCAACCACCCCACCTTATATACTCACCAATGGATTAAAATACAAATTCTTTTGCAAGGTGTTTTCTTTGTGCTAGACTTTTTGAATATAGCCATAGAACTACTAGCTACCTTCACTGCTCAACATTCATTTTGTGTGCAATACAAAAAAAGTTGACTCACATCAGTTTTACTCCATCTTAGGTCCTACAGTTCATAAATGGTAAAATATCAACACATTAAGGTATCTAGTTGCCAGATACAAACCACATTTACCCATTTTTACCACTAAAACATTCTGAGAATTAAAACAATGGCTTTCTGAGAAGAGAAACATGTGGGAATGATCACTACTAACAACCAACTGGGCACACAATCAACTTCATGCCTGTAAGAATTAAATACAGTTGGATTGCAATTGGATTTGCTGTATTCAAAAATCAAAAGTTATGGCTCCTACACTTCTTGCTAAATTCTACACACTGTTCTGAGATATAAAAACTTTTTTGAAGTAAAAGTTTAGACAGTTGTAATAATCACTAACAAAAAAGACTAGCACTTAACAAAACCGAAATTATCTCTCCATTCTGCCTTTCCCACTCTGCTTATCTTACCAGTGTCTGAGAAATGTTGTTTTAATTTAGATACTTCCAACTGGCAAAGTATAGACCAAGAAATGCTGACCAATACTATGTTCAGTGAAAACAATGAAGTTACTCAGTTAAAATAAACTAGTCAACAAAGGCTAGATTAGAAAAGAAGTGAGGAGAGTGGAAAGGATTTCACTGAAATGTAAGTACCTACCTACCTAAAATTGTGATCTTGAGAAACTCTTGCTCAACTACCTTGCCAAAGGCACTTCCCTTGTTTGAACTGAAAAGTTCCCAAGTTGTCTCGAGTTGCATCTTTGAACACGCCCAGAGGCATTTTAGTCCTGACAGAAATGAGCAACTCAGCATCTACAGCATAACCAAGTTCAAACAGTAAAGAGAAACGAGGCATTCTTCTGCCCTGGACAACAAGAGGTTAGTTTTTAATTAACGTAACTATAAACATGAATGGAAAAGTTTCCATTCATTGACATTCTCACCCACTCCTATACACAAAAGTTATCTCAGGAAGAAACCAAAGCACAACGAATGCACAGAATATTCAAATCTCCTACATGCCAGTGAAGGGGATCACTCTTTCCTATATAACTGCCAAGTCATTACAGCTCTCATCCTGAAAGAATAAGACTGAGGTTCAAACCTTCCTGTCTGAGAATCCATACCATTCAAGGGTCCCTGGAGAGCACTGTAATTTTCAGCTAAATTATCCCATAAGCTTCACCTAGTTTTCTTCCTCTCCCAATAGTGTTGATTCACCAGTTCAGAGCTCAAGACTAATCTAGAAGATGGCCACAGAGATTTGGGGGTCAGAGTCACCTGCTCCAGAGACTGTTCGTCTTAACTCATTATCTATTTTAATTTAACACTAAACAGCTATTTAAAAGGAAGCTAGAACTTACTTGGTTCTCAATCAGAATAGAGCACGTACCTTCAAGAGACGATCCTAAAAGGAAAACTGCTTCTTACAGTTCTGATGAGATTTTTACAGTAGTCCCTGTCGTCAGTACTTTCCCATTGCCTAACCCCTGTAAGATCATTACAGGCTGCACGTTAAGTGTGACAACATTAGGTGGCTTCCTGCTAAGTGCACACACTGGTTTGGATCCTGTTCTGAACTAACTCTCCCCAGGCAAAGTCTTAGACACTTACTTTTCAGGTTATTCAAATTAGATCTAATAAAAGATGTAAGTGTAAGAATTTAAATTCAATATCCATCTCACTGCACTGCAGACACTTAATTTCTAGTTAAGTTTCTGATTTAACAAATTTATTAAGTATACATTCTATACAAAATATGTAATTGATGTTGATGCGAGGAATTCTGTTGGCATTACCTAAACTTGATTTTAGATATAATGCTCCACTCACTAAAAAAGTGTGCCACTACATAGGCAATATATGCATTAGTCCCACATCTACCTTTCCTTTTAATTAAAGGAATATACCACAAAATATTAAGAAAAACTAAATTCAACTTTCAGTGAAGCGGTAACGCTGCTGATTAAATCAGGCAAACAGTAAAAGCTAAAAAAAGTACATCCTAGACATCAGTTAAGCACGTCAGCCAAGAGAAGTGTGGCATGAATTATTGTGATTGCAGTAGCACATCTGAATGTCCATTTAGAGCAAAGCACCGATGCAGAACATACAGTATAAACACCAAAACTGTCCCCAACTAAAATATTTTATTCAGCTCAACCTCTAAGCAGTCAAGTGTTGCATTAACACTGCACTGTAGTCCATAAATCACTATCAATCTGGCAATGACTTCATATATAGAATGACATTAAGTATAATTGACAATACTTTAAGTATCATATATTGTTGATATGCTTTCACATTAGTCATTTATTATCAAATTTTGAATACCTAACAATTAATCCTTATACACCATACACTGACATACATACCATGAATAAGCCTAGGACCCTAAGGTAATGGATCATATCACTGAATGCAATTGCAATTTTTTAAGGTGTCAACCTGTTTATCCTGTTTCAGGTTAAATACACTGACAGGTGCAAGAGGCATGAGCTTTAGAAGTCATTAATCTCATGGAAATGTTCCCTAACATACTATTTAAAAAATCACTAGAACACTTCTTTGGATTAGTGTGGATTCACATTCTTACTGATCTTCTCAATGTGGCTCAGTAGTTTCAACAACGCAGATGGATTATATGGGAAAAGATTTCTTCTCTGCAACCTAGAAATAGCTTTTTGCAGTTCTTCCAGACATTTGGTGCATTTGTAAAGCATTATTCTTAGGGGAATGATGTTATCCGAAGACACCATACAAGTCAAACAGGATGAGGTATCAGATCCCTTTTGTTTCAGAGACAACACTTCAGACTTGAGTGTATTCTGTTTATCACCTGTGTAGCTGCAACCAGTTTCCCGTATCCTTTTCTCAACCTCTTTATTTAAAGGCACCTGCTTTGTGTTTACCAAGCACTCTTTTCCATCTGATTCTAATTCAGAGTCTTCTGAGCTGTCATAATTAACAAGGCTTTGAAGAGAACCCAGCAGAGATGTACTATCAGTGCATACCAATGAGTTAGACTGGTTAGACTCTGCAACTTCATTATCACCTTGCTCTGTTGTAAACACTAAGTAATTGTGAGAATCCGCCAAAGATATCAGAGTCTGTGGTTCTGGTTCACAACAAGCAATTTGCAAACTCTCATCAGTCATACAGCTTTGTTTTTCTTGATGGGGTGGCTTGACAGAAGAAATTGATTGAAAAGTGCCATGTTTGGTATCAAAATGGTTACAGACATCTACAAACTGATGCCAGTCTTTTCTAAGAAGCTTTAAGTACCTTACCAAGTACTCCAGAAAGCAAGTTTCTGATGAAATCAAAAAATCTAGAAGTACTGTGGAATCAAATGCGATTTTTTCTAGAAAAAATAAAAAGATACAGTGAGGATTATATCCACTTGCATGCGTAAGGAAGTTCCAGGTTTCCTCCTCTTTTTGGCTTAAGTTATTAGCAGCATCATGCCGTAACCTGAAAAATAAATCATGAAATGGATTAAATTCAATGGAAGTTTACAGTTTTTTTTTTAAAAAACAGGTATGTCCAGAAAATGGTATTCTTCCTCTTTTTTGATTTTGTCAAAAATTAAAAACCAAAAAAGAAGTTTTTATATTAGAATGAGAAAGAATGAAGGCAGGTGGGGCTAGGAGATCGGACAGTTTAGGAAGCCAAAGCACTTAAAGCAGGCCTTCTTAAACAGCACTCCTCCTTAGGAAACATTCTGGAATAAACAAAGTTACTTACAATACATGAATTGTTATTTTAATACTTTGTAAGACTGAACAAAGATTAACTTGCAGGATGCTAAGCACATCGGAAAAGAGTGACCTACTTTTATTTAGGTGTCTAAGAAGAATTGTGTTTATCTAAGATACTACTTCCAATATCTCCACATTTGAAGCTTGAGGGACCTTTTATAAATTAGGATAATATCTTGTACGGTAATTTAAACAACAATGAAGCAGTGAACGTTCAGGACAAATTCATGAAGAATACATTTCAGTTGTTAGCAATAACAGTGTTTATGAACTAGCTAGAATTAACATGGGTCCAATCCTTAGAGGGCTATTTTGCCAGAAGTCCCTGAATTCTTGAAGTTTAATTATAATATCCCATTCTTGTCAAACTCTCAGTGTTGAAAGAAAACAGCCTTGCCCTTTTATCTGAAGTGCCCTTCACCACTATTTTAGATTGTGAAGTCAATTATTCTGAATTACAGGATATGATAAAGTATTTAATAGGAAACTGTTGCACAACTCCCTCATTTCAGTCCAAAAAACACTTAATCAAAATATCAGCAAAGTTAACTGCTCTTACACCACACATTATTACCCTGTCCCGAGGTTTGTTTTTTTTTTAATTATTAAAAATATTTTTTTCTTTATACAAAAGCAATCAATGGAAATGCTATGTATATCACAATAACCTCACTAAATTACAATTCTTCATTGTTCTGTCAAATAGAATGTACACTAACCTATCAAATTTTAAATAAATGAGTAATAAAGCTTTAGCAGCTTCCCACATATCATCATCTTGCTCTATGAAAATCAAGGACAGCCATTCACAGTGATGTACAACTGGGTGAGACTGTGGGGAAGACTTCAGATGACTCCTCCAGAATATCAACAGCTCGGACATGAAACTCTGAAAGTCTCCTGAAAAAAAGCAGTAACCGTGAGTTTTGCTATACATTTTTTCTTACTAAACAACATACTCTTTTTATTTTTTAAATTAACAGTGCATAACAGTTCATGAATGCATTTATCATTCCTTAGCTCAACTGATTTAACACAGCATCAAATTTTATAGATTCGTTCTTTCTTCTTGGTACCAAAGAAATCAAGAAATATTTGCAGAAAACCATAGGCGGTTATGTAACCTTAAATTCAATGTGAATGGCTACTCTGTTAAACTCTAAACATACCAAAGTTTAGATGCCAATGTTAGAAACTATAAGTAACCTGCAGAAAATTAATTTACTCATTAGGTACAGGACTCCTGCCCCCCCTGGCCCCAGACAGATAAGGACACAATTTGTTCATCTAACATTCTTCATTTCTTTGGATTTCAAGGAAGAATAATCAGAGGTGACCTAGAAAGTTTTGGGCACAACAGGGTGAATCCTCTCACACCTAAGCTTGCAGATTAATGAACAAGATTACACCTCCAAAAATTTGCATATATCAGGAAACCTTCAAAAATGTGACTATACTACACAGCTGGGATTTATACTTTCCTTTAGCTCCCCAATTAGGTAGCTTCATTGGTACATTACTAACTAAAGAAAGGTGAATTGTAATCAAGTCAATGCCACAGATGTAATGATCCAATAAAAGTACTTTGCTGAGATTTCATCTCAGGTAGTTCTTCCCATATGAAATAATAAAACAATTGTAATGTTTTTACAGGATTGAAGCAAAACCCCCCAGTGTGATTCACTGTAGAAATTAACTGCAATGATCTACAGTTGATGGGAATAAATTGTCATTTCTACAATAAAACAAAATATGGAGTAGCCATATTCTTTATAAAATAAATTCTTCACGGATGATGTACTTTTTCAAGTACATATGGGTTTGGGATAAAGGTACCTTCATGAGATGGTCTAAAATCCTTGCTGAAAGGATTAACGTAAGCAGCGTTTTTCCTGCAAATCCTCATTTTTCCCCTCCCTCTAAACACTGCATTCCTGGATGGGAAAAGCACCTCAAAATTTATGCCATTTTAGTGCAGTAGCTTACTCATAAAAATAACTTCGTATTCATATGACAGACAGACTCTTTCCCTTAAGTCAAGAAACTTACCTCTTCAATACTAATGACATACTATAAAAAGATTCTTTACGTCTGAACGTACGTACCAGTTTTTCATGTAACACAGCATACATTCAACGTTTAGAAAACAAAAAAAATATAGTGACGTATATCTTTACCCCAAAAGTACTCCTTAATTAAGAACTCTAATGCTGTGGAAGTACACTATGGCTCGAAGAGCACAGTTGCATCATTTATATAAACAGTGATTATCACTTTTGAAAAATTTCCTGCAACATGGGAATCAATTCTTCTTACAAAACCATCATTATGTGGTTTTCCTTAATATTTGACTTTAAGATTTGTTTTTCCTCTTAGCAAATAATAGGAACAGCAAATTACCTCTGTTATTAATAGTTACTATTCGGACTGAAATTCTTCTCTATAAATCAAAGCTATCTGGAAATTACTCTCAAAATTGAAATGAATTAAAGTTAAGCCACTGTAATTCATGTTAATAAAAAAAGATAAGATCAACCAGCTTCCCGGAAGGGAATTTAGCATATTAAAGCATTTTGGTGCTTGTTTTAACCACTTAATTTAATGTCACTAAAATAGAAGCACCATTCCTTTCAACTTGAAATTCCTCTTGACAGTTGGAGTATTTGAATCTAATTAAAGAACTCATTTTTGTGTCATGAATCTGGAAAAGAAAGGAGAATTTTTTTCTTTAAGAAAGAATTTTCATAGAGACATCTAAAATAGATTTAACCTACATTTTTTCTATTCCCTTTTTCTCAGACAATCTCAGTCTCCATACATTTTTCAGAATGTGGACCATAAGTAAAATATTCTCTACAAATACTTAAAAAACTCTAAGAATGCAACTGGCATTACAAATATAACATCTTCCAAAATCTGGAAAAAGTGTCAGAAGCTGTCTTGCAGAAGTCTGTGGCTCTTTTGCAGTCAAATGAACTAAAAATTGATTTTATGCTTACTACATAATGTAGAAATATAAAAAGTAAAATAACATTTACATCTAGAACTTGTATTAAAATGCCTCAATATATTTAAGATGCTGTAAAATTTCATCCTTGTTTAAAAAGAAATATAAATTGGTTTTTTACTTTTTGCCACATCATCAATTGGCTGACAATACAGAACACCCATTCTCACTTGTATTTGACTAGAAACACTGCTTCAGAACTGCCTTTCCATTTTTGCCATGAAGCCTGTAATCCAGGGACAGCAAGCTGCTTTAATCATAGAATTTGCACATCCACGTTCACCTGGCTTAGCATCAGAAGATGTGCATCATGTGCCTCTCAGAGGTAAAGAGGCAAGCGGAAAGATGGGATTCCAGGAGTGTCTCTCAGGCAAAAAGCCTCACCCCACCACGTCAATACAGCATAGGGGAAGACTACTAACTGGCTACTAGCGTGACACAGCAACATGTCCTCTCCCGTCAGGAACGCAAGTTACACAGCATTCCCTTGCCATCCCACTGCCTGCCTTGTGGCATAGCCCTAGCACAAGAGCCAGATCTGCTCTTCTACTAATCTAATTCATCTATTCAGTAGAACAAACATACTCAAGTAAGCAGGTATGAAAAGTATGCCTAACACCTACTAATTCAAAGAACTAGACCTATAAGTCAGGGTGAAGAACACAACTACTATACCCTCCCAACTCCCATAATTTTCCTGTCTTTTACTTTACAGCTTCATTATTTTTACCTTTTCTACCACTGCTGGTTTTTGCCCTATTGCATAATTTGTCCAACAGTAATGCCTAGTACCTTCAACCAAGATAATGGTACTTGCAGGTCTACCTCCACATTAGAAAACAAAAAAGAGAGTGTTACCTGCTGTTCCTTTTAGTTCCCCACCCTGAATAGAGTAGATGCTTCTGCTATGGACCCTCTTTTCCAACTGGAGAAGAGCCTGGTGTTCCCAAGCTAGCTCAACTATTTCAAATATTAACGCATGTTCTTAACAGGAAAAGTTTTCAATCCCAAATGGAGCTGTTTCAAGCCCCCAGTATTGCAGGGCTAAGGACAGGATAAAATGCAAGGAGACAACTAATTAGGCAGGACACAGTGATAGCAGGTTTCCTGGGTGGGTCTTCTTTTTCCTCCCACCACCACTAATTTAGCTGAATTCTATTTGCAGTCTTAATGATAATGTGACTACGAAATCTGAAAGCTTTAAAACTCTTGCTGCTTAATGAACAAAACTAAAAGAGACTATTACCTTTGATTTCAGCTTCTGTAGCAGAGTTCTGAAACTTGAATTCCAGTGCTTTAAGCACAACCAGACTTAAGGCTCTGAGAACAGTTTGGTCAGAACCACCTTGAGTATCATCACCAGGAGGAGCTTCACTGCCTCCAAAGTAGCTGGCCTTTTCACTGAGCGGGATCTGATTAAGCCAAGTCAAATTCACAACCTGCAGAATGGCATTACTCAGTGCAAGCATATCCTCATACAAAGATGGGTTTTGTAAGAACAGTGATCCACTTCCAGCATCTTCTCTAGACTTGCAAAGGACACATTTTTTAAGGAGCATTATGAACAACTTCTTGATTAAATAGTGAATCGATGAGCTAATGAGGTTCAGGACATAAGAAACTTTCAAAAACAATACTCTCTGGCATCTAAACGGTAGTTCTAATTCAATTCTGGAAGCCAAAAGTGCTTCAAGCAGATCTATAAAACTGATCAAATTGTTTGCAGCTTCAGAATAAGGTGAAGTATAGTGGTGACTGTCAAAATGATGGAACAGAATGGAATTATAAAATCCTTCAAGCACGGCATCGAGAGGAGCCAACAACTTCTTCAAAATACCTACAGCAACAAGAACAACGTTATGGAGTGTAACACAGCCAGCTAAATCCTCAAATAAGCAGAAAACAGGCGATTGTGACTATTCTCAGTTTTTAAGCATCTTTAAGTCACTACATTTTTAACAGTACTTTGTCACCCTCGTTGTAAAGAAGAAAATAGCTGTTCTTCAAACAAGCTGCTCTAGGTGAGATTACAAGTAATGTTCCTCCCCCTACTGGGCACTTGCATATCAGTAACATCACAAAACTGCTACGGTACCTGCTTTGGGCAGAACTTTATCTTTCAGTATGTCCTTGATAATAGTTGTAAGAGTCCACAGACATTCTGCTACGTGGGTATTCACAGGGAATCCTGAAAGAGTCTTCAAACTAAAGGTGAGCCAGGTGACATTTAATGTGTTCTAAGAAAATGAGTTCAAAAAATAATCACGTATGCTTTACAATTGCTATGCAAATTAAATTAAATCAAATCATAATACAATGATTTAAAATTGTACATTAAAAAGATTCAAATGTAGGCATAGACAAAACACAGGTAGAAACAATATATCTGTCCAGTGCCTTTTAAGTATGTAGGCCTGCATTTACAAACAAAGTCACATATGCAATGCAATAGAAATTATCTGCATTTTCCAGAAAGGGAAAACCAAACCTCCTAATGTCATGTGACCTACCCAAAATCAGGTGATACTATAGACAGACAATATGTGAATTCATAATTCCCAGACCCAGACAACTTTGCAGGAAATATTACAAACATATTTCTGAGAGAAATCTATATTCAGAGATGCTACCATGGAGGCTACAATACATATTCACCACATATACAGCAAGTAAAAAGACCTCAAGTGTTTGGAATATTCAAACAAGAAAATACAGAAAAGTATTTGATTAACTTTCAATAGGTTATTACTTATTTTTGTCTACTGCATCACCTAACAGATCTCAAGTACCTGTAAAAATATTGATAGTGTAGATTATCAGGTTTTTTTAAATACCTGTATTGCAACCTTAAAGAGAGTATTTCTTGCCATCTAGACACATTTTACCTTAAAATAGTTTCATAAAATTCCAGAGTTTTATATATAAAGACATTCCACCTCACATTACAAACTTCTGCTACACATCTGATCTCCTTTCCTTCTATACTCCATGCCCCTCCTAAAACACCTGAAATACTCTCCTGGAATATTTATTACGTCTCTTTCCTGTCCATCACTTACAACCTAAAACCCCTTAATATACACTTTATGGGAGAACTATCACATAGTATAATCTTGTATAACCTTCACGTTGTAACTGATACTGGAGCTAAACACACTTCAACAAAACTGTGTGGCGTTTTGAGGGGACTAACAGAGTCTGTATGCTGCACATCAGCAGACTGCAGATGTGCCTTTCAGAAAGCTAGAGCAGAGTAGACCTGTGCAGGCCACAGATGGAGGAAAGGAGCAATTCTGATGTCACTCTGTGGGTTTACTTACGAAAGGAGCCTCTTTAGAAGTACTTTTAGATTTTACAGTAGTCATATAGTGACTGCTTTTGTGCCATACAAACACTATAAAAAGTTGTCTCTAGAGTCAAATGGAACAACTTGAAGGCACATATCCACTAAGTCATTTTTTTAAGCTGTGAAAAGTTATACTCACCTCTTCCTTCAGCTGGAAATACACAAGAGATGCTAAACTTTTTGAAGCCATGTGAGATAACAGCTGATCGTAACTACCGAGCAGACAAATCTGCAGACATGTAGAAAGAAAAAGTATCTAAGGCATGTTCCTTTTTTATTCCTCCTTTCACAAAAATCTTTCAAAAGTTTATAAAAGCTTACCAATTTTGAGTCAATTTTTGCCTCCTTCAGAAGAAGGACGAAGATCTCACAGTACTTCTGTCTCATATTGAATTCAATTTCCTGGGACTCTGCTTTAGCAACCATCATCTTAATCAAGGTTAACTGAAGCAGCATCACTTCTCGTGGACAGAATGAGGAGTTCATGTTTGCAAAGCTATTTGATGTATCATCTGTTGTAGGGACAACCACATCTGACATATCAGTGTCCTGATGGCTCCTAATACCACCATCAGTAGATGGCAGATGCATCCGATTACATAATTCATCTCTTTCTGGTGACTGCTCAACACACAAATTAAGTAAAGAGGTATAATGATGGCTTTCCTTTGCTAGTGGGATGCCTACCAGTACTTCCTTATACATCTGCTGCAGAAGAGACATCTTCATTACGAGAACATTCAGTATTCCAGAAAATGCCGTATGTCTTCACTGATTATTCATGGTCCCTGCAAATCAGCTTTGAAGTTATTTTTATCCAGCAAGAGAAATAGAAGTACTATTCCGCATTTCTCTTCTAAGTTACCTAGAAATAAATATTTTGCTATTACTGAACTTAACAGATAACTAGAAAGATACAAAAGAAAAACACACATTTTTAGAGTTAATACTACCATTATTCAACTTATTTTGAAAATACAAATCCACTGTTTAAAAACAGCAAGAGTGACAGTTGCACAAAACTGTCCCAGTGATACATTAAAATGATACAAGAATTACCATGCTGTGAAGAAGCTTACAGTTCCAATATTATACTACTGACACCAACATTAATTTGCTGGAACTAACAAAACCAAAGATGACTATTACGAGGGATTAATTCTGAAAGATATGAGAACTTGGATCAAATCTTTCTCTAAATTGCTAAAACTACTAAAACCTCATTTCTTCTGTGACAGATTCCTCCAAATTTGCAGATTTTCAACTGCAAATTTTCATCTGAACTGGCAACGTTTATTGCTCTATTAAGGCTGGATATGGCAACAGCTCTCTCAAAAAGACAGAACCCAAAGGACAAGTCTTGTCTTCCTCTGCACATAGGCTCAAGGTGAGTGGCGTGAATACACAGGAGGGGAGAAATGGGCTCTTAATTTAGTAAGGAGGACCGAAGAATTCCTTTACGTCTCCACGTGTAGAACTCTTATTCTGTGCACCTACATCTTGAAACACAAAACAGGTTTTCAAATAATGCAAAGGACCAACAATGCCACAGGGCTGGTCTCAAGGGCCCACTGACTGAGAAGTTCAAAATTAAAAAATACTTAAAAAACAAAGTGTAAAACTTACTAAGAGCCAATAAAAATACTTAACCATATTCAGGAAAGGTGTAAAAAAGGAAATCTTTATCACCATGTCAATAGAACATATCTTTCAATCACAACACTGGAACATTTACTATAGCTTAAAAAGAAGAGCTATTAAGAAATCAAATCTCTCTTTAAAGTGTGAGCACCTAAGCACCCACAATTTTCTAACCATTACGTAAATGGCTAGACAGATATCCTATCTCCCCAGAAAACAAAAAGGATATACTTAACAACATCAGGGTTTCTTCTTCACCTATATTAAGAGTGATGTTAGTCTGTAATATTTATCTTTCTAGAACAGTTTTAACATGTTCTCTAACCAGAACTCTTTTAACAAAAAAACCCAAACAAACTCATTACCTTGATCTACTGTGAAGTTAGGAGCAGGACTTATATTGTTTATAGGATCCCTGTCTTTAAGTCTGGCATAATGAACCAGGTAGACTCCTGAAGCCATCTGTCTGTAGTTGGCTTTTATTTAAATGTTACATTTCCCCTTTCTTACCAATGGAAGAAAACAGCTCAGTCTCCCAGAGTAAGAAATTCTAAAGATCTTCCCATCTATGTATCAATTACACCTGCACTTGTCATCACACCAAATATTTTAAATTAGTATTGCTTTTTAGCAGAATATTAGAAAACAAGGACACTATAAAATTCATTATATGAGGCATTTTTGTTTAGTTTTTAACCTTCACAAGTTTTTAAAACACTATCAAAAATTGAGAATTACACCTTCATTTTCACAATTTAATTTTTTAACTGCAACTGAAATATGCATTGACAAAATGGCTTCCTAAAGGTGCAAAGGATTAGGGGTAGACCAAGATATGCTACCCGGACTGCTCACTTCTCCCACCATCGGGCAGTATTTCCTTCAGAAGCGCATCTACAATTAGAGAATAAGAAGTTGCCTGCAGGGACTGATCTACAATTCACTCTGGTGTGGTATTTTTAAAGACACATTCAGCAATGGCTGACCTGACAACTCCAAAATGTTATAGTATATTCTTCACCTAACCCTCACCTGATAGAACTAAGAACCCTTCCCCCACCCTTTCCCATATTCCACATTTTAGATGTTAAGAATAAATCTGATACTTCAGACAATAAATTCCTTCGTTTGCAGAATCTATTTGGAATTCTACTTGAGGTGGAAATTTATGACCTGAAACCTCATAAAGTTTCTTCAGAAATCACTCTGAATATTTTATATAGCTATTGTTCCTATCTTTGAGTTCTATTTCTTCCTAAATGAATACCTAATAAAGTAAAATTATCTCAACACATTTATTTCTGTGTTCAAGATCAACTTGAATTATCATCCTACATGGTAAAGAACAGATCTTTCATGCACAAATTCATACGATACAGCAAAGTTGTTAAGGCAGAAGAGATTTAGAACTCCTCTAGGACACGCACTATGAGATTTTACCTTCACCACATGATACTGGTTGTGCTTTCCCTGATCCTACCATAATACATTTATATTATAACATTAATTTGCAGAACACTTTACAAAAACATCTATGAGGTATGTCTCACTCACACATGACAACAGTTCATGAATAGATGTCCCTAAAGGAAATGAGATGTGAGGGGGCTTATTCTGAAGAAATTTACTTCCAAAAGGGGGAAATGACTAAATTTGTTTCAGACATAGTAAAAGAGCACAGGGAAAAGCTCAAAGCTGAAGAGTAAAGAAAAGCAATCACAGTCATACATAAGAAATGACAAACTCCAACCCTTACTTGTATTATTTATTTGAGTTATTCAGGACAGCATCTAAAAACCAATTAACGTAACGCCTCACAGTGCCAGACTCCTGCATAAACAATAGGAAACAAATGTAAAAACCTTACATATAGGCTGATCAGGCAAAAGACAGAAAGGAAAACTATACAGAAAAAAAGACAAATAAATATTTTTTATACATTATTTTCATGACTACTTTAGTTAGGCTTTAAAATCAAAACCAAAGTCACGTGGAGCTGCAAATAGAATGAGAGAAAAAACTTGACAGAAAAGGAAACAAAGAACTGGAGATGAAAATTCAGATGGCAGCTGAAGCCTGTGAGGTTCAAGGACCATCATAAACCAAGCAAGTGAAGTTTAAGTGGTTGCAAACGCCTCCAGAATATCCTAAATCAGAGTTATAAAATATGTATATTTCTACAGGGTGGGATACTTAATTTAGCACAAAGTCATAGAACGCATTGATTTGACTGGAGTAACACTGCTGATATCACATTTTACTTTTTTTTTTACTAATACAAATGGCTTACAATGACACACAATTACTCAGAGATATTAGTGAAGAGGAACGATTAGAGAAAGCTATTGTCAAGTCCCTATATTAATCTTTCCCTGTTATATATACTATTGAATGTTAATTGCATGAGTCGCAACTGGGAGAAAACAAACTATCAAAAAAACCCTATTTTCATTAAAAAATTAAATCGCATAAAGCAAAATGAAACCAGTCCATGACTTTTGGGTATGAGTCTGAAGGCTCTGAATCTCCTTACAATGCAATGGTTGAATCATTTAAGAAATAAAATATACTTTGGACTATCTGTACCTGCAATGACTTCGTAGACTCATCTCTCAATAAAGAATATGCTTCCGCTCAGTGCTGAAATACTGAAAACGCCTCTAAAATAATGTTATTTCCTTCCAGAGGTTGCAAATAACCTCTGCTGCGAGCTGTCCAATCCCTGTCTGTAAACTGTGACACCTAAGGGTGCCAGACGCTTTATCTGCTCTTCTGCAAGCGTCTTTAGCCACTAGAGACAGGACTAGACGGACCCGATCCCACCTCACTGGCCCCTTATTGTACCTCTTACACTGGCGTTTCAGAAATGCCAGCACTGGGTTACTGGTAGGAGGACCTCGCTAAAAGCGACAATCCAGCCTGACAGGGAACGGAGGTGAGCACACGGACGTGTGTAATCAGTGCCCCAAAACAGCTGGCGCGGAGAGCTCCGCGCCGCCCTCCGGGCTTGCAGGCCCTCTCCCCCTCACCCTCCTCCGGAAGGCCCCGTCAGCCTCCACAACCCCCTCCCGCCGGCCTGAGGGCCAGCCGAGGCCTTCTGCGCCGCCGCTCCCTTCAGCGCCGCCTCCGGTTCCCTCCTGCCCCTCAACCGGCGCGGCTCCGCGCTCCTTCACCCACCCAGGCCAGCCCCGAGCCCCCTCAACCCGCCTAACCCACCCGGCGGCCCTTCGCCCGCCCGGCGCCCCCTCAGCCGCGAGCCCCCTCAGCCCGCCCGGCGCCCCCTCGGCCCGGCTCCCCTCAGTCGCGAGCCCCCTCAGTCCGCCCGCCGCCGCCTCGCGCCCCCCGCCGCCGCCGCCGAGGCCCCGCCCCTTCCCCCAGAGGCGCGCGACCATCCCCTCCAGGCCCCGCCCCTCGCCCCCCCACCCTGGAAGCCCGCGGCCCCGCTTAGTCACCCCGCGCCGCCGCGCGTACGGGCCCCTCCCCTCCCCTCCTCTCCCCTCCCCGTCCCGCCGCCAGGCAACCGCTGCTAGGCAACCGCCGCGACTCACCCGCCCCCGGGAGACAGGGCGCCGTAAGGCCCAACTCTCCTCCGTCAAAACGCCGGAACCGCCGCAGCCGCCCCATTTCCCCTCCCCTCCCCTGTCGCAAAGCCCTCCCCCTCCCTCGTACCTTTACGGCAAGGGGGAAGAGCCATGGGCGGAGCCGCCGTCAGCCCGGTACCCAATCAGACGCGGCGGCGGCGGGCGGTTGTGGGCGGGCCCAGCGCGGCTGTAGCGGATTGGCGGCGGGGGAGGTCAGTCCCTGCCCGCTGACCCCAGAGCGAGCCGAGGGGGGCGGCTCGGTGCAAAGTGTCCCCACACGGCTCGGCCCCCTCCCGCGGCCGGCCCCGCCGCTCCCCCCGCCCCGCTGCCGCCGCCAGCGCGGGGGGCGGCTGCGCACGGGCGCGCGCCGGCCCCCACTCACAGTCCCCCCCCGTCAGACAGGTAACGGCCGCGGGCGGCGGAGCCCCGTCTGCCCCCAGGCTCCCTCACGGGGGGTGGGGGGGAGGGAGGGGGCGCGACCCCATGGCCCGCCGCGGGGCCTCCCTTCGCCGCTGCCGGGCAGCCCCTCCGGCCGGGCTGGCCGCCGGCCTGCTCCGCCCCGCTCCCCCCCAGCGGGCTGTGAGGGGGCTCCCGCCGCCCCCCCGCTTCGGGAGGGGGTCATCAGTCCCCCGCCGTCTCTACCCAGCCCGGCCACGGGGGGTAGGCAGGTTCCGGGCCACCCCGCCCGGCGCCGGGCCCGCCGTGCTGCCGGGGGAGGGGGGCTCCCCGGGCGGTGAGGGCGGAGGGAAGCCTCGGGCCCCTCCGGAGCGCGTCCGCCGGTTTCCCAGCCCCCGGCGGCGCCCGGGCTTGCCTTCCCCGCCGCTGGGCCTTGAAACTGCGCCGGGGCTTGGTGGGCTTTTTTTGTGTGTGTGCGCTTGACGGTTCCTGAAGCATGAACTCCTGCAAGGGAGTGATTTTAATTTCCCAGCAGCTCTGCTTTCTGGGTTACTTCCTGTCCCATTCTTCAGCACTTATCTTTTACTTCAATTCCCTGGAGGAGCCGGCTTGACAGGGCAGCGGTCCTGCCGTTATTGTCCCTCCAACTCTTTAGTGTCCCGAGAGAGAGCTGAGATCCCGATTTAGGTAAATAACCCTTTCCTTCCTAATTTTTGAAGGCTCTTCCTATTTCGACCTGCTATTGCTTTGGTATTAACCATTTTTGTTCTCCATTTCTCTCTTTTATGTCATTGTGTGGCTCAGTTCTACTTTTGTTTTTTAGGTTTAAGCTGCCTTAAAGGAGAATTAGAAATTGTGACTCCAAGGAACAAAATAAGACAGAAGAGAGAAAACAGCACTCAAAAACCCCCCAGAAAGGTGATAATTCATGTAGACTCTCAAAATCATCCTAGACACGTGGTTTGGCTGGGATTGGGGCCTCTTGTGTTTTTGATGGATTTGAATAGGTAGCATTAGATTTCTTTGTTCTCTTAAAATCTACTTGCTATTGAGCTTTAGAAGTTTGAAAGCTCTGAAGCCCATTTGAAGTACGATTCCTCTTTCTTCTTCTAGTGCTTTGTCATTTTCTAAATTTAATCTGCAAATGTTACTTTTGATTATGAATTGCTACTTAATGGTTTTTTGTGTCTCCTCATCTCAAGAATGTCACTTAAAATTACTTCACTCTTGGTAGTTAAAAGGGTCTTTTCTTAGAGCTTTTTCACAAATTTATGGGTGCAACACTGGATTTGTTTTCACTCTGATTCTAAAATCTGTATTGGAGTGGGTTGCGGCAATTTTGTTATGTTGGTTTAGTTGTACCTAACTTTTGCATGGGTCAGGGTTTTTTGTATTGTAACGGAGCTGCAAAAATTGAAATTCATTTAATAAAACAAATGTGTTTGTTTACAAGTACTTACTTTTTGGCTTAGATCACAGAAGATGATAATGCTGTTAGGTGCTTAAGGGAAAAAATGAAAGGAGTCATCAAAAACTGAATCCTGCTGGTAGGAGGAGGGTTTGGTTTCAGGGGGAGAGCAGTTCGTAGGGAGAATTGCTTTTTTACGTGGTAAGATGAAGAGATGGGTTCTAGAGGAGAGAGAGTGGGGGGGTGAATGATGTCAGTCAGCCTTTTTCTGCATCCTACTGTTAGTGTGCTCCAAATAATGGAGTTTCTGCGCGTTCTTTTGATGCAGAGTCTGTCTTGAATCTATTCTAATCTGTTTCAAATGCAGATGAGTTTGTGTTATTTTGGCAAATATATCCTCTATATAGGTCCTTCTGGTCTTTGTTGCGTTTTCAGAGATGTCATTGGCTGTACCAGAATGTTTTTCATTGTCAACAATAATTTATTTTTTAGCATTAGTTGCAGGGGAAAGAGCAGTACCTGTTGCCAACAACCTTGGTCAGGGGTGGATCATCTTTATAATATAGGTTTCTTTAGCATATGATAAAAAGTAGCTGTTAGATGTCAAAGATTAAGTAGAAAATCCCCCTGTAACAAGTGCAACAAATTCTGAGATGCATTTTGAAAGTACAGGAGAGAAATATTCCATGTTATTTTGATAGCATACTGCAAAACCACGAGTAATAGTGGAACATGTGGACATGCCCATTGTGATTGCAGGAGGGATTTTTATGCTAATAGGCAAGACAGATGTGCACTAGTACAAACTTACCAGTGCAGTTATGGCACACCTGTTTCATCCAAAACTGATTTATTATAACACTCTCTTTACAACTCATCCAGCGCATCTAACGTTGGGTCTTGCATTAATGTAGCTACTCCAACAGGACACTTCTTGGTGCCGATAAGTCATAAGATCTTTGGGATTTGTTCACAGAAGGAAATGTAAGTTTTCATTTGATTTGTGAAGCTCCTCCCTAATATGAAATGCCAGTGCAGCAAAGTTTGATTCAGATGCAGAGACTGGAATTGAGTTCACAGGAATCAGGGAATTAGCTTCTGGCAGAAATTTGTACATGGTCAAAACAAGGAACAGAGATAAACGATGTGCTGAAGTCCTGCTCTTGATCTCTGGAAGAAATGCAGAATATTGCAAGTATAGCTAGCCCTTTAGATACAGTTGCACATCCATTTTCTTTTTATCTTCAGGCTATATACTCATTTTGGTTTTGTTTTGCCTTATTGTGAATTCTGAACTCTTAAAGGAAATGTGCTGACTGAGAGGCTGTTTTCCGTTGTTCCAGCGTTTGCTTACAGAACGATACTATCGCTGTGAAAAACTTACTTTATCCATTGAAGTCATCCAATGAATTTTGTCCACTTGGATTCTTTTAGGTTATATTAAAAAGAAATACAGAGCAAATATAAGTCTTCCAGGGATTGTTGAATGAAATAAATTCTATAAGTGGCACTCATTTTGTTCATCAGCTTTGCTATGAGTATTAGGGTTGAAGTGACTTTAATGTGGTTTGAACTAGCCATTGTTTTCTGCTTCTGTCATTCTATGAAATATTCTTGAATGATAGCAAGTCATGTTAGAATACATAAATCTTGTATGTTAACACTTGCTATGAATTATTACTTACTTTTAAGGCTAAGCTTTCATCTGACTTTTACTGTTTAAAACTTAGTAACAGCACCACTGGAAGTTAAAAGAGAGATTGTATTTTATGCTTGGTACAAGGGGATCTCCAAGCATGCTTCAGAGTACAAGCTCCCTGCAGTTTGTCAGCGCACATCTTGAGGGAGGAGAGTTGTGGTTGTGCGAACCTAATGTAGCATTCTCTACTGAAAAAGGTCCGAAAGGTCTTGCTTTAGCACTAGCATTGAGGTCCTTGATTTAGAAGGTTTTACAGTATTTCCTTCACTGGGCTCCACTTACGGTTAAGGTTGCCACTGTAGGGGTGGGAATTTTGAGATGGCTAACAGCTGATGCGTTACCAGTGCTTTCTGAAGGTGAGGTCTCTTCTTTTGCTCTCCAGTTTGCAGACCTGAAGTTACTTGAGCTGGGTGATTTCACTAATTCTCCATCAGGCCCAAAAGTCAGACCTCACCACCTTTCTGTGAAATGGATAATAGTTGGTAAAATGATACCTCTGTGCTTCAGTTTCAGCCACCTGCAGAATGTAATGACACAACAGCTGCTTATTAGTATATAACAACACCAGTCAGCATCATACAGTGCTATAAACACCTGAAGCTGATGGAGGACTTCTAGATTAACTCTTTTAGTTATTTTAAATTTAGTACGTCCAAGCTATGAGATGGCATTACAGAAGCTCTGACGAGAAACATATAACTTTTAATGACCACTTCTGAAGAGTGAAGGCTTCTTTCCTTTGAAGCAGCAGTTCCTCTGTCATGTTTTGGATTCATGCACTGTTAACTCATTGCTTTCAGACCCAGCAATTCGCATGTGATGGTGATTTTCATCTCAGCCACTTGGATACCTTGTTTGATGTCTGTCTGGGATGTAGCATAGAACATCTAGCAGAAAATATATTCAGGATTATAAGGCTCTGTGAAATTTTAATATTTCACGTGTTATTTGCAAACTTTACAATTGTGATACGAGAACACAAGTAATAACGTGATTGTTTGCCTTACTCTCTTGTCTGAAGAGCTCCTGAAATAGGAAGCTGAGCGACATATGAAGATGATAGTCACATTTAGTTTCTTTGTCAAACACATATTGACCATTTTTAAAATGCCATTTGAGTGAGAACACATTTAGCTTGTTGGAGTTTTGAAATGGGTGGGAGAACTGGGTTGTGAGTATAATGAATGCTAATGTGATTATCCTGATTCCACAGGGCTTTCTTTTTTTGTTTGTTTATTTGATTTAAATGTCTTGGAATACTTCAACCACAGGCAACTAGGATCTACACTGATTAGGTGTATGCTAGATATTAAATGTTGTGTAATGGTACACCTTCCTTGTGGTATAGAGTTAGGCTAACATCAGTAAATTATGGTCCTTATTCTGCTCTTGGATGTGTAATCTTAGGCCTTAGGAATCAGGTCTATCTGTTAGCCCATCTGAATGAGCAAAATACTGTATTATAAGGTCTTGCTTTTAGTACCAATCTTGAACTTTCTTTGAAGTAAGTATATACATATGTCAGAAATAATTTTCCACATGATGTTTGCAATGACTTTAATGAAGTAACACATTGATGTAGAAAAGTCTAAGATCTCTTTGACAACATGAGACATCAATAGATAATGAAGATGCTTGTCTTATTTTTTTGTATTTAGTGTGCTACTTTACTACAATTATTAGTATTTTAAGCAAACTTTGTTAAGTCATTGAGTAAGTGAGCTTTACTTTCACTAAATATGACTTCTTTTTATTAAAGTTGCAGATCTTACTCTTGCCATATGCAGCTAATTTTCCTTTGGGGGGAAAAAGCTTGTTACTTTTTTAGTGGAGCAATCTGTTACCTTGTCTGTAGTCTGTGAAGTCAGTGCAATTCTAATTTGCATCAGCTAATAAAAAATGTGTGGGTTTTAAAGTGAAAATCATGCAAAAATTAAAAAAAAAAAAAGGTGAACTAACCACTGATCATCTATGCAAAAAAACAAGGCTAGAAATGTGATCAAATTAGGTCATGGCAGTACAATTTTGTGCAGGGCTGTGAGCATATCTGCAGACCTTGTATGTTTTATCTTGGGAAGCAAAGCTCTTGCAAAATGTGCATAAGAGGGATGAAGAGAGCTTTTTTTCATCCTCCTCTTCTGAGCTATCATCGGGAAAGCAAGATTTTATGTTGCATTAAGTGACAGAAATTTTAACTTAAGCTAAAAGCTGCACAGTTCATATAATTGTTCTGGTGCAACTCATTTGCAGAAGAAACAAGGCACAGTTGGTTTTGTGTGGTCTGCTATACAATGAAGTAATTAATGCTTTTATTATTTATTATATTATTGCAGTGCTCACAGATGATAAGGGGTCCTGTCGCGAGAAGCTTGCAGCCAAAGTGAACGCAAGGTCAGATAGAGGTGTACAAAGAATTAATGAAATAACATTGATGGGTGCAGGCTCCCAACAGTGCTGTGAGAAATGGCCAAACGTTGGGACTGATCCTGTTAACTGCAGACGGCAAGGAAGGAGGATAAAAATGAGGGCTAGTCTGAAGGAGGAAACTGGATAGGGGTTGTAACTGGCGTTCAGTAAACTTTGATACTAAAAGGATAGTTTTTATATATGAAGAAAAGGGTGAAGATTTTTGAGGTGGTGGTATTGCTTGTATTGTGAAGGTATCTTTACCCGTTTGTGAAACGCAGCGTGTGTTAGTCTGATCTGTCATGTGAGGGAGAGCCTACTCTCTGGTGGCGCTACAAGTCCAGTTGAAAGACAGAGACATCAATGCTCTATGTTGTCAGGTTTTATTCTTTAGATAGAGAAGCATAGATGGGATGGAAATAAAAAAAAAAAAAAAAAAAAAAAACAAAACAAAAAGACCCAAACAAAAAATGAGTTGGGAGGAGCTAAATGGATCCTGAAGGTTTTTTCTGGCATCTCAACATCTGAGGGAGATGTTGAGCAGTCAGGCAGAAATACCTACTGTAACCTCTGCATCCATTCTTGTTCCATGGCAGGAGCAGATATGCGTAATCCTTAGAGAATAGTTTGACCATTTCTTCAGGGTTTACTCCAGAGAGGAAGCGCATCTCTCCTTTCTCTTGTTTTCCATAAAATATTCTCTGTAACCTTTTCCTCATCTGGCAGAAGCAAACTCTCCCCACCCCAACCTCTGGAGGACTGTCTGATAATGAAAGAAAACACACTCAAGGACTTTTTCTGGCATGACTGCATTAAAATGTAGCATTCTAGCACAGGTACAAAGTAAAAGTAAGTAAACCTCTCACTTTTACTCTTTGCAACTGATAAGAAATATCATTTTTTTTAAAGGGGTAGCAGGTTTTGACACACATGGGCACACAAGATTATGAACAGTGAAGACAATGAAGAGTGGGACATCCATCAAAGAGTGACAACCTCTTATAAGGTAATTCAGAAACACACTGAATTTATCCTGTTGTGCTTGCAAAATCAATTAAGTAGTTGTTGTCCTCCATTTTCATAGCACTATACAATCATTATAACCAAGAATGTATGGGTACATTTCCCCTCCACCACTTCTACTTCTTCATTTCATTTTTTTACTTGCATGGAGAAAACCAATATGTGGCAATCCAAATGCATACTGTGTTCTGAATGAGATTGATTACAGTTGCAAAACATTAAATATTAAGTGCCAAATGGCTAATAACTTCCAGTAGTCTTCCTTTCGTCTCCAAAGATTGATGGTGTAAATGGGGATTTGCAAACAGGAATTTTAAATGATCTATGGAGCAGAAGTGAAAATGTTTGCAAAGCTGGTGTGTACCTAGAACTATCCCAAAACCTTTAATGTTACAGTTAAGTATTCTTGTAATTTGAATTTCATTGCTTGCCATAGGGGTGAGATAGAAGAGTAGATATTTACAGAAACTGCGCAAGTGATAAAAGGAGCTGCTTATGCCTGACTTTGTCTTCTGCTTTGTATGTTTTATTACTTACGTACTTCAGTACTAGCTAATTTGAATAAGCTCTGCTAGTCACATGCAACATATGGGGCCAGTGCCAACTTTTTATAATGCTGCATTACAAATATACCCACCAGCTGAGAAGTGTGATATAAAGAGCTTTGCTTTTTCTTAACCAACTGTCTTCATAGATATTTGCAGGGGGCATACTGCTGTCCCCATAAATGAGAAATCCTATTTCTCTTCATCTGTTTAGTCATCCTATCTCTTTCTGTAGCATTTTGAGTAACTAGTTTGACCTTAATTTTCAGGATCATGTGAGACCTCGCAAGTATTAGTCCTTTACAAGAAGGGACTGTAAAAATGGCAGTAGAAAATTTGTTTATATTAACTTTTGATCAGATATTCTCAGTTTGAGAGAAAAGTTTTCATATCTTGTTTTTGTACACATTCAGAAAGTAGGGCCAAAGGGCTCTAATTTTTTTTTGAAGGATCTCTCCCTGGCTTGTACTTATCAGTCAGCTTCTACTATCAGTTTTCACCTGTAAATCCAAAGAAAGATCTTGTTCTTGTAGTTGGAATTTCATTAACAGTACTACTAGTGGTGTGATCCAGAATGAAGTCAAGCTCATTGTCTTATAGGTGAGCATGTTCTGAAGTGCTAATTGGAGATTAGAAAAGAGCTTAGCAAAAGCTTATTAGAGTCAATAGAAATACTTCCATTGTCATCAGATTAACCAAGTTTGATTTTGGAATATGCTGCAAAAGCTGAACTATTGAGTTAGCAGTTGCCAGTTTGTAAATTCCCTTTTCTTCCAGTGTCAGGTAATGGAGTTCATACTGTAAAACAAAACAAAGCCAGCACCTAAGCCATGTACAACCTATTGAGCTAAAAAGTCTTCTTTCATAACCCTATGCTGAAATAGTGATTGTTGCCATACATGGTAAGTTGAAGCATTTATAAATGTCAAAGACAGGCATTTGCTGTATGTGAATTCCATATTTGCAACGTATAAGGAGGGTCATTGCAGCTACCTGTTAATTATGAGTTTATATCTCTCCAAGAAGCAGATAAATAACTTCTTTGGAATAGGCACAACTAGGTTATAAAAGAGTGAACAGATATCTCTGCCTTTATCTGGAAAGATGGCAGTGATTGATGTTTTCACTTTTCTCTTGTCTGTGTGTATATGTGGATCACAGGAAAACAAGTGCCCAGTGGGATATGGGGAGTTGATTGCAATGTCTTTTGAATGACCTATGAATCATGAGGATCTGGAAATCCTTATGATATTTACGTAAAAGAAGGTTTAGGTGATGATGTGTGTTGACATCCTCATAAAACAAGGTTGTTGTAAATTTTAAGTTTTGCTTAAAATTCATTTTAGTTTTTAGAACTTTTTCTTGTACTTTAATCTTGATTAACTTTACAGGAGTCGAAATACATTTTCTTTCTCTTTTTTTTATCTTCTAGTTCTGTGTGAATATCCATTGCAACAGTTTTTGAATATTTTCTGAGACTTCTGTTGCTCAGCATTATCTTTCTAACACTCTGCTTTTATTCTCTTTCTTCTTATATTCCTTTCCATTCTAGCAATACCTGTTAATGGGATATGATACACAATATATGTGAGAATGTAAACACTTAACAGACTTCATGTACTGTGGAAGAAATCCCTAAATACCTTTATTTTTTTTTTTTGTCCCCAGCTGGGTAGCAAGTAGAACTGCAGATGAGTACTTTTCAAACAGAGCATGGAGTATAGTACTACTTTCTTTCCCAATGTATGCTTGTATCTAGGCTCTTTTACAATGGCTATTTTAGATAGCCTTTTGGCCCAGCTCTCTCATACTATATCAAGGTAATTATAAACTGAATTGTTCTGGTATATGTTCTCATGGTGTTTGACAGGGCTATATTAACTGCACTTATGTGTTTTCAGGTCTCGTATATTATCATCTTTGTGTTTGATCTTTGGAATATAGAGGTTCTTTGGAATCTTTATGTACTAATAAAGAAGTTCAGTACTAATAAAGAAGTCTACAAGCCAAAATACAGACAGTAGACTTTAATTTAAAAAAAAAAAGGGGGGGAAAGAAAGTTTTCAGTTTGAACATTAGTGTTACTAATAGTCACGTGCAGTAGGTCACAGAAAAAGATTATATCAGGAAGATGAAAATATTTTCACTGAAGCTTAGAGGTGGTACATTTCTAGGAAAAAAAAAAAAATCATAGTTCAGTTGCTCTAGCAATGCAGTGCTGTTTCATACAACAGTTTAGATCATCTATTTAACCAGTATCTCTGGGGTTAATGATATTAACCATGTTGTGATTTTTAAATGAATGTTGGGTTCTGGAAATTTTTCATTTTGCTTGTTGCTCAAGCGCTTTAATTGTGGACTGTTGTTTGATTTCTGTCATTTCTGAAGAAAATGTTTACTATTTATAATGTGTAAGTGTCCTTTTCTTTTGCAGTCCAGTGATGTGAACCATGTACTATGATTTTGCTAGCAACAGTGAGATTGTTTGTTTTTTATCCTATGTGTAAGATGACTTTGCTCTGCATATAGAGAGTAAATCTTAGAATTGCTTTTCATTAATACTGACTTTTTTCTAGATACCTCTTTCCTGGTCCCAATCCTAATTTATTCATGCTTTATATTGATTCAAGGTGACTAGTGTGACCTCATGACGCTTCTGTAAAAGCCAGATTCAGCTAGGATGTTACACCATCACTGTCGGAGAAACCCTGAACTACAGGAAGAGTTGCAGATTCAGGCTGCAGTTGCTGCTGGCGATGTTCACACCGTGCGCAAGATGCTGGAGCAAGGATATTCTCCAAATGGTCGAGATGCCAATGGCTGGACCTTGCTTCATTTCTCTGCAGCGAGAGGGAAAGAGAGATGTGTCCGTGTTTTTCTTGAACATGGAGGTGAGTTGCCTAGAGAGAAAAATCTTGATACTCATCTCACAGCTTTCTGTCCCAATTTCCATTGCAGGGCTTTCCAGCACTGGTTAGGTATCAGACTACTTCTGAATCTTCCCCCCCCCTTACTTTGGAGTAGTACTTCATCTCTGTTTACTTCTGATGCATACTCAGTGAATGAGATAATAGATTAGCTTTATATCTTAATACCTTCCCCCCTGCTCCCCCACCAGAATTGCCTAGGAATTGTTAGAAGAATAAATAAGCATAATGAAAATAGGGCAGAAGGCCTCATTATAAAATTAAATGCACTCACAGCAGTCACTATAGGCTTTTCTTCTCTGTTAGGGGGTATTATTAGAGGAAGGCGGGTCCTTGAATTGAAATCCTAGGGAAGGTTGTTTCATAATTCTCAAGCAACTTAACAAGTCGCATTAGAGACTAAGCTTCCATATAGGCTTTAACAGAGTCCACTAAACTTTATGAAAACAGTACTCTCTGTGCAAGGACTTTAGTGTTAGTTAGTCCAGTTGAGTTTACACCTCTCCTGCATCCATCTGTAGTGAAACTTTATTTCAAGAACTGATTAAGTTTTGTTGGTTTAAATGATATACTCACTTGGGTGGTCATTATTACCCCTCAAATGGTACAGTCAGAATTTCTTTTTGCTATATCTTCTTTCAAGGCCACCTAAAGTTTTGGAAGTAGATAGTCTTAATCTTTTAATGTGCTACTGGAGAGGAAAAATAGAATCAGTAGATGTTCTCTACGTTCTGATTAGTGCTCTTAAAGAACAGCATCCTTTATTCTAGCACTGTTCTTATAAAATGAATTATGAACGAAGATGTTTTCAGTCCCAAGGAAACTGAAATTATCTTTTTGATGCTTTACGTATCTGAGGCCATATGGGCCCCTTATGTGTGTTGCAGTATTTGTCAGATGTATGGATCACCCTTAAAATTGAATGGCATTAATAGGCTGTGGTATTTGCACAATTAGTAATATGTTCCTTAAGAGCAGTAGTGAAACACAGCTTGACCAACTGGACACTGTTGATATACCTACTACAGATTCTAACTGTATAATATTGGCAAACCCTTATCGGAAGAGGGGGGAAAGCTACTAAATTGCACTAATAAATAAGTTTAAATTCTACTTTTTAAAGGTAACGTGGATAATCTCAAGCCTTCAGTTTGATAATTCAAAATTTTTAGGCTATAAGTCTCGAAATATGTTGGTTTTAGCTCTGTAAACTTGAAGATGATCTGAAAAAAAAAAAACCCTTATGTATTCCTATGTATTTTCATTGTATAGGTTTTGATATTAAATAGCTGCTGATGCAGTATTTTGTTTTTATTTTTGCTATTACTCTTTCCTATACGAAGTACCAGCTGAATCTGATGCCATGTGAAAACTGCCTGTAATGAAACACCCTTGTTCTGGAAGCAGTATAGTGTTTAATCACCAGGACTAGAAGGTTGAGTAACAAATAGTGTGAGGGTTAGTCATCTACGGCAGCTTTCCTGTAGCTGAGTCTCGCTTCAGAAAATTGGCACTGTTTTGTGCCTTGCCTTGTTTTCCCTCAAAACAGAGGCATAAAAGATAATGAGTATTTAAAACATCATAATGTCACAAATGAGCTATTAAACAGTGAATGAGCTGACTCTTAAAAGCCGAGTTAATCATGCCTGCCTCATTAGTGAGAGGTTTGTGTCTACCTTTCTTCACACAGTCTCCACCTTTCTCCCTCTCAAGAAATGGATTATTTTGATGTTGGCGCTTAATCCTTGTGGACCAAAATGATATTGGGGTGAAGGAAAGAGTCATGCAACGTAACACAGGCCCAACTCCTGCTAAAAGCCCTTGTGAAGTTCAAAAGTTTTCCAGGAGATGGCAGCAAAACATTGACTGAATAGCAACAGACAATGTTTCGGTCTTGTTAAAATTGTTTACCTAATCAAGGGGGAGACTGGTACTATTAGCTCACTAGAAGTCCATACTCTTAATGGGAATTACAATATTTTTATCATGAGGTTTTGCTGCCGGGTTTACTTTTGGAAGGTTAGTTGTTTGTGTTGCTTGGTTGCCCAGCTGAGAGGCTTTTTTCCTATTCTTGTTGAGACACCTCTTACATGACTTAGTGTTTTTTTTTTTTTTGTTCACTTTAGTGGTCAAAAGCAATGAAATTTTGAGAGGAGGGAAGGCATGGAAAGGTACTTAAAGGGCATCCTTATTTTTCAAGTAAATTGTTGGCTTTGGATTACAACAACTTGTATAAGAATGTGTATACATGCACACACAAAAGTGGGGCATATCTAATTGAACTTGGAAATAGCATAGACTAAACAGGCTAGCGGCAGTATTCTGCACCTCACTTGGGAGGTAGAAATGATTGACTTGCATGCCCTATGCAGCATGGAAGAGAGAAGGCCCAACAGGAATTTATTTTTTTTTTTTAAACTTTTTTTGTGGAAAATGGCCCTGGCTGCTGCTGTCTTCTTTCCATTACATCCATCTTTCTCCCTAATTCTGCCACAACAAATGTGTTGTCCCGCTGCATCTTAATTCTCATGCTTATGCTGCTCACTTTACTTAGCACCAGTCAGGGGATAATCTAGAACAGACTGAGCAGTGTGAAGAAAGAGACCCTGGGAGTAGCAAACATCACTTTGAAATATTATCTCTGTCTTTAGTGACTTTGTGGGTTGTACTGATTCTTTGCAATATTTTGGACATCATCATAGTGCAGGTTAGGAACTAGCTATTCAGTCACTGACTTCATTTTCCTGCCAACCTGTGGATGCTTCGGCAATTACTTTAACTCAGGTTAGTGTAACTTTACAGAGCGCTGAAACTTCTGCTTTTCACAGAAGACTAGGAAGGCTGTCACTATTAAGGGACTAAACTTTCCTTAATCTTTCCCTCGTTATTTCTAGGTTCCTATTCTATGCACTAGAGGCAGTTCTCACATTCTATTTCTCTATGTAGTCAGGCTGCGTTAGTTTGTGTGTTGGATTTTTCTTTGTTTTCCTCCCCTCAGTCTTCACTTTAAATTTTAAAAAAATCCTTAAAGTTGCTGGATCACCTTTGCAGCTGTATTCTGTACTCTTTCTTGCCAGACCTTTTATTTTGGTATGACGTCTATCTCGGTGTGTTATCTGGATATGGTCACAGTAGGTCCATATTGGGAAGCTTATTCCCATTGTTTTGTGTTAGCACCTTTGTGTGTTCAGATGCGTTCAGACTAAACTAGCTTGCAACTTATATTGTATTGGGAACTTACAGCAGGTCTGAATTTTGAGATGCAAATTGGTGTCTCCCACCCTTTTCCGCTCTCCTGTTTGAGTGTGATGGCAACCAAGCAGAAAACTCTGCCCTCTCTATGTGGTGCAGGAGAGCAAGTGCTCCTCTTGAGCAATGTGTGTGAGCACTGGGTGTTCGTAGCCTCGGCCAAGTTTGTTTTAAACCTGCGTGGTCACAATATCCTAGTCTTTTTTTTTTCTTCGCCCCCGTCCCGACCACTGCTACTTTCTTTCTAAAGGCAATATGTATAGATGAGGAAATTAAAAAGAATTCAACATGCCAGGATGCAAGGACAGGGCTGTCAAGGGTATGGAAGGTGGACAGACACACTTATGCTTGTCTACACTTAGAGATGATGTGCTTTGTGCACAAATGTTGTATGATTACAGAGCAGACAACAACACAAGCAACTGTGAAGGACAGACCCGAGCAGTTGTTTCAATAGACACACAGGAGTATTGAAAACATGTCAACTGAAGGCTAATGTCTTGTGCAGGTAGTATCTCTCTTTACCAGCTAGGAGACTTAGGTTAGGAAAGTGCCTCAAACTTCCAAACTGTAGTTTGTACCTTTTAGCATCCGACAGGCAACAGCTACGGATGGTGGAAGGAGAAGTCTCACAGCCTGACTTGTTCTCTAGCTGAGAAATAGTAATGAGGCAGGCGCCTTTCCTTTGGTAATTAATTTGGTACGTGTGTGGGTGTATTGAGGAAATTAAGTTTAAGTAAATTGATTTGATTATTTTAATTTTTAAATTTGTAAATCAGACTTGAGTTTTTGTGCTATGATGCGGGAGGGAAATAATCTGTGTAATCGCTTGTATTCTGCACTAACATTTTTCCTGACTCCTTCCATAAGTGGATGCTTACATTCTTGTAAAATCTTAAATTTTTGTAAAACTATAAATTCAGAACAGATTCATCATCTATAAAAACAGACTTTATCAAGATAATCTAGAATAACATGTATCCTACATGCTTTGGAAATCCTGCAGACCACAGAGAAACATTTTACCTAATACAGTATTACACCCTAAAAACAATACAATCCTGCCAGACCACAAAACATCCGCAATTTGGGACAGCAGATGTTTCTACACATGCTTCTTTTTAAGACCAAGAAGCAACACAAGGGAAAATAAAAAAGTTGAACATTGAGAAAGAAATGTAATATTGTAGAGCTGGAGGAAAACTGGATGGACAGAGAGATTTGAGTAATTAGCCTAAGAGTGCTAGGAAGATGTGGAAAACTATTTGTCAAATGGAAACATATGTATATGAAAGAAAAAAGTCTTTCGTGTAACTCTTTCTTAAATATAATTTTACTTTTTCTTAAAAATAGCATGTTCATGAAAGAATTAGTTTGAAGTACAAAAAATCCTGTCGTGCTATGCCTGAAAAGACTAACATTCAACCGTTTGATTATTTTTTTGCAGCACTGGATTACTGTAATGCCTTCTAATTATTTTTTAATTTTATTTTAACTTCAGCTGATCCCACAGTTAAGGACTTAATTGGAGGCTTCACTGCTCTGCATTATGCAGCCATGCATGGCCGAGCGAGGATTGCACGCTTGATGTTGGAATCTGAATATAGAAGTGACATTATTAATGCAAAAAGCAACGATGGTTGGACTCCCCTCCATGTAGCAGCCCACTATGGCAGAGACTCATTTGTCAGACTCCTGTTAGAGTTCAAGGCTGAGGTTGATCCGCTCAGTGATAAAGGTACTACACCGCTTCAGCTGGCCATTATCCGAGAGAGGTCAAGCTGTGTGAAAATCCTTCTGGATCACAATGCCAACATCGACATTCAAAATGGTTTCCTGTTACGATACGCTGTGATCAAAAGCAATCACTCTTACTGCCGAATGTTCCTTCAGAGAGGGGCGGATACAAACTTGGGTCGCTTGGAAGATGGACAGACACCCTTACACTTGTCTGCTCTTAGAGATGATGTGCTTTGTGCACAAATGTTGTATAATTACGGAGCAGACACTAACACAAGGAACTATGAAGGACAGACCCCACTGGCTGTTTCAATAAGTATTTCTGGAAGTAGCCGACCCTGTCTGGATTTCTTACAAGAAGTGACAAGTATGTATGTAAGAGAAGTTAATCACAGG
The DNA here is from genome assembly GCF_964195595.1 of Calonectris borealis. Lineage (NCBI taxonomy): Eukaryota > Metazoa > Chordata > Aves > Procellariiformes > Procellariidae > Calonectris > Calonectris borealis. The sequence goes on along the minus strand of NC_134322.1, from coordinate 4,153,957 downwards.
ACACAATGTCCTCTAAAAGCCTCCTTTGAATTTAGCCCCAGAAAAAAATGCTTCCTCTCTGCCCCTTGATGCTATTTAAATGTACTAGAAAGTTTCTGGGAAGGTGAAGGGATTGTGATACTGGGAATCTCTTACTCGGCAAAGGTGCTAATGTTAAGTATGTTTTGTTTAAATATCTACAGGAAGCATTCATTTTAAAAAAGTGAACTGTAAAATCTCATTTTATTAATAGCCTTAGCACATAAGATGTTTGGGATTTAGGGTTTTGTTTTGTTGTTTGGTTGGATTTTTTCGTGTGTTTTGCTTTTTTTTAATTGCCATGCAAATATTCTGCAGTTGCTGGCTTTTTCATCTGGCACTACGACTAGGGCAGAAAAGAGCTTTTGCTGCTTTGTGTTCTCCCCCATTCTCTCTCCTCCTCTCTCCTACACCAGACAACAAAATGGCATAGTTTTTTCGTGCAACTTAAACGGGTTTCATGTGCTCTGTAGCTTTGATTTTGATTTTGTCGATGATTTTGAAATACGAAAGAGACTTGAACTCGTCATGGCTTCTGATATTTAAAAAGAGTATTAGGCTCCTAATATTCTGGTCACTTTTGATTAGCAGTTTTTGGTGTACTAGATCTACTGAAAATTTTCTCTTCCTCTCTCATTCAACATTGAATGCTAGAATAGTGTTTCATAATTATAGTATTGCATAAAGCATTTAGGAATTGCTGATTATCAATTAGCAGGAGTTTGCCAATTCAAACATGTTAAGATGGCCTGATAAATTATCATCCAACTAGGATGATCTTTGCGCTACAGAGGATGGGGTATTTCATATATCCTTTTTTCCCCTATAGTTCCTTTTATTTTTTTGGATGTGGTAGTTTTTAATGAGAATTAAGCACTCTATATACTCTGCAAAGAAATTGAAATTTAATGTGGGCTGGGGGTGAATCAGCTGAGATTTGTTGTCAGTAGCTGACACAAATAAGCATTTGGACTTTCATTTTTGTCTTCATGATTTATGGTGTTATTTTTGCTTTTATCTGAAATCTAAAGAGAAATTTTGGAAGGGTGGAAGTTGATAATAAGAAATGCTAGCAACTAATATATTTTGTTTTAATTTGCCTGCCCCTTCTTATTCAACCGCTTTTCTTTCTGGTTTCCTTTATTGAAGCCTCTCACTATATAGTAGCACTGTCAGGGTTGTTATTAGATGATAAAATATCCAGACTTGCAATTTTTCACAGTCTTAGAATGTACCAGTAAGCATAAAGGCTTAGACTGCTTAAGTGTTTCCTCAATGACTAAAGACTAATTTAGAGAGTTGGAAACCAGTACTGTAACTTACTTTTAGGTTGCAAATTCCATACCTTAAGGGTTTAATGTTAAGTGAGAAGTAAATTCTGCTACAAAAAAGTAGCTTAAATTTGTGGCCAGTCTAACAGTGTTGGAACTATCCCAGTTTTGTGCTGATGGAGGGAGAACTGGGAAAGCAGGGAGGACTAGTGCTGACAAAAACACTTCAGCTTTGTGCTTCTGAGCAAAATTATTATGAATATATGTTTACAAACAGCTATAAACAGACTCTGCTGCCCTTATTATAAATATCCAAACACTGTCTTCCACGGTTCTCATGAATAATCACTTTAATCCGATGGTGTAGGAGAGATGAAATGAATGAAGAGCGAGCTGGGATTTTGGTAGTGGAATTCCCAATTAGATCAGACTCTGTACAGGGAATTGTTGAGATCTCACGCTGTAGCACTTCGGGGAAGAATCTTGTTTCTGAGTCTATTGCAATATGTATTTACTAGAAGAAAAATTTACAAAACTTTTAGAGAATTCTTGTAGTGGAAGCCTTCCTGAAATTATCTCTTGCGGTTGGTAACAGTGCCTTGGTTGTAGGGCTTAATAGGAATTTCTAGTTTGTTTATTTGAACATTATACTAAGTGCTTAATATAGAAATCTGTAGCTGTAAGTTTTGTATGTGCATCTGAAGTTTTGAAGAGTATATTTGATAGTAAAGCAGGAATTAGTTTTTATTTTTGCAGTAGGTTAAAATTTTTAGCCTTAAAGATTAATACACGTGAATTATGAAAGTTATCAAACCAATCTGTGTCTTCAAGTGAAAGCGGCTGCATGCTTCCTATAAACGGGATACTGTTTAGCAGTCTACATGTAAGATGTAAGTAGCTATTTTTTTTTCGTACTCGGAAAACATACTTGTACAGTTTCAGTTCCTCAGAAAACATCATATGTGAATTTCTTTTTGTTTTGGTAGGTATTGTAATCGGTAATAATCGCAGCCTTTAGCCCAGGTCCCCGGTTGTGAATAACAGGCAAGAAACCAAGCTCTCAGAAATACTCAGTATTGGCCCTAGGAGCTGCAAGAAGATATTGGATTTGGGGTTTTGACCCGGAAGGTCTGATATTCTTCCTGGTTACAGGTAGAGATTCCTTTGCTCCTAGAATAATTCCAAGAGGAAGGAAGTTATTCTGTAGTTTGTCTCAGTATTTAAGCACGAAGCTGGAAGTTAGGAACAACAAAGTTTTTCATCATGAGTCTGCTGTTGACTTGGTGTTTAGACGGTCACTTACATCTCTTCCCCCCCCACCGCCGCCCTTTTACAATATAAAAATGAGTAAAGTCTCCCTGTGAAAAAACAATATTGAAGATGAAAATTGCTCAATGATTTTATTAATCACCTTCCTTTTCCTTATCTGTATTATACTTTCCTACTCCGAAAAACACTTATTGGCAACCACCATAGTACTCGAGATCATCTGATAAAAGAGGGTTTTTTGGAGCATTTCAGTATAATGCTTCAGTTTTATGAGATCTGGATCTGCCTCTTCAGGAGTGTCAATGGGTTAAGCTTGGAATACACTAATGCAAAATTAAAATAGTGTAATATTAAAATATATATATAATTTATACGAAGATAGAGATACATACAGACTTTTTTTTTGGTAGTGTATATGTGTACAGAATTAACATGTACAATTACAGTCCTGGATGGAAAGATTTATGTTGAAGCTGAAGTTGAATGGGATTTGAGAATGTTAAAATTTATAAAGAGAATGCTGGAGGTAGGAAAAAATGCAAGTATTGAAAGATACTTAAAGCTTTAAATAAACTTTAAGATACTGGAAATTCAATTACGATCTCAAAAAGGGGAATAAAAAAAGCTTGAACCCTTCCCCCTCCCCATAGCTCTCATTTAATTTAATCACTGTTCAGATAACGTAGCAGACAAGAGAGTCTATGACTAGCTATGCAGGTTGCTTGTCTGTGTCGAGGCAAATAGCTGAGTAAATGGATATGGCCACAGTAGTGTAATATGGCATGTATGTTAACAGGTATCAAAGAACTAATTTCAGATCTGGAACAAGATCTAAAGGTCACCAAATGAATTAAACTACAAATGTTTCATTTGCATTTCTTTTTTTAATTTTTCAAAGGGCAAATCTTTGGCTTTGACTAGGGAGTGTAATTTTGTGTTTAGATTTATATAGCACTGTAAATGTGCAGAAAAACTTAGACAAAAGTCCGGTAAGGAAATCCTTATACATTCTTTGTCTCTATCCCTTTGCTAAATAAAGATAACTTTTCACTAGGTTTTTTTTTTTTTACTGGAAGAACATTTTAAAAAGGATCTCTGCATCGTTTAAACTTTTATGAATACAGAAGTGTCATAGTGAATTAAGTAGATTTCTACATATTTTATAATGTGGATAATTTCAAAGGAAATAGTATCTTCATGTTTGTTATAACATAGAACAACTTTACTGGAATTGCAAGCTTTGTCTGCTTGCTTGGGTGCTGCTGGAAATCTTGCACTGATTAATGTGGTCTGCTTTGTCATCCAGAGTTATGCAGGGAACTAGGGTAGGAGGGTTATTTTATAGTTTTCATTTTAGCTGGATCAGTGATAAAATAAACAAATACCATCTGAATCACGATTACTTTCTGCAGATTGCAGGTACTTATTTGTTAAAGACAGTATAGTTTTTGATACCTTTATAAAGACATAGCCCAATTTCTTTCTTTCTAGAAAGAGGGAAAGTACCTTTCAAATAATTGTTTAACTCTCAACTCAGAATTGCCTAGTGTGGTATTGAAAAATGTAGCTACTAAATCAGAGTGCAGTTGACTGTTTATATTAAGCAGTTGAAGCATTTTTATATATCTGTAGGCAGATGTATACTTTCGAAGAGTTTTTTTAAGATGCCTATGTAAAAAAAAAAAAAAAAAAGAAATAAATTTTTAAAAAATACATATTTTTACATGTGGCATGTAAGGTACAGCCACCCCCCACTCCCATTTGCACACTTATGCATCTTAAGCCTGTCTTTATGTTCAGAGCACTTTATTTACTGTCTCCTAAAAATCAATAGCATTGAAGAGATGGCTTTGAAATTCTTAGCTGAATTTCCATAGCAATTTCAATAAGACTGAATTTATAGAAATGTTACAAAATATTTTTTAAAAAAATTATACAAGCATATTCAAATCTTAATTAAATTGTTAAATACACCTGTTATACTTAACATTGAGCTTTACTGGCATCCTGCTTTTCCATATATAAATTTTCAGTCCAAAATACACTCCTCCTTGGTACGTATTTTATGTGCCAGAAATACTGAAATTTAATAGACATCTAAAACTCACGGTGGAGAATTATTTTTCAAAGAGCAACAAAAACATGCTTCAAGCTCAAGTATTCTAGCAGAGGCATACTGAACACAAAGTTAAACTAAACTTTTAAAATAACTTGTATGATATCCAGTTAGAAAGAATTAAAAGCACTCTTTGTCCTGTTGAGCTAGATACTGATTCAAGGAGTTCACTTTCTCAATGAACACTGTCATTCTCTTTCTCTCTAAATTCAGCTCTGCATGTCTTATATTAATATATTTCAGACCTACAGATACTTGATACTAGCTTTTTCTGGCATTTTGAATGCTGGAAAACCAAATATCCTCTCTAGTTATTCTGCTGTTGTTTTTTACAGGGTACAAGACAATGCATTTCCTAAATTCCTAAATTCCCGTTCAGGTTAGCAGCAGCCATTTACTAGGTGATCGCATCCTTTCAGTATGATCCTGTTTGTGCATCCTCATCAATGTGTTTTTCTGCTGGTGGGTGTGAGTTTTCAGCTGAGAAGTGCAATTATCTTTTTTAATTCCGCCCCCCAAAAGCCAACAAAATCGTAACTAAATTTAATTGCTGGCAGTAGCTGAGTTCATTCTCAGTTGTGAAATAAGGGATGGATTTAATAGTTGTGGATATAAATACTTATTCTGATACTCTAGAGGAACTGAGCTGCTGCCAGCCATAAGTCAGCCTGGTTTCAACTTTTTTTTTTTTTAATGTTTCACAAAACTCTTATTTTTAAGTTTCCTTTGTAGCTAAAAGGAAACTACCGAATGGTTTCTTGCTACCGTTTTCAGCCTTTCACAATTCCCAGGGGAGGCAGAGGCTCAGTTTGAGAAATACCACTCTAAGCTTTTTTCCTAGAGAAATGTATTAATATTGCAGAGAAAACTGGGCGGCTTCTGAAATATGTCACTGATGTTATTTTTAATTTTTTAACTTCTTCAGAAACTGCCTATCCACTTCAAACCAATGACACTGGTTGTTTGTTTTTAAAGTACTTTTTTTTTTTAGTAGGTAGAATAATACATCAGAGAGGATCTTCTTGCCGCCTACAAGCGTATTAATTTCAGTTACTCGTAAGTTTTCTCTTGGGTAACAGAACAGGTCAGTTTATGATTTTTGCTTTGTGCAGGTGCTCTTGTATCTTCAGTAGAGGAAACTGGTAGGGATTCCCCCTTTCCACCTTGATAACACTTTTGCTTAAAACTGGGTGAGAGTCCCTAAAAATCAGTGTTGTCGAGGTACTAGGTCTAATATTATGCCTTAATGATCCTTAAATATAGACCTATTAGGTGAGTTAGTGTTTTATTTCTTGGGGAGCATGGTCTGCATAGGAAAAACAGGGAGGCACAGGTCTAAATGCATAAGCTGCGGAGCAGTTGTAACAATGACATACAGTTCTTTGTACAGGTAGTAAATCCTAAATGCAAGTTTTGTCTGTCTCTGGGATAGAATAGCAAACTCCCAGATAGAATAGCAGAAAAATCTTGAAACTGCAAAAACGAAACAATGGAGTATTGAGTGGAAATTCAGAATTGATTGTAATAATTTTTTGCTGTTAAAACATGCATTTTTTTCCCTTGCTTTACCAGAGAAGACCAATCTATTAATAATAATTTAAAAGGCTTATGTCATTATTTAAGTAAAATAATTATTAATTATTTAAAGGGGAAAAAAAAAAAAGCTCAGGAACTTACTTTGTTAGCAGTTAAAGAACTGAGTTAGGAAAATGTTTAAATTTTATATGTACTGAAGTCTGCTGCCTCTAGAGAGGAAAAAAATCAAAAAGCAATTCCTCTTTATTATATAACCCTATGTTTTACATTTTTTCTGTTTGGAAGAAACTTTTCTGTCGTGTTTGGGAAACTATACACAAGAACTATGTTGGTGGGGATTTCTGCTTTCCATTACAGCACATAGCACGAGCTGTGGAAGACAAAAGATGAACTATACATTTCTTTTTCCTGTAATTAATACTTAAAGCTTGCAAAAAAAAATCAACTGAAGTATCTAACTTGTTCTGGTGAACACATTAGCAAACCTTCAGCTGTACAACGGCGGCAGGTGTTTGCTGCCCTGATGGTAACTCGGGTGGTGTAACAGCCTAGCAATAACCCGGCTGCTCCAGAATAGCAGCGCTGCCATCATCAAGGTGTCCCTTTGAGACCAGATCGGGGATATGTTGGGGGTTTTTTAAGGTGATCAGTAGTTTTGTCAGTTTTGCATGATAGTGGTAATTAGGTCAATCTTACCTTTTATGTTTGTGGGTTTTTTTGTTTCTTTCTTTTTTAATTCTCTTCGTTTCTAGCTTATTTGCCTAAATAACTTTCCAAACTTGTGATGCAGGATATAACCAAAGTTGCTACTTCCTAGTCATTTTTAAACAGAACTTTATTCATCATTTAACTTGTCTTACTTTGCCAAATTACTAATAACATTTTTCATTTGCCAAACCAAGGTTCACTGACATCGGTCTGTAATCCTTTATTTTTTTTTTTTCTTTTTCATTCAGAGGCAACCAAGAATGAGTAAGTGTTCTAGACACCGTTTCTTATAAATCACAAATGCATTAATAACCCTGGAATTTGCAAGGCGTGACCTAAGACACTAACAGCCACTAGATGTAGCAACTAGTGCTTAACACTGGAAATGTCCATTGTTAACACATTCCCAGGAAATATTTTTAGGCTTATCAGGGGAAAATGTCATACATTTGATAATCGGGTCTTTTTGAATTAACTGATGACCAATTTCTTCTGGGTATTTTAAGTTGTCTGTTCCATTTTGTTCTCAAAAACCCCATAGGATGTTAATTAAAAGGCATTCATTTCTGAAACCAGAAATCAGTGTCTCATAGCTGTGTTATTGTGTACTCTACTACAGAAAATACACATACAGATCTGTAGTCCCCTATACCCTCTAACGCTGCTGTTTGCAGTTAACTTTTGAAAAGGTGCATCCTTTCTGAACCCTGTTTGCATTCACATTTAAAGCATTAGAACTATTTCTTTATCACTGTAAAGATTCCTCTGCTCGGTTTCTTACCAAAAGTAAGTTTTCTTTCCCTGAAGCTTGAGCATTCAGCTGTTGTCCGAGTTTATAAATTCATTCCTTCAGGTGGAAAAAAAAATTGCTAAGAAGAAACCACCAGTGGACAAAGTAACTAATGATCTGTATTCTAAGTCATGGCTGAAGGATATAATTAAAAATAAATTGACATTTAGATACTGTGGTGATCCAGTATAATAAAAGTATTTTAAACTTATATGAAGGAAACTCAAATTTTCCTGTTCTTTAATTTCAAATCTAATTTCTTTAAAAACAGACAGAGACTATTTTCAGGCATTACTTCTGCTAGATTACCTTGGATAATTTTAGTGCTTAAGATAAATCCCAGTATATACCTGTCTGTCAGCCCATTTCTATAGAAAAAACATGCAGGGGGAAAAAAGGAGGAACTCACTATAAAGGGTAACTGAAACCATGTACAAAATGCCCAAAGTAGAAAACAGGAAATAGTTTCATAATCTCTTTACTCTGTGCTTACCGGGAAAGTCTAATAAACTCATAATGTCAATGTCTATTTAGCTGATAGAAGGCTTATTGCTGAACTAGGAGGAGGGTGGGAGAAGGGACAGGCTCCAGGGCCAGCTCTGGGGCTGGCTCGGCCGAGGAAGACCCTCCTGTCCCCTCCGAACAGGTTTGTGCCCGGTGAGCTGACAGCATCCTACTGTCCACCGTAAAGCCCGCCTGCATCGAGCCCCGTACAGAAGGCATTTTCTCTTTCAAAACGGTCCTGCTTAATTGGTGGCAGCTCAGGAAAGCTAATTGGAAATGTCCATCTAAGTTATTTAAAGTCGCTTTTGTTGTTTTGTACTGCTTTTTAAGGAAATGATTGATTCAAGCAGTCAGCTCAATAAAATTGCCATGCCTTTCTTTGCAAAAGCAAGCACTGTCTTTTACCGTTAACAATTATACAGATAATAAAAGACTGCAGTAAGTTGCTCTGTTGGCAACAGATTATCTTGATACCGGCATAAGCACCTACATTGTTCATGGTGCCAAGTATTTTGACTCGTACAGCCATCAGGTGCCCTAACTGTGTAAGCCTTCCCCCACCCTCACCCCCCATGACCCAGTTAAGTCGATGATCAAAATATTGATTAGCACAGCTTCAGTGTGTTACTGGAATAATTTCAAAATTATCCCAATGAATGAGGAAAAAGCACAAAGGCAGGCAGCTTGTTTGGTCAGAGGTTTGGAGCGGTTCCTGTGGTGGGAGGTTATTAAAGTGTCTTCAGCTTTGGGAAGAGGTACTGAGCATGAGTGGAGGACGGAGATTAATATAAAGGTATGTAAAATCATGACTGGCGTGAGAACAATTATTCTTTTTTTTTTTTTTTTTTTTTTTTGTAACTCAAAGAATGGTAGGCACGCAATGAAGCGATCAGGAAGCAGATCTAAAATAAATAAAAGCACTTTGTAGTTTTCCAGCCAACGCCTAATTATATTGTGAAATTTGTTGCCACAGGATGTTTTGGATACTGAAAGTATGAATGGGTTCAAAAAACATTAGACAGATTTACAAAGGGCAGACCATTCACAGCTATTAAAGACATAGATCTATGTGCAATCTCTGGTTTAGGAAGGCCCAAAGGCACCGGTGCTGAAAGCTAGAGGGGTATATTGGGACAGGATTTCTCAATGTCTGTTGTTCTGCTCTTTCTTTTCTTCTTCCTTGGGATCCATTGCTGGATACTTACAGATACAAGGCTAGATTAATCTTTCGTATGTTATGTTGCATGGGGGACCGTTTTTCAAGGTGTTTGACTTTGAACAGTTTCCTGTTAAGAACGAATTTGAAAAGGAACCGGTTATTTTGAAAATCCTTGCCAGAAATTCTGAAGTTCATGTGATGTCAGTAAAGCTTTTCCTCTGTGGACAGTGGTTAACTCATATTTTCATCTCTTTCTGTTTGGCGAGGTTGTGGCTGCATCCAAAGCCTAAAGGCTTCATCTTTTCATTAGAAGAGAAAAAAATCTTTGACTCTGCCACGCGATTCTTGAATAATTTTTATAAAGCCTCACTCTCTAAGGAGACTGCCTAGTCCTGTTACAGTTGAATGTAGAAGTTTTTGTCTTAATGTTTGAAAAGAAGCAAGACTGAGGGTTTTTTTCCCCCAGGTATTACAAGGATAGAAAAAAAGCCCCAAAAAGTTAAATGGAGGAGTTACGCTGTTCTACAATGCTTAAGCGTATGTTGCCACCTCGTGGGAATCCCCACGTGGATAATGACACTTTACACTGGCATCAGTAAAATTATGTGCATGTGAAAATGTTTTTAGGATTCATCCCTTGATTTCATTTAATCATTGTTCATTAGAAAGGTATTAACTTCCACCCTTTTTTCTCTTGTAATTTTCCCCTTCCCTCTGCCTCTTAGTATGCAGCAAACATCTGTGATTTTACTGAGTAAATGATCTCTTAAAGTATGTTTAAAATGTGATCATTTTACTTTTATGTGTTCCTTTTGTCTTTTCAGGACAGCCCAGAAACTTGCAAGATCTATGCCGAATTAAAATCCGTCAGTGTATAGGCCTTCAAAACCTAAAACTACTTGATGAACTACCCATTGCCAAGGTCATGAAAGACTACTTAAAACACAAATTTGATGATATCTGATATCCATGAAGAGAAGAACTCTGAGCAAGATTAGTTATATTCCAGATACTGAAGAGGCTTGTTGCCTTGCACAAAGTATATCCTATGCAAATTCTGATTTTTCTGTGAAGTCAGAAGGCAGGTATACACTTCCTTGGGTTTTTTATACCACACGCTAGAAGGTCTTAATTTTTGGTTTCTTGGTCCAAGTTTACAAGGTCCAAGCTTTCTATACAATATTACATTTTAAAAATTGCTGTTGGTTTTTAGTTTGTTTGTTTTCACATTAAGTGTGCAGACTTGCAGTGGGGATGGAAGGTAGCCTCTCAAGGGAAGTGGTTGGTTTGAATTGGTATGCTGAGCAATTATTCAAGAAAATAAAGTTTGGAAATCAAGGCACCAGTCCTGCAAAAGGATGCCGAGAGAAAGACCTTCAGAGCCCTGTGTCTGTTAGGACTCTTGTCTCTGCCAGGGTGTATGTTTTTGCAGGATAGAGGGAAGAGTTGATAATCAACATGTCCTAGGGTACTGTATGAATATAATTTGGAAATTAAAGAAAAAATGCAGTTACCCTATTCGATTTGAGGGTCTATACATTGGCTTTTTTTATATTATTCTTTTCCTAATTACTGTAGTTGGGATACCGATAAAATTCAGGCCCTCTTCTTTCCTGACATTCCCTGTTAAATGAGCGGCTGTTTGTAAGTCTATTTTTAACAGTGACAGTACACTACGAAGAGGCATAACCTCTATATTTTTTACATTAACTTAAGAGTAAACAAATTTAGATTTTTTGAAGCCAATGTATTCTGTTTCTCATACAGTGCCTCCTGTGCAATAATCTTTCTGATGTATTTTCCCTTTATGTGTGATTCCCCCCCCCACACTATTCCTCATTTAGTCTCAGTGCATTATTTGTGAGAATAGGGACTGCTGCCTCGCTGTAGCGTTGACGTGACATTACTAAAGTGATGCAGCAGTTGCTATTCGTTATTACTCCCTGAATTTCATGAATGTATAACCTGCTTTATTTCACTTTCAGTTGAAACTTTATCTACGGGTCCTCAGCCAAATTGTGTCCACTTAAAAAAAAAAAAAGAAAAGAAATTGGCCAAACCCTTTTATTTTAAAGATAGTGATGGATTTTTTTTTTTTTTTGGTTGCTCTGAAATTCAGTTTGTTTCAGGTTAGAGAGTGGGAAATGCACATAAGTTATTAAGATGCATTTTATATGTGCACTAACAAGAAAAGCCTCATTCATATTGAAAGTTTAAATTTTGCAGACATTAAGTGGTTTCCAATTAATCTGAAAGCAGCAACTGAAAGGAGTACTGAAATTCGGCTACTGAATGTGTTTTTCATACTAGGTATTAAAAAGATCTGTTAAAGAGTGTTGTTTCTGATCATAAAAAAAAAAAAAAGAAGTTGCTATCAAAAAAAGATTGGGCCAAAATGTGCAGTTGTTTCGCACTCTTTATTTTCAAGGGATTACAGAGTCGTCATAAGGTTCTTGCCAGTGTCCTCTACTTTTGTTTTGCCATCCTACTGGCTCCGAAAGAGCCTCTCTAATATCAGGAGTGCTTTTGTACCAATTATACTAATGGAAGCAGGAAGATGAAAGGAACAGTGGTGGCTTTTAAGTTTAACACTGTCACTTTCAAAATATTTAATATTAAAACTATGAAAAGCAAGGTGAAGCAGGTATACTTATATTATTAACTGCGTTAGTTCCTTTTAATATCTTATAACCCTGGACTGCAGTTCCTTGAGCACGAACCTTATCACTGATAATGGATGCACCGGAACTATGGCAAGCAAGGAGGATTATCTCTCCCTATTGTGCCTGGCATTGCATCAGGTTTCCAAACAACAAGTGATTTTGGAGATTCATGGCTCAGAGGATTGGTAATGGGATGTCGAACCTTTTTATCTCCAACTTGTATCGGTTCAAGTCCAGCCTGCTTGAGCAGTGACCAAAAGTTCATGTCTCAGCAGCATGAGCGAGCATGTCCAACCTAAACACCACGCAGTCCGTGCGGTGGTCACCTTTAGGCAGTAGAGCTTTATAGTGCTTCCTCCAGGTTGTACGTAATGGTGGTGGCATTGTAGCAGGGACAACCTGAGAGCGTGGGTGGGGTGTGCGTGTGCGTGATGGTGTCTGTCGGCTCCTATCGAAGCAAGAAAGATCAGCCGTTATGATCTTTAAGCTCTGCAGTACTGAGACAGGACAGACGTTAACAATCGACTGACAGGTTTTAAGCATGAATCTTCAGTTTTGTGACATGAGATCAGAACCTTAAAATTGCTTCCTTTTCTTTAAAAAATACTTAGTATTGTTCACTACATTTGTAAGTTGGTCTAAACCAATGTCCTTCCCCACTGAATTTTTACAGTAATATTTTCTAAGGTAATCTAGAGTATATTTTAGTTGCAATCTATATTAAGGCAAATTATTTGTTCTGTCTGTTGCTGTGACTGAAGAAAATTATGGAAGACTTTGTTGGTAACAAGAATGCTATTTAATGAAGAAATGTGTAATTCCATTATTTATTGTTTGAGGTTTGTTTTTTGGTTGTTTCTTTCAAGTAACTGACATCTAAAGGGAACACATACATTTCAGGCCAGTAAAAAGGCTTTCTTTTAAATTGATTTTCACCCTATCCTCTCTCCCCTCCCCAAGGTGGAGGGAAGCCCTTGCCCTTTCTTACAATGCTAAGCCATCTCTTGTAGCTGGTTTCTCTGACCTTGATTCAGCAAAGCACCACAGCACATGTGTGTCTCTGAACCGACTGATAGTCCCGTTCGCTATCTTAAGTTAGACATGTGCTCGAGTGCGAGTGAAGTATGATTATTCCTTGTTAATCTTACCCAAATTTCAATAATGGGGAATCTGGTCTTTTTTTTTTATTACTATTATTTTAAATATCGTGCAGAAATACTTTGAAGAACAAACTGAACTTTGTTTTTCATTTGGACTAGATTATGGAAGGAGAAGTGCATAATATAGACTTGTTATGTAGCCTAGTTCCATTACCTTAAAATTCACAGTTGAACACTTTTAATAAACCTTAAAAAATTGGCAAATACACCAAAGAATCAATGAGTAAAAGACTCTGATCATTAACAAACTGCAAACCTCATCCTTTAAAACAAAGCAGAAAGTTTTTGTAAATATTTATGTTTATAAATGTACAGCAGAGTAAGAGTGTTTTTTAGATTATTTAATTACCATATTTCTAAACTATTTACATTATAGACAATACTTGTTAGTTTGAAAAGCTCTTGAGTGTTTTTTTGTTTTGTTTTGGGTTTGTTTTATTTTTTTAAAATTCATTATCACTCATGCTTGGAATAACTGGCTTCCTCGGGATAGCGTGGAAAATTCTGTTTTCTGGCTCTAGTTGGCAATTGTAGGAGAACACATCTGGACGAACTCATCAGATAAATACCCAGAGGCAAAAGAGAATATGTAGCATGTTTACCAGGGTGGACCTGGGCTAGATGAAAAAATTCGGATCCTAACTTTCTTGGTTAAATCGGTCAAGAGCCCCCAGTGACATTGTGACAAGAGCAACTTGCAGCCTGCCCACAGGTCTAGCTTCCATGCAACACTGTGTCACCAATTTCATAAGGTATTTTGTTCTTCCTTTGCAATGTAAGCTTTTGCTTTGGGTCAATTCGAATTTAAAAAAAGAAAAAAGTTAAACCTGGTTAAAACCTTTTTTTTGTTTATGTTCTGTTTATTTCTAATGTAATGTTTTAATAACATGATACCACTTTACACATTTTCTCTCAATGTTTGTTTGTCTCTTCTACTCCTTTTCCCTTCTCTGGCGCACAGGATTCTGTTAATGCATTTGGTACTCAAATTTGCCCCCGCAAATAGGAATTCAGATGTCTCATGAATTGTAATGTGATTTTTACTAGTCAATATGAGCATAAAACTTGCTCTAGAGCTGGACTTCAGAAAGGGGATCAAACTGGTCTTTAGCTATGAGTAGCTGGGTTTTCCCTGCTCAGATTCCAATGCAGCCACTTCAGGGTTTTCTGAAAGATTCACCTTTCCTCCTCAAGTTCATGTGCTGAGTAAGATACAAAAACGGACCAAATAGAGGTCATATTTTGCAGTTGAATCTGTTTGGTGTCCATTTACTACTAATAAAAGTTGAATAAGGGGGATGTATATGAATATTCCTGGCACACAAGTAGCAACTGGAAGCATTGGGTTTCAATCATGAGAGTAATGTACAAAGGAAAGTGGCAGTAAGGTTTTGGACCCTAAAAATTTGGAGAAGGAGACTAGATTACTGGTAAAGGGTAGTAGGGGGAAAAAAAAAAAATGTTTTCCATTGCTCAGTAGCAAACTATACAAACATCATGGGAGTACGAACGCTGTACAGCCAACGGTTGTGTTTAGAACTGTTGATGATGGTTACTAACAGACTGACCAGACTTTGACTGGTGTTTTTACTGAATGCTGTGTTAAAGACTTTGTTCCTGTTTATATATCATATTTCCTGTTTGAGTGTTCACTTGTTAAGTTTAAAACGATTAATGACTAAAGTTACTACTTAAAAAAACTGATTTACAAGCTGTTGACAAATGATGTGTTTAGAATATACAATCTTTCCATATATTGGTGTAAGTGTGCGGTAAGGAAGCGTACTTATTTTATATGGCAAAACACTTTTTTTTTACCATAGTGTATATCAAAACTTTTGTACCTTTGAAAGCAAAAGTAATGGAGCTTGTGAAAACAAGCAAAGAACAGGCTCTGCCATGTCTTTCCCCAAACAGCCTGGACTGAAGCATTTAAATTCTCTTTGCTCTAGTCTCTCCCCTCTGCTTTGGTTGGGGCTACACCACCTCAAAGGTTTTATACTGTTCTTTGAAACTGGAATAGTATTGGAAGGTTAAAGTTTGTTCTTTTCCTATATCACTGGCATATTGAATCTCTTCTGTATGATTCTACTTCTTGACTTATGTTATTAGCCAAAGTAAAGCTCAATATGTGATTTAATCCCATGACAATAAGAAACGAACCAGATATATACATTGCTTTATGAAACCATGCTACCAGGAATTCCTCAGCCAGTGCATTCCCCAGGGATCCACAACGTGCAGCTGGAACAGCAAAAAGTTGGGATCGAAAGCTGCATTGACTTTTATTGAGAAATCTCCAGCTGTCTAGTGAAGAAATCGGAACTTCAGCTGTTTCCTCCACATCTGGGATCTCTAGTGCTGCTGACTGCTGTTTGTGAGGTCCCAGGTAAGTTTTGAATGCTGTTAAGGCTTGTCTTCGTGTTTGCAAGAAGGGTGTTTGACACATCCACAGAGGGTGCTTCTAAAGGGTCTGAAAGCATTTCTATACCTTCTCTAAACTTGCCAGGTTTTTCTGTATAGTGGAGTTTGTGTAGTCTTCTAGCAAGTGTGTTTGAGAGCGATGGGTGCTACAGAGAGTATTTCCCAGGCTTTGACTTGATCTGTTGCAGCGTTTTGCAGACCCCTCAGCATCCATGAAATATTCCTAAAATGTCTGGGAAAGGTGAATGAAAAGCAAGCTTATAGGCAGTAGGTTATACAAGGGTAAATGCTTTTAAGAGAAAATTTAAGTCTGCAAACAACTGATGTACAGCAAAGAGCATCTATTCTTTGTTAAAGACCACAAAATTGTTCATAACTCTTCTGTTCTGACTTGCAAAAATAGTTTCTTTGCAGTCTTAGTACTCTCCAAATATATCGGAAGATCATCTCCTGTTCTGTCACAAGTAACTAAGAGTTAATGGAAGTATACTAAATTCTGTCCTCATTTCTGACTTACACCGTTGTAACTCCACTGAAGGTGGTGGTTACTTAACACTTAATCTAGTGTGAAAGAGCAAATAATTGATTTGGATGGCCAGCTCGCAGTCCTGCTCCTTGCTTTATGGCCTAATGAGGAGAGTATTTTTGGAAAGTATTTGCAAAACACTTTATGAAGGAGCGCTAAGAGAGATTCTGTAGTTGGGACCAAATTTATAAGCAACCAGCAGACAATCCTGCACCCTCCCCCCCCCCCCCCCCCCCCCCCAAAAAAAAAACAAACCATGGCCTGTTTTGATAGAGTTGCTTAAATGCTTTGATATCTAGTCCTGAGTTGGTGAGAGAGATTTCAGTTTGATTGTCCATTTTGTATCTTGAGAAACTTAACGTATCTGCTTATTCTCTAATAAGCAGATTAGTTAAAGTAGATCTGCAATGAAATGTAAACTCATCTTATTTAAAGGTTTGCTTAATTTTAAAGCCATTACAGATTCAATTTTATATACGTCAGTGTAACAGCAGGTTCTTCAGTTCTTTGCTGAATGCATGCTTGCTTGCAGCCAGCAGTCTGCATTCACAATGTGTTTAAAATAGCAGGCTGCAAATTTGAGTAGCATCTTGTTGGCTGAAACAGTTAGAGCTGCCCTTGTCACTGATATGTCTAAGCCCAAAGTGTGGCTGGGAAAAGTTAAGTGTCTATGTCCTGTTCAGCTACAAGCTAATTATGTATGATTTTTAGGTTCTCATCTATTACTGCCTTGCATTTGCATGGGATAACAGAAATTTAGATTCAGCTTCATCTAGTGCTTGATTTTTAAGCCTCAGAGACCGCCCAGCTGCAGGACATGTTATGGAAATGTGACTTCCAAGCTGTGCCTGTCTCAAGCAACTCAACTTGAGATCCATCCCCTAGCTGTCTGGATATTGCTCATCTCATAATGGGTTTTGATATAGCTGTTAGGAAGCAAAACCAAATAATTTTAGAGAGCAGTCAGTCTGAAAATAAAGTGATCGAAATGTTTGGTAGGAGAATGAAGTTGAGATGTGGGACTGTGTGTGAGAGAGAGCAGAGAACGTGGCTTTTGATCTTACAGAAATGTTTGGTATGTGGGTTGTTAGGCTCAGAAGTTTGAATGTCCTTAATATGAAATAATCTGCATGAGTCTGTTCCTTTTCTACTTTGTGTGAGCTGTTTAATGGTTAGTGAGCCAGAAAAAAATCACTGTGTTTTCTGATGGTTCAGGCACCCTCCTGATGAGTGGAAGACTTGGATTAAAGTT
Organism: Calonectris borealis; assembly: GCF_964195595.1. Classification (NCBI taxonomy): domain Eukaryota; kingdom Metazoa; phylum Chordata; class Aves; order Procellariiformes; family Procellariidae; genus Calonectris; species Calonectris borealis. The sequence continues at coordinate 4,136,561 of NC_134322.1, read as the reverse complement.
CCCACTCTGAACCAGGCAAAGCAATTAAGGATGGGGATTTGCACTCGCGTTCCAACCTTTTAGTGCTCTGATTACAGGTTTGTAAAATTGTGTCACAGAGAGAGCGTAACAAAACTGTTACACAATCTCCGAGGCTGACCCTGAAAAGTCATGCAAAGCAGGTACCCAGCTGGATGGAGCTCACCCTTATGTCTCTCGCATTTGTGAACAAACGACTGATGTTTGTGGCAGTTTTTTGTACCTACTGATCTGTAATCTACCTGGAAAAAATAATTCAGACCTCTTCTGGTTCCCTGAGCACCTTACCTTGAGCTCTGGTGGTGTTTGTATTTATGGGCACCTGCCTGCTTCCAGCTCTAGTCTTTGGTATCAGTGCTGACTTCCTCTTCCTCTTCACAACCTGTCCTCCACACCAGGTCATTGAGGAGGGCAGGGAATGAGACCTTCCCCTCTCCGAAGGAGACCACCCTAGCAGGTGGGATTTCAGGCATCATGTGGCGGTGACATTCGCCAGTCCCAAATCTGCTTGGTAGTGCTCAGAACCACCAAGGAATGGATGGAGTGATCACTGCAGGCATCTGAAAGAGGGGAGGAGTCTGGGTGAAGCGTATGGAAGGATATTTAGGCTAAGTCCACAAAGAATGAATATGTATTTATTTGTGTAAGTTGAGTGTGTAAGTAGGGTGGGCAGCTGAGATGGTATCCAGGAGCATCGATCTAAGATTGTGTGGTTAGAAAAATGGGATGCCGTGAAAGCAGATATAAAGCAAATGTTAATTGAGATGTACAGAGCAGGATTGAAAAGGGGAGGTAGGATATTGTCGGTTGTGGTTTCGAAATGTCTGGCGGCTTTCACCACCTTTTCAGGAACGTGTCATCGCTGCAACTTTGGGATATTGTGGATGTAGTGTGTCAGTCTTAATGCCATCCCCTCTGTCCTTTGACGGTCTCAGGGGCATTAGTTTCCAACCGTGTCAGCCTCTTCTGTACCATTTTCTCACTGTATGAAGGCAGAGTAGCTTGAAAAGGAAAGGTGGTGAGGAAGAGGAGACTGGGCATGATAATTAAGGTGGCAGTGATAATTGTAATGTGTGCCTCGAGCGGTGGTTGGGGGGGAAGATCACACCTTTGTTGCAATGTAGCTGAATTTGCTGTTGATCTGTTGTTAATCTAAGTGAAAAATCTAATGTGGCACTAGTTTTTGTGATAGTGCTCAGGACTCCTATATGCTTTGTTTTTATTTTATTTTAATCTACTTGCTTGGCTAAAGAACCAATACTTTTCTTTTTTATAAAACCAAAATATCTTACCCTGCATTTTCATTTACTTCAGTTCCAATGTTTCATCCCAGATCACTGATTTATCTTGTGGTGTTGTTTTAAGACTCAAAAACGCTTAGCAAACTTCTTTCTCATCACAACCAGTTACTATTTTAATGGATCAAACTGACTAAGGGCACAACAAAAATCTTATAGTGACATACCTGCATTATTAGTACTGTATCCTGTAACTCTGCTTTTAATTTGTTCATGTCCAAGTAAATTAAATGAAGTGGCTTTCTTTACGAGTCTCATCAGTTGTTATCAACCAATATTAGAAAACACTTTAAACGATTCCAAATAAGACTTCTTTGAAAGTTGATCCAGGTATGGGCAATTTCAATCTTACCTGGTAAATAGCTTCAGATAACCTCTGCTGCTAATTGAGCCTTGTGTTTTGTGTTTTCTTCTTCCCAAGCTTGGGTACAACACTGATTATTTTTCCCCTCAAGACATGTTGCCAAAATTTTTGAAATCTATTTTGAGCGAAGAAAAACTTTGCTGAATTTGAATTGCTTTTGCAATTCATTGGCCTTCCGTCTTGGTAAGAGAACAGCTTTTAATGAGAGCAGACCCCTTGTTTCAAAGGACATTTTTAATGGTCCCTACATTTTGCCCAGACGTTCAATGTCTTATCTAGAACCTTGTTAATTTGTAGTTATCTTGTCAATAAAGTGGCTTTTTGTCAGATACATGTAGTATAACAGTTATTAGTTATATTTGTATATACAGCTGAACTTGCTGGCTTTGAGTATTTCCTGTGCTTCATAAATACTTATATAATCTGTTGTGCAGGCTCAGCTGTTCTTAATTCTAATGTGATTCATATTGTGCTTAGAAATCTGACATTCTTGGCTTGTCAGAGGTATTAATATATGTTAGTGCCATATCTATTGAAAATTGACATATTTTTACAGCGCTTTAATTTTCACTTCTTTATATTGCAGCATTCTATATTGAGCAACACAGCATTGTTTGCTTTTAAATTTCCCTCTCTCCTTCAGTCCTGAGAAACCAGAAATAATTAGATTATATCTTTCTCTTGGCTTGCATAGTTTTCACTTGTAGTGAATTATGCCATGCAAAACTGTATCCCTCCAGTGAGAATTTGGTTGTCATTGTTATGAGCTACATCTGGACTGTATAATACTTTGTACTTTGCACTACAAAGACTCTTTGCCTATGGCTCGGAGTCAGAAACTGTACCTTGCCAGCAAGTAGGAATAGCTCTTTCTTCTAGCCAAAGTGCCATGCTTATCCTCCTCAGGCCTTTCTGCTGTGGACGGAGCTGTTGTACAGACAAAAACGCTGCTCTAAAGCTCCAAAGGTGGTACCTTGACTCTCAATAGACAGCCAAAAGTATTACAGAAATGTTGAGCTCCGTGTGGACAGGTCCCCTTTCTTCAGTGGGTCGTGGGAGACCAGAAAGAAAATTCAGACTTCCGTCTACTTGAAGCAAATAATCTATCCCTATAACTGAATGAAAGTTTATCTTCAGGAAAGAAGTTTGAATGTACCTTTAAGGTCCATATCATGGCAAATCAAATTACTTACTGTTCAGCCACTTCTGTGTTTAATTACCCACTGCAGAGGAGCTGAAGCTTTTGTTTCCAGGTTGAGTCTTTCTGCTGGGAAGTAATTTCTCTGTACAGTCTTTATCTTGCTGATGATATCACTTTCTTGTATAATCATGGGCGTAGTAACTGATTTACTATTCAGACATCCTCTTTAAAATGAGACTTAAAGAATTCGTGCCTCTCACTCCCCACATTGTTTTTGTTGCTGTCATCTCTTATGCCATGCTCTTTATCGAACATTTGCATGGTATAGACCCACCAGTTCTTTACTGAGGTTGTTTGATTCTGAGAAAGCACGTAAAACCAAACTTCCTTTGGAGGATTCTCTTGTTTGTGAAGTAATGAGGAAGCAAAGCCACTTGGTTGCCCAGAGGAGAACATAAAAATGTATGGATTTTGGTTTTGGGTGCTTGGTTAGTTGTTGGTTTTTCTTTTTTCCCCTCCAGCCTATCTGCTAGGTCAAGAGAACATCAAGTGCTCTAAGCAAAAGTGCCCCTGTAGGCAGAAATCTTGGAGATTGCTCTAATTGCTCACCCATAAAATTTTCCTTGCATAAGAGCCATACTCGGAGCTGGTGCTGGAAGAAACACTCTCGTTGAAGCATAAAGCTGTACTGATCTTAAACTGAAATAGCATTTAAGTGCTATCTTTTTCTGTCCACGCAGAAGAAAATGCACAGCTCATTTTTGAAGCTTCATCTCTCGTTTCCTGTCCTCATCCATGTCCTCTCACATCTCTTTTTCCCAAATATATTATAGTATCAGCAAAGTCAATTATTCTGCAACAAAAAAATCTACTTTGAAGTGAAATCCTAAATATCTGTTTTGTATATACTATTAAGAAACTTAGGTTTTTATTATGGAGCATAAATGAAGTCTGGATATGGCTCCACAGCTTGCTATTGGTCTCTGTGTAGTGTGATCTCTTGTAAAGGCAGGAGATGAGCTGATGCTTAGTGAAGTTCCCTTGACTCATCTGTCTTACCAGAACATAGCGCAGCATAGATACGTCATGTTTTTAAGTAGCATTTATTCTCAAAGTAGCTAGTCACAGCTGCCTTTTATTCCTGCTGTGCACAGATGTGAGGTTACAGTACAGTTCTTCCCCCAGAATGATGTATTGCTATCGTGACCTTGACTTCTGCTCTTACGGAGGTTCACGTCCATAAAAATCACTTTGTTCAAGAGCAGTGGCTGTAACAAATAAGCTTAGCTAAACGATCACTTTTTCACTTTTACTGATTTCACTCTTCTGCTTTATGACAGAGGTTAATACAGAGAATTAGATTTCAGTGACATTGTTTAAACCTCTTTATCCTTGTCTAATTAAACTGAATACTTTAAAGATGATTCATATTGCGTGACACCCTTGCATCTAAATACTCTTTCTTTTAGATGGAAAGGAAATGTGCAGACTAGAAATTCAAATCAGCCTTCCTTTCAGTTATTGAGAGAGGGTGTTTTTTGTTTTTTAGCTAAGAACGAACTATACTTTTCCAATATCTGGTGTGATGATAGCTAGCTCCCAGATAGGCAGATTCCCAGAAAATGTGCCTTAAAGAGTAGAGTTCAAAAGCTGTCAAGGTAACCCCAGTTTCAGTGCAGAGCAACATCGTTACCTGTTGCAGAGTGGCACCAACGAGTTTTGGAGGTTGCGACTTCACCCGAGCTGCATGCTTATTGGCGTGTTGGTAGGACCCAGGACTAGGTACAACCTTCCCTCAACCCCACCACCCATCTCCCCACGCATCCAACTTTCTGGTCTTGAGAGCTACGGTGTACCCCGGTGAAGAAGTTTATGGGAGGGGGCAGCAGGACTGTTTGATGCTCCATGTAATGTTCCTCCCACCACAGGACAGCTGTGGTCTTGTGGCAGGTTCTTTTCCTCAGCTCAGTCAACAAGGAGACATTGAAATGAAAGTTTTCTGCCTTATAATGAATACTTCTTCCTAACCTACCAGGAATTAGTTGGTTTTGCATAACGTTTTGTGTACTGTCCCTTCCAGAAGGTGTGGTGTGAGTAACAAAGGCAGGGTTGAAAGTTACTATAGTTTCCCTTCCTCCTCATTGCAGGACTTAATGATATAAAGAGTGCAGTATTTCATTGATGTTTATTGCTGTTTCTGCTTGTGGGCTTTTCACAATACTGTGGTCAGGAAGATGACAAGGTAAAGGATGACTAGTGTAGATCTGCTCCCTCTTTTAGAATAGGAATAACCCCCTTTTCTGATTATATTTCCTCTCCCCTTCCGTGGAAAAGTTGACTCAGAAATCCATCACAAAGGAAATAAGTTCATTTGAACTTCTATTGAACCTTGAAAAGCCGCTTTTATAAAGTCCTATTTGGAGGCTTTCAACAGTGGCCCTTTGACAAGAGCACGAGGCAAAACTGGAACTGCCAGTCCAAATACTCCGGTATCAGTGGCTTGCCCTTGCCTCTTGCACCGTGTCACAGATGGAGAATGAGACCATTACTCATTCTTGGGGGTATGCCCTGTGATCCAAGTCCTCAATAACTGTAATAGTAAGAATCTCTACCATACAAGGAGAAATTACTGTTCGTTAATTGAAAAAAATGCCAGCAGGAATCTGCTTTACTCTATTTGGAGGTGAGAGATGGAGGAACCAGCTGAACGCGATGACTTATTTCCCTGTGCCTTTACAAAATTTCTGATGTTCTTCTAAGTAAGAATTTGTACATTCAGCCTTCATTTTTGGTAGCGTATTGAATGGTGATCATATGCACTCAGAAGAAAGACTTTTTTTTTGTTTCTTCCCCCTTCCCTCTTTGAGACAGCATAACTCAGAAGAACAAAAGTCTCCAACAGATGCAGAGATGAAAATGTGTCTGTTCTTGGTCCCATGCTGCGTGTGTTTCGGGAGCAAAACAGTTGTTCTCTGTTCTCAGCACAACGTGAAAAAGGTACGTGGTGCTGAAAACAAGAGCAGCAGTTTTATAGCTACATTAGGAATATAGAATAGGTGCCCCTGAGTGAATAAAACTGTCATTGATTGCATCATTGGGCTTTTTATGCCAAAAGAAGCTAGGGTTGCTCTTGTCAAAAGTTAACATTTAAGTTACCGTCAGATTTGCAGGCATTGTTCTGAATTCAGTGTAAACCATAGATACGTGGTCTTGTTCCAAAGAGGCTGCATGGTCTACACTCAGTTATCAGAACTTTTTCTTACTGTGCAAGCAAAGAGAAGTTGTTGAGCAAAGATACTGGTTCCTTCAGCTGAAAAATCTTTGTTTTCCTTAATGTAAGGTGTTAAATCCAACCAGATTTTTTTTCCTAAGTCGCTCAGTAAAATACACAAAAAGCACCCGTCGTCACGTGCAGAGCGAAGCCTCCTCGCGGTGCAGGGTTTGCATGTGTGCAGCCTGACGAGCCTCTGAGCCCTGCTTTCTTCTTCACCCTTCGCATCCAAAAGCAAACACTTCCTCTGAAGGCTAGAATGGAAAAGCTGTTTCTGCATTTTTCATCTTTCATAGGGTAAGTGGAGGCCTCTAGATAGTTAAAAAATATCAGTGTATCAAACTGGGTCCTACTTCTTAAGCAAGAATTACGACGGAGATGAGATTAGGAGTAGGCTCAGGCTGTGCTTACTCTTGGAGGAGTGGTTTGGTGCAGAAGAAAACAATTGGCACATTGTAGTTTTAGTTGGGCAAGGTATAATTTTTAAATAAATAACCTTTCCCTGGTTAACTGTGATACTGAGCTGCTCATTTCAGGGCTGGTGTTTGTGTGCTGCTGTCACGCGGGACAGGCTGCCCGACTCCGCAGTCTGTAGGCTTTATGGATTGCACAGGTTATTCAAACTTTGTTCTCCATAACTCATTCTGCTAAACTATAGCTGATACCAAAAATTTTTCTTCACGTAATACAACTCGGGATGATGTGGCAGGCCTTTATTTTGTCCTTTTTGATTGATTGTCTTGTCTTGAAAGAGAAGTTTTTAAGAGCAACCTAATGTGGCTATAAAAGATTTCTACCTGGTTTTGGGCATGAGTTATAGAGGTCTGAGACCCAATTTTCAACAGCAAGGTAATTCTCTGAAGTTCAGAAAAATCTCTCTGAGTTCAGGCTGTCAAGTTATTTTAGTAAATCAAGTTTCTGTACACTGAACTAAGGGTATGTTTTTAAAAGACATTTTTAGTAGTAGAGAAATAATGTCATATGTGATAGGTCTGCTTTATGTAACACTTGGTTATGTGTTTCTTGTATTTAAACAGTTCTCAAAATAACAGGTGGCAATAGGAAGGCAAATAATGGGAGTAAAATAAGGCCACGACTTGAGTTCTTACATCAACATTGGAGTTTATTTCTCAAGGCTTAAAATCTGACAAGTAACTTCTGTACTTGTCCCTAATTATAAACCAGTCTGCATCCATGAAACTCAGCACTCTGTCTCTGTAGCTGGTTTATCTGGCCAAAAACCTGACATTCCTACTACTGAAAATACTTTTTTCATTAAAAATACAGGGAGTGGGGGAGATTTTGCAGATAATCTTCAGACAAGGTCACTTTTGGCATTTTTTGAGTGAGTTGTTTTTGCAGCTCTCATACTGTTAAATGGAACGAGGAGCCCCGTCGAGGCCTGGGAACCGGTGCTAGACTGCTGCTGGCAGCCGCCCACGTGGTCCTCGCCCGTGCCGGGGACGGGGCACGGTGTCATTTGGCCCTGCCACGGCTATTCCTTTCTCATGGCTCCCCCACAAAGGCTGACTCTCAGTTTTGTAGACTAAACAGAGAGATGTGTAATGGCCGTTAGGGTCAGGAAGGACAAGAAACGAATGGGTTCAGACAGAGTATTTTACTGTAGATTGCTAGGTTGTGCTTGAGGATGAAAATGTGCATGCCTAGTCAGAGTCTTTAAAGATGTATAATCTCTATAACGAAGCCTGCTCTCAATTAGCAGCCTGTTTTAATTTGAACATTTGCATTCTGAATTCTGCCTTCTGGCTCCTGTAACTCAGGGCCGTGTATTTACAACAGTTGCTTGAATCCTAAGGGTTTTCCCCTCAAACCACCATTTCTTGTTGAGGCTTTCTAACACTTTTTTTGAATATCGGCACAGTGGTTAATGGATTGTTCCCTGCCTGAGTTCACTTCAGGCAGTTATTTGCATCCACTCTTTTTGTAATAACAGAATTAAAGGGTGTGTTAAAAAGACTTACGAGCAGCAAATGAAGCAATAAGCAAGCAAATAGCATTTGTATGCAAATTCTGTAAGCGCTTTGTCATGTTCTGGGATCTGTCAGCTACCTCCATGCTTCCAAACCTTCATCCCCATCAGTCCTCTGTACTGAGGCTCTATGCCAAAGCCTGGTGAAGTCAGTGGCTCTTCCCACTGCCAGTGGTGGGCTTCTGACTTGGGTCTGAGACAGGAGAGAAGCAAGATGTGACCAGCCACTCCGATTTCACCAGGAGCTTCCCAATATTAGGAAGACTTTTTCTGTGTTGTGAATAAAACCAACTCACAATAAAACCAACTCAAAGAATAGCCCAGCTTTGGAAACTCTTGCATTGTCATCTGCATCAGCCGCTGTCTTGATCTAGTGACCTTAGGAGCTGAAAACACTGAGCCTGTACTGCCCGCATGAAAGAGCCAGCCACTCTAGCTGGAACTGGAAGAGATTAACAGTTTTTGTAGCTTCTGGCAAAAAAAAAAAAAGGACAGGAAGCACGTTGACCAGTGTGTCAAAGCTCAGTTTCCTTGTGTAGAGATGTGAATCTGTTGGGTTCACAGTGAAGTTATCCCCTGAGTTTGCAGAGTAGGTGATTTCCATCCTTCTCCCTCATCCCTCATGCCTGCAGTGTCTGGTGTAAGCTATGAGAGCCCTGGGTATTCCCTCCGTTCCTCAGCCGAGACAGGCTGGAGAGCTTCCAAACTATGTCCCATCAGTGCTGTTACCTTTTTATTGCTAGGAATCGCAAGGTGCTGTAGTGCCAGGAGGAATGAGTGAAATCTGTGTTGGTTTTATATGGCTTTTGAGTTGTTCAAATAACTCTAATAAGCTGCTTTGCATTATAGGTATCTCAAGAGATCTCCTAAGTTTGGCTCTTTTTCCTTAAGCTTGATAAGCAGGAAGGATGGTCCCTAATGGGAGGAGAGGGAGAGAAGGAGCAAGGAGACATGTGGCATGTGCAACCTGGAAAACTTGTCTATGAGCTTGACTTGACTCATCTAGGGAAGGAAGCTGATGCTAATGGCTCTGCATGAGATAACAAATTATACTCGAGCATGTGTTTTCTGTATTCATTACAATATGTAATGGGGGGTGGAGAAACAGGATGTATAGTGTGCGCGTATTTCTGGAGCCTCAGGAGAGCTACCCAGATGTTGAAAAGAAGTAAGGAAGAGTTGGAGATAAAGGAGAAAGACCTCCAGGGTGGGACTGTAAAAGCTGATCCAGAATAGGAGTCGTCATGTTTTGCTCACAGTCACACCAGCTGGCTTCAAGTGGCAGGGGAGCTTTCCAGATAAGCTGTGGACAGTAGGAGCATAAATAAGGAATTTGTTCCAAAAGGGTGAAATAAAAAACTGAAGGATGCAATACACCCATAAATAATTACTTATTTATACAAACAAGCTCTCCTTAAAACAGCTGCTGGGTAGATTGTCCTAACGTGAGCCGTAGGTGTGGTGTGAAATATGGTGATAGTCTGCTGTTTGTTGATAGTTGTTGTGCATCTTCAACAGGACGTTTAAGGAAACACTCTTGTAATCACATTGCCATGTGTAGCTGTGCGCTGGAGATGTTTCTGATCCGTGTGGTTAGCTGTCAGGGGCTGCATTAGTGACTGATGTAACTCGGTACGCTTGATCGCTGTGTGCTCTCAGCATATGGTTTTGAATGAATTATCCCATTCCGGTCCTTCCCCGAGGCTTTCCCAAGACTTTCCTCCTGTCCTGTGTAGCCTCTCTGGAAGGATGGCAGTGGGGTAGGTGCAGCAGCTCCGCTGACCCAATTTGGTTGCCTGGTGACGCTTCCGTTTTTCTCATTGCTCCGGTGACATTTTGATGTATTTTAATTTAATCTCTGATCCTGCTAAAACCAGAGTTCAGGATCTCTTCCGTTGGCTGAGCACGCAGTGCTTTCTTGCCCTAACCAAAGGGCATGCTTTTCTCTACACACACACACTTCTGCAGGGGGAAAAAAACCCACAAATTAAAAGAAAATTTACAGGCTTCCCCACTATTCCCTGTCATTTTGTGTGTTTGCAAAAATCCAGATGCCGCTCTATTACTAGGTAAGGAAAGCCCAGAACATTTGGCTTTCTTGTGAGTAACACCACATTTTAGTTGTCCTGAATTTAGTATGCATAAACTCTATTTAGTTATTTATTCCCAAAAAGGAATAAGAAGAGATAAGAAGTTAGAAACTCATTTCCTGCTCTCACAACTGGATTTTCGGAAGTGAGTTGTGCCTTTGCAAAGCCCTTCTTGGCAGAAATTTCTCGGATGCATCAGCCCTGCAGAGAGTTTGCATACTGGAAAACGCCTGTGACTTGTATCAGCTACTCACGGTCCGGGCCGCGGTGGGGTGAAAATGTATGCTTGGCAAAATGCACGGACACTAAAAGACATCTAAGCGTGTTACAGGCTTTTCATTGCATCTCCCAGGTCTCTTGCTGCAGAAGCACTGAACCGTGTTTGGTGCAGTATGGTCACAGTCACGATCTTTCTTTCCAGAGTCCCGAAGGAGGTCAATGCTCACCCTTCCTCTGCTCCGAGGAAAGCAAAGATAATCTGTAGGGGTACATTTTGATGGCTTCAGCTAAATACTTAAAAATGGCAGAATTTTATCCGAACTGTCGTAACTTCTTGCATCTGCTAATGTTGGAGTCAAGTGGGTGGATGAGAGAGTAAATCAGCAGAGAGCTGTGAAGCTCGGGATGATGGGCAGTGCAGCGCAGCTGACAGATAATGGGATGATATCATCCATTTCCTGGAAAATGAGATGTTTCTGGCCAAAGCATTCCAGACCCCGAGTGCTTAAGTGAGCTGGAGAGTTCCTGGAATATTTTAAACAGATATTTCAGTAGTCCAGGTGTAACGTGATTAAGGATGAGTAATGGCAAGATATGACTCAAGATCAAGATTTCTGGTAACTTTTCTGTAGGCAACAGTAAGAATTACAGGCAAGGAAAGAGAGGGGGACGGAGAGCTATGGTCAAGATGTGGGAAAAATTTAACATGGTCATTAAGTGGTTTAACCTTTGTCACTTTGGGAGTGGAGAGCGTTGTCTGAGCTGTGTTACCATTAAATGCAAGAATGTTTAGGTTTAGATTTTTTTTCCTCTCTATAGGAAGACTCATGAATTGGAAGTATTGAAACACCCAAAAATGTTTTAAGGGAGGGGAAGATTAGGAAACAGTAGACAACTTGCACGTCCAACAGGTGGTTTGGAAGAAGACTGCATTGCTGAGCTTTTAGGAAGGGTGACTCCTGCATTTTGCATAGTGGAGAAGACGATTTCTGGTTACTCATTTCAGTTTCCTTCTGCTGAGTTTGATGTCTACGTTCAGTTATAAGTCGTGGACAGAGTCCTTATGAGAGAGGCCCAGCATCAATGCTGGAAGGTTGTAAGAGACTTTCTGGATATTATAGACGACTCAAAAGACCAAGAGGGATTTTACTTGCCAGTTGCTTGATTTCAAACTTAAAATGAAGCAAAAACTGGACAGGGAATTTGCACACCTACTTCACTGGTGATAAAGGAAAATGCACAACAATGTTTGGCATCTTGGGGTGGGAGGATGAAGGAACTGCTCTAGCACTAAGATAAGGATTCTCATGAGCAGACGCACCTGGATCTCTCTTGCTGAAGCAAATACTCCCATAAGGGCAAGCTGTTTTGAGCTCCTCTGCTGAAAGGAACTAGGAAAAAATCAGGATTATGGAGGCAAAAAGAATACACAATGTCAACATAAATGAAGTGAGCCTCAGGTGAATCTTAGTAACACATCCAACAACTTTCCATCACGATCCTCAGAACCATAAAAATAAACCAGGGCTGTACATGCTTCATCCAGCTGCTGAAATCAAGGTGCTGGTATGTTAAGATAGAACCTGCCTGTCTGGGCTGCTAATAAGTAATTGTGCTTAGGAGGATCTTTAAGAGATAAATACATGCCCCCACCCCACGCCCAGTGAAATGTCTCATCCTAATAGTATTCTGTGCTTAGCATATCTGGCAAATGTGAGCTAATCTTTTTCATTCTTGTAAGATCAGTTGGCCAACAGTGAGTCTCTAATTATCTTGATATTGACTGGTTTGACTTAGTGTTTACAGATTGTCGCCTATGAGGAGACATTGAATGTGGGTGGATGGGGGTCGGGGAGGATAGAGAGATGGTTGGGACTAAGTACAAGTCATATTCTGTTTACCGGGAAATTAATACCTTAGTGAAGCCCCATGATCCATATTGCGCACTGGGGTCTTCTAAATGTCAAAGGAAATCAGTCCCAAAGGATGGGGAAGTGCACACAGGAGAACCCCACTGGTGTATTTAGCAGTGGGATCCCAGCTTGTCTGGGGAGGGCAGGAACATGCAACGAGCTCTGCTTCTGGTTTCGTGCGGGATTAGCTAGGTGTTGCAGGCGTAAAGAAAACGGAGCCTTCTAAAACTTTCAAAGTTTCATTTCGAACCAGCAGCTGTTTGTCAGTCTGAGTAGTTGCCTGGCAGGTGGCACCTCCTGGCCCTCTCCTTCCTCATGTGTGTCATCTTCATTATCACTAAATTAGCTGTATTGTCCTGTAGGATCTTAGGGTATGTGGTTTTCCTTTACCAGAACCAGAAATATTAAATGATGGGATGTTGTCATTACAGAAGGTGGAGGTAGGAACGGAGGTGGGAGCAGAGCAACACCCTGAGAAGGAGTAAGGAGATGTGGCAAAAGCCTTGAAGAAAGCCAAGGTAAATAATGCTCATATTGCCCTAAAACGGGTAGCAGGTAGGAAACGAGATCTGGAATCATACGCTGAATGTGTAAATATGTTCCTGGAAACGGCAGATGAACAGGCCCTGCCATGTGGTGGCTCCATTGGAGAGCAGCGCTGCTGAACGTGGGGTGCCAGCAGCAGGACTGGTGGTTTCTGGCAGTGTCCAAAGTGTAGGAAGGGTGGACCTTGATTTTTATGAGTTTAAAATCAGTCTTTTGCAAAACTCTAAAATAGTAATCCTTCATGGCAGGCAATGGCTTAATACAGTTTAATGACCTTGTAATGGGTAAAAAATGTCTAAATTACTTCTTTTAAACTCTCTTTTGAAAAGCAGTGGGGGTCTGTATGTGGCACTTAAATTCCAGGAGAGCACCTTTGGAACAATCCATGTTGCTTTCTAAAATACTGTTAAGTAGAAAGCCAAGAACTAGACCACCTGATTATGTGGCTAATAGTTTTTAAAATAGAGTTGTTTTGAATTCTTACACGTTATTGAAAAAAAAGGAAACAAAATGTGTCAGAGGGTCGAGTGAATTAGTCTGTTCAGATTTCCGACCGTGTGAGTACGTGTAATAGCAAAACACTGGCGGAAAAGCCCTGTCTTGTGAAGATGCTCCTTGATCTTGTAAGTTGGTTAGTAAACAAAAAGTTGGGTCTGGAAGAGACAGCAACCCCTTTGGGGCTGATCAGGGCAACACAGAGACTGAATCTCCCGAGAGCTTTGAAAAATTGACAGCAGTTTTTATTTTTTCCCATTGGAAGGGAGGTAGGGGATCGCTGTGGGAGTAAGAGGCCCCTGAGCACCGTTGAACTTTCTGGTTCCAAGCACCATTGGCAGTCGGCTGGGATCAAGTGCAGGGGACATGGACATCCTGCTCCCTTCCCAGAAGCTCCTTCCTTAATAATTTATCTTTTTCACTCATAATAGACCCATCTCATTTTGACAGTAGCTAGTGGTTGTTATTAGAGAAAAATAAGAGGAGGGCACACATCAGCTCTCTGATCCCTTCTCGTGGGTCTTGTTAATTCGTTGCACCTCCATCCCTGTGTTTTAACAGCCCTGACCACGTTATCTGCCATTACTTCCTCTGCTCTTTTCGAATCCCCCCAAAACATCCCATGGCAATGAGTTCCACAATCGAATGACTGCTGTGCAGGAAAACATACTTTCCTTTTCTGCCTGATTATTTCATTGGTTTTCCCCTAATTTTTTCATGTTATGAGAAAAAAGTGAATTGTTTCTTCATCTTTTCCATTCAATTCATGTGACGAGCTGCCTTCATGCTTCACCTCCAGTTCCAGTCGTCATTCACATACTCTCATCTTTGCACATAGCCTGTTTTTTATCACTTCTCCGGTTTTACTACAAACTCCTGAGGCATAGGGAAGGGCAATTCTAGAGCTGAATGCCAGGCTCAAGGCAGGGGTGAGCTGTGGATTTACAAAGCAGAACAGCATCACTTACGTTGCTGGATTCTCTATTCTCCCTGCATTTGTGACAGCTGTTGAACGTTTTAGTATTAGTCACGATAATGGTAAGACTTCTTTTCTTAGTGCCAATAGCTAATTCGGTCACCACCACTGTCTGTATGGCGTCCGTAGTGGTTTTCTCCATGTGCGTTACTTTGCCTGCATTACCATTGTGGTAAAAAGGCAGATGAAATTCATGGTATCGTAAATTTTTGCAACATTTCACAGTAGGTTCTAGTTTTGAATACCCTGAAGGATTTTGCACTGTTGCAAAATTAATTGCCTTTGTGTTCACTTTTATGAGCCAGTTATGAATGTGGACACACAATGTCTCGTCCTCAATGACCTCAAAGGCCAAGACTTTTGCTTTTCTCACAATTTGGTAAAAGCACATCAATACTAAAAGAATGGGCTGCCAAATTAATAGCAACCGGAGTGGAGCAGGAACTTCCAGCCTCTGAACAAGCAGTGGGATAGAGGAGATGCTTTCAGCCAGAAACAAGCGGCACAGCTCTCGGGAAAGGGGCAGAAGCAGGGCTCACTGGAGGTGGCTTTAATACCTATTTTGGGAGCTGGCTGCCATTCAAATGAGCAATGAACAACATGCCTGGGTGGAAAGTACACAAGAAATACAGGCGTTTTCCCTGCATCCATGAGCAGCTACTGGGGAGTGGGCTTTTCTGGTGATGAATATGCCTGGCTCTTTGTGTTTGATTTTCCCTCCATCAGATACAATCAGCCACTAAAGTTGTTAAGATATTTTCTGGAATCCAAGGGCTCCATCTGCTCCTTCAAGCACTACTGCCTCTGTTCCAGTGGGGTGTTTTGTTTTGCTTCAGTTAGGGTTTAATGGGAAGGGTTGGGGTAATTTAATCTCTAACCCCTCGCAGTTCAGCAGGCTCTATAGGAGGGCAGGACCTCTTCACTTCTACGAGGAAATTCATGCAGACTGAAGCAGTTTCTCATAAACAAACTAAATGTATGTTGGGGTGGAAATTCATCTTTTGAGATATAAACAAGAAAAGTACGTGTACGTGTAACAAGGAGTGAAGTTTGGAACTAAGTGCCTGGATGTCCAGTTTCTGGATGGCCCCTTGAGCTGATAGTGTATGTAGCTTAAAGAAGGCTTAAAAACAAAGTGAAGAAACAACTGATCAATCTTTATCTTGGATAAACATTTTAATGGGAATATTCGTGTGATTTAAGAAGTTTGAAAGTCCCAACTTAAGGGATGAAGAAGTCTCCAAAAAAAAAAAAAAAAAAGGGTAATCATCATATCCCTATTCCAGCTCCTAGTAGTAAGAATAACACCAGTAGCCGGTAGCTTCAGTGTCGAAGAATTTTAGACCTGATATTGGAAAGGAAACAGACGTCTGAGTATTGGTTATCTTGAATTTTCCAGTATATAATGGAGGATATTCCTTTTGCACATGAGCTTCTGAGGTCTTACCGTGTGCTTGCGGGAGGGATGCTCTTACAGAGGCAGAGCTGAATGAGCTGCTTAAACTTTCTGAATCAGTTACCCGAGTTGCTAAGCTTTGGTCTTGTTAGTTGATAGATGCTTTTGCTCTTTGATTAACTACAAGATCCATTTATTATCCATTTATAATCCCATAGGATGAGCAATATAGCTCATCCCGACATTAAACCAGGGACACCGTTTTTACAAAACACAGATACCAGACTGATTTCTTGTTTGTCTGGATTGGGAATGCCAGTATTGCTACTGTGGTGCAAAGGAAATGAAATACATCCACAAAACTGCAACCTCTTTAAATGTTTGGTTTGAAAATACAACACAGGATGCAATTTTTACCCGGGGCAGCTGTGTTTGGCTTTGTTTTCAAGTGCGTGCAGCTATCCAGGCAGCTGCTATGGAGCTGCCATAGTGAGCGCTTCATAGGAAGAATGAGTTTGGTATTCATATTGCTTTTACTGTCAGAGGCATTATTTTCACATTTTACAAGGCATAATCTATGCCTTGTTAAGAGAGATTTTAAAAAGCATTATTCCAGGAAGTTAAATTACCAAATTTCTTCATTTCCCCCCCTCCCTTTCCTCAAGGGACATTCCGCACCGCTCCGGTTACAAGCCACCTCTTCACATACTGTTTGTAAACACTGCAGACTTCCCCGCTTCCCTTCGCCAACACATATTTCCTCCGCAAAATGGACTGAAATAAGCTTTTGCAGAGAGCGCCGCTCTGGGTTTCTTTTCTTTTTCCTTGGGTTGGATCTTTGTGCCATCTGAAACTTCGTTCCACTGTTATATTTCTTCATCTAAAAGCGCTGTCAGATTTCTGTGCTCGCCTGAAGCTTCTCAGTTTTCAGTTGTGGGATTTCATCCTTGCTGTTACCCTCTGCAGCTTCTCCTTATTAGCCATAAAGTGATTTGTTCCTGTATTGCACAGCTCAGGACTAATATCAACCTTAGCACAGCAATACATGAGGGAGTTAGGGCATTGCTTCTGACAATGCGGTGGCTGTCACCTTTTATTGTTGTAATAGAAGTATTTTTTGTGAGGTAGCTTACTTTATCAGACCTTTCTAATAAATGCAAGTATATAGTGTTATCACTTATTGTGAAAAAGATGCAGCAGTAAAGGCATATTGTTACTATATTTCTGTTGAACTTCAGCATCTTAAGGCAGTTTCATGATCTATGCCACCTTTAATGTCACTGCAAACAGTTATCTCTAAAGTATAAAGTGATAATAAAGTCTACAGTGATTTTATAAGAGTGGGAAAATACCCAAACTACTGCTTATATTCTCTTTCTTAATTAAACTCAGATTTCTACCCCAAAATGGCTTTGTTTGCCAGTTTAGTGGATGCCATATTTCTAGTTTTAATGCATATTTTCCCTAACTCAAGCTGTCACCTAGCAATTACTTTTTGTCATGGGATAAGGTTTAAACAAGTATTTATTATGGTGGTTTTTTGCCTATTTATGAACAGAACTGAGCATGCCTTTGTTTATCCTGTTTCTGTTCGTACTAGAAACTAGGTTTCACCTGGCTTCTCCACCCAGACGTTTGGGCAGTTATCATGACAGTGACACCATGAGAGCCAAGAACATAAAAATCATAAAGTGTCACTTAACGCTGTCTGTTACCAGAATAAATTTGGGTGCACATTTATGGACAAGTCTCTTGTAACCAGTACTATTTAGGGTGGGCGAGCAATAGTACGCACCAAGGTCCCTGGCAGGTTTGTACCGAAGAAAGTGCAGTGCCGGCATCTCTGTGCTGTTACTGCTGTACGTGATAACATCCCCTTGCCTCTGGAGATGAAATCTATATGCTGTAGTTTATGTGTGGACAGAGGGAGCTCTGCCCCAGCTACTCTGTTCTGCTCCCTTCCTTCGGCCATTTGTGCAGCTACGTAATGGGGCAGCGTCTTGAAACCAAACTTTTTGTTTTAAGGCATTTTTAGTTTTGTTAGATTGACTTTCAGCAGTCATTCCCAGCGATCATCTTCCTGTCTTACTGCAGGATTTTTGATCCTCTGCAGAGCAAGCATGTTCCCGAATGGATTTTTAAAGCTCTAAAGCCATGATTTAACTTGACTTTTGAATCCCAAGCATCAGATTTCCAAGGTCAGCTCAGCAACATCACTTGCCAGACTCGCCAAGAGATAAGTGCTCTTTGCTCTTAATGCAGATGCATGAATGGCAAAGTCTCACTTCATGATAAAGTCTCTTTTGCTGTTTCACCCAGTAATGCCATGATTTCCTCTCCCCCTTACCTTTCTAATTTGCTTCACTTAGAAACATTAAAGCTCATTAATGAGCTCAGACTTGGGATGGGGTGGGCGTTTTTTTGCCATTGTGCATTTATAAAGTTGGTTAGTTGGAGACTTTCCGTACAGTTCTGGCATGTTTGAGCTAGGCTTTCCTTTGCCTTCTCTGTAGGAGCAGCGCTGAAGCCATCATGGAAGCAGAATTAAATCATACAGCAGGTCACTTAAACAATGTCTATTATGTGCTCCACTGTGTAAGAGAGGAAAAAATCATGTCATTATTCCCTCTAGATATTAAAGCCTAGTTCAGCTCAAAGATGATCTATTTGGAAAGCAAACAGCTCCCTTCCTAATATCATCAGTGGGTGTTTTTTCAATATCCTGTATAATTTAGGACTGAAAGCACCTGTCTTCTCAGCCAGATGTACAAGGCACTGAGGCATGACCGGCTGAAACCCGGGCACTGGAATGCCCTCCCGCTGAGTTATTTCTTTAGCCATAATCTACAATCACTATTTATCTGCAGTCAGACTTCATACTGCATTTTCTATAGGCCTGATGAGACTGAAAAGCATTAGGAAAATTTGCTTTTGAACCAGTGACAGTAGCGATGTAAGCGTGTGCATGCAAACCACCGAAGTCTCGCGGCTCTGCAGCCGGACATCTCTCTAACACCTACACAGGCAGAAAAAGGGCTTGATACAAAACAGTAAGGGCTTTATTTCAGTGTAAAAGATGGAAAAAGAATATGAAACATGAGCTGATTAGCTGGGTCTCAAATACTTGAAGTATCTAGCGATTGTCTGCACAATAGTTCGTCATGATATTAGCCTGACAAGGCCAACCTTGGTGACAGCCAAGGGGCCATACATTTCTTGAAATAATTAAGCAAAAATATCTCACACATGGCTTCTCCCTGAGAATGTGGCCTTATCAGGTTTCAATTTTATTTTGGTTTTGTTCTGCATTATGGCTTGTTCTTCCCTGCTTGAGGTTGGTGGTGGGGGTTGTGGCAGGGGAAGCTGAAAGGGAGAGGGAGAGCAGAGTACGCTTCATTTATTTTGGAAGAATACATATGACTTGCAGACGAACAACTACCCTGATACATTTTCATTACCACTTGTGATTGTAGCACTACATGAAGATTATATTAATAATAGATTAATAATAGATTATGATGTATGCTCAAATGTTGAGATATTTTAATGATCAGTATTATGGAAAGTCCTCTGTTTTTAAAAGCAAACTTGTATGATGTTGATGCAGCAACTGTGAAAAGGATTGTTTTCCTCTGAAATGATGAGAATTGGCTTTCTTGTTGCTAAATAAGCTGGTAACTTTTGGTCAATGGTTCTCAGCAGTGAGGAGAGAATAGCTTTGTGTCTTCTTTCTGGTCTAAAGCCACTGGGAATTTTGACAGAAGCCACGCAACCATGAGCCAGGTCACCATAGGAATGCCCAGGTAGTTCTGATTTAGTTTTTTGTTTTGTTTTGTTTTTTAAAAAAAAGGCAATATTGGTAAAATGGCTGTGTGCTGATTGAGGGCAGCCTTTCCCGTAGGACGGATCTCATATTAGCAACAAGGATGGATTAACTGCGTGAAAGATGATCTTTTTTGAATCTTGGTTTGGAGCGTGAAGAAAAATAAACAATTTTTTGTTTATTTTGAGGCTTGGAAAAGTGAACTTGCTGCTTACATTGCCATTCAAACTCCCTTCTTGTTTGCATAGCTTTGCAGAAGGTTAAGTTTGCAAAAATCAGCCAGTGACTTCAGTCCCTCAGGTGATATTTTGTGAGTAGTTCAAGTTGATAAAAAGGCAAGATGCTGCCAAAAGACAAGGTTTCACTTTCCCTCTTCATCCCAGTCATGGATTTCCACCCTCTCTTGTGCCAGCACTAGAACCCACGTACCCATGTGGTCACAGAAGGCTGGGAAGCACTAGGCTTGACTTTTTTGGACTAACGATGTGAGATCTGGTGCTGGAGGGAGGGAGGGAGGACGTGAGGCCAGGACGAGATAGATCGGTCCGAGTTGTCAGCAGGCACTGCTTAGACGAGCTTAAAACCAACGTGGGGCTCCAGTTGTAGTGCCAATGGAAGTCAACAGCTTGCAGAAGTGTTATTCAGGGAGTCAACCTACTGGACCGTGTCCTAGAAAAAAAGAAAACTGAAACTCTTCTCTGGCTGTTCTGAAGCAGAACCAGCGGTGCTGAGATCTGGTGATGCCACCTTTCGAAAGGAAGCTCAGAGCTCCAGCCCCTGGGAAGGGTGGCCTTTGGATACAGCTGAACACGTGCATAAGCCAGTGCAATGCTCTAGATAACCACTGGTAGATAACCCTGGCAATGCCTTAAGGTCTTTGACCTCCGTGGGAGCATCAAAGCCTCGCTGTGGTGTGAGGGTATGTTCAAAGGCACAGAAGTCTACAGAAGAAGCTGTAGAAACACTTTAGCTTGCTATTCCAGCTTGAGGAAAGAAGTAATGAGGCTGAAAAATGAATCCTTATTTACTCTTCTTATGTTACTTGAAAGATGGTTCTTCTTTTGATACCTTGAAAGTTAGCACATGGAAATAATTGGTTGCATCATTTTATAGTAGCTGTGGAAACTTCTCAGTAGCTTCAAGCTTAGTAGCTGGAGAAGGTCATGGGACACTCGCCACTTGGCGTGCAGTTCATGGGTTTTATTGTTCTGGGGAAGTAAGAGGAACTGTTACAGGGAAATCTGGTAGAACAGATGTAATAATAGATCCAGAAGCACTCACTGGATACAAATGCTAAGCTTTGCTTTCTTCTTCAAAACAAAGTAAACACAAACATCTCTTCACTTTCTCTCTTGTGGCTTAGTCTTTTTTTTTAAAAAAAAAATTCTAAATCATTTTGTTTAGAGGTATGGAATGATTCCTTGGGCATAACCTGGAGATTTTGGGAGCTTATGCTTGTGATCTATTGACCCCTTGTATATGGAACATAGTAATAAGCAACCGATGCGTGCATAGGGTTTGTGCTGTTGAACCTGTCATCTCGTTGCTGTTTTGATAACCTTGCATCCTTCCTAAATGAACAGAAATCCAAGGAAGTCAGGTTGCTTAGTTTGGGGTTGTTCAGTTAACAACGTGTCTTGGCTCCAAAGGCTGGAGTCGATATCTTTCAGTGTTAGAATCCATTCTTCTATTGTGGCAAGTTAATGTATGGTTTTGACGATTACTTTCAACACCACAAATGGGCTTGTTTCTATCCATCAGTTCCTCGTAGTATGTTTGGACTCACTAACCCAGTTCAACAACATAAGAAAGGGATGGAGGTCCCAAAGGTATGACATCCTTAGCAGATTTCAGTAGAATTGGCAAGTGAGTGAATAATGGGGACCCAGCTGCAGTGTTTCCATCACAGACAAGGTTGGAGGAGCTCAAGTGGTCATAGATGGTGACCTCGACCATCAAATGTCAATCAGCTCGGGATGCTGGAGATGGTCGGTTCACACACAGCTGTAAGCAAGCTGCGGTGACTTGTGGTCCAAGAACACCGGAGGCAACGGGAGTAGGAATATGAAGTGTAAGGAGTAAAAACTGGGGACACAGGACACAAACCGGCCGTGAATCAGTTTCCATCATTCCCGCAGTACGGGGAGCTTGGATTCTTAGATGCCGGTTAGGATGAAATTGGTCCCTTCTAGGGCTGTATAAAACTGCTGAGTATTCTACTCAATTTTCTCCCCTTTTTTGTCTTTTTTTTGGGGGGGCTGGGGAGTGGGATTAGGTTCAAGTACTGTTAAAGGCTCGAGTACCGGGGGAGCTTGCAGAAAATGAAGTACTCAGAAGGACAGCCATTTTCAGTAAGTGGATTTAATCAAGCATAGATAATGGGGAGTTAGACCATCTTTGAAAATCATGATGTGTGTCACATGAAAGGATTGGAGACTTACTGTTATAAGTTTATTTAAGTGAAGAGAGATTTGGCATCTTATGGATTTGAATCCTTCTAGAGACTATTGGCATGGAAAATTGAGAGGGATTTTGCTGGGGAGGTGCCTGGAGGCATTGCCTCTGTCTTGGTCATATTTATGCACACAAAAAGAACCAGAAACAGGATTGTTAGCTTCTCAAACTTCTCCAAGGCATTGAATAGAGGCTTGTGTTTCACTGAGAGAAAGCAGGATGTCATCTGCTAAAAAAGCAATTTTATATTCTTTATCATGGGTTGTGATGCCCTGAATCTAATTTAAGGCTTTGAAGTATTCTGAACCTACTTGCATTATCACCAAATCCCCTCCAGTTAACATGTTCAGGGAAAGGCACATATCTTAAAAGAAATAGCCATGCAAGGAGCCTTCCCCATGATAGCTGAGACTTTCGTGCAGACATTGCAAAGCGTAATCTAAAACTTCCTTGGCTGCAATTAAGTAAATCTTGTGTCCTACAGCAGTGAGATAATATCTCCACAGAAATGCTTTTTAAAAGTTTCCTGTTTCCATTGTGTTCTCAATCCCCATGGGATAATATTCTCATTCACTAAGTCCCGGGCCCTTAAAAAAATAATAATTAAAACAGGTGTGAGTCAATGGGATTCCCCAACTTTTGTTTGGTTTTTGCTTAAGGAGCATTACAACACGCAGGGTTTATTGGAGCAGTCTGGGGAGATGCCGGTGTTTGCACGCAGTTGGGTGAGCCCAGAGACACGGGAGTCTGGCGAGGGAAAATGCGGGTTCTCAGGATGCGCATCAGACCCTTTTATTCCGTACTTTGTCTACGTTGGCAAAGGTTTTCCCTCTCTCTGTCCCGTCACACTGTTTGTGTTTTGGCTCGCTGAGGAGGTGCTGTCTCACGAGGAGCACCCCGGTACCGCGTACGCGTGGATGCAGTCCCGCCTCGGCTCTATTCAGCGCGTCCTCCAGCAAATGACTTCACGTGCCTCAGTTTCTCCAACTGTAACCAATGCCAGCCAAAAACAAGGGCATAAAAATTATGCTGCGGTTCCTAAATCTTTTTAACCCGCTTGTGTGCGTACCCCTGGGCTCTCTACCCAGCTTGGGAGCCACTAGCTGGCCCTTCAGGAGGCGGCTTGAGCTTCTCCAGTGAAAGCTGTTGGACAAGTGAAAACTTTCTGCCGCTGTCTGGTTGTAGATGATGTCTGGTTCTCCAGATGAACCTAATCCACAACTGAATGGTTTGACTCTGTCTCCCTGATCTGCTGGAGACACTGCTCTGAAGTGCATTTTAGGAGGAGACCACTGTGTTTCTAAGGGCATTTTGGGTCTGCTGCTCCCTCCTAGGGAACAGGAGAAGGAGGAGAAAATGGTCCATAAAATTTCCATTACTCTGAAAAGCAGAAACATCTGTTGGAGTCTGTAAGTGAGGTTGGAAGTGGTATTTACCAGCAAGAAACTGGCATCTAGTCTGTTCAGACCCTCTGCAAAATAACTCTTGCTTCCTCCCATGGAAAATAACGTGGAGGAATCTCTGAGTCAGGATCTGCCCCAGGCACTTAAAGGCAGCAACCTCCGCACTTCTTAGCCAGGCTGTTGTGCACGTACGTACGTACGTGGTGCATATGCCTGTGCTCTGAACGAGGTGCATCTCATGAAATCGCAGTTCAGCAATGAACTGTTTCTAATAACAAGTCTTACATAAAGTCAGCTGTTCTGCATCACGCATTTTGGGTTTAGAAACTCGGCTCTTTAAAGCAGAGTTTCAGAAAATAAGCTGTATTTTTTGGTTTGTTTTTTTTTTTTTTAAAGGAAGGAATTGGAGGAAGTGGCAAAGTTCCCAAGATATCCAGAGACCTATGGTCCCTCCATTCCCAGGAAAAACATGTGTTAGAGAAAGGGGAACATCCTACTTTCTAAGACAGTGCCTTGGGTCTACGTGATGCTTGCTTGCTCCACGTATAGCTCATGACTGCCTCTCTCGTGGTAATTTTGGTGCTAGAAGGGCAGGTACCTTCTCTGTGATTGCAGAGCTGCCCCATGAGAAGCTGCAGGAGTTAGAGGTCTTCAGTGCAGCCAGTTCCCTTTTCCTCCTGTTATTCCAGAGGATGGAAGTGTCTTGCTGCCCTGGCTGCGTTATTCTCAGCCCCATTAAATGAGCCCTCAAATATGGAGAAATGACTGGATTAGTCAAATATCCACATACATTTTAAAGGAGTGGGAGGTCTGTCCGCGGTAGGTATCTCTTTCTCCTCGGTTTGGTCCTTCACCAGACCCCAGGTAAGACCAGGTGTGCGCTGGGTGCCAACCAGAGCAGGCTCTCCCAGGAAAGGGGGGTGAAATCCAGAGGCTGGAAGCTACTGTGGACAACCTCCTCTCGGTAGCATCCTCTCCTGCCAGGTGGGGGTCTTGCATGCCTAACTGATGGCAAATTCATCATATAAAGTATGGCAGGAAGGCAATTAACATCTTTGGCTTTCATCGCAGGATGTTTTGCCAGCTGCTTCTTCCTGTATGTTTTATTGTGAAGCATCTCGTTAAAAAGCAAGGGGATTTAAATGGTGGTTTGAAAACCAAGAGGCGAGAAAGGCTCTTCTGTGTCATCGTGGTGCAGTGTTTCATAGTCACAAGGCACTTCATTTGTTCATCCCTACCTTGCTCCAAGAGATCTGATGAGTAAATGAGTCGCAGTGCGTGCGGAGCAGAGGCTGGTCCTGAGATTGGCTGCTTTTTGGAATTAAATTAATTGTGAGCTCTACACTTATACTGAACTGGCTACCTGTAATACTGGTTCATTTAACTGGTTATTTCCTTGGCTTTCTGTAAATCATTTTGAGACCTGATTCTGTGGGTGCTACTGCTTCCCACGCCACGCGGCGTTCTCTGAAGAGTTGTCCTGAGTTGCCCGCCCTCGCACGGGATGCTGAAGGGGCCAGGGAATGAGCCCACGTCTGTGACAAGATCCTGACCCCCCTGCCTGGGGCTGGTGCGATGCTTTGAATCTGGTTTTCTTCCTTCCACTGTGCTGTACAGATGGAGAGTGGTTCGAGGGTGCAGTTGTTTAGGGGGTTATGTGCATCCCTCAAGCATCCAGACCGAGCGCTGTCAGATACAGCATCCCAGGCTAAACCATTAGTTTGACTCTACATGGCATTTCTTTCTGTCCTCTTGCCAGGTTTTCTTCTGAGAATAATATATGTACGCTGCAATGTTAGCTAACGATGCCAAGGACTGCTGGAGGAACTCTTGCAAATGACCTGTTTTTTTGTGAGATAATCTGTGGGTTATTAAAAAGACATATATTTCAAAATCCTAAAGTCAACAGATTTGCATGAAAAATTGTCTGCCTCACTTGACACTTTGGCTGTCTCAGAACAGATGGGACAGTATCCAGCTGTGGGAAAGGAAATACATTTAATGTTCGTATTGTGGTCATTGAAATGTGAGGGGCACCAGCAGGCTCATAAGGAACCATTGAGAAAATCCCCAAAGCCTATCAAAGCCTAGGTTGCATAATTTTGACATGACAGTGCTGCTCAGAGTAGCTGTGCTAAATCTAATAGCTGTCCAGGCTGCTCTGTCCTGTCATGAAAGATTAGGTTTGATTAAGACCAGTATGTTTCAAGAAATCATTTGTCCCTGCAGATCCACGCAGGATGTTCTTGTGGCTTAAAGAAGAACCTCTGAGGAAGCAGAAAGCTAGCTGTTTCTGGAGGGGAAAAAAACCCCAGAGACACAGGCTGGACTGAAAAGAAAAAAGACTCTCAACTGTCCCTAATTTTCATTAATGTTCCTGGTAAAAGAGATTTCCTCCTCTGGTAGGATCCATCACTTATTGCTCTGGTGGGTAGGAGTTGCTCTGGGCGGCTTTGGCCATGCGGTGCTTTCTTGAAAGAGTGGAACTGACCCCAAAATAATTCCTTCTGTGCAACAAAACCTAGAGGTGAATTAAAAACTGGCAAGTGCTTCATCCGTACCCTCCTCTTCGCTGCCTTCTTGCAGGGAGTTTTGGCAATGACGGGAACAGCCAGGACCATGAGAGCCCCTTACCGCTGTCTTGGAGCGCTCTCGAAGCTCTGCTAGCTCGATGCCACGGGCTGAAGTGGCCCCGCAGCCTGGAGGGCAGCTCCCTTGCTGCAGCTTTCTTCCAGCCAAGTAGGGTCCCCTGCGGTATTTCCTAGCTTCCCTCTTCTTAGGATTTTTTTTCTTCTTTTTACTTAGAGATGAGCCTGGATTTACCCTTCCTGACTCTTGATAAAATTGATCTATGGACCGTCTTAGCTGTGCGTAGCGGACAGAACAAAAGCTCTGACCCAAAAATCTTGAGCGTTCAGATCCACCTCCAAACTCCACAGCTTGAGCCCATCTCCACTTTTAATTATACCAGACCATTCCCATGTGTCTTTGTCTGTAAAAGACGCATCCCCTCATATCTGTATCTGCTTTAAAATTATATCAATTGCCGTTTTTCTAAATCCCTCTATCAAAGAGAACTTCTCCCCTCCCTACTAAATCTCTTGCACTTGGAACTTCAGGGAACAGAGCAGATGCAGTTTGATGCCCTCATCCAAACTAATGATTTGTTTCTGGCCGAGAACATGTTACCATCAAGGGGGTTTAATATTCTGCAGAATTTAGCGGAGGCCAATGGAGTAGGAGGGGGTTAGATGCTCTGCCTTTGCCAAGATGTTTATGCAGCAGGAATGTTATTTATGTAAATCTGGAAGCACTCTTGAAGCGATAGCCTTGCTCTTGCATCTCAGACTTTTTTCATTAAGTCGTTGATCTTCCTTCAAAAAAACCTTTTTTTTCTTTTTTTTTTTTTTTAAAAAAAAAATCCCTCTGAAAACCTAAATCTCGAGCATGAAAAGTGCTTGGGGAAAAATATTTACTGCACAACTGCTCCAAACTACCCACATTATACAGACCACGGCAATTTCTTGAAGAATGCTGGGGTAACAACTGCCTGATTCAGGGTTTCACACATCCTCTCCCCCTCTTCTCCAGCTGCCTCCTTTCTCCTTGTAAGTGAAGTTACCGCATGCTCCGGCATCTGACTCTCCTCTGTAGGGTAAGCCTGTTTCGCCTAAACAGGCCATGCACAGACGCTAAATTAAAAAATAAAAGCTTGGAGAAAGTCCTAATTGCCAAAGTATGTGCGCTAGGGACAAGTACCACCCCTCATCTTCAGGTTGTTCCTTTCTCACTGGTACGAAGGCCTGCAGAGACCATGTTTCTTGTGTGAAGCAACCGAATCCTGGCAAAACTCGGTTTGTGCTCCTGAGTTTTTTTGGAAAGACTCGCTCTCCTTGTAAAGTTTTTAACATGCTTTAAAATTTCCTCCCTGTAAATAGCATGATAAATAAGTGCCGTTCACAGCTTTGTCTGTTAAAACCCAACATGTGATGAAAGTTTGGCAGGATGGTTGAAGGGCACAGGGTGGACATCTTTGAATGTTGTTTGTTGTAGGGGAAATCGGGCGAAAGCCCAAGTGTCAGAGCAGGGCAGCGCTGGCCGTGGTCTGGCCTGCTGGGCGCTCGTGGTATATATCCCTGTGACACGGAGCTTTTGGGGTGAGGAGATAGGGATGCAAAGTCATCCCTGAGGTGGCGGCAGGTAGAGAAAGCCTGGATGAATGCGTTGCTCGGAGATCACGGTGTGTATGAAGCTTCACAAATTCAGTCTTACCCGCCTTCCCTGGAGGGACATGGGTTACAAACTTACTTCTCCAGAGCCCCGTTATCTGTTCTGAAGAGCTTTAAAAATATTTCCAAAAAGGCTAATGGCAATTCTGGATCCTTGTGTGGATACGCTGTGAAAAATCACCAAAGCTGGTGATGCTGTGACTTGCTCACTTCTCCTTCAGGCACCCGGTGAAGCTCCCACTGCACGGAAGGGGTTCCCTGGGCAGAATGATTCTGCACACCGTGGAAATCAAGAGCTGTAGCGAGGCGGATGCTGTGTTTCAGGTATTTGAATGTGATGATTCCCACATAGGAGTATGTGTCCAAAATTGTTAACTTGTGTTCTGCAGCCCATACCATTGCTGAAGCAGCTAGCGGGCCCCTGATGCCGCGTGTTAATATAGTATGTGCAATGAAGCAGCGAGGTTGATAAGCAACACGTTCCTGCAAAGCACTAACGTGAACCACTCGTGACTGGAAGTGAACAAAGACCGAAATACCCTGGGAAATAACACTGATCAATAACGTTGCCAATTGCTGAGGTTAATGGGGAGTTTAGCCCATACGACTTTGATTCCTGATTTAATGCAAAACTCTTTGCTTGGCATGTAATTTCTGTGACTTATGGCAGATAATTGACCTCGCTTATCTTTTGGGGATTTGCATTATCTGCACTAGCAGCAGAATTTGACCATAGCTGATCCTCTCAGAACCCCAGCCAATCCAATGGCAAAATATAAACACATGCCTGGAAACTATTTTTGAAGGGCATATATGGTAATGATGATGATTCAAAGACAGAAGAAATAAACCTATAGATAGCACGGCTGGCATCCCAGACCACTATCTTCTGCCTGGTGCTCATGGATTCTTCTGGGTATAACACATTTACGTAACTCACGATAGTAGCAAAGGCGGTGAAACAAATGGTGACAACAAGCCAAATATTAATGCTTTTATAACGGAGCAACCCAAGCACTTTCTGAATGCTGGGGGAAACGGAAGCTGTTTTACAGTCAGCACCTGACCACAGCGAGGCCATCGTCATCCAAGTTTGTCCAAAGCTGAAGGAGCACAGGG
Organism: Calonectris borealis; assembly: GCF_964195595.1. Taxonomy (NCBI): domain Eukaryota; kingdom Metazoa; phylum Chordata; class Aves; order Procellariiformes; family Procellariidae; genus Calonectris; species Calonectris borealis. Next base: position 4,107,816 of record NC_134322.1, on the reverse strand, counting down.
AAACATCTTGAAGCCCCCGTTAATTAACCCTCTATGTTTCTGCATCCCAAGGCATCTGAGGTGGCTACTTTCAGCAAAGGAGGAAGGAAGTGCGATGGGCCGGACCCTTGGAAGTTGGCAGGTTACACCAGCTGCGCATCTGCCTTTAAGCTCCAGCCGTAGAACTAAAATTAGCTTTTAGAAAAGAATGTTAAAAGCAACCAAGATGCATTTTTTTTATTGCACATTTTCTTTTGTCATGTATTTTTGTTGTGTGTTTTTTTTTTTTCTTCTAATAGCAGGTATGAGACCAATTATCTGCATTTTCTCTGAGCAGTTGTTACTGAGGTTTATTAACATCTGGAGTTTGACCTAGACCATCAGCGTGTGGCACTGGTAGCAAACAGGATTATGATGTGGCAAGGGGACATTCTTATGTGCATAAAGAATTCTTGGACTCCTTCCTGCTAGGGATGCTTGGATCCCTCAGAGATGGGTGTGGGGTTTATGAGGAGGGGGAGGAGGGGTTACTTGCTGGTTTTTGAATCTTGATGGGTAACACCCTACCCGTGGGGCAAATAGCAGGCAAATCAGAACCAGGAAGTGATGTGGCACATGCACATGAAAAATTATGGGTGGGGAATGTTAACCAAACTCGAAAGGAACTTGGGATAGGTGCCAGGTCATGTTCTGGTTCAAGCCCTTTGCTTGGCTCCTAATTCGTCTCAACTCAGTGGCCCACTCGGTAAAACCCATACCTCCGAGAAGACCGATGCAGCAGGAGGCAGGAAGGAAGTCTCTGGTTGTTTTTGTTTTTAAATGTAATTTGGACCAGGACGTGATGGGCACTGTCCCTTGGACAATTGCTTACTCATGGCTCTTGCCTTGCTCAGCACCCTTCCTACTCTCTCTCACGCAGTTCATCTTGAAAGCAGCTAATGCTGTCAGCATGTATTGCTGATGTGATAGGAAAGGTTTCCAATGTATGCTTGGATTCTTCAGTGCAGTCTAACAGCAAGAAATGACTCCAGGAGCCAGGGCTCAGCCAGCAGCTCTAAGTGTTAAGGGAAATCGGGAAGTGGCTAGGCTTGGAAAATCACTGAGGTCACCTGCTGCCTTCACTGGTCTTTAAAGTTCACGAAGGGCAGCGGGTTCCTCTTAGAGCTTGATGTGCAATTTTCACTCCAGTATGGCTCCCTTGTCTTCATAGCAGGGTATCCTTTAGATACCAAATAGTGTCAGTCTTCTGTACTAGTCTAGTCATGATCTGATGGAGATCCAAGTTTAGGAGGACGGAGATCTCGGCTGTATTTATATGCCTCTGGTTGTGAGACCTGAAATCAATCAGTGCTGGATCAGAGCTTCTCCAACTTCTTCATATGAGAAGTCCAGTTAGCCCTGACATCACCCTGGAATGACCAGACCACAGCAGTGGTCAAGCCCTGCGTCCTCTCCTGAGATGCTGGGCTTCAGGAGGCAGAAGGGCCTGTAAGAGGTGTAGGACAAGGATTCCTGCATTTCACGTGAGATCCTGTCCCACCACAATAGCTTTATTGACCTACCACATCATGTGAGAGGTACAAAGTGACCATAGCATGAGACGGGATTTATCTTTTGAAGGTAATTATTCAGTAGAACCAAAGACTGTGGATTAAAGAATGTCCTTCAAGACATGCTGAGTATCTGAGCCCAGGGAACTGTTAGATACATATGATTTGATGAAATAATTAAGAAAATGTGCCTGGTTTTCTTCAGTGAAACATGCAAGCCATCTCTAAATGCCTATTTGTTATGTAGAGATTTTACTGCTTGGATCCTAATTTTTCACAGCTGTAAACAGAAGACAAAGGGTGGTGGAAAAAAAACAGTCTTAAGTAGGAAGGAAGAGGTGTGTGATCAGAAAACCTTTGGCAAGTTAAGAGGATTAAGAAAGGCCCCAATGTTCTGATTTTAAGTTCTCTGAGTTGGACTAACATCATGGATTAGATTTGGGTGGTTAAGAGGAAGAAAATACCTCATTAAAAAGAAGCAATTGGGTTTAAAGTTGTTGTAAGACAATGGCTGAAACAGCTCAACTGGAATGGTCTCGCTTGCTTAATTCTGGGGTTTTGTGTGCGTGTTTTAATGCCCTCCCCCACCTCTTCACTCCCAATCCAAAAGCCTGCAGGATTTGCTTTAAAATATTTTACTTTCTTTCCTTCTCCCCTCTTGCTGTATTTGGGCTGTGTCGCGCTTAGCAGTGAAGCTGGGCTGATGTTGGAAACCTTTGCTCTGGGGGCTGTGAATGCTGAAAAGTGGTGCTGAAAAAACACGAGACCAGCCTTATTTTTATCCAATTATTTCAAGTCCACCTCTTCCTTTACAAAAGTAATGTTGGGTTTTTGCGCCCTTACTCTAAACTAGTGGTAATTAAGCAGACGACCGTCGCAGTGGGATTAAACTCTGCAGTTGAGAAGGGGACTCAGGGCTGAACCTTGCCGTCCCTTTCTCAGCTGAAGCTTTCTGAAAACACACACCAGCAAAATCGCAGGAAGATCGGAGGGGCTCCATATTTTGGAGAAAGAGTGGGATAAATACTGATCTGAAAGAGCAGGAGCAAGCAAGGTGAGCACGGCAAGAAGGCAGCCAGGAGGCTGTAGGGTGGTAAATAGCAAAGCAAAAAAAATTAAGCTGTGTCTGTGACCTCCTTTCCTGAGAAATCACCTGAGAACTGTTTAGTGCTGGTTGAAGGTTCATGTGGCAAGGTTACCCGTGATTTAAAGCTCTCAGGTGGCTCGTTGACAAGTGTTTACTTCTTCTTGGAAGCCAACAGGAGAAGAGTTGAGAGTGCCGTGGCTTGGGCAGGTGCAGGTCCTGTCGGCATCCTCCCACGTGGAGCTCCGTCCAAGGAGGAGATTCGTCCAAGAGGATGTCAGAAGATGCCGTAACCCTCCTTGGTTAAGCAGGTTTGGGTTTGAAAGGGACTCGCGCTCTTCCCGATGGCAGCGCGCGCTGCCAGCGACGCCGGCAGCCAGCCCCCGTTGACGTGCGCGGGACCCTGTTCGCTTGGACCATCTGGCCGTTACCTCGGCTGCCTTCTCCTGCGCCTGCCCTCCATCCAGGCAGATTTTTTTCATTTTCCTACTGAAAGCAGAGCAGTTCCTCTGAGAGCAGCTCTCTCTCAGCCATAATATCTTGCCAATGGAAAAAGTGACACTAAAAATAAACTTGTTTCGGAAAGAAGCAAAGGCAGCTTCCAAAAATCCCGGACTAAAAAGAAAAAGGAAAAAAAAAAAAAAAACACCAAAAACCACCACCCCAGTCTAGACAGCTGCACTAGGTGGAGGCAATAACAACCAAAAGGAATAAATTAAACTGTGGTTAAGGGGAGAATTTGTCTCCCCTGATTGCAAGACAAAAGAAACCCAATTCCTTGTTTGTAGAAAGAGATGTTTGGGAATTTCTCGGGCCAGCTGAGGGCCTATTAGAGTGATGTGAACTGGAAATGGAGTTAGAGGGCTTTGGCTGGTTGCATGACCCAACTCCGGACCACACACAATATGCAAGGCTTTGACAAGGCAGCGAGTAGTGGTAGGTGGCAAAGCCGTCTGTTCCTCCACCGAAGAACAAAATGGACTTCTGCTGCGTGGCCTCGGCACCATCCGCGTGGCGACGGACGGAGAAGCGAGCCTCTCCTTCCAGATGTCTACTTCTAGTTCTCAGAACTGCCCGGCAGCTATAGCTGTATCGGTAATTAACGGATGCAAGTTGTGACCGTGGTTTTAAAATCCACGAGGTGGTGAATTTCCCCTTTTTATCCCCCCAGTTGCGAGGAAACCAAAGGCTGGGTCCTGCCCGTGCTCTGGGTGGGTTTTGCTGGTTTTAGTTTCGTGTTATTCCCGGGTGTTGTGGCTGCACAATTTGCAAAGGGGTTTGTGCTTTTGCTGTGTCCTAAGGCTTACGCGTACGTATGTGTGGCACACAAACTTTGACTCGTTTGCCAGTTATTTGATTCAGTGTGGGCAGGATTTCATCCTGTGTCAGTGCTCACAGAGACTTCAATGGAAAAACTTTACCATATTTGTTTATTTTTTAACTTCTAAGGGCACAACTGAAAACTCATCTAAAGAAATAGCCACGGTCATATTGTCAGTCGTCTTTGTCCTCTTAATGAAATCTGTCATCTGCTTATGATCCGTCTTGTAAAAATGAAATATCTTTTTTCAATCTTTTCAAATATCTTGGAAAGAAAATCTACATGTTTCTGTTTTGGGAACTGTACCTGGAGCCTGCGGGGGCGTTGGTTCCCATCCCACAGCACAGGCAGCTGAGGGAGGACCTGCGGGGTATCGCACTTCGTGTCTTCTGTCCTGGAAATGGGCAGCTGACAGATAAAAATGAGGCCAGCCTGTCCACTTGTAGTCACTGGGGGTCACTTGACATTTGATCAAAGCCCCAGTGTTTGCCCTGGTGTCCAGACTGAATTCCAGTTTGCTTATTAAGATTTTTCCTACATGAAACTCATCCCGTAATTTCAGCTGAAACCCAGATTTTTCTTTGGTTTTCCTGCAGCCTTGCACTGCAGAGGGGCTGCATTTCAGTGGTAAACAAAACGTGGGGTTTTTTGGTACGACCAGTTAGTAAAATAGCTCAAGGACACTGACATCCAGCTGGAAAAAAGGGTTTGCAGTTGGCTTATTTATTCACTGCTTGCAAGGTTCCTTTTTTAATTGAATTATTGTTTAAAAATTGGATTGTTCCTATTTTTTAAAGTGGTGGCTAGCTGTTTACAACGTATAGCCGAGGAAATCCCAGTACCTTGGCTCAGCAGGTATTTGGTTTAATATCAAACCTGGCTGCGAATATGTGGGGTGTCATCGTATTTTCTAAGCCCCGGTGAGGGCATTGCTGGCACCACGGGGATTGCGAAGTTAAACTCGAGGAGTTTAATGCTTGGAGAGGTTCAGTGAAGTATCTCTGGCCATGGGCTTGCTTCCTGCTCGCGGGCTGCGGCGGGCTGGGTTTGTTTGCTTGGGACGCGGTCACACCACATAAACGCTTTGGGTTGGTTTTGGCTTGTCTTCTTCCTGTGTCAGGCAGGTTTTAATAAGCCGTGTTGGGGGTTTAGCCTAAGGAAACGAGCCTGACGTGAGCGCGCCATCCCCATCAGTTTATGTTCCTCTTCCCCAGTGATGCTTTCTGCACCTTATGGTCTGCAAAATACCTGCGGGTGTTGTGAAAGCAGCGGGCTAGGGAGAGGCGAGAGGTGCGCGTTGGCATCCCACCGAGGGACCAGCCGAGCTGTCGCGGCGCCCTGCTGTGAAACGCCAGGGAGCAGGCGGGGAGGGAGACGTTGTGGGTGCTCCAGCAAAAGAAGCTTTACTTAGAATTTACTCCTACTTTGGCATAAAGTGACCCGAGACGCGCACGAGTGCCACGGCTGATAGGAAAACTTCGTTTAAGTATTTATGTTTGCCTGGAAGAAGCCACGCTGGTAAGCAGCAGATAAGTTCACCTGGAAATTACTGAAGCTGTTTAGTGTAAAGGGTGAACCCGCAAAGATCTCTGCAATAATAAATCCACCCTGCACAAACAAAAAATAAAAAGGATGATGGGAGCCGTGCGGTTTTTCCCAGCTGTTTTGCAAACATTAAACACCCCTGTAAGGTATGGGAGCCTGACTCAGCCGCAGCCGGGCTTACTGTACGAACCGCAGGGACCAGCGCAGCCCAAACAAGGATACGGGCAGATAATCGGTGAGATGTTTCTGTATGAACAGCTGATAAAAAGCATCGTGCTATTTCTCTCCCACCTGATCTGCTTCCTCCTCCCCAGCTCCTTTTGATGTTTGCTTTCACGGCGATCTCTTACAATGTGAAATTCATCCTGGTTTTAATGGTTTGGGGATGATGTGGTTTTTTCAGATGAACAGAACAAGGATGTAGAGCTCTGAAAGATGCCTCTGCTCTTTATCAGTGATTTCTTTCAAGTACTAAATGCTTTTTCTTTCCCTTTTTGTTCTGCAAAGGTGGATTCTTCCCCTGCGCTGTTTACTAATTAAAAGTTAGTTGGTAAAGAATAAGCATATTGTCCCTGCCGCGGTTTGATCTATTGTTATTAGGGCTCTGTGTTGTTACAGATGAGATCAAAGAATTTAATTTATGATGGGTGGATAGGTCAAGTTCAGTCGTCTGCAGCGAGCACTGGGTAGAAAGCATGGTCAGACAATAATGTCTTAAGCAGTAGCCCAGGCAATAAGCTTTTCCTTATAAATAATACAGCCCCTTTCTCCACTTTTGACTCAAGAAAGCCAAGCAGTCCTTTGGATATAAATATTTGAGGACAGCTGGATGCAGTCTATTAAACCCCCTCTGCCTTTACTTGTATGATATCCACAGGAGATAATATAACACCTGAGGAATCCAAGGCGTAAGATAAAGGAAAAATCCCGGGACCATGACTGCGTGTTTCAGCCAGCCCAGTTCACAGGTTTGCTTTGTGTCTGCGTGCACGCTGCAACTTCCTATGATGCTTTTAACGTGATTTAAAATATCCCTTGAGCTCTCAGCAAGAATCTCTAATTAAGACCTAAAGTTGATGCTGCAAAGTCTTAGTCACACCCTAATAACAAAAGGGGAATGGGGCGGGGGAACAAATTTATTGGGTCTGCTTATAGTCTCTAGCTGCAATATTTTCCTTGAACTCTGCTCAAAGAGGAATGGGTTGGATTATTTCCATTTCATCTTTATTTATTACACATCGGCGTGCAGCACTGTTATGAAACCAAGAAAGACACCCACCTCTCCCCTATGCCTATGGAAACCGTGAGGACTGGCTTGACATGGAAGATGAGTAACCTGGGAGCAGTTTCTGGGCTCTATTATTAGTATGTGTCGATGAATGTATGGTTAATATAGCTGTATACGTGGTTTGTGCTTTCCTTGTGTTCTGCCCAGTTGGAGCCTGGAAGCTGGTTTTGGGTGGGAACCACATCTCCTTGGGTCTGTTTGGAGAGCGCTCAGCACACCACGGGCTGGTGGAAGAGGCGGCGTAGCTGGGGGCTGCAGCTCGGCTTGTAATCGGGCAAAAGGAGCTTTACTGTCGGCTCCATCACCGAGCTCTGCCTCTCCGCCTATGTTTTTCTGTCCCAGCAAGGGCTGCGGTTTCTTCGGGCCAGGCAAACTCGTTACAAGACAGCTAAGCTTTGCATAAGAGCCAAATGCAAAATGTCACTGCTTTTTAAAATAAAAAAAAAAATCCCTTTTCCTGACCTGCTTCACGGAGGAGGAGGTAACACGTTAGTGCTCTACGGGTGGGTTTCCGTGGGTGAGCAACCTCCGTGCCCTGACGTGGCAGCTCAGCTTGCTCCCCCGGAGGGTCTGTGTTTTCCCTGCTTGTGAAGCTTTGGGTTTGATCGACATCCCCGTCTAAAGACCCCAGGGTGCCCTCTCCCTCGTGGGGCTTCTGCTCCAGGTCCCTCTCTGTCTTGGCTGGCTATTTCTTGTCCAGTTTGGTGGTAGTTTCAGCTCGTCGTGCCGATGCCCCCACCTCCTCTCTCTGCTCTGCTCCCAAGCCGCAGCCCGCGTTCCCCAGTTGTGGCCGCGACCAGGGAGCTGGTCTGGTGGTCAAACCCATGGCAGTTACTCATAAATTGGGATGGTTTTGCAGGGTTATTTTGAAGGGAGAGCAGTTCCTCAGGCTGGTTCAGAGCGTGGCCGTGCACAGAGCTGTGGGCAGAGGGGTGCTGTGCGCCAGGAGGGGAGGGGGTGCCTTGCACCCACGTCTCAGCCAGGCTCCCACCCATGACGTGGCCTGAGGAGACAGGCTGCAAACCACGCGCGGTACAGAAAACCGTTTCCTCCGAGGGTTGTGTCGGAGGATTGGCAGCGGTATTTCAGCTGTGGCGACACAATCACAATATTTTTCAGTTCCTGATAACATCCTCAGTTCCTGATTCGCCCTTTTTAGGGACTTTCTTTTTTTTTTAGCGTTGAGAGGTCAGACTCTGTAAAGTGTAACTGCAGCTGGTACAACCCCACGCTACTGCTTCGGTTCAGGGAAGGTTTGGTCAGGGCTGTTCTCCTACCGCTTTCCATTTTCTTGCTCATCCATACCTGCAGACTGATAATCCACAGCCATAACAGGGCAATATTGGAATAGATGATGCTCTTGGGGCATTTTTTTAACCCGACGAGAAGCTGTGAATATGTGGTACCCCAGCATGTCCTTGTAAATCTTGCAACCCAAGAGTTAGATCCGGGAAACTTGTACAGTCCGGATCAGCCTCGGGAATGCTCACACACGTTGCGTTGCTCATCCAAACCCAAGCCCCAAAACTTTTATGAATTTTCCCATTACGGCTCTGTCTGCCGGTCAGCTTGGAAGTTTTAAAAGGGGAACTGGTGGGTGGTACAGTGTCTGTCTTAGTGTCTTCATCACTTTTACTGCCTCTTAATTTTCTGGAATAAAAGCTTAAGCTTTTATTTCTCATGACTTTACAATGTATCATCTTGGAAATCAATCCTCCCCTTTAGTTTACTTAATAACGCTGTCTAAAGTCATCAGCTAGAAAGCATTCGGTGGCGATTACAAGGAATCTTTTCAAACCCCACTCCCCTCTATGGTGAGCGAGAGGGACAAAGAAAATCTTTTACAACTTTTTTTTTTCTGTCTTCGTAAAATAAAAGCAGCCCCCTGAGAGGCATTAGTAATTGTTGAGAACCAATATTTAGATGTAATAATTTATCTTCATGTTTATAGAAACCACAATTAAATATTTTAAAATCTCTAGAAAATTATAATTGGAGATCTGTAGCCAAATTTTTGAGGAGGGAGGGGAAAAAAAAATTTTTAAAGGTTTTTAATGTCTAGGGATTTGTGTTGTTTGTTTCTGTTGACTAATATACAGTAAACTGCCCGAGTCCCGAGGTGACTCACGGGCTGTGCAGATGGTGAGCTTTCCTCCGGGCTCACTGAGTTAATTGAGTAGGAAGAGATGCTGCGTAACCACCTCCTCCGGTCCCATGTCCTCGTTCCCGGCTGCAAAACCAGAGGGTGTGTGAAAACCCCTCCTGGAGACCCAGCTGCAGGAATATTGGGTTTTCCAGGCAATTACGTTTTTGGGAAGCTTGTGCTCTGACCCAATGTGAATGAAACGAGATTAGTTGGGGTCTTCTGGAGGCTGCCAAGGCGAAAGCCAAGCGGAGGATGCAAGCGTGTGGGAGGAGAATGGCTCTTGGAGGACTAAGTAGCTTCTTTCAGGGTCAAGTCTCCCAGGGCTGGTTTCTACCCGGGAGGGGTCTTGGTGTGAGCCGCACTCTGCCTTCCTTTCACCGTTGTAGCTGAGCATTTGCCACTTTTGTGAAGATTTTGAAGAAAAGAAGTAAAAAAACCCAAAACCCCCCCAAAAAACCCAAACAAAAAAAAAATCCACGCACAAAAAACACCCAACCCACAACCAAAAAACCCTTACCCTGGGTGACCGCCTTCGTTGCCTCTCCCTGCTGCTTTCACAGCTGCGCCTGCATTTGCAGAATGCGAACACCGCATGCAGTCCCCTGGAGACCCCGTCTAAGTTAATGCATGGCTGCTTGCATGAGGTGCTGCGGAGCTGCGGTCACTTCAGCTGGCCTCTGCGGGCACTGTGTTTCTTTACCCGAACTCACCTCTCGTTTAACTGTGCGTTACCCAGCAAGCTGAAATGTCCTTGTGCTTTGTAGTCCTGATGACCATTGGTTTTGAACATAAATATCCATTCCGTGGTCGTATGCTGAGGAGCAGTTCCCTTTACGCACGGCGCGGGGAACGAAAGCTCCCACCTAAGTGATGCTGACCACAAGCTGTGGCTGATCAGATCTAGCCAAGGCGGAGGGTGACACCGCGTTTACTTTGGTTGAAGTCATCTGCTAATGGTGCCTAACTGGAAACGGAGCTCCTACATGGACCTGGCCCTGACTGTGAGTATCGAGCCTTTCTGAAAATCCTGACTCTATTATGGTATCTTTACTATGCAAAGCCTCTTCTTGGCATGGGGACGGATGCAAGGTTGTAACAGTATGCACTTAGTTATAGATGTAATTTTATTTGCCTTTGTTAGAATCTTTAATATAAAACTCAGTAAAAAGACCTCTCTAATAAAAACGGCTCAGAGAAATAACAATAAACAGGTTTTATGATACAGAAGATGCATTAAAAAAAATCCTCCTAAGGAAAATGATCTTAAGAGTCTCAGAAAAATATGGAATATGGGAGATTTTTTCCCCGCCCACTACAATCAGAGATGGGTGGTCTGCGTGCCATGTGAGCTTCCTCGCTCCAGCTCTTGTGGGCAGGAGAAGGGGAGCTGTGCTCTGTCTCAGTAATGAACTCTGACTGTCCAGGAAAGCATTTATTTTTGCAAAATTAAAAAGGGGGGGGGGGAAGTCAGTGGATCTGTTTATAGCTGTATAAAAAAGGCAGAAAAGTTAATGCTAACATATGTTGCTTCATGTTCCCAGAGCAAAACCATTTGCAGGGTAGTAGTCCGGAGCGCAGGTGGTAAGCGATCAATACCTTTTTTTATTTATTTTTAAGGGATGGCAGGACAGCTCACGTAAGGGAGGAGGTGAACGTGTAGAACCCCTATAGACACATTATATTCACGTGTGGATACTGTAGGTGTTGTATTACATAGACTTTAAGGGTCTCTACCCAGCTACCAGGATCTCTAAAGCTAAATCGTCCTCTTAGCAAGTCACCACCATTCTGCTCTGCGTTAATGCCGCAGGCATTAACGAGCCGGGCTGGGGATTGCGCCCAGGCCCCCGGGGCAGAGGTCCTCCCGGGAGCCCGGGGCTGGGTTTCTGCATCTGCCCTCTCCTTACCGCGAGGGTTTGTTCAGCAAAAGGTGTCCACGCCAAGCGTGGTGGCTCGGTGCTAAAGGGACGAGAGGGCAACCTGTGCCATGGGGGCAATTAGTGGAAGACTGTGCAGGGGCTCCTCTCTGAATCGTGGTCGTGGTCGTGTCTCCATGGTCATGGAGGGTGAGCGATGTGACAGGTAGAGCAGCAGTGTGAGCGCCCTTGGGACCACTGGATTCGATTTAGGAGATCCTGATTAAATGGCACAAATCATATACCGCTTCCAGTGTCATGGATCCCAGTCTATAAAATGCTGAAAATACTTTTTCTCCTCCTTATTGATGCAGACTTTTGGGCTAAGGGACTGACTCCTGTCACAAGCTTTTAGACTATGTAGCCCAAAAGCTACAGGCGCTTGTAGGCAACTAACCCTGTACTACCATGGAGATGATGCCCAGCAGTGACATCTCTCTTCACAGACCTACACAGACTGTATTTTTTTCTTTATGGATACATATTCTTAGAGATAAATCTTTCTTTCCTTAATCTCAAATATTTGATTGGCGATTACTTGTATCTCACACAGATTTCAGTGGAAGAGTCCTCTGGTGGTTAATTGTGACAGAACGTGAACTTTTCATCTTTTCTGTTGCTGTAAGTGATGAAATAGAGACAAAACCCTATTTCCTGCCTTACTGTGTCTTTTGCGGGGGAGGCGGGGGGCTGCTGGTGTGAGATCTTCCCCTTTCAGAGGGCAGTGAACTGGGCTATGAGACCACAATCTAAATACAGGTGAGATAACTGGCAAGGCTCCGAGATACTGCTTCAGGACCTCATATGTCCTCCCTGCCTTCAGGATCCAGGTGTTGCAAGTTACAGAGTTGATCTTCCTGGCATCAAATAGGGTTTCCTCAATTCGTAAGACCAACAGAAGGGTTGACCACAAAGATCCAGGACTTACAGGTGTTGTGATGATTTGATTTGCAGGGCATGTAGGGCTGATGTTATCTTTCATGGAGAGGAAAGGTCCTAAGTGCTCATTGTATCAGGCCCATAGCTTGCTTTCCCATTCAGACAAGGGCCAGGTACTCCAGTATAAGTTGGGAACTTTGGAGCTGGGACTCATAGGCTCTTTGCTTCCCATCCTCCCCATAAGACTGTCTAGGAGATGGTCTGGTGGGACAGCAGGCAGGACTCAGATCGGTGTGGCAGCCTGGGCTTTACTGGAACCCTGCCTGTTTCCTTTGGACCATTGTCCATATTGACGTTTTCATGGAGCACTTTGATCACTCACAAATTGTTTTCTGCCAGAAATGTTCCACCAGAGAGTTTGCAAACTCTTAAGAGTAGGTTAACTAATAATTAACGATGCTTTTTCTACATGCATTCCCAAAGGACCCATTGCTGGTGGTTTGACTGAAAACATGAATGAGTTAAGCTTTACTCCATCTCTGCACGTTAGAGAAAGATGTCATTTTTATTTTGTTCAATAACAGAAGCAGTTTTTCAGAGCACTAGACCGGACACAAGACGACAAAACTTGAGAGTTCTGTCCACTTTCCCCCAGCTGTTAACAGAGCTGAACCTTGTCCCAGTGCAAATGTCAGGATCCCCCTAGGCCAGGTGGGAGGTCAGCCCCATCCAGCCCCGCATCATGTCACACCCGTGCAGAGGCCACCTGAAGACCAGCTGAGCAAGTCTGTCCTGGACTGGGTGTAGTAAAGAGGGTTGGGGAAAATCACTCCAAAATTGAAGGCTTTCCTGATGTCTTTACTAGCAATATCTGTTTTAAAATTGAGTGAGCTCTGGCTTGGGTCTCTATCTATTCCAGCTGTAGCATTATGGCACGAGGACAGAGGCACGCTCCTAGGTGTGAAATACTGCAAGGAGTGAGTTCATTTTGAACACAAGGGTGGCCTGGCAGCGGGCGATACCATGGAGAGAAGCGGTTAGACTAGGAAAGAGCCTGAACGTTTCAACTGCAAATATGTTTCAAGTTCTCTGGTTTTGAGAACGTTTCCTAGGTTTTTAATTCATCAGTTTGCTTGTTTTTGTGATGGGAACGATGGTGGTTACCTCACCGCTCTGGGCTCGCACTGACGGAGGGCGTTGGGGGAAGATCAATCATTGCTGTTGTTGAGGCTTCACCGATAACCTTTGCTCGGGGCTGGATGAAGCTACAAACACTGCTTGGTCTTCTGAGATGGGAAAGCGCTTTTTTTTTCTCTGTTTTATGCATTTTCTTAATGTGTGTTGATGCTATATGTTATTAAAATCGATTACCTCCTTCACTTATTTCCTCTCCTCTGGACTCAATTACTTTGCATCTCTTTTTTTGGAAAAGTAGGTTGAAGCTGATACGAGAGAAGTAATATCCAATCTGTATTTCTTAAGGTACAGGACCAGTCTGTCAGGCTGTTGGCACAAAACAACAATTGTTTTATTGTCAGGGTAAGTAAATAAGAACAAGAAGTCTTAAGTATTGGCATATGTTGATACTTGGCCAAAAAGGTCTCTAAACAATACGTTTTCTATTCATTCCAGAAACCTCATACTCCGTTATTTCTCATTTAATGCTGTTGGCAAATACCCATGTCACCATCTAATTTTGACTGTAGTTCAACTTTTTTAGTGCAAAGCTAATCCTCATTATAGTTGTAAACATGTGTTTCATTTGGCCTCGTGCTCATGTGCTAAAGTGACAAAGGCAATCTAGGGTTTCCATCAGAAATGGAGATGTGTAGGTAAGCATTTTGTTCAATCTACTTCATCTTTTATACAGTGAAAATCAGCCCAGTTGCTTAATAGGGAAGAATGTTTTTATAAGCCTCTCTGTACTCTCGTGCTTGGCCTGTTTCCTGCTCTGCATCTTTTTTTTTTTTTTGGAAAGATGAGACACACCAAGGAGTAAAAGAACAAGTGAATCTACGAACGATCGTGAGAGCTGTCAGGATCTTGTGTGGCGGCTCTGTGTGTGTCTCCTACATCTTTATGTGCTCTTCGGACACCAATGTTTTTTTATTTTGATTTTAATGTGCCTCTCTTTTCATGGAGATTTACAAGTTCAGTCCTTAATGAGGCCCTACTCAAAGTGAATCCTCTTTAAAATGAGACTTCTTGTAAGGGATCACAAATCAGGAGCCCTGAAGTCACAATTCACTTTCAGGCAATTTTGTTTTGTAAAATGTTTTATGGTTTTTCATGGCAAAATTCAGTCTGACTTCCCTGCCTCCAGTGAAGCAAGTGACAAACTGTTTATCAAAATAATCTGATTTATGGGAGCCTGGCAGTGATTACACCTGAGGTTTAAGTGTTGTCACCAGTCACCAAACGCCTTAAGATGCAGCACTGTAAAAACAGCAGAAGCCCCTGAGCCTTCCAAGGACAACGAGACACCGCTAACCTGGGTCAAGTGGGACCAGACCTGGTTCCTCCACGGCTCCTTTCATTAGAATAGGATAGTGTAGCCTAGACTAGGGTAGGATAGACTAGACTAGACTAGAATAGAACATTTTCAGTTGGAAGGGACCTACAACGATCATCTAGTCAACTGCATCATCTAGTCCGACAATTGAAATTATTCCATTGTAGTGAAGCTCCTGGTTGAAGTGTAGGTTCATGTTGGCTCTTTTGCTAATTACTGCTACGTTAAGATGTCACCTAGGAATAGGTCAAACAGAGGGAGGAGTTTGGAGGCACAAGGTGAAGGAGGAGTTTTGTTCCTGGCTGCGGTCTGCAATGTGATGGGGGTCAGCACGGTGGTCGCAAACCATTACTGTCCTACAGCAGTAATGCCAAAATAGGAAGTCTCCTGAGAAATTCCCGAGCAGATACAGCCCATCTGCTCGGACTGGGGTGGGTACCACAACTTCAGCAGCTGGCAACTTGGTCAGAGTTTGTCTGCGCTGAAAGAAAAATAGTTTGCCGCAAAACATTTTTCTATATTCAAATACACACTTGAGCCACAAACATTTCTCTGTGTTTGTATATACCACCAAGTCGCAGATTGTCATCTTATATTTAAATAGGTCCCAAATTCAATCCATACATTTCCAGTCATTATCACCCCATTATCCTTTCTCTTTTTTGCTATTTTTCTCACCAAGCAGTGGTAAACCCCAGGCCTTTTCTCAAACATGTGGTTGATATAAGAGGAAAGGAAAGTTCTTTTCAAATATTAAAATGTTTTTAAATACTGTTTTATAGCAATCATGGTCATCTGCAAGAAATCAGTTTTCAAAGAAGCGTTTGATGGACTGACAATCATTTGAGCCCGGGATGAGATGAAATGGTCCAATTCAAGCCGGATTAGGACTCACTGTTCTGGAGAGCACATGAGTTGAGAAGAGACTGATGAAGCTGAATTTCGAAACTACCAATCTGGCTTTTGAAGTGTGTTGGGATCCAGGCTGGCAATAGCAAAACAGACTTTTACACCACGAAGTGGTCACCCCGATTTGACAACGATGGAAAACTGTGGCTGTTCGATAGCTGTTGGAGCGCCTGAAGCATCCGTACTACCACCTTTAGTACAAACGCGTTGGATAATCAGGGCAAAGAACTGAATGAGTCTTGTGGTGACCAAGGCTGGAGGAGACCTTGTTAGATTGCATCAAATAAGCCTGGAGGTGCCACACGTGGAGAGCTCACCTTGATGGTGCTGTGGGATAAGTTCAGGGCTGTGACCTCTCGGGTGTCTGCAGCAGACACGTGAGCGTGAGATCAGTTCCTAGAGGAAAAAATTCTCCTTTCTGCCTTGAGTGGGTTCTGCTTAGGGAAACCTCATCATTTAGGTGGGTTTTTTGGGGGGCATTGCTCTTGACACAGGGCTGTGTGCATCCCAGGTGCCTCTCCGTGAGGGTCGGAGCTAGCTGAGAGCTTAAGAGCGTGGAAGAAGGTGGCATGCTTTCTGCAGAGGGCAGCAGTAAGGGGCAATGATAAATGTATCAGACAAGTCATCCCGTCTTTCACTGGACCAAGGGACAAATCCAATCATGGCCTCTCATCCTCTTGATTAAAGCTCTCAAGTTTTTACTACCTTCGCCCAGTATTTCTAGCGCATTTGTTATATAGTTTCCTGTAACGACATTTATTGCTCTCCAGTGCACGCAGTATGTTTGTTTCCTACATACTTCAGTTTATGTTTTTTGCCATTAACTCTGCGTATTGTTTTGTTTGTATATTTAGAGAACTTCCAATATTAAGTTTCAACGTGTTAATGTAGAAGAAACTCCAAAAAAATCTCTTTCTTGACTGGAATTCATCAGGTTCTCAGCAGACGGATTGCATTTTGAGTTGTTGTGTTCACTGTGCCGCGTGGCTGATGTGCCCATAGTATGAGCGAGCTGCTGAATTTTCCATCATTTATATTGTCTTTACTGGATGTCCAGGTTCAGAAGCAGCAATAACTTGGGGTTGTTTTGGGTTTTTTTTAGGTTTTTTTATTTGTTTCGATGCTGGTAAGGAACAATCAAGGCTTCGGTCGGTGATCAAGAGCCGACACTGGCGCTGCTTTAAAAATCATTCATGCTTTTCAGGTGTCCAACTTCCGAACTACATAGGGCACAAGGGGAAATGTAAACATTGTTCTGGTATTCAACCTACTACATAAGAGCATTGAGTGTGACAAGGCTCCAGGTACCCCGGTGGCCCGTCCTTACCTAGATCAGACGCTGATATCCCTCCCCAGTGACATGTAACCTGGCAGGCTGGTTTTCGCTCTAACAATTGCCCACTGTAAACGTTGGTTACGCTTCTTCGTGCCTGCCCTGCCGGAGCTGCTTCCAGGAGCTTCTTGCTGCATTTCTCAGGATTCAAGCTTGTAGCAGTTTTTTTTTAAATATGGTTCGGGTGTGTTTAAATGCAAGTTCAGGTGTGTGCTGTATTTGTTTAATCTGTATAAGGAGGGAGGTGGTTTCAGATATTCTTTTGAACCTCATATCAAAAGCCTATCCAGACTTTTTTTTTCTTTTTTTTTTTTTCCTCTAAGATAGATATATGTGGTATTAAAAATTGTGAAACTTCTTGGTAGGGCGTGGGCCACGTTGGATGAGGCTGTTGCAGAGCCCGAAGCTGCTGCAGAGCGTGAGATGAATTTCAACTTGTGCCATCGATAGACTTTACGCTGGACGCGGAACAGATAACGGCGCTAACGAAGCTGAAAGCGCTCGTTGCAGAAACTATGTACGCACCGAGGGCCTCGGCAGAGGAGAGGAGCGATGAACGCAAGGTTCGTTATTGAGAGCAAAACTTGGTGTTTTTGTTTCTGCACTGATCTTGCAGGGAAAGCAGAGCAGGAACCATCCCCTCTGCCCCCGCCACCGGTACACCCTGCTCTGCCTTTGATGAAGATGATTCATATTTATACCCAGGCCAGCAGAGATTGCGAGGCCAGGTCTGGCAAATACTAACGGTCTGACTTTGCAACAGCATAAGAGCATTCAAAATGCTAATTTAAAGTATGAGACGTATATAAGAATTATAAGCAGTAATAAATGTGCTCCAACCCAGGCAGGAGAGAATTACTTCTTCTGATCAGCTGGCAGAGCTGGATTTAGAACAGGACTCTGGACTTTGCTGTAGTTTGAATTAAGCTGGATTTCTGCATTTTATTATTTTTATAGTCTCTTCCCATCCGACAGAGATCTCTATTTCTTTGCTAACATAAAGCGTATGACTCTGTGTTGCGTACACTGTACATGCTCAGACAAGAAGGAGGCAGCAGCCCACTGCCGGGGAATAGTTGTGCCGTGATGGCTCAGGGCTCCCCAGGCTGGCGGATGTGACGGTCCTCCCCGGCATCCCCGCATCCGAGGTGAGACAGCTCCTTCCCAAAACCTACCCTCTCTTTTCCTGCGCTGAAAGACCTTCTCCACTGGCCCCGAACGCAGCAGGGAAGCGTTCCCATCTAGAGCAGTTTGCTTCTCTTTACTTACCTTTGGCCTCCGGGTCAGGAAACCTTAATAATTTCCTTTTTATTAATTTAATCCATAGTTCCTAGTAATTACCATAAATTAAGCCTGCTGGGGGGAAAAACACAGCCAATAAACTACAGAAACTGCTAGCTTTATTTGGGTAACGTCAGTACCTAGAGGATTGTTTCCTGTAGGTCAGTCCCTTGGTTGTCGTGATTAACTTGAGATCAGACCAAAAGGCAGAGAGTTTCCCGTCCACCTTTTAAACAAGCCTCGGACGTGCCAGGAATTCTCCTAATACACAGGGTCCTATTAAACGCTTAACCTTGGTGTGAAATGAACTTATTCCTGCCCCTGTGCAGGTACCGAGTATTTCCCCAGGACCGTTTCTCTCCGGTTTGAATGGACTTGTCTGGAGACACTGGTTTGTTCTTCCCGATGGAGTTCATACTGGTGAGATGACGGCAGCGGGCACAGTTCTCCTTTTAACGCCCCGGAGCTGAACGTATGGGTGCAAATCATGCATTACCTCCTGAGAACAACTAAAAAAAAAAAATCTGGATTTGCAGTGGGAAAATATATAATGTTATTTTGCAAAGACCCTTCTTTGGTCCTCCTTAGCAGCGCCTTTGGAAATGGGGCGCTCGGAGCATGATGAAGAACGTGGGAATTATAACAAGCCCGTGGGATGAGAGGCTGACTCCGGGCGCCCGCGGAGGCCCCGCTAGTAAAGGGTTGCTGGTTTCCTTTCCGAACTGGGCTGAAGCCAGGCATTCCTGAGTGGCACCGGTCCTCCCAGCGCTGGAAAGGAAGCGTTCCCGTTTGTTAGCTGTGGAAGTGCACGCCTAAGCCAAAGGTTACCAGGCTGAGGTGATATTTTTGCATTCCTACAATGTCTTAGCTTTTTTAAATTAAATTCTTGCAACATGAGGATTTAATCCCTTCTGGTATATACGTGTGTGTGTGTATGCGTGTGTGTGCGCGTATATATATATTTTTTTTTTCCCCCCTACAAAAATTTCATCAGGCAAGTTATTTGTGTTTTTGAAAATTGGCTCAGATACAGGGTCAGTAACTTTCCACCCAGAGCCCGTGGAAATGTTTGGGGTTTGAGGCTGAATAGAGGGTCAAGTTTTAGGATTGTACTTGAGTTGAAACTAGATCTGGGGTTGAGAGCCACTAGGGATGAAATCTGTTGCATTGTTCTTGAAAATTTTTTTATTAAAAATAATGGAAATAAGCAGTTTTCCTGTGCCCAAGTCTTTTAAAAGCAGAGTTCCACCACATCGAAAACGGTACTAAGAAAATTAGTGGTTTCCAATATGGAATTGCGTTCGAAATCCAATCCCAGAAGGGTAAGTTTGGAGTCATAGATGAAAATTAAGCTCCAGCAAAACAAAAAGCATTTTGATTATAGTACTGTGATGGGTGGGGGAAGAACCCAGACTGTACCCTCTTCCTGCTAGCACGGAGTTAGAAATCCCTTGGGACCAGGTAGGTGCCCCAGGCCGGGGCCGCGAAGCGGTGAAGGCAGCTGCAGGCAAAGCCCAGGCTCTGTGTCCTGGGCTCCAGGAGCAGATATTCAAGCCCAGGGTTACTTAAATGAACTCAAAGCTTTGGCTTCAGAGCACGGGCTTTGTCTCTGGTTGCTTTGAGCTTGCACGCTCTCTGCCCTGCTGCTGTCGCCAGGAGATGAAGGTAGCGGTTTTTTCTTGGAGGGGGGGAAGAAGTTAATAACTCAGGCTGTGATCTGTTTATTTTCCCTTCTGCTGAGCTGCTTTGCCAGTTTTCAGATGATCAGGCTGATCTAAGCCCATCTACACGGATGCCCTAGAGAAAATACCCGCAGTCTGCTTCTGTTAAGCCAAGGAACCCGCAGCTCCGGCCGTGCGAAGGGGACGGCACTAACCTGATTTGCACCGTAGGGTAAACAGGAACCAGGCCCACAGCACTGGGAAGTCAGTGCCCAATTGCTCTTAAGCATCGACCACATTTTAAGCATCGACCTTCTACTGAGGTGCCCTTAAAAATCTGTCTCTGTCGTGCTGGGGAAGCACAGTATTTCATCATTTCTCTGAAGGCTTTTCTCCACTGAAGCGTTTAGCTTGAGCTCAAACCTGGGTTAATGCCAGGGGAAGTGCCCATGCGTGCATGGCTGAGGAGACCTGGACAATGCAGGTTTGGCTGTGTCCTGGCTGAAGGTGTCTTGGAGCAAGGATGCTTGGCTGAAACGAGGGTCACGGTGCTCCAGGAGCTGGTTCTCTTCTGGTGGCTGCACAGCTGGGGACGTCCCATCATGGCCAGCTCTGGTTTGCTCAGTGATGGGAGGTGGTGTCCTGAGCTCTTCCCTTGCGTTGGCTCAACGGAGACAATGTGATGGGAGAAAATGCAGGTTTTGCTCAATGACGGTATCTTTTTTTTTTTTTGTCACTGCTTCCTTCTTTGGAAGAAAAATGGTTCCTCCAGGTCTTGACATCTGCTGCTATTTAAAGGAACATCATCATCATCACCAATCCATTCCTCCTGGGGTCTCAAGGTATATAAAGCCTTATTCTTTCCAAATCTGTGATTGAAAACAGATATTACATGACGGTGTCCCTCTAAATGCCATGTCAGTGATGGAAAGCTTATTAATTAATGGTTCTGCAAGACAGAAGCTGGCAATGAATGGGGAAGGGCAGGTGGAAGGTTTTAGGCAGCATTTAGCACCCCAGGGCGGGTGGGTGCTGGCCACCTGTGGACATCCTGCAAGAGGAATCTGCAGCGCTTGCAGCTCTCCGCTTGTGCTGTTATTTGCATTATCTGGGGATTCCCTCGTGACCTCTAGCAGTTTTTCTTCGGGCTCTAGTGAACGACTGAGTCAGAGGAAGAATTTCTCAGGTTAGCAGCCCCCTCTGCTACTTGTCACCCCCGTCGTACGCCCACGTGCTCACCCCTGCGGTCGTGGAACCAAGAGAGCAATGGGAAAGTGCACCTGGAAGCTTCTCAGAGGGTCCAAGCCGTGGAAAAAGCTCATAAAACACCTCCTTGAAGCCCGTCTCTTGCGAGAGGCTGTGTGTAACCTCCATCCTCACCCTCCGTCAGATGGCTCGTACGGGGGGAAGGCTGCAGCTACAGAAACGCTCTCGCCGTAAGCACCCCCGTGCTGGTAGGGAGCAGACGGCTCCTGCTCTGCATTTAGATTTTGCAGGTTCGGTGGTAATTATTTCTTCTAATTGCAAGCCACTGAGAAGTGAAGTATTGCTCTGAAGCCAATAAAAGGAGATCGCTGCCTGCGTGATTAGCCGGTTGTTCTGACCTCCTCCTTCAGCGATACCTTTCGTTAATTAAAATTTGAATTGCTCAGCTTGGTGCGAGGAGAGCTGCCCCTGCCCTCCTCCGCCCTCCCTCCCTGCCGGGTGCACCCACGCACACACACGCAGAGCAAATTTAATGACTTTGCTGATTGCAAAATAATTGCGCTCGGAGCCGGTGGGTTCTGTTACAGTGTTTAGTCCAGAGACCTGGGCCTTCACCTTCGGGGCTCTTTGGTTCCTTTCTCTTTCCACATCTAAAACGTGTCGGTTTTGTCCTTAGGAAGCAAATCCCTTCGAAAGACGTCGGGAACGGTTCAAAGCAGAGGCGGCGGGTGGGACAGCGCTCTGACACTGTGTCATTTTTATCTCCCTCCGCAGGCTCTCGGCAAAGAACCTTTCCATTGCCAGGGCAATAAAAAATGTCAAGGGTGATTAAAGATGTGACAGCTGGTGCATAGATCTCGATGCAATATCAAGTCCTTCAGATTTTCCTCGCTCCCACTGGGACAGACTCTCCCAAGATTCGTTATCGGTCTGAGCAAGCTGAGGGTGTTGAGGACCCGGCAGGATTCGGTCCAAATTCAGCACATCTTTCCGAGCTTCGTATTCCCTTCGACCTGAACCGTGTCCGTCCCTGCAGCGCTGGGTGTCCCGCCTGCGGGCTAAGCTGGGGAGCGTGTGGTCCTTGTGCAGGGCCCCAACTATTTGTTACATCTGGGATGTTTTCTATGCAAAATGTTTTTTGAAGAAAAAAGGTTTTTTTTTAAACGGACTAAAAATTTTTACTGGGGCATCTGGTTTTGCAAATATTTGAAAAAGTTGAAATTTTTTCATTCTTGGCAGTAAAAATAACCCAGCTTCTTGCCCACTACAATCAAAAACTATTGAACAAATGTTAAAACAGATCATTTGCGGGGTTTATATAACTATTTTTATGGTACTGAATGAACAGAAGATACTTTTCTCATTAGAAGTGGTTCAGTATCCTAAATTATAGTTGCCGATTTCTTGGCTTACGTAGAGCTACGTGATTTACACCAGTTAAGAATTTGTCACAAAGTTTCAGGAAACCTTTGAAAGCGTGAACTAGAGGAGCTTTCGTTTTCCTTCCGAGATATTCATGTTCTTGTTGAAGACTACGCCCGGATTCACTCCGGTGCTCTTTTTAACCACGAGACTCCAACCAGTCTCCCCCAGGACAGAGGTAGCTGAAGCCGGGCGCTGCGGAGAGAAGCTCGAAGGTTCCCCGAGCGCATCGAAGGGATCCGAGGGAATTCAACCCCAGTGATGGGGTGAACCCGGCCGCTGCAGCTGCTTCAAGCTTTTCCCAGTTATTGCTTCCTGGGAATGACCGGGAGGTCACAGGATCTGGCTTATTTGTGTGTCGCTTTCTGACCTGCTGAATTGTGATTTTTTTTTTTTTTTTTTTTTAGGTTTTTTTTTATTTTTGTCGTGCCTCTTGCACTGGGATATAGAGTTGACAGAAGCTGAAAGAAACCCCCTGGGGCGGAGGGAGGAATTGGACCTGCATCTCCCGCGTCCCAGCTGAGCACCCAGATGCCTGTGTACGGTACAGAAGGATAACACAAATGCTTTTTTTTATATAAAAAAAGCAGGGGGGGAATAGGAATGAAAAAAAAACCACAAAAAAGGCAGCGTTTTATCTGAAAGTGACCCTGTACCTGTGCGGTAGAAAACCCTCTGCATGTGATAGCTCCCGGTGCCCAGATGGCAAACCATCTTGGGAAACTCCAGATCCAGCTGAAAGATAATCTTGCCCACCAAAACCAGATGGGCTTTCAGCTTATCGTAGGGCTGGGCAGGTCCTGATGCCGGCGGGAGGAAGGTGGCAGGAATAAGGATCAAGGGATGGGGCTGGGAGAGCCCCACAGCCACAGCTCGTGCCTGGATCGTGGCCGTCGTCGCAGTCGCCGGAGTTGGGGTTGATCCGTAAAATCCAGGGGAGCAGCAGCTCTGTTGAAGGGTCCGTCACCCATCTGACCCAGGGTGAGATGGCTCCGGGACCTAAATGACCAGAAATCCAGCCCTGTGCAAGGAAGGGAAGGGGTTTCTGCTGGTTTAGCCGGACAACGCGGCTCTCGGCGAGGCTGGGCTGACGGCGGTGCCGCGGGATGGTGCCGGCGGAGGATCCAGCCTGGCCCTTGGGGTGCCGGCGGCCGTCGCCTCGGCAGAGCCGCAGCACCAAACCGCACCCCTGGACAGTCCCGCTTTGCAGTCTGGCCTCGTGCCCGGATTGTGAAAGTGCGGTGAAGGGCGGAAATGTTGTCTTGGCCTTAATGTTTGTCCCACAGCATTTAAAAACAACAACAAAAAAATCTGGAAAAGCACACAAGGACAAAGGCCCGAGATATTTGGTTTATTTAGATTTACTGAAGTGCTGCTGGGCTTGTCTCTGCCTGCTGCCGGTGCCAGGGTTTCTGTAACCCTCCCCAGCTCCGGTTTGCACATGTGTACACACACGTGTGTGTAATCAGTCACATATATGACCTGTTCAGTGAAACTTTACAGCATCCAGGACAGACGCGGCACAAACTGGACACTTACAGATTTTGATCATTCGGTCTGACCGTCGGCAGCCCCGCGGGCTTGGAGTCGCTGACCAAGCCGCTTCCCCCACCGGCCTTGGTAACCCATAGCTGGACTGGATCACATCTCTCCAGAAGAGAAATTCACTCTCTGCTTTGAAGAAGCAAGGGCTGAGGCATCCGCCGCATTCCTTCCTGACGTGTTCCAGCGGTTGGCCGCCCTCGTTCAAAACCAGATGTCTCCTCTCCGGTTTGAATGCTGCTGACTTCGAATTCCTGCCATTAGACCTTCTTCTGCCTGTTCCTGAGGGAGGCGAAGAGCCCCGGGTTATCAGATATCCAGGCTGCCACCACCACCCAACGACGCACGCACCTCAGGTGTCCTAAACCAGCTTTCTTCTCCTCGGTGTTACTAAAGCAGAGCTATCGGGGTCAGAAAGATCAACGACATCGTAAAACACTTCAAGCGTATTCCTTTGCGTTGTGTCCTGGCTGTGGTGGCCATTTAGTGGAAGCAAGGCTTTAATGTGCGCAGCCCTGGTCTGGTTTTCCCATTGCTGACTCTTCTTTGACCTACCTGCTTGGTAAAATGATGTGGTTCTGTCCTTAGTTCAATTTTCCTCCTTTTAGAAAGTGATAAATCTGTTAGAATGTGCATTTTCTTTTTTTTTCCCCTGCTTTTTTTTATTTACTGCTTTATAGCTTGCCATAAATATTCCATAGTATCATCTTACAACGACCCTGGTTGAGGCTAAGGGGTTGAACCAGTTTCTGACGGAGCGACGGACGTTACTTCCACAAGAAGTTCCTGGCGCGGCGCGGGGAAGGCAATGGAACCTGACCACCGGTGCCGGCGGAGCTGGTGTGCAAGTCCTCACAAAAAAGAAACTAGGGATTTTCTTCTTATCGATAGTTTAAAGGTCAAGCTTGTTTCTGTTTCTCAGCTGCCCATACAGAACAATTTAGCTTTTCTCTGCGGTGCTGTCCCTCCACCTCCTTCCCCTGTGGATTTTGCTCTTCATTCCATTTGTTTGCAGCCCCACCTTTGGTAGCCAAGGCAGAAGCACTGGCAGGACAGCGTGGGAGACCAGAAAATTTCCCAGAGGGGTCTGATCCTGCAAAACGCTGGGGCCTTGCTTTCGGGATTGAATGTTGGGCTCTTCTAAACGGAGGCGGCACCTGGTCTCAGCAAATTTTAAGCAAGATTGGCATTTTCTGAAGCAATTTAGGAAGATTGAAAAGAAGTGAAGTTGTGTCCGTAGAGCCAATGGAAGTACTTGCGCTCTCTCCCAGCCCCATAAGTACATCACGGTAATTCAGAGGAGTAGCGCGTGCTCATTTGCAGGATATGTGCTACAGAAGAATTATCACTCGTCGGAGGAGATATGTGCTTAATGCAAAAAAGAGCCCGAGATTGCAAAGCTGCTCTGCGCAGCCCATAGCTGAAGCGTGTTGTGATACCCCTGGGTAAAGATCAAACTAGAAAGGACTTACCGACATCTGATTCTCCTCAATTTTAGTTGGATCCAAATCTAGCAAAAGGGCATTTTTATGTCTGGTCACAGTCCAAAAAGATATAGCAAAATCACCTGGAGTTACAAATGTGTTGCAGAACCTGTCCCTAATCACATTAAGAGCTCTAAACTGTAAGGCTCAATTGTTTGCCAAATGAAATATTCTCCTCCGGTATTTGCAGAAAGGAATTACAGTCTGTGAGTAATGTTTTTCATTTGGTATCGAAGTACGGTTTCTGTTTTAAGGACCCAATCCTGAGCTTGGGGAAGGAGTCATTAAAAAGGCTTTGTTTTGTTGGGGAGTAAGGGCAAGGTTACTCCGTCTTCACATCCACCTTGGGACTGGGATCCACGGACCTGGGGGATGACCCACCACTTGTCCCCATCGGGCTGGTGCTACCTGCTTTGCGTGGAGCCGCGGTGGTGGTGACGTCCAACGGCAGCGGGTCTCAGACAATGTGTTTTGGGCTCTCGGTTTCCAGCCGGGCTTTTTGGCCCTTGAGGTTCACGATGTCAAGCTTTCTTCTGCAGTTCTGAGAGAAATGGTGGTGGTTGTTGGATTTGAGGTTGAGCTTAAGAGGACGGGAAGGCCGTGTAATCACAGGGCTCTGGTCTCCAGAGCTTAAATGACCGTCCCTAAGGTTGTGAGGCTCGCTGCAAAAACGTCTGGCAGCTGCCCGGGGTGCGCTGGTGTCTCTCCGGCTGCTTCGAGTGTCATGGTGACCAGTGGACTCCTGCTCCAAGCTTCGAGTGCCCCGAGCCCTTTTTTTTGGCCCACTCTGATAGTAGCAACCCTTGGCCACCAGCTGTAGACTGCTGGTCGCCCATGATTTGTGCATGAGCTCCTGGACTCGCTATCCCCTGATAAACTGATGAATCGGGTGACGTGGAGCTCTGCAGCGAGTAGGAGGAGGGGACAGTGACATCCAAGAGAGCAAAATGTTCAAAGCACCAAGTCAACTGCTGAGAGGAGAAGCAAGGTGAGATGTTAGAGAGCTCCCCTCTCCCTGCCGTCATGGATGGACCTCGCCCAGATTTTATAAGCGTCAGCCCAGAGCTGCGAGGGCTGAGTCGGCTCCGGGGGCAGCGGGGAGACGCGGTTTGCTTAAACCAGTGCTGCCGCTGAGTGAGCGGCCATCACGCTGCGCTTAATTACATTTACACTGAAGGAAACCCTTGCCAAGAGTCGCCCCGTGTCCCAGGGGAAGGAGAACCCAAACTGGCTTTATACCACCTCATATTTTAAGCTACAGGCAGGAGGGGTGGGGAAAGCACTGTAATCCCTTGGGAAAAGCCGAGTGCTCCCGCCCGGGCTGCCCCCCTCCCGGGGGAGGAAGCGCGGGGCCGGGTGAGCAGCCGTGCCCTGGGGATTTTGGCCTGACTTCTCGCAGTGTCTTAATATGCCCCAGCTGGCAGCAATAATTGGGGAGTTATTAAATAACTGTCTGCAGTGACATACAATCTGCAGAGCACCGTACCAATTATTTTTCATTTGCTTCCCTCTATCTCAACACGTCTCTATCTACCCATCCTACCCTGCCGCGGTTCCCGTGAACAATTTACTGTAGTGATTGTAGGGTAGGGAGATCTTCTGCAACAAAGAAACTCCTTTATTTTCTGCCATGGTTAATGCCCCAATTTAATGAGTCCCTCATATCATTCTCACCACCCTAAATTAAAGGGTAGTCTATGCAATTAAACTGTTTAGGTTTCAGAATGCCCCTCTCGCAGTTATCTGCAAAATGGGTTGAAATGCAGCTGCTACTAATATTCCTCGTATTAAAACTGGCAAAGGCAAAACCGCTTTCATCTCTTTATTTTTAGTAGTGTGCCTTTACTTTCAATTACACTAATTATTTGCACCATCTTGTTCCTGATCATTGTCCCATGAGATTCTCCTAGCCAGGAAATATTTTATGCAATACATAACTGTAGACGCTTGGACCTTAATGTTTGTGTCTTTCAGGAATGAGGAGAGAGCTGGGATTTGCAGCCAAATCTTAGCCTAGTTTACACTGGTATTAATCCAGAGTAAAGCTGTAGTTTGCAATGGATTTACTCTAGATTTAAGCTTTGTTAGATCAGAATTTGCTTTTTTTTTACTTTTTTCTTTTTTCTTTTTTCTTTCTTCCCCCCCCCCATGTAAGTTTAATGTTTCTTTGCATCTGGAGCCTATTGCTGAATTACCAAGGATCAGCTAATAACCTGCATTAATAGAGCATCCTCGAGGACCCCTGGATTCTTTCCATCAGGAGTCTTCACCCATGCCTGACGTCCGGCTCACTCGGGGTGAAAAGCGGCTCCTCCTCAGGGAGTGGAAACAGGTTTGCGACTGCTCGGGTCGGGAGCAGAGCGGGGACCCCCCCAGTGCACAGCAGCACTGAGCAAACTGGGGGCTCACACCCACAAATCCCCTCCCAAACCCCACCTCATGCTCTGTGGGATTTTATCAGGGAAGTTTTGGGCCTGTGGAGAGGCAAAACAAAAACACTGAAATAACAACCGAGGGACGGGAGGGCGTGACTCTGTGTTTATTTTTAGGCAAAACGTAATTACTCTCTGGATTTAGCTGAGTCAGTGGAGCTACAGATCCCAGCCTTGCAACCCTTGCAGGGGTCGGGGTTCTTCTGCACCCGCAGTGCAGCACTGAAAGCAGCAGGTCGGGCGCATCGGCTGGGAGGTTCCCTCTTATTTGCACCGGTGTAAGCAGAAGAATCCAGCCCAGCAGCCTCATCCTCTGAACGCTCAGACAGGTAAATGCTGTCGCGTTAGCAGGGTTGCCTCTTGCAGAAAGTGCCGTAGACTCCAGGAGTCAGAATTTCTTGTTTCCTTTTGTCCCCAAAACGTCAAAACAGCAGCATGAATGAATGGCATCAGAAAGAGCTCTGTTCTGAGAAGGGCTCTGCAGCAATCCAAGGTATTATATTTGGGATGCATCTGCAGTGAAGTTTCTTCCTGCCCCAAACCTGTCAAGTTCCAATACTCATTTTAATGATCTCATTTTATAAATAATGGAAAGAAAAACAATACATTCAATAGAAATGAGATTAGAAATGGGAGGGGAATGAATTACAAATGCAAAAGTCTGTAATTATTCCAAGGAAGATAAATCTCATTTTAAGTGGTCGCCAGTGAAACAATGTCTTGCTAAGAATAAAACAAAATAAACCTGGTTTTGTTGGTAAATAAAAGCGTGAGGCAGCGGCGGAGAGTGTTTTCTAACACTTGTTGGTTGTCATAGTATCTTGGGACTAACGACACCTGGGTTTTATTCTTGGCCTTGCCACTGTCTCTCTGCAGTAAATCATTTAACACCCTGTGCTGAAGTTGCAGCACAATCTGGAAAATCAAACTCCAGTCAACAATCGTACAAATGACATCAGTGTGTAACTCTCGGTAAAGTTGTCACTGGCAGGCTTCTACCTCAATAGTGTCGTGAAGTCTGGAGCGCATAATGAATTGGAAGGTGCAAATTAGTGTCATTTCAGCAGCCCACACACAATTTGCTTCAGACTATTGTGGGAAAGGCTGTTGCTGGGAGAGGTATTTTAATTTGGGGCTGGATCTCGCATGGCGATGAACCTCTTCTATGTCTCCCAATGTAGACATGATGCCAGATGCTTGAAAAGTCTTTTTTTTTTCTTATGTGTATTTGGTCAGATTTTCTGTCTGCATGAGTAGCAGGCAGCAGAAGAGGTGTTTGCTCTGCAGAACTTTCCCCGTGTCCCTTCTCCATCTGGTCCTCGAACTGTAGTGAGGAAGGACCATATCAGGGATGGACAAGACGGACTGATCTGCAAACACCCACCGGCTCAGCAGCATGGTAACACCACCACGGTTGCTCTCACCTAATCGAAAACAGATTGGCCTTTTCCATCCCGCACCTATATGACTAGGAGGGAAGCGCTGGCATGAGCCATAATGGGATGGGGTGAGGTATCCCTAGAAAGAATGTACACCCGAGAGCCAGTGTACGTAGAGCTGCACGAAACCACGCCACAATCCGCAGCCACGTGGGCTGGAGCTGGAAAGCGGCCGATCCTCCTAGCTGGGGAGCTAACGATTCCCTTCAGGATTGCATCATTAGATTCAAACTGAGTCATTATGAGGCGATTTGGGAAAACAAGTCAGAATTCATTACTGAGGAAACACGTTGGAGCTGTTGCAAGAGCCTCCTGTCGGGTAGGTGCTCAGAGGCACGGCCAGCACCTCGGTCCCGGGGCCGCGAGCAGCTCTTCCCTCGGCGGCAGGAGCCCTGATCCATGCCCAACGTGGGCTGGCAGAATTCTCCTCTTACACCACCCACAGCTGCTTTCTGCCTGCCTCCCGCCATCTGCTTTCCCCAAGGCACCCGTTACAAGAATAAACAATCCCTAGGGCAGAGACACTGAAATCATGGAATTTGCACCCATGTAATCCTGGGACGAAGCATCAACCTCTGTCAGCGGTCATGGCATCCTATCCTCTGTTGGTCTAGCTGCTCACAGCCCCTTTGCCCTGGCCAGGCGGTGAGATGTTTGCCTCTCCTGCTTGCTGTCTGCTGCTGCTGGGGCCTCTGCCAGGTGGGCACGACCTTGCATGGCTCTTTGCAGGGTGGGTCTCTTCTGCGATCAGGAAAAGCGTGTTCGGCAGGCATAGTGGAGGGGCTGGAAAGGGGTTACCTGCCAGCCCTTTTGTAGCGAGTTCAGCATTTATCTTGGAAACCCAACAAAACCGCACGGCTGGTATCATCGCCATTTGGGCTACAACTCATTCTGCAAAGCCACCGCTGAGCCACAGGAGGATTTCTGCCCCGAGGTTGCAAAGTGTTGGCTTCAAAATGCTGGGTGAGGACAGCACCATCCTTGATGAGGGCAGAGGTGGTGCAAAGGATGGCCGAAGGTTTCAGAGAGCGGCAAGAGAAAAGGAGCTTGGGGAATAATCCAAGGCTTGATTGTATGTTGGCATGAAGACCAACACTGCCACGCTTATCTGATCATCAGTAAGCAGAGATCAATTATTCAGGAAGTTTAAACATGTACTAGGAGCGCATATTAACATCAGCTTGATGACTAAGAAAACAAGGGTATGGATACAGACCAGGTGTGGATGGATACAGGCCCGTTACTTGCCTCTGCAGAAAGGTTTTATCCCAAAATAATTGCTGTGAGAGACCAAGTTCTGGCCACTGAAGGTGAGCTGAGGTCTTTGTTAATGTGTTTATAAAGGTGTGAGGCCTGAGTGTTTACTGAAAAAGAAGATACTGATTTCTTTGCAAACAAAATAAGGAAATGTTTTCCTAGTGAGAGAGAAAAATTAATTCAGAAATACTGAATAATGGGGAAACTCCTCAAGAATCAAATACGGTGAAGACAGTGAAACCCCAGTGAGGTGAGCCAGCCGGTGGGTAGTGAAGACAATAGAGGACAGACCCGCTGAGCATCTCCCATGAGTCGTTTTCTAGGGAGCTTCACGCCACGGCTGCTTGAAGAGATGATGGATGGCTGCTCCCAGGTAAAACCTCTGCCATTTCGGCATGCCTCACCAGGAATGAGGAGGTTTAAAGGAACAGAGCAAGGTACTGGGTGAAGAAGAGGATTTCAAACACATTGGGGCATCGCAGCCCTCGTTACTACTACCCCGTAGGACTGGTAACAACAGAAAAGTCTTTGCATGTCCTCACAGCTGCATCTGCCGTGATGCCAAAGCCACGCAGCACAGGTGACAGTCTGGGACACGGGGGTGGCAGTCCACCCTCTGCCCAGTGGCTGCAGGCTCAGGACTGGCTGGACTGGGTCAACCCTTTGAAGCTAGTGGCACAAAATCAGGTCACCTTTGTGAATTAGAGGTTGCACCTCAGAGAGGTGTTTTTCCCCCAAACTCCTGGCAAAAAGCAGCAACTCCCGGTAGGGTCAGTTGTTTGTGTGAGGGAGAAACTCGGTAAAAACTTGGTGAATTCAGGTATAAAGGGTTTCCTTTGCTTCCTCAGCAAACAATGTCTTACTACAAATAACTGCATACCCCCAGCCTTGTTCTGTCCTGGGCGATGCTTAAACTGTCAATAATCATAAGTCTGCTGTCACAGTGCTGCTCAATGGGGTTGACAGATTATATCTCTAAAGTCCCTTTATTGGACCTTGTTCCCAGAAAAGCTTGCAAATTGCTCTGATCTTACCAGACAAAGGCGTTGCTCGCTCTCGGAGTCCTTGGATATCCTACACAATAAGGCAGGAATTGGTGAGAATTACCTGAGATAAAATATCCCTTACAACATCAAAGTTCCTGATCTCTTAGCTGTCAGCCGCAGGTATGTGAAAGTCCTGACAGGCTGAAGATAGAAGGAAGAGATAAAGCAAAAGAGAAGGGGGGGGTGGAAATGGAGAAATTATCTGAATGAAACGTTATATCATTGGATTTGGCACAAAGATTTCAGTGCAATGGGTCTGTACGGCTAGCTGGGGCGTGAGCAAGGCACGGGGCTTTTGCCTTTTGAAACCAATGAGCAGCAGCTGATACCAGGCAGCCAAGGATGGATCCTGATCTTCGTTACACCAACGGATAAAGGAAGCGGGAGAAAGAGAGGTCAGGATATGGCTAAATCATGATCGTACAACCCCCCCAACTTCCCCATCTCCATGCTCTCAGCTCTTGGTTGCCTTTTCCCAGAAAGATGGCTGAAGTGGGCCAGCGACCGAGGGGAAATGCCGGTGTAACACAAGACACCGTCTTTTTGCCATCTTTGCTCTGTACGTTTAACAACAAAGCTCCCTGCGGAGGGTTGACCTCCCTGGGTTGTTCGCAGTACCTATGGCAGGAGAGCTGGGGTCGGGCTTTTACCTAGTGCAGCCCAACCTGGATTAGTAATCTGATTGCAAAAACCCAGGTTTTTGGCAGTAAAACCACAGGTAAGTCTGAAATCATTGCACTGAAACAGATTCAAAGAAGTTGAGCTGAAACGAGATCTGGCTTGTTCATTTAAAATCCTGGCCTTTCACGCTGCAAAGACTGGACAGACCTTCCCTCTGCCCACTACTCCCGCACACCTAATCCTCCTCCCAGGACTATGTTTTAGAGCAGATCAAATACCTTTAGGTTCTTAGAAAGGACTGTTTTTTGGCAAATGCACAAAATACTTTTCTCAAATGACATAAATATTGTATGTTATTTGCTGCCTTGCCAAAATGCAAACACACACATGCACTCCTAACTAAGCAACATTCTTTAAAAGTTAAGATCATTGCTTAGAAAGAAATATATAGCATTTTATAAATCCAAATTGATCACGCACGGCGTGTGTTGAAAATATGTACAAAAATGGGACCCCAAAACTCCATTAAACCGCTTCTGAGACAATACATCACTGCACCTTTATATTACACAGAGGGGTTTAACAACCCTTCTCCAGGAAAATATTTTACTAGGTAACAAAAAAAAAAAGTTATTGAAAACACATATATTTGATACTTTTGGCAATTCATTTTACTACTTGCATTTCCAATTCATTGGTATAGTTCATGAAAAAAAATATTTTCGCTGTTGGGTCATATTATTATTTCTCTAATTTTTTTTCTACTTGAAAGTCACGATATGATTTCTTTCTGCGAAACAACAAAGGAAGACAAAAGCTGCTTGCCCGCTTTGGGGATCCTGTAGATGTTTTAGGGAAACAGGGTCTGCTGGAAGTGTAGAATACACACAAACATGCCTACAGGAAATTATGGCATCTTTCTGCATTTCTGTATAACCAACGTTATATCTGTACCAGCTAAAAGAGAGCCAGGGGAAGAACTAGTATGTTGAATTTTCCAAGGAACAAAAAGAAGGTATTGTTTACTAGGCAATATTAATGTCTTTAAAAAAAATTAGATCATTTTACATCAGATCACGCGAACTGCCCCTGGCACGTACCAGTTGCATGACTTGGATAAATCGCTTCATCTCACCCTCTAGCACTCCTCTTGTCCGGTGTGAACGCACCTCTCCAGGTGAAAGCCTGGCTTGAATTTGGCCTCCCCACAAACGGTCCCAGAAAAGGACAAAGGAAGGGAGAGGAGGAAATAAGCTTTTCCTAAATCAGACTAACAGCACATCCACACTACAAACCTAGCTTAGGCTCAGATTCAAGTCTGCTACATCCTTTTCCTATCTAGAAGATGACTTTTCACCCAAAGCTACTTGTGCTTTAAGCCCATTTTAGCTGGCCATCATGGGAATGTGGATGTGTGCTGGGCTTTTTCTCTTCCTTGGGCAGATAACACACCCATTTTGAAACAAACCTAAACCATAGGCATGACCCTTCAGAGCCTACCTACAATCCGTCCTCCCATCTCCCTCCCCACCTGCCTCTTTCCTTCACGTACCTCCAAGAAGACTTTGATGGAGAGGCTCTGTTCACTAATGTGCAAAGAACCAAGTAACACATGCCCTTGAAGCATCGGTGACATGCTGACCTGGTGACAGCAGAAGCATAGAGCCACTTCGCGGGCTGTGGCTCCCCAGGGTGGTCTCTGATTCCTGAACCCAAATGCTGGTCGTGCATGAAGACCAACACTGAACATCCACACAAGGATTTCTGCTTATTTAAGCAAACTTGTTCTGGACCATATGTGTGCTTACTTCTGAAGAGCTTACTTCTTACAACACTACAGGTAAGTCTAACCTTTGCTTTGAGAGCGGTACTGCAAGTACCCACGAGCATGATGTGTCCTTGTTTGTCTGGAGAACAGTGATTTTCCATTTTAATTGCTTCCTGTATGACACATTTCGTTAGGTCCCAGCTTCCTGCCAGTTGATCTTCTCACTGCATTTGTTTCCTGCTGTGCATGTAATTATGACCATGAAAGTCCGTCAGCAAAACTGCAATCAATTTGAAAGATTAATGAATCTCACGCTTTCCCTCTCTCCTCCCCCCAAAATTAGAAAGCCCACTCTGTAGTTTCCAGCAGACATCTATCATTACACACTCCTGGGTCTCAGGTAAATTAGCAACCTGATTCTTTTCCCTGCTGTCACTTAGAAGAAAAGGGCTTCTTATTTGCCATCCAAGGAAAAGTACAGTAAACCTAGAACTAGATAAAAGGGAAGTAATCAAATATATTTGTATAGATGTTAGCTGGTGCATTTGAAGAATTAGGATAGCCTTGTCTCTAATAGGAAATAGTACTGCTTGATTGAAAAGCGCCATTTCTGAGCTAGTGTTCTACTTACTTAAAATGAGAAGTTCAGGTTTGTATATACATATATATATATATATGAATTGCGATAGTGAGCTTGGCAGATATTAAAAAAAAAAAAGTTACATGTCCTTGCTCTTCCACTAAGCCTGTGCATTTGGGGTGAATACAGCACCCGTCCGTTTTTCTTTCATAGATGGGAAATGCCTCCTCAGCATAGGAAGTTTCCTTGGATTGTCCTTCTCACTTCTACCTGAAGGAAGAGGGGAAAATAATTTTAAATAAGTCACCTCCTACATGTCAGAGGGCACCACCTCCCCGCTGTTGTGGAGAAGAACGGCTTATGGGGTGTAGGGAAAACGTAGGGGCAGACTGAGCACCTACAATAAAGGAACATGCTGGGAGTACCTCATGGAGGTAATAACCATGGTGAGGGTTGTAGGAGAACACAGAAAACCTTCAGCTGGTGCTAGGATCACAGGTTTTGAAAATATATGGACAACATCACGGCGGTGCTGGTACAAGCGGTGCTCCTTCCCTAGGCAGCTGGCTGTGTGGGAAAGGAAGAATGCGCCACCTCTAGACGGCTGCGATCGGCGGTCGCATGCACAAGTACCTTCCTCTTCAGAAAGCCCTCCAGTGCCAAAACACACAGAGAACACGGATCAAGACTAATCTAACTGAGAAATACAGCAAAACCACCTCCTTACCCTCATCCACAGGACCAAGTTATCTTTCAGATTTCCCTGTGCAAACAGTGCAGGTCTTGCTGTGACACCATTTGATTAAGATGTTGCAACGCAAGCATTGAAATTGAGGGAAATTCTCCCCTGGAATGGGCTCATGCCAGCACACAGCTTTTCTCAGCTCCGTTTTGTGCTCAGAAGACGCTGGTTTGTGTGCTAACCAGCCAGGTAAGCAACTGTGGCTCTGCAGGAAGCCCTGTATCTTCAGGGTGGTGAACTAGCTCACCCTCATGTATCTAGGCATAACAAGATGAGACACATTCTGGTCCCAGACTCCAGTTTTACTTTACTCAGATGAAACATTACAACTCAATGTTGTTTCGGTACTTTGGGGAGAAGAAGGAGGGAGACAAGAGTCCCCGCAATGGTTTTTTACATGCCTGAGTCAAATTACCCTCTCTTCTGCGGGGCTTCTTCTGAAATAACAGATCTTACTGTAACCAAATATTGCCATCCAGGAAAGCCATTTTGCAACCAGCAAGGAGGCTTCTTCCTTCTCAGCAGCCGCTGAAAAGGCCCTTTGTTCTCAGGCTGAACACCTGGAGAGCGTTATCAGCAGTGGCCTCTCCGGGCCGGCACGCTGAGCAGCTGCGATGAGACCCAGTGGCATTGGCATCGGCGGCAGCACCTGGGAGCTGCTGGCACCCGAAAACCACCCCGCCTGGGCCATTGCATGGGCCACTTAGGGTTGTCCCCCTCTTCTGTGGGGACCAGGGAAACTGGCCCAGCCTGTGTTTTCCTTCTTTTCCCATCCTAAAATGAACAGCCTCACTCCACAGGGTCTTTTAGACAACCTCAAGGAGGTGACACCTTTGTAGAGAACGGAGAACAAGCCTTGGGCATTCCTGTGCCTTTCTAGAGAAACTGGTAATGTGAGTGGCGAAGGGCTGACACACAGCACCGGCATCCTGGGCACATGGTTTGAAACTACACCTCGAAGAGCACAAGGTGGAACTGTTGACTGATATGGGGGTAGGGCATCCACCAGAGAGGGAATTGCCTGAATGTGACCCCGGACAAGACTGCATGCCAGGCTGGCCCCAGACACAGCTTTCTGCTCTGTCCGTACAGTTAGCACCATTTTTGTCTGTGTCGGTGAAAAGATCCACGTCTGCGCAGAAACTCAAGGAAGCCCAACTCATTCCACCCAGCAGGTAATTCCCTGCGGGCAGAGGGTCCTTTTCCATACACCTGATTGTAGAACTGCACTGTATAAGCCATCACTGCCAGGCACATCAGCTTCAAAAACCAAAAGGTTTTCATTATTTCCCTGCATTTTACATGACTGAAAGAAAAATCTGCACTGGGAGAGGAAAGCTGGAGAGTCAGAAAGCAGGGGCTGTCAGGTGTAGATCTGCTGTGGGGTAACCTGAAGAGTTGCCTACACCAACTGAGTCTGTGCTGGAACTGTGAGGATTTTACCAGTGGCCTCAGTGGAAATTCTACCTGTGACCTATGAGTATTTAGCAGGTCCAGGCCTACAGGCCTTTCTCTGCATTTTGATTTTCCACTGAAGTCACAGGCCAGACAGCCCATGTCACAAAAAAAAAAAAAGAAGGGAAAATACATCATTCTTCCTTTCCTGATAATCCAGGTAAAATACTGGCTCCTACAAGGGAGTCATGTGTTGGGGGATTTTAGCAATGCCTCATCACGGGATGCACAGCTCTGCAAAGTATTTATTCTGGAGTAGTTCTGCCAAATACTGAGAGCAAATTGCATAATATGAGAAGGGGCAGACCACAGGTGAAGCTTCATCATCTGCAGTGGCAGTTCAGCGTTAACATCACGAGTTCTTCCATACACGATGGCATTGTTTCCATTTTCTTTGGACTGTAGCAGTGAAAGAACAAACATTTCAAAAGGTTCCAAATGAGACCTTTGAGTGCCAGCGCTGAGTCCCTGTGAGGTTCAGATAAACTGACAAAATAACATCCTGCAAAAGCTTTACGTGGGACAAACCACGATTTCCGTGTTCATGTTCAGGCAGTTTGTAGCATACAGGCCACTTTAAACCTTGGTCTCTGTCCAGACACCAGTACCAGCTCTCCCATGACTTTATGTTTGCATCTCTTTCTAATATTCCTCCCTTTCTTCCTGGCGAAGGGAAAATTTCCAAGTTTGTTCCTTTTAACTTTGTTTGTGGTAGCACTCTTGACAGAAGGACTTAGTGTCTATTTGTGTCTTTGCAAGGAAAAGGGAGAAACTTCTCGGTTACACAAAAGTTTGTATCAAAATTCAAGAATCCAGATTAATTATAGGAGACTTGCCTTGTATCATTCAATTTGTTTGAATAGCTTTAAAGATTAAGTAGATCCAAGGCCTAACAGAACCAGGGCCAGTAAGACAATAGCTGAGATTTTCCTTTGAAACAAAATATACAGGTGGTTTCTGTGAGTTTCTGTGTCTATCTGCCTGGCTTTTTTATTTTTATGTCGTATCCAATATCACAGAACCTGGCAGTAGAAATCATATAGCAATTTGTGAAAGCTTGTTGCTGTTCTAGATATCATATAGTCTGTTCCACACCAGCAAAGACAAAACCAATGCCTTTGCTCCTCGAGTTTGCATTCAAAGGATAATGATCTCTGGTAACAAAATATTTGGCAGTAGCGTTATTTAAAATGCACAGAGGAAATGTTTGTCCCTAATTCAAGGGACTGTGGTCGCACAGTCTCTAATCACTTGGTATTTACAAACGAATGCCAAAGGCCAATCTGCAAAAAGCCCAG
Organism: Calonectris borealis; assembly: GCF_964195595.1. Classification (NCBI taxonomy): domain Eukaryota; kingdom Metazoa; phylum Chordata; class Aves; order Procellariiformes; family Procellariidae; genus Calonectris; species Calonectris borealis. The sequence continues at coordinate 4,070,120 of NC_134322.1, read as the reverse complement.
GAACAGAATTAATTCATCACACACTATCCTTAACCCATCCCAATGTAAGGGAGAGAAAAAAGTAATTACTGAATTTCTTTGTGGCCAGAGGACTTATAAACTGTGTTATACCCAGCAGGCTGTAATGGCTCCTTTGGTAAATATCTAATTAAGCGGTTGGGGTGGTGTTTTTTTTTTTATTTCACCGCATACTTTTGTGTTTTAAAATCCCTTTGCATTAAACGACTTCTCGAGTTTTCCAAATTTCTCACACGCACAGAAGAGGGAAGTAAGAAAAAAAGCAGAGGGGAGATTTCGGTCGTGGGAACAGGAGTCAGGGACGGGGATTTGCAAAGGTTAAAGGCAAATCCTCCCCGAAATCTCCATCTAAAACACCGAAAACCGCAGCCACGACCTGCCTGGGACAGTTGCCTATCTAGAGAGGGAGAAATAAAACCAGCCCGAGAGGGATGTCCGCGTTTGGGGAGGGGGGGAGTCGCTCCCCGAAAACCAAGAGCAGTTAAAACACCGCGAAGGACACGGCCTGGCGGCGGTCCGTTGGGAAAGCGACGGGTTTGCTTTTAATTGTGCAAATCCGGAATTTCGGAAGTTTTAGCGGCCCCGGCTCGGCATCCCCCCGCCCGCGGGTCCCCGCCGCCGCTCGGCACCACGAACCCCCGTTTTTTCCCCCGAGCACCCAAAAGCGCTGAGCGGTGTCAGCCGATCGCACGATCGCGGCTGGCCCTGCTCGGTGATGCCGCGACGGTGCCCAGCGCCCCAGGGGTGGGGAGAAACTGCCCCGGGGGCGTGGGAGAAGAGCCGAGCATCCACCCCACTCCGCTTCTCTCCTTTAGGAGAGATGCTCGGCTTCACCGAGGACCGCGGGGAGGTGACAAAATTGCGGCTCTCCGGCCCAGAAAGCGCGGAGCCTGTGCCCGGGGAAAGCTACCTGCTCCGGGGAAGCGCCTCGCTGCGAGCCATGGGGACGGTCCCAGCCGCTGCCCACCTCGGTCTCAGCGGCCATCGCCTCCCCGCAGCATCGCTGCTCCTCCGGGCACCCCGGGGACCCCCCTACCCGCCCGGCCGAGCTTAAACCCGGCGAGATTAATCGGGTTTTTTAATCGAGCCACGTCGAGGTGCCGGGGCTGGGCTGGAAGGGGCTGAGCCGGGGCGGTGGAGGGGTGCCAAGCCCCCCCGGGAAGGCCGGGGTCAGCCCCGCTCCCTGGCTCAGCCCCGACCGCCGAGCGCACCTGCCCCGGCCCCGGGGATGCGGGTCTCTGCCCGCGGGGACGGAGCCGGGCTGGGGCGGCTCCTCCCCTGCGCCCCCGATCCCTCCTGCCCCTTCTCCCTCGTTAGGAAAGTGTTAGAAAGTTGCTGAAGTGCGAAATGAGCCTGCGAAATCTCGTTGTCCTCATTAAACTCTGACAAGGAGGGTGACAAGAAGCAGCGGAGGGGAAACAATGCGGGCAGTGTTGGGGAGAGCCCCGCGCCGGGGGCAGCCTTTGTGCCCGCCAACAAAAGCTCTTGTTTGCATGTGTTAAAGTCCATTAAACCGCGGCAGTCCCAGGTGCAAACGCCAGCCCGGAGAAGCCGCGCCACCTTCCGCGCCCGCTGAGCGCGGCGGCAGCACCGCGGCTCTGCCCTCAGGCGCCGGTATTGTCGGGGCGCCGGGGCTGCGAACGGGCAGCGGACGGGGGCACGGCCCTGGCGGGGTGTGCACGCCGAGGCCCTCTTAATGAGGGCCCGGGGCTGGCTCTTCATTAACAGGCGTGCAATGCAAGCATGCAAACCTGGGTGGGTTTCGTTCTCTTTTTTTTTTTTGTGTGCCCCCAGATTCATCTGTCCCCCGCCTCGCTGTTAGTGGAAGCGAGGGCTCTGCTGAGGGAGGACGGGACACAATGTCGCCTATTGTGCTGCTCAACCCCTCGCCGGAGGGGACATGGATGGGACCCCGCAGCCCCGGGGTTGTGGATGCGGACCTGGTGCGAAAGAGCCCGGGGGACGTGTGCCGTGATTTGGTTTGTTCCACTGTGGCTCGTCAAGGTATGTCGGGAGGTTGTGAAATCAACACAACCTACATATAAGTCTATAACCTATCTATAAGTTCAGTTTTATAAGTCCTTGTAGAAAGTACCCCCAAGGTTAGGAGGACAGCAGGTTTCCAACTCCTGGTTCAAACAGAAGAATTCAACCCAAAAGGTGCAAAGGAGAGGGACTGTGCAAAGGCTAACCACAAAAAAAGCCTTGCACAGGTCAAAGCCTATAAAAACAACCTCATCACAGTGTTAGCGTTTCATGTGACTGGCACGGCGCTTTGTCCAAGAAAAAGTATTTCCAGGTTCTGTTGCAACAAGCCCACATCACTTTATCCCCAGTGGGTCTGCCTGGGATCTGCCCCTTAGCTATTTTAAAATGTGCTGTTAATAACAATTCATTACAGTTGATAGAACTGGGAGACTTGCCTTTTATTTTGCAATTAGACATAAAGGCTCTGATCTGGCAAATGCTATGCACCGTAAGCACGTGAGTAGCTCTGCTGAAGTCATCTGGGACTGCTCACGTGCTTAACATTAAGCCTGTGCGAGTTTGCAGGATCAAGGCCTGAGACGGTATCTTCTTTAAGGATGTTTGTTTACCTGCTCTGTTCTGTATTTTCTAGTTCGTGACTGCCCTGCAAAACCATTTCTCTGGGAAGACCTGAAGTGGCTAGAGTCAGCTGGGCACAGCTCACAAGTAGGATTATGAAGCCAAATGATTCTTCAAACAAACAAAAAGTTGTAACAAACAAAAAAAAGGTAAACAAAAATTGTTTGCAGGAGCTTGATTCGGGAAGACATTATGGCATTGGGTACGTTGCATTGCAAACCGTTCAGCTGTGCAAGCCTGTGTGTACTGAGGCGTTAATACAGAATTGTTGGGCATTGGGCCCAGAACAGATGTGACAATGAGCGAGAGCAAAGAGACAGGGAGGAAGGAGCAGAAGAAGAAAGACATTTTAGGATCCTCGATTCCTGACTAGGCAACCACTGCTTCCAAAACCTGGGCACTGGCCCCAAATGCCTCTTATCAAGAGAAAGTAGGAAGCAATATGATCTGTGGAGAAAACAAACGTATTTGTTTTTTCATTTGCCAATCCTGCAAACAATAGCTGTTTGTAGGCAAATAATCCTCAGGTCTGCATCGCTAGATCAATGGAGGGAGTGGTTCCCATCGGCTCTGCGGTGGCAGACACACTGAATGGTTTGTAATGAAACAGGTCCTTGAACTTCTCCACAGCACAGACACTATCTTAGTAGGTTATCGCGCACTTGCTTCTGTTTCTGCTCCCACTCTCCTCGTCTTCCAGTGCTAGGCCTGGTAGGGAGAAGTGAAGGCACGAGGAGACAGAAGTTGTTTTAATATAAAAGGCTTCAAAATGTTCAGCTGTTTGTTATTTCCTTGCCACTAACTTTTCCAATTTACTTTTCGAGCCAGGCAAACTAAAGGGAAGGCCAGTCCTTGTGCACAGTATGATACCTATGATATGCATGAAGAAAATTAATTTGATTGAGGATTTTGCTTCATGAAGTAATTACAGTGCAAAGTATAAAAAGACTGTGTTTTGACTTGAGCCACCAAAGTCCTGGTTTGCATCATGAGGCCATATTTAGGATTACAAATGCTTACACAAATAGCATCTCACAGTACCTCTCATCGCTTCTCTTCACCTTTACTGACAGATTTTGTGGAGGTGGAGAGGAATGGGAAAAGAAACTCTTCTTCAGCCCCAGATGAGTTAAAATGGAATCTTTAACCTATAGGGCACGAGAAGGGCGACACAAATACTGGGAGAGTGCTGAGTTCATGGGATAAGGCTGCTTCACACTCCAAGATATATCCAATGCCTACAACCTTTCTCCACTAACATCATTCAGCACAGCCCAAGTAAGGTTGGATTAACTTAAAAAAACCCCACGTAATACACACGATTTCCAAAGGATCTTCAGGACAGCCTGATCTTTTTTTTTTTTTAAAAAGGCATCTCTCTGGATTCCAATCCTTTTGAAATTACATGTGAATACTTTGATAAACTGAGTAGAACTTGTCTTGGTACAAAATGGCAGACTTTTTCATTAATTTTGTGTCATTTGCAGTGTCTTTCACAACTGAAGGCAGCAGTTCAGTTATCCTGATTTCTCCTGCTTGTTTTATATGGCACCTGATCAGGTTTGGCTTCAATGAACTCAGCAAAAACCTGTCTAAAAGCCAAACTTCTAAGCAGCAGTAATTACCATTAGATAGATACATAATTGTTTAGACAGGTAAATAAGCAAATAGGTGCCTTTGTTATTAAATAGCTTCTTCCAATGGGCATCTGAGGAACTGTTTCTCCATTTTTGTATTCTCTGTGTCTCGTATGAAGAAGCCAGCCTGGTAAGAGGGGACCAGGTTGAGGGAGCTCACTAGACCCTATTTGTTTCTGGGGTCTGGAATGGATTTTGGGATTTTGCAGCCAGAAAATAGTTGGAAAAACAAAGCAAACCAAAACCAAACAAAGCAAACCAAAACCCGCTGGCAAAGCGTATGTCTTGCTCGCTTCAAATGGCCAGCACATATCAATTAAACGGTCCACTACTGCTACCAGGGAGCCTGTAAAATGCCAATCACACTGTAGTTTAAACAATCCATCCAGCTGCTAACCCATATCGTGGTGAATTTGATCAAGAGTGATGAAATTTATGATTTTTAAGTTTGCTTAGAAAAATGAACACAAAAACCCTCTAGAAAACTACACACAGAAAACAAAGTTACAGGAATAGTAAGTTTACAAAATCTGGCACAAAGAAAATTTCCAGATTAAAGTCACTGGGGAGCAATACCCAGAATGCATTCTACCTTATCTGGGTGTTTTGGTGGGAGATCTTCAGATCCGGCTTGTTGCACAACTACAGCCATAGCTGAGCCCGGTGGGAGCTGAGCTCCGAATGCCTAACATCTAAAGTACTCAGACTGTAGGTGACTCACATTGGGAATGCAAAATCATGAAGACCCTTTTTTTAATTCATCGCCGCCTGCCTTCTTTCCTCACTGATAATACAGGGTCAGCATCCTCTCAAAATTACTGGAAAAAGAAATGCTGTGTGTGAAACACCCAGACACTGCTGTCATGAGCACCATGGAAAAACCATACGGAAATGAATAATTTTGTGCCCAAAGCACAGTTTGAATAACAGGCAGTAAAAAGCCCTGTCACTGCACATTAAACAAGAGGAGAATAAATCATGAGAGGAGCTGCTCTCTCAGGAGCAGCAACCATTGCCAGTGCGGAGTGAGGGGGATGCCTGTAGGAAAAGGGCCTGGATAACTCAATTACAGCTCATCAGGATGCACAAAACCAGGCAAATTCTGATCACTCCTAGCTGTTGAATGCTGGCGTGTACAGCCTAAAGTAGCCTTTTAGAGTATATTGTTTCACACACGTATTTATGTTTGTGTGTGTATATGCTTCGGGGTATATGTAAAATAAGCAGAATGAGCTTTGGCTCTGTGCCATGTTAACTACTTTACACAGCTACGGGTCTCCTGGTCAGCTTGGAGCATAGGCTGAGGTCTAGATGCAAAATATCATTGAAATAACAACTGATCAATTTATAGCAGCTCTCAATGGCTATGCCACTGCTGACTGGGCAAACCACTGTCCTGGAGGTGAATATGTGCCCCACTGCCACATCCTCTTCTTCATCCATGGCGCAGGATGCCAAAGTTGTCTAGAAACATCATGCTCTCAGTCGATCTGGAGTCGTCCTTACTGATCCTTTGGATACAACCCCCCTGCACTTCCGCTGTGGAGCCAAGACATAAGACACGTATGCAGGAGCAGAGTGTATTTGGAGGAGGAGTTACCACCAGCAATATTCACTTCATCATGGTTAAATGAGGTGGGGAAGTCAGAAAAATTAATTCCTGCAGAGACCCTTGGCATCCATAGCAGATAGGGAGACGGCTACATCACAGCATGAACGTGTCCTGTGACTGCGCTTGGCACAGACAGACAGGCTGGCACAGGAAAGTGTGGTCAGGTCTAATTCATGGTGGCAGATTTAAGAGTGTATATGTCTGACCCAACAGAGGAAAGGCAATCTTTGTGCTGTCTGGCAGAGAAGAGCTGGTGTACTCACAGTCTAGAAACTTTCTGTGAGATACGGCTCTGCAGAGAAGCACAGCACCAGGGAATTCGCAGCTATCGCAGTCAGTGCAGCAGGTTAAGGATACATATTGCAGACATCTCTGCAAACACTGCTGCAGCAGTAGAACATAACAGGGTGACTCAATAGTAATGTGACCTTTCATTAACTGATGCTTTTCCTCTTGCGTCTGTTTCTGACACATTTATCGACTGTTACAAACTTAGGTAAAACCTGTTTTTTCAGTGCTTCTATCCAAATGGTGGCATGGCCTTCCTGGAGCATGGGAATGAATATAAAACGTTTCTCACTTGTTCTGATCGGGGCTCTGCTGTTGCTTTTAGGGCATCTCCTGCTGAGCTCACCATTCAGCAGTCTGGAGGAGTGAGTGTTTCCACCTCTGTGGCTCTAATATAAGCACCAGCGAGAGAGGACACATCTCCTGAGGCTGGTGGAGTTGTTCCTGTTTATGGTAGGAATGGGTTTGCCCAACGAGGGACCAGTCAGTGTCCACAAAACTGTTTGACGGTGGAATGTTTTGTTATTCTTCTTGTGATGTTACTAGGGGAAATATTGCATACAGCTATGTATATTGGTTAAAGTTCATTATTTCAGCTCATTCATATGTCACTGACTCACAATTCATTCACTCCGTACAGCCTTTTAAAAGACTTACACATCCCCAAACCCTGCATGTGGAACTTCTGCTTTAGATATATCTCACACTGCACCAACATTAACTCGAAGAAGTAATAATGCCTAAAATAATTTTCCCAGGAATGTCTTGTAAAAAATCTTCATGAGAGATAAGAGACAAGGTCATTCCACATGAGACAACCCACTGGAATGACTCTTTAGGCACTGCTTGTCCTGGAACTTCTTATTCATCATTCTCCTCATCCAGATATTTTGTCCTCTAATTACAAGAGTACTTTCCACTTCAGCTGAGCGTTTCTGTGGGCAAAATACAGACAGAAATGGATAAATTCTATCGATATTGTGTCACCTCTGTAATGATTTCGTCCTTGCTCCCTGGTATTTGAATTCAAATTATTGCCTGTAGTGTTGTGATACATTATGGTAAAAACAGAAACGGCAATTTATCAGGGGTCCAAAAAGGTTCTGTTGCCAGACCATGCCACTGGCCCTAAAATGGATCAGTGGCCATGTCTTTTCCAGAGAGAATAGACAGAAATGTCTTCCATCTCAGACTTTAACTTGTGCATCCTATCAATCACCTCATAGTTTTGTTGATGACATCTAAGGATAGCTTGGATCCAGACTCCTCTTTATTGGGACCAGGATTATGTGGGGATTTGTTTAAGAGTCTTCTAGCTTTGATGCTTTTGTAGCTTTTATGGGAAATAGCAACTGGACAGTTAAAAATGGGCAGCTTAGAAATAAACGTTTCTGCTGTTGTAATGTATCCCTTTGTTTTCTGAGAATGCTCATTTGATTCTGCCGTTGCATACAAGGATATTCCCACAAATTATTTATAACTGAAGCACTTTCCCATCTGAGGAGAAAATTTCATCTTGCAACTGCTAGGCAGGATGAGTCCTTTAGTATTGACAGAAACTGGTTCAGTGATTTATCTTGTAAAGAAATGTAGGTTGTAGGGGGAAAAAAATCTTCCTTTGTGTTACTGGCAGCTCTCACGAACCAAGCACCATCAAATAGCTTTTCACCTGGGCAGAGGACCTCCAAGAATATCCTACAAGCTGCAGGAAGTGGGGTTTGATTCATCAGTGGTACTTTCCCTTCTGAATCAGCACTAACTCTTATGCTGCTATGATATCACAGGCTATCCTGAATTTGGAAGCACTGAGTGTTTTTAAGCATTCTAACAGCAAAGTGCTGACTATTGCTGGGGATTACAGATTCTGTGAAACATTTTGTAAGATAACTTCTGGCATCTTGCCACTTGTTATATGGAAAATATGTTGTATTATCTTCCATGTGTGTGTGGGTGTAAGGGTGCTCCTAGTGTCCTGGCCCCCAGCCTGCAGAGACTTACACATATTTTATTCAGAATGAAGTTAAGCAATACATAATGAACTCGTTCAGGCGCAGAGCCTAGATCTGTCACTTTAGACATGTTCCATATCCTTTAGACTTCTTGAAAGACAGTGTTTCTCAATGTTCGGAGTACGCTGCTATGAACACCGTGCTGGAGGTTGACTGTGTGGGACGCAAGTATATTGGTTACCATTGTAGGAAGTTTCAGCTGAAGGGCCTGGTCCTGCCCTGGTAGGCTGAAGTCCTTTGACTGGGATAGTCAAACTGGGGCGGTCAAACTGGTCCCAGACTCACGTATGTACACAGGATGTGGCGGAGTTGCTGTCAGCAGCACATCAGACATTTGATGTAATGCTTCTTCCTTCTCTTCTTGATCAGCCCTGGAAAGCTCTGCAGAGGCACTGAGTGAAGGATGGGGTGTAGTAGGTTGGGGTGGGGAGGTCAGGGCACCAGGAATAGCTGAGAAAGGCCCTTGTAGCTGGAGGTAGAGGGTGTAACACGGCAAGTGAGGGGAGAGCCTTCCAGACAGCCCACTTCCCGACGCCATGCCTGGGGAGAGTGGGGGCCTCCCGCGGAGGCTCATGCAAACATCCTCTTGTGTCTGACTTCTGGGTAGGTTTCAGTGGGACGCAGAGGCAGCAGGCAGAAAAGGGCACGTCCTCCCGCGCCCACCTTGGTGCCGCCCTTTGGGAGAAGCCAGGCTGGCTGCTCTGCTCCCCGAAGCTCGTCCGGCTGTGACAAGGCCCCCTCCTTTGCCGCCCTCTCCCGGGGAGAGCCCTGACCAACGGCCACTTCCAAGCAGAGGGGGAGCCCCGAGGGGAGCCCTGACAGGAGCCCTGAGGGGAGCCCCGAGGGGGAGCCCTGCAGTGAGCCCCGAGGGGGAGCCCTGAGGGGAGCCCCGAGGGGAGCTCCGAGGCGGCCGGCGCAGCCCGCTGGCGCCCCCCGACCCGCCGGCAGCCGCGGTGCCTCGGCGGGGCAGCGCCGCCCGTTACCTGAGGGCCGCGGCCGCGCGACGGGGCGGGGCGAGGGCGGAGCGCGAGGCGGGGCGGGGCGGTGGCCAATGGGGGCGGGCGGCGGCGCCCGGCGCGCGCCGCTCTTAAGGCGGCGCCGCGGGCTGTCAGCGGCAGAGGGTGGCGGGGGCTCGACGGCGCGGCCATGGCCGCCCTCAACGGCGCCGTGGAGAACGGGCAGCCTGACAGGAAGGTGCCGCCGCTGCCGCGGCCCCTGCGGAGCCTGGAGGTGAAGTACACCAAGGTGAGCTGGCGAGGGGAGGTGGGCAGCGGGCTTTGCTGTGGTGTCGCCGATGCTTGGTGGAGTCAGGCTGGTGGTGAAGTATTTTTTTTTTTTTAATATAAAATTTTCTCCCTCGCTGTCACTTTTCTTAATTTTTTTATTCCTGCTGCTGCCCTAGACAGTAGGCTTATGGGGGTGTAAGGGCGGTTGGGTGACTGGAGCAAGCAGATGACTGTGGCATTTCTAGGGGAGCTGCGGTTGCTCCAAACCCTAAAGCCCAAGAAACCAACTTTTTTTTAGAAAGAAGGAAAAAAAAAAAAAACGGTGGTGCTGCCCCAGGTGCCCATGGGCACCTCTCCCTGGCTGTGTGGCAGGCCCTGGCGCCGATCAGCGGCAGGCCTGCCGCGTGCGGGCTGTGGTGCCACGCTGGCCTGTCCCCTCCCGGTCACCCTGATGGCCATCTTCCCAAGCGCCCAGTGCAGTGCTCACAAACCTGCCCGGTAAATGCTTTTAGCATCACGTTAGTGCTCAGCGAAAATGGGTTTGGATGGGGTGAGCCCGGTCAGAGGCGAGAAGGGGTTTTTCTGTGAGGAAGCTGCTTGCCTGGGTTGCGTTCAGCTGTCCTTGATGCGGTTGAAGCTCTCCAGCGTGGGATGGGGCCCTGCTGGGAGGAGGTTCAGCGCCAGGGGGTGGTTTTAGGTCCCGGTGAATGCAGGGAGCGTGGAGGAGGGCCAGCGTCCTGCAGGACTGGGCCTTGTGAAGGGGCTCTGTGATGGGACTGGGGCCACCCCGCAGCTCTCGAAGAGGAGTGGTATTCACGCATGTCTTGTTGGTGGCTCGCCGTCCCAACAGAGCTCCTCCATGGCCTCCCTGTGGGATGAGGAGTCAGGCAGCAAGCCCACACAAACCCGTATGTCCCCGCTCTCCATCGATCTTTTCTTTAAATTACCTTTAAACGGTTGCTCGTGACCTTTTGGATTTAGCCAAAGGCTCCTGAGCTTGATAACTCTGTCCCTCAGAGGTGAGGCTGGCGTTGGTGTGGAGCTGAGCACCGCTGCAGAAATCCCTGCTCCCTAACACAGCCATAGCTCGGCAATAGCTGAGTCGCTTTTTGTTCCACAACAGCCGGACCCGCTGTCTTGCGCAGTGGGGAAAATATCCCGGCTGGTTACGCTGCTAGGCAGCCTTGACTGCCATAATTTGAACTATGTGGCTGGACTAAAAGAGCTGGAGGGGCTGAATGAGCGTATTAATTACTGTTACATTTCTGTATTAAGTATTAAAAAAAAAAAATAGAACTTGAAGTTCATTCTCTTGGCAGTGAGAAGGAGTAAACAGCGATAGCTTATCCAGTGAGGTGTTAATTTGAATTATACATCCGAAGTACTGAAACAGATTAGCGGTAATCACTGGACTAGATTAATTTTTACATCCCAAATTTATCTATTTTTTTTCTGTAAGATAAACTTGTCATTTAGCAGCAAATTGGATCTGCAGCTGCTGATTGCAGAATGGCGTAATGCTGCACAAACAGCTCTTTCCTGCGTCCAAAATGGACACGGCCATTAGAGTTCTTCTTAAACATCCAAACGTTCTGTTTTTTGTTATTTTTATTGTTGTGAACACTTTTAAATACTCCTTTGGGATCTGATCCTGCAGCCATGTATGTTTTAAAACACACATTTTTTATTCTCCAGAGTTTTGCCAGAGACTCTGTGCGCTAAAGGTATCAAGGTAGTCTCTCTTAAAAGTGGAAACCAATGTTAATTAAAAGTGTGAATTTAACATTTGATCTGATGCTCCTGGTGCATCTGAGAAAATAATGAGCCACAGTCAGTTTTCATAAAACTGCAAGGGGTTTTCTACAAGCTCTGAGTTTCACCAGATGTTTACAGCTGACGGCACACTTTCCTCTGCTTAGCGGAGACTTTTATTTTCGGTTCTACCAGTTATGGGGCTGGGGGAGAAGAAAAATTTTCAACAAAGATCTTACTTATAGAGCAGCTTAATGCTTGTCATGGATGTGTGATGGAAGTGATCTGTCCACAATCCCGTGTCCCAAATCCTGGATATGAAGCATGAACGGCTGATACGCTGTTCTGTTTGATTTCAAGACCTGGCACCCAAGTCCTGGGCTATGTGGTGTGATTTCCAGAATGATGCCAGCATATATGTTACATTTAAAACAGCCTGATCCTGTCAGTCTCGTGTTTTACTATTTCTTATAGGAACATTGCTTTCCCACCCCAACCCGTTCACATAGAATTAATGTTGAATGCAGAGGAAAAACGGTATTCTTTCCCAATCCTTAGTTTGTGAGCATATACCTGATGCTGTAACTTTACAGTTCCTGTATCTCCCACATTTATAATATGACTTCAGTAGTGAAACAAAGGAAAACTGAAGTTAAAATGTGTAAATGTTAAAATGCAGCACTTGGATAATAGAGGTGGTTTGGGAGCGTTAGTGTCAAATTAGTTAATATTTCTAACATTGTATCTCTTCTTGTGACTTCACTTGACAACTTTTTTGCCAAAATTTTCTTTTTTGCTGCCTGTCTGAAACAGGTGGGTCCAAAAGTGCAGCTTCTATGCCCGTTACATCTCAGATGGTTTTTGCAGAAATAGTCAGGAGAAACTCCTTTCAGGAAAAAAGCTGCCCAAGGAAAGAAAACTATGACCCAAAGCAGCGGGAATTCCGAACGTAAGGGATGCAACATTAATCTCCTGGTGGTGTGTAGAGACTCATAAACAAGATTGCAAATGTGGATGACTTCCAAGTAAAAGTACTAGCTTACAGCCGCTAACAGGCTACTAATAAAGATTACTTCATCTAATCTTACTTAAAGTATATTTATAAAATATAACACTGCCAAGTTAGATCACAGTGTGGATAAGATGCATGTTGAATCAATTAATTGTATATAGGTATTCATGTTCTGTTTACAGTGAGTAACAACACTCTAGTATTTAATGCATTTTCAGTTACGCAACACTGGGACTGTTTGTTCTTACTCTGGAAATGCAATATTTTGAAACACTTAAATCTTGTCACAGATGACTCCAAGTGATGTGGGAGGCTTGATCTAGCCTGTGACAAGGCATGGTGGGGTAGAACTGAGCCAGTACTTACCCTCCGCTGGACAGTGCTGGTGGGGGGGAAAGTTGTGGAAGTAGCCCAGGGCAGGATACAACCAACCAAGTAATATTGTACGCTGACAATTTCATTTGTAGCGTGTAACAAGGGGCTCCTTTTGCCTGAACCGTACGAGTTTCTCTTGGTGTCTGCTTGCTGTTCCCATGGAGATGTATTTCAAAAACTGTCTGTTTCTCATTGCCAAATTATGGTGTGATACTGTGTGGGCCCCATCCTCTGTCTTCCTCTTGCTCAAAACTAACTGGGTGCACGAAGGCTTTTTCGTCTGTTGTCTGGCTCAGGTTCTAGTTTGGATAAATGCTGTCTGTATTGCAAACAGTCTCCCTGGGAGAGAGACTGAACACGCTTGACCCTGCCATCAATGGAAATTGAAGAGCCTCGGGACCTTTGAGGAGTACTTGTGGTTTTTTGCATTGTCTACATAGTTGGTTTTTTCTTTCTCCTCTCCATCCCACTCCCCTCGCTCTCTCTTCAGATATTTATTAACAATGAATGGCATGAGTCTACAAGTGGAAAGAAGTTCCCCACCTACAACCCTTCAACGCTGAAGAAAATTTGTGACATTGAGGAAGGGGACAAGGTAAGTTTTGTTGGAAAGGCAGTGCAAAAGAAAGTTTCAAGGGACTTCCTTTTGTAGGGAAGCACACAGAGGAAAACTGGCTTTTAATGACAACGAACATCTGGCCAGGCTGTGAGCTGGAGGTCTGGGACACTAGATGTGCTGCTCAAGAATTACACGGTGGGTGGGATCAATCCTGTCCAACTCGGCAGAGTCACTTTCCCTGGTAGGAACTGCCTGCCGAACACTGTCAGAGGAATGAGATTCAGCATCGTTCTTGTGTTATAGACTAGAAGGAAGCAGCCAGCCTGAGGAAATAGCAATGATGGTGTGTGCACATCCCTGACAGAACTTGGGCCTTGTGTTGGGAGTGGTTTATACATAAGCTGCATGGCAGCCTGTTGGTGACACTGAACTGAAACTCGCCCTTTTTTAAACAAAATCGACAAGTAACCTGAGTGTTTGGGGGAATTTAAGCTCAGTCATGCAAACACTGCCCACTTTCTGCTAGAGATGTGGTGCTGCTTTTCTGACTGATATCATGGGTTCTGGCCTCCTGCACAAATGTGGCAACTCTCAGCTAAAACCAAACTAGTATCTCTCAAGAACTTCAGTGGTCCCTGGCCCTGGTGTGCTGTAGAGTAGCCTGGGACATAACTGCTTGGGTTTGGTAACAGTCTGAGGTGAGGAACAATCAGATGTGACACTTTTTGTCCAAAACAGCTCATCACATATGGCCCAACTGGCCTCATCTGTGGGGAAGAGCTGGCCCAAGAGCTGGCTTTTTGCATTATGTCATGGGAAGGTGATTCACAGCTTCTCTGCTGTACCAGGGCTTTGGCTGCTCATTGCTGGTGGCAGTAAGTGATGGGTAGTGTGGGCATTTCTGCCTGTACTGTGGTATCTTTCTCTTGGTATCTAAGCTTGTCCAACACTTATGAGGCTCAATGCCTGGATTCCAGCCAGGGAGCTGCTTTGGGGATCCTTTGCTAGTAGGAGTGATACTAGTTGAACAGGGGCTCAACTAGTGTTTTCTGGTATTACACTGTGTAGGCTATAGAGCCTGACCCTTCCAGAGATGGGAACAAACTTGCTTGGAATACAAATCTCCAGCCTGCATGCAAATAGTGTGTAAGGTGGCTGTTCTTTTTGGATGGCAACGGAGCAGCCTCCGTTGAGACCTATTGCCATGGGGGATCTGTGCATCCATGGGGCAGTTACAGATTGAGGCAGAACCAAACATTATGTGTAATTCCTTATACTAACTGGATGGGACACAACTGTGTTTAATTGCAGTGGCATGTAAACAGTAGAGTTGAAGCTAACTCTGATGCAACTGTATTTTGCTGGGCAGAAACCATGACGTTGCTATTGTTCCCTGAGCTAAGTGTCTCCTCCAGCAGTTATAGAGCATTACATGAGTATTTCAAGCCTACTTCTTAATGACTTGGTTAAAGAAAATTGTTATGCAGATCTAAAAGGCCAGTTTTGCAGCTTGTTTCCTTGAGACTTGTCCCTCCCTGAATTCAAGGATAGCTTTCAGCTTCTAGCTTCCAGGAGAGTAAACCTTTCCTTGGGGCCAGTCAGCGGAGCCCTCTGCCCGTGGATACTCAGCATAGGTGCCCGATTCCTCGGTGCATAGAATAGTTCAGGCAAGAATGTAAGTTAGCTGTGCCTTGGGTGCCAAAAACCTTTTCTTCCACCCCTTTACATCACACAGATTTTCTTAATTTTTATTTTTTGCTCTAATTGGTTTTTGTGAGGGACTGAGTGGGATTAGATCTGGATCTGGATTATTTAGAAGGCAAAGTCAGGGCTGAGAAGCAACCTAAACTAGCTGCTTGGTTACTGGTGACACTTGACCACGTCCCACTGTCCTCTGGCAAACTGAGTCCCCTGAGACTTCCTTTGCCCTGCTTGAACAGCCCCTCCTAATCTGTAACTCCAGTCTGTTGGAGTTACTACAGAAAGTGGTGAGTTGTGTTTGGTGGTGCTTTCCAGCATCTTGTCCCCATATGCCACCATACTTGGTTGTGTTGGTCAGTACCACCGCAGGGGTGGCAGTTCCTGGTGTTGGCTCTGGATTCAGCTGTGCTGTATCAGGGTTGGCGCTGCCTTCCTGGGAGCAGGACTCCACTTCCCCAGCCCTGAACATAAAACTGCCCCTCCCTGGCCGTGCAGAGTGTGTTTTCCTTAGCCTGCACGTGAGGGGTGGGAATTTGGCAGCCAATATCTCAGTGATGACAATTTATTCTGGTGCTGAAACTTGGCCAATGCTTTATGAGGCTAGGAGCAAAGGTTTTGTTGTTTGTTCTTTAGTTACAGAATTTAAGACAGAATTGCCCTTGATGGGATAGTTGGGGGATAAAGAGAAGTCTTGTGTGGAAAAAGAAGCACTGAAAATAAAATGGCAAATGCTTCCAGGATGCCTTTTGCCTCCCAAATAACAGCTTAGTGTCCAAGTGTTTGCTAGGTTGATGACAGAGAAAGAATAACTTTCTTCATTAGACTTCTGCCCCCAGCAAATAGTGCAGCCCCACAACTTCCACCCTGTCTTGGTGTTACCATGTGAAGAAAAAATACTTGCACCATTGTCATTTCTCTGGTGCTGTCAATAACCCTTGAAGACAGGCTTTTTTCTTCTAGCAGCTTGCTAACAGCCATCAAGGGCAGGGGGAAAGTTGCTCCTTCCTCAAAGGAGTGCCCAGCTTGGCTGGCTGCCACAGAACGTGGGCAGCAGGTCCACGGTTGAGACTGTCGAGCAGACTTGACGCTGTGGTGTCTGTCATGATAATTTCTAAGCAGTTCACTCTCCCATGTGGATCTTTGAAGGGTTGTAAGAGGGTTTTGTTCACAGTCATTGTGCCCCCCTCAGATTGCAGTGGCAGGCTGAGGTAAGAGGCTGCAGGAATATTATTCCCTACAGCAGACTTGCAATGACCTCGATAATGGTTTTGGACACTTCAGGCTGTTAAGATGCTGTTTTTAGCAATAGGTAGTTTGGCTCAAAAGTTAGAGCAATGTGTAGACTGTTTGCAGGGGAGCAGGTCAGTTCTGAACCTCTTCTAATTGAGAAACTGTGGCATGCTCCTGCCTTTCCAAAGAAGTGCACAGGGGAGGCTTTTCAAAGAAGTTAGTAAATGAAGTCAAGAAAGACAGTCTCCACTGGGTGTGCTCCATCCCTGGCATGTCTCCTTACTAGCCAAACTGAAGCAGTGTTGTGCGTGCTGAGCCTGAAGCAGAGCAAGGCTTCTTTTGCAGGCGTTTCCCCTACTCATAGAGCCAGTGGGGTGATGGTCTCCACTGTGCTCTACAGTCTGCTGCTGAGGCAGGAGAGAGGAGAAAGGGGCAGGATAGAAATGGAGCAGCGATGAGCAGGACTTGAGATAGAGGAGGAAGGTGGAGGAGGTAACTTAGAACAAAGAATGGTTTGAGTTTGTTCAAGGGAAAATGGTATGCGGTTGTGTAACTGGGGGTTGTATCATAATGCAAATATCCAGGGTGGGTATGAAGGTTTGCAGGCATTTCTCAACGCTGCAGTGCTTGACTTTGCAATGTTAATATTCTCTTAGCAGAGCTTTTTATGTAATGCTCGGTAAATCTGTATAGATCAGAACTGAGCACCAGGACGCACGGGCCTCCTCCTTGTGGTTTTGTATACCACAGTGTGTCCCTGGCACCTTGACAGTTACGAGTCTTTGTCACGCATTGTGCCTACCTATTGCAACATGCCTGCAATGAACATGCCATTCAGACTCCCCTAATGCCTAGTCATAACAGGATGGATTAAGAATGGCATTTCAACCTTCCTGAAGAATTTCCTTGTTTTTGCTGGTCTCTCAGGCCTATTGAGGCTGTGCAGGCTCACAAGATCTCACTTGGTGGTGCTACCCCTGAGGGTGTTTTGGGAAAGCCTTTTTGTTTGTGTGGTAATGACTGCAGTCTCCAAGCCGCTATGTGTACCCAGCATGTCCGAGAAAAGAGACAAGAATGAAGACAACTCGTATTTGCAGGAGCTGCAGCAGGGCTTAGGTGCTCCCATGTTTAGAGGATGGGGAAGATCTGGGCATGCACTGAAGTCCTCTGCTCACACAGCCATCTCGTCCCTGTTCCTGTGAGTGCCAGGGTGGTGGTTGCCTCTCAGTATTAAGAGCATGCTGCATTGTGGCCTGTGCCACTGCAGACCCAATGCTCTGCACGTTGTGCTCCCAGCCTGGTCACAGAAGGTAATTAGTTGCTGCTAAGGGAAGACTTGTTTAAACCTGACACACTTCTCATGTTTCTTTGTCTGCTTTGTCACATAAAATATTGCCTTCTTTCAGCTTGAGTCTTCATTCCAGCAGGCAGGATGGGGAGTACATAAGTGTGCAGCGGCTGGTGGTGCCTTCTGGCTTTTGTGATGTGCCAGTTTGAATCCAGATCAACTCAACTGAAGCGAACCATTCTGAAGGCCCGTTCTGCCTGTGGGTGATGGGCCCCAGGCAGGACATGCCTGCCTGCGCACAGTGGCTGCTCACTACTTCTGCCTCACCAGCACCCTTGCTTAAGCAGAGCCATTCTTAACCCCCTGTAACAGCACAAGTTTCCTCCAATGGTTTCCCCATCAGTGCCCTTCCAAAAGGGTGGGGTTCTTTTCCTGGCAGTATAGGTCACACTGTTTTAAAGCTGTGTAATCTTCTTGTAAAGAAAAGGAGCCAAATTTAGTGTAAGGTGCCATTTCAGTGGGTGATGACTTGCTGTTTTCTCCATTAACTTCTGCTGTAAGAAGGCAACGTCTCCCCATAACACTTTTCTTGGTTGAGCACCACACACTTCCCCATGAGGGGAGAATGGCCAGACCTTGTTGGATCAGTGCGGAGGCTGATTTCGTAATTGTATCCAGACAAGACTTGAGATAAGACACAAATGAGAGCAACTGGTAAAGTGCTATGAGGAATTATCAAGGCCTGAAACTATCTCTCCTTTTCCACCCCCTTGAGCCACATATTGCAGTGAGGTGCAAGTTCTCCATCAGCTAAAGTGAGGCGTGGGCTGTGCCAGACATTACGTAGAGCAGGATTCTGTCCAAAGCCAGGGCGAAGCATGCTTTATGTATGCTCGGGGTACAGTCTTGGCCTCGTGGATATTGATGGCAGTGTTCCCATTGACTTTATTGAGTCGGGAGTTTGCCCTTGGCTTCACTTTTTTTAATCAATATATGTGGGGAGAAGGGAGGAGTCCAGGGCATACTGTGGCCAGAGCAAATGCATGAAGCTTCTCTGGGGGTGGTGGTGTGGGAAGAGAGGGAATTCGCTGCCCACCTGAGTAGTAACTTGGGTGAACAGTTAGATTTCGTCCAGAGCACAGTAAAGCAGTTGGGAGATGAAGAGAGAGTGGTGCTTAATCTGTGTAGGTGAAATGCCTTTGTCAACAAAACCCTTCCCATCTGGTAGAAATGTTCTGGAAGTGTGATCTAGGATCTAAGGGAGCTTTTTTAGTGTGTTAACTGTTACTGGCATGGGTTCCAGCGGGACTGAATGGGGGGATCTGAGCTGTGATTGTTCCCCTGGATTAAACCGTGATCTCCCTCATGGGGGACTTTCCTCCTCACACTTGTTCAGATGATGATTCATGCAGGCCAATGGCCTGTCACGCTTAGGGAAGCTGTAATGGGAACAGAATTGGGATTTTGTTTCTCCATTCTCCCCCAGTGTCACTTACATCCTGTATCGGCAGGAACACAACTCTGGATTATTGTATAAACAAACTAGTTGCATAAAATTACCCTTGAAAGACCCTATTGGTACTCTGACCCCAAGTTGTTTAGCAGCCCAGGCCAAACTCAAAACTTACTGCAGGCTTGGGTCCAAATCCGGCAGTAATATGGAAGTGGTTTTGTCAGACAAGTTGGTTTTAGCCACCACAGCATCATGTAGGAAGCAGCCTGATGGGGTTTCTGTGCCATTGTCCAGCTCCTTCCTTGTAACCTAAGGTTTTCTTGTGTGTGTGGCTGCTTTAGCCTGATGTGGACAATGCGGTGGAAGCAGCGAAGGCAGCATTCCAGAGGGGGGCTCCGTGGAGACAGATGGATGCCCTAAGCAGAGGACGACTCCTGCACAAGCTGGCTGATCTTCTCGAGCGAGACAGAGTCATCCTGGCAGTAAGTACTGTGATCGGTGAGCAGTGATAAACCAGCAACTGTTGGCTGATAACTCAGCTCCATCCCTCTGATTTTGCTGCATCTATATCTACCTAATGGTCTTCTTTTCTCTCCCTTTATGAAGGGCAGAAGAGTCCATGCAGGAGTCATGGCTTATCTTCCTCTTTCTGCAGGATGATTTGAGGGGTCTTAAGAGAAGGCTGTTAGTTCTTCTATATAGTTGACTTCTCCAAAACTTTAGCTAGTTATTGAAGTGATTACAGATATTAAACTAAGAAAGAATGTTTATTGCTTTGAAAATTTCATGTCATCAATGTTCATAGCTGTCTCCCAGCTCTCATCTTAAAAAGCAAACAAAAACCCCAAAACAACCAACCAACAAACAAACAAACCCAAAACAAACAACAACAAAAACCAAACAAAAACCAACCCCAAACCACCACAACTGACACAGTTCTTCTTTATTACAAAAATGCAAGGCCAGTTTGACTTCTTTGCAAATTGCTTCCCCTAAAATGGGGGGCTGGAAAGAGAATCTTTCTCTTGCTGGATGGCATCCAAAGTTTAAAATGTGTGTAAGTGGGAACTGTTTCCTTCCCTACTGAATGTACTGGCTCAGGAAAATCTCTTTATAGCCGTGAAGCTGTGTTAACTTGGACTTCTGCACTGAAGAACTATTGCTAATTATTCCCCATCCTGTCCTGAAGGAGTCCTTCTGGTGCAGAACAAGGGGAGTAGAACCCGAGCTAGAATGCTGCAGTTGGTGGAAGCCTTTAGACTCTGTGGGCCTTGGACATCTTTCCAAATCACACCCACAGATCCTAGCATCTCTCAGCTTAGAGGTGCTGTCAGTCCATACCTAAGATCTTGGACCTGAGCACTCACCAGTTTGATGCTACACTTTGGCTCTGCTTATCTTCAGGGGAATGGCATTTATGACATTTAGTGCTGTTATATGTGTAAGTTCCTGAGCTGATGTCCCACTGAGGTCAGTAGAACTTAACATATATGGGATGTGCTTTGGAGCCTGACTGTTTTGAGATGGGTCTCTTTTCCTTACACAGTGTCTCTTAACCACATGACAGGTTCCAGTTTCAGCAGGACAAAACCAAAAAATCCAGGTCTGAAGGCAGTTCTGGCCCTCAGAATAAAGGAAAGCAAATAAAAGGGGAAAAAAATATATATTTGTGTGTGCGTGTGAATACACCCTGTTCATTTTCTGCTCACTTTTTGATGTGACTTCAGAGGACCCTCCTTTTTCCATAACCAGGACACTCATTTCAAGCTTTCTGCTGTCCTTCTGATCTGGGAGGGCTTGTTTGGCACTGTTATTTTCACTGCAGAAAACCAGCCGTAGCTGCCTTGGCTGCATGTTAAGTAATGACTTATAAAAATCAGTTGTTTTAGCAGACACTCAGAGTGGATAACAATCCTAGTCATTCCAAGGGCAATGTCTGTTCGAGTGCTGTTTGGACCCTGATGTCTGTGGAAGATGACAGGGTATGACTTCATATGTAAACAAAGATGTTTCAATCTACCAAGGGATAGTACATCCTTTACGGATGTGCTGGCCATTTGCACCAATATCCCATTTAATGACCTGAGTAGAAAACAAAGCCTTCACTGAGTTAACGTCCAGAACAGTGAGACGGACACAGGCCCAGACTGGACTTCATTTAGAGCTGCTCAGCATCAGTGCTGCTTTAGTGAAGCAGCTTCTCCCTTGCCTTAGTCTCAGCACAGATCTGAGCCCAAAGGTTACTTTACCAGAACTCTGTAAAAAATGTGTTTGCTATCATCCTCTGGACAAAAGAGGCTTTTCAGAGGTTGGTTTTAGGGCTATGAAGCAGAAAACATAGATTTTGAAATAAAAGGAAAGTGGGTCTGACTGATTTCAGTGACACCATCTGGAATCCAGAACATCTGCTTCGGAGGGTCAGTTACGCTGAAGTCATGACACTCACATCATTTCTTACCAGTGCCCCAGACCATAGCCCTGTATCCCACCCACAGCCACCTTCTGGAGGCTTCTGGAAGATGCGCTTTCATTGCAATCACTGAACAAAGCAACTTGTGTACACATTAGGGTTATTGGGTCTAGTCTCCCTTCTACCTTATTTGTATTAGCAAGCTCGTTGAAGGGAAGGAAACATAAATATAAGGTGACGGAAGGAAACCCCATGTCTGCAGCACAAGGCAAAATAAAATTGAGAAGGAGTTTCTCTAAAAGCTTTTTTAAAGAAAAAAACATTGACTTGTCTGACAGTGCATGCAATTTGTTTTTTCAGACTCTGGAAACAATGGACACAGGAAAACCTTTTCTGCAGGCTTATTTCATTGACCTGGAAGGTTGTATAAAAACACTCCGATATTATGCTGGATGGGCTGATAAAATTCAGGGCAGAACTATCCCAGTGGGTAAGTTCCTTCAGACTGGGATGGAATCAGGGAGGGAGGCCTGCTGGGAGGGAGATGCATGGAAAGGCTGGCTTCTGAAAACCTGCAGAAATAGCCTTGCATTTCCTTTTTATCTCAGGATGCATTTTAAGTAGATGTATTTCAAGATTTAAACTAATGGCAGAACAATGTGAATGCCTGGATAGATCTTTGGAAAATAATGGATGGGCTCTTTTGTTGCTTTTTTAAGAGAGAAACCTTTTTGGTTTTAAATCCAGACTAATTCTTAAAGAAAAAACCCCACACATTATAGGGGAGTTTATTCATTAGGTATCACTGAAATGAATTAAGATGTCAGAGAGTGGAAGGACAGAGGTTTCTAAGGAGAACTGTATGAAGGCAGCAGAGCTTGGGCTGTCCTAGATGTCACAGGGATGTGGCAGAAGGTTGATGTGGAATCCACCAGTGCCTCCTACCTCACTCTCGTTCCTGCATCCCTGACAGTGCTGGCTCACAGATGTTTGGAGAGATCATGTAGTGCTTTTTCTTAACTTTTATTAAAGAGATGTTGATTCTTCTCAGGAGCAAAAGCACTGAGCTCTTGGAGGGACCCTGTCAAGTCTTCTGACACTTGAAAGAGGTTTTTCAAAATGTTTCCTAGGCTGCAGAGCCAGAGCAGTCACACTGCACTGTTGTGGCAGGGACAGAGAGAACACTCAGCTATGTAAGTTCAAATATGGTTTTGGGGAGAACCAGTTAAGACAATGGATATCCATG
The DNA here is from genome assembly GCF_964195595.1 of Calonectris borealis. NCBI lineage: Eukaryota > Metazoa > Chordata > Aves > Procellariiformes > Procellariidae > Calonectris > Calonectris borealis. The sequence goes on along the minus strand of NC_134322.1, from coordinate 4,047,697 downwards.
TGGCACGATGAGTAATATGGTGTATTTTCAAAATCACCCTGTTTTGTCCCTGCATGTGGATGATCACTGAGGCTGTATGAAGGACAGGCACTGCAGGCAAAAATTAGTCACCAGAGGAAGGGCTCTGAAGGGCTGAACTAGTTCAGTCTGTGCAGGCAGCAAAGGGAGCGATGTCAGTCATATAAACTGAGATCTGTCACCCTCATTCAGAATAACGTGAAGCTTTGCTTCCCTGGACACTGCTCGTTGGTCCTGATTTGAGATCACTTCCTGTAATTAGAAACGTTCGTTTTTTCTGTCAGATCTTCCCAATGAAACTAGGTTTTCAGCAAGAATGAATTTATAAGGAAAATATCCTTCCTGCTTTCTCTTTGAAAGAGTAATAGCAGTATTTTAAGATGAATGGTATTACTTTACTCCCAGAGTTTCAACTTTTTGTGATTTCTTACCAGAAATGCAATTCCTGTTACACTGAATATGGTTCCTGTACAAAATGGGTTTAAAAACTCTCCCCCTCAAGGAAACAAGTGCTTTGCTTCTTTCACACAATGTGAATGAAATTGGTGCTTGCTCTTCAGTGTGGTAGGGAGTTATCCTCCACCTTAGCCTCAACACAGGGAGATTGCAGAAGGAATTGAACCCCTGGTTTTAAAAAGCTCCACTGTGAACATGAGCAGTGTTTGGCTTTAGAGCTAATACAAGACCTATTCTCAAACAGACCTTCATCTGCCTGGGGTGTCCCAGAGGCATGAGTTAAGATGAACAGATGTGGGGTTCTTTGTCTAATATGGTTTTAGTTCTGTCCCCAACCTGTTAGTGTGCAGTCGTCTTACACTCCTTCTGTAGAAGCAAGGATTTTGACTGGTTTGTCTTCCTTTACACTTTTGTCTTGCAGATGAAAATTTTGTCTGTTTCACCAGGCACGAACCGATGGGTGTCTGTGGAGCTATAACTCCAGTAAGTAGCAGTGATGGTGCCCTGCATCTCCCTTAGAACTGGAAGAAGTACATGTTCACTCCCCGTCTTATACTGCAGCCATTTGCTTCCTAGTTAAGTACAGCTGTTCTGTAGGGAACTCCCATCTCAGTTGCCTGATGTAGTTTCTTGTTTTACCCCCATGCCAATTGCTCCTGGCAACACAAAGTCCTCTGCGATGAAAGGGTGGGTCTCCTAATCAGATGCTCTGTTCCTCTCTAAGGCTGACACCAGTCACCAGAGACCTGTCAGAGCTCTCTGGCTCTTGCAGTGCTGGGACAACCATCTTGTCATTACGTGTGCTAGCTTTTTGCTGCCTAGTGCTGATGCATAGTTTTGAGTTTTAAATCACATCCATTATTAATAACCCCCAGCTGTTCTGCTTTCTGTGATTAAATCTCACTGAATAGAGTTTTCTTTTCTTCGAGGTCTCGTTCTCTGATGAGGGGACAGTGTGGCTAGTTCTTGGAATCCCTCCAGTTTTAGTGTGTGTTGCTTGCTCTATTTAAACAGACAGCCAGGAAGACTTTACAGCTACACGGGAGACATAGTTTGTTCCTCTCTGGTTGTAAAATGCTTTGAATGTGATATCCTACAGGCCATGGGGCAAGTGGTGATGTGCCAAGATTCTCTGTTTGGATGCTTGGATCAATAAGAGTCCACGGAAGATTTTGACCTTTGGGATAAGGTTATAGGAGAGACTTGAAAGAAATGCAGGATATTGGATTTGCTGGACCCTGGCAATACCAGGTCTGGATCAGTTCCCAAAGATATCTGGGGAAATTTTACTTTTTCCTTCAGCAGGACTGAGCTTATATCCCCAGTATGGTCTATTTAGCAACGTTAGGGTGAGGCAAAGTGGGAGATCGTCGGTGCCAGTTACCACACGTTTGGCTTGATGACTTCTGCACAGCTTTTCTGGCTGAACAAGCAATGTGACTGCTTGTAAGCAACTAGAATTTGTGACTTAAGATCAAAACATCAGGTTCCTCATGTTGATCACCAATTAAAAGGTATCTCCTGGTCACACTCAGCAATGCTTTTGGAAACTATCCCTTTAAAAACCTACATGTAGGATGCTTTGGAGGGCCACTATAAGGAGACACAGTGGGACTTGTAATATTTCAGGTTGACCTACATCAACAATAAATACAACAGAAAGTACAGAACCAAATTTGACTCAAGTTCAACACTGTGTTTGTGAAAAGGGTGATTGGGGTCAACAAAATCACATCTGTCTTTAGTTTACTTAGAACAAATCCCCTTCAATTTTTTTCCAGTTTGATCTCTAACACCAACAAACAAATTCCTACTTGATTTAAAGAGATTCTGTCACTATTCTGCATATGTCTTCCTAGACCAGTTAACAATCCTCCCTTTTTCCTGTGGCTTGACTATATTTAAACCAACGTTCTTAGCAAGGGAAGTTCTTAGAAAGTGCAGCATATGACTGAGCTTTATCCCAAGGTGATGTCATGAGGCAGCCCTGGAGTCCTTTACTGTTACTTTCACCAGCCATTCTGCAATGGAAAGCTCCTAATGGAGTTGTCATCCTCTGAAAGTGTAGAAAAGTAGTGTAGGTGTGGATGACTCAAGCTGCAAAGTCAGGCCTTCAAGAAGGCTTAGGAGAAAAAGACAAATGGGCAAATCATGGGATGTGGCCATTGGAGAAGATCACTGAAACGAAACAAGTCTGGGAAAGAGGGAGAGGCAAGTTGAAGAATAGCACATTAGACCAAATTCTGCTTTGTCTCAGAGCTGCTGGGTTAGAACAGAGCTCATCTCTTAAAAGCTACACTGCTAATTTATTTGTAAGTGTGAATTTGTGGATTCCTAACATACTTGGCTTCTTTGTTGATAGCCTTCAGCTTGAGTCTTGACAAGAAGTCCCCTTACTGTTGGCCTGCTTCCATCATCCCTAAAGCAGCATTAATTATTTTTAATGAAGAAATCCTGTCTGCTGCCAAATGATCTTTCTGAGATTCAGTGTGAGCTAGATTTTTCCACTTCTTGCTTAGGCTCCAAGATCTACAAATACACATGACCATGAAAGAGATTAGCACAGAGGAAACTGATGTGGGCTGGCTCCTGATTTCAAATAAGAAAACTAATTGGAAAGGAGCAATTTACAATTTGAAGAGAGTATAAGACCTCCCCTGGATTTCCATGGCTGAACAACCCACTGCAGTTTCCTAGTTATAAACCTGGAATTGAATGATATTGTATAACTCCTAACTACTCAGCCAATACCTAACACAGAAAAATGAGGTTTTTTCAATGAGTAGTTGCACCTTGTAATTCCCCCGCATAAGGACGCTGTACTTAATGTAAGGATGATCTTTATATAAGGATGGTGATGCATTGGGACGCTGCCCCCAACACAATTTCTGTGAACGGCCAAAAACCTATACAAAGTGTGATCAAACTCCTGTAAAGAATGAGGTCACATCATGCAGAGGTTTGTCCAACTTACAGGATTAGCTTGAGGACTGCCAGCAATATTTGGGCTCTCAGGGGAAAATCAAGGAAGTTATACTCCGTAGTCCAAGCAAACGCAGTATTGTAAGCAGCCGCTTCTCTTTGTGGCTGTCCTCCCAGTTGCTTCTTTCTCCCTGAGCTGTGTGAAGGTGGGGAAAATGCCGCATGGAAGTGAGTAGGTGACAGTGCCGGGCTGAACTGACCAGCCTTGTGTTCTTGCAGTGGAACTTCCCGTTGCTAATGCTCATTTGGAAGATGGCACCAGCGCTGTGCTGTGGAAACACTTTGGTTATTAAGCCAGCTGAACAAACTCCTCTCACGTCGCTCTACATTGGCTCGCTGATCAAGGAGGTAAGGAAATCTGAACAGCCCGCCTAGGTACTGTTCTTTTAAGGTCATAAGCAAGGCTGTATTTCGAATTGGCTGTGTAGATTTTTAGGTTTTAAAGATGTTAAAGCCTCACAGAGGAAAGTGAGAACAACCTCTGTCTTCAGTCTTTTCTTACAAAGGCCTTCATGACTGGCAGTGGCTAGCTGGGAGGCAGCAAAGATCATAAAACCTGTAGGTTTTTCTTCTTTCTCAGGAAGCTTCAGAGAGAAAAAATGGTGCTTTTATTCTTCTGCCTTGTCTTCCCCTCTCCCAAATGAGGGAAAGACTACAGTTCAGTTTTATTAGACAATGGGACAAAAAAGAGTGTGATTAGACAGCAGTGTTGAGTTTGTACCATTTTTAAGTGGGATAATTCAACCAAGACAGAGTGCCATGGGAAACAATTCTTCATAATTTCTGTGGTTTGTAGAACAATTTAGCTATGTCTGGCCTTTAAAGCCAACTCAATACTGACATAAAGGGAAGATCATAGATTGGGATTTCAAAATGATGGTTTAGGGCTTGTCAGGTAGGATCTCAGGTGCCCTCAGATCTACTAATCATACAGAAGTGGTGGGAGGTCCACAGAACCTTCCAGTACTGGTCAGTCCGTCAGCTTCCTATAGCTATGTATGCGACTAATTGTGAGGAAAACTAAAAGGGTCATAGATAAGCTTTTGCCTCTCAGCTGGAAAAGTCTGTTAGTCTGTTGTTATTCTAATGATACTGATGATTTTGTCTGTTCTTGGCTTAGCCTGGGAGAAAATAGAAGGATACCTTGATAATTGACACTTAGGGCTCCGCCATCAGGAAAGGCAGTGCAAAAATACTACCAGCTAAGTATCTCCTGCAGTTAATTGACTTAATAAGATTACACAAGATGAGTGACCATAGGGTGCAGTTTTCATGACTTCTAGTTAGCCCTGCCACACTGCTTTTTTCACTCTGACATACAGCTCCCCAAACACAGGCATAGCATTCCCCCCAAAAAGCCATTCAATTCTGATGAAATTAATTTTTTTAGCTGAAATTCTAAGCTGCCTGTTTCTCACAGTTCCCCTTCAAGGCAGAAGTGTAATTAGAACAGAATAATTTTATTTGAAGAAGCTTCTTTCTCCACCCAAAATTAGCTAAATTCTTTGCAGTTTTTCAGAAGAATAAGTTAAACTTTTTTTTTTTCATCTTTAAAAGATGCAGAAGATGTTAACACACAAGCAAAGCTATGTGTTAGGTTCAGTGAAATAATTCTGGGCCAATGAAAATATTTTGGCTTTCATTTTTGCTGAAAAACAGAAGAAACTTTTTGGCTCAGGGTGACCCGAACCAATTTTTTCTTCCTTGTGGCTTTGATGCTGACTCCAAAGACCATTACTTGCACAGTTGTACATGCAGTATTTTCTTGAAAACTCATTAGCCAAGATGCAAACTCTATGAAACTCACTTTCATCATTGTCACATCCATAGAAGAAATCAGACTGCCCTTCTGATTTATGAAAAAAAAAGAAAAGAAAAAAAAATTTATGAAGATAATTTTTTGCAAGGTAGTATATGAGCAATTACTCCATTTTTTTCTGCATTAGGAAGGAACAACTGCATTTATTGAGATTTTATATTAAAATGCCACAAGAAATGAAGTGAACCCTTAATATCCTGCAATTCCATTGTTACAAAATGCAGGGAAAACAACCTTGTGCAATCAATAGTAGGGGAGGGCTAGCCTAGAAGACCATAATCCTTGAAACTCTTGTTTCAGGAAGTAAAAACAAACTAGTAAGTCCCACACTTCTCCTCGCACTAGAATTTCACCTAAAGTTTTGCCATTTGTCTCTTTTGGCAAAATTACTAGTTGGCTAATCTAGGTTGTAAATGTGGTGGAAACTGGCATAAGTCTGTTACCATCTGCTCTTGTATTCCTGTTTTATTAGCCTCATCATTTAGTGAGGTTTTACTGACTTCTTAATCCCTCTGGCCCCTGAAGAACCACAAATGTCAACCTTTGTTCAAAACAAACTTTCATTCAGTTACCCCTTGGCTCCATCTGCACAGCAGTAGTTGGGGGCCAAGTTTGGCCAAAAGACTCACTCTCTTTTGACTTGAAACTGGGACTTCTCCAGGAATTCTTACTGAAACTTGGCATTTCCTAAGCATGGCTGTTACTTTCACCCACGTCTACTCCAGCTGGTAGCATGCAGCCATGTTACTGGAAAGTCTGGAAAACAGTAATGTATCTGGTATGGGCTCCTTGTCTGCAACTTGCAATTTTTAATTGCAAGGAATATAGTGCAAATAATTAAAACTTCCTGAGAACTGAACTGCAGCTCTCAGGAGTGCAGATCAGCTCCAGAGTGCTCAAAATCTCTCTTTACAGAGCTGTGTTTAACCTCTGTTTTAGGTGGGTTTCCCTCCAGGTGTGGTGAACATTGTGCCAGGCTACGGCCCCACAGCCGGAGCTGCTATTTCTACCCATCACAGCATTGATAAAATTTCTTTTACTGGGTCAACTAAGGTAGGTGATGGATTTCTCATAAAACACCTGCTGTTGTTTGCATTCTCTTCTAAAACTGCCATCCACGTAAGACTGGACCAATGAAATGTCGATGATTTCTGTATTGCCAACACCATTTTTCATCACATTCCATGTGACAGGATTTCTCAGAAGTGTTCGGGATTTGTCTAATTCAGGTCCTTGTGCTTGTGATAATCCCACATCTCTGTAAGCTGCATTTTGCCAAACCGCCACATTTCTGTAAGAACTGTAATAGGTGCTCTGACATAAGGTAAGATAGTCTAGAGGAGAGGCTGGCAGTGACTTAACATCATGTCATTGACCTGATGAAGCTTCTGGGCAAGTTTGCCTGCCAGTCCTGCCCTGCAAGCATGTGCAACTGGAAAACATGTCAGTCAGAGCCCTGAACAATTCTTCCTCAGCTTTAGTTACTTCTGAGGAACTAGGACTTAAAAACATGGCCCCGTGCCCGAGGCTTCCTCTGCTGACGTGGATGGGATTAACATTTGAACTTCTTTTGAGACCTGCACAGTAAAGCACCTTCTATTCAGTTTTTTCCTGTAAATAGCTACGGCTGCCTTGCTTAGGAGAGGGGTGGAATCGAGACCTCTGCACTATCACCTATAGCCGTCCTCTTCTGTACCTACACGGGGGAAAGGAGCGCATGGCTTGGCCTAGTCCATGGAATTGAACACATCTGTGGCATGCCACAAGTCTGTCTCCAGTAATCACTGCTGCAAATTCTCAATCAAAAGCTTGCTTAGAAATGTGAATGTTTTTCCACTCACTGTTCTAGATTTTTCTTGCAATATATGCGCACCCCCTGAAGAGGGGCAGTGTCCAAAGAATGGAAATGCTGACACCAATGGGTGCAGCCAAGGCAAATATAGTCTCTTCTCTTTTATTTCCTTGAGTAACGTTATTCTTGCTGAGTATTTGCCGAATTCATCCATTCTTATGTCTATCTTCACAATTGCAGAGTGTAATCTAATTGCATAATGATGACAAATTACCTTGAACGGTATTCTTGGTCTGTAAAGGTAACTCGCTAAACACTCAAAAGCTGCTGCATTTAACAACAGTACCATCTAGTGGCTTTGAGTACATGCGAACTGCTTTGCTTATCCCACAGGAGAAGGTGTGTTAAGCCTCTGTTTTTGTGTAGGGATCATGGAAACAAACACAACGCAATAAAGTAAAAGTTCACAATGAGCTTTTACTCTCTTGGTAGTTGGTCTAATCTAGGAGTTTACTCAGATACATGCTTCTCTCCAAATCCTAGATCAGAAACTTTTAGCCCAGATTAGATGCTGGCTGTGTGAAAACAATAGAGCTTATAGACTCATCCAGCCCACATGGGTCTGTTTGGGTTTTTAATGAAAAAGGAGTATCCAGTGGATTAGGGGCAGAAGGAAAAACTCAGCTGCTGGAGCCTGTAGGCAAAAAACTCTTATAGACGCTGTGCTTGTGTTCCTAATCCATGGGTGTGCAGGAAACACCGAGGGAGACAGATTCTTTGCTAATGCATGTGTAATTTAGAAGTGTTTTCTTCCCCCTCCACCCATCTGTGAGTTCAGCTGCATCTCTGCAGTATTTGCAGCATAATGCTACTGTTTCTGAGCCAGGAAGTGAAGCTAATTCAAAATATATTTTGACTTAGTTTTTAAGCCCCAGCTTGGGCTCTCTGCCAGCCTGGAAATACTGTTCTTAAACTCCACGAGAATTTTCCCATCTAGATTTCTTGCTTTCCCTTAGTTTATTATTAACTCGCTCCTCTTCGGCCAGCTAGCTTGTAGTAATGCCTCTTGCGAAGCTATGTGTATCTGCAGCAGGATGCATCACTCATTTCCGCTGTCTCTAGGGTCTAGGCTGCTGAGTGACTAGAGATTATCTGCACTGCTAGGTTCAGGAGTCTTGCTCAAGGCAAACCATGAGAAATGCAGAGCTATAACTGCCAGCCAGCTGCCCCATGCTTTCCTTGCTCACAGCTCCACTCCAGGGCAACAGTATTTTTAGGCAGAAATGAAGTTAAGATTGCCATGTGCAAAGGTAAAATACAAGAAAACCAGTTACAAAATGAGGAAATTCAAATATAAGGTCACACTTAAAAAAATAACCTGCCTTAACAGTTGAAGCTCCCAAATAGTTTTAACTCATACTGTTTCTAATAAAATTAGATTACTAAATGATTCTGATGCTTGATTTATTCTCTTCTTGTGAGGAATTCCATTTTTTAAAACAGAAAGAGAAATTGCTGTTTTGGTGTTACCAGTATAAAAAAGAAATAGCACAGTCAGTCAGAATTTGGGGAAAACACTTGATATGAAACAATTTTTCTGTGGGGGAAAAAAAACTTAGTTTGACATTGCATTGATTAAATTCTGGAAGCAGAGTAAATCCTTCCCTTCAGGAGAGGGCCAGGTAAATTCCACCAGGTGGTCAGAGCAGGTTCCTGGGCAGAAAGTGCCACAGCAGAGCTAGACGGAGTTTGTCTGTTGACATCCTCAGGTATTGCCTTGGAAGGAACATGTCTCAGCTACTCGTGTGTGGAGCAGCTCAGCCTAAACTGTCAGAAAGAAGTAGTTTTCTCCTAAATGTCAAAATCTCTACATGGCTTTCTGGTATGGGAGTAGTAACAGATAGGAACAGTGAGTTCTTATCATTGCCTTGGCAAGATCTACTCTAAGAAGTTGAATTCCTTATTTTTAAAAGTAAATCTCATAAACCTTGGAGCTCCATTGACTGCCGGTGTTGCTCACTAGCTTGCACTGGGTGGGAAATGCCTTGTTCTGCAGCTCTGGGTAGCAGATAACTTCAGGATACTGTTCCTGTAGCTCTCTCACATAGCCCACTCTTTCAGATCTGCCTAAAATAGACATTAATTCTGGGGCTGGTTTTGACCCAATACATCGCAGCAGTAGGAAACTCAAATCATTTAAGAATGTTATCCCTGACTTCTACCTGCTTCAGCCAACCACCAGTCTCTTCTACCCATGTTAGCGTCGCGGCGAGTGATGCTTGACACGCTGAGTTAAGACTTTCAGGGGAATCAGCTCATGTCCTCGTTGTGTCTCAATGCTACAGGTTGGAAAACTGATCAAGGAAGCTGCTTCTAAAAGCAACCTCAAAAGGGTGACATTAGAGCTTGGAGGGAAAAACCCCTGCATTGTGTGTGCAGATGCAGACTGTAAGTATTGGCTGCTGTGTTTTCTTGCTATAAGATGCTATGAGTGTGGTGCTTTTGTGTGCCTCTGCTGTCCTTTGGCAGCTAGCAGGGCTGGTGTTTGCCACTGCATCCACCCCAAAGGCTGGAGGAAATCCCTGTCCTAGAGCAGGATGCAGTTCTGCTTCGCTGGAGCTCTTGCCCAGCACAGGGACCATTCCCGTGGCAGTTGCAGATAAATCTTGCATTTGTGCTTTTCTGCTGTTGTGGTGCCTTCATTTTGGTTGACGATACTGCAGAGCCTAAGCCAAGCAGTGGGGAAAGCAGTTTTCTAAAATGCAGCCCCTCTGCAGGCATGCCTATGACAGGAGAGTTTTGTAGGACCTGATCTAATCCAGCCTTCATCTCTATCCTGGGGCTCTGCAGGACTCGTTTTGCATGGTCTGTTGTGACTTTGTTGCATTAGTGAGTAGCGCTAGGAGATATGTGTAACCTGTGACCACCAAAGTGGTTGGAAAATCCTATTTGGCTTGGGGAAAATACTCTCTACTCTCCTGCACAGCACAGCGGAGGTTGAAAGCCAGAGGTATTTGTGCCATCTGCTAATAGCGAGCATTGCAGGGACCTGGTCCGAGCTGGCTGTACAACCAAAGGGCACACTGCCTTCTAAACAATCACTACTGAAACTAGTCTTCAGGAACCAATGCACGGTATCTAGGAATCCACATCTGAATTCCCACAGCAAGAAAAACTGGTTATTGCCCTCAGTGAGTCCTTGTGGAAGAAAGTATCAGGAGCTATGGCAAACTAGACCTTGAGACAAAAGGCAGGAATGGGGGTGGAAATAATAAGAGATCTGGTTTGGGGGCAGTATGAGGCCTTGTGAGTGCCTTCAATGGGTGTGGACCATTGTCAGCATTTTTTAAGGCGGCTTTCAAAAGAGAAAGGGAAAAACAAGTCTGGAAACACTGGAAGGCTGAAACTGTGCATGTGGTAACACTTTTCCCTCCTGGGCCATGTTGCAGTGGACTTGGCAGTGGAATGTGCCCATCAAGGCGTGTTCTTCAATCAAGGGCAGTGCTGCACGGCTGCCTCGCGAGTGTTTGTGGAGGAGCAGATATATCCGGAGTTTGTGAAGCGCAGCGTGGAGTATGCCAAGAAGCGACTCGTTGGAGACCCCTTTGATGCCAGAACGGAACAAGGACCCCAGGTAACTGTGTGCCTGAGAACAGTTGTTGTTTGGTTTTTGGTTGTGTTTTTGTTTAATTTTCCTTGTGTAAATATTATCCTTGCAAATATGGTCCCAGCAGAAGCACCGAGGGGTGAGTAATGTATCATGGCTTTATTTTTCTCTCTATTTTAAATACCAATTAATCACAACTGTTGAAATGTTATGTTGTAATTTTTTTAAACACAAATGTACTTAATTCACTTCTTATCCAGCTTTATGGAAGGGGCTGTCTCCCTGGTACAGTAATACAAAGCATGTTGCAGTGAGCAATAGCAATGCACAGAAGAGTGCAGCTGCAGAAATGGCCATTCAGCTACTTGGCTGTGTTGGTGATGACAAGTAGTTAGAGCCCAGGGACTCCTGAGTTCCCACTTTCCCTCTCCTCCTCTGCCCCCTTTCTGATCCTTTGGAGAGGTTTCAGCTGAATTAGGAGGAAAAACCATGCCAAGCTGCTGTCACAACCAGCCTTGTCAATGCTTCCAGAGCCTTCCTCTTATTTTTTCCTTCCAAAGCAATCTCAGCTGTGGTGGAGAGCTCTGGAAGAAGATGATCCTTGGGTCAGATCTTCTAACAAGGTCGCTGTTTGCTTCCAAAAATAAAGGGGGAATCCCAGAAATCTATAGCCTCCTGTTCTCAGTACTGCACTGTGAGTTTTAATTCCTTGATGCTATATAGGATCCCTCAGAGAAGGGATAACTGGGTGGACATCTGACTCCCCTTATCTGGATCTAGGCCCATTTACACATGATCCATGCATGGCAAAACCTCATTGCATGTCCTCATGCATGGGGAATAAGATGATGTACAACTCCTGTTCATGCTGGGGCTGCCTCTATCCCTGTAACTTGCCTAGAAAGAGATTTCAAACTGCTCAGCAGTCTTAGGAAAATAATTCCATGCTGGAACTTGCTTCAGCAGAGATGAGCTGACCTTCAAACTCTTTCAAGGTCTGCTCTTACCTTCTGTTAAGGGCTGTCAGCTTTTCAGATTTGTTTGTTGTTTGTTTTTTGGTGGTTGTTTTTTTTTTTAATGTAACATCATCCTAAACCTTATCCAGCAGAATCAGTAAGTGAGCTGCATTTATAGTTAGTCCTGTGAGGACCGTGTTCACCTGGCTGCTCTGACAGAGAGATTTAATGAGAACAGTCACTGAAATTATAGGGAGCAGTTGTGAGGTTTTAAAGGATGAAACACTCTGCAATGAGCAGAACACGTAGAATTGGGCTGCTTATTTCAGTTCATCTATGCTCCCAGCTCTTGCTAGGCTGTCAGAGCACTTCCCAGTGAGCACTATGGCAGAGCACCATGTTCTGGTATCACTGCTGTGGCTTAAGGGAGACTCTTTGCATACAGAGCTATAATTAAGGGTAACAGTAAGTTGGAATAGCAGCATCTGGTCAGATTTTAAACATGGCCCATCTGTCCTCTTTCCCTGTTCTGCCTTACCTGTCACAGTTGTAGCTAGGAGAGATAGCACCCCACACTCACACACCTGGACTTCTGTGCGTGCAACTGTCAAGCCCAAGATGGGAAGGTGTGGAGAGAGTGGGAGGAAACTGTTAATCCCAAAGCTTTCATGTGGCTCCCAGTGCAAAGGAACAACCACTTCCTCTGCAGATATGGTTGCTTGCTGTCTGGAGCCTACGCTGTAAGATGCAACACACAGAAATTCAAGCAGAAGAGAGAAATGATGCAGTGTCACAAGGGCTTAAAATACCTCCAAAAGTAGCAAAGATTCACACCTGCCCACAAGTTACTGTTCAAATGTGAAGCTTCCAGATAAAATTTTTCCTCTGTTCCTGAAGTAACCTGCTCTGCTGTGAGGGTTTTTTTATCTTGAACTGATGGATAAGGGAAGAATCACCAGGAAAAATAATCTTTCTTTCTCTTCTTCGTCTCTCCCCGTCAGGCCTCAGTTGCTTGAGATCCAGGTTATTGTTTTATTCTCCTGTGGGTCAGGTTGAACATACGCAACAGCATTACAAAAACGGTCCGCGTGCTGCTGTGTAGACCCCATTCTGGGATGATCACTGGCTTAGAAGCCAACAGCAGGAAGGAGTTGGAGCCAGGCCTTAGGCTGACGGTGGTCGTGGCCCATGATCTTTTTGGTCCTACATCAGCTCCCAATGCTTGTAGCCAGACCACAGGACCAGCAACTTATACAGAGTTCAGAAAGCGTAAAATAGGAGAGCCTCTGCAGTCCAGACTTTGAGCTAGTGCTCTGTGAAATCAAGCCGCACTGTGGCTGAGCATAGTGCTCTAAGTAGCTGCTGAGACAACCTGGAGCAGGACAGCATGGGGTGACAGACAATTCCATGAGAACTTAAAGTTGATGTAAGCTAGTACTGGAAAAGTGGTTCTGTCTGCAGCTGCTTGTTCCTATATTGCACTGCACTTATGAATTAGATTGGGAACTGGCTGGTTCAGGTCTAATCCAGCCTTTTTGGAAGTGAGGAAGAAAGGGTTTACTCAAGTCAGTTCCCTGATGTGGATTACTGTGCAGTGGCATGGATGCTCATGGCGTGGGTGTGGGGAAAAGACTGTGTCAGCTGCAGTATTGGTTATGCTGATATAAACTGCACTGCTCTGATCAAAATTAGGTCAAATTTAAACAGTATTAAATTTAAACAGAAATGAGGCATGCTTCTGATGAGACTTCTCCAAAACTCACATGGTTCTGACTGTGTTGGCTGGCTGGAATTCAAAGGACACCACATGAAACCTGAGGGGTGATCAGGACTGTTTGAGTGCCAACCTCAAATGCAGACCAAGGGCATTTTTTAACTTTGGATTCCTGTGAGCTGTATCATGGGAAGTAATAAAGTAAATCTGCACAGATGGCAAACTGGCTAACCAGTGCATTATACAATTTTGAACGGCAGACTGCATTAGATGAGACTAACGTCCTGGTGGACTAGAACAGGGATTAGATTAGAACAAGACTAGACTAGGCTTGTTACTGTAGAACCCCAAATACTAGGATTTGTGGACCATAAGGCCTGGTCTACAGGAAGGAAATAAGCACTAAGGCTGCCTCATGCCACTTGCTAGCCACAAGTTTTTCAGCCCCAAACCTATTGTTTGATTTTTAAGACGGTGAATATTTTCCTTAGACTGTAGACATTTGTTTACTTTAGGATTAAAGCGTGAAAGTAAAATACGTAAGTAGAAAGAGTATGTGTCCAACGGTCAGCTGGACACAGTTGCGGGGCTATTCTGTAGGATTACAAATGCTAAGTTTGGAAAAGGAAAAACTGCTCCTTGCAGTCTTGAGTTAAATGAAGCAAGATACGAAGATTTGGGGGTTCTCAGATTTTCAGCATTGCAGTGATCCTTGGAAGCCTTCCTCTCTTTTGAATTAGATGGACAAATAGTAGAATTTGCTCTAGCAGATCATGTGTTTTTAATAGAAGGCAATGCTTGAACCATAAATAATAGTGGAGTGGGGGACAGAATTTAAACAAGCCTTGCAAGCTCTAGTTACAATGACAAACAGTTCCACCCTTGCATGTCATTTTTACAAATGTTTTCTTTCCCCAGTGTCTTTTCATCTAACTATAGTTTGCCTTGCAACAAGTTACAGCTGTATAAATATCCTTGTTTTGTTTTCTGTGATGTGAAGTGGATGAACTGGATTGGTCTGGATCACAGACATGCCAGGATGGAAAGCACTTGCAGATATTTTCAAATTATTTACATTTGGCAACTAAGCAACCAGACAAATAGACAATATGTATGACACCTGCCAAACTTACTATGTGACACTCTGTATCCTACATGAGGGCACATATTTCCTTGTGCAGTAGCATGTATCAAGTGTTTTCTTGGGTAGCATCTTAACACATGAGAGAACATGAGCACTTAGTACAAGCTGTCCACAGCGCATGTGATACACACATCTGCGTGGCAGGAGATGTGCTGTTCTCTGTTCTCGCTGTGTACCAGAAGTACCCCAAGGACACCCTCCTGAAGCTTTGATATTTGTCTAAAAGCATGAAAACTTGGCTTGCGTGTGGCCAGGATTAACTAGGGACAGGATATAGTCTGTAATCTGGAGGAGTCGAGTGTGGAACACTCCATGTAAACAGTCCCAACTGACAACTGGCGCTGCTGAAATAAAACCAGCTGCCTAGGGAGGGTTATTGAACCAGTACAAGCATCTGGAGATACCTGGCATTCAGAATAACCTCCCAGGCTGCCAGGGCACCTTGAACCAGTGGGCGGAGTCTTTTATTTAATCACCCCAATTAATTTGTCAAGGTTTTTGTTAGTTTTACTTTTTTTAAACGTCTCCGCAAGTCTTTTACCATCTGCAGCGTTCTGTGATAAGGTGTTTCATCCCTTAATTATGTATCATGTGAATAGCCACATCTGTTGGTTTGAAACCTGGCAGTACCTGCAGAACACTGCTGCATGTGGAGCACAAAAGAAGGACCAGTACTGACCAGAAATGCTGTGGGCTTCTGCACCTCTTCCCAGCACATGGCCCACTGTGCTACGTGATGTCTCCTCCAAGTCTTGGTGCAGGGCTGCACAGCTGTGTGACTTCAGTGTCCTGTAACTGGACCAGCCTTTCCTCACCTCTACTGAAACACCTAGTTTAAAGGCTAGTAACACAACAGTACTCGCTGTTTGAGATTACTGCGTATTTAGGTGTGCGTGGGGAGGAGTTAGACAAGGTTGGTAGTTAAAAGTGAGGATATGGCTCCCAGTCCAGAGAACCAAAAAATGCTGGGATGGTACTAGTCTCTAAGATCCACGAAAGGTGATTCTGGTTTTAGAAGTATGGCTTCAGTGCAGTAGTTGTTCTGAAGTCACCCCACTAACAGGGCTTATCTTTGAGGCTGTTCGTATAGCGTGTGTGTGGAAAGAGATGGAGGCAGAGCTCGCTGGGTTCTTCCAGCTGGGGACAGATAGCTGTGGGTGAAGCTGCACATTACAGCAAAGTTGACTTAATAGTTTATATACCCTGATTCTCCTTCCCTTGCACTGATTCTGTTGCTGGTCAGAGTCCTTGCTGAGTTGACTGAGGTTGCTAGCACAGCAAAACCCATCTCAGGCTGTTCTTATGGTGCTCCTGAGCTAAATCAGTGCATGGAGAAGGCCAGTAAGTCCCACAGCTGGAGTGAGGTGAGCCGAGGGAGTGCATATGCAGGATGGAGAGGAAGGGACAGTGGGGAGACGTCCTCCATGTGGCAGCGAACTATTAGATCAGATTAAACTATCACATACAACTTCACCTTCTGTTTTCTGTAGCTCAGGGCTATGCCCACGTTCTGTCTTTCAGCCTGCTTATTGCCTGACTGCTGTGTCGTAGAATAAGATGTAAACTTACCTGGTTTGACAGTACCCTGCAAATGTGCCCCTGGGCCACATACCATGACTCCGGTCTCTGGAACAGTGATAATAAAGGTGCTGCTGTCTGTTTCTTTTCCTTTTGTGTCTGACAGATTGACCAAAACCAGTTTGATAAAATCCTGGAGCTGATAGAAAGTGGGAAGAAAGAAGGGGCTAAGCTGGAGTGTGGGGGTCTTGCCATTGAAGACAGAGGCCTGTTTATAAAACCCACTGTGTTTTCAGAGGTCACTGACAACATGCGTATCGCCAAAGAGGAGGTACAGTACAAGTCACGTGAACCTTTATATGCGTTTACTACTGTAAATGGGAAAGAAAAGAGGTATGTTTGTAGTTTGAAGTGAAAACCTGAGAGGAGAATAGAAGTTTCCCTTATATCACTTATTTCGGTGTCCTAACAACTGCCTAATGCTGAAATCCATTCTACTAATGAAGTATCTGCGAGGTGACCTTCAATTTGGAGTGTATGTGCGTGTGGGGGGGAATTATGAGAGGAGAAGGGGGAGAGCAGAACAGGCAAAAAAAACTGTTTTAGCAGAAATTTTTGTGCAATTAATAGGTGTCTGTTTGCCAGCCCTTTCTAATGCCTTGCTGCTTTCCCCCATTTTGTTTGGTTTTCCAAAAGGGAAGTAGCCCTGTGAGTGTACTCACTGGACAATAACAAACCCAGATAAAAACATAGTAGATAATACTACCCTAAAGCTTTTGGGTCTCATTTCAGGAGCACTTGATATAATGCAAAACAGAAGCACATGCCTTACCTAGATACAGCTGCTATAAATGCTGCTTCTGAATAAGAAATAGTGGTGATGGAGGGGTTTCTGTCTGAATTCTTGATTTTAAATATAAATAGTTGAATAAAAATAACTGAAGCTGCGGTAGGCTGGAGCAATTCTACATATTCTTTGCCCTGAAGTTTGAAGGTTTTCTGAAGACAGAGTTAAGCTCTCCCACTCCACGCAGAGGGATGGTTGTGCGTCCAGTGTGCTCTTACGCACCTCCTACTGAGGGGACTTGAAATTGCTCAGCTGTGGTACATGCTGATTCAGAGTGACAGAGGACAGTATAATGTGTGTTCTTGCTCCACTACTTTGTAAAAAAGGAGTTGCTTTATTGCAGAAAGGTTGGACAAGAACTCTGGGACCTGAAGTTGGTGAGGAGGGAAGGAATGGCCCTGCTATACTGCCACTGAAGAACTTTTCTCAAGTAGCCTTAGCGTCTGAAATAATCCCAGATTCCGTTCTCATGGTGAAATCCCCTGAGGCTGACCATTTTTTTCCTATATGAAAACATGGTTGAAGCCAGCAATGTGCAGATCTAATACTCTGGCTTTCATTATTCATATGCAGAAAAATTGAACAAGCTGCATGTGATTAGATCCTGTGATATTCCTTTGAAATAGAAGTTAATCTACTTTTCATCATGTTCCCCAATGGAAAATAAGTATTTGCCAAAGTCTAACTGGCACTTGTATTTTATAGTTTAGCCTAGTGCTTTTTATGGGGCTGCTTACTGCTCACTCCTGGCAAAATGTTTAGATGTCGCAGATCTGTCACAGAATCTCTAAGGAACCTGGGAAAGATATCAGTCAGTCTGGGCATGAGTTACATTCTAAAAATAGAGGGAATAAGAGCTGAAAATCCCATGACAGGCCTTTTTTTAATGAACTGACTCCAAATCCCAAGTCATGATTCATGAAGCTTATCCAGTTTCATTCATTTGCAGTTTTGTGGCAAATGCACGTTCATCGTTTGCCTAGGATCAAGGCTCCAGTTAAGTACCTGGATCTCCCAAAACGAAGAAATTTAGAAACACTTGTATGAACCTAAAGGCCAGGCAAACTGCTTAGCCTGGCCCTCAAGGTGGCACAAGTGAGACTGTATCTCACCTTTGGTGGGGGTTTATTGGACTGCAAGACCATGCAGGCCAGAAAAGGGCCCCACCTTTGATACTGTGCTTGATGAGAGACTGCATCCCAGAAGTTGGGAGGTATTGTGTATGCCCGCTACCTTTATACTGGCCACCTGGGAAGCCAAATTTGTGGTCAAACACATACGTGGTAAATGCACTGCATGCAAATAAACTGCGTACAATGACAAAATCAGGGTTAAAACCAAGGAAGAAAACTTGCAATCCTTGAAATATATTAATTACTTCTTGAGCATACTCAACTTCTGATTTCAAAAGAGAGTCGTAAACAGAGTAAGGATGAATCATTTGAATCTTGTGCAGATCTAACTCTGCTTATTTTGATTGTTATAGATGATCCGTTAGTTGTTGGATCTTAGCATATATTAACTACTATAGCACATCACTGTACTTCCTTTGAAGTCGGTTTAATTAGTAGTTTTTAAGAGACTCTATCAGTGACTTCTCGAAGGCTAGGATATAACATTTTAAATATAGTATCCAAACAAAGCATCTGATTCTGATTACTTCAACATTACCATGATTAGCAAAAGCTTTCCTGTACTAATGCTTAATTGATATGTGCAGATTTTTGGGCCAGTTCAGCCAATTATGAAGTTCAAGAGTATAGAAGAGGTCATAAGAAGAGCCAACAGTACCGAGTATGGACTTACGGCTGCAGTGTTCACAAAGAATCTGGACAGGGCATTAACGCTAGCTTCTGCATTGCAATCAGGAACTGTCTGGTAAGCAGTGTGGGACCAGGGTGTCGGCTGGGATTTTGTTTCCTGGGAGGGGAGGGGGATGTATGATTTGGAATCATGTGTAAGTGCTGGAGGTAAGATGTATTAGTGGTTTGCTTAATTCTTGATATTCTGCTCAGAAGCAACATCCATTCATCAAAATAAGGTTGTGAGGACCAGGCAGTCTGGTGAGAAATGGACTGTTTGTTCAACCGATGTAGTTCTTCTGGAAAACTCTGAAAATGTAGGGGTTGTAGTAAGTTCCACCAGACATGATGCCTTTCAAAATCCTGTATGTAGAAAAAAGCAATTCTTATGATCTTTAGGTAGCATCAGGTGGGGTCTTAGATGCACAAATCAGTATGGACAGTAGATGGCATCACTCCACTATCAGAAAGATAAGTAGCTATTTTTGCTTACAAAATTTCTTATTTTATATTAGAATCTCTTTAAAGATGGAATCCTGATTATTTTCCCACTCAAGATCAGAATTTGGTCTGATGTCTAATTTTGATGCATACAGAGGATTGATTTCAAGAGTTGACGCCAGAAGAATCTGCCTCTGAGTAATATTTACATAAAAATGGGATGTTGGGCTTTGAAGGATACACGTGCTGTACGTACATGAAGGTGCAATCCTACAGCACCAAGCCATACCTCTCTCTCTTCAGTCATTTGACTTACTGAGATGCTGAGGAAGTATCTGCATTAGCTTTTTCTACCTAGTGTCTATAGAAATGGGGCTAGCGCTTTCATTTTACTGTGACACAATTATCTTATGCAGCCCAACTTTTTTCTATACCTGGAAGTAGGTGGAGGGGCCTGCTTGTGAGTGTTTAGATAGCTTTCTGAGTAAACATGTTCGTTTCAGAATGTCCTTCATTAAACTAGGGAATAGGTTAGACTATTTTAAGCACGGCTCTGAGCACAGCATAAATTCCAGCTCAAGCATGAATGTCTTAGCTATTACAGACTATGAAGTGAGATGTGGGTCAGACTGAGTACCACTCAAATGTTTTCCGTTTCTGTAGCAAAGTAAGATTTTATTGCTAAAATCTAATTTCTCAAGTGAATGAACTGTATAAAGAGAAAACTGACAGATTTCAGCCTTTTTTGTATTGTCGTTGTTGTCATCATCGTGCTTCTCCTTGGTATTGAATTGTCTTTTTACAAGTGATGTTTTTGTTGTAGGATCAACTGTTACAATGCGCTCTATGCACAGGCTCCTTTTGGTGGCTTTAAAATGTCAGGCAATGGCAGAGAACTGTAAGTTTTGCTCAATATTTTGTTTATATGTGGATGGTGAATGCAATAACAATTGTGACTCTGTGAAAATATTGTTGAATTTGCTTTTAAACTATCAGGCTTGCAGTATGCTGCACAGGGAGGTGCTAAGCCAGTACAGCGTGGATGTAAAGCACGGATGTGAGAACGTGAGCAGTGCCTTCAGGAGTACCTTCGTCTGCTTTATAAGCTCTTCATAACTCCAGTTCAGTCAATTCCACTTACAAGCATTTTTCCTTACCAGTTAGATTTTTAGATCAAGGGAGAAGTATGGCACCTTGGCTGCGGACACTGGTATCCACCCTAAACCTCCTCCATCTTTATATGGTGGTATCTGGGCCTCCCTTGACTGCTGTACCATTGCTCCTAGTTGGATCTCTTCTCACCTCTGACTTTCTAATGTTGGAGCTAGAACAACAAAGAATGATCTCCAAGATCACTCTCCCTCCCACCTTCCAAGCTTGCTACTAAGTTACAGAAGGACCCTCTGTCCCTTTTCCCCAGCCTGACCTTTTGCAGCATGGCTACCAGACATTCCAGCTCCACTAACACAGCAATTTTTAAACCAAGGTCACCCTTTAAGTTAGAGTTAGAGCTGAGAAATTGACTTAAATCTTAATTTTCTTCTTGTACAGGAGAGAGGCAGGTTTTGTTACACAGTTCAGAAGACTCTTCAGAGGAATCTAATGCACCTTTTCTTTCATAAGCCAGATTTATTTCCAGGAGCCGTTTCCAGTAGCTGTTCTGGTGCATCTGCTGCTCTGAGACGTTCAGATGCCTCACTTGCTAAGCACAGCAAGTGAAGGAATCCTCAGACGGGACATATATATTGAGACCTTACGGTTTACTTTGCCTGACTGCCTGGCTAATTAAAGGATGTCAGGGGTTTATCCCTTGGGCATGGCGTGGGAATAGAGCCAGCCTCCAGCAACTAAGACATAATGCAGTGGTGGGGTCTGTCATCAGCATGCATTTCTGGAGCAACTGTGCCCTCTTGATCATATGGTATCTTGTAGATAGAAGCTCACTTTCAGTGAAAAAGTAACTGTAATAGCTGTCTAAGCACTGATAACTATGTTTATGTGGATGTTCCTTCTATAGGTTCTCACAATAGTACTCGGTTTTCACTAGGCAGAGAGTCACAAGACGTCATCTTGTGGGTTACTGTGACCAGAAGCATTCCATGTTTCTTTTACAACAGGGTGTAGTTGTGTGTACTTATGTGCATGTACTTAGTGATTATTAGAAGTGGTGGGCCAAACTGATAGCTGGTGTAAGTTAGTTCAGATCTGGTTTTAATGGCCTGATGTCGTCTACAGCAGCTGTCAATCAGAGGCTAAAATGCACTTGTGTAGAAATCTCCTATCCTCTTGTACTTAGGGAAGTACACATTAACATGCTACAATTGTTTGTCCCTTTCTCTCCTCTCTCTTCTTTTCCAGCGGTGAATATGCTTTGGCAGAATATACCGAAGTGAAAACAGTCACCATTAAACTCTCCCAGAAGAGTCCATGAAAACAGAAGGCCTAAAATGCTGACACTCTGAATGTGACACATGGGGAACGTGTTCAGAGCAAGGGGGAGGGGAGGGGTAGGAAGGAAAATGGAAACACCTAACTTTATTCCTCTAGAAACACTGAATCTACTGGACTCCATTTTGTCAACTGGCTCTTTGAAAACTGATTTAACTGACCCTACTGGCAGCGTAGTGCACACTTGTACTGTACAAGTCCCTGGCTGTACATCTGGCTGCCACCTGCGACTAAGATGCTGGTCAGTCACTGTGTTTGCAGGACATCTGCTTTCAAACTGTACCCCTGAAGGACTTGGACATCAATGGCATGTTAGAAAGACTTCTGGTACCATTAGCATGGACTGTTAAACACCTTCAGAGGCATATGGGTTTCACTTGGCATAAATGGACTTGAGTGGTAGGGCTAATACAACTTGACTGACGGCAGAGTTTGTGTGAAGACTGCAGCTGGAGTTTGGGATGGGAGTGCAAGCGTTCATGAAAGGATCTGTAAAGAAATTCTCTTTGAAAGAGCTATCTTGGTCTCTCTAAAGATACGTGCATTCTCCATATTGGTGATATTCTAGCCCTGAATGAGATTTATGGGAGTTTCCTAGAAGGCTCCTTTGGGGCCAGTATTTCACCCAACAGAGCTAGACTTTAAAGTGTTCTTTGAACCTGATGTTTTGGTGTGCACACATTACACATGCTGCAAATGCAAGTTACTGACTTGCTAACCCTTCTGGCTCCGAATGAGTCACAATTGTATCTCAAACCTTCACTATAGCACTTTTCGCAAGAGGATTTTGCACTGTACTTACCGTGATGACACAGAGTTGAATGCTAAGCATGTAGCATGGTAGATACCCCACAGAAAACATCCCACGCCAGTCCTTCTGTTCTGGGGGAGGGAGCAGAAGAGCTGCAAGAAGCTGTCCTGCTCTCTCTTTCTCTGTAACTTTCAGGCTGTGTGAACATCTCTTCATTTTTTGAGCCAGAGCTATTATTATGAGAGTAAAACTTACAAGCTCTTCTCACTGCTTCTTTATCCCGTATGAATGTAGCTTAAAATAAATTTCTGGAAGTACAGTATGAAAAGGCAGGTGCTCCCAAGCACAGAGTGCTAAAGATGTGGGTGTACAAACCAGTTACCATGGAATAAGCTATGGCTGGACTTAAATGTGTCAGCAGCTTTGCAGTAATTGCCCCCATGAGTGCTGTCATCTTGTGGCAAGCACAGAGTAGCTGATCCTTCACTGAGGAATAAACTGCCCTGAATTGTGGTATAAGCATGCACATACATGAATGGCATCCATGGAGTGGCTGTCACACCGAGTTCAGGCCTTAGTATCTCCTGCAGCAACTTCTTTGCATGCCCAGATACTACTATGAGATTAATGACAAGCCACGTGCTGTCTTCAGTTCCTGGGTTCACTACTTTCCCTCCTCTTCCTCCTCCTGATTCTGTACTGGAGAACCACTGGCAAACGTACGGGAAGTTCCATGTCCGCAGGAGCTGTAAGTATGCAGGAGTCAGTGGTGTCAGCTTGTTAGGAAATTTGCCTGATCTTGCTGGCTTTGTCCTCTGAGAGCAAACCGATAGAGATTCCTTGTGGCGTATCGACACATCTCCATAGAGCACTACTAAAGATTGCTGCCTGGAGTTTTCAAGATGTCAAAGCAGAAATGCAGGTCTATCCTCTATTCTCTGATGCAAGCAAGGATGTAACCGGTACCTTCCTTTGCTCAGAGATATACCCAGTCAGTAACAAGTTCTGTTGCGTGAGTGGACCTTTTTTTGGAGGAGGAAGGAAGGTGGGTGGCGATAAGTAAGGAAAAAGTTTGCATGAGCCTAAACTTCCTTATTAGTTAGTGAATGTTGAAATTGCACTTCAACACTGCTTAATTTCTTAAATGACATACCTCCAACAGTTGTTTATAACTAGGTGCCTGTCCTCCCATGGATATGTGAGACAGGAAAATCTCCCCATCCAGTGAAGAAAATGTCCTCCCTTCCCCATGAAAGGCCAAATGGGAACATTGTAAATAAGTTTCTATTTTTGTAAAACACTTAGAGTGCAAACATCTTCTCAGACAAACGTTTTACTTTTGCCTACTTGATGGTTTTCTAGGGCTGCAGTCAGACAGTAGGGAGGTAAGGCAAACTGTAAAAGGCTGGTTATCTTGATGTATCTCGCTATTAATTTTTTATAAACAGTGGTTGAAACTGAAATCATCTGAAATTCTTAAAATCCTAGTATTCTGGCATTA
Organism: Calonectris borealis; assembly: GCF_964195595.1. Taxonomy (NCBI): domain Eukaryota; kingdom Metazoa; phylum Chordata; class Aves; order Procellariiformes; family Procellariidae; genus Calonectris; species Calonectris borealis. Next base: position 4,023,901 of record NC_134322.1, on the reverse strand, counting down.
TATGTATGATATATATTTCACCTCTCTTTTTTTCCCTTATCAAGTTTTTACAAAGTCAATGTATCTCTTATTGTATAAATCAGGGTTTGACTCTACACACTGAATTTTCTAAGTTATATAACACTAGACACTAACTTTAAAATAACCCCTTAGAGGGTATATATTCTTTCATTGCACAGTAAGGCTTTCATATGAAATACTACTTTTTTTTTTTTAAAAAGAACTATATTTATAAATTAGGATACAGTTAATCTAATGTATTTTTATAGCTAAAGGTACATGAAAATGCTATGTTTAAACCTCATGTATATATTTAGACTATGGGTATCTTTTTGTAATAGTTCTTGTTCCTAATAAATGTTTAACTTTGTGAAATGGTTTCTAAACACTACATCTTGATACTGCTCAGAAAGGAAGGTGGGGGAGCAGGAAACTTGTATTGACTTTATTCATTTTAACAGAGGAGTAACTTGAATGCTTTTTTCTTTATACTAATCAGTGCTTTAAGATAATTCCAGCCCCTTTAACGCACATGCTGAGACCCCTTCCATCAGCAAGCAACTTCCACTCAACTCAATCCTCCTGTCACTGTTTTTTATTTCACTCTGAATTTGGCCCATTGTGTCAATAAAAGTAAACACTGGAAAGGGTTATGGTTTCATGCTTCTAAAACAAAATGGCCCTGTACTGCTCTAGTTACAGGGGGCTCTTCCTTGAACAGCGTTGTGTCTGTTCCCCTTGATTCAGTGACCCAGCAGTAGTCCCCAAGCGGAAACGTCCACTGGGCTCACAAGAGACAACATAATTTTTAGGTACCTTTTCCATGTGGCAGAACTGAACACAGAGTGCGTGTCTCCATGTGTGTCTCGGGATTCAGTATCTCACAGGGGGACTATGAAGGAATCTGAACTTGGATTCACTTCTGCAATTTGTGAAGAATAGCCTATTTTTAAAAAGTAAAGTGCCGAAGTGTGGTCAAGGCTCTACATATAAAAGCTGGAGCGTGTGTCTGTTAGCATACCACTTAAGTGGTCACTTTTATAAGTTGTGCCATTTACAGTAAGCGGAGAGGGAAGGAGAGCAGAGCTGCAGCTGGCAGGGGCAAGCACAGCTTCTTCCAGTTGAAAGTAGGATGGATCCTTTTTGCCTTCTGAGGTGAGCCTCAAAATGGAGAATTTGAAGGGACCACGGACCACACTGCCAGATGGGGCTTCCTGCCTTGGTCTGGCTGCTTCCTAAGCCCGTTTGAGACACATCCAACACTAGTATGACTGCTAAATGCGTTCCTATTCCTGTCTTATTTCCCTCGTCTGCAATGCAGCTAGACAGCAAGAACATACCAGTAACATCGTCTTTTAACTCTCTTCCCATCCGATACACGTGTGAGAAATGCCTGTCATCTCCCCACACAGGCCAAGCCAAACTCCTTGAATTTTCCACTTGCTAACAGCATCACCCAGAAGCTTTGAGACTTTAGAAAGGGGGAAGGCTGGAGATATAAAGGAATTACTGTAGGTGACATAATCAATGGAGACATAAGCCAGGAAAAGTGGGATGAGATTGGGGGGGAAAAAGAAGAAAAAAAAATTTAGCTTGAATGTGTGGAGAAATTCTTGCTGGGGGAAGCCTCTACCAAAATAAAGGAAAAAAGTTATTTTAGTGGCTTTTCAAACAATTGTGCTAAAAAAGGCGTAAGAAGGATCTGTGTAAGAGCCAGGTTGTGAGGCATGAAAGACAGCAGGCTGGGTAGGAGGTGGAAAGGGTGCTAAAAACAGGTAACACTACTATGGCTGCAGCTAAAAGCAGATTAATGGGGACCTGAACACAGGAAAAAGCACCAGTGAAGACCCATCCTCTCTATGTCTCCAGATCACATCAAATAAACACCTTAGGCAAATCTCAGACTGCAGCAGCCATTCAGGGAACGGATATGGCTTCTTCCATCCTCAGGTGATCATCAGAGACCCATTTCTTGGTACGGACCTGGGAAGAAAAAAACCCTATGTATGTAATTTACAGAATCATGAATTACAAAGCAAAAGGCATGCAGAAATGGTCTTTTCTTAGCCCAAGGGGTGGGGAAAATAAAGCAGTACCAGGCATGTTAGAGGTTCCTGGTACCTGGAGACAAACCGGTTTGTGATGGGGAAAAGACGTGCGCAACACCAGCACGCCAGCGGGAGCGCAGCACGTCTAACACCTTCGGAAGAACGGGGGCAATCTCGCTTTGCTTTTCCAAAGAGGAGCAAACTCACGCCGCGATCTGGGGAAGGAGCAACTTTCAAAGAAAGAAATCTCGGATCGACTCCGTTATCGGTAAGGCCAGGCCTCTGTCGAGAAGCGACGCTGAGAGGAGATGGGTACCGGTGCTAGGTAGTCAGCGCCTGGCGCCCGTGCCTGAGGAGCTACATGGCAGCTGGGTGAGAGGGCGAGGCCATCCAGACAACCTGCTGCAGCTGAGGGAGAGGGTCCTGCTTCAGCCCCTGCAACTCCCACAGCCTGTTTTTTCCTAAAAAAAAAAAAAAAAAGAGCTAAAGCCCCCGTAGGGACTGCCCAGACTCGCTGGTGGATGAGGGCTGGTGAAGGAGCCCAGCAGAGGGGCTGCCCTGTGCTCTTCCTCACGCTCTCCCTCCATGCCCCCCTCAGCAGGATGGGCTCCGCGCCCGGGGCACGGTGGCTGGCAGCGGGAGAGGTCCGCCCTCGGGGGGAAGGCGAGGGGCCGTGCGAGGCCTCCGGCCTGCGGCCTGTCGCCCTCAGCCGCCCCCGGCAAGACGCAGCCCCTCACCGTGGCCGGGGCCCCGCCAGGAGCCGGGCGGGCCCTGAGCGGGCCGGCGGGCTCGGTGGCGGAGGAGGCGCCGCTCCTTTTCCTTCCTCCCTCCCTCCGCCTCCCGCGCCGCAGAGCGAGGCGGGCGGCCGGCCGGCGCCGGAGGAGGAGGCGGCGGCGGCGGCGGCGGCGGCGGCGCGGCCGCGGGGACCCCGCCAGCCCCGGGACGCAGGAGGTACCGTGGCTTTGCTGCCGCTTCGGCCTGGCCGCCCCGCGGGCACCTGCCCCGCCGTGAGGGGAGGCGGCGGGGTGGGGGCTGCTGGGGCACGCCGGGGCTTTTCATGTGGAGAAAGGGGGGGAAAAAAAGAGTTGTTTTATTTTTAAATAAAAGTTCGGAGGGAACTTTGTGGGGCAGCGGGCGCAGGGCGGTGGCAGGCGCTGCCCTCCCCGGCCCGGGCAGGCGGGAGAGCGGCTGCCCCGGCCCGGCTGCCCCGGCCCGGCGGCGAAGGAAACACTCGAGACTCGCCCTAAGGCAAAACTCGGTTTTATGTAAGCGGGGCCGCGGGCTGGGCTGGGAGCGGTTCCCTCCGGGCTCCCCCGCCGCGACCCCGGCAGGGGGTGGCTCCCCCGGCCCTGGCAGGGGCCCGAGCGCGGCCCTCAGCCCCTCGGCTGAGCTGACAGACAAGCGGCAACCGAAAAGTCACTGGAAAGGCTTATGAGACACCCCGAATCGGGGTGTAATGCCTTATTTCTCCTCAGCCGGCGGCTGTGGTGTGGGGAGAAGGGGGCTGGTTTGCCGCTTTCTGCGCAGAGCTCACCGAAGGACGAAGGATGCGCGTCCCGCCGAGCTGGGGTGTCCCCAGGCGGGCATCGGGCAGTTTTGGTTCCAGGTCTGGCCTCACCCTGCCTCGTGCGATGGCCGGCTGAAGAGCCGCCATGCATTTCCATCCAGGTGGTGTCGTGGACCTCTCTAGATCCGTGGTGGTATCCATCACAGCGCCCAGCCCCAGATGGGCTTCTCAGAAACAGCAGGTGGTTTGAGCAAAGAACTGAAGTTTTGGCAGGTTTCTTGTCAATTGGGAAGTGATCTCGGGCAAACCGTGATGTTTCTGGGTGCCTTGCTGCATTTTTGCACGAGGTGAGACCGGACGGGGTGGCACAGTGGAGAGGAGGTGCTCGGGATGGGACAGGCACGGTCAGACGTGCTGGGACACGGTCTGACAGCTGGCAGCAGCAGGTCTGAGGAGAGAAACTGGGAATGTGTGAAATGGGATTAAATCAGCATTCAGGTGTATTCTGCATGGTCCTCCTTCTGAATGAGATTCTGCAGAGCTCATAGGATCCCTCTCCCTAAATCAAATTAAAACTTGGTGTTTGCACGTGTTACAGTTGAGTGTATCTTGCTTAAGGTAAAAGCACTGTAGGGTTTTTTTAATTATATATACAAAGGTCCTGAAATATGGAAATACTGCTTACATGGGTGCTGTGTGGCAGTGATACACATGGCTACGGCATTTAGTGTCCTACTTGCATTTAAAGGAAAGTGATTATCAAAACCACATTATTATTTTTTCTGAAAGTTTTTTCCTTTCACTATATGTGAGGAAAGTTTCAGCCTGGGGAATAAGCTGAGTAGAAAGCTAAAAATCAGGAGTGGGATGGTTTTCAAGCCTCTGTGGTCCACACTGACCCCCATTCAGTGTTTCTTGTACAGTTGCTGTGAGTGCACATGGTGTGCTCTGTCGTACTGCAAGGAACTGCTTCAGAAACCAGCATCTGCTAAAAAGAGCTCGTCTCGACAGACTAGCATGGTCTTTGCATGGGGAAGTATTTATTCTTGCTGTAGCTGCTCAGTGCATTTATAGTGAGGGTGCAGGGGAGGCAGGTGCTGGAAGCATTGCATCCCCTCCATTTTCAGAGCTAACAAGATGGACAGCTTCTGGGAGGCGTGAGAGCCTCCCCCACACCTCTCCCTGGGGTATCGCACCCACCACATGGCAGAGACGTGGGGTCCCAGTGCAGCAGCCATGCCTGCCAGCGTGGCCAAGGGGAGCTCGGCCCAGGAGCCAAGCTGACTCCGGCGGGAACTCGGCACGTTCCAGGGCAGAATCTGGTCCTCCACCAACGTGGCCCAGTTCACCAGTTCATGGGCTGGATCTGGGCTTAGGGACCACCTCTGTCTCAGCCTCCTGCAGCAGCCCACAGCCTCCCCTCCTTGTGTGGGTGAAAGCTGCCAAATTCAGCCTCTTAGATGTGCTGCGTTGGGGTGCGAGAGCTGCGGGGGCCTGACCTGGGAGACGAGCTGCCCTGCAGCCTGTGGTGTGGAGGGAGGGATTGCTCGGCAGCTCAGGCGTCTGCATCCATCTGGAGTTGTAGCCAGGAGAGGTTTAGCTGTGGGGGGGAGTGTGAAAATGCTTGCATGTAGCCTGACCCAGGTCTTTCAGTCCGTATCGCTATTTGCCATATGGCACCCAAATTATTTTTCCCACCTCTGAAAAACACCAGAGAACCAAATCGCAATCTGTGGCAGCACCCAATGCCCGGATTGCAGGACGCAGGGGTGTGCGCAGCGCTTGGGGTGTGAGTTTTGGTTCCTGCTGCCAGGCACCACAAAGCAGGGGTCACCAGAAGCTGAGTGCACCTAAAATTCAAATATTTGCCTAGAAACAACTGATGTAGCATGCAGTGATTTTTAACATTGCCGGCTGGTGGTTAAAACCCTATGTAACAAGGGAGGAGCAGAAAGCTTCCTGGAGAGTGGTGGTGGATCAGTGTATTTTTGTATTGTCCTTGGCCTTTGATCCCAACTCAGGAAGCCAACTGTGCTCAGGGAAAGTTAGGGATATTCTTGGGTCTTGCTGGCCGAAGTGGGAGGTGGGTTACATGCTGCGTCGAATTAGAGCCTCCAATCAAAACTTCAGCATCACGCACCAGACGTGAGAAAAACTAGTAAGAGTCAAAGGTGAGGGGCAACACGTTACATCTGAGAGGCACTTACTGACTGAAACTGAAAGCAGAAAATGAAGGAGCGCTGATGCTGGTTGGGTGCGTGCTCCAAAATCACCCGTAGTTTTAACCTCTGTGGAAGATGCATTAAAAGAGAGAAGATTACAGGTGTGCAGCTTTGAAGAGGTAAAAAGCTGGAAATGCCCTGGGAGGCTGAGCCGTGCAGTTTTCTGCTGGCTGTTCCGCAAGACAGTTCAGAAGAAGCCAACCTTTAAGAGCTACTCAGCGCCTGATTTGCCTCCCTGAGCATGTTTGAAGAAGCCTGACGCTTCTAGGGTAGTAGAGTTCTCTAAAAGGCTGGGCAAAGCGGAAAGGAGCTGGTGTGTTTCTCTCAGCCCTCTTGTCTTTTCTACAGAGGATTGTCTCAGTAACCACATCAGTACTTCTCAGTTTCTCACAGTGGAGTCTTACAAGAGCCACAGTCGTCTTTGTGGATGGGAGAGGTTTTGAGGTTGCATTTAGGATTTTTCCAGCTGCGCTGCATGGTTTCAATGCTCTGCCTTTACACTAGCCTGTGGAGAATCAGAAACTGCAGCTGTGACCCCTGTCCACCCCCCACACCCTCTGCCAAAAGACTGAGTGGCTTTGGTGGAGAAAAATTTGGAACATTATCTTTTCTATAGTGGAGACATTGTTAGTCTCCTGTGTTAATTCACGTTATGCTCTTAACAAAGCTATTATGAAAATAATTGTATTTATATTTGCATAGGATGGTGAGTGCCTTTCTGCAAAGTAAAATTTAGACAGCTGTGTTAGGGTGCAGAGGAATAAGCATCTTGCAATTTCTATACTAGAACGATTAATTTGGTTTACTCTTTATTTTTAAACAGGGTAAATGGTGTTTCTTCAGGATGGTGCTTACTAGTAGTCGCTCTGCTCCTGCGTTTACTTGATGGAGACCATTCAGCTTTGACAACACTATTCAATTTTAAGTGCTGCAGAAAGTTTGTCTGTTGGATCTTCATAACTGCGACCCAGAATGTACTGGTGTGTGGGAACTGAGGAATCCGCTATTTGCAGAGAGAGCAACATGGATCCACAAAATGGTAAATAGGACAATTTCTTTTTTTTCCTCTTCAGATGGGCAGCAAAAGGTTTTAAGAGAACTCAGTAGCCAGCTGCCACTGGGTTTCAATGAAATTTAAATATATGAAAGATCTTTCAGTAATTTGAGCCCTAATCTTTGAAATTCTACAGTATAGAACAAGGAACTTTACTTGCAAGGAGAATGATGTTGAACTACTCAGGTGATAAGAATAGCATTCCTCTAAAGACTGATTTTCTCCAAAGGCCTATGGAATTAGTCAATATATGTATCACGTCTCACCAGTTCCTAAATATGTTTTACAAGATCTGTGCTTTTTCAGCGTGTGACTGCAAATACATTCCCAGCCAGTGATGCAGTGTGTATTCACGGTATGAAAGCTGCTAAAATCAGAGCATCGTTTCTCAGGCTGTACAGATATTAACCTGCTCCGGTTTTACTGTCAACTTTGATTCAGCGGCTGGCAGTGATTTATTGTTGGGCTAGATTAGAAGGTCTGCGTTTATGTAATGTAATAAATCCATAGGTGGAAATTTCTCTTTCAGAAGCTTCAGGTTGCTTCCTGTTAAATTTTTTTTTGAACAGCCAAATTATTTTTGGATGATTTTTATTGCTGAAACGCTCAGCTCCTAGGCACTGCTGCATTTCTCTGAGTCAAAACCCAGTTATGTTTCTGCATCAAGAAACAGCCTTGTGGTTATTGTATAACGGTATTCCCCCCTTGCAACAAGCAGTTCATTAGGAGGCAGCATCTGCGTTTTAAGTGTGGGATGAAGGTGTGTTTGACGCTTTGTAGTGAGTAAGCAGGCTTCAGTAGAAGCTAATGTTTTTGCAGCCTTATTTTGGATTTTATCAGCAACTATGAAGCAAAACCTGATACTTTATTCAGAGGCTGCCTTATCTTGTTTGAAGACGTTTCTCACCAGCGTCACAGGGAGCTCTGGGAACTCTTTCCTTTCTCCGTATGTATGCTGCTTATTCTGTGTTACTGATTTTTTTGTTGTTTTTTGTTAATTAGCATTGTATCTTTCTATAATAATCAGGGGCATTTGTTTATTGAATATTCTTAAAATTCTTAATTTCTGTCTTCTGAGTTTCTCTCTGGAAGAAATTATCTCCACTTGAATACTAAGCTATAAACCATGAGAAGAATTTTAATCTGCGCTAATGATTCACAAGTGTTAAGAATTGCTAAATTTTTATTCTGCAATAGTAATTTGACAAGTTTTTCTCACTGTTTAAAGATACAGCAAATAAACATGTTAGTTTATGAGTGAATAATGAAGTGAAAAGTGAAAAAGGTACATTTTCTACATTGTGAGTTCAGTTTTTCTTCTGACAACTTCATTGCATGTTTCTGTTATGTAAATATATTCCGTTAAACTGGTTAACTGGAGGCATACAAACCTTACTGGTATAACTCTTCTATACTTACATGTCTGGGTTATTTTATTTGATGAACAGTTTTGGAACACTGGCAAAGGGATCCTAGGAAAGCCTAAGATCCAGGACTGCCCTGGTGGATTTGCTCCTTATAAGCATACTGTATGTGTTTAAACTCATTTTTATTTCGGGATTGTTTGAGTTCTGCCAAGAATAATTATCATTAGCTAGCTGGTCCACTCCCTAAGTTAGCTGGTCTTTGTTCTGCATTTGGATCCTATTACACAGCTTGAACGCAGGAACGCGGTGACTCATTCAGCCTCCACATTTGAACCTATTGTTTACATGCATTTATTAACAATCTAGATGCAGCCTCCTGCTTCCGTTCATTGGGAACCACTGGGAAGTGGAGTGAGATCACAGATAATTTCTTTAACGCCAATGACCTCATTAGTGCTTGCAAAGCTTGGAGTCTTTTATTTTCGGGCAGGAAGAACAGACGTGTGGATGTGAGGGGTTTAACAGACAGCACGGTGGTGCTTGTGGCTCTGTGAGGGGTCAGTTGGATCAGCGCGGCATTACGGCCGGCACAGTGCTGGAAGCAGCTTCCAGCGGGTACCATGTGTACCCAGTGCCTGGGTCATTTGAAAGCCTTTAAGATTTTTAGGGCTTTTTTTCCTGACAACTATACATTGGGCCAGGTCTTCATGTGGAGAATAGGTTCACAGCATCGTTGACTGTAGTTAGCAAATGTAACATACGATGCAAGGGCTCACCTGAACTGCTCGTGTCTCCTCTGCTATTCCTCTTGGCTGAGGCAGTGGTCTTGCCTGTATCCCAGCAGGACGCCACTAACCTTGAGAGCAGGTGAGCTATGTTTCAGAACTGGACCCTGTCTACCCTCCGGAGATGGTGCTGGGCTTGGCTTGATGATACTGGTGAGCACCTGCTGGTCCACAGAGAGTATTTGTCACTGGAGTGCAGAATAATGCTCCGTTTTGGGTGCAGTCAGCATCTTCCTTGCCTCCTCAAACCTACTGCTTCCCCTCTCCTAGATTTGTTCATCTTGTCCTAATTAAAAGAAAGAAAGTGAGCAGAGATACGGGGGCGGCTGCAGTCTCTCATGAAGCATGGGTTTTGGTTTTTTTAAAACTTGTTTAAAGAGCTCTACATAATATAGTGGAGGTGACATAATAGGAATCTTGTAGGAACTACAATGGAAGCCCAAAGACATCGCTGTATGAATGCCTAGAACAGAATAGAGATTCATCTCCTTTCTACGGGCTGGTTGGTTTCTTTGAATCTTACGAAATTTTACAGCTAGGATTTAATTCTCATATGAGTTTCTAGGAGACACTTCAGCAAAGATGTAGAAAAGCAATCATTGTCTTCTGAAATGTAAGGATATTTTTGTTAAAGAGCTTATTGCTCTGTTATTGAGAATTTTATTCAAAGTCGCAGAGCGTTCATACGCCACTTGTGTGTGTCTCGGAGGTGGAATTGGATTATCCTTCAAACACGCCAGAGGGTGTCTCTTCTCGCCTGCTAAATCTAGAAATGAGCATTGAAAAGGGGTGTTATGTTGTAATGTATGTAATATTGCATAATTAGGGACAACGATGCCAATGATGGTTGTTTGAAATTTTGTAGTAGCTTTACAGATGTTAACTAAATGAACCTTCAAAACTTCTTTTGAGACAAATCTGTTGTAAGCTGGTGACTTTCAACTGTCCAGGGAAGCACAGATAGACATGTGCGGTATGCCTGGAAAAGAGACCTAAATATTAAAATGAGAGAGCAGACAAGTAACCAGAATGTAATGATCTGGGTTGGCATTTGGAGTGGCCCAGAGGCTCTTAAAGCTGTGCTTCAGAAGTGCCGTGGTGCTGCAGCTCACAGGGCTTTATATTTTATCAGAAAGAAGCTACCCACGATGGTAGTGACCTTTGCAAGCCCGTCTGGGCCGTGGCTCAGCTCAGTACTGACTCAGAGGGAAAGCTGCTGCCTGCACCGCCGCTTCCTGAATCGTAGAAGAGTCTCCAGTGCAAGTAAGAAGAGTTTAAATGGAAGAGTTAAAGCGTCATTTTAACAAGAGGGACTACTCAGGAGCTAGTGCAATTTTATATGAAAAGTTTCCCAACGGATTGAATGGTGACAGCTTCAGGTTAGCTTATAGCAAATGAAACAGCTTATTCTCCTGAGACATCGCTTTGTGCATCCAACGTCGCTCCTCTGTTTGCATGAGGGCAGGACATTTGCAAACGTGGCCCAGGCCTTCGTTGTGGGGCGGCAGTTTGAGGTGACGGAACTGTAGGTGGAGGGATGGAAACTTTTGCAGACTCTGCCCTTGCTCTCCGTTTTGTACTTACTGGATATCACGAGCCTTCCAGGCTGTCAGTCTGGCAGTGTGAAATCCACTTAAAAAACAAAAGTCTACAGGAAGAACCTGACTTCTTTATAGCAGGCAGAGCTCACCCGCTCCTGGGGGTGCATCTCCAGATGAGATCTTTGCTGTCCTTTCTTTGTAGTTCTGCACAGTCGATTTTGTTGCCTTAAATGTGAAGGGCAGGAACGTGCATTTGGTAGTGTGAATATCTTTGCTTATAAATCTTTCCTGCTCAATAGAGGAGGAGGGAAAATCAGTGTTGGCAGCACCACTGATATCACTTCGTTCCTCATGAATCACCATGTAAGCCTTAAAATCTTTACATCAGCTGTGCGCACAGGGCTAGGGCCAGCAGCTAGGTCTTGGGGCATGTCGACTTAGCCCCATCCATGGCACGTTGTGCTGTATAACAGGGAAAAAGTACTCGCACCCTCTGTCCTGCTTTTTCCGTCCACGCAGTGGAGATAGTAACATTCCCCTGAGTCTGCTGAGACAGCGTGGTGGTGAGAAGCACAAGGAGAGCATCTGGGAGGTGATCTGAGCGCGCAGAGCACTAGACACCTGCAAAGTGTGTTGGTTGCTTGAAGTTCTGTATAATCAGACTAAACGAACCTTGAAGGTTTTCTGTTTTTCTTCCTGCTCGTTAAGCTGCAAGTTAATTTGAGTCCAAACAGTGAATTGAAAGTATTCCTACAAGCAAAAAAAAAAAAAGGCAAAAAACCCAGGTATCTTATGTGAGTTAGTTTACTGCATAATGCCCTGCAGAAGGAGAAGTAGGAAATGCTAGACAGGAATAGGAAGTACACCAGTAAAGCAGTAATAGGCTTGTATTTTTAAACATATTTAAATACACACTTCATACAGAAGTGGTGCAATCTCACATGGGGCCAAAAGCTAATGCGGAAGGCTGGTCTGCAGCAGAAAATGCATGTGGTTAAGCCTGCTCTCCTGTGCAGACTGTAGCACAGCCGCATGTTGCACCATCTCACTGAACTGAGCCCGGATATCCAAAAAGGGCAATGAATGCCGGGGCATTTACAATTAGGTGCCTAATTTAAGACACTCTGAACAGATTTTCAGAGTCTGGATACTAGGCGATGTTCTTCAGACATACCCTTAAAAGGTGTCCCTTGTATTTTGAAACAGAGGCATCTGGAAGAACTATTTCTTTTTGAAAACGTGTTCTTGTGCATGTGAAAAGTGGTAGTTTGGCTTGTGGATGCTGTGCTCCTCAGGGGTTAAGGGAATATAAAGGAGCACTTAGGTCTTAGTGGTGGCAGGACTAGCTTTTTCCCAATAAATGCCATCAAAGCCAGCCTACTCTCGAACTCAAGGGCTGTAGCAAGGAAGGCAGAGCTGCTGGGAGTGCCAGCAGTGCGGTGCAGACCTTGGGAAGCTAATTGAGCAGAGAGTCCAACCTGAGAGCCAGTTTGATTTACAGACAGTAGTAAAACATTGACCTTTATCTGAGCTGTATTTGGCATTATCTGCTGCTATACAGCTTTATTTTTCCACCTTCCAGTTAAAACGTATTGGTGGTGTATTACATTAAAATGTAACTTATGACAACTCTATCAAGAAGCCTAGAAAAAAACAAAGATAAGGTGATAAGGTAGTAAAGAAAATCCTCGACCCTTAGAACCTGCATACAGAGACTCCTTAACGATGTTACTAATGTGTGATTATAAGGTAGCTCTCAGGTGAGGGTTGACACTGTGGTCATAGTCAGAACCGTTGTCCTCTGTTTCAGTAGGGAAAAGCAATTGATAGTGTTCATACCGACTCAGTCTTTACCAGACCTGTAATTGATTTATTGTTTTGTCAGTGATGTTGCGGGCAATTTTATACTTACGTTAAAGAAAGTGCTATGAATTTTTTTTCTCTCCATCCTCTCCAAAGCCTATGGGGGCCTTATCCAAAACCCATTAAAGTCTTTGCACTGACATAACAGGCTTGGGATCAGATCTTCAGGGATCCTTAGAGCATTACGTCTGCGGTTTGTTTGTTTTTCATTTCTCTGATCGATAAAGGGGCTGCCAGGGCTCTGCTTGGCAGAAGGCAGCTAACTGGGAGGAAATGTTTGCATTGCAGATGAGGGTGTGGGGGATGGATTTTACACCATTCAGCTCCCAGTCTGCTGTATAGGAGAAGTCTGCTCCTTAATAGGTTCTGTTTCAAATTTTACATCAGGTTAGGCTGATATTTAATTCCTTTCCTTAATCCAAGTCTGTGTGCTGGTTAGTGGGTCAGCGATTGATTATTTGCATGATTATGTATCACCACAGCAGCAGCCCTTTTAAGTAAGTTGCTGATAATTTCACAACAGAAATGTGTCTGTGCTTTGAATTTGTGCCTTGCTCTTCCTTAAAGGGAGGACTTATAAAAAGTATTAGGGAAGTATTAGGGAAGGCCCTCAACATTCAGAAAGCCCTCCTGCAGTCAGAGGGGCTCTGGGGGCCAGCAGTTTCTGGTTAAAAAAAAAAAAGTGTGCCTGTGCTTTCAGAAATGACAAACTGCCCTTAAAACATGTACAGCTACATGCAGGCAAACTCGGTGAATCTGATCACGAATCTGAAATGGAATCAGCAAGGACATATTCAGACCATGTTAAAATACGATAGTTGAAAAAGATTCCCATTGAACAATAGCAAAGTTGATGTAGTAAAATCTCAGGGGTTATGCTGCAGTTTTTGCAAATACCCAATCCCCCCCAGTATGATGAATACCTACCCTATGCATGTTGGAAGAGAGGGCGAAACCCAGTGATGGCTTTGTAGATTATGTATTTTTTGCAGGGATGTGTGTACCTACTGGTGAAGGTGCCTAGACAACCTTCCCGAGCCCGAGTTCTCCTGGCACGGGTACACTGGTATAACACTCGTGATGGTGGAACGTGTTGCTCCAGACAGGCTGGCAGGACTTGGGGTCTGCCACGGAGCTGCACAGAGCAGTGGGAAATCTGGTGCAGGTCCTCTCTTTTTCGGCTCTCCCTCTCCGGCTGGGGAGGGCGGCAGATCTGTGGTAAGCTTCAGGAACTTCTCGGCCACAAAGACGAGCCCCATGTTGTGTCACCCAAGGGTGAGGGAAATGGTCAGTCTGCTACAGGAAGGGCAGGAGGAAGGCAAAGGGTGAAAGGAGCAGGGACCTGGGGTTGGGAGCTGGAGGAGCAGTTTAATTTCATTTCTAATAGTCAATATGGGGCTCCAAAGCATAAAGGTTGGCATTTCGGATACTGCTGGGGAAAGCTCGGTCCCAGGCTATCCACAACTCCTTTTCTGTGCATAGTTGAAAATCATGGAAAAATAACGAACCAAAGCAGTGATTCAAACAAGAAGTCTGGATAAATTTAGCTCAAATATTCTTGGTATGTTTGTGGTCGCTGTGGAAATTACATCACTGCTTGTTTTACTGATCAGAATATCGCTTGGAAAACTGGCATGGCTACCCGAGAAGAGCTCAAAATGAAATCTTTTAAAAGCATGTATGTCTTTGGAATTGCTTCACCTGCAGTTAGCTAGTTTTGGGGTTATTTGTTTTATTCCTATCTTGGTTAAGGAGTATTTTGACTAGAGGTTGTTGCTGCTTAATTGAAAAGCCACAAGGTTTAGAGCTGATACTCTCTGCAGTGTGATTATCTACTTGACGTAAAAATTCTGTCTGGGGAGTAAGATTCAAAAAGAGTGCTGGTAATTGCTGAAGACAAGACCTCCTCCAGAATCTGCCTGCACGTCTTTCTGTCTTGCACATCAAAGAGCCTTTGAAAATGCTTTTATTTTTGCATCAAACAGGAACATACTTTTTTTTTTTTTTGGTAACACTAATGAACAAGATCCCTTTTCAGATCTCAAATGTAGCTTGAAAAACAAAAAAGTCTAGTTCCTTAAGTGGGCTTGTAATCATGGTCACAATTCTCCTATGTTTTGCACCTTGGACATTTCAGACGATGGCAGAGTGGGAATAAAAGCTGTCAAATCAAAGTTATTTGCATGGATTGGACCAGGTTCTCAGATGCAATGGATCAGAGTTCATCATAGGTTGGTGGGAAGGGGATGAAACGTGCCTTGCCTAATTTTGCCGTCTCTACCTTGTAGCAGCCATCTAAAAATGCTGTGGGCTGCAGCGGATTCACAGCATGTACCTTTGTTTGAACATATCATCCTCCCAGGCAGAGTCCTTGTCCTCCCTGCACTGAAATGAATGCTGGTATTCCCAGACATCAGGGAAATATCTCCCCATTCCCCCTCTCTGCAAATGCAGGCACTTCTGCCACTTGTAGGTTTTGTCACAAGTGAGGGAAGTTTTATTTTTTTTGGTAGCCCCCATTAAAGCTTTGGTAGCACATCGCTATGCAGCCTGATTCAGGACCGGCACTGTCTTGGCCAACAGCAGAGGTCTTTTCATCAGGCTTTCTCTTCTGCTCCAGACACAGCTGTTAAGGTAATCTTCCCTCTGAGATATTCTGTCCCGGAAACCAGCATCTTGGAGGATCTGCTCCTACTCGCATGGAAGCTGGTGGAAGTGCTCACATTGATTTCAGTAGGAGCTGGAGTGGAGCCTCACTTTCTCCACTGTTTAGTTTTTTTTTCTTTTCCAGACTATCATATTCATCTCTTTCCTCTGATGCTTTTCCCAGCTCTGCACTTCCCTTAGCTCTGCTGTTGCCAAATTGCCCGTTCAACTCTCTTGATGCCAACCATATCCAATATCTTGATTGCATTTTCTTTTCCTCTGCATGCAACACTTTTACCTAAACTAATCTAGAGTTGTGTTGTCTTGGTGATAAATGAGAAGTGAGAATAGGAAAGAGTAAGGTATTTTATTAGGCTGGCAGACACAGTTAAAGAATCACATCGAACTGTGTCTAACGTACCAAGCTTGGATTTTGCTGCATGGGGTGTTTACCACCTCAAATCTCTTGAAAGGCTTCTTCCCTTAGATGTGTCTGCTTTTTCCTAGATCTCTCAGTTTAATAAAAGATATTCTCTCTTTCTACAAATTTCCCTCACAGTAGCCTGTGAAGCTGTTACCGTCTCATGTGGTACGACTGTTAGTGCTTGGTAGCTGGGTTAACTTCAGCCCATGCGTAACGTGGGAACACAGGCTGTAGAACTGGAAGGAGTATGTGGGTCAGTGTCCTGGTGTCACACTCCTAAACCTTATGCAAGGCCTGTTTTAGGCGAGTTGACTTGTCTGTTGCTTCTGCTTTTTCTAGAAGACTGTTCCAAAGCCTCATTTCTCCAAAGTTTTAAACTTTCTTCTAACTGGCAGCCAAAATGTATTCATACCCTGTACATAAATAGCTCTTCTCCTTCCCTGGTGTCTCCCTCTGGATGTATTTATAGACAGTAGTCCCAACCCTGTCCAGCCTTCATTTTTCCAGGCTCAACAAGCCAAGCTCTTTTCATCTGTGGAATTGTAATTAGACTATCCATTTCTTCAATTTGTCTTCTCCACCTCTTCCAGATTGTTTTAATCTTCCTTGAACATGATAAACTGGAGTTGTGCAAGGTATTTTACATATCTTTTTAATGTTGCTTTCCCTTTTTTACTCCTCTCTGGCCAGCCTTTCCAAAATCTTTGTATGTTTAGGTTCTGTAAGAGACCTGCTGTGCTCCTTGGGGAAAGGAGGAGGGATACTGGTGGCCACACTGGTGACAGAGATACCCAGGACCCCTGCCGTGTGATGGAGGGATGGAGAACTGGGCTTGCTGCTGTGGCCCAAGGGGACCTGATGGAGCGGCTATGAGCTTCATCCTACCGCTTTCATCACCTTTCTCTGAAAGGCCCACTGGGGCTTGTCTGTCCCGGTAGCATCCATGGTGTTTCATGGGGCTGGAGAGATAGATGTTGGCTGCTTCTGTGCTATTATTTTTGACCAGCAGTTGGGTTAGAGTGGTAAATGGGTTTTCCATTTAGGAGGATGTTTACATGTGTTATTAAAGTGAAACATAAGCTCAGGAGCTGCTTTTCTCAACTCAAACAAGGGGTGGAGTTGCTAGACGTGTCTTTGGTGGAGCCAGCAGAGGACTTGGACTCAGAAGAGATCTGGGCAGAGACCTTGGGCCCGTCGTCACCTCACATGCACATAGGGAGTCCCTCCGTGAACTCTTCCAGACGTAGCCTCTCACAGCTGGGGCTAAAAGCATTTCTTCTTTCTACAGCTATCTTTAAATATATGTCTAAGAAGGACGTAGCAGAAGAGGGCTGGCCATGACTTGGTGCTTCCCCAATGTGAATAATTAATGACTTTTTTTTTAGAAGAATGTTGAGCAAATTATTTCTTTGAAAGAGAGAAAACACTGATGCAGAAACCAAAGCCATGAAATTTTATTTTACAAAGTTTCAAATGAAATCCAATGTTGGTTTGGTTTCATGGCTATAATATTTGATTCAGTTGAACAGGAGTGCTCTCACTAGAGACACCTTTCATCATTTGATAATCCTTTCTTTCCAGCTATGCCTGGAAACGAACACAAAGAAGATCCAAAAGTGTAGTCATACTTCTGTGCGCTTAATGTATATCTTCCAATTTAAAATTTAGAAAGCAAGAGTGGCATAGCTGGCCTTGCATGCAAAAGCATATTTCTGAATGATTCAAGCTGTAGGATTGGAACCAAATCACTGAGGCCAAAAGCCAAAAATAGAAACTTTCACTTACAGCTGAGTCATTTGTATTTTCAATGCAGCAATTGGCTCTCTGGCCATTTGGACCTCTCTTGGTTCCCTCAACCTCTTTCCCTTGGGGGTGGAAATTAACACCATCAATGTTCTCTGTGGTCTGGTCTTTGCTGACCCTTTGCACCCCGAAGAGGGCATTACAGGAGGGATGTGGGGCATCCCCCTTCACTGCGAGAGCCAGCCTTTTTCCGTGCTTGCTGGAGATCATCCCCGTCCCGTTCTTTCCCTGCCCAATGGCTAGTAGTGTGTCTACCAGGGATGATGGTGCCTTCATGAGACACTCTGACCACTGAGAAATGTGTTGTGGCCACTGATGCTTTGAGTGCTCCTACAGATCAAAGGGGATGAACATGTGCACGTGAAGCTGCTTAGGCCTGACACATGTACTCAGGGGAGAGAATAAAACCATCACTGTCATCAACAACAGCCCAGTTCATCGTGCTGGTAGACTGGGGATGGTAGGGTTAGCGAAGAGCTGCCTGCTTGTGTTTGGTACCCAGCTGCTTGGTGAAAAGTCAGAAGGAGAAGAGAGAGGAGGAGGAAGAGGCAGCAGCCCCGTGTTTGCTGTTGGCTGCTGCCGCTCGTTCAGGATGTGGAGGTTGTCTTGGTGTTATCTGTTGCAGCTAAGGAAGCTTTATAAACAGAAGGGGTGAAACTAAACATGGGGTGTGGAGCAATGGGTGCTGGTATGCATGGCCGGACGGGGATTTGCGTAGGGTTTATCAGCACACAACAGGCTGGCTGCAGCCCTCGGAGCCCGGGTGGGAGGAAGGGGTGCCGAGGCACGGTGCTGATGAGCTGCCTCCACCCTGACTCTGTGCTGAGGATCGCAGTCCTGCTGCCCCTCTTCCATCAGGTATAGCCCAGGGCATGGACTGGAAGTGGTGCATGCACTTAAAAAACAACTAGTGGGGAGCATCATGTCTAAGGTAGAGCTGTCCTCTTGCAGAGCGCAAGAGAAGAGGCATGTCCCAGGCCATCACATGTAGTAGCCCTTGTTCCTTTTCCCTGGATAGCTGCAGGTATCATTAGTGACACCGAAGCTATCTTGTGCTTTCCAACGTGATTTGCACGCTGACATGATGGGTTTGCTCTGACAGTCATATTCCAGCGTGTAATTCTTTGTGCTCTCTCTAACCTCATTGCCTTGTAATGGCTTTGTGTAGCCACTTTTGTACTTCAGCAAAGTAAGAACAACCAGCTCGGTTTCATTTTAGCTTCTTGGACATTATAAATAATTTCCAGAGTCCAGGGGATCTGGGAGGCGCACACACAAATGCGGGAGCCTGCTCAGATCTGGTAGAGCTTTTCAGCCCCAGCTCAGTGCTGGCTCTGGCAGACAGACAGACAGCTTCACGCAGCCATTCAGGCATGTGTGATACTGCCCGCTAAAGACTGCCGAGTCTCAGTGTTACTAGTGTTTGAGGCTTTTCTGTCCCCTCTTCCCCCATTATCCTGGATGGTGGAGAAACGATTGTGTAAGTGTGGAGCTAAAGCCTTCGGAGGCGTCTGTTTTTTGTAATTCAGTTGGAGCCCCTTAAAAAGGCAGGAGTCCAGAGCATTTTTCCATCTGGGACTTAATATTTTCCTTTCAGGTTTGCATTAGCAAATGCTTTTTTCCTTGCAGGTTAAGAGTGTTTCTAAATAGAAAATTTCCAATGGCTCTGGTGATAATTGGTCACTTTGCATGGCTGTACCTAAAATTGTCAGCGTGCCCTTTACAAGATCCTGTATACTTGCTGGAAAATGTTTAATGCAGATCAGCGCTTTGCGTGCGTGGTACTGGCATGTAAACAATTTAAAAATAATTCCAGATTATGCAATAATAGTGAAAAAGATCCCTTCAGTGCTGGATTTTTGTCTTTGAAGCATTCTTCTGTGTTTCAGACCTGGTCTTTTGTAGGGTTATAAGTTTCCTTTTGGGGCAGTGAGCGTTGATTATAAGCTATGTTGTAGATGCAGGTGTCTTTTGTACTCAATACATCATCTTTTCCACTGCCTTGGCAGGCAGATCTTAATGTAGAGCCACTCCTTTAATTAGCTGAAATAATGGTTGTTTGGGTGAAATGGAACCACAAAAAATAGGCAGAAGAAGTGTGTGGAGGATTCCCACTGTCCTGAGAAGCTGGCATGTCTCACTTGTTGTGAAGAGATATTAATCAGGATCAGAGGGGCATGGCCCAATTCCGGTGTAGTCTCTCCAGTGGGGGTGCTGAATTTCCCAGATAAACCATCTTGTTATCTTTTGGTTGGATTTATCGTAACTTTCTCTCCTTGTCTTCTAACAGGGAGTTTTATAAGTGGTTCTGGCAATTTTTGAATCCTGCTGGGGACATTTTATAGCGGAATTGGTTGAGCCATATGGATTGTGCCTAAATCTGAGAGCAAGGTGAAATAGGTCATAGGCTTCTTGCTGCAGGACCCTCCTTCGCATGGTTCTAGGCCAGGTCCTGGCTACGGGGCCACTTGGACCGAGCGCATGTGGGCAGGCGGGGGGAACAACTTCCCTCCTGGGAACAGACCTTGGTCCATGACTGTAACTTTTAAGAAATGAATTATTGAAATAAATGAATGAAACCTTTTAACTTTTTTAAACAACAAATGAAACCCTGTTTTGAAGTGTCAGCTAATTAGAGAAGGAACACAAAAGGTATCTTTGTTTCATAACGCATTTTTACTGACTTGGGCTGATTTGAAAATTTTTTTTTTTTTTTATTAAAGAACCCAGGGTTTTGGTTTTTCTTCCTGGTTTGGGATGGGAATTATTTTTCAGTATCTCAAAGATTTCCAGAGGACTGAAAAATTCTTCCTACCCACCTACGTGGAAAGTGCAATATAGGACAGATCCATCATCCTTTGAAATCACTGGAGGCTCCCCGTTGGCTGTTGTTCGATTTATTAGTCTGAAGTTTTTCAAAGCAACAGAAGACACATGAGTTTGTTACAGAGACTCAGAAATAACATGGCTTTCCATTAATTTTGCAAATCAGCCTGCCAAAGCTTCCGTAGAGTAGTATTGAAAAATGTTCAGTGACGCTTGTGAGTTTTTAAGAGTTTGGGAGGGTTGGCTTTAAATATTCAGCACATCTTAAACCTCATCTCTGTCCCATTTTTTATTTGCTCTGTGGCAGCGCTCAGTAGTCAAAATGGCACAAGATTAAGCTGGTAAAGGTTAGCTGTAGCCATCTGGTGCTGTTGAGGAATTAATGTCTGAGCTCAGCCCGGAGAGGCGGCCTCCCTGCCCACCCCCATCCCCAGATCCTCTCTGAACCAGAGGCTTGGATTTCGCTGTAATGGGACATGGAGATGAAAATAACTGTCAGGGCTAAAATGTAGTAGTTAATTCAGACAAAGAAGCAGCCAGCCAGCCAAAAGACATTACATCCAGTGGCCGCTTGTGCTGAAGCAGAGATGGGTGGCTAATAGCTTAATTGAGCATCGCTGAATGGGATGCCGTGTTAAAGTCATCATCTTCCCGTCTCTGGAAATACCTGCACACATTATGACAAGGTCAGTAGCAGTTTTGAAGTTTTATTATTGTTGTAATTCTGTTTTGAAGTAAGTTAGCTTCCTGCCCTATTTTATCCTATGTTAAGCATCTCATTTATATCTTTCTCTGCTAAATAAAAATATCCTAGTTAGTTTCCAAAGAACTCCTGCCTTATCAAAGGGACTAGCACTTATAAACTCTGTGAGGTTATGTGTCAGAGAGAGGAATGCAGTGATTTGGGATACAAAGGTAATAATCATCTATACAGTGTCCTGTTTTGTTATGCAGCCGTTTCTTGATTCACAGCACTGACCTGCAAACCCTCAGCTTTTTGCTGATAATGCCATACTGTCAATTTAGAAATTTTAGATTTTTTTTTTCACCT
Source organism: Calonectris borealis (assembly GCF_964195595.1). Lineage (NCBI taxonomy): Eukaryota > Metazoa > Chordata > Aves > Procellariiformes > Procellariidae > Calonectris > Calonectris borealis. Next base: position 4,002,764 of record NC_134322.1, on the reverse strand, counting down.
GCTGTAATAACAAGGCCTGAGACAGGGTGTAACTACATATATCTCTGAAATTCTCATGGTACCCTCTTATTAATAATAAGACTTAATTTTGTTTTGTTTCTCTGAGCTGGGACAGCAGTCTGTAGCACTTTAAAATTTATACTCTTGTAACCTTTGAATGGCAAATAACACTGCTTTTTTATTGATAACCACTGTTTCCATTGGAATATTTTTTAAAAGAAAATTAGTCTTGACCTTAGCTTTTGTAAAAGGCTGTTACTGCAAAGCCAAGCTTAAAGTCTACTTCCAAAGTATAAAACATTGAAATCGAGAGTGGGAAATATTTCCAAAGTCAGTTGCTTTGATACAAGCTGTTAAGTTGTGTGAGGAATAGATGAAGGATGCGTTTTTAACGTCGGCAAATGCCACCTGTTTCCCCCTTACAAACAGCACTTGGTTTGCTTACAATCGTTAGAAAGCAAGCAAAGAAAAGAAGCTGTGGGTCTATGGAGAAGTTAAATAAAGGTGATGCAGAGATGATCTGAATGATAGGGAGTAAATCCCATGACCTTATTTTCATTGACATTCGGACGTCTTAGAGAAATGAACCCAAGCCATACAACCTCAGTTAAAATAGGCTTTATTTATCTGTTTTCCTGCTGAAAGCTCAGAAGAGGGGTGCTGGTTTGGGGCAGTGGTTTTAGAGGAACCTGTGCCAACACAGGAACTCTGTCCAAGATCTGTGTGCAATAAAGCAAAAACTAAAGGAAATCAGAAAGGGTGTGTAAGAGCCTCTGGAGTTTCTAGTAGCCTTTTATTACAGGAATATCCAAGAAGTATTGATAGAATATCATAACTTGCTATGCTGTTTTGCCTGTAGCAATGTGCATTGTCGAACAGTAATGCAGACCCTATTGTGCAAAGTGCAGAAGCCAGTTCCTAAATCCATGTAATCAAAGAATTAAAAGCACTTTGTTACATCCAGGCTTAAATGTTCAGCATGTTGTATGGTCAAGTCCAAAACCAGACGTTCAGTATTATTCAACTTCAGTATTGTTCTTATATCTTGTTCAAGGCTATATGCAAGTGAGGTGACCCTATTATGAAAGCCACGAAGAGCTCAGGTAAAGAGCGTGAGGTTTGTAGGGTTAAAACCATAGGCAGAATTTCTTTGGATTTCAGCCCAGATTTTTGCTAAAAATGGGTGATGCATGTATTGGCAAAACTTTATTCCCAGTCTACATGAATGCCAGTACTGATGATAGTTCAGTCATGCATCTTGTAGAAATAAAACAGTCTTTAGTCAGTAGAATGTAATTTTCCTAATTTTTTTTTCCTACTAGTAAGTATAAATTAAGCTTATAAAACATGCTGCTTCTTATTTTTTATTTGTATTTCAGAAGTCAATATATCATTCACTGAGGAAATGATATATCACTTCACCAGGAAGTTTTCTGTGAATTGGGTAATTTGGTTGGTGAGATGCTTAGCTTTGCAATGGATGGCTTCTGTTTTAGGAACTTAGGAATGGATGGCCCACCTTCTCTCATTTAACCTTTGAAAGCTCAAGTTAACTTTGACAGAATCATGTGAGCACAGCTGTTGGTTGAGGGCAAGCTTTTTTATCACTCTGTATCTCACCAGTTTTGCTCTTTTCAGGCTTGTAATTAGTTCAGTTGCAAGGTCTTTTTTTGCTGAAGACCTTTGGCAGCTTTTTTCCTCAGGTCTTAGGCAGGAGGTCAATTTACTCTGCAGAATGCAATCATAGAAAGAAGTTTTGATGACAGTTATGTAAGAAACTTGAATGTTGAGCAGCATTGTCTTTCTGCCAAGAATATTTAAATATAAATATATTGGTTTCAAACAGTAGAATTGCCTGGGTTTCTTACATTCAGTGAAGCTTTTATTGACTTCTACTTGATGGATGTTCAAATGTTCAAAACCAGGCAGTTTTGGTTAGATCAATAAAAAATTGCCTAAGGCAAGACTAAAATTGAGTTTAAGGACTAAAATTAATATCCTGAAGACTCTGATTAAACTGCCAGCTAACCCTGGGAGCATGTAAAATCTGTGAAGCCAGCTGTTTGTGACCTTCCCATTCCTGGAGTGCCCTCCAGGAGTCTACACCTAAGGCACGTGAGTAGACTGCGGTGGTTGATGGCCAGCCCATGTTCTTCGAACAGTGGTGATGGTAGCAGTGGTTGTAACTGCCATTACGCTACAAAGGACTTAAGATATTTTTAGGGGGCCAAAAATATAAGAGGAATCATGAAACATTAGCCACGTAGTTTCATGAAGTAGTCATTCGGTAAAACACAGAAGCTGTCTTGGGATTAGGGTCTAGCTTGGGGAGTTCCTCCTTCCCTCAATTACAACATTGTGGTCCTTCTTGTGCTCCCTGGTTTGGTGGTTGGGCTCCAACTGATTTGGTAGTCCTCACTGCATGGTGGGGCAGTTCCAGTAGGAGAGGTGGAAAATGCTCCTCTGGTGTGCAGGATGCATTGAGAGGTTGGCTGGAGACCTCTCTAATAGATGAGGAAGTTCTCCCAGATCCCGAACGAATCTCTGACCATGAGATACTTGTACCTCCATCTTCCCCGGCCATGATTTAAAAGAAAAGATGACCCTGCTCAATTCTTTGGCAGAAAGGATGTGCCTTTACATGTGGAATTGGCTGCAGATGTGGGTCTTGAGTGATAGTCCCCAAAATCAGGATTGAAGCTGGAAGGAAGTAAAATTTGTCCCTCCTTTCAGCATTTTTTTTAGGAACCAGATTAAAGTTGCTGTGTTCTGTCAGCCCTGACTTGCAGGGCTTCCTGCTCAGCTTTCCAGCTGTTTTGTATCTCCGATGTGAGGCATTTTTTCCTCCAAGGGGAATTCCAGTGCTTCTCTCTAGGTTCAGGATTTCATCACAGGGCGCTGAGTGCGGGGAGGCTGCGTGTTCCAGTAACTGCAGTGTTTGCTTGGATCGTACTTCTTGACTTTATTTAGTCCAGTTCTGAGTTTTTTAGACTGGAGAACTGTTTTGCTTTGAAGTTCTTTCTTCTGTCACCCTTTAAACAGTTACTTGCCTAAGAATCATTTGCATTTCCTACCTTGGTGTCCATTAAAAAGAGAATTAAACCATATGCAGTATTCTTAGAGATCCCTTACAGGTATGTGGTCTGCTCTAAAAGACTGGACTAAATGCTGGATGAATTTCTTTTCCCATGTACCCCCTAAAACTACAGAATTATGAAGGCACCTATTCACATGAACTCTGAGATGCTGTTTATTATGCTGTAATTTAACACCACCTTCATCTGCCTTGATTTCTGCTGCTTGTCCTTCACACGTTCTGCATCATCTGAGAAAGGTTATTGATGTGGGCACATTTTTAATGGCACGAATCTCTGGAGCCGTCTCCGATGTCTGAGTGATTTGAGCTTCATGTAAATAATTGATGAGAAGTGTTAGTCAGAATCTGTTGGTGATTCAGACTGCATTATTCAAACATATTTACTGACAGTTATAGATTGGTCCAAATTTACTTATTTTTCCAGGCTGCATTAAACCAGGCCCTGCATGACATATGTGTCTCTTTAAAAAAACAAAAATCCTTGTTAACATATGTGAAAATCTGTGGGCTTAAGGGCTTTATTTAACCAGATGCAAATAAGCAATAGTAATTAATAATGTTTTAGCAGCAAAAAGTGAAATGGTCTCTTTTCAAGTGAAAAGTGCTTCTTTTGACTGTCTTGCATGTTGTTCAGGAGTGGACCTGAACATCTTACTCACAATTCAGTGACTTTCCTGCAGCTTTCCCTGTCCTGGTAGTTGGGGGGGGTGGATGAGTGTGAGACTTCATGATTGTCTTTTTATTAGCCACGCACTGCAAGCATCTTCTCTAATGGTTTGCAGCGTTTAATCTTTGACATGTAAAAACTCTTCTGGCTTCTAACAGCATTTAAAAAAAAAAGGTCTAGCCTAGGAGACTCTCCAGGATTGATCAGGGTGATACTGGACACCTTGCATAATCTTCTTTTACTCTATTTTCCCAGAGTAAAAATATTCCCAATTTCTTTGCTTTCATGTTCCTTAGGGTATATAAAGCTCTGGTTGAAAGTGTTGGAGAAGTACAGTGGGGTTTTATTTTAGACTGTTGTCAGGAGGTGAATGAAGAGTGGCTGAAGCAAGGCTAATAATACCAGAATGGCTTTGCAGGTCCTGCAGACTCCTTGCTCCTTCAGAATACTGCAGGTGCCAATCTCATGTCAGCTCTTCTCCTCCCTGGTTCCTGCAGCAGGAGATCGAGTGTGGCAGGCTGCTGCACGTACGTGTCTGTGTGTGTGTGAGCTTTCACATGGTCCTTTGGAAACCACCTCTGGGAGCAATTGGGGAACTCACTGTCCATTGTAGTTTCATGTCCCTGTTGGAGAGTACTTTAACGTGCTATCACTTTCCTTTATCAGGCAACTGCGTGTTGATGTTTTTTCCTCTTTTTTTAATTGTGTGCAGTAAATATTCCACTGAAAATAATTCACCCCCTTTTTTTTGTTGCCAGGATGCATTGACATTGCAGCTGTGCATGAGTAATGAACAGGTACTTCCTCCTGACCCCTCTTTTCTATTTTTACTGCAGGAACTGTGGACATGGGTGGCAAACAGTCCACAGTCGGCGAAGTCTCCGTAATTCAGACACCTGTGACAGAAAGCATTCAGGATGCTTACAAAGCTGGAGACACCAGTAAGGCCCAGGAGTTGATTAAGTTGTCATGTGAGGAGACTGCACTACAAGTGGAAAAGGTAGGATAAGGTTACTACTCTTTCTCAAATTTTATTGGAAAAGAAACCAAAATGCCAAGCTGCTTTCTTCTGTCATTTCTCATGCAGAAAATCAGTTATATATGTTATGCTGGTGCTGCAGGGTCCTAGACATGGCTGGTTGTGTGGGGCACTTCGAGGACATCTGCTCAGGGACAGTATTTGCCCTTGAAAGCCGTGATCAGAAAGATGAGACAGACCACAGGAACAGCGTGTGTAGGAACAGGAAGCTGTGCGAGGAGGGGTGCTGGTGCTGTGGTCCCTAAAACAGGGAAAAAGATTTTTCCCCATATAAAGGAAGCAGTTTGTAGCCTTAGCAAAAAAATGTATTCCCCCATCAGCACAAAGACGGTTAATGGCCCCCTGGGAAGGTTTTGCTGCTTGTGTTTGGAACTGTATCCTCTGCACCACCTTCTGCACTGCTCTGCCTTCACAGCCCTCATTTTGAGCCTGCTTTTTGCACAGAGCTTGTCTTAGTGTTTTGGAAGAGTGCCTGCGTGCCAACTCCAAGCATATTGGCCATCTCCAAAACTGGAAATACTACACCTTGTAGCAGAGCTGTGCAAATATTTTTTCTGTTGGTCCATGAAAAATGGTTTTACACTCACCATTCTGTGCCTTGGGCACTTTTGTGGTAAAACCATACAAAAAACTATAAAGCAAACCCCAACAAATTAATATAATTAATATATCAACAGCAATGATTATAATGGCTGCTAGTGTTTATGACATTCTCAGTTAACCACAGTGACAGTGGGTATGCATTTGCATGGGCACAAATAAATACGTGGCTCTAGAAATGCTCTCTTTCTCTGCCCGCTCCCTTTACAGAGAGTTTATTTTGCTGTGTTTTCTTTACCAGTGCCAGCTTTTAGGTATTGCAGCAGCATATGGAGATCTTCAGGCAGTAAGGTATTTACTGAAGGAAGCATTAGTGGTGTTACCAACAGAACCTAATGATGACAATGCAGCTGTGGTGGCTGCGTATTTTGGACATAAGGACGTTGTGAAAGAGCTGCTGGATTCCTTGCATGGTAAGCCTACTGGGTTGCCTCTGCCTTTCCTCAAGCTTTTCGGTAGCTGTGTGCTATAGCTTCAAGCAAGCATTTTTTTTTTTTTTTTTCCCACATCCCTTGAAAGGGGAGGGACATAGTCGTGGGAAAGTGCGTGGAGGGATCTAATCTCTGCTGTGTTTGAAGAAAACTTCCCCCAAGGGGGAAAAAACACATGCATAAAAATATTCCATGTTTGCAAATTAGAAGTGGAGGAAGATACCATTTAGACAATTCATTCCCATCAGCCCTCACAGCTGGGTAACGTCCCAGACCCCACAGAGAAATTAAGGGATTTTCAGGAAACAGCATCATCCCACTCTGCTGATCCAGCAGACACGGCGTTGCTGGGAGTGAGAGTGCAGCTCATGACTGTCTGGCGAGTAATAGTTTGGGTGCACAGCGGGCAGCATGCTCTATGCTCTCTTGTCAGCGTTTTGATTTGACTATCAGGGGAGTTCCTTATTTAGAATCATCATTATATTTTAGTTACATTTTATTTTGAAAATTATTTTATAGCAGAACAGAGAATTTTTAGACCCAGACACGATTCTTAAGGCAGCTGTGGGGGTGGGAAAGAGCATTACTCTGAGTCAGGACCAGGAACTTGTGTTTGGGTCCCCTGTTGCTCTCTTAGTGTACCGAGGGCATGGCAGCTGCTTCTCACTGGGATCCTCTACGGGTTCAGGGTCCAGCGGTCCTGCGCAGCAGCCAGGCGAATCAGACACTGCAGTAACCGCAACAGCTAAGCTAGGGCTCTGCAATATGTGACCTGAATGTAGCTCTAGCTCATCACTGGAGCTATATACTTGCCAGTGACCTCAATGAGGACGGGAATAACCTGTTGGGAAACCTCCTTATTTGATGTTTTTAAACTGTTAGAGCACTAATAAGCAGAAGAAACGTTCCAGTTTGGGGGATGCAATTAAATGTAATATTTCCTTCAGCCAAAAAGGAGGCTGACAACACTGGTTTTGTAACGTAGTAGCAAAAATTAAATTATATTAATATAATACTCTCAGTAATGAAAAGTGACTTAAGTAGTTTCTGGAAACTTAGCTCAGTTTAGAACTGACCAAATTCCCTTAAACCCTTGCTTCAGGAGGTCAGGGGAGGTGCTCTATACAAACAGCAGCTTTCAGAAGTTTTTGTGCAGGCCTTTCCATTTGTTTCCCTGGGAAGTTACATAGAAACAATCACAGGGCTTAGCAATAAATTGCATGAATTTGCAATTTGGCTAATGCACTGCAGTGATTCTCTCTGGCTCAGTGTGAACTTCTTGTGGCTTACAGCTGAAGTGGAGCCCATTTTTTGGAGCATGAGGGTGAGTGATTTAGTCAAGTTGTTAGGAATGCAAAGAACGATGTAATTTCCACATGGAGAAACTGCAAAAAAAAAAAGTTGACATGTAAACTTGGGCTTGTGGACATTTCTGTAAGCATGTCAAAGGGGATGTGAATTTGTAAAGTAAATGGAGGTGATACTGTGAATCAGGGAAGATTTGAGGCCTATCTTGGATGTTTGGATCTAATCTCTGTTGAATCAGACCTTTTGTCTCTGGATGCAAAGACAGTCCTGGTCATCCCTTGCCACCTCTGCTTGGGATTAGATGTTTAATTTTTCTGCTGGTAGCCTAGCAGGCATCCTCAGAACCTTCCACTGTTGCTAGCTTAAGCATGCTTAGATCAGGGACAGTCAAAAAAGTTCGCCTGCTAGCGGGGTAGGTAATAAAGAACAGTTAAGCAAAGCTGAAAACTTTGTGTCTGACCATCTTGGGGCTCTTCTGTAACACACTCTTGCAGTGCAGTCTGCTCCTTTGTCCTCAGGGGCTTCACCCTATACCCTTTGCATAGCCGTTATTTGTGGATGACTCTTGCACATCACAGCCTGGTGGCATCAGCTAAGTCAAATGCCGTATCTTTTTGGTAGGTCCTAGAACTTGCCAACAACTCCTGAACTGGATGCTGGCCATAGCCTGCCAGCAGGGACATTTGGACATAGTAAAACTCCTAATTCGTGCATACAGTGCTGACCCAGAGAGCTGTGCAGTCAGGAAGAATGAGTTTCCAGTTCTTATACGGTTGCCCCTGTACGCTGCTATAAAGGCAGGTATGTATTTGCATGTTTCAAAACTTTGCTCCTTTTCTGCAATGTCTTTTAAAGAATGGGCTGAGTTGTTCCCATTTAGGAAGTTATCACTGTGGACTGGCTTGCCTGGAATTGTCCTGGATTTCCAGTGGGATAAATTAAAATAAAATTGGCCCTAAATCTTTTGACTTAGCCAAATTTAAGTCAGGGCCTTCTTAAGTTAGATTACTGTAAATAGTGAGAGGCTGAACTTTCCTCTATAACCTCCTAGGGAAAAGACCCTTCAAAAATAGAAACCTTGCAAGTAAAGGCATTATTGTTATGGACACTCTGGCACACATGCTTGATTTAGGCTGAATAATTTACACTTCAAAGCACAGCTGTGTGTATAGTTTAATAAGACAGGGAAAAAAGAGAAAAAAGAGCAAGCTTGGGCCAGTGCTTTTACGTAGTGTCTTTGCTGTCTCAGTTTGACCAAACTAAATCCTATCTCTGGAGGAAACAGTCTTTATACAGTTCAGTTCCCTTTTTGCACACCCCCATGGTTTTTTTCAGAAGTGGTTATTTCCCAGGATTTCTGTTCAACTCCTTGTTGGCTCATTTACATGAGAAGAAGAGAGCAGACAATTTGTCTTTTCTCTAAAGGGAATGAAGATGTAGCCGTGTTTTTATTACGGAATGGAGCTTTCTTCTGTTCTTACATCCTGATGGACAGTCCTGAATGCAGCAAACACCTCCTGAGGAAGTATTTCATTGAGACAAGCCCACTACCAGGTAGTGCTCCAACAAAAACAGTAAGTAGCCATTTATCTGTCTGAAGAGATGTTCTGTTAAAGGAGCATCATGTTAATAATTGGTATTTGTCTTTGCATACCATGTGGCTGGTGATTCTTCTTCTCAACTAAGAGCCTTGTGGTTTGCTACCCATTTAGAGAACAAGCTGTGAAAGTGGCTTTCATGCCAGTGCTGAATTGCAAGGTGTAAAACATGAGGCATCATTGTGCAAGACTATGTGCGGCAGCTTCCACTTGGCAATTTTAACATCAGCGTGTGAACCAGGCATATGCTGTGGAAGGGAAAGATTGACTTTGTGCTCACAGTCTTCCAGAGAAATAAGCACTACCACAGGCTTCCTCTGTGACCCCAGGATAATCGCTTCATTTAGGTTTCTGTTGTGCCTTCTGGGTGAAGGTAATGCCACAAGCTCTGTGCTGTCCTGGAGTGTTAGCACGGCACAGAGCTGAGCGTGTAAACCGTTCTCTTCCCCTGTGTCTGATAGCTCAGATACCTGACGTACAAATAGGCTCATGTGGCTTTTTGTTAACAGGGAGCATGAGTAGAGCAAGCTTACGTCTGCTCAAAATATCTTCCCTACTTCAGACCCTCATTAGTAAAAGATGGCTGGTAGCCTTTACTGTCACTCGCTCGGGACAGATCTGGCTCTCTGGAGCAGCACGGAGAATATCGTGGGTGATCAGATCAGATTAGTTTTAACTGCGCTTGTCCCACAGAAGTGGTTTTTGATGGGGCACAGAGGCCAACAAAAAGCAATTGAAGCCTTTTTAGGTTGGCAAGAACTCTGTTCACTACTTAGCCACTGACAGCCTTTTGACAATTTTGGTAATTCATTTGCATCTCTATTTCTTCCACTTTAAAATGGGGAGATTTAAACTCCTCCATCTCACAGCTGTTGAAGGCTTAATACATGATGATGATGCTTTGAGATCTACATATAAGTGGCATTGTTTTCATGCAGGGTATTATTACATTTCATGATTATCACATATCTTTGTATAACTAGGGTATATTCTTCATTCTCTTAATCTCTATTATCCAAGTCTCCTTTATTCAGAACTGAAAAATGTCTCACGCCCCACTCTTACTGCTTTATAGGGAAGCATGTAGTATTTCGTATTATTTCTTCTGTTATCCAGCAATTTAGTTACCAGGCTTTTTTTGGTTTTCCCCTCAGTATGCAGATTAACCAACACTGAATAGGAGCATCAGAGCCTTGAGCTTTCAACAGTTACAGTTTTCATCAGATCATAAAAGTTGTGCAGTGAAAAATTGTGACGGAAATTTTTCGATCAAGGCTCTGTCTGCGTGAATCCCATTGCTAGTTGATTATCTGTTTGCTCAGCTCGTAACATTGCGGGGTGTTGATTCTGCTTTGGTGTTAAGTAAAAATAAGCAGAGAGGTTTTCATAACGTTACGAACTTCTCCATTCTCTGTTTTCCTGCCAAAATCCTGTCTCACTGGATTCCCGATGATACTGCGAATGTTAGGGACTACAGTCCACATATGTGAGCTTGACTTCATTGGGTTCAATCAGCAAATTTAGAGCCCTCCCTGTGGGATGCTTAGTTTCCTTGTCAGGTAAGCAAAAGGAAGCTAAATCCTAGATGTTTCTGGGGAAGAGTTGATAAAACTACATGCCTTTTAGAAGAAAAGAAAAATCCAACTAACTGGATAATTCAGCCTGAATAAACTTTGGAATAAATGTTTAAATCACAGGGAAGAGGTCTGTTTTCCATGTGAACTTGCTGGCAATATTTAACTTCGCTGCTGTAAAAATGACTCAGCTTTGCTGTTGTCACACCCTGAGCAAAGAAGAGAGCAGTTTTGAAACATCAGCTAATTGCCAGAAGGGCCTGGTTTAAAAAAAAAGAAAAAGAAAAAGTAAAAACCCAAAAATCAGACCCAGAAACTTGACCTTGATTCTTCTAATAGCTGTTTATTTTTAATATGTTTGCTTATTTAATGCTTTCTCTTTGAATTCGTTTTGGCAGACTGGGCCAAATTCAGGAAGGTTTGTCCTAGTTTGTCTGCAGAGCTCAGGTCTCTGGGAAGTGATAGTCACACACCCTGATAATTTTTTAAAACACGACTTCATGGCAGCTGCAAACAAGCTGCCTCGGTGCTCTCTTCGTATCTCGTGAGGTTCACAAATGTAAGTCGTCTTGTGTAAGTGCCGTGATGCATTTTGCACTGGGAGGAAGCAAAAAAGGATTGTGCGGAGACTGCGATGTGTATGGCAGCCAGCTGGATGTCAAAAAGTCTCTCCTCTTGGACAGGGCAGACTGAGCACCGATCATTTCAGAATGAGCCCAAAAGGGTTTGTCCCATCTGTGCTGTCTCTGAGTGAAAACACTGCACAGTTGACCTCCAGTTGATTTCACAGTAGTGAATGCTACCAGCTATGCATAAAATGTGGTTGGAGAGCTCGGTTTAGCTGCCACACCTTCCAGGCAGCCATCGCGCGGTGCGTAGTGCTGCCCTTTCTGAGACAAGAGGAGTTACATCTCATTTTTGTAATATCTGTTTCTCCTTTTTTTTTTTTCTGGCATAAATTTATCCCCACAACAAACCACTATCTTGCTAAAGAGAGGAAGTGCTCCATTTTTACAGGAACAGGTAACAAATGCCAAAAAAAACCCCTGCAGTAAAGTGGTGGGGCACAGATTCCAGACTTCAATACATGTAATCAGCATGGAGATATATGTAACTTTCCAGTGTGTGCAGTGTGAAATATATTTTTTTTTCCCATTACAGACCAGAAAAGAGCTTAAACTGCTGCATTTTCCCTAGGAAATGTTTTGCCAAGAATTTTATACACAAGCATACAAATGTATGGGTATGTGTGTGATCCTCCTCTGATTTCTTTATCCACTGCCTGGCTAATCTCACTTGCATCACCATCAGTAAAGAAATCTCAGCAGTTCCACTCAAGATTCACAGCAGCATTATTGATGGAGGAATTAGATCACTGTCCTCAGAACATCCCGTCTATGGCAAGAGCGAGGTTCTGTCGGGGCATGTCACGTCATTTAGGAGAAATGCACAACAGCCTTTCTTAATCACCTTACCAAAGGATCTCAAATCTAAGTAAATATTTTTGTATTTATAGTTCATCGTTTGCCCAAGAGCAGCGGGGTTTCTTGCTTCTGCACAATTTCCCGTCCCTTGCCTTCTTCAGTGCATCCCCTGACATCACTGCAGTAGAAGGTTTCCATTTAGTTTTCAGGACTCATATTGAGAAATTCTTTCCTTGGCAGGAGACGGGAGCCTACAGAGGTTTTCCTTGCCCTTCTGAAGAGCAGTAAGCTGCCCAGAGTCAGGCTGTGCCCAGGAGCTAACAGCCTCTGAACACCGTCTCGTTTGAGCACAGAGCTCACCAGCCAGTGCCAAATGGAGAAGGATTGAGCTGATCACTGGGCTCTGCGAGTTCAGCATCATAGACCTTTGGCATCAAAGAAACGGGCTTTTCTGGGAAGATAGTGGAGATGATTAAGTATGAGTTGGGGAGGAAATCCCTTCTCTTTGTGGCATTGCTCTCAAGCTTTCTTTCACTTAATTACGTTTTCACCACAGAGTGATGAGCCAAGTAAATCCCTAAGGTAAGTCCACTGACATCAGGTTGCTAGCACCCAGATGAATTTGGTCCACTGTCCCTAAGTCAGATGAAGGGGCTTGGCTGATCCTCCAGTTTGCAGCACTCAGGTAGAAGAGACACTGTCAGTCCTTGGCGCTGGATGGGGAGGAGGACTGAGCGCAAGGCACTTACCGCTGAGATTCAAAAAGCTGCCTAGGAGACGGGGACACCTACCCCGCAGCGTTCATAGCAGGTGTTGAATTTCACAATCTTGTCTGGTTTTAGAAGGCACTATCTGAATTCTGCAGGTATCTTTCTATCACATTAAATACCTTGAGGCTATGGCTCTGCATTTTTGAGGTAAATGATACATAGCAATCTAAATGCAAAATAGAGATGAGTATCAGTCTGAAATGAGAAGCAACAGAAACGCATGGTCCTGCTTGCACCCACTAAAAGCAAGCTGTAGATCTTATTATTACTGCATTGGTTGGTGTACTCAAGGACAAGTACTTTTTTGTATTGTAAAGAGCATCATCTTGAAACAGAGCAGGAACTGAGGGAGGGGATAAGCACCATCAGTTCTTTTTTCTGATTTTTTTCTTTAATTGCAGCTTTGTTGGGCACATTTTAATTAAGCAGGAAGAGAAAAGAGGCAGTTCGAGTCTGCAGTGCATTTTTACTCCTGGGTCCCCTGGGAGAAGGGAAATGTTACTGTCCCATTATATGGACTGGCAAACAGAGTCTTGGTAGCCTGAGACAGTGACTGGTGTCGCACAGGAAATCTGGGGCTCTGGAGACTGAAATCAGGATCTCAACCACAAGAGCCTGCTTTTTCCTGAGAGGAGGAAACCAAACGAGCAAGCCAGCTCTCCAGACCTTCGTTCCCATCACTGCCAGAATTTCAAAGCCCTGTATGGTTATATGTGTCCTCTGTGTGACTGAAGGACCTGTGGATAGCCTTTTGCATGGAATATTTGCCCAGATTTTTGGCTGTAATTCTCAATTTTCCTGCTTCTGTTTGTTTAGGTAAAATACATGAATAGTTCAAGATACTCTGGTCGTGGATGCGTATCTTGGGATGCTCCGTAGCACCTTTCCTACTTTAGATCAAATGCCAAAAGATGTTTAAAAAAAAGCCAGGAAAATTTTCCTTCCCTGTTTTCTTTTCGGGCCATGGTGTGGATCCTATGCATCCACAGCCATTGTGGCGATACCATTGCCAAAGGAGAAAGTGCCAGGATGCCACCACTTCCATCTCGCTGTACTGTTGAAAGTTGACCTGAGCTTCTGGGGTAAATCTCCTCTGGATGACATCTTTGTTGTGTGTCCTGCCCAATGCAGTGTTAGTCTTTGCTGATCATAATATACATAGGATAATAATTAACAGCTTGCGGTATCAATGTTGAGGCCACCTTTGAATGTAATGTCACTGTTTTCCTTGTTGCAGAGTGAAAAGTAACTTTAGTCTTACAACCAGATCTTCATCCCAGACCAATCTACCACCTTGGTAGCATGGGGTCAGTAAAAAGCTGCTTCAGGCACTGCCTGAGATCTCCGTGAAGGGCGTTGCTGTTCCCCTCTGTTGGCAGATGGCAAGCTGTAAAGGGAGAAAGAGGAAAGAGCATGGCCGATCTCCACGGCTTCATTTTTGAGGTTTAGACTCCCTCTGAGCAAGGTCTTTGTGATGGTTACAGGAGATAATTGATGGGTCTGATAGGCTGAGACGAATCCGCCTTTCTGTACCCTGCTGTGTTAGCAGTTCCGTACCCCATATCTTGACAACGATATGGGTAAGCGGGAATTCCCTTCCTTACTAGCAGTTGATTTTTAAGACCATAGACATGTTGTCTGGAACTGTTGCCTAAAAGCTTGGATTTTCCCCTATTTATTCTGATGTAACCCCTCTTCCCCCATTTTGGCTGAGTCACAGCATAGCTTTTGGAAAAAATTGGCATTCCTGGAAAGAAAGGATCAGGACAGACTATGCATTGCCAGCTGAGGTTAGTTGTTAAAATGGCTGATTCTCTGTTAAAACGTTTCTCGTGTATCTAGGCAGACTGTGCTTGTATTATACTTTCAGTAGCTGGATCTTTGTTACACCTTTCTCTTCTAGCCTGAAGAGGCCATTCCTATTAAAAATCTACATGAAGCATGAGTAGTTGGGGATCGGGCCCTTTCTTAACTCTTTCCTAGGCCAGGGGATTTGTGGTATGTGGTTTTGCTAATGCAGAACATGTGATTTTACCCAGCGTTGTTAGGTAGGAGGGTGATGTTTTTGATTCTGTATGAGCAGAAGTCATGGTGTAGATTTAATTGTCCTGACATAAAAAGGCTTTTGCTGGCATCACTGTAAACCACAATATGGTATAAACGACATCAGTAAGAGAATTTCATTGCTGATTAAGCTATATTTCTACCAGGGACAATTTTAACTGATCTAGGATGGAGCTACAGTGATGCTGCCCTCCTTCTCTCCCCAGCCATGCGCTCCTCCCTCCTCTTGTAAGTCGGGTTTTGGTGACCTCGGCTGGGAGCTAAACCAGCTGAAGATTCTTTCTCTAAAATAAAGAGTAATAAGACAGGGTAGTGCCCTGAAAGTGCATCTGAGTAGCCAAAGAGATATCAATACTACCTGAGGATTTTGTTTGTAGTGTAGAGCTGGTTTCCTGCATTATCTGGATTTAGGGATCTGGCTCCTGTTATCAGCTCTTGGGGCAATTCAAGGAAGCAGAAAAAAATAATGAAGTGTCTCAGCACAAATGTGCTCTTCCCCAGTGAGGTTTCCTCATGCTGGGAAGATCTTCCAGTCCCTTAGTATCAGTACCACATCCCTACATCTCTCCTGAAGCGTGGGGTAGCTAGGGATGCAAAAAGGAATCTGACCTGCGTGTTTGTACTCTCTATTACCATAACTCACAACTGATTGCTGTCCAGTGATGTAAACAGCTCTTGAGCTGTTACAGGTGAGAGAAAATTACAGAAAACTACACAGAGAATTTAAAACAGGAGTTTGTAAGCAGGAAGCTGTTAAATATACAGACTTGGAAAATCTAACAGTAAAGCAGAATATGTTTAATGCCAGTGTGAAAGCTTTGCAGTGTAACTCCCATTAGGTACTGTATATTTTGCAGCAGCAGTGGATACTCTGCTTAATCTGATTTCTTGTTGCTGCTGGCTTGCTGTGTTTTATATGGATACCTTGTGGCACGACAGCGAGTGTAGCTTTAGACAAAACAGCTTGTGCTCTCTGCCTTGGTTTCCCCAGTGATACAATGGGCATAATATTTCCATTCATACTTGCAGGGCTGTCCTGAGGCTTCACTAATGAACATTTGAAAAGCGCTATGCCTACACTGAGTTATGACTACTGTCCGTTTCTAAAAAATGCGACTGTTTGTGCTTACCCTTTACTCCATTCTCCTAGACATTTGAACTGTGTGATCTACATTACTTGGCTTCTGAGTCTCAAATAACCATTTGAGATAGACCTTTGTTTCCCTTTTCTTTCTCTCCCTTCCCAAAATATATTCCTTTTAATTTTAAATTTGAGGTTAAAAGTCTCAAGAGCTAAATACTGGGAATTGGAAAGCAAATTAAATTTGCTGTCGGGTCCTTGCTGCCTCCTGGTGGAAAATTGACGATCACTTCATTGAGGCTGTCTTTGGGATGAGCTATGTCAAAACCACTGAGCTTATGAAAACATTTTGGGACTAATACTTTAAAAATGTGTATTTTGGAACATAGATCTCATTGGAATGCAATGAGATGACCTTGAAAATGAAGCCTTAGGTTGTTTACTTGCATTGATGACCGTTATGTGTTCATGTTTTCTTCTGTCTAAGTTGGAACCTGAAATAAGTAGTTATGCCTTTCACAACAACTTCTGTTTTTTTTCCAAAAGAGGATAAAACGACTTCCTCCTCTTACTGTCAAAAGTAGCAGAACATTATCTAGAAAGGAGGCAACTGCCAAAATCATGTCTTTCAGATGCTAAAATGTCTTCCTAAATGATGCTGAGCAAATTTCTAGTGTTTAGAAATGCTTTACAAGAGGGCGTTTGCCTTTCCTTGCCTTTCGCAGATTTTCCTTTGCAAAACCTAAAACTTCTCCGAAATGATTTGGCTGGTTGTTGTCGGAAGGTTTAAGATGGAAGAGCAGTGCCTGGGCATATATTAATTATTCCAGCAACAGGCCTCCTCATAAGAAGTCATTACTACACTCAGCAGATCTGTCCCTGTCCTCTCTACAGATGCACAAGCAATGATCCACAAGCGTTTCAGAGGCGGACTGCTCCACAGAGGTTCCTCTGGACCTGCCTGGCCTCTGTTGGTGTTCAGAGTCCCTTGGAGATCTGAGCAGCGATGCAGACCATCTCCAAGAGACAGACTGGGGTTCGGGCTGTGGAGTCTGGATTTCAGATGGGTTTCCATGATCTGTCCGTATCATGCTGCTAACGTAGGATATGAATGCGTCTTGTGGGGCAGGGAGCCCAGCCCCATGGAAACTCACTGCACATTGTTGGACGGACAAACCGTTAGAGTCTGTCCAGCTCTCGGATGGGGTGCTGGTTTCAGGCAAGGGCAGCTCACCCTTTGTGGGGCACACTGGAGCTGGTTTATAGACAGGCGAACAAGTCCAAGTCCCCTGCTTGCACTTACTCACGGTCTTTGGAGTGCGATCGAGGAGCAGCTATATGGTGGGGACTGCTGATATCCAGGCATGATTTCATCTCTGAGTCAGTTTAATTCCTAGAAGCAGATTGGAAAGTGAGCAAAATGTTTATGGTCTGTGCTCTGACCTGCCAGATTCCCAGTGGTGTAACACAGGCTGAGAGCAATTGGGATTTTGCTAACATGGTTTTCTCTTCTTTCTTGGACACATGCAGGCTTTGTGTGTGAACTGGTCAAACCTCAAACTGCCCTGGGTGGATCTGGACTGGCTGATTGACATCTCCTGTCAGATAACTGAGCTTGATCTCTCTGCCAACTGCCTGGTCTCCCTTCCTTCCGTGATCCCATGGGGCCTGATAAACCTCAGGAAGCTCAGCCTGGCTGACAATCAGCTGACGGAGTTACCCAGCGTACAGTCATCCGATGAAATTATATGTACAAGGTGTGTGCACTGGATGCCTACAGCAAACTGAACCCGTACGGAGAGCAGGTGCAAATGAGTCAGTTGTGCTTGGGTGAAACTGCACAAGTGAAGAGCATATGCAGGAGCTTCTTGGTTTATTTTCTGTCTGCTGTAAGGTTTAACTTAAGATTTGCTCTTTTGCATTCTCGGTGTTTCCAAGTTAGTTGTCAGGACAATTGTAGGGACTTTTATTCCTGTATAGTCTCATATTGCTTCTGCTTTTCTCCAGTTCTGGTGAGCCCCATTCCTCTAAGTCTAAGCCCTGGGCTGACTCAGATTGACATTTGCTGGCTCATATCAATTATCTGATCTGCTGTCTATCCAGACCACTTCTGTCCGCTCCCTGGAAGCGTTAATTTTCTAAATAGGGTTTTTTGCTTTGCCTTGTGAGAGTGCATTCCAGCTACTTTCATTCAGACCTAAAGCTGTCCTGGCAAAATAGATGTCTATGGCAACAGGAGTCTTTGCTAGCGTTTTATTGATGCCTGACTGCTATCTTCTGTACTCACAGGTTACTCGAGGTCGATGTATCCAGCAACAGGCTCTCTACTCTCCCTTCTGGATTCCTACATCTTAAAAACCTTAAAAAACTCATTGCTGCTAAAAATTATATGGAGAAGTTGTTTGACGAGGAAAACAGTACGTACAGTCCAGTGTTACACTCACATTTCAAGGCCTGATTTGTAAAGGGAGAACCCCAAACTTTATTAAGTCATTATAATGATGACTTAAAGCCGGTATTAGCTAGAGATGCTTAGCATCTCTCAATCCTGTGTCCAAAGTACATGAAAAGGCCTGGTTATTTTTTACCGCTCATTAAATCCTTTGGCTTTTATCTAGCAAGTATTCAGCGTCTTGCTGGATCAGACTGCTATCATGCTCACACCTAGTCCACAATGTTCCGTGTTTTCTAGCAACTAATTGGATTGGCTTAAGGAAGCTGCAGGAGTTTGACATCTCTGACAACAGGTTGGTGGAACTTCCAACGGTTTTTCTATACTGCTTCAAGTCCCTAAACATACTGAATGTTTCCAGAAATCAGCTGAAAGTGTTTCCAGATCCCTGGGCCTGCCCCTTGGTAAGTCGAACTGCTCTGACAGAGTCAGAGGCTGAAAAAGCTGTTGAAACAATGCAAAAAATATACTGTGGTGCTTAAAAAGCTGTCAGACGTCTTAGGCTAAAAGGCTCTTCTGTTTCTGTACGAGTGCCCCTGCCTGATTCGGTTTATGGGTCTCAGATCAAGTCTTTCTGAGGTTCTACCCTGTTCCCACCATGTTGATGGCATTGGTGCAAAACTTCTAGAAACATGTCTTATATGGATGTGTTCGTTTTCTCTATAGTTCATATGAGCCGAAGTATTGTTAGGATCATTTTACAGAACACTCAGCCTTCATTCAAAGTTAACTTTGCCCAAACCCATGGCTAACTAGGGATCTATATCCACCTATCACTGTGACTTTATTCCTTATTATTACAGGGATAGCAGGAGAACAGTATACTTCGGTGAAGCGTTTGTTTATGGTTGAAAAGCAAATGGGGATAATTTTCAAAATAACTTTTGAAACTTTTTGCCCACCAAAGAATTTGCCCACCAATTAAGTGAGTGCATCTCCTCAGCAAATCCTATGTGCCTGCATGCACAATAATTTATCTAGATCAAAATATCCAAAGAGATCACCTAGAATGAATTTATTAATGCCTTAAACATGTGACAGCTGATCTACCTCATTATTTAAAGAGATGATTACTACTCTTTGGGTGTTTTTTCTTTTATGTTTTCCAGAAATGTTGTAAAGCATCTAGAAACTCACTGGAATTCCTACCTGACGCGTTGGCTATTTTCTGGAAAAATCACCTCAGAGAAGTGGATTTTTCTGAGAACTCACTAAAAGAAGTTCCACCAGGACTCTTCCAGCTTGAAGTTAGTGTCATTTCTTCCTACTTCACAGTATTTCTCTTAATACCTACTCAGACTTTGAAGTCATAGCAGTGGCTGCCTGGTTCAGGTAGGAGACTACCTGCTATTTTGAGCTGATGAACACAGCAATTATACAGAGCCTCTGAGCAGCCTGTAACCTCCTGAACGTTCAGGCCCTCGTCCAGTGTGATATGGTATCTAGCTTTTGACACAGGTCTTCTGAGAACTCTTTGGATGTCTGTGGTTTTCAGATTTTGGGAGTGCCATTTGGAAGACAACCACGGCACTGTAGCTGCAAGCTCCAACCATTGAAATATAGGTGTACTCAAGTGTGCTCACAAATAGTTGTGTTTTTTCTTAATCTGGCACACCAGTGTTGTGTAATTAAGGATTAGTCTTTCTGTGCTGAAAATAGCATGTTTGAATGCCATAAACAATGCTAGTCGGCATCTCTCTTATCTTTAAGCTTGGGCATATTAAATAATTCTTGCCAGTGGACATCAGAGATCCATAGTTTTACTTCAGAATTCTTCAGAATCTGTGGCTTCGCATGGTTTCGACATGAAACGAAGCAGAACTTGGGGGTTTCCTCCAAGCTTCCCTTCCAGATTGTGAAACTCAGGGTCATGGAGATAGAAACAGAGGTAAATCGTTGTGCAGAAGTTTCATGATTTTCACCACTGGCCTGTGTGGGAAGGATGCAGACGTGATGGTTCATATCCATGTCCAATTTGAACCTCGGGAGTCTACTGCAAATGTGCCTCTTGCTTCTGCCTGGGAGAAGAGTGCTGAGGGTCGTTTGCTCCCTCAGTTGTTTTTAATGATCCCTGCAGATTTGGCTTTGCTTTCTGGTAACCATTTGTTTTCAATTGGCATTTCTCCTGAAATAGAATGAATCCTATGGACTATTGTCTCCAAAACTTGTTTTTTCTGAAAGCATTAAAAATAAGCCCAGTGGGTGGGAGCTACCATGACAGATACTAAACACTAGATGGTGCTTCAAGGGCACATTTCTTTGGGTGCCGCTGCCCAGAGGCTGCAGAAGGATGTGAAGGACCAGTACAGGGCATCAGAGAAGACCTCAGTGCAATTTCTGCTGATGGTCTGTCTTCAAAGTTAGTGAGCTCTGGCTACCTTAAATAATGCCAGTTCTCATCCATATCTCTTCAACCTTACCTTCATAAAAGAAATAAATAGCAGGTATTTTCAGTCCTCCAAGGGCTGGAGTGTGGTGAGCCACTAGAAGGTGAAAGCCCATGCCTGGATCAGCCCTGGCTTGGGCTACTCCTTGGCTGTAGAGTTTGTGTCGGTGAATAAGGGCTGCACTAATGCTCCAGCCCCCTCCAGAAGTAGATGTGGAAAGGGGGAGAAACGGGCAGTAATGTGTTCCCACATGTAATGTAGGAAGCATTATATGTTTCCACATTATTATGTAGGAACAGCAGTGAACTGTCTTCTCCCTGGGAAAAGCTGAAAGCAGAGGAGGCCTGTGACTTGAAAGCATGGCTCTGACCTAGGGTTGTGGGACATGTAGTTTACCACTGGCCTTTGCTTGGTTTGTGGAGGGGTCTTAAGACTAGGACCAGCTCACAGTCGCTAATATGATGTATATACTAGAAATGTGGTGTTAAGAGAAGCAGAGGCCTTCTAAAGGAACCAACTGTACATGCTCCAAGCCATGTCTTAGTTCTCTAGACTAGTTTGCTTCTCTTGAAGAGACCTGACCCTCTCTTGGTGGAAGCATTCAGGTGAGACTCTGGTCAGCTTTTCCACATCACGAGCTGACCGAGGCAGCCTAATCTGGATGCTGCAGTTCCTTCCCTCTGGTATAATCTAATGCACCAGAGCCCTTTCTGCATGCTGCGGCAAGAGGTTTGAAGGAAGTTGTCTGCTGCTGCCATTGTCTCACTTCTGGAGGCAGCAAAAATGGAGAAGTTAGAGATGAGAAAGAAGAGGCAATTGCAAAACAAGGACTGGTGATCTCCAGAATTACAGTCATGAAGAGCCACAGTCAGTTGAAAGTCACTAATTTTCCCCCTACAGAGCAGGCACATAAGCATTGCATACAGTCTCACCAGGCTGTCAGCTCTCCTGGAGAGTGGCCTTTGTCAGCATTTGTGGGGGACATGTAACATGGATACAGTTGACTGAAAATGAAGCACCCCAGCTAGACCACACAGAAAAAAGTTTGTGCTAATTCTGGAACGTGTAGCCTCCCTTTCCTCACACCCCCTGCTCAGGGATATTTCGGGGGAGAAGTTTGAAGCATTGTCATTGAACGGCCCCATGCTGATACTTGGAGAGCGCTCGACACCAGGCGCCAAGGGAGGACTGGGTCTTCCTTCCAGCGGGAGGTTTGAGCCAGTGGAAGACTAATGATGGTAAAAGCATTGGCTGTCAAGACTCGAGTGGCAGGGCGGGTTTTATAGTTTGCACGGTTTTCCAACCCTTTCCTCTAGTGGTTCCCTCTGCGTATCTGCAGTTGTTATATTTCACTTTACCTTCCCCAAGTCCCACCAAGGCCCAGTGCTGCCCCTCTCTTATCACTAGAGGGAGCGTTTTGCATGATAATTGCCATTCCAGCAACTGCTGGTTGTCCATCGCTTCTGTCACATGATGCCTCATATTTTTCCAATCTGAGAAAAGGAGAGGAAGGCCAACAGACGGGCTTCGTGAGACATTGTTAATCCTGCTTGATGAAAAGGGGCATAAACCTTTTATATTACATGGAGCACATAAAACATGTAACACACTTGAAGCTGAAGTCTCTGCTGGTAAAACATGATTTCCATGGGGTATAATTCATTAATACTGCTGTACTTGTGGCACGAGATAATTCAGCTGACATTCTGCTTATCTCAGTTTTCATGGGGGAGACTTGCAGAATAAACCTGGTTGGAAACTCTACCTAGAAGACTGTTTTTCAGTGGAAAATTGGATTTTCAATCAAATGAAAATGATCATTTCAGCCTTGACGTTATTTTTAAGGGCAGATGGAAAAGCATAAACTGCACAAAACTGAATGGGAACTGCATTTTTTTCTTTTATATTTCAGTTAAATTTAAAGGAGAGCTTGTGTTTAACCTTATTCATGGTATTTGCAGCTGAGTCCTATCTGTATGGTGTTAACTGCACAAAGCTTCACTTCTTGTTTTTAAAATTTCTGTCTCTGGTGGGAGGAAAAAAAAAGTAGATAGGTAACTTGTATAAATCTTGGAAAGTTAATATAAATCCTTTCCATTTTAATAGACATGTAGTCACAGAGCAATTAAATATTTTCCTTGTGTGAAATAGTTCACATTTTGCACGTTGATCTCGCGCATATACATCAGGTGTAAGCCCACTCTGCCACTAGCTTGCACACACATGTAAGACTTCTCATCCATATGTGGCATACTGTGTAGGTAAATCATTGTTCTTTTCCATTTGGAAAGGTTTTCTCACTAAAAGTAAAATGTCATCTTATACGGGTTGTTTCCAGTTGAATCTGTCAGCAAGTAGACTAGCGATCTCCCAGAACTAATAGTGGTGTTGCTTCGTGCAGGAAATATACTTGCTGGAGACAAAAAGGAAATGTTTGCATGCTAGGCAGCATGTTCTGATGAATAAGATGTACTTTCTTCGTGTTTCTGTTACTTAATAGCTATGCTAAAAAAACTCTGTGTGTTTGATGGACTCTGTCTTCTAACTCTAGGCTATTCCTCTTTTAGGCTTTGGTGTCCCTGAAGCTGCTGGGAAATCAGATAATTACATTGCCTTCACAAGATAAGTGGAATTGCAAACAACTTAGATCACTGGATCTTTCAAAAAACCAACTTGGGAAGTAAGTGTTTCTTTCAAATTTTGTCTGAGAAAACAAAAGCTGAAGAAATAATACCAAACCCGATCCCTCGTGTGTTACAAAGGGTGTTAGTGGTGAATTAATTACCTGCCTGCATAGAAGGCGTTGATATCCACATACCACGTCTCTAAGTATATTGTGTGCCTGTGACAGTGATGAATTATCCTTTTCTCATTCTTTGGGCGTTTAGCACACTGTATCATTTATTAAGTGGATAGATTACTGATAATGGCAGTTTAATTTCAGAGCATGTAGAAATTTCTTTAACCCAGTGTGTGGTTCATCACTACAAATACTAGCTTGTGGGGAGCATATCTTAACCATAAACCATCTGGCTGGACTGCAGTTGTAGTTAGCATGAGAGTATTGTTTTGGAAAAAATAGAAAATCTTTGTTTTTTAAATGGAAGTGTAACCAGCTGCAAGTTCATGGAGAAGACTGACGTTAATAAGGTCATCCAATAAAAGAGTGATGTTCTTCTATTTAGAAATTACAATAGGGATGTTTAACATAGAGAGTTAAGGTCCCTTATCTTCTCCAGAACTGCATTGAATTGTGTCATACTTCCATCTTCTCATTTGCGTGCCTGTCCAGCAAATTTTCTAGAGTCCTTATGAGTTGCTGTGTCAGTTGCAAAAGACAAATTATTGTTTTTTCAATGTCTCAGTGCATTTCCAGAGTCATTTTTTTGGGTCACCTTGTTGGAGACTCTCTGGTGAAAGCAGGGAATGGCAGCAGGTTCTCCAGCGCTTCTCGTGAAGCTTGTTCAATTTGCTGTTTGACAGCCTACTTAACCTTGACACCCATAAAGCCGGGGGTCAAGTGTTCTCACCCTGGGAGCTGAAAGTGCTGCCTTGCAGAGCTCTGTTGATTTGCCAGAAGAAAACCATTGGGCCTGGACAAGTGTTGGTGGAGTATAGCTCTGTGATTGCACAGCAGGTTTCAATTCCATCTCTCAAAAGCAGACAGGAACCTGTAAGAGCTGTGCTGTGAATCGGGGCCACACTGCACCGTGTAGTGTCCTGGGCATGCAGCTCCAGCACTGTTCTCAACTGCCGCGTCCAAGCTCTTTTCTCCACATGTCACCATTTTGTTTTGCCTGCAGGAGCGACGAGGGATTTAAAACAAAGCGGATTCCCTTTTTCACCACCAAGAGCAGGGTGCGCTGTGGCCCCGAGGCAGGTAAGGTACACGGCAGTGCAAATGTGGGGAAGCAAGTGCTGAGAATGCCAGGTGAGCTGTGAGGCAGCAGGAATCTGTGGAGTTTGGCTGGAGGGAAATCGGTGTGAATTCATCTGCAATTTGAAGTGCAACAGCATTTAAATTAAGAGGAAATATGTTTAGATAAAATGTTTCTAAAGAAATGGTGCAGCTGGTTGGTATCATCAATATAGAAAGATGAGGAATGAGTGAAACCTGTTTCTTTCACTGAGCTTTTTTCCTTTTCATTTTTTTTTAGCCAGAGTACTAACTGGTATGTTGAAGGGAAATTAACCCATAATTACTCTTATTACTCTTAGGATCGTTTCTGTTGCTGAATTTGTAAATTGCATGTTTTCCCCTGTCTCTGTGGTTTGCACCCACAGTTTGGGGCAGAGCAGAAAAGATGTTCTGGATTAGTGCACGTGAAATCCCAGAGAGAACAAAGGAATATCTGAAGATATTTGCACTCCTTTCTGCTCTCTGTGGGATTCATCTGCATTTCTTTTTGTTTGTTTTATTTTAAAGCACTTGGAGAGCTTTCTCATTCTTGGCTGCCTGAAGAATGGCTTGCTCTAAAGCATTTTTTGCAAATCTCAGAGTGGAATAGAGCTGGCGTCTTCGTGACGCACATCTGAGCAGCCCTCAGCTGCTCACGGGAGGGAGAGGCCCTCCTGCAGCAAATGCTTTCCTCAGTTCCCCTGAAAATTGTGCATAATCTCAGGTCAACGTGAATAGGTAAAATTGGTAAATGCACCAAGGACAGCCATAGCTATAGGTTAGGACTGGAGGTCCTACCTCCAGTCTGCTCATCTGGGAGGCAGAGGCTCTACCTGGACCTCCAGGCAAGGCTAATCCTACCTTATTTTTCTGTCCGTGGAAGTAGAGGCTGCTGTGCAGCAAGTCCTGTATCTGCACCCTAAGGAAGAGAAAGGGTTGGTCTGCACTGTTTTGTAAGTAGGAAATGGAAACAGAAATGCTTTGGCATCGGTGAAATCCTGAACACAGAAGAATTGGAAAAGGAGTGAATCTGTGGAGTCTGACATATCCTCAGAGCTTCTCCGTGAAGTGCCACAGCAGCATTTCCCAATGGGGAAAGAAGGGCAGGAGCAGTGGGCAAAGGCAGCTAAAACTAGCTATAAAAGGGAATTGCTGTCCTAATGGAAATTTCTGCAAAACCAGCTGCAAACCCAGCATAACCCCTCTACGTAAAGGAGGAGAGGATGAACTCTGCATTTGAAAAGCCTTGGCACATAATACCCTGGTGCAACTTCGAGCTGCCTGAGGTTGCCTCAGGTTGCGGGAGGGTGCGGAGCAGCCCACCTGGCTGGTGCCACGGTTGAATAGCCACAGAGGCAGAGCAAAGCCAGCTCATCTTTTTCTCTCTGTTCCTCTGCCAAGTATAGCTTGGTGAGACTAGAGGATGTGGGCAAGAATTTAAAGAACATGAAGAGAAAACAGAAGCTGGAGTACATCAGCTGCTCACAGAAGTCTCCTAGCGAGGTGGGGGGCAGGTTTTCATATGATTTTACCAACAAAGCTATTTACTTAAGTCTAGATTATTTAAAAGGAATAATTTATGGATGCTCACTATACTTGATTGATAAATCTCAGAATAACTTCTTGCACACGCATGTGGTGTTGGTGGCGTTTACTCATCCAAAAATATATTTTCAAGATGGGATTTGTTTTAATTTTTCTACAGTTCTTTAAAAGAAAATTTGAGCTCAAGCCAGAGAAATCATAAATAACTCACGAATAAATAATTACAATTCATAAACACCTCGAGTTTGCTTCCAATATAGTACATTCCTTTCCACCTGGGACTCTTTGCTGAATTGAGAGTATTGCTACTATTTTAGGTGTTTGCTCCTACGTGTCCAAGAGGGACCTAAATCTGTCTGTGCCTAGGTGCATACTGAAGGGAACAATGAAAAGTTTAAGTCCAGCGATGAGCCAGAAAGGAAGTGAATTGAATCCATGAATAAGCCTGCTGTTCTCCTAAAATAATCCCAAAGATGTTTTTTTATTTGAAAACTCAAAGGCGGACTGTGACACCCTGCCCACACTAGACAGTCCTGTCACGTATATAAAACACCCCTGCAGACAGTGGCACTCTATCTTACTCCTTTTCTGATCATAGCTCGGGCTTGAAGTGCTGTTAATGTTAGAACTGGGGAATTTTCTCCTGAGGAAACCTCTTCCATTTTCTTTTTTCTTTTTTTTTTCTTTTTCGGTTAAGTCTAATTGCAGTTTCTCAAGTCTTCTCTGTGAGAGAAGAAGATCTTGGTGGAAGCGCAACTGTCCTATCCTTGAGGAAGGGTGTGTCTCAGATCTCAGGGAGTTGCTTTTATTGACCGTGGAGGCAGCAGATGGTGCTGGTTGTGCTTTCCTAATCAGAGACTCAGAATCTGCTTGTCCCTGTGTGGCCTAGTTTTCCTTGACATCAGGATGCTTCTTGGTAGATACATGTGACACTCTTAAGACAGCAACACAATTCATGGCAGCTTTTCATGCCGCTATCCCGGGAGTAATTTGTGGAGTGAAATGATGCTCTTTGGAACCAGCTGAATTTCCCTTTGTTTGAACCTCTCCAGCAGCAGCAACTCAGCCATGCCGTTGTTGCTATTATTGCTTGGGTTACGCTAGTTGCTGCTCAGACCTGTAGGAAGTCTGAAGTGCCCTGAGACCTTGCAGTCTAAAACAGAACAGAAGGGCAAATGTGAGCAGTGTTTTAGAGGCAACATAGGTTAGCAGTCTGTCAGCTGCAGTTTGGGTTTTCTTCTTTGTTGTTATTGACTTTGATTCACCATAAATTGCTCCAGGATGCAACGTGGGGGCCTGAACATAAATTCTGACTGGCTTCTGGCTTTTCTCAGGCAACATGGAAAAAACATGTTGAGAACCACTTATGCCCTTGGTATGCCCTTTCACTGCCAGCTGTTAGGCTGGAATAGGGGCAGTTCACAAGGTATTACCAGCTATTCAACAGCAAGAAATATAATGCTACTCGTTCTCTGATATATAGTCATCTTGGCAGGCCTGGAGTTCCTCCCTCAGCGCTCCAGAAGTCCGAGAGACTGTCACCTTCAAACGTGCACATCACCATGGTTTTAAAAAATTGAGATGCGAGCATTGATGTTTGATTGCCATTGAAGGCCGTTTGCTTTTCTGCTGTTGCTTCATGGTGGTTCCTGCCAAAGAACATGACCTCATGTCCTGCCTACAAAGTTAAGGTGAAGGCTTTTGGTTCAGAGCCTTGGAGCCTGTTTTTTTAAAGGTGCAATTTGTTTCCTGTCTTGTTCCAGGTCCTTTTTTGGAGTTTCCAGCATTTCTGAGTGATTCTCTGGAAGTCCTTTATCTGAACGACAATCAGCTGGACTCTGTCCCGCAGTCCGTTTGCCTTCTGAAAGGTTTAACAGAACTTTATTTAGGAAAGTAAGTCCGTGTCCTGGAAAAGCTATGCAGTATTATTTCCATGTTGTTTTAGTGACCAGTCATCTGGAGCCCCACCCCAGATGTCCAGTGCTTTTGAAGTCAAAAAGCTGGAAATAGTCAGTCCCTTGTTAGAACTGTGCCCATCATTTGCTTTAGATAAGGAGGCGGCCAGCCTTTTGAATTAGGGAAGATGATCTAATGCTTTGAACACAGGCCTGGGAATCTAACGTGCCTCTAGTTCATTCTGGCTTTTTGCTGTCAGCTTCTATAGCGTTAGAGTCAGTAACTCATCATTTTTGCCTTTGTTTCCTCAACTATCCAGTAAAGATGATTCCACTTGTCTGCCTCAGAGGATGAATTGAGGATATACATCACTTTTAGGATGGAAATTACTATTAAAGTGCTGAGTAGTCTTATTAAAATGTTAATGGAAGATTTCTGCAAGGAGAGAATAGTGTAATCTGAGAGTCCGTGAGAGCAGCTACTTACACACAAAGCCTGGTTGTTGGTAGATTTATTTGTTTTTGTACAGTAACCCTGGTATCCGAGAGCTTCCTCCAGAACTTGGACAGCTGGCTAATCTCTGGCAGCTGGATATCGAGGAACTAAGTATCAGTAACATTCCTGCAGAGATCAGGAAAGAGGGTAAGGCTGATCCTGTGTCTTCTTTATTAAATTGACTGAACATATAATGAAAATTGCTTCCTTTTAGTGGTCCTGAATGGGAACAGACAGTGTGCGCCCAAGCCCTTGTTGCGGTTAACTAGAATTGCATAGGGAAACCTCCTAAAAATTTGCAAATTTGATAGTCAGTGCTAAGCTGTGGCTATACGATCAATTTAAGATAGATCACATGTTAAAATGATGACTTATAAATGTCATATTTCATTTGCAATATGCATGCCGGATAAATTCCAGGGCTTGCTTCCTGAATGTGTATATTTTAGGGTATTTAGACGGTCTTTCTGAAGACTGAAGTGTTTAGGACCAGCAGTCGCAGTCGCATTGAAGTGACTTTATTGTAAACTGCTAAGTTTTTGGATCTGTTACAATACTGTCTTCTTTTTTGTGTGTTTTAATAAGAAAATCCTGTGGGAACAAAGTTATTAGGAATTATTCCTTCTCCAGCACACTGTTGAAGCCTAAATCTAATTTTAACTGGAAACATAAAAGTAGAAGGAAAAACTGAGTATTTTCCAATACTAAATTAGTATTTTATGTTTCCTTTGAGCTTCTGAAGCATACGAGTCACAGCATTTGTTTCTTCAATGTACTCCATTGTAGAGTCTCAGAGCAGTGACCTTTTTCTGGGGTCTCTGTCTCAGGTTTGTCCACTGGAGGTTTCTTTGTTTATTCTCTGGGTTGTCTCAGCCCACAGCGAAACTGCAGGGAAAATATTAATTCAGCTGATGTGTCTGCAGCAGTAGGTTTTGTGCAGTCCTGCTGTACATATGTACATTTGTAACTGCTAACCACAGATAAAGCCTGTTCACTTCCCCCCATAGGCCCTAAAACAGTGCTGGCATACTTACGAGCACAGCTGCGCAAAGCAGAAAAGTGTAAGCTGATGAAGATGATCATCATCGGTCCTCCACGACAGGGAAAGTCAACGCTGATCGAGATCCTACAAACAGGAAAAGTCCCTCAGATGATGCACAGCGATGCCACCATACGTACAACAAAGTGGGAGCTCCCCAAGCCAGTGGGACACAAGGCAAAGGTGAAAAACAATCGAAGATTCTTAGCCCCAGTGGGATGTTTGAGCCCCGCAGTGTCCCTTTCGGGCTAAAATTGCCTGTCCTTTTACAAAGAACGGTTTCCATTACCTGTGAGGCAGACCTCGCAAATGACGTGGTTTTAGACCCATAACCATTCCTGTGTTTCATTTCCAGTTGGTACTAGAGGACAGTTCTGTTCTCCTGAGTACTCAACTTTGTATCCTAAAGAGAGCGAGCCATTCTGGCTCTCCCAGCTCGGGTGGGTTTTGGACACTGATTCTGAGAGAATGTTTTAAATCAGCTTCTCTAAAGCAGATTGTCCTTTCATTTGGGGTGAGAAAATGGGACATCAGTACCTAAAGCTGGACTCCCTTGATATCAGAACTGTCCTGGTGGGGAACGTGGGTGGAAGGTAGGATGCCTGACCTCTGATGTGATCCAGGGATGTCTAAGGCATACCTTACACACCCCAATCTCAGTTGGCTCATTCAGGGAATGTGTCAACCCATACTGAACTCATTTGGACAGCATTGAATTCATTCAAGCATTTGTAGGTGGCCCTGTCCACCGCCTGCGTAGTAACACAGGGATTAGAGCATGCAGAATTGGTCCTGAGGTCTTGTCAGAGCTGAGGGTGTGCATATGCGTGGCTCTCCCTTCCCGGATGAGAGCCGTGACCACCAGACTGTTTTGGAAGGGGTGGAGGAGCCTGCTGAGTTCAGCTATTCTACAGTGAAGAGTGCCAGGCCAGAGACAGAAAGAAAAAGAGCAAGCACAGCCTGACTCTTTAAAGAGAAGACTTTGGTGGGAGAAGGGATTTGTGCATTTTGTGTTGAAGAGCAATTGAATAAAATAAAAACCTAGACAGCATCAGAGACCTGGAGTGGGATCAATATGCTGAACGGGCGTTTGTTCCTACCTCTGAGTCTCTGTCTCTCCATACAAGCACCCACAGCTGAAGGTCTTTTGGATGAACAAAGCAGTCCTGGTGCTAGTTAGGGCGTGGTTTAAACAATATGGAAGTTCTTCCAACTGTTTCTGAGAGACTTCAAACTGAGACTATGCTAGGAGATCAGAGCCCTACCGAGATCCTTAGCTCCTTGCTGAAATCTCGTAGGGTACCTTGTCATGTGGGATCAGTCAGTACTTGGACCTGGACCAGGAAACAGAGCCCACTCGGTGTTACATGATGCTCTGAGGATGGTGGCTGGAGCAGGGTTTGGTTTCCTGCTCAGTCACAGGCAGGGCCAAGTGATTTAGGGACAGAGCCTCCAAGGTATGTGGGTGCTTCCCGCTGCAGCTGGGAGCCTGAATACCATTTAAGCGGAGAGCCACGCTCCCTCTTAGTGCTGTTGTGGGGCTGCATGGAGGAATGGATGCTGAGATACTTGGAAGAGAGACAGAGCTAGAGAAGCCCCCATTCACACATTCCCCTGAAAATCAGTGAGTCTGATTTACAGTAGCTGTAATTCTGGCCCATCTCTGGTGTGACACACGCGTCAGAAGCCTCTGAGCAACGTGCAGGAGGTGTTTATGAAAGGCTTGAGAAGTTTCCCATCTCCTGAGCATCTATATTCTGTTTGGCTCAGTTAGGGCTGAGCTCAGTGGAAGTGATTTCAGCAGGGGGTTTCCTGTTCCCCATAGCAGTGGCAGATAAGGAGCTTCAACAGTCCTGTCAAGTGTGGCACAGACAAGGATGAAACAGTTTCTATTCAAGATGCAGTGAAATACAGGGCTCAGAATGAGACCCTTGTTTGTACTGGAGAATCCACAGCATTAACTGGAGATTTACCAGCATCAAGGGCACCTCTATCGTTTTAGCAGCAAGTAATTAGTCTTGATTTCCTGTGGGGAAGTGGTAGCCATGCTTAACAATTGCTTGTTGATTTTTCTTTCCTGGAGGCACAATTACGACATTGAAACCCTTCTTGTGTCATACATTATGCAGGCGTAGGTTTATACTTCAGCTATTATCTCCCTGTGATTTACTGCAACCGTTTGATTTGAACACTTCTCTTTGTCTAAGTAGGTTGATTCAGTGGAGTTCAATGTCTGGGATATCGGAGGCCCAGCAAGCATGTCTACAGTCAATCAGTGTTTCTTCACAGACAAAGCATTGTACATAGTGGTATGGAACTTGGCACTGGGGGAAGAAGCTGTGGCAAACTTACAGTTCTGGTTGCTGAACATTGAGGTAAGAAGTCACTGGTGGACTCTGGGGTATCTATTTATCAAGTAGTAGTTCAGCACACAGATATGTGATATTACAGATTCTTTTTGGTCTGCTTTTAAGAACTCCGCAAGCTATGAATTTTGCATAGCTTTTGGAATTAATTTTCCATTACGCTGTAGGCGTATTGCTATATTTAATGGTTTAAATTTATCATTTGCTTTGTTCTCCCTCACACACATCAGAGAATGAAACAAAAGCTGATTTATAAACCCTTGCTAAGTGAGGCTGAACATACTTATTTTGGAATTAGTGTTTGACCACACTGTGCTCCAAGGGGGATTTGAAGCATTTTCTTTCTTGTGTGCACATTAGTCTTGAGGTTATATTTTTAACACTTTAGATTCAGGTAAGCTAGAGAGTATCTCCCGGACAGCTCTCAGCTGAGACTTAGAGCTGCAGTGAGTTCATTGGTGTTGATTAATTTTTATAACACCATGTTCATTATTTTTTTTTTAAATGGGTTCTAAGCTAGTGTCTCTCAAAAAAGAATCATCTTGATGTTACAAAAGTATTGGCTTAATGGTCAGCAGCAATCAAAAACCCAAACTAGGTAACAAAGCCGAAAGCATAATTACGATATTTCAAAAATGTATGATGTGCCTGTGTGCTTAATACATCCCAGCAAGCACATGGTAGCATCAGAAAAGATACAGAGAAAGATGAACATGATGGTTAAAAGTGTGGAAAAGTTTCTGAGTGCACAGTAATTAAATAGATTAGGCCTCTTCAGCTTGGGAAAGGCAAATAAGGAGGGCTGCATGTAGACTTACCAGGGGTAAGGAGAAAACCACAAGGGAGTCTTTGTTCATGATCTTTTACAATAGGAGAATTAGGAGAGATCAAATGAAATAATGAGATGGAAGCTTTGAAACAAGCAATAGAAAGTATCCTAAACACAACAGATAGCTAACCTGTGGAATTTATTGGAACTACAATGTGCTGTGGGTGTCAGAAGTTGAAAAAACAGACTGGGGGAAGAAAAATCAAGTGCTATTAATTCAGAGATACCGTCTCATGCTCTCAGGAAGTTGGTGAGCTGCAGGCTACTGGATACTGGGAGAATACACGGGGGAAAATCTCTATATGCTTACCCTGTGCCTATAGTCCTCATTAGCCTCCAGGCAGAATATTGGGCCAAGTGGGCCCTTTGGTCTGACTTGGTACAGCCATCACTCCGGTGTCCGCACAGGGTTCGAGTTTGGTGTCATTCAGGTTTGAGATTTCAGTGGGCAAAGCAGAGAGAAATGGATTGACTGCAAATAAGCATATATTTCCGCATCTAAATTTCCCGCTGTGGTCAAAGTCATTTGGATCGGCAGGCTGATCCCTGCTTCAGCCTGTGCAATCCCATCGTATTTGGCAGCGTGTTCCCTGAAATCAGACTACGTTCCAGTCCTGTAATAGAATCATGAAAAGGTTGGAAGAAACCACGAGATCATCTCATCCATTCCTTTGCATTGATTCAGGATTAAGTAGATTCAGACATTTCTAGCAGTTTATCTCACCTCTCCGTATACCTCCAGTGAAAAAGTTTGTATAACTTCCCTGGGTATCCATTCTGGAGTGTAACTGGCCTTTTTCAGGATATCAAAGTTAGATCTTCTAGCTCCAGGTTAAGCTAACTTCTTTTCCTTTGTCTGGGCAGACATAGTTCCCGTCATTTAGCTGACTCGTAGCAACTTAATACCACATGGCAACTCCCTTTATGTTAAGCCCTGAGGTAATAAACCCAAACTGACAGTTTCCTGCTCTGCAGTAGCAGATAATTAAGCCATATTCTGCAGGAGAACTTCTGTAATACCCAGATCACTTGTTGCCATTGTCAAGCTGCCACGACAGGTTGCCTCTATTTTATATATATATTCCATTTTATTAATGTATATGACTACCTCCTCTTAAATATTATACTTTTCACATGTCCTCACTGAATTTACCACAATGTAATCTGGATGAGATCATTGTCAGTGTTTTCTGCTACAGGCCAAAGCTCCGAATTCAGCAGTGTTAGTGGTTGGAACACACCTTGATTTAATTGAAACTAAATTCCGCGTTGAGAGGATAGCAACTCTGAGGGCATATGTCTTGGCTCTCTGTCGGTCTCCCTCTGGATCCAGAGCAACCGGCTTCCCAGATATCACATTCAAGCACCTACAGTAAGTACTTCTGTCTTTATGAAGCTCAGTCACTCTATTTTGTGTCACTTTAAACAATTTCGTAATAGTTGATCTCCTTGGCAACGGAACTGATTTAAAGACTCGTCAGCATTGCATTTCATCTATTTTTGACTGAGATAATATAGTATAATCAGAGAAGTTCAGTGTTGCTAAGAGGTCTGATCATGGGTCTGAGAGCTGGAAGCTGCAAAGTCATGACCTTGGCCAGCCTGTTTTAGCACTCCTGCTCCGCTCAGGTTTCTCACCATTAAATGGTGATACAGTTTATTAGTCACAAGGAGAGAAGGTACAGATTGAGTAATTAATGCTGCAAACCTTGAGAGCATGACTGTTACAGGGTGGGTGCTATGGGCTTTGTTAAGGGAAGACTGCATGGGAACCTCTTGCTACCTGTCGCGAGAACGCAGCTCACGTGGCAGTGTTGGCAGGGCGAGGAGCGGGTCAGCCCCCTGAGCCCCCAGCAGTCCAAACCTGCGCCATCCAAGTTCTCCGGTGTGATAAAGGAGGGGTGGTGCTGTCTGGAAGATCGGTGTCAGGCAGGCCATGGAGTCTGACGCCGCTCTCTCCCTTCGGCTGACGGAGAATGCCCGTGGGGAGAGGAGGCTTCTCTGGCTGGGAAGGAAGCAGGTCCGTCAGCCAAGGGAGTGCACAGCACGGGGGGACTGTGGACGCAGCAGGCTGGTACCAAACAGTGTGAAATCGCCAACGCCTGGGGCAAGAGCAGGTGGCGGCTGGCAAGTAAAGAAGGGCACTGCAGTGTCCCCAGCGCTTTGCATCTGCTGCCTGGCAAAGTCATCAGGAGACCTCCCACACTGTTCTGCAGACACAAGCGCTGCCTCGGGCGTCCCAGCTGGCTCTTTCCCGTTAGGAGGAGTACCAGGGACCCAGTGTGAGGCACAGAGACTCAGAGTGAGAAGGAGAAATCTTTGTGCTTCGGTCTCCTCAAGCCTCTTTTCCCATCACCAGAGAGCATCCTACCGTGATCTCAATCATTCTTTCTTAAGGGGACTTTCTTTCACCCTGCCCCACATCCCGCACATTCCCCTTCTTCACCTTCCTTTCCCCTTGCATTTCCTTCCAGTCACAGTTGTGCCTGACTTCCTACCTCCTCCCTCCCTCCCGTGCCTCTCCTTCACACCCCAACGTCCACCTGGATGGGGCTCCTCTGAGCAGTGTTCCAGGCATCTGGAGGAGAGTGAGGATTGTGTGTTGTGAAAGCCTGGCTGCTTTTATCCGTGCACACTTCCCAGTGCTGCTGACGGCTGAGGTTTAAGATAAAGCGTATTGCTTTAGAAAAGGATTTTCTGTCTGCCACAGGAACATGTGTAGGATCAGTTAGAAAGACCCTTTGTTGGGGAAAGTGGAAAAGAACCATTCTTACCCAGCCCACAAAAAGACCAAAAATAGTAGGAGCTGGAGAGAGCAGGTTTTTAGCTGTTAAAGAGATGATGAAGGCCAGCTTTTAGGATCTAAGCATCAATTCCCAGATCACAGGATCCAGCTGAGCAAGGGCCGGAATGAGGGTGGGAAAAGGTGTCTGGTAGTCATCATCATGCCTCTTTGATCTGAGGCGGGGAGAGCTGGACTCGTCTCCAGCGATCGCCGGAGCACAATGTTTTCCTCCTTCCTGCAGTCCCTTCCAGGATGTGTGCAGCACTGAAGGGAAAAAAGGTGATGACTTTGGTCAGTCTGCCAGGGAAGACCCCAGAGATCACGGTGCGTAGGGGATAGAAGAGCAGTGCACAGTGAATGAAGCCGGCAGAGCAGAGGTTGGCCTAATACATCCTTTCCAGGCTTCTTCGTATTTTTTCTCCAAAGCTAAAAATGCTCATTGACAGCCTTCCTCCCATTCGTCTGACATGGGAAATTTAAAGTCACTGATAAGAGAAAGTGAGCCTGGAAAGGAAGCCAGTGTGCTGATAAGGTTTGATAATCTTGACCCTTGCATGACTTTTGCAGTGAGCTCTCATGTAAGACTCTGGAAGGCCTCGATGGACTCCGACAGCTGATTTTTCATGTCACTTGCAACATGAAGGATGTCGGCAGCTCAATTTGCTCACAGAAACTTGCAGGGAGATTGGTGAGAACTGTGCTTTCTAGTGGTGATCCTTACCAAAGGGGGGCTTTTTTTGAGCTTGGTTTGGGACTGGGAGGGGAACTTTAGGAGTTATTGCTGATGCAGGAGATGTGAAGTATATAAGATGGCTATCTGGCTTTGGGAAAAGACAGCACTATAAGATCCCTGTAAAGGGGAGATGGCTTAGACGGTTCATCTCCAGCGGAGTGATTGCTGTCTGATACTGATCCTGCTATTTTTCTCGTCTGGCTTGCAGATACCAAGAAGTTACCTTAGCCTTCAAGAAGCTGTCCTTGCAGAACAGTATAGAAGAAGTCAGAACGATGATGTACAGTATTTAACAGACAGACAAATAGAACTGATCATTGAGCAAACCCCTGGAAATGATATCAAAGACTACGAAGACTTGCAAACTGGTAGGTCAGAGCAGACCAGTAATTTCTTGGAAATCAATATGTGTGACCAATTGAAATGTTCCATGAACAAAAAAGGCGGGGAGGGAAAAACCCACCAGATAATTGCTATGCAAAAAAACAGTTACAGAGTGCTCTACACCTGTGTAGAGGTCACTTTGGAAATTGGTGAGATATAAAATTAGTAATGGGGCTTTGGGGAGAGGGCTGGGAAGTTTCTAGGATGGTCTGAGGCTACTGAATTTTTTTTTTTTTTTACAAGCTTTGTCTGATTTTGTTTCTGCTTTGTGAAGAATGAGGGTTGCCATAGTTTCAAGGCTGTCTTCTCCGTAGGGCCCCAGTCTTGTGATCTCTACAGAGGCCTTGCTCCGCAGGAGCCAGGGAGAGCCCTTCTCTGTGAGGATGGCAGGAGGAGGGTAAAGGGGAGGTGGGATGGGAACATAAATACTGACTGTAAAGTGGTGAGATGCGGGTTTTACAAGTGGAGTGCCAGATAGCAGCACTCCTCAGATAAATGGTATTCTCTTGGCTTGGCTACGTGTTGCCTGTATCTGGTATGCATAAAACTGCACAGACTGCCTCATAATCTTATTCATCTGCACTGTGGTGTCCTAATGCTGGTCTATTGATAATCTACAATTCTTCATTTTTATTTTTTGCAGCAATTAATTTTCTCATAGAAACGGGTACACTACTGCACTTCCCAGACACAAGCCATGGCCTGAGAAACCTCTATTTCCTTGACCCTGTCTGGCTCTCCGAGTGTCTACAGAGGATTTTCAACATCAAGAGCTCCAAGTCTGTAGCTAAGAATGGAGTCATCAGAGCAGAGGATCTCAGGATGCTGCTGGTTGGGACGGGCTTCACTGAACAAACCGAAGAGCAGTACTTCCAGTTCTTGGCCAAGTTTGAAATTGCACTGCCTGTGGCCAATAACAGGTATGTTGATATTTAGAGAGGCTTAGCCAGGCTGGAGAAAAATGGCCATTTAATCAGGCCTTGTCACTATAAGGGGTTGTCTTGACAAGGATCTTGCTGTGGGAAAATATTTCACTGCGTTAAACAGTGTAATGGAAGGCACCCATCCCTTGGGCTGTGTTTCCTGGTATGAGCACCCTTTGGTCCAAAGAAGCTAGTTTGAACACCTTCCAAAGCAGGTCTTTGTCCACTCGGTGCACTGAGGCTGGTGACAGGCTCAGCCACCAGCACGGAGGGGCAGTGACGCTGCCAGGGATGTGGCGATGAGCAGGTGGAAGCTGTAAGCGCTCAGCCGGCACAGCTGCAGCTGAGAGAGGATGTGAGGCTCGTGGCTGCCGGGCCTGAAATATAGATGGGCTGGAGTCATCTGTTTCCAGTGGAAGATCCTCCAGAGTATGGCAGAAAACTTTGGGTGATCAATAATTATGTCAGCCCTGAAAGTGGTAGTATTTTATTTCTAGTGAAATCAGGAAAGTGTAGCTTCAGTAGCAATGTGATTTTCTTAGTTTTTAGCCTCAATAGGTGTTGATCAATAGTTTTTCTAGAAATGGTCTAGGAAACCTCATTCTCTTTAAATGTTAATGAGTCCTCCTCCCCCCTGCCCCCCGATCTCTTTTCCTCTGGGCAGAGTTCCCTGCTATTTTTCTCTCTCCCATCTGCTTGGCGACAGCCTGTTGTTGCGTTAACGGTGAAACCATAGTTGTATTGCACTTTTGATGTGGCATTTGCATTTCACTTCCTTGCCCTTCCAGGACAGCACGGCTGCATTGCCCTGAGCCTCTCGGGAGCTCTGAATGCCAGCACAAGTGCAGCATTCTCTGTGCTGTCATTATGCCTGTCACTTATCCAGTCCCGGATGCCAACAAATTTTCTCAGGCTTAACACAGATAAAGCAGCAATGTTTCTGCTTAGTCCAAAATGCCTTTTGGACTCCTTGTCGCTATCTGCCATTTTTCTCCAAGGCAATTACATTGTCTGTGCCTCGAGAACAAGGAAACTGCTTTTTCATGGCCTGCCCAATCTTTTTTAGAGCGATCCAAGCCACATTAGCAGAATATTCTTCCCACTGACGGACTGCAGCTATAGCAGGTTGGATTAATTTAATGTACTAGCCAGACACAGAGCAGTTATTTGTTACTGTGCTTCTGCAATTATTGTCTAGATTGCCAGATAGGGTTTCTGTGCAGTCAGTAGAGAAAGCAGCTGCCAGTTTCTGTTCTGAAAGGGTGGATGTGGGCATGTTTCACATATTTTCAAAATTTGCATTGGCTGTTGTTCAAGAGCATCGAATCACCATCTGTATTATAATCCACTATATAGTTGTGGTCCAGAAGGGCCTCACTGGCCTTCTTATGCTCCTAGACCCTTTCTTGGATATGCTGGGGAAAATTTATTGGCTGTCATATGATGCATCCACTACCTTTATAGAGCAAGAACTTTCAGTTTCATGCACTCCACTTTTCTGCCTAAGGTGCATGTAATTTAGCTTTGTTCTGCTTGTTAAAATAAGGTTGAAAGTATGACCATTCTTATTGTAATTTATAAGTGAAGAGAAATTTTTGTCAGTTTTACATTCCAAAGATGTTTCATGGAACGGATAATTTGATCATGTAAAATGTCATCAGATGTTATGGACTGTGACATATGGAGAGAGCTGTTGTCTAGTGATGTCTGGTTTTTCTGAGCTGATATTTCAGGTTTTACAGAATACTGCAGCTGCTAAGGAGAAAATGTGATAGGCTTAAAGCATTGGATTTGGACCCAGCATTAGTTCTAGTTGTGTGTCTAGTCCCTGCCACTGTTATTTTGGTCAAATCCCTTGGCCATTTGCCTCGTTGCTGTCATTATGCCCGTCAGTGATGAGCCCCAGATGCTGACACGTTTTGTCAGGCTCAACGCTGATAAAACAGCAGTGTTTCTGCTTATAAGCAAATAAGATTTTTGATCGTATAGGCATCTTGGAATGTATTTGGTACAGAAGAGTATCACTGTCAAGAGATTTATTGGCAGGTATTGAAAGCCGTAAGCTCATAGTTTTCAACAGTTCTAGCCTTCCAAAAGGTTTTAGCTTCCCAAATACTAAAGATCAGGACAAATGAATATTCTGTGCTTACTGGGAGATCTGAAAATAATTTGAAAACTTTGTGGTCCTTTGCACCAGCGTAGCTCTGTTACTTCTGACCGGTCAGACTCGGATAGCACCTCCACACTTGGGCAAAGAACCTAATAACCGGATTGCAGTAGGAGACTGAGCAAGACAAGTGATATCTCTGCTGGCATCAGTCCGGCAAAGTGAGCTCTTGCCCTAGGAGTTTGTCAGGGATGTGGTAGGGAGTCCCTCAGCTGCAGTACGGTACAGCAGGAAACCCTGTCATGTTGACCCATACAATGCTCTCATTCTGGGACTGGGATGAGAGCCAGAGCAGTCCAGTCCCTGGAGCCTGTAACTGCCTCATTGCCACCTCCCACGACACCTCCTCTCCCCACCTTGTGGGCTTACTGAAGCTGAGCTGCTGTGGGTTGTTTTTGCATTTTTCTTCTGTTCCACATAGGAGCACAGCTGTAATTCTCTGCTTACTACCAGGGCAGAGTAGTAGAGATACCAAAAAATGAGTCCCAACATCACAGCTGTTCTAATGACTCTTATATTTTAATGCATTTAATTTGTGATTACACTAATGTCCTGCTCATTACATCAATTCTAGCCCTGTCCAATAGCCCTGGCTGAATTATGTAATGTCTGTTTTGCCTCTGCTTGCTTCCATAGTGTAAATTAATTTCTCCATGTATTGCTGCAGCGCCTTTAGTCTAAAAGCTTTTTTATATGCAGTAGCCTGTGCCATTAAAAATCTCTTTGGAGACTGAATCGCCTTATTATCCAGTAACAATGTACTCACTGTTACAAGCTGTAGCTAAAATCTGAGCTGTTGAATTTGATGTGTTTCAGCTACCTCCTCCCTCATCTGCTTCCTACCAAGCCAGCATTAGATATCCATGGGCTCTGCCACCAGACCATGAACACGGTCCAAAGGGTCTTCAAGATGAGTTTTGTCCCAGTTGGCTTTTGGCAAAGATTCATAGCCCGAATGTTAATTAGCCTGGCAGAGATGGACCTCCAGGTAGGTTAATGTATCTCTCTGCAAGCAAAAGAAGACAGCTAAAGTTGTTGTTCAATATAAGTGTAAGTGGGTGTCTC
Source organism: Calonectris borealis (assembly GCF_964195595.1). Lineage (NCBI taxonomy): Eukaryota > Metazoa > Chordata > Aves > Procellariiformes > Procellariidae > Calonectris > Calonectris borealis. Next base: position 3,962,147 of record NC_134322.1, on the reverse strand, counting down.
TTCACATCCAGCTTGCTTCAGTCACAGACTTCAATAACATTATTTGAGTAAATAGGGAGAGATGAGACTCTGCAATCAAAATCTGATTCTGTTTTCACAGTAGGTGTCGTTTAGAACAACAAATTGGCACTGGGGAGGAAAGCCTGCATTCTCCACAGCCTCTTTATAACATGATCCCCTGGAAGGTCTCAGTACCTCCAGCATCTTCCAATTACAAGTAATTGGAGTTCTGCCTGCGGCTCTTGTCCATGACCGTTCCACTGGGCCAGACTCTGTTCACATCGTTTGCCAGTGGAGATCTGGAATAGCTCCACCAAAGTCAGCTGTCTGAATCTATATGGGTTTAAACGAGAAGAGAATTACAGGACTTTTGCCTTAATGGGATAACGAGTGCAAGCAGGCACCCTATTAGTGCAAGTGGTATGCATATCATTAAAGTACTGTTTGTAACAGACATATTTTTGCAGCAGCTTATATCTGAAAACATAGCCCTGCTGGAAAACGCAATAAATACCTGCAAAATATTTTTAGTACTATTGTATTGTTAACAGCTACCCATTTAAACTGTGTCCTGTCATTGATATACAGAACATGGAAAACATGATACCTGTTTTTGGAAGGTCCTCTGTGTTCCAGACTTCTCAAACCATGTAATAACTTCACCTGTTTTAACAGGCTGTCTTGGCAACCCCTTGTTTACATCCTCATGGGCACTACATAACCCTAGAGCACCTTTACTAGGGACCTCATCCAGTCCTCACTGAAGTGAATGGAAAGGATCCCAGGCGTCAGACCCATCTGCAGACAAATAAGCATTAGAGCAATGAGTACAGTGGAGTTCTGCAGATTAAGTCTTTGGTTTTAAAACAAAAATACATTTTGCTCTAAGTGCTGGTTTGAAGTGTCTTGGAGAAAAGCCATCGTCCTCCCACTGAAACAGGTGGAAAAGTTAACTCTCTACACTGAGGGCAGACTTAATCGTTCACTAGAACATTTAGCTGTTCTTTAGGTTTATAAGACTTTTGCAAATGCAGAGTTCATATAATAAGTGTCACAGTTATAGAATTAACTTTGTTCACTGATATGAAATTGTTCCTTTTTGAGTGGCGTGAAAAATATTTCCATTGCTGCAAAACCAACTTTAATTGCGTGTATTTTCATTCCATCACAAAATTTTTTTATGAGCACAAGTCGCTCTTTAATGGAAAAGGTATGATAGCACCTATGAAGGCCAAAAAAAGAAGTCAGCTTATTGCTCGATTAAAACAACAACCTTATGAGAAATTTCAATAATTTAATGATTTTCATGCTTTTCTGCTTGTTTCAGCTTTTTGAAAACAAGAATACCAAGACGAGAAACAAAAAGGTGGCCATCTACAGCTTCACAGGCACCCAAAGGAACCGCTGCAGCACGTTCCGAGTCAAAAGGACTCACACTGTTTACTGGCAGGAAGGTCTGTTCGTTACCTTTGATGGAGGCTATCTTAGGTAATTTGTGTTCATAATGCAGCATGCGTGACAGGGGACTAACAGAGTGTATGAAACACATCATCTGAATGGAGATGGATGGGCCTGACTCATGCTATATGCTCACTCATCAGTAGAAGAGGAGGCTCTTCTAATAGACATAACTCATCTGGTAACAACTGACAAAAATGATGAATAACTGATTGTTTGGCAGTTCTGAATATATCAACCTTATGTGTTATTGCAGCCACAAATTTAGAGAGTCCTGAAAACAGAAAGCGATATTCAGAGCAGAACTCTGGCAGTGTAAAATCATGCATTTTCATATGCAAAGATTTCCTTACGTCAGTGACTTTTCCACTGAATCCTATCACTTCACCACTGCGTGGCAGTAATCCAGATCAATGGAGGTGCTTCTGTGCTATCAGGCTGCATGCAACAGGGACAATGGCTAACTGGTTTACGCTGGCCAACGCAGAGTGTCTGCTGGCTGCAAGCCTGGAGAAAACCTGCTGTCCACGTTCTTTCGCAAATGCAGAGAGTAGGCAGCCACGTAAGACTTTCATCTTTGTACTATCTGCAGATGGATTTGCTCTTCCAGTCCCTGGCAAGATAGGGAGGAACCATTGGTGCCGTTTCATGTTTGGAGACCAGAAGGGCACAGTGACTCTTCTGAGTTCATCTAGGCAGTCTGCGGCTGCCTAGAGACTTGGACCCAGACATTGCAAATCACAGGCTGGAATCCTTAATTCTGGACCACGGTGGTGGTCATACTCTTATCTCCCTGTGTACTTCAGGGAGTTACAGAACTCCGCTCTTTGTATTAAAGCTTTTTTTTTTTTTTTGTGGGAATTGCACAAAAATTGTTATGTTCATAAACTTTTCCAAACCGTTTTTGGAAGTTGTATTATTATTATTGTTATTAGGCCACTGGAGTTTTATTACCGATTTTTAAAACTCCTAACCCTCCATTATTCTGTATGGGGCATTTCTGTCAAAACTCTCCATCATACTCGGTTCACTTAGGCCAGAGTTTTCTCTGGGTCTGACCTTCTGTGGCATTTACCCATTGTGAGCAACCAGAATTTCTGTGCAAGAATTCTCTTCTGAAAGTCATTTGCAGAACAGACTGAATTGAAAATCATCCTCAAAGCTAGATGGCTTTTTATTTTGATTACTTGTGAACTACATGTTATTATATAACTCAGGTTTCCTGCGAGAAAGAAAGCTTGTTGACACTGATACTTCACAAAAGCTTCAGGCGGCTGTCTTTTGGCTTTCTTACACAGCGTCGAGTCTTCTGATGTGAACTGGAAAAGGAAAAAAAGTGGTGGAATTAAAATCATTTGCCAGTCAGAAGTGAGAGACTTTTCAGCAATGGCGTTCATCACAGATCATGTCAACTCTTTGATAGACCAGTGGTTTCCTGGTAAGAGAACTACTGTGATTTTCTGTGCAGCGTTATGTCTTGTTACAGAAGGTTCTTTGACAGAGCTCTCCAGGTGCACAATATTGTGTGTTAATTGAAGACCCCTCAGGCTCTGACAGTCTCAAGCCAATAAAGTTTGGGAAAAGCTGCTAACCTGCAGACAGATCAAGATTATTTGCCAGCACACCTTGGTGTAAACATTACGTCTTTCAATCCGTCAGTCACCGCAAGCACCAGTGAACCATTACAGTTCAAATAGGACCTGCTTCTGTAGGAATTCAAGGGACTCTTCCAGTACTCATAGCAGGGACAGGGTTTGGCCCAAACTACCTGGCACTGTCCCTTGATGGCAGAACTCATTTTGGCGTCAGCTGGGATTAGCATTTGCCCACCATTTCTAACACCCTATAATTTATAAAATTGTGATGTGGGAGGCATGAGTGAATATGATACCAAGGACTCTGTGCCAAGGTAACTTCCTTGACTCCTGCAGTTGTTTTTCCTGTGATCAGCACAGATCCCGCTGTTGCGCAGCGGGCTGTTTGCAACCCCAATACACGTTGTTTAAAACCAAAACAAAATCTGAAGTGTTCTTTGTCATCCCACACTGGTCTGGAAAACAGTGCCAAAATCTCTTAATTGGAGGCTCTCTGGAGGAAACAGTTGTGCACTCTCACATATTCATGTCCTGCATGTTAGGAAGATAAAAGAAGATTTTATTTGCCTTTGGATTAAAATAATGATAATGTTAATCACAGAAGCTTGAGAAGAGTCACAACTTCAAAGGCTACGGCCTGTATTCACCCTGCCTAATTGTAGGCATTTAACGGAGCCTGTCACCACAAAATCCCTCTGTAGTTAGTGGGAGAGGTGTGAACCTCCCAAAGGCTTAGTCTTGGTAGAATCCACGTTTCCCCCGGAGGGGCTGAAAACATTGCCCGTGAGGGAGCCCACAGTGACCGCGTTCCTGACGGGTGCTGCAGGTGAGTGCTTATTCCTAGCCTGCACCTGAAGCGCTCAGCCTGAGCGCAGCGAGCCGTGCCTCCCACTCCACTCCCGTTCCCGTTCCCATGCCTGCTCTCCGCCTGAAGCCATCTGGCAGCTTGCGAAGCAGACGTGGCTGGGGCTCCTGGGCAGCCTCACAGCTACCATTCTTCTACTGCACGGTCATGCCCTTTAGCATACACAGTGCTCCCTATATGCAGTTCGCACAAAGACACTCAGCAAGTAGGAGGTTCTCTCCAAGGCTTTATTCATATACTTCTAATTTCTACTGGTCCTGAATATATTTTCTTCGCAAGCCTGTGCATTACCTGTGACCAAAGCAGAGTAGCTGTTAACTTATGACAACGGTCCTGTCTCGTCAGTACTGTCCCTGCTATCTGTGTATACTCTGCAAAAAACTATTTTCTTATTCCAGTCAATACACTGGAATAAACTGCTGCTTTTGTGAGTGTGACCATTTTCAGCCAGTGCACCAGGTAATGACTGTAGACATTTGAATGCCCTAGGAGCTGTTGTTCCTTCTCAGTTTGTGTGGGTTATGTTGTTTTCTCTTTGCTTGCTTGCTTGGAAGCACTCACAGCCACTGAGAGCGATGGCACGTTGCTGATGGAGCAGTATGTGCCCTGCCACATCTGTGCAGCTTCCAAGCCGGAGGAGGATGAGTGTGGCGAGAAAGCAGAGGACGCGCAGTACTTTAACATGGAGGACTGTGTCCTGACTGCCATTGAACTGGACTACATCACATGTCCTAACCACCCTGACATCCCTGTTTCTCTCCAAGAGCTGGTCCCAGAGCTTTTCATGACTGATTTTCCTGCCAGGTAATGTTATCTGATAGCCTTTAGTTAAGTTTCAGTGTACCTATGTAATTCGGTTGAATTTTTTTCCTAAGTCATCTCTGTTAGAGGAACATACTGACCACAGGAAACAAATTCATCCACTCTCAATCCCTGCTCTGGCAATTCATCCTAAACTGCACTCCTGGTGGTCAGCACACTTGCTTAGACAACTGCTGTGTGCTGACCTGAGTCATCACTTCGGGGGGTCCTTTAAGATCACTGTGGTGCAATGTGAAAGTCCCTTTTCAAAGCCACAGCTGTCCTGCATTGCCCAGTACTTTGGCCAGAGCTTTCTGTAGTTGGAATCTTTCTGGGACCCCAGAAAGGAGATTTTAATACGGCAAAACCAAAAGGAAGCACTGCTGCATCAATTTTGAAGAGCCTGTAGGTGAGTGAATTTACATAGACACCACTGGAGAATTCACATTGAGTTGAGGCTCCTGCTTGGCTGAAGACTGTTAGATGTGTTGTGGTAGTGTGGCAGTCCTGAACAACTGAAACAGCTCTTCCTTACCCATAGCAGCACTGCCAAATATTTAAGCTGCTTAAATCAGTCTTATACCCCTTATTACTTAGTGTGTAGACCAAGAGACCTCCTGACAGCAGGCAGGAGAGGAGACCAATGTCTCTTTCGGTTCACACTCTCTCGGACCTTTCTGTGCCCGATGCAGAGCTGTGAGACCTCTAGACCAAACTGTGTCCTGTTGGCTGCTGTCGGAGCTTTCTGTGCTCCCACTGGCCCCTGTTCCTTTTCTGGGGTCATTTTGCAGGGTGTTCTGGGCAAACACCCCCTTGGCCCGTCACGACAGCCCTCCTCACAGTGCTGTCTCCTGGAGATTTATTTGACTGGTGGGGGCAAGTGGAGATGTTTGAAGTGTGAACAGCTGTAAAAGTAGTCTCTGGAAGAGTGGGGAAATGATGAATTGCAGCCTGGGAACAGTAAGCTGATTTGAATAATCAGGTTTCAGAGTGTGGGGCTGTTCATAAATGTCCTGTCCTGCCTCAGTGGAGGAAAAAGGAACAGGAGGTAAATGAAGCAAAAAAATCGTTAATACAGATAAATGGTACAAATATGTGTGCCTGTGTCATCTGCTTGGAAAAGGAGCTTATGTGCTTTCCAGATCTACTTGATTCTTACGGGATAAATTGCTGCAGTAAAAAGCCTTTTTTGCTTATTTGCCCAAGTTACTTTTTTCTGTGAGAAATCTGTGGTACACGAGCCAGCATAGAGTACATTGAGGTGACCAAGGTAGTTTAGGTGATCCAGTCCCCTCAGCAGGTAAGACAAAAACCTATTAGGGATTTGTGAAACTGGACATTACATTAAAAACACGAATTTACAGTGTCTTTGAAACTTTCCTTTTAATTAAAAAGCCCCAATCTCTTTTTGGCAGACTGTTCCTGGAAAATAGCAAACTGGAATGCAGTGAAAATGAAAACAACGTTCTTGGCCAGGGTGGAAGTGGGACCATTATATATCGGGCACGATACCAAGGAAAACCGGTGGCTGTGAAGAGATTTCAGATTAAAAAGTGCAAGGGTTCTCTCACTACAGCTGCAGGTACAGTACACAGAATCGGTGTCGGGAATCGGCTCTTGCAGCCTGCCATCCCAAGCTAAGACCAAAGAGCCTTCGCTCTCCGAAGTGCTGGCAGCACCTGTTTAAATACAGCTTTGAAATACATAGCAAAATTGATGTGTTTCCATGGAGGAGGAGGATACGTCTTAAAGAGTCCTTCACGAAAGCACTTGTAGGGATGAAGGTCATGGGCACTGCAGGAAGCTTCTCTCCTGCAGGTCAATGGGTGGACTATTAGGGTGCCAAGGCAGAGCTCTTGACTGGGGTGGGAGGCGAGATTTCATCTCCTGTTCCCAAGCTATTTGGCATTGAGAGGTGTGGATTTGCATGGGACTTGTGGGTCTCCACCTTTGAATAAGTCTTTTACTCCATCTGTGCCAGCAGCTACAGAAAGCAAATTGAAAATCCTTCTCAGCCTGCCAGCTCCTCCAGGCAGGGACAGGCTCTCGTACTGCACGTGCCGGCTTTTGAGCACAGGTTTCCAGCAGAGCCTCAGTCCACGGACAAAGGAAAGGGGAAGGTGCCTCACTTCCCTCATTCTTGTCAGGGAAGGATGCAGTGAACCCCTGAGCTGTGGAGGAGGCCAGCTGCTGTCCCAGTGACAAAAAACCTTTGGAAAGACCAGACCTGCCTGAGCAGCCTGTGGTGTCCCATGGCAGAAGGACAACTACTGTGAAGGGTCCCTCTCAGAGCCCCTGCTTTAAAAAGCACAGCAGGAGCTTTCCAAAATCATCCAGGTGGTGAGAACAGAGTGTGGCAGACACTCGAGGTTGGTGTTAAAGACCAAGGGAGCACTTCCTTCCTGAGGCGGCCGTATATATCCTGCTTATAGCCAATGTCTGTTAGTGGCTCATGCATCAACATGAGGATGCAACTTAAAGCCTTGCTGTTGGCATAACCCCACAAGCTGCCTTCCTCCTGCAGCATTTGCTCAGTGATTAGCACCTTCCAAAGAGTTTCTGACTTAGTTTCTCAGCTGGGAAGTGAGAAGGGGTTTGTGTGTCTTGCCAGATACCATGCTGAAACACCTGAGAGCCATGGACGCCATGAAGAACTTCTCTGAGTTTCGCCAGGAGGCCAGCATGCTCCACTCGCTGCAACACCCCTGCATCGTCTCCCTCATTGGCATCAGCATCCATCCTCTCTGCTTTGCCCTAGAGCTGGCCCCTCTGGGCAGCCTCACCACCGTATTGTCTGAAAACTCCAAAGGTAAAAACAGGGTCTCCCTCCTGAGACAGCACACTCTCCGAGTCATGGTAGTGACAAATGGTCAACATTTAAATTACTGCTTGATTTACTGAAGGGGATTTTTTTCCAGACTCGGGGAAGTAGGAGGGATGGAATTGCTCTTAAACTGTGCCTTTGGGAACCTAGTAAAAATTGATGCTCAGGATTTTCAAAACTACTTTGTAGACCTGGATTTTCAATTTCTCTGCAAATTATTAAGAAGTGCATCTCACTTCAGTGCTGCATGGGTAATGCTGTGTTCTCCGCCCTGCAGATGGGTGTCTGGCACTCTAAATTCTCTCATAATTATCTGTATTTCTGTCGCTGTCAAATGAGCGACACTAATTCCAATATAGGTTGAGGCCATCTGACCCTCTTGGCACCTTGGCTTTGTGTCAACTTTCAGTCAAACACTAATTTTCACCAGAAGATTTAGGGGTCTAGAAGTGAAAGGGTTTAAAAAAAGAATCTAATAGAACTGTCAGACGTGTATAGTAACACGAACAGTGTCATTTCAAATCATGGCATTGAGTGATGTTTTAAAAGGCTGTTAGTTACTGCTTTGGAGTTTAAAAGAGACAGAGAAAGGTTAAAAAAAAAAAAAAGCAGTTATTGCAATTACAAGAGCTGAAGACGGGATGTTCCTTTGTGCCAGGGTCTTCCTTTGTGCCACTGGGACACATGCTGACACACAAAATAGCGTATCAGATTGTAACAGGCCTCGCCTACCTGCATAAGAAGAACATCATCTTCTGCGACCTCAAGTCGGACAATATTTTGGTGTGGTCCTTGGACGTCAAAGAGCACATCAATATCAAACTCTCCGACTACGGAATCTCCCGGCAGTCATTCCACGAAGGCGCGCTTGGCGTGGAAGGCACGCCGGGCTACCAAGCTCCTGAGATCAGGCCTCGCATAGTCTACGATGAGAAGGTAACGGTGGTGTTTCCGTGGGCGTGACGGCGGTGGGTGGCTGGCTTCGTGCATGGGGCTGGATTCCCTTCTACGTGCGTGGTGTGCAGCACTAGCTTTCCCACCACGGCCTTCCTTGCTCTCCTCTCCACCCACTAAGGGAGGTTTGCCCTGGTTTCTTCTCTCTGTTTCTGGCTCTAGGTCGACATGTTCTCATATGGGATGGTCCTGTATGAGCTGCTGTCTGGTCAGCGGCCTGCGCTGGGACAGCACCAGCTCCAGATTGCAAAGAAGCTGTCTAAAGGGATCCGTCCTGTTCTTGGGCAGCCGGAAGAGGTGCAGCTATGTAGGATGCAGGCTCTCATGATGGAGTGTTGGGACACTAAGCCAGAAAAGGTACAAGACAACCCTCACGACCAGTGTTTTCTGATCGTGTAGCTACAGGGCTCTGGCAGCCCCTTCACGCAGGAGAGCTAGGCTTGGTCTTGGCACAGCAGAACGGCTCGGTTGCCCATTTACCCTTCCTGCTGATACAGCCCAGAACTTCTGTTGACTTAAATGAGAGTTTTATGAGTGAAACGATGGCAGATTGGTGGCCTTAGATAGCTGTGGTGACATAAAGGTCTCTTGACATCAATGGCAGTTAAGCTATTGATTTCACCAGGGCAAGATATTACCCATAATTTCTAGAAACAGCTACAGTATCATGCTGTGAGCGTAACTACAAAGACTTCAAAAACCCTGCGATTATAAAAGGTAGTATGAGGAAGAAAAGGGTTCAAAGTACAAGAAAAGGATTATGCTACATAATATTTTTCATTAATTACAAGTTGGCATTTCAGAGCTGTTGTCCTTCAGACATCAGCTTGACTCACAAACAGCTAGACACTGTACTGACAATGGGTCAGCTTCCAAAATTCATAAACCTGAAGAAATTCATCAATAAAATGTGTAAGAGAAACATAGACCAAACCGTGGAAGTACAGAAGAGGTTTGGCTTCAGTGTCTGGGATACAGAGGATGCTAAGAACCAATGGGGTAGGATTTATAAGGAGAATTTGGTGCAGATTTGAGAACATAACAGAAGCCTTTATTAAAGAAGTCCTACTTCTTGGCTCTCTAGCTTTAAAATTATTATTATGTTTCTTTTATTTCATCTGGACTTCCAGCTGTCTTCTGTGACATATGTCTTTCTCTTTTCCTTTCCCCACAGCGTCCACTGGCCATTTCTGTGGTAGGACAGATGAAAGATCCTACCTTTGCAACATTTATGTACCTGCTATCCTGTGGGAAGCAGTCTTCCTTCTTCTGCTCCCAAAGACAGGAGTACAGTGTGGTGTTCTGGGATGGGAAGGAAGACACCAGGTAAGACGGCTCATATTGGTAATTTCTTTCTTTTTTCCTTTTTTCTTTCTAAGTAAAAATCCTTCAGCGTCTTCACTTTTGCCTCTGAGAGGAAGGTAAAGAAGGTGAAAGTGAATTTGGGTGAATGCCAAGAATATGGTGAACACTGTTTTCCCAAACGCTTTTAATTGGGAACAGTGGTTGCTTTATAAAGGATATTTAATGAGCTTAACTCTGCTTCAATTAATATGAGGAGAAGATTAGGGCAGTGTAATGATTCACACACACAGGATGAAGCATTTGCACATGAGAACAGACGTGTTCTGCCTTTCCTAATGAGGCCATTTAACACTAAACCTTTCCTAATTGAGACTGCAGCTCCATCTCTCTTCTGCAAAGCAATTAAGCACATGCTTAAATCCTATTGAAATCATCGGGAGTTAACCACATGCCTGAAGCTGTGTGTGCATCCAAGTGTATACTTCCAGTAAAATGTGTGCTATACTGAATAGGCATGTGCTTTAAATGTTACTAAATTGTGACTGAGATGATAGTATTTTGCTCAGCCCCATGTTGACCCACGGCTAGTTAGGTTTATTTTTATGGATGTTACTGATTTTTATAGCCCCAATCTTATTTGGAAAGATTCACAAACTGATCTGAAATCTAGATTAACGTGTTCATTATTTGTAAGCATTAACCTAATGGGAAAGGTACGTGATTTGTTCATGAACTATTTGCTTTGCTATTTGTGGTGCCTGATCAGTCGTTCAGTGCAGACAATATAACTATTCCTGCTAAAACTGGTGAAACACATGGGACTCACAGATGTATTTTGAATACATGGATGTTGTCCAAATATTCGCAGCAATATATCTCAGTGAATCTGCTTCCTGACTGGACAATCCACTTGCTGGAGACTGCTGAATAACAAATTACATATATGTGACAGATTCCAGGATGTGTAATTGCTTGTGCCACAGTTGGTAAAATATCTGGGGCTCACAGATGTGATTAGGAATATCCACTTATTGTTCACACACCCAAAACCAATAAACTTTCCCAAATCCCAAACAAACAAAATCCTGTTAGTTGCAAAAATATTAATTAGTCATATTTATAAATTATTTTATCAGGTTACAGATCTTTGCTCTTATTTGGAAGAATCATGATCTTCTGTTTATGTACTAGAATAAGTAATGAAGCCAGATAATACTGAGGCAGTGAACTTGGAGAACGAGCACATATTCTCTTGAGAACCAAATGGGCAAGACGGGCTAAGACCTCCCAGCTATTAATTACTGCTGTTCAGCTGGAGCTATTTGTCTCACAGCTGAATTATAGTAACAGACCACATAAGTTCTCCTAATCCATTTCCGTGCAAAGTCAGATAGCTGAGTTTAAATCTTCACAGAGGCAATTGCAAATCTGCTCCCTGAGGAAGAGCCGCGGCACATCTGTATTTCTATTCCTTTAAAACAACCATTTGGAGGGGTGTAGATCCTTGCAGCATCGACCACATCTGGACAGTTGTGTTACGGCTTAGCCAAAAGTGCTGAGTACCGTCCTGTAGCAGTTTGCAGGCTGAATGTTGGCTACAGGAAATTGTTATTTGCTCCTTTCAGAAACTATACGGTGGTGAATCTGGAGAAAGGAGTCATAGAAGTGGAGAGGATGAGCTGCCCAGGAATGAAGCTATGCTGCCAACTAAAATTTCAGAATGCCCTCTGGGCTGCCACCGAGGTGAGCGTTGCCCGTGCTTCAGTGCCCCGCTCAAGAGGGGTCTCGCTAGAAGATGAAGAGAATTAAATTAGTAAAGCTAAGAGCATTTGAGACAATGGGCATCTCCGATGAGCAGCGTGATTTTGCTGTCTCCGGGTGTATTGTTTCTGCCTATTACTTAGCTGCTACCTAGATCAAAATCGTGCCTCCTGGTCTTCAAAGCGATCGTGGGAACCTCGACTTTCTGAGACGAAACTCTCCAGATTGTAGCATATCTGTACCCAGGGTTTCATCTGGGAAATGTCCTTATCTGTAAGCGATAAAGGGAAGCAGTGAAAGAAGCCGTGCGTTTAAGGGTGGGGTTTTGAAAGAGGCCTGAGGGATTTGAAAGTTGGTGGGAAATGGGTACCCAAGTTTTGTGTTCACCGTGGAAAACTGCAACTAAAAAGATAAGAGAGAGCATGGCTGGTTTATGCTTCAGAGCCCGTGTCCGCCCATCAAAAAGGCCTGTGTTAAGTGTCAACCGGTTCTGACACAAATCGTTTGACACAAAACAAACAAAAAATAGCTAAAACAAACTGAAATGTTCCTGAAGTTCAGTGTTTCAGAGAGGGGAAAAAAGGCCACGCTTGCTGAATAAATAATTTATGTCGGTTAATTCGCTCCACCCTAGCATGGATGCTGGAACTGAGTGAGAGTATAGATCTTTTTTTCCCTGTAGGAAAATAAGATAATTTGACTTTTTCTGTTCCCAAATTGAGGTGAAGTTAAAATATTCCTATTTTTTCATAACAAGAAGTATAGAAAAATTACAAATCAGAAATCCTAAAGCATTTTATATCCCATCTTTTTGATCAAAATTAAATGTGTTGCTATTCCCCAAACTGGGTGCTCTATGTCAGTTTAGTAGATTACGAGTTGTAGAGCAGGTGTAATTCCACATACAATGTAATACTAGCTTTTCTTGAATTGACACATTAATGCAAAATAACATACAACATGTTTCAATTGTCCTACATGTTTGGGATTTGTTGCGGTTGGGAGAGACTTGTCCCTTTAATTTATTTTTAGAAGAATTTTAAAAATTAAAAAAAAAAGCAGAGTCAGGGTTGTCAAATGCTATTTTTAGATGTGGTGATAAAATACCTATAGTGGTGATTTTGGTGGCTTTTGGACAGTGCGTATACTGCCTACAGCTCATTCTGGGGAAGGCAGTACCTGCTTTCTACCCGCAGACAAAGCAAATGCTCCCCAGGGAAAACAAAGAGAAATCCAGGCTTTAGACATCAAAAAATACAAGTGAAAACTGGTTTTGGAACCAATTTGATCTTGTTCAGGTATCAAAATATGAAAAGCATGGAAGGTGATTGAAATTTATAGAATTTTATGTGCTCTTTCACAGGACCAGAAGATTTCTGTGTACAGGTTGCAGGGCATGTGTCCTCTAAAGACTCCGCAGAAGGGTTTAGACACTCCTGCTACTGTGAGCTGCTTTCTAGTAATGCCCGTTGTCAAAAAGGTAAGGAGGAACCTAAAGGAAAAGGGACATTCGTGAGACTAAGCCGTCTGCTGCCAGACCAAGCTGCCAGAGTTTGCGCGGCTTGTCGCTAGCTGGTGTTGAAGGACTTTGCAATGCCCAGGAACATTTTGGCAGTGCGAGGAGAAGGTTTCCAGGTCTTTGTGCCTCTGCCAGAAGACAGAGGTGTGGGCAAGAACCTGAGTCAGGGGACCAAAGCTGGCACTTCCAAGCCTGCTGGGAAAATAGTCAAAATAGATCAAATTCCTCTGCAAGGAAGTTTTCCAGCTGTGTTTCCACATCACTGGAAGACAAGGTTTAGGCTGATCAAGCGAAGTATAGGGGACATGAAACAATAACTAGAATAGATTTGTTACTGCTAATGCAGGACTTTCTCTGGTACCTACTCTTTTCCCGGTGTGTGTGCATGCTGTCATTTGTGTGCACAGTCATCTTTAAATATTATCTAGGCTCAGCCACACTTCTTTTTTGGTTTTGAATGAGAACACTTAGATAATACAGCTTTTAAGGGCAATATGGATAATTACTCTTATGGGTAATACAAAAGTTATATACTATCTGTCTAGTTCTGGAATTGCTAACATCCAGTTACTGGCAAGAGAAATCTGACATGACTGCCTATTGCGGGCAAGTCTTGGGAGATGTATAAAAACTGTTTTCGAGCTAAATTACCTCCGGTTTGCTTACAGCCACCTCAAGTAAGAACATATAATTATGTTCCAACGTTATTGGTAGCTGTGTAGTTTTTGCAAATGCCAGCAGACTGGTACGTGTCTAAAAGCCCAATATGGAGCAGCTCTCGAAGCGACAGTGGAGCTGTTTTATACCACATGCCCGTTCTGCGTTACTGTCCGTTTCTGGCTCATTTGCTTGGACTGCTGCATTGCTGCAAACTGAATCCGAGGCAGATGGTTAGTGTAAGGTGTACCGCTTCACTTCCAAACATGGTGTAAGTAGGACTGAAGTAGGGCATAGATCTAAAGTTGGCACAGCAATAGATTTCACCCGCCGGGAGGCTGCATCTGTCAGCTTTCTTTGGCTCCCAGACCTGCAGCATTTCTCCGCCATGGAGTTTCATTTCTGATGTGTAGGGCAAATTTCTTTTTCATGCTGCCTGAGGTTTTGTCCAGGACAGTCGAACGAGTCTTTCACTTTCAGCTTTTCCACTGTCATACAGCTTGCAAAGCCATTCCTCAGGGGTTACAAGTGGCTTTATGTCTCCTGGTTTCTATTTTCAGTTTGTGGCTTGCCTAGAAAATGTCATAAATAATGCCAGGCCCTACAATAGTAATATTGAGTCTAGACACCTCCCTTCCTCCCCCGACCCTACCCAACCTTCCAGAAATCCACATCCCTTCAGCGCACTCCTTAGTTTATTGGACTTTCTTTTTCCTCTCTCCTTTCTATGAATGAGTTTGGCAGTGAAATAGCCAGAGCAGCAGCCATAGGGATGTGCAGACCAGGTTGGCAAGAAGCTAAACCGTTTTTTGAAACAGCCAGTTCTTCCAACAAAGCTAAGTGGAAAGCTTACACTGGTCAAACTCGCTGTACGGCGCAGCAAGCTGTATCAGAGTTATCACATAGTCATTATTGTCCAACGGAGAAGAGAATTGCTCGCATTTCCCTGGGAAGAAAGCCTTTAGCTGATGAGATGTGAGGTAACTAGCAGTCAGAGAATTGCCGAGGGATGTTGCTGGGAAGGGGAATTCTTTACGACTGCCTTGGGAAGACTGATCCAAAAGAAATAGTTTCCAAAACTTGGTTTCTCATCCAAAGGAAGCATCATGGAAATTTAAAAGCAGCAGAGAGAGGCCCAGAATCCAAAACTCGCCCGCCAAGGAAAAGTCTTGTACAATTTAAGCTTTTTGTTGCATGCTTTCTGTCACCAGTATCATTGTTTTTGGCAAACAATAAAATTTTCAGTAAATTTCCTTTCAGGAAAAAAAAAAAAGGCAAACAAACAGGTTAAAAAGAGGAAAACAAGATGCTTTCTGAATTGGTTTGCAGCATTCTTAACAAAGAGATGTTGAGGGAGAGAGAAATCTGAATGGGTGCAAGGCTCTGGCCTCTTGCAAAAACCTGGAACACACGAAAACAAAAGCCACATTTAAAGACTGCAGCCTGCTGCGGCGTTCGCTGCCAGCAGTGCCAGACCCTGCAGGGAAGAGAGGAGGAGGTGACCGAGGCTGTGGTGTCGGGGGCTGTATTTTTTTTTTTTTTTAACCTGCTCGCAGCGGCTGTCCTTGCGCTGTCCTTAGCTGCGAGGACAGGACGTCTGGAGCCAGCTCATCTCCTGCACATCGCATACCGTCACAGCCCCACTCAGAGGCCTTCCTCCCTGGCACGGTGGGACTTCTGGCAGGACGGAGACTTCAAATGCAGTTTTGTTGCTATGTGTTTTTGTTGGCTCTTTGTGGAGCCCAAATGTTGAAAATGAATTCTGAGAAAGTTACTTAAGGTTTCTGGAGGCTGCTGCCCTGCCTGCCTTTGGTCACTGGTGTAATACCCTGATTCGGAGAGTTTTGCCTTGCTGCCCAGCTGCACTGGCACCTAATAAAGTCTGGTGAATCGGTGGCACCCAGGGGTGGGTTGCCTTTGCCATGTTCTTCTGCGAAATGGGTCACTCCCTCGTCTCGGTCAGGCGAGGGATGGCAAGTTGAGGACACTTCTCAGCATTTGAGTTCCTACTCCTCGTTTCTTAAACAGAGAGATAACAACAGTGGCTGGATAGAAACAGGTCCCGATAGCCAAGGCAGTGAGTAATAAGTGCCCCAAAGCATGAAATACCTTCCAGATTTGCTTCCACCATTGTGCTGTTCCAGACAGGCTAGAATTTGGCAGAGTCGGTATTACGGGTAAAGCTGGGTGGGGATCGCTGACGCAGCCCTGCCCGGTTATGGTGCCGATTGCTCAGTGCCGGGGAAATTTGGCCTATGGAACTCAGAAGGGAATATGGGTTCTGTTCTGCAGTAGCTGACACTAATCAAAGAAATCAAAATATTTTTTGTGAAGACTATGCTTGGATAATTCAGCATTTTCAAATCAAATGAGACAAAATTACAGAGATCTGTGAAGACTTTAATAGCGTCCTGTGTCACGCTAGGAGCAGTTCAGGTTGACATACCCACAGTATGGTTCATTTCAGATGTTCCCATTTCAATTTAAATTTTCCATTTTTTGTAAGAAATACCTATTGTGCATGGTCCTTTGGACTGAAAAAGTTGGACCGTTTTCACCGGAGAGATGTGGGCTGTTCTGCTTTGTTTTGTTCTGTTTTAAATAATTGAACTCCTTTCCAAAGAAAAAGTAACCCAAAACCCAGCTTGTGCAAAGCATCGTGCCATGTTCCAACCTATTGATGCAACTCCCTGGCAAACTCATATCCAGGAGCCTTTGCACCAGATCCACATGGCAGCAGGGACATGGCACCGAACACTGCAGGCCATTTGGGTTTCTTTTAATTAGTGGTTAGAGAATTGGGACTGGACTGAGTTAAAGTCCAAGTCCCATTTCACAACTTTCCACTTGCTTCCCTAGTTTTTCCCATTACAGTAACATTCTGCTGTGATTTGGATTAGTCATATGGGCTCAGCACACTCATGGTTTTACTCATACTTTGTATGCAGATAGTGTCTTTTTGTCCAAGACTCTTAATGAGCCTTGCAAACAGTGCTATCAATTAAACTAATACTTACCCCTATGCTATCTGCCCCTTGATATCCGAGAGCAATTCAAGACACTGATTTTGGCCTCTACGGACTTAAGCAGCCTGGGAGCTATCTTCCAGGGCTGGCACAGCCAAGGTCCCTGAAAGGGCACAGGCTTTCCCTTAATTTATGAGCAGCAGGGGGTGACGCCGAGTCCCCGTCCCATCTCGCAGAGGCGGGCAGCGTCACTGGCGTCCCGGGCACGCCGGGAGGCAGGGCTTTCCGCCACGGCGGGGCTGCGGAGGGGTGAGGTTGCGTCGCTTCAGCTGGGGTTGCTCTGTCTGGTTCTGTTCGTTTTGCTTTGCTTTAGTCCGGCCAGATTGTAACAGCAGAAAAAAAGCCCTGGGCAAAGGGTCTTTTTTTAGAATTTATTGCTCCACGGGGAGGAAATAGAAAGGCCTTTGAGGAAGGTATTGTTTTATCTGCTTCACAGATGGGGGAGTTTCTGGTACAGACCCAAGGTCATGGGGAGTTTTGTTCCCGAGAGATCCATTTCCCAGTCTGTTTAACAGCATTTTGCACTGCTGTGATGGGCTGGAGGAGTCGGAGACCCGGCAAGACGTGGCCTTCTCACCGGCTCCCGTCCGTGGGATGTGACGGTATCCATCGCAGCAGTGCCTGCGCTGCACCTGAGCTCGACGCTCCCGCAGCCAACACGTCTGGGACAGGTTTTTAACTACCTGCAGAATTGTTCATGGCCCTTGGCAGCCGCTTTGCTGAACTGCTGCTGCTTCTGTGCCCTCCGCTGGGATGTCTGTGAGCTGCCAGGGATCCCAGACGCGGAGCCCGTCCCTGGGTGGAGCGGTGCTGTTAAGTAGCAGACATCGGATATGGAGCGATCCCTGTATGCTGCTGTTTGTGAGAAGATTGTCTCCCTCTCTTTCTGTTTTTACTGCATTTCTTCCATTCCTTTCCTACCTACACTGATAGCAATAGCTTTACTCCTTTTTGGAAGAGAGCCGGGTTTCTACAGCTGGATTCCTAGGATCGTGATGGCTGTCTCTGAACATACTCCAGCTTGAATTTGTTAAGCTTCGGGGCAGGCTGCCAGGTCCGTCTGTCCTCCCTTGCCAATAAAGAGAGAGGTAATACTGGGTGAGAGGAGTATGGCTCTGCAGCAGCTTCTATGTAATGACTTCTTTTTATGTTGCTGTTATCACTGAGTGATTTGGGGCAAGTTACTAGTGTACTTGCAGAATTGTGAGAGGTAGCCAGAGCCTCTGGGATTGAAAGCTCTTGTATTGCAGAAAAGTAAAGAATCCGGATAGCGAATCTGCTGTATCTTTCTTGCAGAACTCATATGTGGTGCTGGCCGGCTTGTCGGATGGACTTGTAGCAGTGTTTTCGGTGTCCCAGGGCATCCCAGGGGACAGCTGCTCCTACCTGTGCTCCCACACAGCAAACAGGTCCAAATTCAACATTTCTGATGACGACCCCCGGCAGAACCCGTACCCCGTGAAGGCCATGGAGATCACCAACAGCGGAGCGGAGGTCTGGTACAGCAACGGCCCCGGCATCCTCATCATAGACTGCGCCACGATGGAGATCAGCAGGAGGCTGGAGCCCTTCAGCCCGCCGTCGGTGATCACATCCATCGCCTGCAACTCGGAGTGTCACGGGGAGGAGGTGGTGTGGTGTCTGGACGATAAAAGCAACTTCCTGGTGATGTATCACGTTTCCACCTACCAGCTCTGCGCGCGCTACTTCTGCGGAGACTGCAGCCCTCTCAGAGACATGTTTACGATCCAGCAGCCTTCGGCAGCCATCCCAGCTACAGCACCCTTAAACCACAAAGCGATGGAGAGTAACCCGCTGGTGGACATGAGCATTATCTATAGCCCGGAGGTTGGCACCCAGATACTAAACCACCAGGACTCGCTCACAGATTATTGCTCTATGTCTTCCTACTCCTCCTCGCCTCCTAACAGGATAACCCGGTGCCCCTCCAGCCTACCCAGCTCGCCCATGAGCTCTTCCAGTGCACCGCTTTCCACAGATTTTGAGGAGTCTGACAAATTTCATGAGCTGAAGCCTTCCCTGGATCACGATGCTGTGCCTGCGGGTGACAACACACAGCATCTCCAAGCTGTCAAGATTCTTCCAGTAAAAGACCTCATATGGATCCCCAGGTTAGTGGGTCGCTTATCAAAGCAACTTCGTCAAAATCTCTCCTGGGCTGAGTGTGAGATTGGCTCAGGCTAATTCAGGAACTTTTGCATTCCCAGTGTGATTCACCTGCCCAGAAAGTCAAGTTATCGTTAAGAAATTTTGTTCCCAGTGCAATGGTACATCGATTTTTCTACCCTTTTTAAAGATATCTAGTGTTGGGTAGAATGGCCACATCTAAGGTCTTGCAGGATTGATTTCAGCAGAAGAGAAATGTGGGTGGTAAGACTCGAAGCCCTGTTTCTCCAGCTACTGAGGAAACAAAGAACAGCAGGCAGCTTCCTCACTCAAACACAACCCTGGCAAATCCTGTTGTCTCCTGTTGAGCTGATGGAAACCACTGATTTTGCCTGTCCCGGGGGCTCTCACTGTAGTGGATTCAGGATGCCCCTTGGTGGCATCGCAGTGCCCCCTTCCCTGCAAAAGGTCGCGTAACTGCCGGAGGGATTGCAGCAGAGAGGGTGGATATCCAACGTGGATCCTCCTCAGGTGTCGGCAGTCCCCACTGCTGGCTAGGTGTGACATCTCCCTCGTTTCTCTTCTAGGAGAGGAGGGGATATCATCGTTATCGGACTGGAGAAGGAATCCGGCACCCAGCGGGGCAGAGTGATCGCTGTGCTGAAGGCTGGGGAACTGGCTCCCTACGGGTGAGGCTGACTCGGGCAGCGCCTGTCACACCAGTTCCCCGGGGCACAAGGGGACTGGGTGGCAGAGGGTGGCTCCGCAGGGTCCCAGGGCTCTCAGGAGCTTCCTCTCTGCTTCCAGCAGCATCTGAGAAGCTCCCAGCCGGAGGAGACGCGGTTGCTGGTTGCACATCGAGGCGTGTGCATGCTCTTATAGCATGGCAGATGGTGAGGGGAAGGCACTGCGACCACGGTCTGGTCTCCAAAAGCCGCAGAGACCAAGTACCGCTGTAATGAGACAGGCAGGACCATCTTGCACAATGCAATAAACATCGGTCTGATCCTGCCTGGTGCTGACTCCCAGTGCTCTGAGGGCACCTGGCAGAAGATCGTTGGAGCTTGGCAGACTCAGGCCCTGCGTTGGGAACAAGAGGTGTATTTATGCAGAGCGCAGTGCTTGTCTGTGGCTGCATTCACGTGGATCAGGTTGACGTTCTGGCTCTAAATGAGCACCTTTGTGCTGTTAGCAGTGACGGGCCGGGGGAAGGCTCTGGGAGCACAGGGAAGAGCAGTTATATACATTAATTTAAAATGAACGAGAGTCCAAGTAAATAAACAGCTGCTAGAGAGATGGGAGTGTTCCTGCTGATCACTTAAATACCAGTCTGGGATTGTACTATTTATGTCCAAACAAATGGAGGTTAAGCAGCGCTAAGGATTATAAATGATCATTTATTACCACTGGGCAAACACAACAAGAGATCAAAGCGCTCCTGCCATTCCCTCTACTTGCTAACTGAGCGTCTGTCGGTTAGTTGGGAGCGGAGTATTGACTCTATTGTTCACGGGTACTCTTAGGTTGATTTTGCTTTACCCAAATTAGGTGTGGAGTTAAGGCGAGGTGACAGGGCCATCTCAGACTTGCCCTGCTTTGCTGCCTCGCAGCCTGGCTGGTTCAGGCACGGTGGCCGTTGACTTGCCCTGGTTTGCCAGCAGGATAAAGACCAGCCGATAGCACCTGCCTCCTGCGAGCCCCTCCAGGTGCGGAGCCGGCTAGGGAGGTGAGGAGAAGAAGGTGGCTTCTTAGGGGCAGTTTGTGATTAAAAACCATCTGCAAGGACAGCCCTTGTTGCCAGTGCTCCCCACCAAGGTCTAGGGGCCTTTCTGGGGAAACAGTTTGGGGCCGGTCTTCCCCCATGGCTATTGGAGTGGTAGAAAGAGCCCAGCAAGGTTCCCTTGAGCCCTGCAAGGACACGAGTGTTATCTTCTACCTGGCCACCTTCCTCTGAGGTGTCTGCAGGGCCAGCTTCAACTGCTCTTGTTTGATCAGGTAACATGCTCAGGGACCATGAAGGGACACACATGCAACACGATGCTGTCACGCAGGACTCCTTCTGCATGAACCTTGTGGGTCCCTGGGCTGTTGCTGTGGCCATGCCTGCTGATCGGGACTCGGGGCTCGTACCCTGAGCAGGCAGAGCGGGGCTCCATCCCACTTCCACACTGCATTTCAGGCTGCGGAGGCTCTCCGCAGCCTGCTAGCTGTGGCATGATGTGGGCTGTTTTGAAAATGCCCAGCTGGCAGCAGGCAAAAGAGTCTGTGGATTTAGCAAATCGGGAGATTAACAGCAACTTCAAAATGTCACGGCAGACTTAAGCACCCACCTGCATGCTTAGGCACCTGGATCCCTTTAAATATCTTTTCCCATGTCACTAAGCCGCTTGTTTTTGTCGTGACATAGTTTCTGATCCCTCTCTTTGTTACGCTCTCCTTTCTGAAGGATTTGCAGCTTATAAAAAGAGATTCGGTAGCTGGAAAGGAGAGCTTGTGAGTCAGTGCCTCCCAGATGAGCGGTGGTGTGCTGTGTTAGCAGAGCTGCTCTCCGCTGTAACGCCCTTCTCTGCTCTCTTCTTCCTTTCCCAGGACGCTGGTGGATGCTGCTCTCGCAGCAAAGGACACAGTTGTGTGCTGCTTTGAGAACGAAAACATGGAGTGGTGCCTGGCTGTCTGGAGAGGCTGGAGCGCCAGAGACTTTGACATTTTCTACCAGGCCTACGAAGAGCTGGGAAGGCTTGAAACCTGCATGCGAAAAAGAAGGTAGTGCTTGTGGCGCTGGGAACCAAGGCTCGACAAAAGTCGGAAGCGTCCTGCTCTGAGCGCGCCTGGACTCCGAGAGACAGCCCCGGAGAGGGAGGGGACGAGGGGTGCGTGGGGGGAGCGTGCGACTGGTTTGCTGCTAATGAGCGCTGCGGGGTTCCCGTGGCTGGAGCCCCGTCAGGGCTTTCGGGGATTGAAGAAACCGGCGTGAGCAGGGCAGGGACAAGCCCGGGAGCTGGGCCATCTCTCCGCTCTCTCGCTCCGTCACACGGTCCCCTGCAGTAGTCGAGAGCAGAAGGTGGAGGTGGCTGCAGTTCTGCTCATGCCTCTATTTCAAGTTTCTTCTCCCCCATTTTAAATTCCTTCCTCACCTTCAGCATGCACTGGCTGCTGCTGCTGCTTTTATAGTGTATATTGTCAGCCAGGAGAGCTCCGTTAGCCTCAGCGGGCTCTTTCCTGGGAGCCTGAGCACGTTACAGTCCCCACTGCCCGCTGGCCGGCGGTGCGGTCCACTGCGGGCTAATTCACCCTGCTCCCGGGGACGTGCGTCTGCTGGGAGCCCTGCGCTGCGAGGCTGCTACCCACATCCCTGCAAGTTTGTTAGAGGCTACTTCAGGTGTAGCCCCTGTTGTGGCTGCTGTGTAGAGACATCCAGGTGTAATAACCAGCAATAAGCTTTGGCTGGTCACTGCGTTTCTGGTTCCTGAAAGCTATTGTGGTTCAGTGTTACTGTGAGAGAGCCTAAAATAATCTGCCAGTAATACTGCATAATCTCAGTAAGTGAAAGAGCTATTTAATTGCACTGTGCAAAGTCAATTGTAAATAGAGCTGATACAAAGCAAAGCCGCTCGGTTTGACAGATACTTCCTGCTGTAAGAGAAGGGAGCCCTGTGACCAGGAAGGTTTATAAACTGTCTTTGCTTCACTCCTCTTTCTCTTGGTAAATGCACTCTGGAGTATTGAGAACACAATAAGCTTTATTTGCCTGTGTATCTGTGCAGCTTCCGCTCACCACAGCTTTTATTTTATCTTCATTAGTGGCCTGGGATGATGTATTGGCTCTGAATACCATTGCACTTAGTTATCCCAAGCATGTACAGCAGTGTAAAAAGTGAGCCCGGCTAAGCACCCTGTAAAAAGGTGTACAGTTTGAATTGTGGACCTTTTTTTTTTTTTCTATCCAAAGAAACTTGTGTGAGCATCGGCAAGGCTGGCCAAGGCCGAACGGGCAGGTTAACCCTCTGGTTCACATTTCTGTTGCAGGCTGCTAAAATAATCCTTCTTCAGAAACAGAGTATATCTTAAAATAAACAGATTCTTCCCCACAATGACACTGCGTTGGTGGCACTTGTTATTGGCAAACCCTGCCTGCGTCAGCCGCAGAGTGTTAGGGGTTTGCAGCGTCTGATCAAAATGCACGTCCTGCTGATGAGCGTAGCTTGAACTGTACTGAAAAGTAGAGTCTGTCTCCGTACCCGGCCTTACCTGTCCCCGTCCCCCTGCGGCTCCCCCAGCGGCTCGCGCGGCAGGTACGGCAGCACCCCTGCGCCCTGGTTTGCTCTCCCTCCCCAGGCCAAGCCCTCCTGGCTCTTGTCTCAGAGAGGAAGAAGAGGCGGCTCAGCCCTTCGCTGCCGCCGCCGTTTGACGGGCGTTTTCACAGCTGCCCCGAGAGCTTATCCTGACTCAAGCTTAGCTGTGAAATGGCTGTATCTGTGTCAGGGCTAATTAACTGCATTTCCCTGAAACTGTGTCACCTGCCTCCCGTCCTGCTGCATAGCCCGAAGCCTGCACGTGCCTGCCGCGCACACCCCTCACCTGAGCCGGGGTTTAACCGTCTCACGGTCGCCTTCTCGGGTGCCAGACCCCTTTTACACGCACGTACTATTTCATGATCCTCGAAGCCCTAACAGAGGCCACAAAACAGCTTGTGCTTTCATTCAGCCTTGCAGGTTTTCTTTGAGAAAACGCTATCTGGAATAGCCACAGCAGTGCCTTATCGTCCCTCTCGAGCAGAACAGCTCAGGCACCACGCTGCTTCCAAAGCCGGTGTGGGGCCGTGCCCCCATGGGCTCCCCGGCACCCACGGGGGTCAGCCAGAGCCTCTCCCAAACCCTCGGTGGGCACCGGCCGAGGCCCCGCCACAGAAGGGGCTTTGTTCTGCTCGCCGCCGCGCGCTCCGGAGCTGTTATTGCACACAGCCATTGCGCACGCCCTCCCCCAGGCACACCGAAACGTCCCTGCTCCGAAAACCCTGCTGCCGCCCTCGCCAGGGTTGGGACGGCCAGGGAAGGGGGTGGGAGAGAAGCGAACGTCGCTGCATGGTGACATGAGAGGTCCCTGCCACAGGGACAGGAGTGAGCGTGTCCCGAAACCGCCTGGGAACAGGGGTCGGTTCCCGAAAGTGACTGAGAGCCTGAATGCTGCCAGCCTGGAATCAGGACAAAATCCGCCCCTTCGGCAAACCTGAAACCTCGTTAGCACAAGGCTCCATTAAGGAAGCAATGCACGTGCTGCGGGAATGAATCCCCAGGGGCAAAAATAAAGAGAAATTAAAAATAAAATCAAAACACCCCCCCCCACCAGTTCAAACAGTTTAAGTGAGATTCCAATGCTCATTCCCAGCCCTCCCACCAGCAAAGCCTGTTCTGCACCGGGCGGGACCGACAGCAGGTACAGGTGAGGGGCGTCATCCGTGCCCCTGTCACCCATCCCTGGGGAAAGGGATGGGGTCAAGGCTAAAGGCAGGAAAAGCCCCAAAAGCCCGGGAGCAAGGGGCTGCCCGAGCCCCAGACGCTGCCGACAAAAGTCCCCGTTACCGGTGCTTGGCCTGGGAGAGCTGCGTATGTCGCAGTCCTGGCTATTTTATTTCAGGTTCTAAAAATAAGCCCGAGCAGGGGCCTGGAGGGGGGGTGTTCCTTCAGCTGACCCAGGAGAGGTGACAAAACAGCTTAGTTTTATTTTGCCAACGTCAGGTTTCCCCCAGCCCGCCTCGGAGCAGCGGGAGCGCACGGGAAGGGCTCGGCACTGGGAGGGAAACGGATGCCCTCAAATGAGATTAACCCCCTGCACGGGCAGCGGGAGGGAGAGGGGTGCTGGGGCCATTAATTAATCGCCGAGGAAGCAGTGAGACGCACAGGACCCACCACCACCGGGATTAATTAAGCCGTCAGCACCGGAGCCCCAAGCCCCCCGGCCTCGTCCCCTCGCCCAGCTGCCTCCTGCGAGCAGGGAGCCGCACGCTGCACCCCTGGGCTCTTCCCTGAGGTGCTCGGCTGTCCTTTAAAAGAAATAAAAATAATTCCACCTGGACACTGATTCCTAGCCCTGCTTTGGCTGTCTTTCTGCTGGCACCGGTGCGGGGAGCGGGATGCAGGGTCAGGCCCTGGGATGGAGAACGACTGCCGTGCCCAGCACCCGGGTCCTGGCAGGGCTCAGGGCACGGCCTGAACTTTTTTTGGGAGGGGGGACAGGCGCGACATGGCTGCAAACTGCTGGTCGTACCCCATCTCCGAGGCCCCACGTCCTGGTGCTCGCTCAGGGCATTTTGGGGACCCAGCACACCCCCCCCAGCGCTGCGGGCACACCGACCCGCCAGCCTGGGGCCGTCCAGGACCACCCGGCCCCTCCGAGTGCGGGAACATGGGCAACATCAAAGCTAATTCTGCTAGGAAAGGAAAGAAGGGCCAGTTCTTTGCCCCATTGCTCACGCTGCCCTGGGCAGCAGTGCAGGATCGGGCCCAAACGCCTGGACAGCTCCCAGAGCAGCCCAGCACCACGGTCCCATCCTGCTGCTCACGGACCTGATGGGGTTACACCTGCGGGTCCCGTCACCGGGCACATCCCTCTGGCCGAGCCAGGCGTTGCCTGCGAAGAAAGCCACAGAAAGGGCAATTTAATGGTGTTAAAAGCGTCTCCAGTCCTGGACGGATAAAATAACCGTGGCAGAAAATCGGTGCCCTGCGTGGTGCTGCCCCGGTCGCACCGACCGTTCCCAGCCCTGCAGCATCCCTGGGGCTGCGCCGGGGATTGGGAACAGCAGCGGGGCATCAGACAGCGGGATAAGGAGGGTAACAAATCCAATCATATTTTCTAACCTTGCAGCGTGATCAGAAATTAAAACCAGGACTTTATTTCCCCATCCCTTGAACAGGCCGGCCCTTCCGCAGCTCCTCTGGCCGGGTCCCAGCAGCGCGGGCAGGGCTTGAGCCGGCCGGAGCAGCGAAGGCACGGGGGCTGCTGCCCGGGCCAGTTCCCGCTCCCCTTCGCTCTCGCTGTGCCACCTTGCTGCCACCAAAGACCAGCACAAGCGTTAAAACACGCTGCAATCGCCTGTGCTCACCCCTGCCCGACAGCCTGCGTGGCCCTTTGCACTTCTGAGGCTTAAAAATACCATTTTCAGCTTCATTTTTCCAAGAGCTGGGTGACTCAAATGTTTTTCCCTTCTCTGTTACATTCAACATGCAGAAAAAAAAAACCCAAACCATAATTTAATCTAGCAGAGCAAAGGCCACCTCTCATGCCCCAGAGAGAAGCATGGGGGCAGGCGGGCACTTACACCCCAGCTGGCTGCTCCCTCACCCCGCACTGCGCCGGCTCCGCTCCAGCGTAAGGGAAAAATAAGGTCATTTTTAAGGGACGTGGGGAAAGGGGCAGCGCTGGCTGCTTTGTATTCTGCTACTGAAAGGACAGAGGAAATTAATTTTCTGTAAGCAAACTTTAAAGGACAAGAAATATTGTGGCTATTTCGGGCTGCCAGCCTGTCCTCGGCTCGCCCCGGGGCCGCGGCGGTGGGCTGGGCAGCACCGATGGGCTTCGGTGGCTTAACCGGCACCGGGGCCCTGGCTTTGTCTTAGGCAGGGGCAGGCTGCTGCTCTGCCAGGGCGGGTGGCTACTCTTTGTCACCAACGCTTAACAAAATGACACCAAGATTCAAAAAAAACAACCCGCAAACCCCCTAGGAAAGACCCGTCCCGAAGAGCTCAGCCGGGTTTGCACAACCCGCCGGCTCAGCGCTGGCACCCCGGGAAGGTGCCTCTCTCCACCCGTGCTGAGCCTTACCCTGATTTTTTTTATTCCCCATCTCTTTTTGTGCTCTTGTGTTGACAGCACCACCTCCTCAGGCTCCTCCGAGCTTCGGGCCCTGCTAATTTCTCCTTCGTGCCAAGCTGTGACCCTCCTGCTCCTTCCCCTGCCAGCACCCTCCGCCTGCTGCGGAGGCACGAGAGCTCCTGCAGGGGCCATTGCTGGTTTTATCAAAAAAAAAAAAGGCTGGCTGCCCCAGTCTGCCCTGTGCTTTGCAGGGAGCAGGAGGAGCTCAGCACCCCGCGCACCTGCGGCAGCCGCAGACTAACCCCTGCCACGCATTTGCCCCTTCCTTCTCCACCTTCCTTCTCAAAAATTATAAAGCAGGGGCCAACTCGGAGGATTAGACGAGAACCAGCCCCCAAAATGGCCTGGCTGCGCTCGGCAGAGGACAAACGGCTCCCGCCGCAGGCGGCGACACCTGGCACCGGCACCGTTCCCGGCCCAACCTGCTGTCCCCGGCCCCCCCAGCGCGGCCGCAGGCCCCCGCTCACCCCAGGGCCCTATGCCGGACACCACGGGGATGGGCTGGCTGAAAGGGGCATGAAGGTGGCCGCATCCTGCCACGGGGCCATGCCCCCTATAAAAAATATTAGACGTCGGGGGCTCCTCTATGCAATTCAGTCCTGTTGTGGGGTTGGGTTTTTTTCCCCTCTTTTTTTTCACAATAGGGTCTTTCCCGGTGTGTCTGAGGAAGGCGTTTTGCTGGAAAGCCCCCCTGAGGGCTGGTTCTTGCCCTACCCCCGGGGCAGGATGGGGGTCCCAGCCCCAGGGGCTGCTTATTGCACCGGCAGCGATTCGGGCCGGTTTCCATGCTATTAAACACGTCAGTGCGATCTTCCAGCCCTAATAAACCTTCCTCCGGGGACTTGTTGGCCTGACCTCTGGGAAAGGGGGTTTCCCTTTGATTTCCACGGCGCTGACGGGCTACCCCGCACGGCTGCAGCGAGCGGGGCCTCATGCGAGAACAGAACTTTTCAAATTGTGCCGAGTTTTTCCCAAAAAAATAAACCTGCCTGGTCTTCTTGTGCGATCCCTGCCCGGCTCTGCTGCTGCCCGGCGTCTGACCTCTCGGGAGGCAGCAGCAGCCGTCAGTCAGCTCCGCGCACGCCACAGCCCGCGGGGCGGTGGGAAACACTAGCGGCGCGAAAAGCAGCTCAGCTTTGCCCAAAAACTACCCTGAGATCTTCAACTGGATGGGATGAAGATGAAGATGAGGCCGGGAATGGGGCCAGGGATGAGGTTCGGGCTGGGGATTGGGATGAGGATGAGGATGGGGCTGGGGCTGGGGGCTGAGCTCGCTGGGGCAGGCGCTCAGCACCGGGGCAATGACAGAGGAGTGATTTTTGGCAGCGGGCAGCTGGCCGGGGCACGTGCCTGCCCCGCGAGGCTGCACGTCTGCGGCAATTCGGGTTCCCCGGGGCCATCGCCGTCCTGCCCCGCCGCAGGAACCACCCCGGCTCCACCTTCCGTCGCTGAACCGCCCCAACCGCCGCCCGCGGCCAGCGCCGGCAGAGCAAACAGCCCTTATCTGCCCCGTATCGCAGCGCCTTCGCTTTGGAAGTTTGTTTTACCGCGGAATTACTTCAAACTGTGCCCTTTGTGTGAGCCCTCTTATTGAAAAGTCAATAAAGCACAAAGGTGGTGTGGTTTTTTTTTGTCTTCCTTTTCTAAAACAGTCGGCGAGAGGCACAGCAGGAGTGGGGGGAAGTCCTCCCGGCACCCCCGGCCGCGCAGTGGGGACCCCCGATTTCCAAGACACTTGAGCCCAGCACACTGGAAATGTTGGAGCCGATTCAGGTCAATTAAAGTTGAGGTTTTTATTGAATTAAAGTGTGAAAGTAAATACAGCCAGCCCAGTATTCGGTCTGTTATTTTTTTGATGTTAATTCAATTTTTTTCACCCCGCTCATAAACGTGATTTAAAAGGTGGTAGAGATTCCTGGGCTGGAGGAGAGCCGGGAGATGGGTTTTGGAGCTTGGAAAGGACGCGGACGCGTTTCTTGCACCTGGGAAAGCCTCGGCAGCAGTTTGGACGTGAGGCATAAAAGCGCTTCTGGCAGCAGCAGCCAGGTGAAATCCCGTAAAAGAGTTCGGGAAGGAAACCCCATGGGATGCGGCTGCACTGCAGCCCGAACGTGCCTCGGCCGGGGCGTCCAGGATGTCTCCGAGGCTGCCCATGCCCCGCGGAGGAGGCGGCCTTCGAGCTCAAATCGGGACCAAAAAAACCCTGAATTTGCTGCAGTCGGCGCAATCGCGCGCTGCCAGCGCGCCGCTCTGCAGAGGCTGCAGCCCTGGGTACAAAAACGTGTGGTTAAACAGGTCCTCACGTGGGCAGCGTCCCACCAGCCCAGAAACCACCAGGTCCCGAAGCAGAGCAGAGGAGGAGGAACCCGCTGGGACCTGGAAGCATCTGCCCCCGGCAAGGCGCGAACCTGCTCTCCAGTTTTAATGCCTCTGAGGGATTTTCCTTTCCAAAAAGCTCTCGAGTGAGGCTGGCTGGGAGTATTTTTAGCAAGTATTCATGCGAAACGACTTAGGCTAATAATTTGCAATGTGAAGTTAGAGCTTCAACAAAAACTCGGACTAAGCAGGTTTAGGATCAGCGGGGCTTTCTTGCTGATTCTGCTGAACGCAACCGTGCAGCCGGGTCCAGGGAAGCTGTGCGGAGGCTGGAGCTGGTCACCGATTTTTTCAGGGCAATAAAACCCCACTGTGCCTAAAGGACCAAAACTTGAAATCCTTCCACGGGCCGTGACTCTGCAAAGTTGCATAAAAATATTTAACCGCTGAACAGTCACATCGAGCACGACGGTCATGGAAAGTACGGCACCGCCTTTCCCACCCGCGCTTCCCCGTGTCCTTTGCCTCTTCACTATCATGGATCCTTGAGCAAAGAAACGAGCTGCTGGGAGGGAAGCGCTGTTGGGGAACAGGGGTAATAAATCCAGCTCCCTCCCGTTGCCTCTCCCTGGAGTTTCACGTGCAATTTAACTCCAGCGACTGAGGAACGTCCATGAACAAGGAGCCAAGCGCAGCCTTAAGACGCCCCAGCTCGAGGCTCACAGTGAAATTTTGGCCGTTCCCCCTCACAGCCCACAGGACATCCAGGCTCTCCTCTCCACCCCACAAAGGTACCTACCAGAAGGAAGGACCAAGGCTTCAGGCTCCTTTGCAGGTCCCCCCCCGACCTTCAGCTCAGCCCCTCCTGTTCATCAGCTCCATCTTCTGCTGGTGGGAGACGGCCGCTCCGCCAGCTCAGCAGACACAAGGGGCCCCCAAAGCCCTCCAGAGCCACCAACCCGCCATCACGAGCCATGGGCCAGGGCGAGCAGAGTCAGTGTGGGCGAGAAACCCTGGTGTGAGCCACGGGAAGACGGGAATGGCGAAGTGTTTCTGAGCTTTGACTCACGAGTTCATTCTCCGTGCGGGTGTGCGGGACGGAGCTCGCACCCATGGGTGTCCAGAAAAGGTGGAAGGGTTTAAACCCAAGCGTTGAAGGGCTGCAAAGCTCTGCTTGGGCAGGAGTTTTATTGCAGTGAGCATGTCCGCGACCAGCGCGGCATCTGGCACGGGTTCCATACGCTGGAAGAATGAGGGAAAGAAGTGTCTCGCATTTTTAATTGTTTTAATGAAGAAGAGAAGCACCTCAATATATAGCAAACCTCAGCAAATGACTCTCGGTCACCACGTTCTTCAGTGCCAGGATGACCCCATCTCATTTTCTCACACCTTGTTTTTCTTAAGGGACTAGAGGCAAACCCTCCTGGGTTCTCCACCACCAACTGGCTGCTCGGCGAGAAGTGAACTTCAACCACCCCGAGTAAACTGCGAATGAAACGTTCCAGCCCCAGAAGGGATTTTTGTCAGAGGCTGGGTTAGCACTTGCCAGCCGATGACTTCCACCTGGTCAAGCTCCCTACAACTTGGGCAGCAAATACCGCTTATTTTAGTATAAAATAGGTTTTATAAGGTTAGACTTTATCATAGACTGTTGTAATACGAAATTGAACTTTAAAATGGATTACTTTTAAGCTGCGAGTCCATAAAATATGTGGTCAATTAAGATGTGGGGCCTCAAGAGTTGCCTGCGAGCTTGGTGTAAAACTCGCTTTTAATGCCGCTTGGACAGATTTGGTAACTGAATCAGAACTGCCGCAACTGAGCAAAAAAAACCCCAATACCAGATGGGTGCTTTTCATTAAACGGCTTTTTCCATTTACATGCATTCTGCTTTTACTGGCTGTTATGGGCTAAAAAAAATCCTACATAATCATAAATGTTAATAAATACAGTGTAAGTACAGGGCTTTTTTTCCCCCATCTTTTGGTACAGTTCTTCAGGGTTCATATTCTTCAAGCGCTTTTCTGCAGCCACAAATACTAGTTGCTTTTTTTTTTTCGTTCCCTTGTGTGAAGAAACACTTCTGTAATCCCTAAGATTCTTGCTTTGGGACTTAATTTTTACATAAAAAAGCCTCACACCAATAGGGAACAACTGTGATAAAACTGGCAGCGCTATTAAAAATAAGTGCTCGACAAACTTAGTAATTATTTTTACTGTGTTTTGAATACACAAAACATTATGAAATTATTCAGCCTTGTCATCGCATGCATTTCAAATGTATAGTTACGGATGTTTTCAGACAGCAAAAGCACTTTTAATCTTTTCACAAGGAAGAAGTCAAAAACCTCCGTTAGAGATGACCAGCTGCCCCAGGGAATCGCGCAGCCCATCAGCGCGGGCAGCAACGGGAGCCTACGCCAGAGTCTGATGGACGGATTTGTTTTCCCTTTCCCCAGAGCCACGGTACGTGGCATTAAGTTAATTCCGAGCCAAACACAACACAGAGGTCAAAACCCTTTGTAAGAGGGAGATCCTTTTACCTGGACTTATTTCCCAAAACTGCTTTACCTTTGCGGCTGTGCCTACGCTGTATGAAAAGATACAGACTGAGGCAGACGACATGAGGAGCTCCGATTGCAAATAAAAAATCTTTATTGCATCTTAGAAGCAAGTCTTTAAAAAAAAAAAAGATTTTCCATGCACTGAATCCATCCAAGTACCTACATCCTTGGGACTGTCACCAAAAAACGATGAACATTATAAGACATCGACTCTACACTAGTTGCAGTTCATATTCCATACACGTGTAATTGTAAACAACGGTTATTTCTTCTACTGGAATAGCAATTACTCCATAAGATCCCTTCAGACATGGCCACAACCTCAGCATCAGTTTTTTCTCCGTTCCTTCGCTAGTCTCCACTTCCCAAAAAGTAGGCAAAGTGGAACCGAGAGCAATGAGACGAAATGGCGCTGGAGGATACGATAGAAAAATATATTGTTCGCTGGTTTTTATTTTTTGTTTCTGCTGAGCAAGATATTTACAGGTAGGTAGGTCTCAATAGATCATCTGCTTCAATGACAACGTCCGTTCACTAAGTCTCAGTGTAAAGGGTTCCCTTTCTGGCTTTAAGGCACTTTATTTTGTATATTTTTCTCTTACCTTGCTAGGTGTTAATTCATAGGGATCACGCTTTCCTTGTTTTTGGCCTCCCCATCCCCAGTTCCTCTTGGAATACCAAAAAAATTCCTAAGTTTACTGAAGTCATTCCAAAAATGTTAAAGAAATTTGGGAAAAAAAGATCCATGAAAAAAATATTTTAGAAAGTAATCTTTGGAGATCATTTACTGCAAGTATGATGTACACTACCTTATCAGTGAGAAGATGCAATACATTCCTAATATATATATATATATTTACACACACATATATATATATATAAAATATTAAAATGACTAACAGATATTCAAGGAAAGGTCAAGAACCTAAAACAATGGATATTAAATAAATTAACGGTCTATCAGATACAGAAAAAAATAATCCCAAAACAAAACTAGTAATCAAATGTAATAATTGTTCCCGTTAACATCATGTAACCGACTGAACAAAATCAATGCAATCAGGTGCAGTACACTCGGTATAGAAGATTTTTCAAAGTTCTCATTAGGGATCTCTAATTGTTCGTTGTGTACTGTCGCTTTGCTGCAAGAGATTCGCATTTCCCATCCTCTTCCCCTCCCTCATTATGCTTCGGCATTTCTTGATCACATCGTCTCAGCTCTAGACAGGACAGCGGTTGAGGATAATACACAGAACCCACCATGGATTCTTAAAACGTTACGTCCGTACACGGACCAAGTATAAAAGACAAAAATTTCTACAAGGACTAAACGGATAGCAGGTTGTGCTTACTTTCTTCCCTCCCTTGAAGTCGCCTGGCCATAATAAGCGGGAGTGTATTTTTAAATTGAAATAATCAGCCATTTGGAAAAAAAAACCTCCTGCGATTAATACCCTTATCATCGCCACACCGATTTGTTTTGTTCTAACGCAATTTAAAAAATAATGGCTATCCTTAACAAAAGAAGCAGAATCTTTGCACGGTAGCAGTCACAACAAAACATTTAGATACACCGTTTTGTCACTTGGCTTGCACGCTCAGGTCCCAATTCACAGAATCCCAGCAACGAAGACAGCAACGGAAAAGGTAGGAAACAATCTTTTGTTCATAAGGAAATTCTAATTCAAGTCAGATTTCTGCTGATCGGTCAGATAACTCTTAAACAATTTTTTTGTTTGAAGGCAAATATTGATCACAGTTTTGTTCAAAACCAAAACCACAACAACAAAAAAACCAACGGCCTTGTTCTTCTCAAAATGAGCGCTTTGTAAGAAAACAACGATGATTTCTAAAATATATCCTGTGTGGTCTTTTAAAAGTGAATTATCAAAAAACATTTTCCCAAAAATAAATTAGATAATTAAAAAAAAAGTCTTTTCCAGCATAGCTGGACATTAGGCTGTCCTCACTGAGCCATTAGTATTGCTGCTTTTCCCAAAATTTGGGTCATTTTTTTCAAACCATATTTCAGCCAGCTGTTGTGTGGACCCATAAGTTGAAGCTTTGGACCCCAAGCACATTTTATATTGTTTTGGATCAAGATTAGGGTCACAAAAAACAGGGTGATGCACATGGACTACTCCAATTTCTTGGCTTCGGAAAGTTTTTAAGCCAGCTTGAATGACTTTGTTAAATAGGTCTACGTCTTCAAGGCCCCAACCTTGGATGGAGACATCAAAGCCACCTGCTCGAAGAAGATCACCTTTGTAAATACAGGTAATACCAAAGCCATAGTTCCTCCAGAAACCTGTTTTCTGGGTGAAGGCAAAATGATTGTCACTAGGAACTTTTCCACTATAAACAATCTTTGGATCATACTGGCTAAAAATGATGGGAAAGTATACTTGTTGACCCAAAACTGTATTGGCTCTACACCGCTGGAGGAATTCTGTGGTAAACACTAAGTCAACATCACAGAAGAAAAGTAAAGACTCGTTCTGGAACTGAGAAGATCCGACTTCCAGAGCCAGTGCCCTCGAGAACTCCCCTGACACCGGTAAAACCTGCATGTCAGCCTTGGGGTATTTGGAGCGGTAATCTCTCATCAGCTCGATCTGCTTCACTTTGTCAGGGTTGGAGTTGGAATTGAAAAGCAGGACAACCAGCTTGACGTTCTGGTTTGGAATGAGGCACGTCTTTTCAAAATTCCCCATGAACCTTGCGAACATGTCAAAACGTCCGGAGAGAGGAATCAGGATGTTGATCTTCTTGTCTTTGAGTTCCTTCCTCTCTACTTTTGATCGGCTGAGCTGGAAGGGAACAAACATCTTCAGCGAGTTGGAGAGGAAAGACAAGGATCCAGAATCCTGGTTGATTCTGCTGGCCAGTTCTTTGGCGTCCATCTCTTCGTGCTCCATAAACTGGATCTTGCTGAACGTCTGCTGCAAGTACGCGTGCCTCCTGACGGGGACGGTCATCTTCTTCCCCTTATGCTTTTTGTACAGAAGCAACAAGTCAAGAACGTACTCTGCTCCGTACATCGGATTTACTCTGCGATAGCCATACTGTATTTCCTTGAAATCTATGATCCTCCCCCGGGTCTTAGCGTTGGCGTTGATCATTTCCATGACCTGCATAACAATGTCATCCAACGCTTCACGCTGAGAAGAGTCCATTCCTCTCCGAGGGGGCTGTCCGTCGGCACCCGAATACAAATACTTTCCTGTAAGAAACTCCCACTCCAAGATTTCTTCCCGGTGGCGGGGCTGGAATCGCATGAAGGAGGGTGGCATCCCCAGCTGCAGGTCATCTTTGTGGATTTCTGTATTGCTGTATTTGCTCATCAGGACAATCTCCCGGTGCAGCTGAACAGTCCGGTGGCGCAGCTCTGCTATCTTGCGGCTCAACATGTAGCTGTGAAGTCTGTACTGGTAGGGGGGGTTCTTATTGGGGTGCAGCGTTATAGCTCTGTGTATTTTGCTGTTCCTCAGGTCTCGGATATACCCTTTTTTGTTCTGCTCATAATTTTCATAAAACAGTTGCTGCATCTAGAAGAGAGAAAGGAGAAGTTAGTGTCTCGGCAGTGCCGTCCTTGTGAAAGTCAGCCCCCGCAGCCCCCCTGGGAGAAAATTCCTCCTTGCTCGCAGGGCCAGAAGGCTTTCTGAATAAGCTGTTCTTGGTTTGAGGCACAGGTTGTAGCAATACCAGCTGCTATTCAAGGAAATTAAGAGGATTATTCATTGTAAACTGGTAAAAGAAACATCTACCATGGATTTGGGATTACTACAGCCCGTTCTAGAGATATCACCGTTGGCCAAACAACTGAGCAGTAAGTAGAGTGTAAGCTCATTTTTCCACAACATCAGCATCACAATACAGCATCACCAGGAAAAAAAGAACTATGAAGCATTCACTACAAAACTCTTGCTATTCTTCTGCCTCCCACGGGCTTTAAGAATAATAATAATAATAAAGAACAATAAAAAAGGATGCCATATACATAGTAAGCAAGTATGACAACGCCTTTTCCGTTACACCCACATACTGTTCAGGCATTAGAAATCCAGCTTGCTGAATGTTTTAGCCAAGATGCTAAATATGTTATCTCAAGTGCTGCAATGCAAAGCTACAGCTCCCATGTCATTTTAAAATGTCAATAGAAAGTAAAATGCACCTGAGATTCCTAGCAGCAGTTCCAGAAAGCAGGTAATACAGGATGCATATGTATGCTAGAATAAAAGCAGCCTTAAAGTGGAAATTGCTATTTCAAAACAAGAAGATAACGAGCTAAGATTAGATTCAGAAGCCTTATGGAAAGCCACAACTTAAGAAAAGCAGGCAAACCGGCTTTACAGTTTTCAGGCAGTAGCTAATATAATGAAAGGCATGTGGAAACCAGGATGATAACATGGAAAATAAGCTGGAAAAAAAAACCCAAGAGGAAAAAAAACCCTCAAGGCCAAAGTTATGTATCAGCCTAGACAACGGACATTTAAAAAGATCACGGGCTGATTCTACATCACAACACAAATGTCATCAACCTGCCAGAGGAGCTGACACGACAGCTTCATTCAATATAGGTTCCAGTCTATGTTATTGGCAGCAGAATTTGCCATAGGTAATACAGTCAATAAAGCACGCGTAAAAAGGCTATAAAGATTAGCAAAGAGCTAAAATCCAAAAGACGAACAGAAGAGAGAATGACTCAAACATGATGGCAAATAAAGGGAGCGGTAAAAGGAAAATCACAGGCACAGAAAGCCCCCCTTTAACAGACAGCGCGAGTGATGCTTCTACCAGCTGTTCAGACCCAGCAGAAGTCCTGTTTTATTAGGCCTTCAGTTGCATTTTTCCCATTATTGTGCACAGACGTTGAATCTAAGGGATAAACTTACACCTGGATTTAATTGCCGCTATCTTAACAAACCAGATGTGCGCATACTGAAACCTGAAATTCAGCCTATCACTGTGGACAGCACAGGAGCAAGCTGCGTCTACATGAAGCAGCTCGCATGGATTTTAATCTGAACAAATGTAATTCATTTCAAAGGAGAGAGGGAGGAATTTCAGCTGGACTGAGAAAGAAAGGACATTTTTTTCATGGGTCATCACCGATCCCCCACCCCTTCTCCTTTCCTGCTCAAGTTTGCCTTCTTGCCCACTCTCCCCCAAGTGATTCCTGCTGCTTTCATGCTGTCTGCGAGCAATTCAGGCCAGAGGCTGCCTCTTATTAGACAGATCCCATACAGCAACGCAGCCAAAGGAGAACATCTTGGCGATGGCCTCTCGGCAAGCCACAGATGAGCTGCCTGTCAAGATGTATATCCCTTTAGAAGTCATGTGAGATTTAAGAGTGCTACAGGCAGAGGTTAGTTGGTCTAATCCTATGTTCAGCAGACTTATCCAAACTGAATGAACCTCATGCTTTCCCAAGAAGCATGTTTTTCCACTCACCCAAAGACTGTTCTTCATTCGTATCCCTATAGTGTTTTCTCTACTCATAACACTTTATTTTTTGTCCACTTTGAACCTCGCTACTTCTGTTAAGGGCTCTAGGAGACCTCAAATCACACCCACTTACGGTCAGTCCTGTAAGCACAATTTATTACAACAGAGAGCTCACACAGCAAGAACAAGACCAGTCCAACACTGCAGGACCCACAAGTGTATTTCTACTGACTCCACTGATCTATCCTCTCTAACACAACATACATATATAGAACTAGAAGTATTAAATGTGTATGATACAGGCTGGAGATTTCACTGACATTTTAACTACAATACAACTATAGGCACAGGCTTTCCCAAGAGTATTGTGACATTAGATAAAAATTCTTAAATCATGTCATTAGGCAACTATTATTTAAAGGAAAATTGGCAATAGGACTTAATTTCAAATCTTGTTTTGAATTTATAAGAAAACAAAATCAAGACCATGCAGCCTGAATGCATTTATTCCAAAACTGCCATCTAGGGCATTCTGAATTAGCTATGAGAGGAAACCATGAGAAGCAGAAAGGCTTTTAGATTACACAACAAAGTTTTAATAGAATACCGATGGGTAGGAAAATGTTATGAAACTTCCCAATGGAAGTAAAGATATGAATCCCTAGCAAATGGCCCTAAATAAAATCAACAAGTGTATTTTAAAGCTCTGGCTTGCTATGCAGGAGTAACCTCTTTGGTAGGCTGGTTAACTTCTGAACTTTTAATACTACTTCTTGCCTCTTCCAAAAACTAGCTAACTTTGAAAACTGAACTGAAAATAGAACATATCTCAGCAAGTCTTTACCGGTGCTTCAATGCAAAGCAATTTACAACTGGAACATCTATTAATGGCCACCTTGCTCCAGCCAAAAAGGTGACAATTGTAACAAACCCTGCGCTCCGGCCAACCCTGCAGTGCAACTAATGAGAAGCACCCCAATAGCCAGGCTTTTATACAATCCTGTTTTTCAGAAGAGTGCCTTGCAAGGCTGGCACTTTCACTGTTTTTCCTATGAAGTTTCCCCCTCTCCTACTCCAGCGTCCCTCTTGTCTCCTTATTCAGCAAGTGGCAACAGGCACGGGATGTGCCAGCACCCTGCAGTCCCGATCTCCCATCTAGGAACCAAGGTACACCCCACACCAGTAGGAAATACATGGAAGGGTATCGGAAGGAGTTAATCAATTCAGTTTGTAATAACTTACAAACTATTTTTGCACAGTGGCATGAAGTGCTGTAAATGAAGTCCAAGTGGCCAGCAGCCAACAGAGCAGTTTAACCCTTCCTGGGCTGAGGCGCCTGTGGACAGTGACCCGATGCTGCAGAAGCACTGCGATGCCCATGGGCTTTCCTTCACGATAAGGAGCCCCATGTGGATTGCGTTTTCTCACCCACATCTACAAAACTTGAAAGAAATGGCACTTCCTTCCATACAGTTTGACAGCTCCACCAACATTAATCCATTTAAATCATTAAGGCAGTGCTAGTCCTCGGCGTTGAATTTGATCACTAACAAGGGCAATGTCCGACTATCACCCATCAGTGCTAACGTAGTTTCTACCTCGTTTGGGTCCAAAGCACTATGCTATATATTACCTATTAGCACACGCGGGCTTTTGACTCCACGCAATACTGGAAAGCCGTAAGCAAGACAAAAAATCATAATTACCTCTTGTGTACATCATTAATAGAGATTGGTGGGTGGGAGAAGACAACAGAGAAATTTATTTGTAATTTCTCTCTGTAATTTGTTTGTTCCTCCCACGTAGCAGCCATTAAACATAGACACAAGGAGCAACACAAGCATGTCCAACAGACATTACGTGCAAACTTCCCCATGCCTGTTACCAGATTCTTGCGAGTTGAACTCTTGCAAACTCTTCTTTCAGTGAAACAGGTTTCTGTATGATTCTTTTCAAAAAAAGAACCTTTCATGGATATTAATTTTGCAATGATTATATTCTAAGCATGCTTTGTTCTCGTGCAGAGCACTGAGAGTGTAGGGATACAAAGAAGAGCTACTCTTTATTGACCACTATTTACTCTAGACCTGTTGAAGCCTTAAAAAACTTAATGTTCCCCAAACCATTAGAGACTGAATGTTTAACCTGTGGTACAGCTGTTGTGGGCACTACTGGCTCGTGTCCAAAAGACCAACTGAAAGGAGAGAGTGTTATGTTCTTCGTTTTAAATGAAGAAGTCTTTTGCAGGCCAAAAAAAGTGTACTGGAGAAAATGGACTTTAAAAATAAGACCAGTTTATGCAGAAACTGGCCCGCAGCCACGGATTGGCCCCTGAGGGCTTTCTCTCACAGCTCCAGATTGTACTACCACAGCCCAGAAAACGCAGCCCCACAAGTCTCATGAAAAGCAATCATGGACAAGACATGTTGTATGGCAGGCTTCGAAATGCCCAAGATGGGCTTTAAATACAAAGCCAAACTAAAAGCTCAAAAGATGGCTAATGTCACCCGGTGCATGAGCACCTCATCTGGGAGGAGATGAGCACGTAGGTTCCTCTCCGCAGCTGGTGCAGAGCTGTTCTACGGGAGTAACGCGGGTGCCAGGACAGCCCTCACCCTGCCCCACAGCTCTGCTGCCAAAACTACGCAGGATGCTCGCCCCCATCTCCTCCTTGCTCCTCCTTCCAGAGATGCAGCTGTAGCGGTGCAAAGGGGCAGTTCCTGTGGGTTGGTTGAAGTGAAATGAAAGATGTTTTGCACCCACATCCCAAGTAACTGTACGAAATAATTGTAGCTGCACTAACACAGTTTTGCCACTTTGGAGTGATTAACCAAAACAGATCACTAGTTTTCTGTTTTTTAAATCACCAATATAGCTAAATTGATAAAATATTTTGCTTGTAGACCCAATGAAAAGGAGCAGTGGGTCTTCGTTTACTGCTGCCTTGCCTATGGTGGAGAGGGAGACTGTTGTGACCTCCCTAGACACAACTCTGTGTATTCAGGGTTCTTATTAACGATGATCTTTCCGTTTTAAATCCCGATGCTTTATGTGCGATCCCACAGCTAACCACTGACATGACTGAAGTCACTCCTGGGCAGACTTATTATGGTGGAGACAAACACGGGGAAGTGATGGATAAACACTCATTTCCAGTGAACTTGGCAACTCGTTCATCCCTGTAACCTCCCCAGTTGCCACTACAGGAAAGGATGCAGGAAACGCCACTCGGCGCTGGGAGATCAGACTTCCCTCTCGGCTGACAAGTGAAGCCCTGAGCTCTGGAGCATGATTAAATGATGTGATCCCTCAGACGAGTTACTTCTCACACAAATTTCATCATGTACCGCTGGTCTGCATTTGCTTTGTTTCATAAATTAAAGAGGGGCAAGAAAATCAGCTGGACATCCCAAACCGCCAGTACTCAAAATTTCCATAGCAGACTGCTCGAGAAGCAGAGGCAGACCCAGCTGTGATACACTGCGACCTCTGAGTGCAATAACTCCAGTCATGCTCTGAAGCAAGAGGTTTATTTTGCACAACACAATTGCCTCTTCTTATATGATACTAAGTGAAACAGCGCCTGTCTCGCTCAAGAGCCTCGCAGTGCCTTCTGCACTGCTCTCCTCTCCAAAGTATTCGAGAAAGGAAGCCAAGTATCTAAGGCAAGTTTCAAGCACAGCAAACTCAAGGTCATTGAATTCCCAAGGAATCTGTGAATTAGGAGAATTATTGCTGGAGTTCAATCCTTTGTTAACAATACCAAGTAGCTCTTTAATTAAACAACTGTCCTTCTCCCAATCCTTTCTTTAAGCAAGCAGAAGAGCTTAGAAATTACTTATTCATTTACAGTTTCGCAAACCAAGTAGCCTTTAAAGTGTGCCCAGGTTGGCAACAGAAAGAAGAAAACCTGCAAAAATGAATGTGTCTTCAAAACTGGCATTGTGTACTTCACCTCTGACCTTGAGCTTGACGATCTCATTACCCAAAACCCACACGTGGGAGCAGTCCACAGCACTTGGGAACTAGCTGAGATCCTCCAGCTACGAAGCAGAGGAGAACTTCCCCCCGCCTGGCCCTGCATGAAACTGAGCTTCACGCTCCTGGTCTAAACAAGGATAAAGGATCCTGGTCTCCTCTTAGTCCTGAAGCGAGGATTCCTTCCTCATGTCTCCCCTATTTTGGATAAGGGGGACAAGTTGAATCAGACCTGCTGTGTAAAGAAAAGAAAGACTAGTGCAATCGTGTAACACTCTCTAAAGAAGATAATTGCTCATTTATTGAAATATTCTTCCCCTTGGGTGCACCTAATACACAAACTACACAGGTGTCATCGTGCGCTCCATAAAGCCTGGAACTGCCTCTCTAGAGACATAGATTTATGTTTTTAAAGCATAAACCAGAATATAACCTGAAAGCATTTTGTACCTTAGGAGTAACCAGATAAAACAGAATGTGCCATTTTAGGATATTTAGATTTAACTGTGCAAACCTCAGGAGAGCTGGATGCAATTGCGGGCTATGCTTCCAAAAGGTTCTGATTTAACAGAAACAAAACCAAACAAAACACCACTAAATATTAACAAATGTTCTATCCTACGGCTATTAAAGAAGCAGAACATCATAGGTGTTAATGACTAATTATCATTGCTATTGCTTGAGAAAGTGTGCTCAAATTTGTTTCTAGCATAATTTCCAAATTATGAGTCCTGGTGCAAACTGCTGTTCTGCACATGGCTCTCCCATGCTCAAGTTAAGGCTCTGACCCACGGGGCAAATGATTCAGCTCTCCCTCTCCAGCAGAGAGGACTGCCTCTGTCCCAGATCCAAACAAAACCAGGAATACTGTGACTTGCTGCTGATTTGTTCATTTAAAGGCCAGACTCGGGGATGATGCCAAATTACTTGCCCACCGAATATACTGCGTTTCGGGATTTCTTTTCCTTGTTGTCAACTCCACACTTTTAGACTCTGCAGTACAGGCAGAGTACAAGAAAAACTTGGTTTTCATTATGAATTTCAACAGGCCCATGAAAAAAAGAGCCGCAGCCTTGGAAGTCTGTATCTGCTCTTTCTCATGCAAAGTGTTAAGATTTCAGAGGAGCAGCACATGACCCTTGGAGGGTAGTTTCTTGGAGATCATGAGCAGAAAGCTTCTGACACCCTGGCAAATATTTTTCTGTATGCTGGAAACAGAGTTAGAGGGATGCAGTCTCCTCTGAGCAGAGACTACAGAAGAGAAGACCTCTTCTGGACTGCTGTGTGATTTTCCACCATGTGTTTTCAAGAGGCAGTAATGTAATCATTTAGAAACACTTTTGTCCATGGAATTCAAAGATTCCTATTTGGGAGATGCTTTCCACATCCCGTGGTTTTGTAGGAGTTGCGAGCCGTGATGGATGATGAGCCTTTTTGGTCCCCATACACTTGGCAAGGCCACCACAAGCTGCTGTTTACAGGGGGGTGGAGAACAAACCCTCTGCTTGGAGAAACTTCAGCTGCAGCCTAGGCATCCACGCATCATCTCAACATCAGTCCAACATCAGAAATAAAGCCAAAGCAGCGTAGTCTCTCTGCCAGACTGCCTGGGGACAGCAGTGATTTTGTCGCACACACCAGACCAGGTCTCCAGGTCTCTGCCAACACCAGATTCTACAAGAACCCTGGGAAAGGATCAGCCCCAGTGGATCCGGCTGCAAGATCCAGCCCCTTCAGCCTTGCCCGCATCACCAGCACAGCTTTCTTTTGATGCAAAATGTACCTGAGGAGGTACATGGTGCCCTACATGGAGACAATGTCACGGTAACAGGTCCGGGCTGAAGGACAGTACTGAAGCAGTCACATCAGCGCAAAACTCTTAATCTCTCTGAGCCTTCACAGGAGATTATTGTGAATTTAATTAGGCAAAGATTTGGCCTCACAATAGCTACTGCTGCAGTTCTCCCCTGGCTGTAAAAAGCTGGGGGTGTATTTTAAAAAACAGATTCGTTTTCAAGACTTTTGGCACTTCCAGCTTAAGCAGCACCATTTTAGATGAGGAGGGACACAGAAACAGGCCGTGCTTGCTGTTTCTGATCCCTCGCGAAGACTCGTGGCAGGAATAGATCTTTTGGAAAGGGCTGAGAGGGGAACTGGGAACGCTGAATAAAATCCCCAAGACAAGGCCAACTGCTGAACTGCCGGTGTCAAAGCCGCAGCCCTTCGAACCTGCAGTGCCGGTAACAGCCTCACAGTGACAGAGCATCTTTCATAACGCTTTTAGAAATCCGTCTGCTTTATGCTTTCCTAACAACCGATGGTAAAACCACTTCTCTGCCAGCAGCATCAGTATTGGCTAATGAAAATTGACAGAAAGCTGGGAATATATTAGATTTCTGATTTCTCTGCTAGCGAACCCTCCCCCCAGCTGCCACAACAGCCGTTCTTGTGGGTGCTGCTGCGTTGTGCCTCTGCCAGGAGAGCAGCTGGAAAAAGGGACGT
Organism: Calonectris borealis; assembly: GCF_964195595.1. Lineage (NCBI taxonomy): Eukaryota > Metazoa > Chordata > Aves > Procellariiformes > Procellariidae > Calonectris > Calonectris borealis. The sequence continues at coordinate 3,918,575 of NC_134322.1, read as the reverse complement.
TGTTCAGGACATACTCTTGAAACCTTAGCCCCTTCCAAATCGGTGGTGTCCTGTCCCTAGGAGGTGGCAGCTGCACACCACCTCGTGCTAGTGGGGATGTCTGAAACACAGAGCAAGCCAGCATTTAAATAAACTCTGAGAGTGGGCTCATTCCATCCGCTCGGCCTCGCTGGATCCACGTGGACACACTGGATCAATGCTCGGTTCCGCTCGCGCCTCACGGGTGCCGCCTGGTTTGCAACAGCACAAAGGACAAGGCAATGGCTGAATCGCTGTGGTGTTAACTGAGTGGCACAGCCACCTCTCTCCTCTGGGCTTGGAGTTTAACGAGTGCTCTAATATGGTGCTCACTAACTGCTTTTTCCAGGGTCACGCTGAAGACACCCAATACTTAAGGTGACTTAACACCCACAGCCCTTTAGCAAAAAGGGCATACAGGAACTCCGGGCTTGCAGGTGATGGGGAGCTCCATGGGGATTCAGCTGACTTCTTTCAGATGAAAAGTGCCCCCCATCTGACAGCCAGCCCTGTTAGTAATTCAGCACAGTTTGAAGGCCGCTGGCCATCCCAAGTATCCCAGCTACCCCTCCAGCTCAACAAGCTCAGGAAGAGCCACTGTGGCTGAGCACAAGGCACCAGGGCCTGCGATTAACTATGCGTCAGCTCCCCAGAAGCAGAAAGCTTCCCGGCGAGGACCACGATCTCCCTCCACTTGCCGCAGCAAGGCTGCCTGCCTTCGTTGGCCGCTGCTGAAGGCTGGCCTGCTCCGAACAGGAGGGGAGCCGCAGCACGAGGCAGCGCTGGGTTTCCTGCCCGGGACCAGTGTCAGCAGGACGCCCCTCCAAGGCATCCAGCAACAAAGCGGGAACTCACTCCGCGATCCTCTGACTGCTTCTCCTAAATTAAGCTGGATTTAAAAGAACGTCTCCTTTTATTCCTGCTGGTGGAAAATAAGAACAAGCTATGGAGTTCCTTACAAACTCCCGCAGAACCGGTGCCCGATACAGACGTAACATTTGTGACACAGGCGGATGGTTTCACTACTCCTCTTTCACCAGCCTGTGAGCTCAGATCTTCAGTTCTTCATCTTCAATCTGGTTTTTCAGCCAGAGCCACCATTTCTGGAGCTGGTTTGAAGACCGTCTACAAGGGCCTGGACTCCATCACCAGCTTGTTTCACACGGGGAGCAGCGCAGGATGACAGCTTCCAGGGTTCACTAAAGCAGCACAGCATTGTTCTGAAGTGTGCGTTTTAAACGCGTGCACATTTTTTTTTTGCCAAAAGAATTGTTTAGTAATTGCTCAGAGGAGGGGAGGGAAATAAAGCCACAAACCCTTGTTTTATGTGGAGAAGCCACATGTTTCAGTCAGCCCATGAGGATCCTACAGCTGAGCCCTGGCCCTGGGATAACACAGCTTTAGAAGGCTGCGATGGTAAAGAGCATCATGCAGTAACGCTGCTGCTGCAAGACAGAATTTCCACAGTGAGATGCCATGATTGCGAAAGTCTCTTTCTTGCGCTCATATCATTACCACACAGGACTTAAAGCCTGCCCACTATTCTGTGCTGAGTTTAAAAGCAAAATCTGCCCTTTGTCTCATCGCTGGAAAACATGTACGCCATCCAGTGTAGACGTGGCACTGCCAAAACCGTAAGATGACAAGGTAAGTGCAATACACAGTAGTTTGGTTATAAAAGATACAGCTCCTTGATCAACGGGGGGATCAGCAGAGGAAGTTTGTCCATTCAGAGGGCAGACGATCTCTCAAGAATTTGACTTTCATGCCCTGTACATCAAAAGCCCCATAAATTGTGCATTAATAGCTCTAACTAAAAAGGTCACCTATTTTTGTTACTTGCTTCTCTGAAGCGCAAGGGGTAACATATTTAAAATAAGGCATGTTTTAGGAGAAAGTAGTGATTTACTAATGCAAACTGAAGGCTCATTTTGATAGGGTTCGCAGGTTGTGTGCAGATTCAACACCCTGGAAAGAAGAGAAAAGTGGTGCAGAAGACAAAAGCAGTGAAAGAAGGGAAAGCACAGCTGCACGTGTGCAGGTTTGGGACCAGCCCATTCCTCCGCAGTTTCATGTATGCTCTGAACTAGAAGAAAGGCAACATCTTTCTAAGCAGCCACAGCTTTTATTGTCCTCCTGTCAGTGGAACAACTTTCTCATTATTAAAACGAGCTGTCAGGCAGACTGGCATTTCCCTTCTCGCGGTATCCAAGTTAGCCCGTTCGTTCAAATATGGTTAAAGATTTCACATAGTGTTGCTGGCTAACTGTATATGGTCTGAGGTTTTCTGGAAGTTTGCTGTCTGGCACAGTTTGGAAACTTAACAAGCAGTGTAACTCTGCAGTGCTCTGTAACCAAGTGCCTCTTGCATTACACACGATCTGTCAAACCAAGGGGCTCACCTCCGAGCGGGTGTGTTTAAGCTTCACTGATGTACGCCATCCATCACCTAGCTTTGACAAAAAGAATATTCAACTGCTGCTTTTGTAATGCCCTAAATTAAAGCTGGAGATGTGGATACTGATAAATGCAGTTACAGTGAATGTAAATGCACTAGCCACCATTAGAAATGTAAAAGAAAAAAATAAATTAAACACTGCCTCAAATACTCCCAAGCTTGGTGAAGGATTTGCTACTCACACAGCACACTGAACTCCCTTTTGAACATTAGCCATGCACACACGAAGAGCTTCTTGGGCCTTTTCTAGGGTTTTCTTTGTTTCTCTGCTTTTGACCTGGAGGACCTGGTTGTGCTGCTGGTTGTGACCAAGCCGCTGCAGGTGCAGTTTTGGGAGAGCGGACCCGGCTCCAAAACTTGTGCCCATTAGCTGCAACCACTGCTGCTCAGTCCCTCCATCCCTCCAGCAGCCTGCAAGTCTCTGTTCGTACCCAGCTAGGGCTTTCCTTCTCTTCCCTCCCCCTTGAAGGCTGCAGCCCCTCTGCATTTGGAAACTGGTCAGCTTGGAGGTATTTTAACATTCTCATTAGTGACTTTCCCTTATCCCATCAAGACTTTTCACTCTTCCAGGAGACATGGGGCAATGGGAGGAGTGGGGAAACATGGAGATCTTCTGGGTGGGTTTGACTGCTGCGTCAAAGTCCCATTGCTTTGGGAAACCTTGTGGGTGCTCAACGCTGCTGAGCACAACAGAGGAAGGCAGGGAGGAAGGAAAAGCCATTGCTGAGAAAGCAGAAGCAGCTTTAGCCAACAGATGGAGAAGGCTGGTGGAGTTACCAGCTTCGTTCACCAAACAGCGATGCCTTGTCTTCTTATGACCCATTTTTAGTTGTTGATCGAGGACATTTCAGGGATTTGACTCATGAATAGCAAATGACTTATGCTGAGTTTGCCAAAAAGCCTTCTCCTTGCTGCAGGAAGGCAGGGCTGCTTTGAAGTAGCTCCTGAACCAAGACAATTTACAGCCTGACAGCTTAAAGCTGCATTGAAACGGGTACTCGTTTCCTCAGGGCGTTATAAATCGCCGCGGTTCAGACGCAGGCGGGCCACCGGCCCGGGAGGGCAGGGTGCATGGATGGGGACTGTGTTCTGCTGTCCCACGAAGGCACGTCCACGAGGGAGCCAGAGCCCTTCAATGGGGCTTTCAGAGGGACACACAGGACTACTTTCTGCTGCATTTTCCTTAGTACTCTTCTGAGATATACTTGTATCATCTGAACTGCAGGTTGTTCCCGAGTTCAGTGCGGTTTTGAGCTGGAGCTAATAAGGGCTCTGACGTGAACCCGATGAGCAAATAGGCGCGCTCCCAACTCACAGCCTACAGCGGGCTTTAAAACTGCTACTGAGAGCAAGTTTCTGCAAACAGGCTCAGCTGGCGGCAGAGGGACATGTTCCCCATTGCTGACGCAGCCCTGGGGGTAGCACCTTGTGTCAGAAAGCAAAGTGGGCACTGACACACTATTTGCATCTTAAAATAGCAGTACTGTTCAACAGAGGGACCCAGAGAGCTCAGGGTGGGAAGAAGGCTCCCACTCCGCTCAAGCACATCTGTCAAGGGCATTCTCTATAGCAACAACCTGATTTGGGATGCCAAATCCAGCGTTATCAGTATTTTTCTCTAAAGCCTACAGAAAGAGCTATGCATGTACCCCAGGATTCTCACCCCTCATTTCATGACTGTTTTGCCCATCACTGTTTGGTTTCTTTTAAATCGAAGAGCCAGCGGGTCAGCGTGCAGGGTGCTCGACCATGCTTTTCATCAAGCCGTGCCTCTGCTGCCTTTGCCTCGCCTTGACATGAACGCCAAAGTCAAATACAACCCACTCACCCGAAACAGATGTTAGAAACCTGTCTCCCTCTCTTCAGCTGTCCTCTGAGGTCTGGCCTCCTGTCAAACACCCGAGGGGACAGTTTTCTTTTTTATTTTTAAGGCAATGATAATATGTTCAAAGGCTTTTTTCTGTTTGGAGAAGGCAAATCTACACCTGGTCCAGAACTGCTTCAGTACACACCAGTGAATAACAACCCTCTGTCTCTGAGGGAAGTTTGACCTCTTGACTTGCAAAATAGTTGTTTTCTACCTTCACAGAAATTTTAACAGCTAATTCAGTAGTGCCACAGGAACACAGGTGACAAATCGAGCCAAATCTATTCAGTGTGCCATCTTTTTGTTCAGCAAACTATCAAAAGAGAACTTTTCTTTTCCCCTCTGGTATGACATTTGTTTCTACAAGTCTTTAAGCCAGAAGAATACAGAGATGATCTCCTGGGCATTTTGCTCTCCATGGAAACAGTGCATCATTACAGTATTTCCCACAAATAAAAAAGAGAGGAGCAAAGGATGGGCAAAGAGAGAGGGAGAGAGTGGAAGGGAGAAGGCACAACGGCGGACCAGAAAAGGCAAGCTTGCGGCACCGCTGTGTCATCTTACAGTACTTTTTAAGCCAGATGCTCCTTTCGGGTACTTTATGTCCTAAAAAAACCCCAAAACATAACAGCAGCTTGTGTTGCGCAAAGATGAAAGATGGAAAGCATTATGCTAACCTTAAAATGTAGCTCGGGGGCCTGGTGCATCACAGACTGTTTAGTATTAGCATTATCCAGAAAAGCACTGAAAAATGCATTGCAGGATATTGAAAAAATCTATATCCGGATATTAAAACTAGTATTCAGTAAATTGCTAGGAGTGACCATCACACTATGGTCAGACCACAAACTTAATGAAGCCTCGGAAATAAAGCACCATGACTAATTTGAAGCACATTAAAAGAAATCACATACAAACTCCACTAAATCCATCAACTCAGAAAAGATACTGCTTTGCCTTACTTAGGACGGGTGAGGAGACAGACACATGCGATTTACATAACATGTTGTATTGCTCATTGCTTTATGTTGATTTTCAACAGAAGTACTGCCTGTTCTTGAGGTCTGGGATTTCACACTTGGAGGATTTCTAAGAAAAAAGATTTTACGGCTGGAACCGAAGTGACGTGGTCTGAACCTGAACACCCAGCACACTCGGTGCCTGCCTGCTGCTGCCTTCCCATTATGCAAAGCACTGTTCTCTTTGGCAGCAAGGATGAGTGTCCAGGTTTTGTGACCCACTAGCAGAGTAACAGCATCATCTTAGCAGATGTAGTGTGTTATTTGCAACGAGTCAAGAAGTAGGTCAAAGCAAGACTTCCTGAATGCCCAGCTTCTTGGGCTCCTCGTAGGTTGTTTTCTTCTGTGGTGTAGCCCTCCTGTCCACTTTAAATGGGAAAGAAACCACCCGACTCATTAAACGTCAGCCTCTCCACTTTGTCAAAGGGCTAAAATACCTTGGGAAAGTAAAACAACCCCACAACATCAAAAAGCACACATCAAAAAACAACCCTACCCAAAACACCCTTCTCATCTTCATCCTTCAGACAACTCCCACTCGGTACTAATGAGCCTGGAAACTCTCCTGGAAGGACACTTACCTGAGCTGGTCTGCTCTGCTCTGGTTTTGCTTTATGTTCCATAGAAGAGCAACTAGACAGGCATCAGATGGTTCACGGGCATGAGAAAGTGTGCAGTAACAACAGTGGATGACTGCTCAAGGCGGCAGCTGGAGCTTCATGAGCTGCAGGGGATCATACAGCAGTTTCGCACAGATACCATGTTAGACAGGAAGTTGTGTGATAAATGCCAGCCTGGAAATTTCCTTACAGGAAAAAAGATATACTGAAGACTTGAAAAGAGCAGAAGACAGTAAGGGGTCATAGTTTATGAGAGTAGTTGGAACTACTGCTAATAATTTGTCTCCTAAGTGCTCCAAAATGTCAGAAAGAGTGAACTATGTGAACTCACCAAGATGCAAGTTCGTAAGAGATGCACCGATTCATGTCATTGCTGAATGATGTCAAATCCAAATGTCAAATCCACTCCACTGGTGAGTTAGGCAGCTCTACATTAGGTTTCTTTCTTCACTTGCAAGTTACAGAAACCATTATCCTGACATAATGGTTAGGGTTTTAATAGTATGAATCTTTTGGTCATAACCATGAAGAAAAAAATAGTAATAATCTGTAAGCCTCAGTGCCAAACAAAAGAATGTAATCTTTATTCTCTTGCCCACTAAATAATTATGCTTACATCATGCTAAAATAAAAGTCTAGGTTGTGCTTTCTGCTGTTAAAAAAACAAGGAAGAGATCAAACTGTCCATATATATAACCCAGACCAAAATATGTAATCAGGACATAACAAATGGCGTTTAATACTCAGAGGAAACCACAGCTCTGGAAGACATTTAAAGGAATATTTCCATTTTCCTAGGTACTATATCAGGTTCTTGGCCAGACATTTTTGATTGCACTGTACTAAAAATACAGTCCTAGTTTCAGAAGACAAAAATTTTAGAAGCATGACGAAATGTGAAAGGTAATTGCAATGCACCGCTGAGCTATTTTATTACATTATCTAATATCTTTAAAGAGTAGATTAGCTCACAGTGCAAACATTCTGGTTTCCCTGATGTTTAAGTCCTGGCATCGACACAAGCAGCAGAAACAACCCTGCCCGAAGACGGGGGAGTGGTGCTAGCGAGCTTCTGGAGCAGGTTTCCTTAGCAGAACAGGCAACGCTTTCCATCCAAGAACTACGTGGAAGAGCTACAGCCCCTTTGTAAATGCAGTCCGGGAAGATGGCTGGGAGAGGTGTGTGATCACTTGCCAAGCCCTCCTTAGCAAAACTGAAATAGCCAAACAGTTATCGGCATCGCGTGGGTCCCACTGCAGACGTAAAACCATGGGAAGCCGATATGAAAAGCTGTCGGAGGGCCTGCAGGAGCCCACAGCCCCACAGAGCACACTCGCTGGTGGTCAGGAACTGCCTCCCCCCTTATCTTCCTTCATTTAATCCTAACTTCTTATCTTCCAAGAAAGAGAGGGCACAGTGTTAATGTGATAATGTCTTAAGAACTAAGGTTGCCCAAAATTAGAGATATTTAACTCTTAAGAAAAGGTAAAAAAACACAATTAGAAACAGCAACTGCGAATATAACAGAAGGGGCTCCCTACACCTGCAACAAATAACACACTTGAGCGGATGAGATTTGCCCTACATAAACCCTTGTTTACCTAGGAAATCCATATTTACAATGGCTGCGGTTATGTTTTCCTTCTGCTCTCTTTGCCCTCCCACCTGTTACAACAAGAAGCGATGGGAGCCCTCCTGCAGCCGCTCCGTTATTCACAACTACTTTCCCTTCCTCTTCCCTCCCTGGCTGGTTAGTCCAAGAAATGGACCTAGTTATTGGACAAAAAGCAGGGAGATAGGTATTAGTCTCTGTTTGTTGAGGGAAAGAATAATCACTAAACAAACTTCTGCTTCCTTTGTGCAGCCAGGCTCAAAAGTTAAATAACTGCTCCCCTCCTTAAGCACAGGGTAAACCTCTAGGGAACCTGCATGCAGGTGGATCCAGCACGGCATGGCACGCAGGGAATAAGCAAACATCTCTCAAGAAAGGAGAATGGAGGAGAAACATCAAGGTCTTTAGTTAAAAGTACACAGTAGCTATATGTTGCTACCATCTAGTATATGACACTGCAGTTTATTGCTCTATAAAAGCCAGTTTTAATCCTGAAGGCTGTCTTCAAGCAGCAGTTTAAATGTAGGGTTTCAAACATGATGTTACAAAACTGAAGACTCATTTTAGTCAAGATTGAATGAATTGTATTTTGAATGTTATTTTTCTAAAAATGTACAGTCTGCCATAAAAACTAGTCAGAGAAACTACATCCAGAATACGAGGTGTCAATGGTCAAGCGTATCCTCATCAGAGGGTGGCCAAGTGATATTTATTTAAAGTGTTATGCACTATGAATTAAACATTTATTTTGTATCACCCAGTAAAATATCTGAACCTCATTTTGGCAGCTATGCAAATTCTACCCGGACTGCATTGACGATTGACTGTACTTCCTTTGACTTTCATACAGTCTCTCTTCTCGTTTTAAGAGAAAAACCTAAAAATCAAGAATGCCAAAAATGCACACATTCATGTATCAGCCCACAGTATGCAAAAGGAGGATGAAAGCAGATCACCCCTCAAGACATCATCTTTATTAAGGTCGCAGATGGAATTACAGCCTGATAATTAAAGTCTTCGAAGACTTGGCAACCTCATCCTGTAAGAGTGACTCTTCTAAAAGGTCTGGGAACACACACTTTCCACTCCTGGATCGGTGGCTTGAACAGAGATCATATTAAACATAATCTTGGAGATCTGACCATCAGTTCCTTTCCCCCCTAAGGAGAGAAGGAGCCTCACAGATTTTGGGACAGATACCCCCTGCAAATCCTCCTGACCAAGGTGGTTAAAGCTAGAGATGACAGCCTGCAAGAAACTCATGTCAGTCTGCTATTAATATTTACCCAGTCTGAAAAGTGTTTTGGCATGGTTTTAACAGGATTGCAAGATTTATTCCATTTCAAATGCTCTTTGGACCATAAAGCAGAGCAGTGCTGCTGTGTGTCACTGTTTTGTTGAATCAGCAGTAGAAACATGCCACTTTTTCTACCTCAGAACAGGCGTGGAGGGCAGAATTAGCCTCCGCTACCCGAGGGACCGCGACGGCAGATGACAAACTAGTCGATATAAAAACTCTAACAACGAGGAACTGCAATAGGAGCTGTTGACACCTACTTCTCTTGGGCAAAGCAAATTCAAAAGGCACGTTTTGACAGATCAACATTACTTCAGCGCTTGGCACACAAAAGAATTGTCACCACATGTACTGTCCATTGTAGGGTGGTTTATGATGAAGCAGGAGTAACAGGGTGGGATGTTCTTAAAAAGCACAGGAATGGGAAAGAAAGGGTTGCAAGCAAGACTGTTGGGATTTGCTTCGTTTTCTTTAATTGAATGGGCATTAACTTAAGAAGAAAAGGCATTTACAAAGGCCAAGCCACAATTTAAACACTAGGTGTGAGTAGTTACTATTTGACTATATGGAAATGGGGTTTCATTATTGGTTTCAAGGTGTAATGAGATCCAAGATCTGAAACCAGTGGCACCACACTGTCAAAGTGGCTGAACTTTTGAACAGTTTCACCATAATGGAGAAAGTAGGCAAGATAATACACTACTGCCCAATTATTCAGACTTCAAAATTAGATTAATTAAAAAAAAAAAAAACCTTTAAATAAAGTTTCTGGGAGCTGTTGCATGGCCCCTGTGCACAGAGCATCCTGGCTGCTTAGATGTGACCACCCCATCTGGACCAGAACCCGCAAATTCTCCATATAGCTCATTATGCAATTGCCTTTATCTTGCTCAGCTGGTTCCTACCGCTCACAGTCCTATGTTAATAAACCTTTATTACTAGATCTGGTATTTCGGAGCTTCAGCAGTTGTCCGCCAGGATCAGGGAAGATTTGGTGGTGTTAAATGTATTTGTGGTAGCAAAAGATATCAGTGGAGGAGATCAAAGGGGCACAGGCGCTTTGCTCTGAAAAGTTGCTGAGCATCTCACACCAGACCAAGTCTGATGCAAGATACAGTTCTTTTTTCTAAGAGGTCTGGCTAGTTAGCCCTGCTGAAGGTCACTGTTGGTCACCAGAGCTGGTGTCAGGAATAATTCCTATCCCAGGACAGATGGGAAAATAAATCCTTCCCCCAGCGTGCTCTCCTACTGCAACGTGGGATATGCCTCTCTCTTAGGACCACTTAAGTACCTCTCACCTAATCAATCATCTGTCTGTGGAAAAGATCAGGAATTAACCTCTCCCTCGTCTCTCACGAGCAAAATTGGATTAGGCTGAAATTCTTGAGTTAATACAGAGATACCTGGGTGAAACTTAACAGCCTGTGATGCACACAAGATCAAATGAGCAAAGTCCAGGAGGGGACATGACATAGCTCTACAAGCTATGACTCTAAGAGCAAGCACTGCCTGTTTTTCCAATTGCTTATGCTCCACGCAGAAAAAGCGGATTTAGAGCTGTGTATCCAAGGCTGCAGCATCCTGGATCTGTGTCAGCCGCAGTATTGCTCTGCCTCCCTCCCCGCTGTGGGGAGCGTGACGCGGCGGTGCCAACCGCAAGCATCCAATTTCATAACGAGTAACGGCACGACCGTAGCCAGCTCCGGGCACTGCCATGTGCCGCACCTTGTGGAAAAACCATTGCCAAACACTGTGCAAAGCCAGTTAGTTAAACGTTGCCAAGAATCAGCTGAAAGAAGCCGCAGTCTCTCCATCAACGTGGACAGGCGACTCCCATGAACCTGCAAGGACACAATATTCCTCCAGACACCAGCAAATCCAGTTGCACATTTTATGCCGCTTCCGTAATGACACCGTTTTGAAGCGATCCAAGCCTTGGCCCCAAAGGATAAGTATTTGAGAGCAGGAACTCCAAGTTAAGCTGTGGGCACAAAAAGTGACTTGGGATTAAGTAGCATTTTGCTTTGCGTAGACTATTACCCTGGGTGGAGCACAGCAGCTGGTCCAGATATCCCTGAAAGGCACTTTGCTGTGCAGTACAGCTGTATTCTCCGAGTTTTGTCAGTGCTGGAGACCCAAAAAAATCATAGTTTGATTTTAAAAGAGCAGTGGATAGGGAATGCTGACTCAGGATTTTAGCTTTTCCCCCCACGCCCCACCACATCCCAGTAGTGCTAGAAAGGTGCTGTGTTCCCACACCCAAAGTAAGAGGGTAAGGAAAAAATAATTCTTTGGACCCTACCAACAGATAGCAGAAGACACACAGAATCGGTATCACTGCAACGCACCAAAACGTAGCAAACTGTCATTAAAATACAGCCTGATTTGCGTCCAGAGAAAAACAGCATTCTCTACAGTTTTCTTCCCCTCTCGCAAGACCTGCCAGCAGCGCATGATGCCTCAGCTGCACTGCGATGTGGGGAAGCTCGGCAGACAGCAGGATGAGCCTCAATAAATGAGAAGCAGCAGGTTCAGAACAGGGGGGAAGGGAAGGGATGAGAAAAGGAAGCAGATTACTGGCTGTGGCCAAGGATATACTCATTATATAGAACGGAGACGAAAAGCTTTACTTAAAGTGCCAATGTCAGTTCAATGTATTTATAAGGATTCAAACAAGTCCCACCGGTGCAGAACAGCCCGAAGGAGCTTTGCGTTTGTGTAATTTAATGGCTCTTTGTTCACTGAAGTCAAAAAACAGTGGCAGATTTCAGTGAGTCCCCAGCCAGGCCCTGCGTGGCTTCCAGGACTAAAACAGACATCACTGGAGAGTGCACTGAACTATGGTGGGGCAGCTTGAATTAAAAGGCTGTTGTAAAATAAATCCTCTGATAAGAGCAATTAATGCTATCCTAATAACGTCTTTTCCCATACTCGCCACTATTCTTGCTGGCTGCTGACTTGTACAGCCACGAAGGCACTCCTCCCAGGCAAAAATAAGAAACTACAAGCGAGGTGGGGACTTTAAAAATATACTTTTGCCAATTTCTTTTCAATCCAGCGTACTGAATACAAGACATAAAAAACCACTCTGCAGCCTTTTGTTCTGTGATGTATTTTTATTACTGGCAAAACCATTAAGCTTGAGGTTTTCTTATTTTATCTTTGCATTCAGTTTTTTGGGGTGGGTTTTTTTTTTTGGTAATCAAAATGGCAATAGTTTATTATATGCCTTGAGGTTTCCTGCACACAAAAAGAAAAAAAGGCTATGCTACTATTCCTGTCTCTAATTCATCCCTTTTGCTTGCTCTGCTGTGGGCAAGACTTCAAATCATAACCAGCAATTTCGTCTGCCTCCTAGTTACCAAAAATTACTGCTGCACCCACTGGTGATTCACAGACCGAGAGCGACACACATGCACACACGTTGGTACCAGGACATCCATCTGAACTAGCAGATGCCTGGCAGCTCTATCTTGCGTTCATTAAAACATGAAAGCAAGCCAGCCTAAAAAGTCTCCCCGATAAACTAGTGGAAAACACACACGCACTTTCAAAGGGGATTTAGGGTGATTAGTTGGAATAATATTACCAAGCCAAGAGGATGATACTGGAGCATTATACATCCTTGAGATATGTTATCTGAAATGCACCGTTCTTTATCAAAATGGATGTGTCCAAAGGCAAAAATCAAGGCACTTCTATGAGAAATATATCTGCCAGAATATCTGGTTATTTCTAAGACAGACATGGAAAGGGAGACAAACCCCTGCAGCACCAGTGTATTTAAACAAAACTCCAGCTCCAGTCAGCCAGGACATCCCTCAACCTGTCTGGCAGATCACCCTCCAGTAAGACATGGCTCAGCATCCCCCTCAAACGCACTGCGAACTATTGCCTAACACCAAACTATACCGCGCCATCTTCCATACAGTGTTTGCAGAAGAACATGCTCATTTGCACCCCCAGAACAATAGATAAATTAATGGAGATGACTGCAATTCATACAGACTTGTGTCTGCAGCAGTGGAAAGGTCAAACAAATTAAGGCGCTGAATTCTGGGCAGAGATTTCAAGCTGGCTCTCTAACATTTGCAACACAAGGGAATAATTAGAAAACATCCATCAGCTCCATTTCCGTTAGAAAGCCCATTTCTGTTAACATGGTGATGAGCTGTCCTCTGCATAGCTAGATCTGCTGTCAGATTATGGTCAATTATTTCTCCTCAACTATTTCAGCTCGCAAACACAGACTTTACTTCCTTCAGCTCTCAGATCTCAGACACACCGACCACACACAATACCCCTCGCAGAAAGAGCACCAAAACCCCGCAGAGCCAGCGGACGGGCTGAGTCCCTGCAGAAAACCACTGCAGCTCCTAGGGACATCAAGGTGGGGGAAATGGTCCCTGCATTAAAAAAATCTCTAGGTACTTTTAACAACAACAACGACAACAAAAATCACAGGATTTCCACGCTGAACACACAAAACCCGCAGCACTTCCCTCCTCATAACTGTGAAGCCTTATTCAAACGCTCAGTCCTCTTTTACAAGGAAGCATCCTGCTGAGCCCATAGGATGTTTTTAGACTGGGGGACATGAGAAATACGGGACACTGCAGCTTAAAAAGCACATTTTATACGAGCTGTTCCATGTGAGAGCTTGCACACCCAGACGTTTCACTCCCCACGGAGATGGCATGACCTTATTTTTAACAGACCAAACCAGCCTGTCCCCTCTGGGATGCAGAAGGCTGCTCAGAAGAGATCTGCTGTTTTGGCACTGCCTTGGGACTCCAGGCTTTTGTATCTCACAGCTGAGAAGGAGACCGACAGTTTCTGGAAATCTGAGTAGGGATCCATAAACCTGAGCAATGTCCCCAGTTACACTGCGAGGAAGATGCCAGGAAGGATTCAATGCAGGAGCCTCAACAGCGTGACCGAAAGGAGACGAAATCCCTCACCAGCCACCTTGGCAAGGAAAAAAACATGATCTGAAGATGATTTAATATTATCTGCCCCAGAAGAGCTCTCTGAAACAAATCATGGGGGGAAAAAAGAGAGGAGGAGCCCATGTGAACGATTTCCCCACTGCGCTGTGCTGTGCAGGCAGTGACAGGACACATGTACCTGCTCATTACATGGCTGAACTGGCTGCTTTCTGCAGGGTCTCTCTGTTGATCACGAGCTCGCACTGAACCACCATCTTCTGCCCCTTATTCCTCCATGCACTAAACTTGCTTTCCAGCTCTTGACAGACACGGGAATCAGCAGCAGAGTCCCACCTGGAGCAACGAGCAGCAGACAAGTCCAGATCTCCTTGGATCCAGGATTCCTGAGAATGGGCACTTCCATTCAGCATCATCCCTATGCTGAAAGAGTCACTCTTAAGCCCACTTACTCATTAACTTATTCCCTGTGGCACAGGAAAGCTCACAACCAATGCACATTTTTCTGTTGTAGCATGACTGCCAAGGCTAATATTGATATCTGACCATAATCCTTCCTAACCCCATGGAGGGCTTTGGCAGATCAGCATGTTGCAGCACCAAGGTTTAGGGGTTAATAGGTGCGACATAAAAAGCATGCCCTTGGAAGTTTCAAAACGTGTTTCTTCTCAAACGTTATGACGATGCCTCCCACCATGCCCTTTCTGTGCCATCCGGCCGAGCAGCCAGCTGCAGCACTGCCCTTGTCCCACTTTCCCAGTTTGCATTTGTGTCTCTTTTCCCCCAATTTTCTTTTTAAATTTCATTTAAAATGTTTGTAAGTGCTGGGTTAGCTGAAGCTCCATTACCTAGAAATGGCACCAAAAGAAAAAAACCCCAGACTTTTCTGCCTTTGGAAATAAAAATGTTTTGGCTGCCAAAAAAAAGAAAGAGTTACACCCATGTAAAGCTTTCACTTAGGAAGAATTAATACAGCCAATTGTTTTTGGATGGACTGCCAGTATAAAAAAAAAAAAAAAGAAATAAGAAAAGAAGAGGCCCAAGCCCTGTCCTCTCCCATTAGACTCACTCCAGTTTCTAGCTTCTACTGGGTTCCTGTTCAGAGGGAAATCCTCCGTCACCTCTGTCTAGACTACTCACCTGATTTTTTTACTGGAAGAAGTAGTGCTGAAAATTTATACTTTCAAGAAGCTGAGATGCAGCTTCCAGGACCATAAGCCTTTCAAAGCACACATGCTAGAACACACATACAAGCTATATTTTATACACTTACAATATTTTATATATGTGTCTCTGTAGCATCAACCCTAGTGAAATTCCTTGCTGACCATCAACTCAAACATTCCCATCCACAAAATGCTTCAGAAAATGACCCTTTAAAATAGTTAGAAGTTGCATGTGCAATTGCTAGCATGAATTACTCTACATATTATGGGACTTTAGCTTGATCCCAGACGCCTCCCACAGAGCCAGTTAAGCTAAAGATCTGTCCAGAAGGACATGTAATCTTGCATATAATCACTGCTGAATACATAGCCATACTATCACAGCTAAATTCCCAGCCTGGATAATTAGAGATTTTATTCCTCTATTGTCCAACTGCAGATTTCATTACAGACTCTATGAATGCCTCTCCTTTAACTTCCCCGATAATCATTAGCAATAATTAAGCAATGATGATGCAGAAGACAAAAGTAAGAGGTTAATCAGAAGGGAGTGATTTTTTTTTTTTCTTTTTAAACAAGTCCAGTGCCAGCATTCATACTCATGAGCTGATATTTTCACAACCGCCCAGCAAAAACATGTGGCAGGGCAAAAGAAACCCTGGAGAAATCAGGCTTTGTTGTCCCCCTTGGCTTTAATGCTGAGAAGCAATGCTGAGTGCACATCTCATTAGCTTGCTTTAGCCTGTGCTGCGTAAGAGGATCTGCTTCAACACCTCTCCTTATGTCGACCCACAGCGCAACAGGGACACTCTGTTTCGCTGCCTCAACATAAACGACTTGTATTACAACACGGTGCTGGACTGGCTGTCAGAGGGGCTGACAGCGGCTGGACTTCATTACTCATTTCACGTACTCGCTCTCCTGCAGCACTGAGCATCCCTCGCCTCGTCACTGCAAAGGATCTCGCTGCTGCTCTCTCATCGTTCTGTGCTTTCTGCTGTCTGCCCGCTCCCCAGAAAGAGAGCTAAGGGATTTTAACATGAAGTAGATCAGCTACGCAACCCTTTCTTCTGGACAAAGTGGTGAGATAAAGAGGATTCTCTGTGTCAGACATAATTCTCTTCAGCAACACGAGCTGAAGGAAACACATTAAAATGCATCACTTGCAATTAAAAGCATGCTGACGAGGATTTTTCCACTTAAAAATAATAAAAAATTCAGCTCTTGAGTACGTTTCCTCTCCTTCCTCCCTGATTTGGAAGTTTCAAATTCTGAATAATCATTATTCTGAATAATTCGCCCACAGGCAAAGCCCTGAAACCCCTCACAAACTAGGGCATCTCAATATATTCAGAATTCCCAAGTGCTGCTCTAAGTTGCGTATCAAATGTCTGGTTAAGAAGGTGGTGGAGACAGTCTATGCACTGGTGGCTCAAGTATCGCACACTGTTGCTCAATTTCGTCCTGGTTTTTCTTCTAGTTTCCTTCAAAAAAAGGGCAAGCAGCTGTTCCAGCAGACAGCTCCCGGATTTCCCTCGATGTGCGTCAGTGGTATGATGCATGCTACTTCTCAATCTGGCGGCCATCCTTCAGACAGAAGGAAGTAAGACTGTGGTCATAGCTAAGCTACTGAAAATCTTGGACATAATCTGTAAAGTAAGCCAGACAGACAGCTTTCCGTGCTTGCACTTTCTAAAAATGAATCACGAAAAGCCACGACAGTAGATAGAACAGATTAAGCCAACCAGTCAGAAATAAAGCCAAAGCAGAGCAGCACTGCCAACGTTGCTCCACTGTGTCATTCCACATTCAGGAAGGTCTTTCAAGCATTTGCAGAGTCTTAAATTAAGCCATCAGTACCAAACCGGACAGCGTGTAGACATTCACCAACACTGCTCAGTGAAGCAGCGTGGCGAGCCTCCAAGCTTTGCCTTCCCACAGCCATTTTCTCCTTAGTGCCTTTTCATAGTGTATTTTCAAGCACAGCTTCACCTTTAATTAACACAAGTTCTACCAACTGCACAATAATTCTGCATCCTCTTCCCTCCGCAAAAATATTCAGCCTGAAGTCAGCTTATCAGTTTCATACTGAAAACCCAAGACACAGCCAAGAGTCCAAGACGCAGCTAAGCTCAGACTTCCTATGTAAGGGAATCGGGCTTTTCAGCCACACGATGGCACGGTTAGGGCAGAGTGGAAAAGCTACAAAATAGATTTACACATCCTTTCTGGAAAATCTCAAGAGGAGCAGTATCTGTTCTGGGCCCGCTTCTTCCCACGGAGTATGACAAACTCACACTGATGTCAATGAAAATTTGTCATATCCTGCGAGGGAAGAATTTACCCCATGAGCCAAAAGGGGAGAAGTAGCTGTCGGTCTGCCCTGACGAGGTGCGGCTGACCCAGGAAAGAAGCCAGTCCCCACATCAGCCTGACATCAGCTGATAAACCGTAAATGAAACTATTTTGCCCCAAACAATATTCTGACAGGGCAAAACCACGTGCTTAGCAAACACTTTCTTTACCCCAGGCACCGTTGGCGTGCTGAGAAACGTGCACGGGTGTTAAGCTAAAAACCTGTTAGGTGTTAACCTGACACACACAAGAGTTTCTGCCTAGTAGTAGTACAGAGGGGCAAATTAAATATCACTCACGAGACAGGAAATCTTGCCAGGACTGCAATGGAGTATCTATGTCGCACGTGAAACAAGATCTGTTTCACTTTCTCGCCACCTCCTGCCTAAAAATTCAACCCAGACAACAACATCCTAAAGCTGTCCCCACTGCATGCAAGCCCAGAGAACGTGTCTCGCTTCAGTCCCTCATGTACCGGTTCCTGCCTGACATTCTTTCAGATCAGGATTAAAAAAAATCCTCCTACCGATATACAGAAGGCTCACCACAATTTAGATTTCAATAAAAGGCAACGTTAAACCCACCACAACCAGAGTCACGTTGAAGAGATGCAAGTGGCCAAAGAGAATGCCAAAGTTGTAGGCGATTTGGCCACGCAGTGACAACCCAGATGTTCCCTGTCCATGCCTCCCTCCCACCTCCTCATGGCATTAGTCACTCAGAAGATATCAGAACAAAGCCACATTCAGGCTCACCAGATCAGGTTTTGTTTGCTTCAAGACCACAGCGGTAGACAGCTGTTGCACATTTTACCCTGAAGTTTGAGTGAGCTCTTCACAAGATTACAGAAGCTTTGATTATGAAGGGCCTCTGACGGACTCTAGCCCAGCCTCCTGCTTGAAGCAGGGCTATTGGCACAGCTTTGAACCCCATGAGCTTCATTATGTGGCCACTGCTTCTTTACCATCAGGCACTACCATCACCTTCACATCTGCCCTTCAAATAGTTCTACGTGGCTGTTAGATGACTCCTTAGCTTCTTCACCAGAGGAAACACATCCAGCTCCCTCAGCTCCTCCTTGGAGGCCATCCGTGACTCATGGGTCTCTGGCCATCTTGGCGGACTTCTGCTAAACTCTCTGCAGTTTCTCCATGACCCTTTTGAGCTGAGGGGATAATATTTCAGATGTATCTCACCACTGTCAAGCAGAGGGTGTAAGAACTTCCCTCATCCTGCTGGCCAGGCTTCTAACGAAGATAACAAACACTTTGCTTTATTTGTGATAATTGCATTCTGGGCTTGTACTCAACCTAGTGCCCACCATGACCCCACGTCCTTTTCAGCCAGTACTGACACAGGCATCATTCCGCTCCATGTGCATAACTTTAAATTCTTTCCTCTTAAACCCCACAACATTTCTGTCAGTCCCCACACACCCTCTAAGTAAAATGAGAACAGTTTGCTTCAAAATACATTCTTTGTATGATCCCTGCTCTATCCTTCCTTGGCCTGAAAGGATCCTCCCACACACACTAAATTCCCCAGTGATATCCTATGACACCAGATTGAAGGGCTTCTCCTCTGTCATCCACTTTCCCCGTTTAAAAAGTGATAAATACACACAAAGATACATGCATAAAAATCTAGATTACAGAGCACTTCCCTGCCTTGAAGATGTAGGTAATGTTAAGTTTATTGGTAGGCAGCCATTAAAGATGCAAAAGTAACATGACGATATTAACATGTGTGCCTTCCCCTGAACCGGTGATGTTTCTTGCTTAAGACAAGTTGAAAAGGTATTAAATATGTTTAAAGCATAAGGGTTATAAACAGTTCAATTTGGAACATTTTTACTTTTAGACTGTATACAAATCAGCCTTTATGTAATCAGAGAAAAAACAGGGCAGTTTAATCCATAATGTTTTTCTCCCCTGCAAATAGGCATTTAATCAACAGAAGACAAAACACGGCATCCTGGAAAACCACTTAAATGATCAGATTTGGCAAGTGAAGCCCTGGTCTTCCTTACAGTCTTCATTACTTTAGGAAAAGAAAGGAAAGAAAGAAGCACTGGACTTCTTTTGAGAACAGCTGTTCACCTTAGGGGGGATGTGAAGAGCCTGTTTTCCACATCACACCCTCTTTTGTACAGTTGCTGGAGGGCTTCACACTCAGCAGCACAGCCAGGACATGGAAACACCTCAGCCCCTTTGCTCTCACAGGCTGCTTCATCCTCTGAGAAAGGTGGGGTAAACCCCCAAAACTAAACCAAGGAGGGTTGTGAGCTGCCTCTGCACCCCACCATGCAGCTGCAACCATACGCCACATCCTTCATTTTTGGCTCAACGCTTTCAGTTGACGTCCTACAAAAGGCTATCTAGGAGAGGAGCAGAGCCCAGATGTAGACGTGGATCAGCCCCCCCAAAACCACGGGGTCCCACAGCTGGAGAGGAAAGATTAAAAAAGGGATGGAGGTGGGGAGAACACATCTTTCTCCCTCCTCCACCGTGCAGATATGCCTGTCTGTTTTTCCCTGCAGCTTCTCCTACGCTCTTCAAAGCAGGCTCATTTCTGAGTCGCACAGGCTGTGCTGGGAGCTGCAGGCTGGAGGACTGTAGCCCTGTCGCCCCGGCACGCATCCTGCCTTCTAGGGAGGGGACACCGCGCTGGGGAGGCTCAAGCCACAGAAGGCAAAATCCCAGTGTCAGCCCTGCACCACCAGCCCCAGCGCAGGTGCACCTCCCCGGGCAGAAAGCGTGCTGCTTGGTAAGCGTGGTGCTGGATGCGTGCCCCAAAGGGACATGTTTTGATTTAAAGCTGATCCCAGTGCCCTCAGGACGTCACCTCTGAAGGCTCCCGTGCACTGGGTCCAGGCACTAACCGCCACGTCTCACTGCGAGTGCTTTGTTCTCATTTATGGCCTCTTGGACTGACAGCTGTTTAAAAGTTCTTCCCCCCCCCGCTTTTTTTTATTAAAAAAAAAAAGGGAAGATGCTGACACTGCAAGTGACCACCCAGGCTTTCAAAGCACTGCAGGAGGCCAAAAAGGAAAGTCACCCATCAAGCTGCTTGTTATCCTGATGTGTCTTTACAGGGAAGGCAGTTCCCACAATCAGTCCTATTTACTGCAGGCTGTAATTTTGCCTGGATGGCAGGACGAACTCCTCGGGTATTGCTCTAGTTGCGTATGAACGCTTTTGAGGCAATATTTAAAATTAATGAAGACAGGTTTTGGGTCTCCCCCCTGCAAATGTTCAACGTCCATGTGCTGACTATCAGTTTTAAAGGACTCGCATGATGCTTGTTGGTGCAGAACGTGCAAATACACAGCCTGATTGGGAAAAACTGTGTGTATAATGGTGCTAAAAGAGTGACAGACCTGTAACTTTTAACGCCTCAGCCTCTATCTCAAGACCGCAAGCCCCAAGAACAAGTGCAATTTTACTTGGCACGAACAGGGTGACTGAGCAAGGCGACACATACAAGGAAGCCGAAGGTTTCAATCTCTTCTGAAAACCTCTGCCATAGTAAGCCAATGACAGGGAACATATGGCTCGCAGCCATATTATTTGTTTTAGTTTATTATGCATAGCACAATACGCACAGTAACAACTGTGTGTCAAGATGTGGCCCATCAAATGCGTTGAAAACATTTACTGTGCCATTAGCAATGAAAAGGTTCCCTGCCCTCCTGTTACACTGATAGAGGTTTACTGCACGCAACCCAAATTTGAATGCATTGCCCAATTTGCAGCCAAC
This sequence comes from Calonectris borealis, assembly GCF_964195595.1. Taxonomy (NCBI): domain Eukaryota; kingdom Metazoa; phylum Chordata; class Aves; order Procellariiformes; family Procellariidae; genus Calonectris; species Calonectris borealis. The sequence goes on along the minus strand of NC_134322.1, from coordinate 3,897,458 downwards.
AGCCCCAAGTCTCAAATGTTTTATGAGCAAGCAACGTGGACTCCTTCTCTACGATACATATGAGCAATTTCAATTGGAGTTGTGTTTGCACCTCCAACAGGCAACTGCCGATTGCAAAAGGATTGCAAAGGGATTGCATTTTCCAGTGGTTTACCAAATGGTAAACTCCAGCCCAAAGGCCGTTTAAGAAGCTTCAGTAACTGTAACAGAATGAATGAGACAGGGAGGGACCTCTAAATATCAGCTAGTGCCACCACCCTGCTCAAAGGAAGACAACTAAAGCAGGTTGCTCAGGACCCTGCCCAGGTGGGTGCTGACTGTCTCCAAGGATCATAGAATCATTCAGGTTGGAAAAGACCTCTAAGATCATTGAGTCCAACCGTCAACCCAACACCACCATGCCCACTAAACCATGTCCCTAAGCGCCTCATCTACACATCTTTTAAATACCTCCAGGGATGGTGACTCAACCACTTCCCTGGGCAGCCTGTTCCAAGGCCTGACCACTCTTTCAGTAAAGAAATTTTTCCTAATGTCCAAAAGAGACTCCACAGCCTCTCTGGGCAACCAGTTCCCATGTCTGACCACCCTCGCAGTAACAAAGTTTTATCTTACGTTTAAACGTAATTTCCTATATTCCAGTTTGGGCCCATTGCCCCTCATCCAGTCACTCTGCACCATTTCCTTACCACCCGACCAGGTATTTATACATGTTGATGAGATCCTCCCCGCACCTCCTTTCTCCAGGCTGAACAGCGCCAGCTCTCTCCACCTCTCCCCACAGACGAGATGCTCCAGTCCTCCCACCGTTCTCGAGGTCTGCCACTGGACTCACTCCAGTATGTCTGTGTCTCACTTGCAGTGGGGAGCCCAGCACTGGACCCAGCACTCCAAATGTGCCTCACCAGGGCTGAGAGGGGAAGGACCACCTCTCTCGACCTGCTGGCAATGCTCTGCCCAATGCATCCCAAGATGCTGTTGGCCATCTTTGCCACAAGGGCATATTGATGTCTTGCGTGCAATTTGTTCCCCACCAGACCCCATGTCCCTTGTCTGCAGTGCTGCTTGCCAGCCAGTCAGTCCCCAAAACACTACCTGTATGAATTCAGTAAGCAACTAGACTTCTTTCAGATCAACTCCCCCAGCCCGGTCCTTATTTGCGCTCGCATAGGCAGAAAATCCAAACGCAAACAGCTGACTCACCAAATGCACATGTCTGCATGTGCAAGTGTGCAAGTCTGCCCAGAGCCTCACCCATGTATTGAGTTGTTAGAAAAGGCCACCAGTGCAGACACCTGAAAGGTCCTTTTGTTGGTGTGAGGAAAGTATGAAGCTCAAATCAGATATGGATCAGAAAATCAGCCTAATGCTGTAATCAGTGTAATTAAATGCGCTTTGAACCATTGAAGGAAGAGCAGATGAGGAAATAACACTGTAAAACAACATGTAATGACACTGTTAGCACAGCAATTACTGTTTTCAGACTTAAAAGGAAACAGCAAGGTAACAAAGAGTGGACCAGTCACATCAAAGCTTGACACAGCATATTAAAAAACCCTCAAACAACCTTAAAATTGTCTCACTTCAAATTTGCATTCTCTCTCCTGGAGAAGATGATTACGACCTTTTGATCTTTGCAAGCAAGACAAATTATATTATTGTGATTAAAAATTCAGGTCCTTCTGTTGCACCAGTAAGTAGGACACACATGGTACGGCACTGTGCTGGCCCCTGCTACAAAGGTGCCGGCGATGTAGAGAACGGCACAGCAGCATTTCTTCCCTGAGATATCTCAGTTGCTGGACACAAAAGAGTTAAAGTCATAAGCTGCTACGACTTAATGGATGCTCAGCGCCTTCACCCAGAGTGCAGAGCACCACCCTGACCAATATGGGAAATCTAGAAGCAGCTCTCCCAGAATTGCACACACATTATTTGATTTCTAGCTGCATGTGTAGCAAATTTAAAAGGGGAGGGGGGAAATCAAGTTAATTTTACCAAAACCTAATTGGGAAGGGAAGCCAAACAAGCTACCACATCTCTCCTTTTCCTTTCAATAAAAGCTCCCTCTGTCAAAGCCTTAACATCTTGCAAGTGCATGCCAGCAAATCCATTTAAAGCTCAAACACAGAATTTTATTCTTCTGTGCCCGCACAGCAAAAGAGATCATTCTTCCTTTGTCGTGCTGGAAGGATTTGGGCTGAAAACTGGCAAGAACCAAATTTTAAAGCTGGGTCACTACTTCCCCTGCCTTTTCATCCTGGTAGGGTCTCGGTAGCAACCTTTAGTTTCAGTCAAAGGAGATTAGGGAGAGGTTCAGGAGCAGCACAGTGAGAAAACTAGAAGTGTTACCTTTAATAATTACCAAGAAAGACTTTCATGGTGTTCCCATAGGAATTAATCCTTATATTAATATTTAAAGCATGAACAAAGCAAGGACTCTGAAAGAAGTGATGTGGGGAAAAGTGCTAGCATTTTGCCACTGCAATGCACTAATTGTAACTTAAGGAAAAAAAAAAAAAAGAAAGATTGAGACCCCTAAGGAAACTGTGCTGTCTGGATGACAGGGTGAACTCAAAACCAGAACCACTTTCTTCCCCTAGACATCTTCTCCAGTGAGTAGCAAAGCCTACCTAGATTTTTTTACAAGTCTCCAGAACTGTACTCCTTTCTATACAGCTTTTTGGAAATGCATGCCAACAACACAGAGCACTCTTAAGCAAACCATATAAATTATGAGGCAGTGAGATGCGAAGAAAAGAGTTCCTTTCCAAATTCTGCAGGGTTGTTCTGAGTAAAGACAAAGTTTGGCACCATACCAAGTCCTAAAAAAGCAGGAAGGTGTCGGACCAAATTTTAAACTGTATCTTAAAAAGATTAGAAATATCAGACATCCCCTTCGGATCATTGCTTCATAGCAAGTCTGAACAGCACCTTCTAAGAAGAAGTTGGGTAAACCTCAAACAGCCACAGAAGCCAGACCTTAAAGGGACACTGTTCCCTCTGCAGCAAGGATGACGAAACACAGCCGAGCGTGCGTGCAGAAAGAGCTGTACCACTACTGCAGAGGGCTGCATGCACATGGTTTTAGTCAGCTCTCTATTTCACTTAGCTCTCTTTTAAACCAAGAGGCAGGCAAAAGCAGGGAAGAGATTTTGCTTGTAGTGGTGTTATGTGAACCTGACTGCTTTCAGTAGAACAAAATCCTGCATAAGTGCTGTGACATGGCAAGTGTACTAAAAATACAGGTCATGCAAGATGCACAACCATCAGAAAGGTGGGGGTCTAGAGTAAGTCTCCCTTTAAAACCCATTATTTCAAGAGAGCTTGCAGATTTCAACACCACTCCATGCATGAACTGTGATCTTCACTCTCCTTTTCCCTGCCAATTTTCCTCAGTCTTTTGTGTTGTTTTTTTTGAAAGAAAACTGTACACCAAACACTGCATTTCTAGACATTGCACATTTATTCCCTGCTTTACCAGTCTCTTAGAAGGCGGCTTCTACATTCATTTTCAACCCATTTTTAACATTTGGAATACCTCCCATGTCGGAGAAGAGCACAGAGCTCCTGGTTCCTTCACAGACAGCTCAGAAGTGGAAAAAACCTTTAAGCAGCCATTTGGAGATTAAAGAACAGGCCAGGGAGCAGAATACCTTAATCCCTTCAACTCACAACAGAAGGTGAATGTTTCATTTTCCCTGGCATCTTTGAAATAATATGAATTCTGGAGTTTGTATGGTGGCTTTCAGATGTGAATGCAGCTTGCTGAAGGAAAGAAATAAGATTTTTAGCTCTTATGGAAGTGCATTTAAATCAGTTACTGTGGTTAAAATGAATAATGAAATACTTCAAAACCTCATGTTACAGAATACTGTGAAGAAGTTTGGGGGAGAATGCATGGAAAGGACAGCAAGACTAATAGCTAGTAAGAGAGCTATCCACTTCCAATTTCCTAAAGCTGATGTCCTAAGTACTGCTATGACAGCAAAAATGACAAGTCTCTTTTTTCTTTTTTTGCCCTTTCCCTGTTAGCAACAGCTATAAATGTCATCAACAGTACCAGCAGGAAACCTCCACAGAGGGTAGGATGTGAAGAAATAAGATGCATGCTTGTTTTAGAAACCATTAAATTTGCCATTTCCACTGAACTCCTACAGTCACTTCTTCCTGAGAAGTTCAGGGACTCAAAAAATAAAAAAGCCATCCTAGCAGAAAGAGAAACTGCCTCTGCAGCAAATGAGTGAGCAGTGACGGTCCTAGCTACCTCCTGTGGAGTCTTCCAAGTTTGATGGGATCACGACTGGCCACTGCGGGCAGTGGAAGAGGCCAAATTCCTCTGGGTCAAGAGGTTCAGAAGCTGAAGACTAAGCCCTCTGTCCTCACCAAAAAAACAGAAGATGATTTCACAGGAAAGACCTCACAGCCCAAAGGACCCTGTTCTCAAATTCCCATGAAAAATCTCCTCACTCTGTCTAGACGCCTAAGAGGAAGGAGCATCTTTTTGGAAATCTGTTATTTTCTACCTTCAAACAGATACTCACCATCGCTGAATTCAGTCTAACTTTCTATTTTTCTCAGAGATATTGGATAAAGTTTACAAAACACTTTATATTTAATTTGCAAGCTTGGGTGGAACTGGAAGTCAATGGGACACAGAAGCCAAGCAACTGAAGCACCCGTGGTAGCTTTAAGTGTGCTGCTTTGGGGTTTGGAGACTGAACAAATCAACGAAGTACAGGAGAAGTACAATTAAAACCAATTCTAGCAAATGCCTTTTCAAGGTCAAGCCCACTGCTGGAAAACAGCAGCACTCGAAAGAGGCCTGTACAAACAGCATGAGAAAAATCGGACGCCTCCAGCTTCTTCAAATACAAACCCTTTTATATTGCAACTTGCTGCAGTCGTGTGGTGTTTTTCCCTGATGGAGGGATACGAGTCTAAGCCATGCAGAACAAGAAGGGGTATTTACGGCCTAGCATAGCAACACCCAGATTGACTTGAAATACCTTAGCTCAGGGAAGAAAGCTTACTGCAAATGTATGCAACTGCCACGGCCCACTGGTTTCTTGTACCTTCCCACTCAGGCCCCTACTTTAACACCACCCTACAGCCTGCGCTACAGACGCACCCACAGGAGCCATTATTTGTGAGCCTGTAACGACCCATGTTTTGAAGAACAATCAGATCTGTCAATGGGCTGCCGAAGCATCAACATAATTTTCAAGGACAGTGATGCTTCTGAAAAGCAGACCACCGCATTCTTGGAAGACAGATCTTTACAAATGCCAAGTAGCCAGATCCAGCTATACATGCCTTCATTCAGCAGGTTAAAAAAACAAAGTAATTTAAAAAAAGATCAGTTGAGCTGTCTCATACACCACAGATTCTGGTACACTGTCACTTTGACAAAGATTGGTTGTTAATACAAAAAAGCAGTGCAGCAAGAGCAAGAACCAGGCTCCTCGCAGGGTGTTTAATTCTCCTGCAGCGCATTTATAGAAGGGAACAAACCCAGGGCTGCGCTAACCTTTCCACATTCTTCCTTCCCTGCATGTTGTGAATATGACCAAATGCATTTTGTTTTAAAGGTCGAATTTGTCACAAGAATGTTAATGGCTTCACGATCCTTAAAGTAGCACTTCTAGGCTCACCTGCAGAAAGCATTTGAGAAACAGTGGTCAAGAACATGATTTCTCAGCTAATACTAAAAACCCAATAGCCAAGAACCTAAACATTTCACAGTACCCATGTGTTTGGAAGGAGGGGACGCCCTCCCCAGCACAACACCTCGGCACAGCCCTTCTCCCCACTGACGACAGAGCCAGAGGAACCCCAGGCCTGGTGCAAGCTGGACTCACCTCCCTTGCAACATGTCCACGGTATTTTGGGAGCTATTTTATTGATGCGTCTGTTCTGGAGGGATTATCAAGTCTGCTGGCAGCAAATGCTAATCAGGGCACACCACCTCATAAAGCAGGCGAGTAACTGGTGCTACATTACATTAGGAGCTGCTGGCTAAGACCATGCTTCAGTGTTTCCAAAAGACAGGAACATGCAGCTATCTAGTGGAAAATAAAGAGTTCGGGGAGTTTGCTGGATAACAGCACTAAATAAAGCAAAGATTTCTGCAGAAATGCGTAACGAGCTGCAGGTAATGCTAGATGATGATGCAGCAGAAGCTCCAGTAACTGAAAAGCCCAGCTGCATTAAAAGGGAGAAAAGGAAAGCAAACATCTGCTGCAGGACTAGCGTTTAAATAGACTCTACCTAGACTTCAAAATGAGAGAAGTTTTCAAGAACTGAAACATTAAAGGCCTCTGTATTGTCCATACTACTTTACCACCCACTTCAAAAAAGTTGGATAGCATTTCCAAATCCATCTTCATGATTTAAAGGCCGTTCAGGAGTGTTATGGAAACCTGCCTGATTTGCCTAGACAGTTTTGACAAATCCAAACCAGTGTGTTTAAATGTTCAGTGAGGAAACATTTTTCAGGAGATGTAATACCTTTTATTAGACCAACAGATACAAACAAGGAGCCCGGGGGCTGAGAGGGCAAAGAGACTGACAAACTTTCGGCATCTAAGTCTTCTTTTCCATTCTCAAGAAGGGCTGTTGGCCTGAAAACCTTTCTGCTCAGACTAAATAATATAAAAAAAATTAGAAAACTTGGCTCCTCCTGTAAACCTCACTTCATTTGTATCCTTAAACTGTCAAGGCTTCAACATTACTTTGTTAAATGATGAATACACCTTTGGACAGTGTATTTAAATACACCAAAAGGTTTGCAAATCCTTTTTTTATACAATGAGAAAACTTAAATCCATGTATGGGAAGTGTACAACGTCATCTCTCACCAACCTTTGCTTCCCTGTCCCACAACATAGCGTCAGCCCTAATGTCCTTCACCAGCACAGATTAGCCTAGATGTGTCCCAAGCCTCAAGCTGTTAACGTGCTGGACTGCCAAGCACTGCTCAGCTAAGTAGCCACTGAACACCGAGAAGATGCATATTCCTCCAGACTTTCTCTTTGAAAGCTTCACAAAAAGAGCCCTTGTTTTGTTGTCTTGTAGCTAGGTTGGGTTGGGGGGAAGCATTGCTTACAAGAGCTTGTCACCACACGCATGACGTACTGGGACATGCTGTTATCCCAAAAAGGATGAAAGAGGGAATGCACAAAAAGTCATTTTGGAGTTGTGTTGGGAGAAACATGACCTCAGTGTAACGTACCTCCGGAATTTCCTTGCTGCACCTGGGGACTGCAGCGTGTGGAAGCAGACGCCGGCCACGAGCCCTTCCCATAGCAAATGCTGCAGGACCACGAGGTGTGCTCAAGGCCGCGAACGTCTCGGCTGGCCACCTGGCTTTCTGAATGAGCCCCTCGGTATACATTGCACAGACTTTTAAAGGAGATAGTTGTCTGATCACTGGAGACGTCTGAATTGCTGTAATCTAGTCACCACCAAGGACAGCTAGTGGCTGTTTTACAAGCTGTACTAAGGATATTGCTATCACAGAGATCTTCACCAAAGGTCAATTTTAATGGTTTGATATGTTCTGGGAGGGTTTCACATTACGGCCACCACCACCAAAGATACGCTCTACTGGCAGGAATACAGATACACCCTCCTGGCCAATTATTCCTAGAATTTGGTCACCTTACCCAAGGAAAGCAAATTATGGTACTGTCAGAAGATCCTCTCCAACAATTGCCATGGTTGGATAGCTCAAGCAGCAGGAATAAGAGAAAACAACATCAGCACTGTGACAACTGGCTTCTGCGATTTCTCAGATGAAGGAGCAGAGACCACAGCAAGCTACAGCTGAGGGACAGAGAAGGAAACCCAGAACTGCGCCCATCCTTGTGTCTGGTCTCACACCCATGCAGTTCTCAGAAGAGAGTTTGATCTCCCTGCCAAGCAGCCGCTTCTGCTTCCAAGCCCAGACGCAGAGAGGCTGCCCAACGTTACGCGGGCGGTTAGGCACTCAGCCTGACTGTATGCCACACAAAGCCAGCAAGGAGGACCACAGCACTCCAGTCCTTGCAAAAAGGCAAGGCTGCAGCAGACGTAACTCTAAGAAACACTTCTGAGGGTCCTTACCAGTATATTCACATGCAGCCTTCAGAAGGGCCTGAAGAGTGAGAGCTAGTGACACTGGAAATCTATGCCAGGTAAAGACAATCTGCAGTAAGACTAACCACTGTTAAATGCTTGGAAGACAACCATGAATAAAAGAAACTGCGATATTTTAAACACCAGCTTCACCCACTCCTCTCTCAAAAAATACGAGCCACAACCAAGTCCAAATATGAGGACCTACAGGCTAATCTAGTACCTTAAATAAGAGAGGTCAATTTTGCATTTGACTAGTATTTTAACATTGTATTAAATTATACTGTATGTATTTTTTGCTGTACTCCTTAGCAAAAATGCCTTAAATAGATGCCTGGGGTCTTTTGGGCTGTTATTAACAGCAGAGACAAGCGTCTTTGAAACACACACCCTGCAGAGATCTCTCCACGTGTCCAATTACGTACATTTCCATTTCCAAAGTTTTTTCCTGATAAGTGTCTGGAATGATCTGAAATTTCTGCAGACAGGAGATTTGGGGAGCAGCCAGAAATGCCCACTGTCAGAAAGAAAAGGCCTGTTTTATTGTCATGTAAGCAGGACCTGAGATCATGTGCTGGAGTCAGAGAAGGGTGAAATAAAAAAAAAAATTTTAAAAAGGAAAGAAAAAACTGAAAAAGAACTTGTCAAAAGATACTTTATTACCACGGATTCTGAGCCAACTGTACAACAAGGATTTGCAGGAAGCAGACAGCTCTGCCAGACAGCTGTGAGAACTTCACACCCATCAGACAACCAACCTCGGCTCTAATCACCACCTCCAGGGCTACTTCAAGAAAGATTTGCTCAAAATCTGCAAGTTAAAGACAATTCTGTTTATAATTTATAGTCTTGGGATGGCCAAAGGCTCTCTCTTACCCCAGATGAGAACCCATCAGGCTTCGAAACAATATGAAAAGGAAAAAAAAAAACCCAAACCAAAAAAACACAAACACAAAAAAAAACCCCAACAAAAACCCCAACCTCTCTCTGACCTCCAAACTTAACAAAGCAAACGTAAGGTGACACACAACAGGCAAGTACAGGCAGAGCAGAAAGCACAAGGCAAAAAGTGAAGTAATACCTCAGCATCGCAGGGCAGTGGTGTCAATAAACCAAACACATACATCTGGAAAGGACATACAGAGGAAATGGGGCTACAGACTGATAATAAACAGATGAAATCTAATCAAGGAAATACAGATCCTTCCATCATACTTTATCCTTTAATGTGGTGGTCTTGCAGACTGAATATGTTAAGCACACACCCTATCCACAACACTGCTGTTCACAAATATGGAGGCCAGGTAAAGAACAAGTGATTTTCCTAAGCCTGACTCTACAGAGACAGAATATCACGCTTTATTGCCCCAAGCTTTGCATTTCAGCGGTGGCAAAAATTAAGGACAGAGGAAAGACACCACTTCACGTGGGTGCACATTCTTAGAGAGTTTTGTATGCTGATGGTTTAGCAATCCTACCATTTTTAATCAAAACTGTGGTGAAAGGTAATGTATTTGCCCATTATGGCTTACAACTGGGAAATATTTATGGAATGAGCAGCATGTTAGCATGTCTTTAATTCCAGCAGTTACGTGAGGCTTCTGAGAGTCCTCCCTAACATTGTGGACATTTGTTTCATTGCATGAGACTTTGTGCTCCACTTTAGGATTAAAGTGTCATAGGGGGATTTACTGATTTAACTGAATACTTGCTTTCTGAGAGAGAAATTCCAGTTGTCTGCTTCTCAGCTCTATCTAGCCATCAATACAAGCCAATTTCAATTTCAGGTTTCCTGAATGCCTGGATTAAAAGAAAAAGAGGTGACAATAAAAATCCATTTTTTCATGAAAAGAAATCAGCCAAGATGACAACAACAACAAAAACAACAAAATAATCAAGCAATGTTAAAAAAAAGCATGCGGGTCTTCCTAAAGGTATTGAGAAGTCTCTTCTGCTCAGCCTTTATTACTTCCAGCTTCCTCAAACACACAAACTTGTCAAAGTCTGACATGCAGAAGGGACTATTGCAGGCCTGCTTTTGTCTGCTGTCCAAACTTGCTCGATCCTCTAAGTAGCTGCAGAATGGAAATGAGGCAGAAGCTCTAGTAGCGCAGCCTTTGCTGCCCCGGGCAGATGAACACCCATAAAGCACAGGAAGGCAAGCTCCGTCTCAATAGAGCTAATCAGATCAACAATTACTTTCCATAGTGTCGTCATGTTCAAGCATAAACATGCTTATCTTTGTGCTTAAGATACAGAAAAGGCAAAGCACGGTGCAAAAATCCCTTTCTCATGTCTGATTCTGTTGTGGGAGCTATAATCCTGAATAGAAAAAAGGATTAAGAACGAGTAACTTCATTCTGTCCTTAAACCTGCAGCATTTTGAGAAGTCTATGGGATTGCAAGTATTAGTAAAATTTGGGGGTTTTTTTTTGCTATTTACCTTTTCATAAGGCAAAGTAATACTATTTATTTTAAAGGCTGCAGACAAAGCAAAAAGGACAACATTATCAAGCCAATGCTACAAAAATAGCACATTCCAACTACAAAAATCATTATTAACAACAAATTTTTAGGAAACAACTCCTAAGCTGTTCACTTTTCAAAGGCCTTCAATTTAAATATTCGCTTCTCTGACACTAATTTAACAGATACGATGAACTACCAAATCCTCCCCTTATTCCACACGAGAAACAGAACAAAACCCACAACACAAACAGAATGAGCAGTGCACAGTTGGAATGAACACCAGCCTAACTTCCTCAGAAATGCCTATACCTTTAAAGACAAGATGTTTTGAACCATATGCGAGGTAGAAAAAACTCCACAAAGACACCCTCCTTACTTTCTGAAGTAAGTGACATCCAAATGTCTACAAAATTCTTGGAAAATTAGTAACTACTACAGGAGTGTTCAAATCACAAAAGCCTTTGCCTCTATCAAAAGCCTAATTAAATTTAAGCTGTTGGTTTAAAAGTAAATACTATTACAAACTCATACCAAAGAAACCACTTTCTGGACAAATGAAAATTTCAGGGAGTTGGGTGAAAGTGCCCTACGTTTCTGGCCATGCCAGCATTTAAGGGGCATCTAGTTTTTAATGAGCAACTCTTTCAAGTTAGATTGGTTCAGCAGGTCCATCACTGCTTTGGGATAAGCGCAGCAGCGGGGAAAGGCCACTCAGATGCGTTCAGATGCAGCCTGAGCCTATTTGAGACGCAGCTGATGCTGCTGGAAGGGGCCTATCTTCCTTCTCCTAGCGCTGGCACAAGAAGCTGTAGGACCAGCCAGCTCAGAGAGCTGATCCAGCTGAAAACTCACCACTTGGTGTGATAACTACCAAGCATTTTCTCTGAGACTAGATATTCGGTTCCACTCCTCACATGTGTCTGCTATTTCAGAAGTACCTTAACCTGCTGTCACATCACCCTTACACAAAAAGGAGGCCAGTTTGTACGCAAACAGTATTCCAAGGGGTGACGGGAACGAGACAGTGGCTCTTCCCCTGGCAGGGCCAAGCCAGCGAGCGCACCATGCCATCCTCCCGCACCCACCTTGCCCGTTCAGACACCAGCCAGGGTTTTCTGACTAACTGCAAGGGTCAAAAACCAGCACTGTAGGTTAGGCACAGCTTAACCAGCCGTGACTCTATTCAAAACATGAAAAGGTTTCCTACAGAAGGGAAAAGAAACACAAATCTGGCAAAAACTCTAAGAGCCCGAAACCCCGATTCATCACTATTGTTGATCACCAGAAAAACCAACAACTTGGGCACCGTTCTTAAACCATTAGACATCAGTAGAAAAAGCAGATGTGTCTTTCCATCTTTCCCACCTGCACACATCTAGCCCCAGGCCAAATTTCTTTAAGAAAGCAAATTAACTCAATTAAATTTAAAAAGCTCTTGGCTTCACGTTGCATTGTTCAGATGTTCTCTTTCTGCCGCAGTGCCCTTTGGAGTGCTGTAAAGGACAGGGCAGATTTAAAGAGAGGGAAGAGGAGAGAAACAAGACAAGGCATTCTAATTAAAAACAACCCAGCCCTATCTCTAAATTGAAAGTTCAACTGACAAGAAGATTTAGCATCGCAGTCTGGTCAAGGAAGTTTTCCACCGAACACTTCATGTTCTCAGGACATAGAAGAGGAGGAGGAAAGCACAAGATCTGTTGGTGAAAACCAGGAGACAGCACGCAACTCAAACAACTTAGTACCGGGTTTGGGCAATCATGCAGAATACTGCTTGCAAAATCTGCCCAAGTCCAGTGAGCAGGTAAGAATTGAAGCCACTGACTCGGCATTTCTTTCTATTTCCTAATACAGGAGAGTCCCTTTGGCCTATTGTCTCCAGGTAATCTTTTCTCTCAAGGCAAACGAAAGACACAATCGCCCACATCTCAGAAGTGCTTGCATAAGCTTAAGATTGATATTACTGGAATGCACACATTCAGATGCCCATTTCTTTTCCTAATACCAAAAATAATCCTATACCATGAAGCTTCATTAATCACTACCTTCAAATACAAAGCACTAACCTTTATTAAAGCGTTTTCACATACCAGCAGGAAAGGCAATACTTGAACCTGCATTAAGCAAAGGGAAAGGAAACACTGCAGATACAACCCTCTTCCACCAGCAATTAAAGAGGCTCTTCATGGAAAAGCTGCCCTTTACGATCTTTGCCCTACTTAGCATTAGCTTTCAATTAGTAAGAGGCAATGCTCCAGAGGATGGTAGGAATCCAAAGAAAAATATTAACAGGTAGATAGTAGAGGTTGAAGGCTGTTAAATGAGCTCACAAGATCCTCCAGGTGGCAATAAGAGGAGGAAAACGGGTTGCAGTAAAAGTGAATGCCACTTCTCAGTGCAAAGCACGGAGGTGAAGCAGTGCAAATCCACTACAACCAAAAAGAAAACGGCACACAAGTCGTTTGGTTGCAGGAAAAGATTGAAAAGCACCAGAAATTAAAACCTGTGGAGACATGGGTACATGGGAGAAAATGACCCCAGGATGCAGAGTAGCAGTACAATTTTTAAAGAGCAATGCTCTTTAAGACACCAACATCACAAACAGTTTAAACAGCAGCAGTGACAAACTCATCTGGGAGAGGGGCCCATCACTTAAATACGGAGGAAGAAACCAAAAGGTGACACCGAGCCGGTAAAAGCCTTCACTCACATTTCTCATGAAACAGAGAAGCTCACAGTGCTGGAAAAAAACGGTCAGAGGAACAGTTAATGTATTTCATCTCGTTTCATCCTGTTGACGCAGTGAAACCAGATGACATGCATCCAGAGTTTACAAGCCAGCTGGCGAAGAATTTGGACAACTCAGTAAGACAGAGACGGCACCAGAAGGAACTTAAGAATATAAACATATAGCAGCCACGCTGCGAGGGATTAAAGGCCCACCTGGCTAACGTCTTTTCTGATGGCAGGCAGTTGTGAATTCCTCCAGGAAGCATCCAAACGGCACGGCAGATACAAGATGGTCCTTGCCCTCGTACTGTTTTCCAGCTTGCAGCAGACCGCAGTCAAAGAGTTTCTTGAGCTGGAGATTGCATTTGGACCATTATGTTTAATAGTCCCTGACAGACTTTCCCGCAAAAGGAGAGCTGTAGTGTTTTTACATCTTACAGTATGAGCTAGAAAGCAATTTAATCACTAGTGCAGCGAAAAGGCTATTGCTTTGGGATATAATTCAGGGCTGGAGAACTAAAAATCATTCATTTACTCCAATACTGCACCTTCTGCAGATGTTCCTGCCAGAAAGCTGGCTGCAAAACTAGAAGAGCTAGGGAAAAACCCAACACAGCAACAAAGTACCCAAGCATGTGACAGACCATGGACAGATGGACAAAGGAAAGAGTAATGTCATTAGTTTGAAAGAAGCCAAGGTATGATCTACTAAAATGTTTACAAATATTTGTAAAGCAATAATCTAAATGTGAAGGGACCAGTTAACAGTGTAAATAAGATATTCTCTGATCCTAAGACAAGACACTATTTGGTTATAACTTAAAGGGAAAAAAAGGATCTCCCAACCGATTAATGAAAAAGCCACTGAAAAAGTGGTTGAGGTGCACAGAAATGTCTAGAACACGGCACTTACAGGACTAGCAAGGAGGAAGTCCTGAGTTCTCCCTTGAGATTTCAAGGGAGAGGAAAAGTAAGTTTACAGACATCATCTCAAGTCCCATTACTCTTTTCTATTACAAAAACACTCTGCCCCATTCCATTTAGGAAATTTCAATTCTATGGCATAATTATTTTTTCTTGTTACTTTTCCCATCTGTAGGTCAAAGCCCATACCAGATGCCCAATGCTTTACCAACACTTCAGCAGGATGGTATTTCAGAAATTAATGCATACTTACAACTCAGGCATTTTAGATCTCAATTTACGTGACAACGTGCACAAGACAACTGTTAATTTCTTCAATTGTGTAAGTACCAAACCAGTCAGTTGTACAGAATGACTGCATGAACTACAGCTGTGTTTTTGTTTACACCTGCCTTATAACACCTGATACACTTAAAAAACAACAATGCTCAGAACTGATTACATTTATATTGGTTCTGCTAAACTGCTATATAAATAATGGAAAAATGATCAATAGACTGCAGTTCTCAGAGTACTAACATTTACTGGAAAACAAATGCAAAAATAATTAAAATTGAGTAGAAGACCTAGAAGAGTTGCAGTTGGACCCAGTTCATCCAGCAAAAAAGGATTTTCAAAGGATAGGTCCGATACAATGCTGATACAAATCAGAGTTGCTTGTACTTCACAAAATACTTCCTGCACTATGGAAATAAGGTTCTTCAGTCATTATTTGCATGTCTGAATTAACGCATGGCAAACGATGCAGAAAAACTCAATGTCTTTATCTAGGGGTTGCAGGAAACTATTTCTTCAAGTTACAGTCATCTTAGAGACTTTGACTTTAGATGTGCATTTTATAAACAACGACATTTATTAATGTATGGAATAACATCAGTGGTTTTATCTATGTAAGAACATTCTCACATCTGTAATTTCTCATTTCTTTCCCCCACATAATTTAAGCTCCGAACATCAAATCTAGTATCCCTACACTGCCACGACAGTGCTAATCTTTCCCCTGCCAACGGAGACAGCAGGCAAAACAGGTAACAACCTGTAATAAAATTGATTCTCCTACTTCTCCAAACACAAAATTTGTTTCCTAAGTTCCATTTCTTCCCAAGTCACAGTATATGCAAGACCTTACTGACATCTCCTACCACAGCAGATCTTACATAGTTAATAAAAATCAGACATTTTACAGCTTGACACCCTACCCCCCTTATTTATAAAGGGCTTTATGCATTTCAAAGGGAGATTCCCAGCTAGATAATGGAAGAGTCATTACTGGAGCCTAGTCCTGCAAAAGCCCAAGACACTGAGCTTTAATGTCATGCCAATCTTATGTACAGAACAGCTATTTTGGGTAATTACAGAAGTTGTAATAATGCCTTTGGAGTCCCATGAAGTTGAGCTCACTGTAACTAAGACATCTAGTCTTGCAGGCAGAAGCTTTTTCATAAGGCACTCAATTTGTTTTAATAAAATACTGAACAAAAACATCCTTTAGACCTTACTATTTTCTTGTAGTACTTGTATATAGTCACATACAAGTCACATACAATCACATTTCTAAGCCTAATCTTTAGCTGATGTAGATCAGCATAACCTTGCTACCTGATCAAGTTACACCCATTTACATCAGAGGAAAATTCAGCCTTATGCCAGGTCTTATTTAGAAGCAACTCTTGTAACTCATCTGTATTACACTTTTAGTATAAATAAATTTAAAAAAACCACATCTTAAATGCTATCTGATACAGCGCTTGCTGTTTTGAGCTGAGCTCTCTATAATACCAGAATTAATTTCCTATTGTGTATACATTAAAGACAGTCAGTACAGTCCGTGAGCACCGAGGCTACAAGAAGTGGATCAGAGCTTTTCCTCACGCTCGTTCATGTACTAACTCTCCAAACCTATAGAGAGGTTGTGGACCACATTTTTAGTTTCTGAAAAGCAGCACGAGGACCTGCACGTCTCTGTCCATGGGTGTCCCTGTGCATGTATTTTGTGTTGGGACGTGAATTTTCAGGTGTTCACTCAAAAGCCCAGAGGCTTCACCCTTACAGCCAGTTAGTGCATTCCAGAGATGAGAAGACTTTGCTCCCTTCTTGGGAGGGAATAGTCTGTTCTTCGAGAAGGCAAAATGCAGTGAAAGGCAGCAAGAAATAAAAAAAAGTATGATAAAATACTGAAAGCTTGTTAGCTACTGTGCACCTCAGTCTTCACCAATGTCTTTAGATGTCTTTAGTGCAGCCTCCATGATTTCAAGTCTCTTCTGTTAAGCGGGCATGATTAATTCCCCTTCAGTTTTCCAAGCCTGCTTCTGCTTAGAAGCCAATTTAGCAATTAAATTAATCGTCAAATATTTCTTGCCAGAGAATAAAAACGAAGTTTCACCTCGTCTGGGCAAAACGCAATTCCCAAAGGATTTGAGAAGTTAATGAGCGGAACAGCTACAAAAAAATGTAAAAACTGGCAAATCAGCCCAGAAAGAGACAGGAAGTGACAGATTTAAGAAAATACCTCTAAAGTAGAGGAAATGAGTCGTCCTTTAAGAAGAAATCATACATATAAAGCACATAAAACAGACTATTCTTTGTAGACTTGACTGAAGAAGGAAAGAAAAAAAAGATTAAAAAAAAGACACATCCTGAACAGCATTAAAAGCAAGACAGCTTCAGTGGTTAGCCTCATCTAGTTAAGATGGAAATTTCAACAATTTTAAAAGCAGTGGCCAAATCCTATCTGTAAAAGAAAAAAGGAAGGAAAAAAAGAAAGAGAAAAAAAGCAGCTAACTCCACGGAGAGGAGAGGTATGGCCAGTAAGTGGACATACAGCTGCTCACGTTAAGCAAAGGGTGTGATGCTGCGCTGTGCCTACTCTGTGCACTGCAGGCAAAGTCCTAACGGTGATACTCCTGAATGGATAAAAAGAATTTTTTTTAAAAAATACAATATGCATGGGCTCCTCCTGGGAAAGATGTGCTGAGAAAAGCCTTGTGTTGAGTTTCTACTCAAGTTCTCCTTGACCGAGAGGCTTCTTCAGCGAGTTACAAACTGAAGGCCTTTGTCGTAGCAAAGGGGTACGATGCACAACTTGAGGAGTACATAAAGATACACCTTTATCACAGGCATGACAGGCAGTCCCCAAACTCACAACAGCAAGAATTGCCTGGTTGTGCCCACCGAGCTCACGGATACCCCACGCACCAGGTCCGGGAAGGGACTGCCAGCAATGGTGAGGGAGGCATTAAGGGCTTTGTTAAGTGACACTGACATTTGAAAAAGGAAGCTCAGGCTAGGTACAGCCTTGCTTATGTGAATTTAAGTCTTCCTTAAACACTTTTTTTTTAAAGCTAGTTGCCATAATGCAGGAAATGTCATGTATAAAAGAGCTTTATCTGAGTGCAAACACCTTACAGAGCAAGTTTAACCTCTGAGATTGTGTGTGCACCCCTACGAAAGAACATTCATTGTCCAGACATGTTCAGCAAGGTTTTGTGGGGAGGGGGGAGGAAATGCAAGAGGGGGAAAAAAAAAAATCTTCACTCTATTTTACAACTGCAAAAGGCATTTCTAAGACATTTCTGTATAGCTACAATGTTCTCTTTCGTTATAATGTTATCTCATTAAATATAAATTTACCTGGACCTGATTCTTTACTTTTGGAATGATTTAAGACGTCTTTCCCTAGGTAGAGAAATTAGACCAATTAATAAACGTGAAAGCCTTTTGCCACAAGGATTTCCCCTGAAAGGGCTTTAACAGCAAATTTAGCACTAAACTGCTTCAAGCAAGCTCACTGCCTGGTCTTCTCTGCCTATAAAGGCAGCAGCAGTTACACTGAGTAACAAGCCTGCTACTGTAATACATCACCCATCACAGCCTAACTGGCATGGTAAAGTGTTTGCTCGTGAGGGGATTGTGCGGCCAGTCCAAACAAAGACCACTTCATCTTGCATTTCCTAGAAATCTTTTTTTTTTTTAAGAAAAAGAAGAAAAAGCTCACATCCTGAGCTGTGCCTATGGAGAGTGCTGGAAAGCCTGAGCCACTCCCCAGCCTTCGCTCTTCCCCCACAAAGCAGAAAGCTGCCTGCCCGCCCTTCCATACTTTCATACAACCGCTCTGTTGTGGCCATCCCCTATCTATTTCATTCAGTTATAAATGAAATAATATTATAATCACTTGGGTTTTTATTACTGTTACCTGGAGACATTGCCAGCAGTTTTCTCCAGCAGCTTGCTGAGTGGATGAGATTTGCAGCAAACCTAAATCAATCAAGCCAGCAAGGTCATCTTTATTGCAGAGCGAGAAATAAAGCCTGGATCGGCCTCAAACGTTACTTCGCCCCTTGCCCTCCTCACTTCCCCCCTCCTCCCGATGGCTCCAGTTCCTGAGGACTCCCAGGGAGAAGCTGTAGGAGAACCGCTGGGAGAGCATCTCCCCACCGCCGACTGCGGTGCACCTTCTCCCTTCAGGGAGCAGAGGTGCATCTCTCTCTCTCTCTCTTTTTATATCTATCTCTATTTCTCACATGCACATGTGCAAATCCCTAATCGTTTCATCATTTCCCAACAAATAGAAGACAGAGAAACAAATAGAGTGATCTATCATCTCTCCAAACTATTATTCTGTTAAATTTGCTGTGGTTTGGGCAAGCAGGGATTTACCCACCAGATGAAGCCCTGTGCAGTGGTAGCTCTGTTTTGAAACGTACGATCCACAGATGAGCATGCCCCAGCGTTCTCTCTATGCCCTTATGTTTTAATTTCCTTTCAGGTCTCATGAATTTCCTACCTCCACTGACATTACACGGCAACGAGTTTCCCAGGCTATCCTGGCACGAAAAGCAGACCTCTCAGCCTTGACCTTCAACCAAAGTGCCAGGGGGACAGGAGGGAAGGTGCGTTTGGCCACCCGACACGGATCCTTCCTCTTGCCCTTTTGGAAGCCCAGTGTGACATTTGCCGTATCTTACACCCGGTAGGTTTGCCATCCCAGCCTGGTTAACCACTACATTTGAGCACCCACTCTCGAAGAGTAAAGGACAACTGCCAAAAGCTGGCAACTTACAGCAAAAGCATGGGACAGAAGGTGCCAGCCTTCCCAATGCTACACACCTTGTGCAACTGTCTTTCAAGAGCCACAGGCTAGCTTATCCCCAGCCCCGGAGAGCCTGCTGGCCTGCCTCCTTCTGTGGCTGGGGCTTCTAGGCTCACCCCCAGCAGAGCTCCTACAGGGAACCCACCCTTGGTCCCATGAAGAACCAAGATGGCCACTCCACGGGAGCACGCACAGGAGGTGACAAGGCAAATGGGGCAGATGGGAGCAAAGGGGGAAGCAGCCAGCTTGATCAAGAGGGCAGCCAGGAAGCTCTCCTAAAGTACTGGCAAGGAGTTCTCTCTTTACCAACTTGCTTGTCTAAATTGAATTCGGTTTAACTTAAAACATCATTACAAATATCTGCATCTATTCTTGCTCACTTAATGCCACCCACAGTACTGTGTGGTCTCCTGCCCTTTAATGCGCCTCTCTTAAATCTCTTGGCACGTGAGCTTTCCAAAGCAAAGGCTGCAGCACACAGCCCTCTGCACTTTCTGCACAACATGCAGACTCCCAGCAGGGATGCAGCAACCCTTACCGGATTACAGACTCCACGTCGCAGTGGGTCAAACACAGAAGGAACTTGCTCCACGCTGTCAGTCTGTCACCTTCAGCCCAGGACCACTCTCAGGGAATGAAAAACCACCCAAATTGGATCATACACATAACCGCAGCACCACGGGCCAACACGGATACTGCCCTAACAGGGTATGGCGCCAGCAACTTCTCCGGCAGGATGGGCTCAAATCCACCGGGCAACTGGATCTAAGAAGAATGGACAATCCCATGGTTTGTTTGAAATGTTATAGAAGACACAGGTTGAATGTTAATCAGAAAGAAAAAAGTACTGATCATCAACATATCAATGGGCTCAGTTTAGCTTTCAGTGCTCGTTATTGTCTGGTGTGAGATGCAGGACTGAGTCTGTACAGATATTTCCAAGTTTCAAAGTTATAGCTATGGTTTTATTCCCAAAGGCTGATGTAGAAAGGACTGCAGCAACTCTAAAGAACACTTAAGGATTTAAAAATAAAAAAACCCCTCACAATAGCATCATCCAAGTGACAGTGCTCAGGACAGGGTTTGGAATATTTTACAGTGATTTTGTTATATTCCAGCACACACAAGGATGTGAACATTTACTTTAGCTAACCACAGAATGCATGAGCACGCATGGTTACATGAAAAGGCATGCCTTCCAACGCAATGTGTGGCAATCAGGGGAGCCTAACCAGAATATTAAGAGATAGCCATATGTTACTATTATTTACCATCGAGGCACCACAGGAACCACTGCAACTCCTTTCTTCTGCATATAATCATCATACTGATAAAACTGGCACCAACCCCAAACTGGACACGGCTTTTTTGTCCCACCACACAAAGAGAGGCAGACACAAAGACAACCAGTGACGTTATATTGGCTACCAAAGAAAACAAAATCCAAGCCACTGTTCTTCATTGCATACTCTCTGCTTGGACAGGAAGAAAACATACTCCAAGAAGTCACTTTCAAACCTCGTTTTTGGAAGAAGAGTTGACTGTTTTGCATGGTAACTAAGGCATGAAATTATACCAGCTACAATGCAGGCTGCTCGGTGTTTTTTTTATGTTGGCCATCAGTCAGGTGCGTGAGCGTTCCCACTTAGATTTAACTTGGATGCCATGCCAGAACACGTCCCATCGGCATCACGCTTGTCACTTTAGTGCAGGATGGTTTTGCTGGCATGCCAAAGCAGCTGAGTCTCAGAGTGCATTGCTTTCTTGGCAGGTATTCCCCCTTGCCTAGGGGAGACAGACAGAGGGGAGTCCTACATCTAGAAAAAATAAGATTATCGTAGCCCATCAGATATTATTTCCGGCTTTAACGGTTAGAGCTGTGTCACAGCGAGAGCCAGGGAAAACACCAGGTTGTTCCTTAGCTTGCACCTTGTAACATTTTACTGTTTACTTGCACTTATTTTAGACCAATTTCCTTTCTGAAAGCATACCCCAGTTGTTCCCTGTCCCTCACCACACGCCCCACTCTCATACTCTCATTAGAGAAACTGCCTGCAACTAAGGTTAAGCACGTTTAAGGTTCACATTGTCCTTACACTCCTTAAGGAGACAGTTTCTTCAGCAGCTGCAAGTGACTGCTTCTCCTCCACCCTCCAGCACTTCCAACTTCAACTTCTGTAACTGTCCTGACCCTCTGCAGAGGTGAGCACCTGTAAAACACCTCCCTGATTTACACAGGCAGCCAGACGCTCCCTCGTGGCAAGAAACTGGTTCACTTTGAGCAGCAGTTACAAAAGGAGCAACATCTGCTCCATAACCGCTCAGCAGAGCGTTGCACAAGAGCAGTTACTTTAGCCAGCCTGATATTGCAAATGCCAAAGGAATTTGGTTCCCTCGTATCTCTACTCACGGGACCTCTGTTTAGAATATTTGAAATTACTTGGAGTCCACCACACTAAAAAGAACCCCCCGGGTTTCATTCCGGCTCTCTTGTTTTCATCACCTTTCACCTTCAGGAGGTTCTTTCCCATTTGCTCCCTGGTGCCAGCAAAGAGTCTCATCTGCACCCCCTGCACACTCGGTTCCCCCCAGCTTTATTAAGAAATCATCTTCAATGAGTGCTCTGGGCTGCGGTTCAGAAAGGCTGACGGAGAACCGCAGGTTTGTCTCTTCAGGGCTCTTCGCTTCCAGCTCAATTCGTTCACTCTTTGATGCCCTCTCAGAGCTGAAGCAGGTGATCTTTGCAATTTCTACCTGTGACTTTTCTGCACCTAACTGGTGGGGAGGGGACATTTCCTGAGCCTGCTCTGGGAAAAGGCCCATTCCGGCAGAAAATTCGGTTCTCCCTCTCCCTCCTGAAAACAAGTCTGCTCCTGCCTCACCTCACTTCAGCCCTGACGGTGGAATTTTAATTGAAGTGACTGGTGAAAGAGGGGAGGGAAGGTGTGGTTTGGCTGCAGGACACAGAGTCAGGACCTCTTACACTCTACACCTTGCCCTGACGGTACCTCCTCCCGTGCCCTGGGGATAACCCCATGCCATGCGGGGAGAGCTGTGGAAGGAGCATGGGAAACGTTTGCAAAGTGCTTTGATGCTGAAGCACAAAATTCTAGACCCGAGGTAACAGTTCCCTCAATGTACTGGGAAATCAGGTTCCTCCAAGTTTCCCTGTGAGCAAGGTCAAAACCACACTTACTCAAACTTGCTCGAGAATGACAGCCAGTCTAAAATTAAGTTGAAGAGTAACTTCTCACCCTCTTGTGAAAGAGGCCACAAAAAGCCTAAATGCATCTTCAAAGCCTAAACAGATCTTCAACGAGAAATACTCCCCAGAGAGGAGAGCAAGTACAGGCACATGTTCACAAGCCGGAGCTGGGCGCTGACGCCAGGGCCTAGGCAGGGCAGAGCTGCTGCTCTCGAGGGACAGGGACTCGGCGGTGGAACATACCATGGACCTGCCCCAAGTCACCTTTTGCCACACTCAACGACCAATTTCAATATTTATCCACACTAATGGAGCAGAAAAGAACATCAACATCAAAGCAAAAGAGCTTAACGTGAAACAGGGCACATCCCTCTTGTGCTCTTCCTTTATCCCATGAGTCCTATCTCATGGTAATTCAATGAAAAGTTGTTTTTCCACCCAAGCTTTACTTTGAGTCAAGAAGCCAGCAGTGACAGCATCAGAATGCTATTTGGGAATGGAACTGAAGAGCTGTCAGATAGCTTTGTGGGGTTAAAAAAACCCAACATAGAAAACCAAACACAGGAGCCAGGAGATGGCAAAAGATGTCTGAAAGCCAAAGGAGACAAACATCAGAGATTCTGAACTCACCAGGACTTTGTCAGCTTGCAGAGCCTCCTCTCACTCCCTCCCCTACATTTCAAAAGATGAGTGTGCATTTCTGGGCAGGACTGGTTTCAGCAAAGTCTCCTTGTGAAATGAGCATGAGGACATGAGCAGGAGCAAAAAATATCAAGGGAGGGTGGGAGAAGATGGGGAAATTAATCCAGAGGCTGCAATAAAGTTCAAAAACTTTAGGAAGTCAGGGTTTTTTCCCAGTTGTTAAGTGCCCTGTGAAGGACGGGGGTCCCTCTACGCTGGTACACACACCGTCTTTCAAGCCAGGTCTGTCTCTGGAGCAAAAATTCAACACACTTTTCCCCAGAGAGAGTTCTATTGTCCTGCAGTCACATTGCCAAATTCAGACATTTATTTCAAAGTGTAAAGCAGAAGGATTCCAGTCCTGCTTTTAAAGGGAAAATCTCCAGGCTACCGCTCCATCACATAACTAACTTTGTTCAGGGCAGGACACAGCACAGCTCCCTATCCTCAAAAGGAAAGGGAGGCAACATATAAACAATATATCACTGTACATCACAGCCTCAGAGCCTGCATACCTCAAACAGTAACCAGTGCTAACAGTCTGAGGCACCTCGGCAGATGTATAGCCAAGCTGCTATAAAAGAGCCTTTGTGCTGGCTGAACAGAAACAAGGCATTTTCTGTAAGGGAGAGGGCCCTGACCACCTAGCAGAATAAACGGGGTTACACATTTCACACTTCCTCTGCACCAGGAACTGCGAGGGCAGATGGCACAAAGCAGACGCCGTGGGCTGGAGAAATGACCCATTCGCTTCTGCGGAGCCACCCCAGGGTTCTGGAGGAGCCACATTACAACCAGAAGGAAGATGACATTGCCCTCACCTTCCATCTTCCTTGCTTGCAGTTCCTGTATCAGAACTGCACCGCTTGATATAAATTTGAGCAGACCTGCAATTCGGCAGAGACTTGCCCCTGCGGTAGTGTCCATGCAAAAGATCATCACAAATACTTCCGATTCACCGTCCAAAGCTCCAGACAAAGGCTCTTCATCCTAATGCTTAGGCACCCACCTCCTATTTTATACATTTTGAAATATCCTTTTCACCTTCACCCTAGTTTCCAGATCTGAAATTAGGCTAATTCTTTAAGGCTGCAGGAGCTATGGTGTTATTTTTGGCCTAGAAGAGATAAGAAACCACGTGGACAGTTTCTCCTCAGTACAAGCAACACACATTGGCAAACCTCACGATTCGGCCAAACACATTATTCCACAGGATCAGAGGTGACTTCCAGTTGGGCCCAGTAAAATGCAGCAAAAAGGCAAAGTGCAACTGCAAAAGGCTCTCACAGCAAGTACACCACGCATGTCAACTCTAAGGAGTCGGAGAGGGAAAAAAAAGATGATTTGAAAACGTTGAAGAAAAACTGCTCTATCCAAAACCTGGAAAAGCCATAGCTCGCAAACATTCCCAGGGAAGCAAAAGCCCTGCTGCTTTGTGAAGATTAAATCTGGTACTGTCTCTCAGTTGTTGGTTGTGGGGGTTATTTTTAAATAAAGTTGCCTTTGGCCAAAGACGTTAGGAAGTGTCTTCAATAGGAGAAGGATATAAAACCAAGTATGTCAGTTAAGTAATCTGTGGTAAGGTTAAACAAACAAGGTTAGGTAAGGTAAGGGTAAGGTTTCTTGACAAATCATCTGTGATAAGGTTAAGCAAATTTCTCTTTTGTCAGGACAGCAAAGATACACACGCAAGGGAAGAATATTTTTGCTGACGTGAACAACAAACGTGAGAGGTGTACGTTCTGGAGTCACTCTAGTCAGACAAGATTGTTTTTAGTGAAGCATCTGGTTTGAAGGCTGTATGAAACCAGTAAATAAATGGGGTCAGGCATTTAACCCACTCTACCCATACGCTGAGGGGGACCGTAGGAAAAGAGATTTATAAAAACCTCAGCCCTAAGATACAGACAGTTCCCCATCAAGTATTTATGCAGAATTACACATAATATTAATTCTCAACACCCACTTAGTAAGAACTTCCTTTGTCCTTATTGAGGACAAAGAACATTGCCCTTACGCAAAGATGCTGAGGATTGAACTCTGCTATCCCTTGGGCAAATGTTTTCTCTCACTGTAAGACAGTAACACATATTAAAAAGTACGGTTACAAAGGATTAAGGCAGCTCAGTTAATGCAAACTAGCACTCTCTCCTGCATTCCTCACTAATACAGTGGTGACATAACCAGCCAAAACATGTAGCTTTAATTCAAATAAGGTTTAAAGAAGTTACTGCCAAGTAATTACACCCATTGAAGGCCTATGAGCAGAGGAACCTTCATTAATACCCTCCTGCTATTCTCAGAGCACTTTTCTAACCAGTTGCACCAATCTGAAGTGGCAACCATGAACAAGAGCAGGCAACAAGTCTTCATGAACAAACTTGTGCTTGCCTTTCAGAAAGCACACCGACACAAGGTCTGAGCACGGCCAAGAGGACAGTGGGCAAGGAAGCAGCATCCAAATGCCGGCTGCCTACTCAGAGAGGCTGGGGCAAGCTGAAGGTAGGTAAGTTTTCTGGTAAGGTGCTTCTCTCTTTACTGCAGCAGGAAGAAGGTGACAGTAGCACTTCTGGAATTGCAAGCGGCTTTCTACTACACTTTTTCTGCTTTCTAATGAACTGCTGGCTGAGTCCAAACTATGGGTTCCCATTTATTTCATTGCTAATCCTAGCCTCTGTCTAAGAACCTGTACTTAATCCACAAAGAGTGCCGGATGCTTCTGAAGACTGCTTCCAAGAACAAAAATATAGCACTCAGCTGGAGCTCCCTAAAGCCATTCAGTAGGAGGGATTAAACTCAGAGAGTTGGATGGAGCTTAGATCCAGTGGGCATGACCCTACCTGTGCTCTCTTCATTACACAAGAGCATGTCGTGCCTTTTCCTAAACCTCTTTCTAAGCTAATAACTCTAAAGCACTGACTCTAGGAGCCTCATCTCGCAGCTCTGCATAAACACTCAGGGCTCCCATCCTGTACCGACTTGTGGTCTCAGCTATAAACCAAAACAGATGTTAAATGAAGCAGTTTGCTCTACCCTACCAATGCTCCCAGGACATCAGACCACCAAGCACAGAAGCTGATCGCTGGAGCTTCATCTGTGCTGCAGCCTTGAGAGCAAGTCCCTGCCTGCAGCACAGGTAAAACAGCACGACGCAGACTGCAAAGCTTGCCGTGAAGCAGAAAAACTGCTGGGGTGCTTACTTGTGGAAAGGAGAGCTTGCTGTAGTGGCTTTCCTCTTATCAGCAATACTCCACATCAGGGTACAACACTGCAGTGTGGACAAAGTATAAATGGATAAATAGACATTTCCAATTCAGAGAGTCTTAAAAAACACTTTGGGTCTCTAGTAGAATTTAAATTACATGCAGACTTTGACTCTTTTACTGAAGTCACCATTACCACACGAGCTGCAAGTAACTGGCATGAAGTTCAATGGTTCTCAAGAATCTCATTGATTAAAAAAAAAAAAAACAGTCAAAACTTTTACTTTTGCTTCATTATTGTAATAGTATTTTTAACTTGCTCAGAACACATCTGAAAGAACCACTGATAACTAACTTGCTTTCACTGAGGACACCAGCAGAAATTCACTTTTATGTAAGAAACTAACCTGAGATAACCAGAACTCAACTTTCAGTTCTGCAAGGACCCCCAAAGACACTTTCAGCTGAAACTTCAGGATTTAAGAAAACAAAACCAGTTAGTTCCCCCAAACCCTTCCAATTATGTTCCCAAGTTCTTTGTGACACATAAAGGTCATTTTGGTCTAGGCATGCAGGAAGATAATCCCCACCCTTCAGGCAATCAGGATTTCTGGCAAGATCTTAAGAGGTCTCCAGCTGATAACCATGAAAGTTCACACCGCCAGGAGTCCAGATAAGCTTTTAACACAGGAAATTAGTGCTAAAATGTTTTAAGCATTTTAAGGATCAATTAAAGATGGTGCAACAGTCCAGCAAAGTAGATCTAAGTTCTCTGCTCCAAATCAGATGGTTTTGGAACACAAAGTAGCAGCAGCAGCTCTTCAGCCAGAAGACATCTACAGGAAATGAGGTTAGACAAATCCCGGACAATTAATCCTCTGTGCAGTCAGATTACATACTCACGCCACCCGCAGAGCCATCAGACGACAGCGCAGAGCCCTGATTTAAACTGCTACCTGTCTGCTGCAAGGACTGGGCATTGCAGGTTGTCATCTTGCATCTTCCCTGTTCATCCATGAACCAATGGTTCTCCCACCACAGCCCAAAAAGCCAGGCTCCTCACTGACATACGTTAAATGCACTTGGGTACAATGCACTGCAAGACTCAATATAAGCAGTTCTCAGTACTTATAGCAGCTGCAAGCTATAAAAAAAGAAATATGGCAGCACATTGAATGTCATCTTTTGCCTTGTCAGCACCAGGAGACCACGCAGGCCAGTGAGGACAGTAACTTCAGGAGTAGGCAACTGGGAAGCAAAAGAGGAATTGGCAGTTCCTGGGCTGAGGTGAGGAGTCACCTGGTGTTAACAGCTCTTTTCAATACTATCTCCCAGCACCAGACCAGTGACTGCAAACACGGTGAACTGGCAAAATATAATTGTACAGATCACAAATGCATCCTCAGAGACTGCCCTAGTACACTGGCAGCCCAGAGAGCACAGGGAAATGCTCACAGAGCAGCCAGTTCGGTGCTGTGCAAGGCAGCCTTAGCCCGCTATGTACTATCTTCTCCAAAATCATTAAGAAAAGCCTTCAAAGCAGGTTAGTGCTCCACACCGATACGGCTGGCTATAACCGCTGTCTAATGCAACTATGGATAATTACCTGTGTTCATTCACTCAGAGTTCAAAAGAAAATGCTGGTTTATATTAAATTGTTTTTATAAAAAGTAAAAATAGATATTACATCAAAACCCATCATACCCATCCATTTAAAAGATCCACCTTTTGCTTCTTCTCTGTAATAATTCAATTGTGTTTATTAAAAAAATCCAATTGTTTCTCAAAACACCACACTCCAAGTATATTTTCAGCTAGCACTGAAAGCATTTGAGCTGAATGTGTTTCTACCATCCCTTCAGTGACCTCAGCTAGTTTATATTAAGCCCCTTCCCCACATCAGCACTTCATCTCTATTTCCCATTACCAAACAAGTCTGGCTTTTCTCTCCCATGCCTCCAGGCTCTGACACCTCCATGCTGCTGGCGCTTTAAGCTGCTCACAGAACTTGGCTCTAATAGATTGAGGGAAGAAAAGCAAATATTCTCTCCAAATTTACACAATTAACACCCCTCCTCAAACATGCAGGTTACAGTTACCCTCTTCATATAGATCAGCTAAAAACTTCCATACTGAGAGCCCCAGCTGAAGACACTTCATATCCACTTCAGCTGAGAAAAGACAATTTTTTTTTTTTTTTTTTTTTTTTACTGTGTAGTCACATGGGACATTTCACAGAGATTCTGTTTATACAGAGGTAGCCATGAAGTGGTTTATTCTCCCACCCTCCTCTTTTATACACACAGATAAGCACTAAAGAAAATGGAAAAGGAAACTTGCCAACTCAAAGTTTGGTTAGACATAACTGCCATGGGAGATAACTGACTACACAGGTATTACTGGGTTTTATATTGATTAGGTTTGGAATTTAACCGTGTCCTTCCAAGGTCTCCAGTCAGGTGGGATTCACCTATAGGAGGCAGTGCAGCACGCAGCTCTCATGACAGCACGTTATTTCCTCCAAGTACCGAGTCTCAGAGCTCCAGCAAGCCATAAAGTAAGAATCTACCCTGCAAAAGAGAGATGGCTTTGCCATCAGTTCAGAAGAGAAAAACACATTAGAAAGCTTCTGGTCTCAGACTTACCTCCCTCTGCCTATCCCCATTGCTGTTTAACAGAAAAAACTCAAATCCTCAAGTATCTTCTGCGTGCCTTAATTAACAAACCGGGATGATGAGCTATTTTATTAGAGTTCTTTGTCCTGTCATGCAATGAAGGTTTAGCCTTTCCTGACTCATCCTCAAGATAACAACTAATCCTGATGGCTCCCTAAACTCAACAGATCCTAATTTCTAACCAAACCACTGCACTTCAAGACGACAGTACTGGGGAAGAAACAATACTTCTGTTTGCTGGATTCATGGTTGAAGCTTCCTTACAGTCTGCACAACACCATCAAAGTCCCCATTTCAGCAACCCTCAGCTTAGGCATTAGATCAAGTCACTCAGCTAACTAGGGACAGATTAACCATGTGCTCACAAAAGTAGGTCAGTCTCAAACAGTCTCTACAGCCTGGAAATGCACGTATGTGTAAGCACAAGTTACACAGCCTTCCTCTTTTAAAATGATGGCCAGCAGAAAGTCAGAGAGATCCAGACTCAAGTGACCTGGGCACAACGCTCAGAGCTATATACAAAATGGTTCTTGATTTCTACAACAAACAAAAAACCTTTACCTACCTGAGTTCAGAAGTCACTAAGAAATTACTTAGTGATGTCAAGTCAGTTTTCCCTCTTTGAAATATTTGGTTCTCAAATATTTAATTATTTTCTGAAGTGAAAGAGCTAGGTCAGGACTTCAGTGCAGATCTGAGATCTGTGTCTCCTATTCCAAACCCTGCTAACCCACACCTTAGTTTCACAAACCCAAACTGCAGCCTTTGCTCTCTCCTTTGACCTCTCTGCCCTCCTCCTCAGCAAACATTGATACTAAAATTAGACCACAGTGGTCATACCACACTGCCTTCCCCACTGCCGTCACAGACTCCCTGTCACATCAGTCACGTATTTTAGTCTCACACTGAGCTCCATGCATCGCCTTCCCTGCCCAGATAATGCTCTTCTCTAGTCTTACCTGTGTGTCCTCTGACAAAATACCATTCCTCGTTACCTTCATGAAGCTCAGTCTCCATCCATGCCCAGAACGGATGGCCACCCACTTTCAACTTACTCTGAAGCCAAACAGACATCTCTGAAGTGTTTCAAAGATAAAATTTAGTGCTTAAGAAAAGCTGATTTATAAACATTCACCATAAAACACTGGGCATGCTTGTATCCTCCCTCTCACACACACATGTACAATTTGTATCGTAGGAGTTTCTTGAATGGAGAGATGCAATGGGCTACAGATACACAGAGAGACACAGGCATCTCTTGCTGTCAGGGTTTGCCAAGTTTCTATGCTCTGACATTAAAAAAAAGTAGAAGCTTTGAAGCTGGGACAATACATATCTATTAAAGTGTCTGAGTTCAGATGTGCTGCTGGATGCTCCAACCACACAGACAAGTCGAGTCTTACATTTGCTGCCTGCACTCCCAGGCAAGGGTTCACAGAGCAAGAGCGACCAAACATCACAGTCCAACCCCACTGCCCCACACAGACTGCAGTGAACCGAGGTGCTTCAGAGCACCCTGCCCAAAACACCTCCTCACAGACCCCATCCTGCCCTGCTCCGAGGTGTACAGCTCCTGCTGCTGAAGTCGCTCCGTGTCCTACATCAGCCACCTAGAAACAGGCTGAATCTCCTTTTCTGTTCATGAAGGAAGGTTCTTTCTCAGAGAATAAAGCAAGGGAACTGAAAGTTAGTGGTTAACAGTTGCATCAGTCCCCAGTATTTCAGTTCTGATCAATCGCTGCAGAACTTTTATTTTTTTTGACTTCTGGCTATCTTCAGAAAACCATAAACTTCAGTTTTGCCCACGGGATAGTCCATTCCAGAAACGGTATGTTCTGGCACTGCCAATGTACTTGGCGGATATAATGTGCACTTTAAGGGCTTTCCTAACTTCAGTGAATTTCAGAGTAGCAATTATCTTCAATTACTCCAGATGAAAGACCACACAAAACGTTAATTCAAATCCCTCTTCTCCCAGAAGCCCCCCGCTATCCCTAGTCACCACTGCCCTACTTTTTCCCTTGCCAACGCCCAAAAGATTGGACCTACTCTTTCTTGATGCCCACGTTTCCTGATGTGATCGCTCCCTTTGTCACAGCTTAATTTCCATGCATATTATAAAAAAATCCTGTCTGACTTCAGGACATTGAACAGTACTTGTTGCTGGTTTGGAGGAAAGCACAGCCCCCTCCACACAGACACACTTGCTGCTTCTTACCTAATTTCTCCCACTACCTCAATCAGAACAGAAGGAAAAACAGACAAAACATCTGGGCATTTGCACCAGCAGTTAGAGGTAGCGTGAGATGCTCCGTTGGATCCAGCTGTTTCCGCTGCGCTGTAGGACGCAAAGCAGTCATTACCTGAAAGTAATGTGTGTCAGAAGGGTTTTATTACTGAATTAGTGGGATATATATCAGCACTGCCTTGATTTCTAGTAGCTACAAAGAGCTTGTATTAAAGTTACCAGCGCTCTTAAGATGAGGATATTAAACACAAATTAGAACAATACTCAGCAGCAGCTACAAAACAAGGCTGAAACAACACTAAGCTACAGAGCCATGGCTTCGTAATTCAGATGCATTTAAAGGAAACATTAGACTCAAAATGAAAACTGAGATCAACAATACGTTGGGATCGCTTAAATCACAAATGAGATAGCTGAAACCCATTCTCAGGCTGAATAGCCAAGACCGCACATGGCATCACACAGCAGTGCCTGAGAAAACAAAACCAGCATGTCTCTGATCCACGCAAGACGAACTAGAAGAAC
The DNA here is from genome assembly GCF_964195595.1 of Calonectris borealis. Taxonomy (NCBI): domain Eukaryota; kingdom Metazoa; phylum Chordata; class Aves; order Procellariiformes; family Procellariidae; genus Calonectris; species Calonectris borealis. The sequence goes on along the minus strand of NC_134322.1, from coordinate 3,865,594 downwards.
TATTGGCGGGAGAAAAAGAGAGAAGGAAGGAGACTTAAATATTTAAATTTTTTCTGAGAAAAAACACCCATCAGTGTGCCAGAAGTCCAAAATACCGATATTCACTAAAAATGCAGAATCACTTCCTAGCAAGTTCAGTACAAGCCCTTTGCCCTCTTCAAGAGGAAGGACTGCACTCTGTAACGCTTCATAAACTGTCAGGCTCCCATCTGTAAGCTTCAGAGATTTCACAGCTCCATTCTTTTCATGATTTTTTTTCTTCGTTTGCTGTGTAAAATCTGTAGCTTTGGCTGCTCCACCCTATAGAGGGTTGTTATTTGTCAAATAGCAGTAACAGCCTCGGTTTTCTTTTTACAATGATGATAATCCTGCCATAAAGAACTTACATTTTAAGAGGCACGTCTCATCTGTGACTCGCTCGACCAGTCTCAAGCAGGGGAACAGCTACAAGCCTGGTCACAGGAGCCTAAAATCCATCACGGGCTCAAACTGCTCCTGAAGCAGCAGCCTGGGTGCATCAGACGATGCTCCCTGGAGCCCAGGGAGCTTCCGTTCTCCTCAAGCTTGCACATACTGTTGCTGCCTCTTTTCTGGGGAGAGATGAAACAGGAAGTCCAAAGAATCGTGGTGTCAATTCCTTTACTGTATTTGCTGAAAAGCTCCTGACGGCAGGAAGAGCATGAACAAATCTTTACAAGTCTTGAAACGGGCAATAAGCAGTGCCACTAATAAAGTGGTCTAAGAGGCACCACAGAGAGCAGCGAAGTGACAGAAACACAGGAAGGGGGGGGAAAAAAAGGGTTTTGAGACAGACTGCTGCGAGCAGAAAAAAACCACAGAGCCGGGCCTGGAGACGCATTTGAGCACACCACCAGAGCCAGAGCCAGGGAAGATGAGCAGCACAGTAAAGACATTGTGGGATCCTAAAATCAGAGAAAGGGGGCAGTGACAGTCATGGAGATGAGTAAAACGACTCTGGGCATACAGCCCACCGCAAGAACAGTGCAGGGAAAAAAACCACCCAAACTGAGGTCCTGCAGGGCTCTCCATGTCGGAGGCACTAAGAATGAAAACCAAAGAGCTGGGGGTGACTGCAAAGACCCAAACTCCTTGTTCGTGCTTGAGACTTGAGACCCTCCAGAATAGGACCAGTGCAGGAAGTGAAGGAGAAGTTTGAGGTTTAGTTTTTCTGAGGCCAACGCCGTTTTGTTTGCTGAGCCTCATGCTGTCGCTGCTTCCCTTTCGACGGGAATTGTGAAGAATGTGGTGGCTGTGCCCCAGCAGAGCAGGCACAGATAAACTTTTTGCTTTGTCAGAAACTCACTGAAATACAACGCTTTGCAACTCACTTACAGTGGCCTGTTACTTGATGTTCACGAACGTACAAGACATGGAAAATGTCGCTTTTACACCAAGCTTTCCTAACACAGCTGTTACGACAGACAGCTGCGTTATTTCACACAGCTATTGCTTTATCTTAAATAAAATACCAGGCACATTTAATTTAGTTGTCCTGGCAATGAGAGTACCAGATCAAAAAAAGGAAAAGATGACAGGTTTTTAAATTGAAAAGCCTCAACTAAATGAGAGTGGACCTATTCCCTGCAGAAGCAGTGTGCTTTCATCACCACAACTCTTCCCTCTCTCCATAACAGCTGAGCCTTAACATCTCACACTCACGGGTTACTTTTGAGCATCTCACAGTTTATACACTTCACACAAACCAATTTTAAGTAATTCATGGCACTTGGGAGAATCCAGCACTACAGTTAATTTAACAGAAGCTGATCAAACAAAACTGGTTTTGAGAAAAGCCCAATCTAATTCTGTCAGATCGCATTCCTAGTGCAGTTATGTGCTATCGTTAGCTATTTCAAGCCAAAATTTGATCATATTGAATTCAGGAGGTCTTTGCCAGTTTCAGTAGGACCAAAATGCTGACCTTCAGTAAGTTATCAAATGCCACATGGTACAGGCATTCATACCAGAAGTTATTTCAACTCAGAATGTCTAGAGTAAAAATTTTATGCTGCTAAAAACTGTGGAAAAAGTTACTGACTCCTTATGAATGGCTAACCACAATGCTGGCAATATATAAAGTATTTCCAGGTCTGTAAGCAGGGAATGTGGAGAGCTACTGTTAGTCCAGAAAATCTTTATGCACAAAAGATATGAATGAATTACTGCAGCTGGAAACCTCCTTCCCCTTCCTCTGAGGCCTTCTCATCACTGAACTGTGAATTGAAACCAAGCAACAGTTTTTGGGGGCAGAAATTCAGTGTCAAAAGTTTAACACAAGTCTTTGCCAGTGAGAGAACGGGTCAGCAGCAGTATCTGTCGTCATCCATGACCACAGCTCCGCTGTCACGCAGGCAGAAGAATCCCCTTCTTTACCACATCTCATAAAAGGACAAAGCAATAGTTGCGTACAAGTCATAAATGTTTGTGTAAGAAGACAAACTGTTCACCCTCTCTTCTGCTCTCAACTTCTCCCTTATTTCTAAGAGAGACTCACCAGCATTTTCCCTGGTACTAGAGGAGAAACTGCAGCTCAAGCCCAGCAGGTGTTTTCAATCAGACAGTCTGTAAACACCCAGGACTCACTTCAAAGAGCCCCGCACACCCGGGCAGGAGAAGCCCCCCTCGCCCCTGGGAGGAGCCGCCAGCCCCCAGCACCCAGCAGGAACAGCAGCACGAAACTCTGTCACAGGCAGGCTGGGGACTCTCGTGTTTTTTTCCCCAAGATGCGCAATGCGCAGCCACATCAGTGTGGGCAGACCCCGAGTTTCGGTGTAAGAGCGGTGGCTTGTCTCTGCTGACGCCAAGGACCTGCTCAGCAAGCGTCTGCAGGATGGGGCTGCCAGCGAGTCCCCTGAGCAGCAGCAGACTTGGGCTGTGGGCAGGATGGGAGGCAGCTCAGAGTGCAGGGTGACAGTGCCAGTCACCATGAGACATCGCTGCCATGGCTGTAGTTTGGGAAAAAACTGTCACTGTCAGGGCAAACATCTATCAGCCTTGCACATTTCAACTGCAGCAAGAAACACGGTAATTGTATCATCTGTTTTCCACACTGACATCATGACATCCCCAGCTAAAGAAGATAAAAGAGGCTTGGACAGTCAAGACTGCAGGGACCCGTGGACATTTTGATTTAAGCTTACTCTCTTTCTGGCTAAGTAAAAATGACTGTTATGAATGATGAATGTTCCTCCCCTCACCCCAATGTGCTAATGTCAGGCTCCATTTCCCTCCTTACTGGTGCACTTCCACATTTGTGTAGGTCTCTCCCAGGGTGAAACTTGTAGGAAACAAAGAGCATAGAAACTGTACAGTTGGATGGTCAAGTTGCAAAGGCAGGCGAGCTCTGGAGGAACTGCTGCACAGCCGTACCACAGCAATCCCCTGCCGCCAGCCTCTCCCACCCTCTCCTCTACCTCCCCCAAAACACACACCTCATTCTCTGCGCCCTCGTCCTTACCTCATAGGACCATACACACTGCACTCCCGCAAACCTCCGTACGCATCTTCCCACTTCCACGTCCTCATGGATGGTGTACATCTCTCGCAGGCACTCGCCAATGTGCGGCACCATTCTCCGCAGAACTTCCCGGCTCATGATCACTCCTGGTCCCCCCATGCAGAAGTTCTCGCCCGGTTCCAGCGCCAGCTTCCCCATCTCCTCCGTGGTACCGAGGCCAGTCTGCCCAAGAAAGAGGGGCTCGCTGCTGTTCAAACTCCTGAGGAAGTTCTCCAGTTTGTCCCCTTTGATGTAAACGTCGTCATCAGCTCTCATAAACCATTCGTATTTGTCCAAGTAGTGGTCATGCATGTATTTGAGCATCATGAAAGATTTCTTCTGGGGTGGGTAAGAGTCATCTACACCTGGAAGCGGCACGATGGGGATGGGAATAGAGGTGTCCGAACCCTCGCTGGAGAAGAATTCAACCCTGCCAGGAATGGTTTTGGACCATGTTCTAGATAGAAAAAGACAATAAGGACTAATTAAGTATGCAAACCAAGGCAGGCAGAGAGTGCTATCAGAGACTGCTCAAAGGAACTACACCTCATCTGCTTTACAAATTTCCTTTTTAAACGCCTTGGGCTATTTTTTTTCCATGCAAACGAGGACATTCACATGGCACACAGGGCAATTAGTATAACACACAAAAAATTCTGACATGAAAAGCATCTGAATATCATTCTTGCAGTTGTATCTGATAGAAAAGTAATTCAATAGTAGTTCACTAGTGGCCGGCAGGCTTTCTTAAGCACACTTCGTATTGGTCTAACAGCTATTGGTCACAAGATGCAGAGTGAAGCCAAAGGGGGCCAAGATGGGCAAACAATTCACATACAACTGGATTTAATGCCTCCAAAGCTTCCCTGCAAGTTATTCAGCATCACATCCACCTCCCAATCCCCCTAAGTCCCCCAAAAGCTCAAATGTATCCTGTGGGAAACCAACCAAACAGCAAATTCTCTAGATGCTACGTGGAGAACAGGTAGGGCTTTGACAGAAGTAACATGCTCCTGCCTGTTTGAGACAGCCAGAGAAGCACAGAGCATGGTAGCAACACTAACCTCAAATGGGTCTGCCCATACCAGCAAAGGTCTAGTAGAAAAGTAGTCCTAAGAGATGCATGCAAAACATGTAATTCCAACAGACGACCCGCTGCTACCAGAACTGGCACCTCCAGCAGCTTTTCGCACACTTCAGACCAGATTTTAATAGAGAGGAACATCACAAAAGAGGAGCCTTTTCTGTGCGAAGCAGCACAGCGACGACATCTGCTCCACACCTTCCGTGCTCCTCTCTGCCAAATCCAACCCATCTGTGTGGGTAAACTGGGTCACTTATATTGCAGGAAGAGATGTGGGATGATTCCTCAAGGCAGACTGCAGCACACTTAACCTCCTCCAGGAAGGATTTTCAATCAAGTAACTGTTACAGCCTTGCCCTAAAAATTATGAATTTCAAGCTTTCAGTACCATTTTCTCAAATTCTACCTTGGGAAAAGCAGAGTTCACGTACCCTTCACAAAAACTCACGGAAAACTATTTTCATTGGTAAACCAACAGGTTTTGCCCCTTTTTGTATAGGGGGAGAATATTTTCTAACCATGTTTGGCAACCATGCTCAGAATGTAACCTACATTCAAAGCTGAATGTGAAAACACTCTCAAGGTAAAGGACACAGTATTCCTTCAATGCATCACTGTCACTTTTACCAGATGCCTCTCAACATAGGTTTCTTGCCAAAAGCAGAGCAGATTTTAGGCAGTACAGACCATGTGAAATTTGAAATCTCCAGAATAAGCTACCATACAACATCTGAAATGTAAAAATATTTCAGAAGAATTATTCCTTAAGTTCCACGGGGAAATGCAAAGGTATTTAATTAGTACTAACTAAACATCAACTTTGACACCTTAATGGTTACACACTAATTCAGCTTTGTGTAATGTATATCTCCCAATTACTTTAAAAGCTTTGTCTTCTGGATTTCTTACTGCCACGGGTAGTGTTTCACAGGAAAAGTTTAGATCCCAGCTTCCCAGAAGAGCACAGGGTAAAGTCAATGGAAACATTCCTGTTGACTTCACAACAGAGGTGATGAGGCCTTTAATCACCAGTGATGCAATTAATGCACGGTACTACTGGTTATAAAGTCACATCCTGTTAAAGCATTGAAAACTGCCTGTTTTAAAATGAGACATGCCCATATCTTGAACTTTCACTAACTATTAAGGAAGTTCCGCTGTTTATTTTCTGACACCCACGCTCCACATACAAATCATCTGGTCTTGAATGAAAAGACTACATGGTAAATTGCTCTTCCCATGTCAACTCCCAATCTAAATTTAAAAGACTTCTTCATTAAAGGTACTTGATGCATTCAAATTTTAAACTCATAGAAAGAAAAGGCAGAAGAAGCTACTGAGAAATGCAGCTCATCTCATCCACTGTGACCAGCTCCCAGTGCAGCTTCGGGTGGACCCAGGACACTTTCCAGACAATCACCAGGTGAAGTTATAAGCTAAAGTCTTATGGAAATTTCTGCTTATTGACTTCTTTTATTCAAAAGCAAACAATGAATTTTCAGACTTGCTCTCAATATCCTGAAAGATCTGCCTTCATAATGATTACGAACTATGGACAATACAGGATGTCTTCTATCACTCCAAGCTTTAGCTCCTTTCTGGACTCAACTCTTTTTTTTTTTTTTTTTTTTTGTTTTACACAACTACCACTACCCCTGGTTGGTTCCCAGTTTAAATTTACTCCCTGCTCTCCAACCAGGTTCCCTCACCTCAGGACACCCTTCAGTACTGTCAAGATAGAGTTCCCATTCAATGAAAGTGGAATAAAATGCATCTGGCAGGTTTGATTTCCAGCCCTCATATGGCATTAAACCCCTCGGCTCAAAGCCACTCTGGCCTCATCTTTCCTTGGATGTGGGCCATATTTAAGTTTCATACTAAAACAGGAGTAAGCCAGAGAAATATCCCTGTATACGTGGGACATGCAACATTACTTCAGCCTCGGGATCTCACGCCAGCCATGCCCCAGCACAGCTTGACTAAGTCTTTGTTCACTTCCTGCGACAATGCAAGTTCTAGGATGAGACGACTCGCCCTGTCATTTGTGACTGTGGTTTTGAGCATTTGTTCAAACTCAGGCAGACGAAATACGCTCCCACATAGAAAAATTGCCTGACCATTTGTGTCAAGGCGAGCGCTGCTCGGCAGAGGCTGAAACAATGGGAGTCACCATGTGCTGCTCCTTATGGCTAAGCCACAGCTCACTGCTCCACGCAGCCCCTTTTTGGGGAGAGGATACAGAACAGTTTGCTCAGGAAACATGTTGTTGCACCCAGCCAAAGAAGCCAAACCACAGATTGTAAGATGAACTGTAAGTACATTTTTCTGACCCCAGCTACCAGCAGAACCAAGGACTGTTAAATGCAGGGATGAATTCTGATCAAAGCTACTTTTAACTTTTCTATCTGACATTGCAAAGAATCAGACCTGACTCAATCACAAGTGATTCTGCAGATTAGTGTGTTAACAGCTATGTTTCTTGCCCATTCTCTCATCTCCGGTCCAGTTTACCGTGTCTGCTCTCGGGTTATGGGCAGCAACCTGACCCCTTCAGCTCCGTAGGCACAGAGCTCTTGTCTCAACACTTTCCTACTCCCGTGGCCCCAGCAGCACCCACTCCCACCGGCTGACATTGCTTTCCTAGTCAAGGTTTCTCTAACATAAGACATGCAGATTCTATCTGCAAATGAATTGTATGTTTGATAATAAAAAAAACAAAGGAAAGTATTTTTAGCAAAACCTGACACCGTCCTTCCCCCCATGAGGGCTCCCCATCACCCTCAGCTGTTTAAAGGAAATGCAGTCACATTTCTGCCACCAGACTCCTGTATCCACACCTGCAGAGACCACCTTCCCTGCGGTGATCGCTGGTGGCCTCAGCCAACCCAAGGCCTCTCGACTCTGTCCAGAGAGAAGTATCAGGTTCTGAATACAACTGATACACGTACTGGTCACTTAAAAACCCAGCAACTGAACTGCTCTGACAGATCCCAACCTTATCTCTTCCGTGTAATCTGAATCTGCTCGGTTAAACAGGAGGATATGCATGAATCAGGACAGCAAGGCTCTCTATTACTTTCCCCAGGAGCAGCACTGAAAACACGCACAACAGTGTACGACCTGGTTTCTCTCAGTGCACAGGGCACATAACTCCAACGAACTAGAAGCTAGCGTTGACAAGGGAATCAAAGTGCAATTTAAACAAACACAAACATAGAAAAATTAGGTGATGCTTCCTTAGAAGTAACCTCTTAGAAGAGGACATTAGGACTGCTCCAGTATTGGTGGCTACCAAGTCAATTTGACCATCCCTTAACTGTTTTTGCGCACTGGATATCCTATGTGTACCCTAATCTGAGCAAGTCACAAGCAAACTGGGTGCAAAGATTTTGTCACAGCTGGTACAGGTATTCATGCAATAGAGAAAACTGTGTGCACAAAGAGTGCGAAAAAAACCCCAGTATTTGCTAAAAAGTGACCACTACTATAGTTACCAAATGTTGTCATAAGGAATTTCTTCATCTAAAAAGAAGTTTAAAAAGCATAGCTTGGAGCAGGAGGAGCACAGATCTGGAATGTTTTATCTTCAGTTTCCAGAGTTTATTATTTATTTGTATTACCTTGCTTTGTTATCAGCTCTGCAGACTCAGCAGAAGCATAGTCAGCGGCGTTATGCACACAGTGCTCCCTTTGTAGAGACCCAAACTGGAGACGATTACAAAAAACGTATTCAGTTTTTGTCTGCAGCTTGGGAACCTCCCTTAGAGGAGATCAGAGAAACCATTTAACGTTTTCAGAAATCGTCATCTTGTATAATTATGCTGAAGAAAATCATAATTTGTGAAGAACTCAGCAAGATAACGGACCTAAAAGACCGATTTCTTGAATAGACGGTTCAGCTAAATTTCATGTTGAATTAGGGCTAGTTTTGCATAAGCCTTCTTCAGGGTCCCATCTTTGCAGCAACGCTTGCCATAGGGAAGCGATGAACCACAGCTTAGCCAGGAGAACTGAGCACGGAAACCAGCACGCTGCTCGTGCACGTGGTACTGCAGATGACCATCACGAGAAGTCAGAAAAACAAGCTGTTTTTTTACATTTCCAGATAAGTTTAAAAGAGCTTGTCAGTTAAGATCTGCATTACAGAATTCAGATTTTGAGGGAGAGTTCCTTTCAAATTTTTGCAGGACAGCTTGGTATCTAGCTTTAATGGAGAACCCAAGCAGTTTCCACAGCTCCTTAGAGTCCTTTGAATTAAACTCCTCCAATTTAAAGTGATGCCAGTTTTCTGTCCATGGATACCCATCCCCCTTCCTTGTGGAAACAGGGACAGAAATGGATCCATCATGCATAGCCACACCAATACTCACTGGATCAGACTAAGATCAAAGCCCAAGTGTCCCAGAGGTTTGGGCCATATGGTTATTTTGGAGTACGTAGGTGACTTTGTTTCTCCTTATCCCCCATGCATCAATGCCAGTTGGTCTCACTGCATTTATTTCACACTGTTCCTTAAACATTCTTGCAAACTTTAGGTAACTGCTTACTGCTTGGAAAGCCCAAGTATGTCATACTTCTGCTAGAGGATACAAGAACAGGACACACCGAATTCTCACTATTGCAATACTGCAGTACGATCGATACGTTAAGCAAAACATGTATCGTGCTGTCACGATGTTCAAAGTCACTTCACGCAACCTCCTCCCGAGAGGCAAGAGTGCACACTCCACAATCCATCGTGTTACCTCCCAAGCAACCAGAAAGGACCAAAACCAAATACCACCCAACAGCCTTGACCTAGGCTCCGAATTTAAAAGAAGCACAAAAATGTGTTTTGTATTACACTTCTGCAGCAGCTAGTGCAGTCTTGGACAGATAATACAAACTCCTTTAGACCCCAAATCCTTCTGGCTGCCTTTCACTTAAGCTTTTCCAAGCACTCAGGTATTTAGATTCCAGTGGAGTCTGTTTCCTATAAGCCACCACAAACAGTGTGGCAGCACGTTCGAAATGGAGCCTCCCGCAGGGCACCCTTCTGCCACAGGAGCGGGACGGCTTAGCATGAGCCCCAGCATCCTTCGCCGTCCTCGTGCGTGTGGCCTCGTGGCACTTCAAGGTCCCGTGGGGACTGTCCCAAACTGAGAAGTACTGCGGCTGTGTTCCTGCAGAGATACTGCCAAAAGCCAACATCTGACATCTCGCCATTAACTGCATTCACACTAGTCTCCTGCCACGTTTCCTGGGAAATCTAGTTGCTACGCAAAAAAAAAAAAAAAAAAACAGTTAACTGCCTGATATTTCTGTTCCTGAGAGCAGCAGACTTAAATCTTCTGGGAGACTGCTTATTCCCATCCTCTCCTTCCTGCAGCTCTTTTAGGACAACTCCCCTCAACTGCAAAACCATTAGCACATATTGTTGCACTTTCCCTGAACCCCAGCCATACCTTAACTCCTTCCTGCACAGCTCTTTTCCTGACTATTTCTTGTCCTTTGATGTGACACCGCAGTTTCTGCTGCTGCACTTCACCAGCCTCCTGGAAGGGAAGCTCTGCTAACCTGGCTGTCAGATGCAATAACTGCTGAAGCTTATTTCGGAGAGCAAATCTGCTCTCCGAAAACCTGTAGATCTAAAGCTTATTCTCTGCCTCGCAGACTACAAAAGCACGACTGTTTCAAAGAGCCGGCGTCTCCTGAATATCCAGCAGGCCCGTTTTGCCTTGCAGTGGTCATTTTTCTCATGATTGATGTTCAGGAAGTGGATTGCTTCCCCTCTTGTTAGACCCTATCTGGATTCACAGCAGCAAGGATCAGCAAATGCTTTCCGCTCCGGTCCCTTTTAGCTGTGTCTGTAAATGGCCTTTGAGCCACAGCAATTTGGAGGTATTCAGCCTCTGAATCCCTAATTCCCTTCAGCGCTCTGGCTAGCACGGTATCAAGGCTCTGCACACGCTGCCACCCCGGGAATGCCTTGCTAGCAGCTTCCCATTTCACTCGCTGTGCCAGCGATTCAGCTCACCAGGATGCTTTGTCAATGTAGTAATCCCAGCAATTGTCTGCTTGAGTACTTCACGGCAATCAAAAACCATTTAAGATTTCAGGTTTGTCTTCCTCTGCCCCCCTCCCCACTTTCCCCCAAAGATGTCTTCCTGTCACTAGGACATTAGCTCAATTCTTTTACCAACAGAGGGGAGAAAAATGCATTTAGCCCTACCGCAACATTAAGAGGTCTCTTTATTCGTCCCTTCCGAGAGCCGACATCACCGCTAGAGGTTAAACCAAAATAGCAGTGCAGTAAAAAGCGATACTCAGATCTCCTTCCGAGGGCTGAAGAAGCCCGATTCCATTAGCTGGATTTCTTAAGTTGCATCTTTAGCCATTTTTTTGCGTGAGCAGATGTTGCAGATCTGATTCTGTAAACCCAGCTCTCCCACAGCACGGGACTGTTCAGCAAGCAAGGGCAAAGCCAGGGATGAGAATCCTTCCCACGCCAGCAAAGCAAAATGCTCCACAACTAACACCCATCTCTGGACAATATTGTGATAAATTTCCCTTTCTTGAATCTGATGGATGCTAGACAAACTATTCTGCCATAAAACCTGTTACATGATGTCCCAACACGACTCCAGCCTTTCTGTATGTAAATGTAAATTACACGGCTCATGATATTTGCAATCCAAAATGCTCCATCCCACATAGTGAAGAAGAATACATAACCCTGAAGAAACAGATTCTTTCACCCATTTCAAAGCATCAATCATGCACCCTCTGTAACTTAATTACAGGTCTACTACTGAAAGAAGGAATTAAGTTTCCATTAAAACTGTCGTTGGTGGACAATATGCTTCAGATTACCCAAATTAAGCAATTTTACTGCATTTGATGCTGATATAAAGAGAGCTACCCTTTCCCGAAACCAGAGCTGGGCAGGGGAGGAGGAGGAGGAGACGGTCCATCATACACGGTTTTGCCATCCTGTTCTTACTGGCCAATAGGGCCAAGTACTTTTCAACCTGGGCAGGCAGGAGATGGAGAAGGGATTGTTCTAGTACAAGACTAAAGGGGATGTTTTATTAGAGAAAGATCCGCCCCAGAGCTCCTGGCTGCTCCTCTGACGGCACTGGCTGTGCTGCACTCAATCGGAGTCGGGGTATACCCGAGCTGACATTTTAGCTCTTAACTCTTTCAGATTTCCTAAGCAGGCTTCCCGCGCAGCCTCCCAGCACTGCCTGCTGGCACGAACGCTGGAGCAATAAGCACATTTCAGCAGAGTGAAGAGTTTCTCCAAAGCCACAGACACGTCTCTCACAGAAGAGATGATTATTCTCATGCTGCCGAGGCTTTGGACAGAAGTCCCGTTAGCACGCAGCACTCACGGCGATACCCAGCTATGGCTGGAGACCACGGGCTACAGTGAGTGGCATGCGGTGCAAAGCACAAAGATTGCCCCTGCTCCAAAAATAGATCTACTCAGGTAATAAAAACATGGCATAGAGACCTCGGCTCCTACACTAGCTTTACCAGCCCAAAGCTAGAAACGTTTCACCACAGTCGACTTTCCCCATTCGAGCTGCTTTGCTACCTGGTCCAGCCTTAGCGACAGCTGCAGCGAGCGGAGGCTGATTTTACTCTTTGTTCCCAGATGCGTTTTCTGGGTCTCATTCCTAAGCACATGCTCTCGGCTTGGCGCAGTGGTCTTTTTTTCCTACCCAGGGGGTTACAGAGTTCTCCAAACTTTATTATTAAGCTGGCGGCTCTCTTCAGAAGCAGCAGCCAAGGACCGCACCAGCGTGACACGGCCATGCCCAAGGTAGAAGCATTGAGGGAAGCAATTTGACGACCACGTCTCCCTCGGTGACCGGCGGTAGGTGCCCCCTCGCTACGGAGGGGCTGCCTGACCCTAAGGCAAGACCACTGGGTCTGCCTGCCAGGTACCGGCTCAACCAGACCATGTGAGAGCGACAACGCGACTCAACTCGACCCCTCACGTCTCCACCGACCTGTCCAGGCAGCAGACGAGAGCTTGGGGCACCTCTCTCCCCTCATCCCACACCCCGGCCCCACCGCCCGGCGAGCGCCCCAGCGCTGCCCACCCTGTGCCCGAGCTGGTGCGAGGAGAGCCGGGTCTGAGGGGACCCCTTCGGCTCGCTCACACCTGCCCTGGGGAAGGGCGAGCGGTCCCCGGCCCGGCGGGGGGATCCCGGCCGCAAGGGCCCCGCCGCGGGAGACCTCCCGCCCGGGGGCTCTTACCTCAGCCGCTCCTCAGGCGAACGGCCGTGCCGAGAGCCCAGCTCAGCCGACCGCGCCGAACCCAGCCGACCCGAGCCTATCCGAACCGACCCGACCCGACCCGAGCCCAGCCGACCCGAGCCTATCCGAACCGAACCGAACCGAGCCCAGCCGACCCGACCCGAGCCCAACCGAAGGCAGCCGAGCGGAGCCGCCCCCCCGCCCGCTCACCGGTGGGCGGCCACGGCGCGGCTCCGCAGGTACTTCTGCGCCGTCATGACCCCCACGAAGAGGAAGCTCTGGGCCGGCGGGCCGGGGCGGCGCGGCGGGGCGGCGGCGGCGGGCGCCGGGCGGCAGCCCTGCGGGCGGGCTCGGCGGGGCCGCGCCGCCGCCGCCAGCTCGGAGGCGCGGGGCAGGACGAGGCGCGAGGCGAGCACGAAGCCCAGCACCAGCCCCAGCAAGACGCTGAGCCAGGCGCGGCGGCCGCGGCCCGCCATGCCCGCCCGGCGCCGCGCCGCGCAGGCCCCGCGCGGCTCCTCACAGCGCCGCCGCCCCGCGCTGCGCCGCCGCCGCCAGCCGCGCCGTGTCGCCCAGCGCCGCCATGGGGGAAGGGGCAGGGACGGGAAGCGGAGGGGAGGGAGGGAGAGGAGGGGAAGGGGGCGCCCGCCTCCCCGGCCCTGCCCCTCGGCACAGGCGCCGTGTGCGGCCCGCGCCGCGCCGCGCCGCCCGCCTCCGATGGCCCCGCCCGGCCGTGGCGGGGCCGCCGCCGAGCAGCCCCCGCCGCGGGCAGGGGGAGGGAGGCGGTGCTGCCCCCGGCCCCCGCGCAGCTCCCGGCCTCCCCGCCTCCCGCCGCGCTGGCGTACCGCGGGGCGGCCCCCACCCGGGACAGGGACCCCGGTGGGGGCCTGGACCCTGGGGTGGGGAGGGGGACCGAGACCCGGGATGTGACCCCGGGACGGGGACCGGCTCCCAAAGCACCCCCCTGGAGAGGGACCACAGGACAGGGACCGGCACCTTGACCAAGCTCCCCACACAGGGGACAGGGACCGTGACCCAGCATCCCACCCTGGGACCCCAGAACCTCGGCCCAGCTGCCCAGACCAAGAGGCTGGGACAGGAGCCCGGGAGACCATGGTGCTCAGATCCAGGGATGGGGACTGAGACCACGGACATAAGCCCAAGACAGGGACCCCAGCCCAGCATCCTGCACCGAGACCCCAGGACAGGACCCTGGCTCAGGATCCAGGACTGGGACTTCAGCCCAGCCCTTCGGACCAGGATGGGAAGACAGGGAGACTGGTACCCCGACTCGGGACAAGCACCAGGTGCCCATGCCTGGTGGCAGAGGTCCATCTCCCCGCAGAGACCCACCATGGCTCACGCTGAGCCTGCGCAGCCAGAAACACGCCATTCCCATCTCTGCACGGTTGGGTCCCTGCTGCCCAAGCCCCAGATCTGCCCTGCCTCAGCCCACGGGTGTGTGCAGAGCCGGAGGGGAGGCACGGCAGCAGGGAGCAGCCCTCCAGCCCTGGTTTCGCCTGGCGCTGATGCATTCATGCAGCACAGGCTCTGGTGCCAGGGGGAGCGAAAGCACAGGCAGTTCTCCAGTTTTTCCCACCTTGCTAATTAAACTGACCAGAAATAGGTCAGTCTATTTCCATCCAGAGGCTATAATGACTTGAGTGAAGTCAGACAGAGTGAAGATGAGGCTGTACCGCCTGAAGATTTATTTTTTCTTTGTCTGGACTAACTCTCCACGTGCGTTTCATCTACAGCGTGCTTCAGCTTCAAATATTGCAGCCCCAAACCCTTGACATTTTACAGGAAAAAAAACCCTCTGGTCTTTACAGAAGAAACATATCTAGTACAACCCACTGACCTCCTGCTTAATCAGTGTGGTTTCTTCCCATTTCCTACCCATTTCTGCATCACCAATTGCCAGTTTTTCCCATTTTAAAATTTATTTATATCGTGGTGTCATCCACAATGAGCTGAGAAGAAAGACTCGGCGTAACAGCAGCCTGCTCTTGAGCAAGAACCATTGCAAAAGACGATGCTGTACCCAATTAATACCGTACAATAATAAGTCAAAGAAAGCCATACATGACAGACTTTTACGATCCTTGTACAGTAAGTAACTGTCACACTTCTGGGAACTAGCAGGTAATATCACAATCTAACGAACTTGATATGTCTCGAAAAAAATGCTTTTGTGTGGGTTTTACTGCTCTTGTGATGGTGCAATCCTCAAAGAAAGGTCAGCACCAATGAACTCCTGTGATGTCAAGAGCAACAAATAACACAAGGAAAGCACCACCATGATTTATGGTATTAAACAAAAATAAAATTAAATAAAAATAGAAACTAGAGAAGAAATACAAGCAATTAACAGGAAAGAAGAGCAGGAGGTCTCCTTTCGGCTGCTCACAGGCAGAACAGAGAAGTATTAGTGAGATGTATGTTTGTGGGAAGAGGAAGAGAACTAAATGGCGAAAGAGAGGGAAAGGAAGCAAAGTCCAAGCTGGAACAGACAGGAGGCAGGGAAAGCCAGGGAAGGACAGGAGCACCATTGCTTGGCAAAAGCCAGCTGGCAGGCGAGAAGAGTTGCTGAGGCTGAGGCTGCGTGCCTTCCAGAGCTGCAAAACACCGGGGAAGGGTTACAAATGCAGCACTAGCTGGGGTGCAGTGAATGGTAGCAGTTTCCCAGCAGCTTCATGTGTGCCACCAGGCAGAGAAGAGGTTGATGAAGATCCCCATAAGGGCTCCTCAAAAGCTGACCATGCATGAGGCGTGGAGGCGTTCCCACCCCAGACAGGCGCCGGGCAGACCCAGGGCTGTGCCCGGCTACTGGGGCTACCTGGAAGCCCTTTTTCTTTAACAAAGCCAGCACAAAGTTGCCTGTCTGGGACCTTCCTCCGGGGAAGAGGAAATAGGATCCACGATCCACCTCAGTTCACCCTATTAAAATAATCCCAAACTACTATTTATACCAAGAAAACCTTTTCTGCTATACTGTCCTTTCTATCGTTTTCGCATGGGGAAATCCCCCCCAAACCACTACTGTAATTCTCTTCTGCTTCCCAGTAGTTGCAATGCTTTACTATTATTTCTAACTACTGGTGCCCTGATCCCTTTCTACGAAGCCTGGAGTTATCCTCAGCCTGTGCCACTCTGCACACATGGACCTTTTACTCGGCTTTCAAAAGCTTCTTCAAAAGGAACTTCGTCAAACTCTCCCCTCAAGCCTGATCATCAGGTCCTGAAATACAGGACACCGACAGACGTTCAAGCTAAAATAAAAAGTAAGGCCACTCCTTTCCAAAAGAGGGAGATGTGGCAAGTCCGTGAGCAGGAATGGGATTACTCTCAGCGTGCTCCAGATCAGCAATAAAAATCTCCTGATTCAAGGGAAAGCCACCGTGGCCTATGAATTACAGGAAAAGGCAGAGCTAGCGTGGTTAAAAGGCAATAAAAAAGAGAAGGGTTGGGGCTGAGGAGCTGTCAGTTGGCTTCTTCCCATAAAGAAAAGAAGTTAGTCATCAGAACTGAAACCTTCATGCGACTTCAGCACACATGGAAACGATGAAGCTGAGCAGCACACTCCCGTGTAAGATCTCCGCTGTCCCGAGTTCTCATTTGGCACGTTCCCACCCTCCTGCACCTCCCAGTGTAATTACGGTCCTGGACCTTGCTGCGGGCAGGGGGTGAGCAGAGAGTGCTTGGGGAAGGGGCAGGAGAAGGAAGGGGCACTTTCTTGGTGCCAGGATTTAACCCGGAGAGGAGGCACGTTCACAGTTCACACTGCCGCCGGGCGAGACCACACCACCGGCTATAAGGCCGAGACATCCAACTGTAAAGAGGGGGTAGCACCCAGGAATGCTGCGGTGCTCACACAACCTCCCTAAGCACATCAAAGTGCCTCGCTTTATTTCATTCATTGCACCAAACTCACGTTCAAAAGTGTTAGGTGGGCAAGTGCCCCTTTTACTGCTCCTGCCCCCTCCCCTGTTCTTGCATAGAGCAGCTGCTGTTTCCACTATAGGAAAAAAAAGAAAAAAAAAGGCAAATTAAGGGAAAACTTGAAAAGCACGGCTTAGTTCTTTCAGCTGAATTATAACCCTGCCATTACCTGCCTAGAGTATGTTTTTAATCTGGTTGGCAGAGAAAGGTCATACTGCATAATCACATTTAAGTGCCTTCCTCAATTAATACAGCTCTTAGTCTCAATAAATAGTTGACACTATATATTATGGCTACTATATATTAAAAGACATGGTATTTTTCTCATAAAACACAGCATAAATATTTTTATGCAGCATGTTTTCTAGTCTATGTAGGATTGCTTGAGGAAATATTCTGAGGGCTCTCCAAAATCTGAAGAGGGTACACGTGGTGTGTGCTCCATCTCCGTGCTCCCATCCCACTCACTCGAGTGAGATTAGCACCCGGACCAAGTGGGCGAGAGCCCACTTGACAGGCCCACACAGTTTAGATTCATAATCAGATTAACAAAACAGTAATCCTATTTTTAAAAGATGAAAAAGCCAAGTCCTTGAAGCGGCGAGCTGGTTTGTGCGCGTACAGAATAGACGTCATCCTTTTGGAATAAAGAAGCTTATTACCAAAAGAAAAAAGTTTCTTCCACATAGGAGACTCTACCCTATAGAGGAAAGAAGGACTATCTTGCATTATAACCACTTCTTTTTCCCTTCGGTTTTGATCTACAATTTTTCCACAGTGATGAGCCCACTTAATAGCTACAGGATGTACCTTCTACAATACGTTTTCTCTACCATATTTTAAAATAATAGTTAAAGAAGTGAACTACTTCCCAAGTGCTCCAGAAACTTTAATTATGAATGTTCCAGTACTTAAACTGATACTTTAAAAACTACCCAGGCACTGGAAAATGAGCATACTTCATATATTCAAGGTAACAGACTCATGGTGGAAAAAATCTAGCTGGGCAACCAGCAGCATTTGTCTCTGTCACGGTATTTCCAGCACCATTGCATTTTCAAATGATGCAGAAACTCCTTCCCCAGCTCCAGCACCCACTTTTTTTTTCCTCCCCATCCTCTTCTGGTCCTGCCACGGACCAGTCCCAACCTTTCCTCTCAGCTGAATCACTCAGAAAATGCCAGTTCAAGGGACAAAAAAGAAATGTCACCGGTTGCTCCTTGCTGGAAAGCCAGACCAACATTGCCATCCTACGGCCCGGTCCCGCAGTGCAGCGGCCGCACCCCCCAGAGCCGAGGGGCTGCCCTGGGTCGCCTCTGCCCTTCCCAGCCAGGGAACCCGACTTAGGGCTTTGGAGGTGTGGGAGGGGAAGCAAAACCCTCCTGCTCAGCACACAGCTCCTCCGCTGCCTGCTCAAGCCTCCTGTTCTCATCGGCTGGGTGGCGGTAGCAGCGCTAATGTGGTGCATCAAGGCATTTGAGCTTTGCATCAAGGAAGGGCAGGTGATGTATTTTTAACGTGCTACCGCCAGACCGGAGTCAACAAACCGTTGAAAATGCTAGAACGTGTCTTTAAAATGCAAGTGTCAAGATGCAATATACCCAAGAAGGATCTTTGGATGCTAAAGCTAAAGAAGTGGCAATTACATTACCTAAGAAGCAGTAAGCTGAATTTACGGGGAACGGTACCCTGCCAGTACGTGATAAAGTAAAGCTTTAGGACCCAGGTTGGGGTTTGGTTTTTTTGAAAGTGCATCTTGTAGGCCAACCTAACAGCAGCTCCCCATTTTAATGCACACAGCAGAGCAGCAGAACTAGATTGAAAGGCCAGGTATTTCAGTATATCCATTTTCCTTCCATTCTCTTTAAACAGAATTTTCTAAGTTCTTTTCCTTGCCATCCGTATGTTAACGTTACCCACGGTACCAGCTCTGAAGCTGAACTCGGTAAGCAGCGCACAGAAAGAATCTTGATTAGTAAAGTATGATAGACACAGAGGAATGAAATTATTAATTTATCAGTGGAGATCTTGCTCCGTGCTGAAAGTGCTTTTTAGCAGGTATGCACTTCAAAACACAAATGATCACAGAAAAAAAACACAGACGTCAGAGCAGCGGCTGCATACCTGCCAGCCCCTTGCAACAGAAATCTGCAATGAAAACGTGTATATTCACCCCCAAAAATGAGCTGAGGAGACCTACTCCATCACAGCCATTGGTTGCTTCATAAAAACTGATGGAAGTTTTTGAAGTTGCTGGCTCTGGAGCTGGGAATATGGGCAGGGTGTGTGTCAGGCTTGGAACAGCTGGCTTGGAAGCTCACACAAATCAGCTACAACGATGTAACTGGGCCAGGACACCACCCAGCCAGCAGCCATATGCTTTTCCTTTGTGGTTGCTGAGCTGTTCCAAAAGCCAAGCTTTCATTCCAAAAGGGGGGAAGAAAAAAAAAAACCCAAGTCTTCAGCCCATCCAAGTCTAGACCAGCTTTTTCTACAGTTGGAAATTATATACTTTCAGTGTTCAGCGAGAACGTTGACAGAAACACACTGTGCCCCACTCTTGGCTAACCTGATCCCTGAAAGGTGTCACTTTTTAGCCTGTACAGGGGCAAAAATCGTCCAAAGGGTGGATCTGATCTGATGTAGAGATGTGTGCTGATGTGCAGCCAGGCTCGAAAAAACACAACCGCCAGAGATGGGAACTGCCTCGCTGAGCGCAGGAGGCATAAAGGACAGCCTTAGGATGGTTTAAATGCAGCCATTAACCGTAGCGCTGCTGGTAAAACATACAGGAGACTGTCACGCTGGATGCCACCCTTGTTCAGAGAGCTCTCTGAATGCAAACGCTCTCTTTAGTCATCTTCCTAGGGAGGGGGAAAAAAGTCACAAAACCCAAGAAAAAACAACCCAATCCAAACACCTGAGCTGACTATCAGCACAGTCTAAGGATGAAACCAGACTGGGCATACAGCAACAGCAGAACAGCCTAATTCTTGAGTTTTGAGTCAAAATAGTACAGTACTGTATAAAACACAGTAGGTTATATTTGTTAGTACTAACATTTCACACCTGCATTCAGTCTCTGCTAGGAGAGCTGTTCCTTGCAGATATGGGTGCAATTATCAGTTTCATTCACATTGATCGTTGAATAGCACACAGGTAATTCTGGAACACCTGGGAACAGCTCTGCTGACAGATTCCCTGTTTGCCCTCACTCCCCCAAGTCCATTTTCTGTTGTTCATTATTAAAAATTTCCAGTATAAGAAACATTTTTATTTTTTAAACAGCTAAGTATGCAATGCAATATCACTCTTAAAAGCTTTCCCTCATTTCACAATGTTTTTGAAAGGCATAAATAAAGCCAAATAAATTTTATGAGAGTGACAACATGGTTTTTTGTTCAGTTTTAATTCCAGTGCTCAGTATCTCCTGATGAATACTTAAGAGAACTATGCATAAACTAGACCTCATCTGCAATTTAAAGAAAACAAAAAACTTTGTTCCTCCAGCATATAAATCATCTGAAAGGCAATGAAAAATACTTCGCTGCATTTCTCGAGCAACTAACATTTTCAGGATTTTTTTGTGCCTCTGAACACTTGCTTGACTTGGGATTTTTCAATACCCAAAATAGATTACTCTTCAGTGGCTACGTAACATTATACAGCAGTTTAATTGCATTGTATGAACTCTAAGTTTGTTAGCTAGCTTCTTCCAGATAAAGATATTTCCAGAACATCTGCATCAGTACAGCAAGAGGCTTCTTGCATAACTGCTGTAAGTGGGGAGAAAAAAAATCTCCTGAAGGCCTTTTAATATGATCTTTCATAATTCGAGTGCTTGGGAATTCACACCAAAGTAGGAACAATGGATTCATTAAATAGTTCACTTTCACCTAATGCCTTCTGCATGCTTCACTCTTACGCTATAATCAACAAGCAACCACCTTTCCATACTTGTTTGTGGTCAAGCTTTCTATTTGAAGTGAGAGGAAAAACCCTTCTCTCTGCTTGTGCAGGTTGTGAGCCAAAAGAAGTTTTACAAACCGAGGTTCTTCCTCCCACCCTGTTCAATAGCTTAGAAGTGTCTGATCAAGAAAAACTTGGGGACTCGAGGATTAAAATAAAAAAATTAAGGGAGAGAGAAGGTTGAAGTTTCCAGAAATAGTAAATCACTTCATTCTCACTGGATGTGTCTTAATAAATCTTAGAATTGGGCAAAAATCCATATCCCCAGTCCCAGCCAGAAGCAAGTCTTGAGACATAGAGAGATTTGCATATGCTCAGTTCAGACCTGCTTATTTATTTCTTAAAATGTTTTTACTGAATTAAACCAACCCGTCCTTACCATTTTATCAACACAAGGAATTCTGCTTCTTTAAGACAACAACTTCCCCCCGTTGTTTTTCTGAAGACAACACCTCAGTCTGTTGCCTATTTCCCCAAAACAAGGGGAAAATGTTCCCCAGAGGCATGAGTAAGATAAAAACTTAGTCCTCTTTACTGATGAAGAATCTTCAGATCTTGAAAATATCCCTCCCCGCCTCTATTTTTTTTGCCTTTAATTAAAGATTAAAACCTGAAGTTACATACACTGGTCTATGTTACAACAATGGAAGTTTAAGTTTACATACCAAAACTCACAGAAGCCACTAGTTTCCATACGATCATTAATAGCCTTCTCCCTTCATCTTCTACACGCGCTTGAACACACACTTCATGAGTCTAAAGTAAAAGGTTCTTCGCCTTTCCATTTCATGAGCTGGCAACTTTAAAACTTACTAGTAACATGCTACTGTTAATTTATAATCAAGAGAAAATCACAGATCACCTGACATAAAGAGCAGTATCTATATACATATAAAAAGTGCATTCAAAGTTGGCACTCATACGTATTGATGAACACAGATATTCCAAGCATAAGTATTTAGAAGCAAGTGTTCAAGCAGCCCTAAGCTATGCTAATGAAACACTGATATATACTTTAACACCAATATACAAGCTCAATAATAGTAATCGGACAGAGGGTACTTGTCGTACGCTGACAGGAACTATTTCACTCCATCAAGGACAGCCTGGATTTTACTCGTCTTCTGCATTTTCTGCTAGAGAGCATATCAAGGAGATGGGACGTTTGGAAAGTTCATTAACGATGACCAACTCTAACTTTATTTTCTATCCACAGTGCTGGATAGACACCAGAAGGATGAAGACCACGCGTGCTTCAGATACTTACTCCTTACAGTCCCTCACTTGCAAGTTTTACACGTTTGCTAGCCAGAGGCTCTTTTCAGCACAACCAACCCTCAGCTTTTGTACTGCACGAGCTGGCAGCAGGATAAGAACACACCTCGACATCTAGCTGGCCTATTCAGGACAGCCCTGCAGCCAGGCTACCCGTTCCCCCCCTGAGACACATTCAGAAGAGAAGGTAGTACAAAATAAGTTCTTAATGTCGCCGAGGCGGAACCCTGATGCTGCACTGCTAAAGCTATACACAGTCCTGCTGCCCACAACACATAGATCTCAGCGCAGTTTGCGGCTTCTCTTTTCCCTTTGAATATCTCGCAGTGTTTGAGTTGACCATGCCTATATATCCCCTCCTCCTCAAACCATATTTGTCGACAGTATTTTGGAAAGAAACCTGCTCTGCTCTGTTAGAGCAAAGGCCTTTATTACATGTTTTCTTGATTTAGGTTCAAATACAGCTGGAGAGCTTACAACCAGTAATGCAGTCTATCCAATTTCAGAATCACTTACTGGGGGTGGGGAAGAGAACGAGGAGTTTTACTTTTTAAACTTGGGAAAACTTGAATTGATCTTAACCTGAAGATGATTCTTCCAAAGTCATGATTTGGAACACAGAACACCCAAATAAAACAAAACTGTTAAAAGCCAAAAAGAACAGCTGAAAAAACCCTTTTGTTTATGCAGGTAGTCAAATGAAAATCATTTCATTTGATGTCTCATCTTGCTTTATACATATTTATTGCACTAGAACATATGCCTTCTATATAAAAAGATGCTGTAGAAAACCACAAGATTGTAAATACTAGATTTATGATTTGTTTGCAATTATATTTAATATTAATAGTACTTTGTTTTTACAAAGCAGTTGAAATTAAAAAAAAAAGGAATAGCAAGAACCCCCCCATCTGCTGTCTAGCATCAGTCATCCTCACTGGTTTGTTTACCATTTATAAGGAAAACATCATTCAAGGTAGCTTGTCACAGAGACTCTTCTACAATAACCTGCCCGCTGTGCAAATCCCTGGCGTTTGTCAGTTCATCTGTTTTTTCTCAAAGTCCCTCCTCTTATAATTCAAGGTATCTGCCAATGACAATACTCCTCCCCTCTAAAGTCCTTTCCAGCCAAACACAGCAAATCTGGTAACACATGTCTGAGGATGGTAAATATCCTCATTTTACAGCGGTAAACTGAGCCCAGATAATTAAATTTGCCTGAGGCCAGTCTTTCGAATAGCCAGCTACAGAACCCAGATCTCACGATCCCAGGTGATTCACCTTGGCTGGAGACTACACTTCCTCTCTACAGAAGAGTGAAAATTAACTGATTATATTGAAATTGTTTCTTTCTTCATCCTCTCTAAGAGGATCAGGTATTTTTCTTGTGTACTATCAGTCTCTGCGTTACTATTTGGAAACGGTGTAAATCTGTTTTAAGGATAACACCTGCACTAAGCCCAATCCCAAAGGAGTCACTGTGACATGCAATCTGTAGGCAGTTAGACAGTGGGTAAGATCAAGCCTGCTAGTGACGTGAGACACTAGGGCGGTTAGCCTCATCCACCTGCTGACGGGCCTCTCCGGCCTGGTCTCCAGGAGCAAGTTCCGCCTCCTTCTCCAGACAGGGGGTTATAGCCTGGAAGCACAGAGGAGAAATCCACCATATCAATATTGGTCCTCAACAGGCTTTCGCCAACACACAAGGAACACCAAAAATAAACCTCACAATGATTTGCACCTTGTTTATACTTACTACATAGGCAGCATTGTAAGGGAAATGAAAGCAGAGAAAATATCCAGACTTGAGATGGTTTATTTTTGTAGCGCTAACAGTAAAAGACATTGCAAAACACTTGTGTTCTAATTTGATCAATTTGGATTAAATTAAATCGAAATTAATTACCATTTAATTTCTCTAAGTCTGCACTGAAGTTTTAATGCTGCTCTGCAGAGTAAACAGAGCAGCAACAGTAACTCTTGCAGTAAACTCTGTAAGAGTGTATCTGTTCTCCAAGAGCCCTAGTAGTTAGGGACTTAAAATAATCTTTTATTCCAGTCCTGTAAGGAATACTCTGAAGGTCAAAAGGTGGATCACTACTACTGTAAATCTTACTGCTGTAAGATTTTTTTTAAGAATTTGAAAAGGCAAGTATATGCAGTAAGGCAAACGGATACTTCAGTTGAACGTCCTAATGCCGTAACTATAGGCAACTTCATTTTATGAGTACACACCCAGAAACATACAACTTTGCAAACATCCTCAATTTGTTCGGTACAAGGTAAAGAAAAAGACAACCGAAAACCTAGCAACCTTGCTAACCAAGCAGGTTTCAAAGCAACCTGTTCCACTGAAACTTCAAGCATCACCTCCACCTTTGAAATTTGTTTTTCTCATACTAGCCAAATTCTGCTTTCTAGCTTAATTCAGCAGCTGAACAGCGCAGATGGTTCTTTCACTTCATGCTGATCTACCTCATGAGAAGATCAGAGACCTCTAATTCTATAATCTGTTACTTAGGCAAAGATTTTGCTTAGGATGAAACTAGGACAGGTAGCGGCTAGAAGGGTGCCTCAGCCCAGCTGCCCTGATCCTGGTTCTTAGCACAGCTATTACCCATACATTTCTCATTCCTCATAGTGGTAAATATCCTGTGCAAGAGCTCTAAAGGATATTTGACAGCATCAGACATTAGACTGCACTCATATTAAACAACGTAAGATGAATCAATTGGTCAGTTTCTTCAGGCGTTGTCAACAGCCGTCAGTAAAAATATCCAAAGCAGAACTTTCAGCACTGAACTGTTACTGAGGTTTAATATGTTTAATCAAGAATCTTCAGGTTTCATACATTTATTCAAGTGACTTACTCAGCGCTGCACCCTAAGTGGGTTTCCCTTTTAGTCTGATATGATTGAGGCTATCTAGATGATCCCCTCCACTATGGAAAACTGTAATTAAAATATTATACCCAAATTAGCACTTGCAGGTATGGCACAGGCTGTTTGGCCAAGAGGAGAGAAAGGAGACTAGCTGAGTGGTTGATACAGGCAGTGATCCTAACGTGGGCTACGTAAGGCTATAGAAAGCTGTTCACCCAGCAAGATGATTTCAGTGGTTCACAGTGAGTTTAACAACAATACCCTCTGGTTGTTTGTGAGAGTTGATAAGGGTTTATACATCTGCAGGATTTATATATTCAATAGGTCATTATTGTGATAGCTGATAAATAAGGTCACATTTTGCGTAATGAAGTCTTTCATCTGCCTGAATCTACATCATACAAAGTAAAATATCCTCTTCCTGCATTTAGTTAGTACTACAGGTGATTGAAAGACAGACCAGATATTACATTATTGGACTTTTACAATAATGGGGGAGGGATTCCTGAAATATTGTAAGAATCTATAATTTTGTGTCACAAAAATCTCAGTAAATTACGGCAAAAGCATTTACAAGAAAACTGAAACACTGCTTCCCCAGGGAAAAGCACCACAGAAACATCCTGCTAGGTTTCACACAAAGTGCAAAGCAGGCCACGCTGGTTATAGGTAAGGAGCTTGTCGTCAGGCACATTTTGTTTCCTCCTTGAAGGAGAGAAAAATTATGTGTAGTTATACAATGACTATGTACACAGCTGGATAAATGCTCTCTTTCAGGCTCAGAATATCTTAAGGTTTTCATACTTACCACCTCCTCGCAAGGGCTTTTTGTTTGGTTTAGATTTCGGGACTGCCGATGAGGTGGAGGCACCAGATTCTACTTCTTGCTGTTCACAAAAGCAAAAGTTACTCAGCATTTAATCAACGTGAATTTCAGCTAATCTAATCACATAAACATAATCGTAACCTGATCAACAGCACAGTTGTTACCTGATTCAGTTTCAGGTTTCCTTTATAACTTTTTCCTTCTTGCATACTTTCCCACATTGCTATCTTCTGTCTTCGCTTCTCTTCTTCAAGCTAAGGAACAAATTCAGGATATGCAAGACTAAGATTTCAGAACTAATAGAATCACCAGTGCTACAACAAATGCATCAAAACCCAAGGGATCTACCTTTATCTGATGCAGTATCTCTGAGCTTATGGAAGCATTTACTTTTTTAAACACCCACATCTTCCCAATCACAGAATTGCAGACTGTGTCTGCAGCTTCTTTTGACCACTTCATGCTTTAAAACATTTTGAAAGTAAAACAGAACCAAGTGCCAAGCTTAAATCCTGAGTTTATAAAAAGTACTGAGTAAAGAATATTGTATATGATAGTAATTTAACGCACAATGTAGGGTTCTAGAGAAGAAAGTGTGTTTTTCAAATGAACAAGACAGCCGGCTACATATTTACATCCCAATATACATTATCAACAGTTCTTCCAGCTCTCTTCTAAAGCAATTTATCCACAAAACCAAATAAATTAGTGGTTAAGACAGACTGCCTTCTTCTCAACAAATAGAAAGGAAATGAGGTAGCTACTCCATTCAGTCAAAGAAAGCAAAGCTCCCCGAGTCCAAGCACACCAGACCTAGATTTTCTACACAGTGGCTATTTTCTTCCACAATATGACTTTTCATTCGTTTTTAACTGCCAATATGTCTTGAAGCATTAGCTATAAACTGAGGTCTGAATGTAGCTGACTGCAAAAGTAAAAATAGAACAAGAGCTGGGAGTAATGAGCAATATTATTGCTATGCTGATCACATCCACTTTTCTATGGTGCAATATGCTATTCCTCATTATCTCAAGCTGTAGTTCAAACCATTAAATTACAGCAATACTAAGCTACATTTCTAAGAACGTGTATTTGCCATTAAGAACAGAAAATACACGTACGCAGTGGTACAGTTAGTCTAAACGCCAGTAAATCCCCTCTAGCCATTCACTGCGCATATAACAAAGTTTCTGTAGGTACAGATTTACCTGTAAAAAAAAAAAAGACCAGGCCCACAGTGTCCCAAATTACTTGCGGAGAAGCAAGTGCCACAGAGATTAATTACTTCAGGAAGGAACAGAATACTACACATATCAATCATTCTAATCAACGAAGAGCATCAAGACAAGTATGTGCTTCCACCACTGGAGGTCCATCATGATACCTTCTGCCCATTACTGCTCCGTGGATCAAACCGTACCAAAAGCGGTCCAGGTAAAGGAGGGGGAAAAACCCACCACCCACATTCCAGCAGAGCGAGCGAGTCTCCTGTTCTGGTATCTAGCATGGAATAAACCTTCCCATAACAGCAGCAAAGTACTTGACAACAAATTTGTGAGTTACCTGTCTTTGTTTTTCTTTGTATCTTTCTGCTTGTGCATTCAACTCCTCTTGCATCCTGAGGCGAGCTGCTGCCAAAGCTTCCTGCCTTCTTACCACTATGTCAGGTTCTAGGAAATTGGGAAAGAGTTTGCAAAGCTATTCAAAATAAATTCTAAATGGTGTCCTCAAAGAATTGCAATAAGGAAAGGCTCACATCTCTCCCTGCAGCTGTTTTGCAGAAAATCACAGCTCAAGTTCAGTTTCCAGCTAATCTTTTACAGCAATTTATATGCTCATTTAAATTTCATAACATTTTAATATTTTTAGAGCAATTACCTTAATGGGATTTTAATGAATAAGGACACCGATGTAATGAACGCATAAAAAATGAAAATTCACACTTCTAGGCTACTTGCTTCTACTTCTGAAGAATTTGTTTGATACAAATAATTTCAGAAATATCACCCATGCTTCGCAGGGATTCCATTTCTACCCAGAGAACTTCTTTTACGCAGAAGCATGAGGCAACCGGCCCACATTCACTCCCACTCCTTCTGGCAATTGGTCCTGCTTGTTTCATTGTGACAGTGAAATAGTGACAGATTTAACATGCTCCATCAGCAGAGAAATTACTTACAAATATCACACATATCTCAAGAGAAAACTGGCAGTCTCAGAAAATCTACACTGAGTAACCACCCCTCTTCATGGTTGGCCTTCAGGAGAAGTCAAAATAAAAATTATATATAAAAATTATATACAAAGGCAAATATTGCTCTCTTTTTTTCCGGTAGCTGAAGTATCTCTACATTTGTTTGCCTCCTTATATGTTTGCTACTATCCAATGATGAACATGTAAAAGAAATTTCAGTACTTTCAGTAATTTCATTTTATAGGCAGTTTTGGCAATTAAATCAAGATTTAATTAGCATTACAAAAAAACACCAGTAGGATAAGGGCACGTGAGTAATATTTTCTGAGGCCCCATGTACTGCCATGCCAATATGCCACAGAAATCAGTGCCAAGCACTTATTGTTTTGGCAGATACGTAAGTACAGTCTGTGCTTTACGGCAGCGAGTCTCTAAATGAGGCGGGGTCATGACCGTATAAGATTTATAACTTATGCCACACTTTAGAAGATATCACAGACGAGAGGCAGTTACACCCCAAATGTATACAATCCTGCCAGAGTAGGAACTGTGAAGGAATAATTGAAAGGAGACAGATGATGAATATTAATAAAAAATGAATACTAATCAAAAGATTTTCCACCAGTATTTGGATTTGGATGTTTTGGTTTTGTCTGGTAAGTCTAAAAGTTATTTGATAACTGACCACAAGTAATTTTGACCACCATTCTCTCAGCTCCTGCACTATCAAAGACCAGCTATTCCCTTGTTCTGCAATGCCCCGCTCCTTCTCTCCCAACCACATCACTTCGGGACACAATCCTTCCCTGACAGCCTTTTAAAAACACTTCTCTTGGTCCAACCTTTCCCCAGCAATCTCTTCAGTAACGAGCTGTACGCTTGCGTGAGCCTAAACAGTTATCCTGAGTCTGGCTCTCCGTTCAAATCCCCCAGAACTCAACCTCTTTTTGGTCATTATTAAATAAAGACTCCGCGTGCGTGGATCTGAGCAGCTGTCAGACATCCCATCACGACGGCGGAGCGCTAGCAGCAACCTCGGAGGGACACAAGCACCGCCCTATACAGCTCCAAAGAGCAAGCCGAGCTTTACTCACCCACAGCTGCGTCAGCTGCTCCCGGCCGGCTGCTCGGCCTGGCCGCCAGGCTCTGGGATATCTTCTGGAGGAGGAGATAGATGGCGACAGCGGCCAAGAGGATGTACCAGCCATAGCTGGACAGCAGGGAGCCCACTGGGACGGGGACAAGCCGTAGGTGAGAGCAGGCTGCGGGGGAAGGAGCCCGCCCAGCCAGGAGGCGAGAAGGGTGGAGGGCGCCCGGGCGGGACCCGGCTCCTCTCCTCAGCGGGCAGGCGAGGCCGCTGGGCTCTCCTCAGCCCCGCCGCCACAGGCCCCGCCAACCCCCCCGCCCGCCTTCGCCTTCCCCTCCCCTCCCCTCCGCCCGGGACGCCCCCCCGGCCCCGGCGGCCCCTCACCCGTGTGCTGCAGGAACTCGAGGCCCCCCCGCCCCAGCGCCGCCTGGCCCGGGCCCGGCGCGGGCCCGCCGCCCCCCAGCTCCATCGCCCGCCGCCGCCGCCTCACGTCCGGGAGCCGCCCCGCGCGCCCGCCGGCTGCGCCAATCACCGCCCTGCTCGTCCTCCACCACCTCGCGGCCAGAGAACCAACCAGGAAGCGAGGCTTCCCCTCGCGGGCCAATGGGAAGGCGGCAGCGAATAAACGGGGTGACATCATGGCTACGCCGGCCAATGCGAGAAGAGGTGAAGGGCGCCAGGGAGCCAATCAGAGTGCGCAGAAGGGGCCCTCCCCTCCCGCCGCCACGGCCGTCCCACAGCCCCGCTCTGGCGGCCCGGCCCCGCTCTGCCGGCGGCCCGGCGCTCGGCCGGGGAGGGGGAGGCGGCACCCAGGGGAGAAAAAGGAAACGTTCGTTTATTGAAACGCGCACGGAGAGGGCGCGGCCGGAGCCCCCCCGCAGGGAGAAGAGCCGGCCGACGGGGAAGGGGTCCTGGGGAGAAGCCGTGGCCCCGGGGCAGAGCCGGGGCTCAGGAGCCGTTGGGAACCGTGTCCTCCTCCATCTCTTCCTCAGCGTCCTCCGACGGGCCTGAAAGGAGACGCCAGGTTTCAGGGCGGTTACGTTAGTGCTCTTTCCCACAGGGACAATGTTAATTTTCACCCCTCTGAAGAGGGGCAGTAATAATGAGAATTAAAAACCACTGCGGAAAAAAAACACCTTCATAGCTCCAATACACAGAAAAGCGGCAATATTGCCGGTCTGCCGTTAAGATTTGTCCACACAGAGACCTCTCGGAGGTCAGAGACGTTCCTGCACCCCCGCCTGAGGCACTAACGCTCAGAACAACAGAGTCCAGATAGGCTTCATAATTAATCTCATTTTTTTAAGTAACCGGGATGAACTGTTCGGAGTTAGCCAAAACAGCGAAGCGCCTAGGGCTGACGTTTGGCACCTCGCTCCCGAGGGAGCCCAGGTATAACGGCCCTGAACTGCACTCCAGAGGCCAGGCGGCTAATACGCTGATTGCAGAGTCCTACGGACGTGATCCTCAATTATTTAGAGTACAAAATCACACTCATTTTAAATAGTTTTTTCGACTCCCTAACTATTTGGCCCCTCCAGTGTAACTCCCTACTGGGATCACACAAAGCATCTGGAAGCAATAAAGAGAGGTTGATTCTGTCTGGGAAACAAAAGTAACAGAAGTATAGAGTGACCTGATTTCCGTTCTCTGCCAGGAATCTGACCGGCCTGCAGTAAGCCTTTCAGTCGCTCCACTTCAGCCAAAGTCGTGGCGTTTGCTATAGCAGTCTAAAAAACAGACAAAAGAACGTGATGGATCTTCACATACAGTATTTCAGTCTGATTAGAATGAACATAAGATTTTTTTTTTCCAGCTAAGTGAAGCTAAGCTTCTATAGAAAGTTCTACAAAATTCTAGTTCTAGAAAGTTCTACAAATGGCAAAGCCCAATCTTACCTCCCCCCTTATTAAACAAGCTGCTCTATGCTGGAAGAGCTCTAAGCTCAGGCGAAAGTTTCATTTAAGATCTCAAAAAACATGTCTGTCGTAACAGAAGAAAACTTACAGAAAAAGCACCTAAACCAAAGTTCGGACACGCTGTTCTGTTCGTCTGAACAGTCAGGGGTTGCCAGGAGCAAGGAAACATTTGTGCCGTTTGGATCCATGGCAGTTTTTCTCCTCTGCTTTTGCCCACGTGTGCTGTCCTGACATAGTTACCTTAATTGCCTCAACGTCCCCCGGGGAGGGCCCAGCTTTCTTTTTGTCAGTTGGCAGACCAGCACCTGGATTGAAGCTTCAAAGGAAAAATAAAGATCCATTACACCCTTTGAAGAGAACGTGCTTCTCTAACTTCCAAACTAGGTTTGGAAGCATTTCATTCAATCAAGTGTAGTATCTTATCTTTGTTAACAAACTGATACAGTGAAGAATTGCCTCCTTCAGAAACACCAGCAACTTGTCCTCGCTGTCCCATTTCCCCCCCGCCTTTTCATCTCCTCATAAAGAGAGGCAGACCTTAACTTTATAAATTAAGCAGTTGACAAAAGCTGTTTGATTTGGATGTTGTTGAACACTCAGGTGGTCTGTCGCCATTACAAAAGCAGGGTGGATAAATACAGAGTAACTGAAATTCGGTTTCCTGTTCTCATGTCTCATATGATATTACAACAGCCAACATTAAAGCCTACACTAGACTGGATGCAATCCTACCACTCAAAAGAAAAAGGTTACCTGCTGCTGCTTTAAGAAAAAAAAATAAATCTGTAGTCTGCGAAAATGGATGTTACTGAGTAATCAGCTGGAAAGAATTTCCTGAAGTGCTGACCCAGCATCAGAATGCTGCAACCTCTTTTGCAGCTACAGAAAGATTTTCTTCGTATCTGTTTATTGAGCTATTTAGTTCAATCACCTACTTGTTCTAAAACTATCACAACCTGAACCCTTTTCTACTCATAAACTAGAGCTAGAGTCCATCTATTATAGTTTTAAATGCTAAGTACATTCAAGATTTTTTTTTTATTTAGCTATGAATTTGGAAATGCTGTTGCTATACATGATTCAATTTCTGGTTTCCAAATGGGTTGATGAAAGCTTAAACAAAACATATGACGTACCACTTAAGAATTAAACTAAATAAGGCTATATTTGTAATAGCTTAACTAAAGATTTTCACCTGCATTTATCCTCCTAATGACAGCAGATTTTACAGTTTATATTCCCTGGTAAACCAAAAAATTTTAGTTACCAATTATCTAGGGGAAAAAAACCAAAATAAACAATGGCCACCTCTCTGCAGTTAAATAACAAAAAGAAAAAATAAAATTAAGGTTTCCTGCTTGTTGACTTAAATCCATCCACCCTGACCAAATATCTCTTTCAAAAATATTTCTGAGATGTATTCACCACCATCCAAAAATCGGGATGCTTGGACAAGGCACTTGTGGCTACCAAAGCTTTTAAGGCATCCTGCCAGTAGCTTATATTTCAGTTTACTGCCTAATATCGCACACAAAGAAAGTGGTGTTTCTGAAGGAGAATGCCAGTGTAAATTTGTTTTTTTTATCTTACGTTTTTGTTCTCCTGGCAATATCCTTTGCAAGCTGTGCACCCCGTTTGCCCTTGAACATTTTCTCTGCCTCCTGTCGCTCCTACAGCGATACCACACACACAAAGTTAATTTAAGAACATTGCATTTTGCAAAGCTGCTGTCTTTGCAAAGAAAGACGCTTTGGCTCAGCTTCATCAGTGAACATTGTTACGTGGAGACCAGATGTAAGATCAAGCACATAAACATTGCCCAAAAGCTCAGACTCAAGACGTATCAACCTAGTGCTCTTAAAAGTAAGGACTCTTTCCCACACCGCATCTTCACTGAAAGCAGAGGGCTCTGTTGTGACTGCTCATTTCTTTCTCTAGAGGTCTGTCTTTCTACCAACACCAGAGGGCCAGAAAAGAATCAGACTAAACAAACAAAGGTAGTAAAACTTAATTAAACATAATTAAACAGACTATATCCTTAACAGAATGAAACCATGAAAGAAAACAAAGAGCATGTTTTAGAGCCACTGATGATACATAGTTTCGATAAAATTTACAACTATGGCCAAAAGCTCGCTGTTACCGCTGAATTTTCAAGAATGTAACAAGAAAAAAAGGTATTCAACTTGTGCTGAGTCAGAAGAAAGCAGACTTACCTTGAGTTTCACTTTTTGAAAATCCAGCACTCTGACCTGGGGAACTTTGTGGATTACATACAATCTGTAATGCTTCTTATTTGTTACAGGATTCCTTAAAATGCTACAAAGTAAATAAATGTCATAAAGAGGTTCTTAATATAAAATATTTTAAAATACACCTATATTGAAATATATTAATATACATTCATGTACCTTCTGCTATAACAGACAACAAATAACACCATTAAATAAGCCTAGTGACAGTGTTCTTTGACATTATGAAAACCATAGTAAACACTTGCACTTTATTTTACCAATTAAGTAGATTTTATTGATGAAGAACATAAAGAACAACCTCAAAATATTAAAAAAAACCCCAAATAACTAAACCATCACATTTCCTACCCGGACACTGATCAACCAAAAGATAACGGGACAAATTGCTTTTCTTTTTTTGTCCCTCGCACCGAATGTAAAGTTACTGAAGTCATTGTTTACATGTATTTTGAAGTATTTTGTAACAACAATTTAAACCTTCAGTTTTTCGTTTCTTAAAGGTTAAGGTTACTTCAATGCTTGCATATTAATTTATAGAGATGTTACACCTCATTGGTCCAACAGTCTGTCAGTAATACAAAGCCTCACCCATTAAAGACCAGGTATTTCTGAAGTGTAGTGGAAATGTTGCTTATCGATTCAATTTTTAAGCATAAAGAGTCTGTCACAACTCATAAAAAGGAGAGCATTCCAGATCAAAGCAAAGAGCCAGGCCAGTAGCAGAGTTCTAACAGCAGAGAAAGAGTAGCTTTTCTTTTCAAGATTACGTACCTCAGGTACGTCAACGATTTAATAGTTGCTAACGGATCCAGTTCACCCTATGTAATGGGAACACAGTAAGAAATCGTAAGTCCATTTAGTGAGAATGAAACATTTGAAAACAAAGTTCCTGAACTCATATCTATTTTAGAGACCAATTAGAATTACTGCAATTAGTTTAACAGGAAAACCACTAAGACTTTGTGACTGCTGTTCCACTGCATGCTGCAAATTACGTTCATTAAAATACATACACCGTTAACTCCTACCAAACCCTTTTTTTTCTAAAGAAAAAAAAAGGCTAATCAGAAAAATGAGTAGTACCAACTATTACCAAAAGCATATGACACTACTTTCAGGAGAAAGGTTAATTAGAAAGATGACAAACACAAATTTAAGCTTGTTTAGATTTATCCTGCGCTGATCGCTTACCAATTCAGCAATGTTGTTGTTGGTGAGAATGAGCTCCGTCAGGCTGGGCAGAGCCTGTTCAAGGCTTTCACCAATCCGACTAAAGGAGAACAAAAACCAAAGGTTTAATTTAGGCCAGAAATTAGCAATGGTGAAAAGACATGCAGAAATACGATAATATAGAGGATCTCCCTGTAAAACAACCCAGTCTCACACTGGCAGAAGTTTGGGTTAGCATCCCCTACAACACTTTTTCTAATAAAGCTAGCAATAAATACTGTCGCTGTAATTAGATGCAATATGAGATTTATGTTCATTCACTTGCAAGTATCCCTATTTTCTTGTCTTTATGGGGATGATACATGAAATCCAAAGTTCCGGCCAAATTCCAAACTCTGCATCTCATTGTCCTGTCTGAAAAACGAAGACTGATTTTTGCACTGAATGAAGCAGGCAATGTGCAGAGGGCCTATACAGTACTCAGGGATGATTTTTTTCCCACATAAAACACTTCTACACCCAGCACTGAAAGATGCACGCACTCTTCTCTCCCAAACGCACTTTCCTCTGCCCCAGGGTCCCATCTGGCCAAAATACAGTCGCTTACCAAATCCTATTGTTATTCATTAGAAGAGTTTTCAGCCTTCTCAACAGAGGGAACCCATCCAGTTTACGGATCTCATTGTCAGAGAAATCAATTGCATCAAACTGGTCCAGAGTGGCACCCAAGTTCTCAATAACAGGGATTTTATAACCTGGGGAGAGAGTGCAAGACGGGAATTAGATGGTGCCCACAGGAGAGCAGAACAAAGCAAGAGACAGAGTGCGCACGGGGCACATCTGGATGGACTGAGGGTGCGGATAGTCTCAGTCAAAACACCTCCAGAACGACTCTCCTCCACATCACACACAGACCAAACTCTGCCCCCCCTCAAAGCCAAGAGCCCCCGCAGCCCTTCCAAAGCACCCCTCTTCCTCCCCCTCCGCAAACACCCCAACTCCCTCCCTGTATGCACCCCCTCGCCCAAACCCACCTTTCTGGCACATCCCCCGTGTGTCCCACCCCCCCCACTGCAGGTTCCTCCGACATTTCCCCCAAATTCCCCTTCCATTCCACCCCCTCACCCCCCCAGGTTCCCCTGCCACTGGAGCCTCTGTAAACCTCCCCCAAGCCCCCCGGCCACTGCAGGCCCCTCCAGCAACCTCCCCCCCGCTTCCCCCGTCCTGCTGCAGCCCCTCCTCCCGTTGCAGGCCCCAGGCCCCGTCACAGGCCCCACAGCCCTCCCCGCCGTAGGCCCCTTCCCGGCACAGGCCGCACCGCCCCCCCTCCCCCCGGCTGTAAGCTATACCCGCCCCGGGCACAGGCCCCCCCGGTCAGAGCCCCGCCGAGCCCGCGCACCGCGCAGGTCGAGCTCGCGGTCGCGGACGGCGTTGGTGTACTGCGCCGCCTGCTCGATCAGCTCCGCCGTGAGCTTCACCATCCCGCCGGGCCCCGCCGCGCCGCCCGCCCGCTCACGCTCCGCACCGCCGCCAGGCCGCGCCGAGCCAGGCCAACCCGCCGAGCGCCGAGCCGGGCCAGCCCGACCAGCCGAGCGCCGAGGCAGCGAGGGGCAGGCACCGCCCCTCTCCTCACCGCCTCCTCCCCGAGCCGACAGGAGCGGGGCGGCGGCGGCGGCCTCCCCCGGCCCCAGCCCGGGCAGCCCCCGCTCCCCCACCCCTCCCCACGGCCCGAGGCTCCGGGCTGTGCCCCCTCGGAGAGTCCCGAGGCCGCTGCGCCCTGACAGGGAGCAGGGGGAACCTGCAGCCCCCCCAGCCGGGCCGCTCTCCTCCGTCCTTGGTCCCCTCCTCAGTCTCGCCCCCTTACAGGCCTTTTCACGGAATTTTTCCGTGCAACTGAAGCCTCACGGCTGCGGGGGGGGGCCGGGGCCGTGCGCCCCGGGCAGCAGCTCCCCTCCAGCAATGGCACCGGCAGCGCTGCGGCAGCTCGTCAGCAGAGGGACCCGGTGTCCCGCAAACCCCCTTCCCCTTAGCGAACGCGGCCCCGAGCGCCCTGGGGTGCCTCCCCGGAGCCCCAGAGGGGACCGGTCTGGCTGCAGCGGAGCCGGTGAGGAGGGCAGCGGTCCCTCGTGGCAGGCTGCTGGCGGCAAAACCGCTCCTTGCCGAGGTGAGGTTCTTCCACGCTCCCCTCCCCGGCTGCCCTCGGCCGCCGCAGGCCTCCCCGCAGCCGGGCGAGGGGAGCACGCAGGGCCGGCACCCAGCCCGATGCCTGAGGACATCGGTCCACGAACTGAGTAGGGGCTTGGCTTTGCTATCAACAGTATCCTAAAGCTGCACGAAGATGTCACCAGAGGTTCCCTCTCAGCTTCTGGTGTTTCCAAGCACAGACTCCATCTGCAGAAATGGAAACAGAGCAGGCCGGGAACCTGCTTCAAGCAGCAAGCAGGCTGCTTTCCTTCGGACGGAGTTGGCTCCTGTGCGCTTAGCTGGTGGGACTGTGCTTGTTCAAACACATGCCGCTCCCTTCCTGCTCCGCAGCCGGGACAGCCTCCCGCGACAATTACAGCTCTTGGTGCTTTCTCTCCTCCATCCAAGCAGCAGCTCAGCCTTTGCTCCTGGACATAGCGTTGCCCATAAACACCTTCCCCCTGCAGCATTTGGGACAGTTGCTCTGGCACTTCCACGTGTTCCTGGCCTCAGAGAAGCCATCATGGGCTGGGAAGACGCCACAGGCTGCGGCATGACATTCACCCTTCGCCTGTGAGATAAAATGCACTTTCAAGTGTCACTAAATCCCCTCCTACCTGCTTTAGGAATTTGGAGAACAGCGAGGAAAAGCTGCGGGTAGCTGTGGGGGAGCTGATATGGCTCAGCCTGCCGTGTCCGGCCAGGCAACTCCACTTCAACGTAAAGCAGGTCCGAGGCTGGTGCAGTGCCCGGCATCAGTGTTGGGCTGCTGCGGCCGAGGCACTTGGCCCCGCTGGCAGGGCTCGGCTGCCGGCAGCAGGGCTTTGCAGGCGGGTGAACCACAGTGCAGGTGACGTGGACTGAAGGTGGCATGCGAAGGGAAGCGGTTGACCGCCCCCAGGTCCCAAATCCTGCTGAATGTCACCAAGCCACGGCTTCTGCGGCCCTGGAGAAATACTTCCCCAGCCCTCAAGGCCCCCCAAGCAAGATGAGGCAGAATGATTTCTGGATCCACTGCTATCGAGAGAAGGATTTTTTCATGAGCCGTGACATCTCTGTGAACCCAGAGGATGTGATAATAGGTTAAATGCTGCAGCCATGTTTGGCACCGCACAGTGATGGCTCATACTTTTCTTTTGGGAGCATCTAGCAGCATCACCCTGAGAGTGACGCCTGGCACGTTCCCCAGGACTACAGCGTCAGAGCTGGCTCTGTTCTGGCTGGCGATCCCTGCTGGGGTCAGGCAGCTCCTGTGCTCCCTACTTAAAAAACACCCTCACCAAAGCTGTATACGAAAGCACATAGTCAAGTTTTTATAACATCTACATTTGTTTAAAAGCAGTTAGGAGAGAGCAAGAAAAAGAGGGAGACCTGTCATAAGCAGAAGCAAAGAATTAGCAGCACTGTTGTACGTGACTTGGGAATCACGCAGTGGCAAAGACAACAGGGCCTTTAGTCATTTCAGGCGGTCATTAAAAGGAGACCCTCTTCAGTCTCCTAGAAAGCAGGTCCTGCCTCTGACAAGGCCAAATTAAAGGCAGACCTTTCTCCTTTAGCACAATCCAGCTGTATGCCTCAGCTCCACAGCGTAATAGAATTGTAATTGAGAACAGACAGATTCTTGGTCTTAGATGCTGTACACGAGTTCTTAGAAGCCCTTTCTTTGTAATGGAAAGTCAAAGCAATGATTTTTAAGATGTGTGTTCCCCACCTGCCAACTACAAAATTGCAGACGGCCGTGGATGCAACCTCACAGCCAAACAGCAAACGAGGAGTCAGGCTGCACTAAGAAGATTTTCCAGAAAACAGCTATTATAGATTTGGCTTTGGTGCCAAGAGACAATAGAGGAACGGGCTTTAATAAATTGCCTAAACATGCATTTATCTTGAAGACACAGCCACTTTGATCCTCTGATCATACCAGTGTCAGAGAGACTTTAATAGCTCCAAGCAAGCATCGCAATAGCTTGGATAAATAATCTGAATTTTATTACTTTCCAAGAATGACTTCTGAGGGAGTTGGTGCCCTGGGAAATGCTGGAAGCTGATGTTGTTGCGTGAACTCAATGTGTAGGATTTGTTTCTCTTTCCCTGGCAGGCTGGAGGGCAGCAGCAAGCAGGATAAAGCTGGGACTGCTGGGGATTGGTCATCTTAAATTGCATTGCTTCACCCAGTGTGTATTTTAAGTTATGCCAAGGATGTAAGGGTAAACATATTTCCTTTTTTTTTTAGCATTTCAGTACATCTAAATATACCAGTCAGCGGTATTTAGAGGCAGGCCGCTGTGAGCCAGAGAACTGAAAGGCAGAGCTGACGCAGTCCTCCTGATTCACAGCTCCCGGTTTTTGCCTGTGTGACACAGCAACAGAAATGAAAGTTTGCTATTTTACTACCGAGGGAGCAGAAGCCAGGAGCATTTCACCCCACTTCTGATCTCTGGTTTGGCCCGAGACTGAAAGGGGAATCCTGGAGCAACAGAAGGAATCACTGTATGTGATAAATCATCTGATTAATTCGCATTTATCATCTGATAAATGTGAAGACCTGTAAGACGCAGGAGCCCACAGCAAAGCTCTGAGAAAGCATATTCCCTTGTGGGAGGGCTCTGTTCTTTTCTTTTTTTCACACTTGAAAAGCTCAATTCCAGATATCCAGGCACTGCCCTGGGCACCTGGCCCATGGTTAAACATTGCAAAACCAACATGACAAACAAAAGCCTCCACAGCTCCCTCCGCTCCCCGACACACCAGTGGCTCCTCTCCTTCCCCAGCCAGCTGAAGGGGGAAGGTGGTCCTGCGGTTCCCAGCTGCTGCAAACTGTGGTGGGGCACTGGGGGCCGCAAGATGCTCCGTGTACAGCTGGGAAAGGGGAGCGAGCCCCCCTGTCAGCTCATCTGGCTGCAGATGCATCGCCGCATGCTGCGCTCCCCCCACGACCGGAGAGCACGCCCAGCCGCGCCCGAGCGCAGCCCCAAACCCCAGCCAGCCAGCCCTGGGTACACCAGAGGTGCCACGGGGCGGGTGTTCGGGATATGAATTTCCTCTGAATTTCCTCGGATCTTTACGAGAACAAAAGTGAGGTTTTTGCAGATGCAGCTCATCTGTTCCTGAGCTGTTTCTCCCGCAGGTGCTCTGGGCCGATCGGGAGATCCGGCCAGGACAGCTGCTTTGTCCAGCAAAATAAAGACGCACGAGGCATCACTGCCCTGCCCTGCCTCTGGTCGGGATGGCGGCTGCCTGAATTTGTAAAAAGCACAGATTCATTTGTCAGGGGAGATCAATAGTTTATTAACTTAAAGGTCAGTTCACCAAAGCTCCATCTTTCCTTGGGCTTGGTCCAGGCAGGTGAGGACCGGTGATGGTGTGGCTCTCCCCTCTTCACCTGGCTGAGGTAAGCTCTAGCAGGCAAGCCCAGGCAGGGCGCGTGTCGTTGCAACCGAAACCAAGCAGGGATTATCCCAGCTCCGTGGGGAACTGGTGACAATTCGTACTGTGAATTTCATTGGCAAAAGGTTTAACTCATTAAAACTATTAACAATGAAAATCAGAACATGCAGCGTAGGAAAGAGTGTTTACATACATCTGGTGCAAAGAGTGGCTCTGCAAGGTCAGGGAGGAGAAAAGGAGAAGGACGTAAGAAACAAAAAGATTCCCCACTCCCATATAAAAAATAGTCTACAGAGAAAAAACAAGGATTGTATAAGTTATTTTTTAAAAATCTGTAAAACAACATAGCCAAGGATATTTTAAACACAATTATATAAACACCACATGTCTTACTATTAAGAGAGAGCATGAAAAGGTTTTTTTCGGGGAAGGGTTTTGTAGAATGAAGAGTTTCCTGGCTGGATCCCTGGAATGTCTCTTTTGGAAACAGATGCCCAAGAAAAATCACTGCCGTGAACAGGAGGATTTTGTGAGAGAGTGGGGTATACCCCGTGAAACAGGGGAAGGATCAGAACGCAAAATGCCAGAAGAGATTAATTGGGACACCATCTCATTTAGAGGAAGGATCTAGCTTGTTCCAGAACTGAATTAATCAGCAATTTACTAGCAGTTCCAGGAGGGAAATACATTTCGTAGTAAGGCTGTGACCCCACAGGCTGGTCTGTGTGGGGGAACCCCCGAGTCCGTAAGACTCCCTGTAGGCAGACGGGTTTTGCCTGCCTGCGGTTACCTGCAGGGCAAAGCCTCGCCGGACTCGCTGGGCTGACGCGCCTGCAGAGCCACGTGGATCAGCTCTCGCTTTGGTCCTCAAATCTCCAGTTATTGCCACGGCCAGAGAGAATCAGCTACCGACCGAATCCGAACAGGAGTGCCAGAGCAGGCTTTAGGGCACCGCTCCGGGAACCCCCTAATTCATCGTTTTACGTATGTACAGAGCACGGTGCCGGCCGTTTGCAATGCAGGTTTATATCAGCCATCACCTAGCAGAAAAGGGTACCAAAAATTGAGCCAGAAACTGTTCTTTTTTCGCAGATGTGTGAAGTCCTGCATCCTTTGCAGTGAGGGCTCCTGCCAGCCGCTCAGAGCGGGCAGATCAGTAGGATTTCTGCGAAGAACCAAGCTTGGGTACATGGATCATGCATCCTGCTCACGAGGAGTGTTTGAGAGTATTAATATCACCGCTTGTCTGCTGCCTTTCAGGACTTGATCATTCAGGGTACGATCCAATCTCTGCTTAACATATTGCTATAGAAACGCGCTGACAGTGATATTAAAGCTATCAAACTTACAAGCAAATGCTTGACAGCACCATGTAAACTCTCCCAAAGCTGAAAAAATAAACTTTTGTCCTAAACATTTGGCAAAACTGGGCTGGCAAATGGTGGAAGTCCTGGATGGACGCAGCCGCTGAACTTTACCCGGCCATAAGACACGTCTGACAGCAGAACTGCACAAACAGCTTCTTTTCACAGAGCTTGTTTGATTTCACCATCTCACAGAAAGTCTTGTCAGCTGGGAGGCCGAGGCGAGGAACAAGAGAAAATGAGAGCAGATTAACATTTTAAATAAACAAACATTGCACGTAACAGGCGGCGCAATTCGTTCCAGTGTTGGAAGAGAGAGAATTGAAAAGGAGTCGCTTTTTAAGGGCATCTTTCACATGGTTTTAATGAAGGAATAAAGCAGCTTTGCAGTGAGTGGGAGAATTAGCCCCAAGACTAAACTATAACGAAATACAAACGCTTGGATACATTTGAGCAATAGGCAGGTATCCAGCAGCTCTGCCAGGTAAGCCGCCTGCCCATTGCAGCCAGAGCCCGGCTCGCTGCAGCCGTGCCCCAGCAAGCCCAAGAGCTGCAGCGCTTTCAGCTTTACATTGTGAAGGGAATCCCCCAAAACCTTCTTTTTTGCTACCGGGGAAGCACTATGGTGCCAGCAGTTCTGCCACAACTACTTACCGTTGGTGCAGGTTTCATTTGTTACACAGGAGCCGCCGAGGAGGCTGAAACCTTCTTTACACTTGAGGCAGTTTCCACTGGAGCCCTCGCAGGCTGAGCAGTGGTCATCGCACCTGGGGACAGAGACCCTGCCGTGATCTGAACTGGCACCGACACCCCGACCCCGGCCATCCGAAACGGGCCGTCGGCCAGAAGAGATGTCTGCCAGAGCTGCAACATCCATACTGAACCAGAAGATGTGGAAAACAGCGAATCTGAAGCTTGAAAAGTTACCGAAGCCCTGGGAAAAATGGGCTCGGTAGTGCCAGCTTGATGCCCAAAAGCGCTCCTCTCGCCTGCTGGGAAGGCTCAGCAGGACACGCACCTCTCCTCCCAGCAATCCCAGTTAGAAAAAGGGCTGCGAGGGGAATCTGTGCCTCTCCCACCCGTTTGCTCAGGGAAAATAGCCCAGCAGCTGTGCCTCCCACCTGGGGATCGCGGCTTCCCAAAATCCCTGGGGAGGGATGCTGGTCCCCTGTTCCTCCCTGCTGGATAGCCAGCGTGGGTGAGCGAAACCCTGGGCAGGCAGGCACTGTGCTGCGTGTTCCCAAGTCACCTTTAATCCTTCCCTTTCATGTTCGCTTTAATGAGGCTGAATCCACTCCCACTCCCCACTTAAAGCGCAGAGTGCCGGCGAGTGGGAGCAAATTGCTGCCTCCCGGCATCTCCCCGTCTCCCGCACGCAGCCCCCGTGCAGGGCCAAGGAGCGGGTGAACGCTCCTCCAACACGGCCGCGGGGCGAACAGAGCAGGTTTGATTGAAAGCTGGAATATTTGCCTAAACATCACCGTTCCTTGTTCCTCCTACACCTCCTCCAAAGAGCCTGGGGCTGGGGCTGAGCACCTTCCACTGTAGCCCTAAGACATCTTGGCTGGCTGGCTCCAGCGGGGGAGCGTGCCGCTGCTGCTTTTAAATCTATAGGGCAGGGGCATGTGGGGTCCAGCCCCACGGCTGCCCTGGCTCCCTCATCTCTATTTTAATTTCCCTTGTAAACAGCTCCAGCTGTGAGCTGTTTTCAGCATTGTTGGTTTTTATCATCGCTGCCAGCATTCCCCATCGGTCCCGGCTTTGCTCCGATGGCGATCGGGGAGGTAACGTACCTCTTGCAGACCTTGTTGGGCAGCCCGTGGCTGTCGGCGGGGTAGAAGCCCTCGCGGCAGGCGGGGACGCAGCGCCAGTGGGGTGCGGGGGCCTCGGGGGCACAGGGTGCGCAGTCCTGCTCGCCTGGCCCTGCGGGGACAGGGGAGAGGGCAGATGACGTGGGTGGTTTTGGAGACAGGAGCCACGTCACGCCAGCACGGCCGCAGCCCCACATGAGATGGGGGGGCACCGGCTCAGCTCTGCCTCGCTCATGCCCGAGAGTGAACAAGCTGCTTGTTGTGCCAGCAGGGTCCTGCACGGCTGCTTGGCTCCCACCCCAAAAAACCCCGCTCCAATCCCCAAAAACCCAGCTCCAATCCCAAAAATCCCAGCCAGGACGCAGCGTCCTGCCCCTCTGCAGAGCCAAGAACCAGCCACAGGGGCTCATTGGGGGACAGCACATCAAAATCCCTGCCGGGGCATCAGCCACTGCTCCCAAGCGTGCTCCCGTTTGGCTTTCCCACCCTATGCAGAGTAACACACGGAAAAAGAGATGCTAAATTGGGCTGCGGAGGAGCTGGAGGAGGGAAGGGCTCAGGAGAGGAGCTGAGAAAGCAGAGGGCCCCACTCCGACGCCGGCGTGCTGCGGCTGGACGGCAAACCGCGGTGATGGAGGTGGTATTATTAGAGGCCTTCCACGCGCTGGGCTTGAGAAATGGTTATGCAGGAAAAGGCGACGAAAAAAGGCTTGAAAAATAATTGTGGTAAAGTACATTTACACTGACTGGAATAAGAATTAGAAGGGAAGTAATTTTCTTAAGGGATTAAGAGCCCGTTCCCTTCCACACTTGCCAACAAGATCAATAAATATTTTGGATTTAGTCTTAGGAAATTGCCCATGTATGATAGACGAGATTCACGCCACTGAACATGAATTGTCTAGAGATCATATTATCATCAGATCTATGATGATTTCGAGGGCAGACGCAAACATTAACAATGGAAAATAATTGGACTTTCAAGAAGCGAAAAAGGCAGGATTTAAAGGGAACGCTGAGCAACTTCAGGCAGCGGGAAGAAGCCAGCAGTGGCCAGCCCGGC
The DNA here is from genome assembly GCF_964195595.1 of Calonectris borealis. NCBI lineage: Eukaryota > Metazoa > Chordata > Aves > Procellariiformes > Procellariidae > Calonectris > Calonectris borealis. Next base: position 3,821,421 of record NC_134322.1, on the reverse strand, counting down.
CCCGCGGGGCGGCCGGGATAACGCGTCTCGGCTGCCTGACATTTTTATACGCTGCAAAACCATCTTCCATCACTCCGAGAGGGTTTTACGGTCTCCCCCGCAACCTTATTAAACTAAAGCACCTGGCTTCAGAGGGATTGGGAAATAAAGAATGGCTGTAATAAAAATGTAAAAACTCCCTAAAAACCTTTCCAATATGAACATATTCCCACCACCTCGCGGGATGTGCTGGAGAGCTGGGATTGCTTCCCCTCCGGCACGCTCTGCCTTGGCTCGGGGTGGGTACGCTGGGCATCGGCTCCTGATGCAGGAGGGTTTTGGGGTCTTACATGGGGATGCTGCGGGGCGAAGGACGTACCTGTGCCGGCGGGGCAGGTCTCACACCGCCGGGGCTCCCGGCTGAGGTACATGGCGGGCTGGCACTCCGGCACGCAGCTCTCTCCTGCCAGGCTGCCGGGAAAGCAGAGAGGACGTTTGCACCCAAAGCTACAGCCTCTGGGGACTCAACACAGCCCGTCCCCATCTCCGCATCCCCCACTGCCCCACGGCAGCCTCAGCCCGCAGCGCAGGAGGTGTCGGAAAGCCAGCCAGCTGCTTCAGGAGAAATTAAAGTCCTGCCTGGACCAAAGGGACGGCTGCAGGTTCCTTAATTAAGTATCCAGGAGGAAATAAAATTATTTTTTCCCATGGGCAGCCAGCCAGCCTCTCCCAAAGACCTTTTGCATCATGAGGCTCCCCGGAATAATAGGAAATTGGTTCAGTGCCGCGGCTGGGCCGGTGCTGCTTCACCATGGCAGGGATGATTTGAAGTCCCGGCTTAAAAGGATATTGGACAATAAAAAGCAAGCGCCGTGCGGATTATGTCTGACAAGTGCCTCCACTTTGGTTTTCTGAGGGAGTAGATAATCTTTTGGCAGCGGCAATTTCCTCGTCTGAGAGAGCCCTGCTGCTACACCGTGGCTCTGGCCCGCTTACAGCCCCTGAGCGAAGCAAAGCGCTACGGGATCATACTTCCATGTGAGCTTGGGGATGGAAAACAGCTTCTCCCCAGTGCCGGCATTGCTCGCCGGCATGGCTGGGCTCTGCATCCCGCAGGAGCCGTGGGGCCAGCAGCAAGGATGCCCGGTGCTCCTCGTGGGGTCAGGGCTGCCCCACCTGCACCCGCATTGCTGGAAAACCACTATCCTACACTAGCCCCACTCACCAGGTCCATCAGACAACATTTTCCTGCATGGATGAAGCTGAGGGAAGGGTTTCTGTGCTTGCAGGGAGCATTTTCAGGCTGCCCGGAGCAGCTCAGCCCGGTAGCGGCTCTGCCAGGTGAGCAAAACCAAGCGCCCTGCTTGGCTGGAATGGCTCTGGCGGAGCTGCCCGAGACTCGGGAGGAAACATGCGCTTTGCAATGTGCAGTGTAAAAGTTTTCATTGCTTTTTTCCCCCCACTTGAGATGCTGCGGTGCCAGGAGCTGCTCTGGTCACAGGTCACCAAATTTGGACGAGCACTTCTGAGCCTGGAGCACAGCACTTACCCACCACCCCGGCAAGCGCTGGAGAAAAGGAAATTAAATTTAAATCATGCTTTTCAGCTAACAAAGGGACACAAAGCACCGCCTTTAAATTCCCAGCTCCATGCCACAGCTGTAGTACCATGGAAGCAGGAATCTTGGGTCTTTAACTAATTCACTCTCTAATTTCCCATCGGTTTTCCCAAATTTAAACCACAGGTACCAATGCTGCAGGTATAAACTCCTCCCATGCTGGTATTTTACCTGAATCCATCTTTGCATGCAGTACATTTGTCTGCTTCACCGACACATTTTTTACAGCTTTGATGACATTTCAGACAGCGTTTCTGACCTTTGAAAAAACAAAACGAGGCAGGGAGAATAAAATCTGGACAGTGATTTGCAAGCGGCAGTGGGAGCCGCAGAGCCCCGCTGCACCCAGCGCCAGCTCCCCAGGGCGGAGAGGCATGTCCCCCCCCGACGGGTCCCGGCTGCTGCAGATGACCTTCTCTGTCATTGCTGGCTAAGAAGAAATACACTTTGCAAGCAGCTAGGATCATTAATTACAGTCTTCTAATTAAGAGCTGAGTTGAGCGCCTCTGCTTTGCACCACCCTCTGAACACCCAGAGGTTTTCCTCCTCCCTTCACTGTGCCAAGCGGGTCGAGGGGGGAAATTCAAAGCCAATACTCAAAAAACAAGGTGTTTTCTCCACCCATAGCACTTAAAATAGAAGCAACCCCTGCATATCCCCATGCTGCAGCTCGCAAGTGATAAACATCCTTACGTTCCTCGGCGTAAAACCCGGGCGGACACAGCACCACGCAGGTGCTCATCTCCTGGTGATGGTAGAGGCTCCGCTTGCACGCTGTGCACTGGGTCGGTCCCCTCCCGACGCAGCGCTCGCAGCCCTTGTAGCACCGGCGGCACCTCCGGGCACCTTTGTCACCGAAAAACCCTGAGGGGCACGAGCTCACGCACATCCTGGGGAAGGAACCGAGAGCGCCCGGGCGTTGGTGCCAACAGCCGGCCACCTCCCGGCAGTCAGGCGCCCGCCGCCTGCAAGCGTTCGGGGCGTCCCTCGGCCTTGGCGGCGATTTGGGCTCATTTACTGCTTATTCTTAAGATTTAGGGTGTCTTGAATGTCGTGGCTCTGTAATAAAGAGCCGGGGACTCTCTTGGCCAGCAACCCCAACTATGGGTAAACTTTCCCTGTGCCAGCCCAAGAGATTGAGGAGCGGAAACCCCAGTTCCAGAAGTGATTTGGCACCTCAGCTAGCTGTCCCTTGGGCGTGGGTGACCCCAGCAAGTGAAGCCAATGCATCTTCCCCAGCATGATTACATGGCCGAGGTCCTTCAGGGCTCTCCAACTCCATGTCCCCCATGCCATCGTACCCTAGCCCAGGGCAGGGATCCCCACGCCTCCTCCCTCCATTTTCTCTCTCATATGCTTCTTCCTCTGGGCAAACATCTACAACCCACACCGCGGTGCGAGCCCTGGGGAAAGGGGACACCCCACCACCCCTCACCTGCCAGTTTTCATGCTGCCCAGGCTGTAGTGGATGCAGTTCAAGCACTGGTCGGCATTGGGGCCGTCGCAGCCCTGGTCGCCGCACTCGGGGTGGCACGGACCTGGGGAGGGAGAGACCGGCTCAGCAGGGGGAGAGGTGGAGCATCCCCCAGACCCCGCTGCCAGGATGCTCTGAGCACACGGCCGCAGGGAAGGGGCTGGGGACCCTCCGCCTACCTTATCCTATACCTATTATCTTACAGATCGTATATATCTTATCCTATCTATTCCACGGAGCTGCATGGCTCCGGGCGCTCACCTCTCCTCCAGCTCATCCTCCCCGGCACGAATCCCACCCGGCCATCCTCCGGCTGAACGCCCTGCTGCAGGAGCAACTTTGAAAGGGGGGCCGGACCCGCTGCTCGGGGACCGGCAGGGACGCCTGCCCGTGCCCGCGCCGGGGTGGGGGGAAGGTGGGCAGAGGAGCTTTTTTTAATCCTCAGGCGGCTGCACCACCAATTTGTGGCAGGAGCACTGGGATGGGGCGTTTTGCTACCTTCTAATTTCACCGTCCTGCTGCTCCGCGCCGGCCACAGGCACCGCTCCTCCCAGCCCGCCTCGGCCCTGGGCAGGATCAGGCCTCGTGCTCCCCCAGTTTATCCAGGTTTGCATTTTCCCAGGTACTTTGGGGGGCTCAGCCGGCGCTTACCTGTGTACTCCTCCTCCTCCTCCGCCACCTCCACCTGGCTCTGCAGGAAGGCGGCTCTCGACGGCTCCATCTCCGACACCGGCACCTCCAGCGTCCTCCCGCGGGACTGGGGGCTGCCCAGCGCGCTGTAGGGGTACTCGGCCGTCCCGTAGAAGAGGAGGCTCCACTCCTTCAGCTTCCCTGTGGGGCAGGCGCAACGTCACCCATCCCGCTCCCCGTCCCGCTCCTCCCTGGGGCACCCGGCTTTGGGGAAGCAGGAGGAGGGTGGACAGGACTGTCAGGGCTTCACCACTGGCACAGCAATGCAAAAGCAAACAATGAACACCCAGAAATGGTGTTCATGAGCCCCTGAGCTCCCAGCCCGCAAAAATGCAGCCGTTTAAGGCACCTACAAGGGGTTTTTTATTCTATAACTCGTCTGACAAACCACAGCATCACCATAGCCTTCATGCTCAACGTGCGGAGAGAACCATTAGCTTTAAAAGCTCCATAATGGAGGATTATTTCTGCCTGATAAAAGCCGCCTGGCACATGCTGGATTATTTCTTGCTGCTGTTGTTCCAGCCAACCCCCTATCCGACATGTCAGAGGTCTGAGCTCGGTGTCCCCCGAAACACCGCGGGGGCCACCGGAGCCTGCGCTGCACCCGGGGGCTGGGGACCCCCCCACAGCCCTACACCCACACCGGGGTCCTCCCCAACCCACGCCGCTTTGGGGAGGGGGTCCAAAAAATGCTGCTGCTTCTTTCCGGCGCTGTCTTTCTTTCCATTCCCCATCAGCGCGATTCACTTCACTCTCGTGGCACGCTCGGCTTTAACTACTAATCCATGTGTTCCCAGGAAGGGCTTAAAATTTCCAACACCCAAATCCTTTGGTTCTCCGAAAGGGCTGAGGGGACCCACCTGCTGCAAGCGAGCAGTGCCGGGGTGGAGCCCGCGAAGGGGCGAGCTCGGGCGGCATCAGCCGGGGAAGAGCTCAGCCACACGCCTCCGCCGAGAGAATTAAATTTGCTTTAAACACAAAATGTCCCGCGCGAGGGAAGCCCGGGCTGCGTGGGGCTGATGCTGGGGATGCAGCAGTGCCAGCGACAGGACACCCATAGTATTTAATTAGTATTAAATTAACCAATTTAATTGGTTTAATTTAATGGTCTTAAATTAACATTTAATACCCGTTTCTGCTGCGGGCTGGGAGCGTCGTCCCTCTTTTTCCTCCCACTTTACCTTCTCTTCTTCAAACCCAGTGCAGACCCTTTCAGGGGGGTAACTTAACGCACTCGTTTTCACTTCATTTTGCAAAGCCAGGTAAAGCCGAGCCCTGACGCCCGCGAGGGGCTCAGAAACACCCGCCGCGAACTGTAAATACAGGGGGAAAAGCAGCTCCGTGGGCGCTTCGCTGCTGCTCTCCGAGTTCAAAAGATTTTGGGTGAAGGCAGCAAACAGAAACACTTTCCGCACAATGAACCCCCACGTGCGCCTCCTGCCAGAAAGTTGTGTGGGAGAGGTTTTTAATATACTCCTGGCTTCCTATCAATGAGCGTGTGGATTTTAACACCCCCGCAACGCGCGCCAGCCCCAGGCAGGATGCTTCATGCCCCGCTGCCACCAGCCGGCGAGGCGGCTGCCCCTTCCCGGCGGGACCGGATCCCACCAGCCCGGCTCCTTTGCCGGGAAGGGGTCAGGGAGCAGGCGGCCAAGCTGGGGAAGGGGGAACACGGCGGGGTTGGGGACACGCAGGGGGCCAGGCTGAGCCCAGCCACCCCCCGCCAGCGCGGTGGCAGCCCGGGGAGGATGTCCGTCCGTCCGCAGCCCGAGGGGCATCGTCCCCTTGCGCCGTTGCACAACCAGCCCACACGCCAGATGTCCCAGCAGCGAAGCAAAACAAACAAACAACAATTACTGCTCTTGGGTTTCCTCGTTTTGACTCATTACGGTTTAATTTTGGAAACCTGGCTCTCGGTTGCAGCGAGTTTGCTGCTGGGAGAAAACCCGCTCCTGGTTCAGCCAGACTGGCAGCCTCCTGCGCTCAGGGCTGAAGTTTTATTCCCATTTTTGAAAAATTTGGGCAATGCAGTTTTGCCGAAGATCATAAAACTGCAGCAAAAGTTAAGCCAAGCGAAGCAGCCTGCAAAGAGCTTTGGGGGCGAGGGGAACCGGCGGGCACTGGGGACATGGGTGCTGGGGGACCCTTACCTTGCACCGCAGGGTTCCGCACTTGGGATGGCGTGTCGTGGATCTCCAGGGTCCACTCCCCTGCCGCCCGCTCCCCCCAGCAGTGGACGGTCATGAACTCCCAGCCCTTGAACCCCTCGTTGGAGTGGTCAAACACCCTGCAACAGTAATGCCGTGCATCAAGAAGTGTGACTTTGAATGTCTTATTTAATCGAAAAGGTAGACAGGTAATTAAGGATTTTAAGGATCCTTGCCTGCACCCACCCTTGCATGGAGCCCTCCTGCAGCCGAGACCCGAGCATGCCCCCCGCCTTCCCGAAAAACCCAAGCAAATTTGCAGCAACCCCCTAAACGAGGATGCTGCCCAGCCCAGACGCGTGCTCTGACCGCTCTTACCTCCTGGCAAGGAGCTGCGACCTGGTCCCCGCCGGAGAGACGAGGGTGATCTGGAGGTCGCCCCGGCGCGGGTGCGAGATGCTGAGCCGCACCACGACGTGCTCCAGGTAAAGCACGTGCTGGTCGCGGTGCTCGGCGCAGGCGCTGCTGAGGGTGCTGGCGCGCAGCACGTGGTCCGCACGGATGTACCTGCCGGGGACGGGCAGAATATCACGTTGGAGACGGCAGCGCTCCCCGGTTCCCAGCAGCCTGGACGCTCAGTTTTATGTGAACCTGGTCTCCCACTGCTTCACGGCAAAAATTATCTCATCCTCCATTGCAATACAGTGTCCTAGCGCAGGAATTTGCTGAATTGCTCGATGGTAATGAGATGGGTTTGAACTGCCTATAAGATCTATGCCTTATGGGCTGCAAGGGCGCTGCTTTATTATAATTATCAGCGCAGCGTTCCTCTTTGGGTTGTAATTAGTGTCTGTATCAGATAAATAGTTTCATGAACACACTTGGCTCCAAATTTATTCCTGCTTTGCATATGCAAGTCTTTCCGAAGGGATTGCTTCTCTGATGAACGCTCAACTTGCTCTACAGCCAGGCAGTGGTAAACCAGGAGCGTCCATTTGGTCAAATCCCTGATCCCACCCTTTAACTTAGCAGGGACAGACCTACCGAGGATGAGATGTGAACCTAAGCTGGTCTGAACCTGAAGCCAAATTCAAAGAGACCTCAGGCACTGGAAATTTGGGAACCCTTGCAACAAAGCACCATTTTTTGGTTTCTTCCATCAAGACGAGGTGTTTGGTGGAAGAGGGATAAGAGCCCAACCCATCACCATTCATGTAGGACCCAGCAGGCGAGTTGGTTTTGGTCTCCCTAAGCCGTTTCCAAAATGGCAAACAGCACTGTCAGCCCTCAGAAAATCCCTGCTGATCACCCACCTGGGAAGCAAAAGCATGGAAAGGGCAAAAATAAATCACCCTCCATCCAAGCTGATCCCCGTGAGCCCCCGCGGGACCCGCTCCTCACCGAGCTGTAGGCACAGACCCCGGGTGGGCGCTTCTGGGGCAATAAACAGACCTCGGGGTGGACAGTGCGGGTCGCTCTGACCGTAAAATCCATGAACATCACGGGCTTGTCCCAGCCACCCTGACTCCTAATTTCCCTTTGCAAATGACGGGACAGCAGCTGAGCCTTTGCATCGCAAGAGCCGGCTCCATCAAAGCTCCTGCCAGGCGGCCGCGTGCCCCGGGACAGCCGCCTCACCACGCGACACTCACTTGGGCATCCTGTCCAGGCTTCCCACGCAGACGTGCTGGGGAGGAACTGCCTTCCACTTCTTGGCTTCCACCACAATAGCGTCTGCATCCACCAGACCAAAGCCATATAGATGGCTAACTGGAAAGAGAGAAGACTCAGAAATCCACTGCCTTCCAAGCAGGGACCAGTAGCTCCTCCTCAGCTCTTGGCGGAGCATCCTTTGACCATCGGAGAAGGTGTGGAGTTGACCCCATTGGGGTACGAGGTGCTCCGACATGCAGAGCTCATCACCCTGCCCGAGTTACACCCCAAATCCATGTTGGCACCATAGAAAACCCATTGCTGGGAGCAGCCCACCGAAAGGAGCAGCTCAGGAAAGCTTCCACCAAGCAAGGCTTCCAAGCCTCCATCAAGCAAGGCTGCCAAGCCTCCACCAAGCAAGGCTTCCAAGCCTCCATCAAGCAAGGCTTCCAAGCCTCCACCAAGCAAGGCTTCCAAGTCTCCACCAAGCAAGGCTTCCAAGCCTCCACCAAGCAAGGCTTCCAAGTCTCCACCAAGCAAGGCTTCCAAGCCTCCATCAAGCAAGGCTTCCAAGCCTCCACCAAGCAAGGCTTCCAAGCATCTCGCCCCACTGCCCTCTCTTCCCTCCGCTCAACAACCTGATGGTAGGAGCCCCCGAGCCACTTGAGAGCAGCCATCCAGGGTGAACACTCCCACGAGCGAAACTCTGGGGACCTTTATTTTCCCTTTCGTGGCCATTTTTGCCACGCCACCTCCGCCCCCGCGGCCCCTCACCTTTATGCCCCGCGCCGTTGGTCTTCCAGTCGGCCGCTCTCAGGTGCACTGGCCGCGAGGTTTTGACCAGCAGATGCTGGACATCCCTCCAGGTGAGCAGGGGACTGCAACGACACTTGGTTCATGGGATGGCTCTGCTGCCTCCAGTCTTCTCAGCAGCAGCAGGGACCCCCACTGGGTTAAAAAAACTCAAAAAAACTCTTTCCTGCTCCAAAAGAGCATGACTTGATGATTTAAATGCTAACACCCTGCCTGGAGGTTGGCCATCACTTGGGGTGCCCCAGCAGAGGGGGTTGCCCCAGGGAGGGATGCCACATGCCCACAGGCATTGCAGGATTTATTCCTGGCCAAGGGTATTTAGCTCTCGCGCTCCGGGGTGTAACTGGAGGAAGTCAGGAAGGTTTTCCCTATTTTCTTGCAGGAGATCAGGAATGAAGCACATCCCAAGGCAGGGTACCGGGCTTGGCAGCTCGCTGATACACACTGCTGAGCAAACCTTCCCTTTATAGGAATAATGGCAAAAATTGCTGGGAAAAAACCTGGCCTGCTCATTTAACAGAAAAATTAAACCCAAAGTGTTTCCAACCCCCCCCAGGCAGGGTTTGCATGATGTTTGTGCGTTCAGGGTGCTGGGCACTAAGCGCTGTGTGCTTTTGAGCCCCCCACAAGACCCCAGCCAGGGGATATTGCTGAAGAATTTTCCACGCTTTTCTTACATTCAGTTCTTCAGCGTCTCGCACTGGGATTTATATTGCTCTTGAGCAACATTTAAGAACAGAAATTCAATTTATTCCTTCTTGTCATAATGGAGTGTCTGAGCACCAAGCTCTGGTACTTAATGTTGCGTTTTACGCCTCAGCTAAACAATACAAAAATTACATCTAATGCTCTTAATACATTTGTAATGAAAACGGCATCTCTGGAAACGTGCTCACCCGACCTGGGCGCTGGGATTAAACTGGAGGAGAGGGACTGGAGCCAACATGCCACGACCGCTGACCCCGGACGCGAGCACAACGCTGCCCTGGGGCTTATTCGCAGCCTTACTTTTATTTCCACTCCATAAAAATAATAATAATAGTGAGAAGCTCATGAGAAGATGCTCCATGGAGCAACACGGGTATGCCCAAGGGGTGGTCCCCTGTGGGGCTACTCCTGGGCTGGAGGACCATGATGGGACCGGGATGGGACTGGGATGGGACTGGAATGGGACTGGGATGGGGACAAGAGGCAAAGAGCAGCCCTTTTGGACCGGGGAGCGTGGGTCATGCTGCGTGGGTTTTTGACATTATGCAAAAGTAGTCCTTTTCCCCCAGAAATGAAACACGAGCTGAAAACCATCACTTCTACAGACATTTTCCATTTTCCGTGATGTTTTCTGATTTTTTTTCTCCAGGAAATATATATAAAACTCCTGTTGGAGCCGGCTGTCAGCGGTTTCAATACACCAAATGAAAAGCCTGAGTTATCTCATCAACCCCAACTTTTCAACAGATGGCAACAAGTGAAGAATTAGCTCAATAAAACACCTGCAGGAAAATCAGATGCAAAACAACAACGCTGTATCAAACCTTGCCAAAAAGGAGCAATTTAGAATAACTTTGCCCCATTTTGAGTTGCTCCAGAGGAAAAAAAAAACAACACCTTTTTTCTTTCTGGTTTTGCTTGCCAGCTACTAAATTTGGAAACATCCCCCCGCAAGCCGGTGGCGAGGTTACACTTACTTTGCCTCCAAAGCCAAGGCGATGATGCCCGCGACCATGGGGGCGGACACGGAGGTGCCGGTGTGGCCGTCCGTGCAGCGGTGCCGGAGGTCCGTGGTGACCTGCGGAGAGAGGAGCTGCAGCCCCGTGCTGCTGGAGATGCTCCCGCTGTGGGTGCTACCCCAACGAGCACCCCAGGTTTGCTTGGGATGCTGCCAGCGGGGAGCTGAGCCTGCGGGTACCCAAACCTGCTGCTGCTCCCACGTCATCGGGGTGCTCTGAGCCCCGAAAAATGGGCTGCAGATACATTCGGCGCATGAGAAAACACCCCTGCTTACATCTTCCTTTGCTCAAAGGTGCAAAAAATATTTGAAAGGGGGGAAAAAAGGCAATTTTGCTGTGGGTCAGCTGGAGGAAAAGCCGTGGGTGGAGTGGTGTGAGCAGGGCAGGGCTGGCGTGGGTATGCACCCATGGGTGCATGTTGAGCTTTCCTTAAAAGCTCCAGTTCCATGTGTCAGGCAAGAATTTCCATTTGCATGGGGAAAAAAAAGGAAAAAAAAAGCCATTTCCAGCTTTTTCATTTCAGGGCAGAGCGTGATGCTTGGGTACAAAAGCTCGGAGAGAGGAGGTGGGCAAAGAGATGCTCCGTTGGTCACATTTTTAAAAGGCTCCTGGGTTTTGAGTTAATCTGATAATTTTTGGAGAGGGGGATACATGCCACCCAGTTTCTCCCCAAGGTGCCCCTGGAAGCTGCTTTTTTGCCCAGCAATGCTCCAACAGCACTGGGCTGGTATGGCCTCAGCCGTGCAAACGCTCCTTAGTGCCATGAAAATGGCCCCAACGAGGCACTTGGATTCTGGAAATTAATCTTTTAGGGGCCAAACAAATCACTCTTGAATAAAATAAAAAACAACTACTTGTAAAAAAACCATATTTTTTGTCAAAAAACTAATTTGGGTGGAAAACTCCCTCCCAGCTCGGGTGAGGCACCATGCTGGTGGGGGATGTTTTACTGCCCGGGGTTTGGATGATGCACGGGGACGTCGGTAACGAAAGGCTTTGCTGTGACCAGACCACAGCAGCTGTTGGGACAGGGCAAATATAGCCTGGGCGGCAGGGAAAACCAGACTGATCCACACGTGCACGCGCTTTCAGGCAATTCCTGGGCTCTGAAAAGTCTCTGCTCCCCGTTTGGGGTTATCACATCCCTGCCAAACGCCTCCATCCTCCCTCTTTTTTCTCTGTCTCAGGCTAAAAATCCTCAAAATTCCCTTTTTATAAGCACAGGACAGCGAGCAGGCACTTTGGGGGACAGGTAAATATTTGCACGGGTATTTTTGCAAACCTCCAGCCCTTTCACCCATTTACCAGGGAAAACGCCCCATCCCTGAGCTCTTCCCAAGGACCGGAGCAATTTTGGCCCCACCATAAAAAAGCATGAGCAAAACCCACCGCAGGGCTAAGGCCAAAGCCCGGCTTTTACAACCGAGCCATCATCCAGCCCAGCCACGCAGAAAACAGCCAGGGGATGCTGCCCCACTCGACGTTGGGGTAAAACTTACTATTTTCCGCTCATAAAAAGCCCCGCTGCTGTAGGTGGTGGCGAGGGTAGAGGCGCACTCCTCCAGGTACCAGGGCTTGTAGCCGTTCTCGGTGGTGCTGCTGATGGAGATGGTGTAGATGCTGTTGGTGTAGCCGTCACAGGAGCAGTAATCTCCCTCTCTGCCGCCGTTCCCCGACGCCCAGACGAAAATGGACCCCAAGCCCCTGCGGCCCTGCGGGCAGAGAGGGGACGGGGGTGAGAGGAGGCGTTTGATCGGGATAAGCGGCCGTCTCGGTACGGGGAGGAGGGGGCAGCCCTCCCCCGGCGCTGGGATGCCATCAGTAAGTCAGATTTTTGGGTCAGGAGGTAGGGTTTGATTAGGGTGAAAGGATGGGTCCCATCCTGCCCAGCGCTCAGCCCCCTGGATCAGCCCCGGCAAACGCGCCCCTCGGCTCGGCCAGCCCCAGTTTTACAGGCAGTGACTCCCAGCGAGGATGGGAGAGCCTCCGGTGACGGGGGTTTTGGCATCTTCCACGGACTCTCATGGGGTAAAAAAACCTCTCGGGTGCTCAGAGCCCCTGGACCAGGCGGTAAGACCGGCACAGCGCTTCCCGGGGGTGCAGGGATGGCCCCGCCGGAGGAACCGAGAGGAAACCCCCCAAAACCCAAGTCTCCCTTGCCCTGAGCCCGCAAAGCCCCTCACGAACCCACTCAAACCACCAGAAACCTTCCCCCGGTCTCTCTTTTTGGTTTCTTTTATTTGTTTTTTCATTTTTTAATCCCAGCCTTTCCCCGCCCCCCCCGCCCATCGCTTGGCAGGAACATCTGATGGAGCCGTCCCCACCGGGTACAGCTGTGGGAGCCCACCGGGAATTGGGGGGGCGGGAGGGGCACGCCAGCCACCCGGACCTCCCCGGAGCCGGGGGAAAATCCCGCCCGGCAGCGGCGGCCGCGGTGCCAACGAGGGGCCCCTAACGAAGCTCGACGGCGCGGCGGCGAACCACTCCATCCTCCATCCGAACCTCTGCCAGGGCACCCGGGGTGCCTGCACCCCCAGGAACCCCGTGGGGCTTCACAAACAGGGTGCCACAGTCCCAAGGGAGGATTTTTGGTGACCCAAGGGGATTTGGGGCAGGAAATGAAGTGGCTGGTTCGCTTCCCTGCCCCGGCAGGCAGGGCTCTCCGGGGAGGCCTTGGCAGGCGATGGAAGCGCACGGCGGCGGAGCAGCCCCATCCTCCCCGCGGCTACTCCTGCCACGGAAAGATTTCGGCGCTAGCCTGGGCAGATCTGGTGTTTATCTCCCTCCCACTGCTCTGCGGCGGCTTCCTCCACAAAAAATAACAATAATAATAATAATAATAAAAAAGCAGCTTTGCTCCGGAGGAGTTCACTGGGATTTATTGTGGGTTTTAAGCGCTGGGGGGAGAGGGATGGTTTATTACCTGTCTCACCCTCCTCCCGGGGCAGAGCCCTCTGAGCTGACCCTGCCGCTGGATGCGCAGCCTAAGTCAGGCTCTTCCCTAACTTTATGAAAGTTTTCATTATCTGGGCTGCCCCCCAGCCAAACCGGGCGGGTATTTCCCTAGCGAAGAGCAATAGAGCTGTTTGGAGCTCTGCAAGAAAAAGTGCAATTGCAAAGGGAATTATTGCCCTGTCCTGCATCACGGAGAGCTCGACCCAGCTCGCCAGCCCACCAAGCCCGCTGCTGGCATCTCCAGTCCCGCTTTCCAGGGTTTCCCGGCTCTCCGAGGCGGCAGCAGCCCTGCCCACGTGCTCGGCGCAGGCAGCGACCATCCGGCTCTCCAACACTAAAATCCACCCGTCTCCAAGGACCTGCTGCTTGCAACCCAGGCTTTCCTAAATCACTAATCCGAGGAATAAAACCAGGCGCCGATTGCCGAAGGCGTGCAGAGACGTAGCAATGATTTTGATCGGGATAAATAGACGGGGAGCCCAGACCTCCCTTGCATCCCGCACCCCGAGCGTCACAACCATGGGTGCTGAGAAAGGCTGCTCGGTCCGGGTCCAAACCCGCGTTCCCGGGATGTCGGCAGGGTTGCGCCGGAGGAAAGCAGGTTCGGAGCCAGCACGGTTGCACGAGGACACGAACAGGCACATAAATGACACTCCAGCAATGCACATCTAACACCTGACAGCGTTTCCCGGTGGAATGAGAGCTCACCGCGTATCGCAACTCCCTCGGATTGGAAAAAACCACTTTCCCTTTGCTCTCAAACAAGCAACTACCAAGATTTCCACAGGCAGACCCCAAACACCCAACTTCTTTATTCGCCATCCTCCTAAGCCAATACCACCCCGGCAAGGGGCTCCTGGCCTCTATAAAACCCGGATCCCGGCATCATTTAAACCAGGGAATCCCTCCCTGGCCAAGGCTGGGGATGAGCCGGCTCACCCCAGCAGCGCATCGCTCGGATGCGGGATGCACAGCATCTCCCTGGGGCTTGGGTGTTTGCCCAACGGCACTCCATGAGAGCCCAGGATAAATATCCCCTCGTTAGCTCAGGAACTAATAAGGTGTGGCTGGAGGAGCGAGAAACAAGATGATAAATTCCCCCAGCGCAGTCCTATCGCTAATAGATAAAGGTTATTTTAATGTTTCCATTAAAAACTCAATTTTAAGGATTTATGACTCGGTTACAGCTGTTTGCTTGGGCTAAAGGTGGCGGCTAACTATCCGCTTGCGGTGTTCCTCGTTATTTAAGGAGAAGAAGTCGGCAATTAAGAGCTGCGCGCGCGGGATAGCGGGTGCCGCAAACACGGGTGGCAGTGGGGGGATTTGATGTCCCCTGGGAGACAGAAGCAAGCATCCCGAAACAGCCGTACCCTGCTGCCGCCCATTTGCTTCCGCATGGAAAAATAAGGTCTAAAAAGCAGCTTGTTCCCCTGTATTTACACGGCGTGAACTCCCCGGCGCTTCAATGGATTCCTCGGCAGGCTCACCGCCCCGGCAGGAAATCAAGTAAATAGTGGGAAAAACACTCCACCCTATTTTTAGATAACAGGCAGGCTGCGTCGCCCCAGCCCGCGGCCGCCTCGCATCCCGGCCCGCTGCAAGAAGAGGCAGCGGAGGCAGGAGAGGAGGCAGGGAGCGAAGCGGGGAGGTTTCAAAGCCCAGGTCGGGGCAGCCTGGGGCTGCCGGTGGCAAAACCCCAACCCCAAAGTTGCCGAAGCACCCGGGGGACACCCGCTGCGCGGCCCCGAGCCGCTGCGACACTTACCCACGGCGCCCGCCGAGCTGCCAGGAAAGGTCTTTTTCCCCGGTGCTTTTAGCCAATATCGGGCATTTTTAAAAAGTGTCCAATATGAGAAAGGGAGCGGGAAGGCCAGGGCATCCCCAGCGGGGATTGACAGCTGTCAATCACACGTGATGCCGGCTGAGCCCCTCTCGCTGGAGAACTTCAGGGACAATAATCTGAATTTTTCCTGCACCCCCGCAGCCGGATCCTGTGGCGGCACCCACGTCCCCCCCCCCAGCCATGACGCAGCAGCTTGTTCTGGGTGGAAAAGCAGGGAAATGCTTAATGTGATGGAGACCCTCGGGAGAGGATACCGGGGGCCAGGGGAGGGTGAAGGAGGGGGAATGGAGATGCCAGGGGGGTGGCCGCATCCCTCCACGCCAGCAGCCAGGGGGACATTTTGAGGTGCAAAGTCAACCCCCCCAAGAACCGCTTTGGGTTTCTCAGCCCGGCAGAGCTTTGCAACTCAACCTGGGGCCTGCCTGCTCTGCCGGGGCTCTGCCCGGTGCCCGGCGCTGCCGGATGCTCCCGCCGGGGCCGGCCGTGCCGAGGGGTCCCGCTGGGGCCACGCCATCGCCGGGCACCTCCCGCCGTCACCGCCCTCAGCCGCAAAATCCACCGGAGCTCTTAGGGACGCCGGGGAAAACTAGGAAAAATTAGAGATGATTCGCCCCCTCCCCACCCCAGCCCTAACGTTGGCATCGCCTCGGGGGGCCGAGCCGCCCGTCCCCACGCCGGACCCCGAGCCGGCCGCGGTCCCGGCACGCGTTCCCCACGGGGCAGGAGGAGGAGGGCGAGCGCGTCTGGGCGCTGCGGGATCCACACCTTTTTAATGCCATGCTCAAAAGCCTGTTTGGCCAATAGACCAGGTCCATCAACTGTCTTCCCATCATCATCTGGCCCCCAGCTCGCGCTGTAAATGTCAATGTAATCGGGTCTGATGCCAAGCGACTTCGCTTCAACAACATCTGTTACATCGCCATCTAACATACGAATGCCTAAAAGCACAAAAACATCAGACATTAGGGCTTAATGGCTTGGATGAAAGTGCGAGGATTGCAATCAAAGGGCTTTGTTAACGACGGCGGAAACCGCACGGCTCAGGCGCGCCTGGAATAGCTTCAACCCGCGGCCCCGCGCGCTAACGAGCCCTGCAGCGGGAAGATGGGGAGCTATTTTGGAAAGTTTTCTGTGTTGCTGGCTTCACGGCAAGTGATGGGGGGGGGTTAAAATTCGCTTCCCCTCCATCGGTGGCGATCGGGCAGCGGGAGCAGTGCTGCACTCCCCAGCGGCAAAATCCCGCTGCTAAAACCTTTTTCCTCCCATTTTAGTTAATTAACTAACTCATTTCTCCACCTGGCAGATATCGGTGTTTCCTGAATGCTCATGGCCCCCTGGCTTCGGGTACGCCCGCGGGATGAAACCTCTCCCCACGCATGGGGACGACTGTGACCGTCCCCGAACTCCATCGCTGCCCGGCTGATGCCAGCAGTGCCCAGGAAGGGGAGAAGCCCCAGGAGAAGCCCCAGGAGAAGCCCCAGGCTGCAGTTTGCATGGCCGAAATCAGTCAGGACCCCAACCCGTAGCGGGACGATGCTGCGCCTGGGATAACCTCACTTCCAGCCGGGAATGCCGGCAGGTGCCGGCCGGGGTGGTTTGCAGGCAGAGCCCACCAGCCACGGCAAGACCGTCTGGGGGCCTGCAGCACATCCCCAGCCCCAACTGCTGCAGTACGAGGGTTACAACCCCCTCTGCTCCGCTCCCATCACCCTTTCCCTGCTGGACTGCCCCCTCCGCATGGCGGGCAGAGGGTGCCTGGCACCCCAAAGGGCTGCCCAGAAAGAGCCCCTGCAGGAAAGGAGGTGCTGGAAATTTTAACATCGTATTTTGCCAGCCAGGAAGAGTCCAGTTTATAAAGATGCGTTTCCCTTTCCACATGTATTTTTTCTTAAAGCAAACAAATGCAGGCAGATGTCATTACAGCTGCAGCTGCGCTCTGGACACCAGTCAACTCAAATATCTCTTTTTGACGCTGTCCCCTACCAGCCAAAAACAAGCTTAGAAATATAAAATGAGGAGCAGAGTAGTTCCCAAAAACTTCCTCTTTTTGTCATGTTAACAAGAAAACATGAGGAGAAGGGGCGAAAAGCTGAGCCCGGTGTCTGAGCCACACTCGGCTGCGGTGCAGCAAGCAAAACCAGCCGAGGGATGGTTTTTTGTGCTTGCTAAATGTGGGCACGTTCATCAGCGAGCCCAAAGTCAGCCCAAAGTTAGCTCGAAGTCAGATCAAAGTCAACCCAAAACAGTCCAAAGCCAACCTAAAGCCAGCTTAGAGTCAGCCCAGAGTCAGCTCAAAACAACCCAAAGTCAACCCAAAGC